>NC_138122.1:1288333-2519166 GCF_964146895.1 Miniopterus schreibersii | reverse complement strand
GAAAACACCTGCTGCTGTTTACCTTGGTTGCAGATTGCCTTGCGAAAGGTCAGGCAGGCCAGCGGTGTGAGAATAGTTTCCGGGGGGGCGGGGGGGGGGGGGTGCTGAGTGCAGGGGCCTGAGAAGCTTCAGCAGCAGCAGGTAAGGAGAGGCTGGTCCTGGTCCCAGGCTGCCAGTGTGTTAGAGAGGCCACTGTCCCACAGAGTGTGGACTAATGCCCCTGGAAGCAGCTCTTCCTGTTGTTCTCTAAATGAAGAAGGCGATCCCAGGGTTTCTTTAAGGACTGCACTTCTAGAGGTGGCAGAGGGTGGGAACAGTTAATTCCCTTATGTGTTCTTTATTTTGGGGTTAGAAGAAAGTCACTTGGAAGAAGAACGTATGGTGAAAGAAGGACTTGTGTTACAGCTCCAAATCTAGTTACTTCAACAGTGGGAGGAGCAGGTGCTAACCTGGCCAAAATGAGATGTTTGGCCATATCCCACCCCCTGGCCCCGCAGAAGAGAAACTGCCCCTATGGACACAGGCTATCCTCCCAGCTTCCAGACAAACTTATCAGTTCCAGAGGAGAGTGGCTTTGAGGTTGCATGTGCCTCAATGGACAGTCTTCTCCGTTACTGACAATCCCAGAGCCCACCGTCCCCTGCCTGAGGGCAGTGACCTTCCTTCCCTCACCTGCCACGGAACTTTCTCAGAGACACCGTAGGAGCAAGGCCTGCTCTCCAGTCCTGATGAAGAAAGCCTCTTTCTCAAGGAGCTCCCATCCTGAAGGCACTGGTGTGGCCCACAGCTTCTTCACCACTGACCTTGAATGTCGCCTAGCCAATGGGGCAGCTCCCAGCTTGAGCTGCCTCATGTGGTTAGCTCATAGGGAGGCCCTGCAAGTAGGTGAGTGGACAAAGAAAACAACTGCAAACAGATCCTTTCCGACCTTCCTGTCCTTGCGTCCTGACTCTATCATAGCGCTTCTAATACCCTTACTCTGCCTAACTCAGCCCTCAGAGGCAGTGTTCTCCTTTTGTGGTGGAAGCAGGTGACTAACTGAAGTCCCAGGTGTGGCATCAGTGTCCACAGGTTGCACTGGGGCACTGGTACACACATTAACCTGACTGGGCCTGCACTTCAGGCCACTTGATGCTCTAAGGGCTATTCCTAAGGGGTCAAAATTTTCACCGTGAAGACAGAAGATAAAGATAGTTCCTCCGTATTTGCTAAAGCTCTGGTTCTTAATAACACCCCCAGATTCAGATCCAGGGATTAGGACTTTAGAAAGTACGGCTTCTTTGGAAGGATCCATCCGTCCCCTCGAACAAAGTCGGAAAAAAACACACAACAGATTTGATAAGGCTCTCCTGAGCTATAACCTTTCGGTGGCCTCTATGATCTGAGCACTCGAAAGAATCCAAAGGCTTTGTTTATACACCTGGCTGGCTGTGGAAAAGGCCCCCTCCCCATAAAGGCTTGAAGGAAGTGGCTTTGCTGCTGACAATGTGTGTTGTTAAGTGAGAGTGTACATTTTACACTTCACTCTGGTACCCTGGATGCAGATTCCCTTTGGGAATTACTGATTCTCATAACAGTGTGTTCGGGGGGTGGCTAGTTTGGGGATAGCCTTCAGAATAATGAGTTTAAGGCCTGTTGTTCTACTGATGTTGGAATCCAAAAAGGAGTGGAAGCCTTTCAGAACTGCTTATGGATGGTTATAGAATCCATGACTAGAAGGAGTACCAAGAAGTCACTTATACAGACAGGGTGGGGCAAAAGTAGGTTTCAGCTGTGAGTACACAAAGCAGTTTATTTTGTATCATTATTTATTAATTATTGTATTATACCATACAAACAACTATGAACCTACTTTTGCCCAACCCTGTATGTACACAAAACTAATAACTTACAGTTTGGTTCATATGCTGAAAAGGGACTGGGCTTTAAGAGGGAGAATTTCAGCTGCATGTTGTCCTATGTGTAACAAGCAGAAGATCGTGCCATTTCAGGTAAAGGCAAATGTTTAGCCTCCACCTAAATCTGGCAGGCTGATGGGCTATATTCTTCAGTCAGGATGTGGTGCCAAACTCTTTCAACATTATCATTAGTCCAAAGTGAAAAGAGTAAAGTAAAAAGGTTACTGTGGAAAGTTTCCAGATGATCGTCCTCAGGAAATGCCCCTTATTCTGAAATCGTGCTCTTCCAGCTTTTTTGGTATTGAAACATCCTTACTTCCGTGAACTAATGGTGATCATTGGTAGCGGGGATTTTAGACTGAGATTCTCACTTGAGCTCGGTTGGTTGGAGCATTGTCCATACACCGAGGGGTTGCAGGGTTGTGGGTTTGATCCCCGGAGGGGGCGTGTGCCTGGCGGACTAATGTTTTTCTCTCTGTCCCTCTCCCGTTCTCCCTCTCAAATCAAAAACATATCCTCAGGTGAGGATAAAAAAAAAAAAAATTTAAAAAGAAGATTCTTATTTGAGAAAATTAAAGCTGAACAGTTCCATGTGACCCACCCCTGTCCTACTGGCCCCAGTTTTCAAAGTTCATTGGCCCATAAAATGCACATATCTGGGACCAACTGATTTACCCATATTCTTGTAAGCCACCAGGCAGATAAAGCTTTCCTGCTCCTATCCTAAGAGGAGACTCTCCATCCCTGTTCTGCAGATTTTTCCAGTACTCCCCTCCTGCCCCTGATGGGGAGTTGTCCCCTTTTCCTAGCCTGTGCCTCTGCTGCCTGAGGCCCTCCCTCCTCATCTCTCCTCTGAAACCTTCTGGAGAACCCCTTGCAAGAGAGTTAATTTGTCTCTTCCTCCTCTGGGCTGCCCCTGCACCTTGTCCATAGAACCCTTATCGCGATCAAAGATAGTTATTTGAATGAACTTCTTTCTCACTAAGCTGTGAGGTCCCTGACAGCTTATCTTTTTTTGTCATTACTAAGCACAGTGCCTGATAAATATATTTATTTGTTGAATGAATAAGTATCCTACATCAGGTTGCAGTTAAAGCCTGTTGTCTCCTTGGTCTCCATGAGCAGCAGGAAATAGCTGATCTCCTATATCCTAAGCCTTCCTGAATACTGTGATGGATCCCCTCTGTGGCCAGCTCTCCTCCTGGCATCATAATAACACTAGTAGAGAAAGTGGACCAGGAATCTGAAACCTGGGCCCTGGTTCTGACTCTGTCCCAAGTTACTTTCTCTTTGGGACTCAGTGTTCTGTCTGTACAGGAGAGGGATTGACAGTGATTATCTCAGAGGCCCTCCCCACCCTCAGCATCCTAGAGACGAGAGGGTGGAAGGGGGTCCATCAGATGTGAGATGCATGCCTTGTCTTCAGGAAATTTTACTAAATCATTTAAATTTTTATTTTAGTTTGATTTTTGGTAACTTATTTGTACATTCTTTCAACAAATTTTATTGCCAAGTAGACAGTAACACTCACTTGTATCTCTCAAAGGCCTGCACAGGTCCTAGAACCTGAGTTTGATGGTGGCCTGAGTGCCGGTCTCAGAAGGTAGAGCTCTAAGTTGTTTTCTGTGTATGTGATTCATTCATTCGTTCAGTCGCCTTGGATTGAAAGAACATTCTTAGTTATGGACTTAAGATAATGGATAATAAGTGATACGGCCTGGCCTTCCGAGTCACCACAACAGGAGGAGGGTAACAGAAGTTCGAATGTGCAGGAGGAAGAGCGAGGGTGGATGTGCTGGTGGTTGGGGAGGTGGTGGGCCCGCCGTTGCTGTGTGCCAGGCATGCTGCTGTCTTCTGCATATGTCATCTCACTCTACATCGCAACCACGCTGCTGGGTTGATCCGGTCTCCTCCCATTTTGCAAAAAGAGGGTAGGGACCTTATACCCGACATCTTTCATCTGCAAAGCCATGGAGCCAGAAGTGAAAGCCTCATCCAGCTGGTTGTGGTGTCTCCGGCCTCCACCTCCAGAAGCACGTGAGCCTGAGCTGCAGTTAAATGGCGGCTGGCCCTGCCACAGTCAGGATGGAAATAAGGGTGTGGCCGCAGAATGTGGGGTGGAGGCTAACCCAGAAGGTTGACCCACAGACTTGGCGGGCTGTGGGAACAGAGCCCATGCTGCCCACCACTTCCCTAGAGCTTTTGCACTTTCCTTCCGCAGGGAGGGGAAGCCCACGTGATGGGGTGGGGTGGAGGTGGAGGAGAGGTCAGGGGAATAGCTAAGTGTACATCTTGGGTTTTCTGGAACAATCTTAGTTTTGAAATCCTGCCTTTTATTGACAGGCCATAGACAAAACATTGATCTTGACTTTCGTTTTAGAAAATAAGGTCACCAGTAAAGTGGTGGGGGTAGGAAGTGCGGGAGCCCTGTCTTTTGAAAGCATGATTCACGGAAAGAAAAGTCCGAGCATTCCTGACATTATGCCTGTACACTCAGGAAGATCCCCTCAGCCAGTTCCCCCAAAGGGATCTGCCATCCATCCTCTTTAAGACTCTGGCAAGAAAGGATCTTGGCCTTGTAGTTCCAGGCTCAAAATCTCTGAAGTAGGTATTTCTTTTGGGAGAGGGACCTCATCCTTAGAGCAATACCTGGAATTCTTAATCTTTTTGGTGCTTTAGTGTTTAAGGAAAAGGAGAGAGAATTGAATCCCACTCACAAATCCACCTCCTGCCTCCCTTTTTCCTTGCACACTCTCCACGCAAGTGCCTGTGTCCCTCCAGAGTCATCAGTGACAAGGTGGTTGTCCCTGAGGGCTGGGCAGGCTCGCAGGACGCAGGCAGGGTAGAACCAAACTCGGGCCAGAATGTGGACCTAGCGAGCAGGTCTGAGTGGTAGGAAAGGAAGGCCAGACACTGGTAACTCTCAAGTGTCTTGCAAGGACACGCACCAGGAATACATGTGCCTGTGAGTCTCCTGAGCGGGCTCCAGGGCACGTCAGCCTGGCCTTGGCCTCATTCTGCGTATTTGGCACAGATGCACATGGGAAAAGAACCGAGGTTTCCTGACAGAACTGATTTTCCGGGTTTAAGTTTGGGCAGATCCTCTGCTTTCCTTGGGCCTCCCTTCTTCTTCCTCGAAAATGGGGTCGTAACCTTGCTCCTGATGTCTGCACACACCCTTCACAAGGATACTGTCAGGATAGGAAGGAAAGCAAAGATCTCAAGGCTAAAAAGCACTCCGGGGTTGATTTTGTCCATTCCCCACCTCCAGCCAAGCTCTCCACACAACAATACCCGTACCAGAAAGAAGAACGTGCCTGGCATAAAGACCACCCGGAGGAAGGACCACAGCTTCCCCTGGTCTGGGAGCCAAGTTGGAAGTTGTTATGACAGCTTCTTTTTTTTCCCTTCTTTCTTTTCCTGCATTGCTGTTCATCATCAAGTAATTCAGGCCATTGGGAAAAAAAAATACTTCTCTCAAAATGAGGGAGTGATTTGCAGCATCTGTTACTTCCTTTTTAATTGAATCTGTTCTTCTCAGATACCAGGAGTGAGTGCCAAAGTCAGCAGTAGAATTCAGCTGTGTACATTTTGAAGGCGTTGGAAGATAAATGTATGTGCTCTGTACAGATGCAAATTGAACAGAAACCAGATGGCCAAGTTGTTCTCAAGGTCCTCTCGAGGGCAGTGGCTGATATGAAGCTTTGGGGTGAGGAGGTGGGAGGTCGGTTAACTTTCCTAAGGAGCTGCCTTGGTGGATACACCCGAGGGTGGGCTTGGGAGCTTCTGGAGGGTGGGTCTCATGACAGGAACTTTCTCAGGAGCCTAAATGGACCCAGAGGCTCTTATGCCTTCTTCCATGCTGCCCCCAAGCGATGGTTTTGCACAGCCTGGGTCCAGTTGGCTCTAATCTTTTGCACCCTCCAACCTTATTGAGCACCAGGAGGGCTACCAGGGGAGGCTATGGAATCTCCTTCCCTAGGAAGTGCCCTGACTAGAAGAGCTTCAGAAGTCTCTTCCTACCCATGGTGTTAAAAAAACAAAACGAAACAAAGAAACCCTCTGAAACACAGAAAGCTCCTGTGGCCTCGAGTGCAGCTTCTTAAAAGCAGTTGTTTGCAGGAAAAATGTTTTTTTTTTCTCTAGGATGAATGAGCAGTGGTGATACAGTTGAGTGGATCTTCATCTCCATCTCAGAAACAACTCCTTTCTGAGCCTTTGTAATCAGAATTTGGAGATTGTGATGTGCCAACCTTCCGGCTTCTTTTGTTTTTCTTATGCCATGAGACTAGACGAGGCATCGTGGTACTAGTGGTCCTCATTTCAGGCAGGGCAGCAGAGGCTCCGAATGGGGATGAGGTTCCCTCAGGCACACAGAAGAGACACAGCAGATCGTAGGAGCAGCACCATGCGGTGAAGGGAAGCCTGGGTTTGGACAGTAGAAAGTCTTGTGCTTGGCCAACGTTGTGGCACCAGGTGAATGCCCATACAAACATGGGTCTCCTTCATTGAGGAAGGCGTGAAGTTATGTCAACTATGGTAAAGATCTGCAGATGCAGAAGCCCTTAGAAAGGAATATCCTGTGAAGATGGAAGAAATATCATAGCTTCGGCCTCTGGGGAGTGTATGTTATTTGTCCATTGAGATAAGCATGTTAGCAAATGTAAATAAACTAGCGACATCTTGCATTTTTCTGAGAGATATGCCCAAATTCTTGGTAAGAGTTTTTCAGAGAATAGTAGTATTTTTGGGGGGGATTGTAGAGATTTATTCCTAAATGTGGCTACATGTCAAAATCATCTGGGTAGTTTAGAAAGCTCAGCACAGATATTTCAAGAGTAGCTCTGAAGATTCTGGTGCTGAAGGTGTTGGGGAACCTGGGACCTGGAACCTGTGTTTCTACTGAGCTGCACCATGATCCAGATACGCAGCCAGCCTGGAGATCTGATCCACCCACCTTCCATTAGATGCTTATACCCCATGTCAGAAACCACTGGCAAACTTAGCAGAAGAGGATTTTAGGTTACTGGATTTTAGATACTGTATGGCCAAGACAAGAGTTGTTCCCTACAAACCCCTCACCTGGATAGCCACAAAGTGTTCATCAAGACTGCTTGAACTCCTCCATTGTCAGGAACCTTTCTACCTTACATGGCAGTCCATGTGATCTTTGTACATATTAGGAAGTTCTTAAAAAATCTGCCTCCCTGAAATTGCTACCCAATGGCCCTTAAGTTCAAGTATTTTTCAAAATCCCAGCTAAACATATTTATGGAGCATTTTTAAAAAGCATCCAATCTTCCTTTTCTACCTTTATGGTAAAATCTGAAGCAGATGAGAGGCAGACCCTTCCAGAATTTGGTCCCCAGACAGCATGATAGATGGAGTAGGCATGGGGTTGAACCCAGTCCTGGCTCCGAGTCCTGCTGCTTCTCAGGTACATGAGTTCGGACACATTACTCTGTGACCCTCAGTTTCCTCATCAGTAAAACTGGAAATGCGAATTGGGGTGAGAATTAAGTTCAGACACTCTACAGTGTGCTTTCTCCTTCCGGCCCTGCTCACAGGGAAACAAGTCCAGCTGGTGACAGGACCGCAAGGGAGTGGTGGTTCTGAGCAGAGGTGTCAGGCAAACCTGAATTTGAGCCTGGGTCCCACTTACTATCTGCATAATCTGTGCAAATTATTTACCTTTTCTTCTGCTTGTTTGTAAAGTAGGCACAGCATAGTAGCTACATCACGAAGTTGTTAACATTGAAGAGTAAATGAGATAAGTGTCAAAGGCTCACACAGTGCTTGGTACATAAGTAACACTCAAGAAGTAGTATTTCTTGTTATTACTGGCTGGCAGTCCAGCGGGCGAGTCCTCACTCTGGAAGGACTTGGCATCACTGCCAGTGGGGAGGTGCAGCCTGGGCCGGTGATCTGAGGGAGAAGGGGGAACTGTGCTGCTGTGTTGCTTTGGCAGAGACCAGCCAGAAAGCTTCTGAATCAAAGGTCCTTGAGGCCAAGCTGGGCGTGGCTCAGTGGTTGAGCATTGACCCAGGATCCAGGAGATCGAGGTGCAGTTCCCGGTCAGGGACATGCTTGGGGTTGTGGGCTCCATCCCCAGTTGAGGGCGTGCAGGAGGCAGTCGATCATGACTCTCTCATCATTGATGTTTCTATCTCTCTCTCCCTCTCTTTTCTTCTCCCTGAAATCAATAAAGATATATTTTAAAAAAAAATAAAAGGTCCCTGTGACTGATGTCGAGCCAGTCTTTTAGGGCCATTTTCCCCGTCTGTCGCCAGAAGAGACACAGGGGAACTTGCTGGAGAAACTGACCAGAAAGTGCATGAGTAACTGCTACTCTCCCCCTGCTCTTACTGTACCCTGCCCCCCATTCCCATCTGTTCCTGTTCCCCACCCCTTCAAAGCACACACATAGACACACCCATTTTCTCTCTCTCAAATTGGTAATAATTAAAAAAACAAAATCCAAAAAATCCAGCAAGTTTATGGCTGAGTCTTGGAACAGCATGCATCTTCTGGGCATTGCCAGGTCCTGCAGACTGCGAGGAAAGAGAGACCTCAGGATCCAGCATGGGCCCCTGGCTCGGACAGGCTGTGACAGAGACAGCACTCCTCCCTCAAAGAATAGAGTCATGGAGTTCAAGTCCTTGAATTTTAGTCAAAATTACACTTTCTCTGTTTTGAAAATGCTCCAAAAATGGAGGTGATTCAGACACTCCTGTTCCCTCTTTCCACCCAGCGAGCACTCTGAGTATTGGGTTTGCAGGCAGTGGGGGTGATGGAGAGACGTGGGGGTGATGGAGAGACGTCGGGGTGAGATTGCTACTTATGTTTCACTGCCCCTCCATGTGGTGGCAGCAAGCTGGGGACTCTCAGGACGCGAGCAGCAACACAGGGATCTCCACATGCTGACGGTGGGACATCTGGAGTCCCTTTCATACTCTGAGGCCAGCTGTCTGGGACCCTTGCTCAGAGCTTTCAGTCCTGGCTGCTCTCTAAGGAGGCGTGGGGTGTAGGTATAGACTCCCTCCACCCCAGCAGGTAGCACAGCTGCACCGTTGCCCTCTTAGATAAAACTCCTGACTGTGAAGTCAAGTCCAGTTTTCAAAGCCGTGGCTGTCACACCAGGTGAGGAGGGGAGCCCCAGGACAGTTTGCAAGAGGGCAGGTAGAAGGAAAGTCCTCCCTTTCCTCCCAGCAGAAGCCTTTGGGCAAGGCTGCTCTGACCTCACAACTTGTAGATCACAGAAGGAGTCCTGCCAGTTACAGCTCCGTCTCTCCTTTCCCCCCCTGCCCAGCAGACTCCTGCCTAAATGTCCCCTGGCCCAGCAGAGGCCACAGTGTAAGAAGTTGACTCGCTTTCAGGATCAGGGCTACTCCTAGGACCAACCTCATCTCAGGAGGGTCCCTCAGGTCTTCCTCTCTGCCTGGCCTGGCTGCCTCCATGTGGCAGAGACCCCTGCCCCCCAGGCCCCAAAATAACCTTCAAATAGAGCCAGACTCCCTGGAGTCTCAGCATAGCAGAGGGAGGCCCAGAGACAGGGAAATGCTCTCTTCCTCTCCCCTCTAAGGCCTACCCTCCAGATGCCGGTTACCTGCCCTGGGAACTGCTCCACTCTGGACTGGAGACAGTGAGAATGATAGGTCCCCACTCCCCCGCAGGGAAGTGGTCCTACCCTGTACTCCCACTCAGCAACCACATTAGAACCTGAAGTGGCTGCAGCAGGGTGAGGTGTCCTGGCAGAAGCCCAGCGGGGGTGGGAATCAGGGTGTCCTCACCCACACCCACAGCCACACTGCCTGCACCCTGTGGCCTCCGCCACCTGAACCAGGCGTGGTTGTGGCCACAGATCAACAGCAAACAGCAAAGGCACCTGTGCAGGCCAGTGGCCTTGGTGGGGCTGGAGCACGGTAGCTATAGAGTCGCCACTCTGTTCGCAAAGGGAGAGACGACCCCTTGGAGATGGTGTATTTTCCACAGCTGCCCCCACAATGTCACCACAGGTGCCTCTGGCTGATCCCAAGGCTTTCATTCTCCAGGGCCTGCCGTGACTGTTGGTGGTAGTTCTGTAACTGAGAAGTCACAGAGGGCCTGGCCTGGTCAACCACTAGCAAATGATTTCCTGTTCCCTTCCCCTACTACCCCTCATGGCCCGGCCCCCACGAACACCAGAGCAGCGCTTGGTGAGAATGAATTCAGCTGTAAGTGCGTTTCGCACCTAAGTTCTAAACGCCTCTGAGACAGCAGATGTGTGAGTGCCGAGTCACATGTTTAACACACAGTTCCCCCAGCGCTGCTTTCCTTCTTTCCAAACAACCTAAAATCCAGCCCTGTAGACTCAGGTTCGGCCAGGTCCCTAAGACATAGCACAGAGCCCCTGGCGCAGTGCTGAGCGTCTGCGGAGGGGCCAGGCTCTGTGGTCTGACGGCCTTCCGTTGAATTGCAGCTCTGCCACCTTCAGCCACAGGACCTTGGGCGAGTTATTTGACCTTTTAGCATCAGCTTCCTGACCTGTCGGTGGGATCGTTAATTTGCCCTGTGGGCCTGTGCAAGGATTAAGTGTGATGCAGAAAAAGCAAATAGCATCATGCTCATCAACAGTACTTTTATATTAATGGTGATGGTACGGACTAAGTCTTTGATTAGAGCGAATAGAGGGGTAAGGGGCCGAGATTAAAAGCTCTTTCATGGAGTGTGTCTGTCACGCGTAGGATGAGGTTCTGTCGGGATTTTTACCAGAAGAGGACGGCTCTGCCTTCCCACCTTGCTGCTCAAGTACGACACAAGCCCCGCGTGACCTGCACATCAAGCATTTGGCATAATGCCTTTTCACATTCGCCATGTGCCAGCACTGTCCTTAGAATCTTACCCGAATGAGTATCTTAAGCCTCGTTACAGCCCAGGGGCTGGGGGTTCTTACAAGTGTCGGTGCGACACTCGGGCTCGCTGCCCGAGACCACGCGACGCCTGGGGCGCCGGGAGGCCGGCACCCTTCTCCGAGCTCCGATTTCCTGATCAGGGTTGTTTTAGATACACCCTAATGTCCAAACTTCTGCGTCTGCCCTGAATTTACCTGGGAACCTTTCTGGAGACTGGAATTTGGGAGTTACTTTCTAGTGATGTCGGCGATGAAAAAGAACCCATTTCAGAAACTTAAAGTGAGCTTTGAAAAGTGTTACATTTTCTCCTGCCGCCTCCTTTCGCTTCTCTCTCCTAGGCCTTCCTCTTCCTTCTTAAAACAAGTCTGGGGGTGAGAGGCCTGTGCGTGTGTCATTAGCTGGTCGGAACCAAGCATGTATCTTATCGTACAAGTCAAGGGGCCTCTGGTGAGGATTCCTCGCAGCCGCTCGGCCGCCTGAGCGGGCACTGCAGCTGCTTCTCTTCCCGCGAAACCCGCAGCGTCAGCGACGGGCCCTCACCGGTGAGGCTCTCGGGACACCTGCACGGCTGCCCCACTTCCTGTCCCCTCCTCTCCCGAACTCACTCCGTCGGGCTTGGCCCCACCGAGGTCAGCAGCGGTGTTGGCATCACAGCGTCCCGTGGTCACTTCATCCTAGTTGTGTGCCTCGGTGGCATTTGATGCAGGTGACCCTTCGTTCCTCCCATGACACTCCCTCGAAGAGATCTGGCTGCCAAAAGGCTCTTCTCTCGGGGCCCTGCTGCCTCCCTGGCTGCGTCTGCTCCGACCCCTTCGCGGGTTCCCCGTGTCCTCGCCTCTGATGCTGGCGGGCTCGGGGTTGAAACCCAGGCCTCTTCATGCGGGTTCCCCGTGTCCTTGCCTCTGATGCTGGAGGGCTCGGGGTTGAAACCCAGGCCTCTTCATGCGGGTTCCCCGTGTCCTTGCCTCTGATGCTGGAGGGCTCGGGGTTGAAACCCAGGCCTCTTCATGCGGGTTCCCCGTGTCCTCGCCTCTGATGCTGGAGGGCTCGGGGTTGAAACCCAGGCCTCTTCGTGCGGGTTCCCCGTGTCCTTGCCTCTGATGCTGGCGGGCTCGGGGTTGAAACCCAGGCCTCTTCATGCGGGTTCCCCGTGTCCTTGCCTCTGATGCTGGCGAGCTCGGGGTTGAAACCCAGGCCTCTTCATGTGGGTTCCTCGTGTCCTTGCCTCTGATGAAGGAGGGCTCGGGGTTGAAACCCAGGCCTCTTCACGTCACTGTCTGAACTCACTTCTGTGACCGTCTCCCCTGACTCCTGCTTCACATATCGCCCAAATGCTGACGCCCTGCATTTTACCCGGCTCAGTCTTCTCTCCTGTATTCCAGACTCCATAGTCAGCATCACCTCTGGGTGTCAAAGAAGCATCTCAGTCATCGCTCCTCCTGCAGAGTTTTCTCACCTCCAGCTGTGGCAGCTCCATTCTGAGAGGTTCAAGCCCAACGCCTATAGCCACCCTCACTGCCTCATTTTTTCTCATGTTCAATCCGCCTGCAAATCTGCCAGCTCGCAGCTCCCACACTCGTCTAAATCACTCTTGTCCGTCTGTGTTATTGTAATTGCCTCCAACTGGCCTCCCTGTTTTCACTTTTGCTTTCCTGTCCTCAGCAGCATAAGCAGAGATACTTTTAAACTGTAAGGTAGATTCTATCACTGTACTGCTCCTTAGCACAGGATGCCACAATGTTTTTTCCCCATCAAAGTAAAAGCTAAACCCTTCAGATCCCTACCCAATGTGTTTCCTTGCTGCCTCTCTGAATCTTATCTCCTATCACCCATCTCCTTGCTTATTCAGCTGAAGCCACACCATCTACTTACTGTTACTGAATAAACCTAACATGCCACAGCCTCAGGCCTTTCCTACTTGCTGGTACCTGTGCCAGGAGGGCCCTTCAGGTAGATGTCCCCACGGCTCCCTCCCTGACTCATTTAAGGTCTTATCTCACCACCTTGTATGATGTCGGGGGATCCCTTCCCTTCCTCCCTTGCTTTATGCTTTTCCAAAATACTTACTGTAAAGTGTATGCTTTTTTTTCATTGTCATTTCTCTCCTCGAGGATATGAACTGTTGAGGGTGAAGGTTTTTGTATGTTTTGCTCACTGCTGTATCCCCAGGGCCAGAACAGTGCCTGGCATGTGGTAGATGTTCAGTTAATATTTATTAAAAGAGTAAATGACTTTTGCTCAGTTTCTACAGATTCTGAATCACCAGCCAAGCTCTATGCAGTTCTGTTCACTTGGAGTCGGTGACTCTCCCGCAGCACATCGGGGCTGAGAGTGGGAACACAGTGGCTGGGAAGGCCTTTTTGCCGTAAATTCACCTCGTGGCCTTTTTGCCATAAATTCCTTTTCTGCCATAAATTTATCTTCAACCTAATGATACTGACCGCACCAAGATTTCAGCCCTCTCTCCAAGTTTGCGTGAGGATTAAATGACTCTTAAGACAGTTTCCCTGGAAGAGTCCTGTTGGGACACCATCCCTTTAAAAGTCCTTAACCCAGACTGCCTGTGCTGCAGACACTGTCAGATGCATTATTTAAAGTTATTTCCAGTGGTGTGTGGGTGGGAGGTGGGTGCTACATTTGTTACTTTGCCTTCCAGGATCTTTTTCCTTTCTACCCTGAAGACTTTAACTCTTCTTTTCCAAGTCACCTAACATAACCTTAGACTTTGCCGCTCGCCAGCAGGTCTCCTACTGCACTTCCGTCTCTTAGGGGAGACAGTTAGAAACAGGCCACCCTGGCCTTTGGGGATGTCTCTTAGGACAGTGAGCCTTCTATTCCTTGGGGAGTCAAGCAACAGTGTTCATAGAGGATACTTGTTTTCAAATGAACCAGTTTCAGAGACTTGAATTCTTTGGAGAAAGCTCCTTATTCGTGGTACAGTGCAGTAGTCGTAAAACTTTTGAGGAGTAAAAGCATTGCCTTGTGTTTGCCTGGCTCTTCCCACTTTGCAGCCCTTCACAGATCTGTCGTTTCATTGGATGCTTGTGAGCCTCCTGTAGCAGACAATTGTAGCCACATTTTACAGATGGAAACCAGGCCCAGCGAGGGAAGTGTCTTGGTTAATGGTCTAGTCATACCCGGGTCGCTCCCACTGCGGCATTGGCCTCCCCTCAGTATTGAGAGCACCCTCTGGTTCTGCCCTGCCCTCCGGGAGCTCAGGTTCCCTTCTCAAATACTTGGTTGTCTTTTATTGCAGAAGTCCATTTCTAACTTGCAACACCCTGCTTCTGATCCTATTGCTTCTACCAGGTTCTAAGAGAAGGGAAATGTCTTCTGTCTCTGTGTATTTGGGGCCTGTTCTTTCCCATGGAGAATGCTAGAGGCAGAAGGAACCGTCTCTATATCCTCGGAGAGCTGCCTCCCTGCGTTCATGGGTAGCCAAACTCCAACTCAGTGGATATCCATTGTGAAGTCACATCCCTGAGAAGTCCTCCATTTGCAAGTCAGGCAGTTCTGGAGGTACCTTTAAGTGTAATACTCAGGCCTGTTATTTCTCTCATGGATTCATAGCAGTGCCAGCATTTGTAAAGTGGTTTAGAATTACGGTTGTACTTCCGAAGTACCAGGGAGTTTTTGAGAATATAGATTCCTGGACTCTTCCTCTGGAGATATACATTCAGAAGATTTAAGAAGGATCCAGAAATCTGTTTTTTTTTGGTGTGTGTGTTTTTGTTTTAAATCTTGGTGATTCTGACAGTTAACCAGGCTTGGAAGCCATTATTTAGGTTACAAAGCCCTTTTGTATATAATATTTCATTTGTTCCCCACAACACATGAGGAAGCTGTTAACCTCGTTCACAGATGTTGCTCAAATCAAGTAAATAACTTATTCTGAGTCTCTAAGTTGCAGAACGAGAGCCAGACCTCGGCCTAAGGCCTTTGTCTCTAAGCCTGAGTCTCTTTCCACCATAGTCTCCCTTGGGAGGCTCACTCCCACCCTCAGTTACCCTGGGGTGCTGATTTCTCTGTGTACTCTGATTGCTCATCAGCAGGCTCACTCATCAGGTCCAGATCTTCCCCGAGGGCAGCTCTGCGCAGGTTTTCAGACCTTCCTCCATGTCAGTTGCCTGGGCCTGCCTGGCCACAGTGGTGGACAGGCCCATCCTCAGCCTGGAGGAGGCGTGGCCGCAGTGAACAGCGCAGGGGCCCAGCGCTGGCCTCCATGCCCAAGCGGGTCATTCAAGCCCAGTTCCAGGAAAGAATTCTGAAGAGCACAGGCAGAAACTCCTGACCACTGGTGGGGAGAGCTAGTGGGAAATCTGTCCTCTTTCTATGTACATTGTGTTTGGAGCTAGATCATCATGAAGAAACCCCACAATTTCACGTTTCTTTGTAATGGGAAGGAGGCAGGGTGGCCCTGGGTGGGTAGGGGAAACTCGGAGTGGATCTTCTGGTGCTTGTGGATGAGGTAATGTCAGTGTGTAAAAGCAACTGGAGAGCAGATCTCTTCTGTCCCAGCAGGCCCTGGACCACTGTGAGCTCCTGCAGTTGGAACACTGGTGTTGATGGTGGAGGTGCCCTCCTCAGCCCGATCCCCAGGGGGTGGCTGTTCTTGGGATTTCAGAAATTGGAACTTGGGGGACCTTTGCCTTAGGAATGGGGAGACAGACTACCTGGGTTCAAGATCTGGCTGTGCCATTTAGTAGCCTTGTTGTTTATGTC
Source organism: Miniopterus schreibersii (assembly GCF_964146895.1). Lineage (NCBI taxonomy): Eukaryota > Metazoa > Chordata > Mammalia > Chiroptera > Miniopteridae > Miniopterus > Miniopterus schreibersii. The sequence goes on along the minus strand of NC_138122.1, from coordinate 2,503,655 downwards.
CTGATGACCCAGTGTCCTCATCGTAAGATTGTGATAACACTAGTATCTACTTCTTGGGTCAGTGGTGAGCATTAGATGAGTTATGTGTGGAGCATATGGAGGGAAGGAAGGCATGCTGAAGGTGCCTTGTGCCAGTGTCGCTGGCTGCTCACCTCTGTTCAGCACTCAGCAAGCTCTGTGTCCACCACTGTGGCATAAAGGAGGACAAGCAGGGACCCCGCCTTGCGGGAGTTCACAGTTTGCTGGGAAACAGACACAGAAGCAGATCTTTGCAGTGCCGAGCTGCCGTGGGAAGTACTGTAATAGACGAAGTCAGTGCTGTGGAGCAGACAGCAGGCTGGCTGTGCGCCATGGAGGGGCCGGGCCAGGCCTGAGCTGCAGGTGGCTTCTTAGTGGAGGCAGCAGCATTGCCTCTTAGATCAGTAGTAGTTCGCTGGACGGAGGAAAGGGGAAAGGCTTTCCAGGTGGACGCAGCAGCACGAGCCGGGCCACAGAGGTGTGAAAACTCTGGCAGGTGCAGGAAATGACATAAACTGGAGAATGTGAGGTGTCAGAAAGAGGTGGGAGGTGAGTGGAGAGGTCAGCAAGTGCCGTCATAGGAACCGTAAATGCCGAGCGATTGGGGCTTCACTTGGAGGAAGAGTCCTTGGGAGTCATGGGGGATTTCGAGCAGCATGCTCAAGTTTGTATTTTAATAAAACCATTCTAGTTGCTATCAGGAGCATAGCACAATAAAAAAGGAAACAAACCAGCACGACAACTTGAGTCTCTCACACTCACTAAATGTGAGTGTAGGATATCCACCATTTCTGAGAGGGCCCAACATCAACTGTGACCAACAGGCTAGGGCCTGAAGAATTTGGTGCCAATGCTGCCCATGACTTTCAGGGTGACCTGAAGAAGGGCCCTGCGAGTATCTGGACTCCCATTTGTTCTCTAGGTTGAAGAGGGGTTGCATACTCCCTCTTCCTGTCTCCTGTTTAGATAAGGTAGAAGCAGTGTACTATACTCTGTTCCCCTAAAATGTAGCCTACGCAGAAGGAATACTGTGGGTCCATTGCTTGTTTTATCTTTTTAAAGACTATATTTGCGTTTAATTTTATTATTAATAGGTAGCATTCTCATAAATCAGAAAGCAAAGTGAGCCTGGCCAGTGTGGCTCAGTGGTTGAGTGTTAACCCATGAACCAAGAGGTCACAGGTTCGATTCCCCGTCAGGGCACATGCCCAGGTTGCAGGCTCGATCCCCGATAGGGAGCATTCAGGAGGCAGCTGATTGATGTTTCTCTCTTACATCAATGTTTCTGTCTCTCCCTCTCCCTTCCTCTCTCTCTCAAATCAGTAAAATCACATTTTTAAAAAAAGCCCAGTGATGGAAAAAGTAATACATTACTACAAGTCTTGCTCCTGCACCTATGCTCATACCCCATCCCTGCCACAGGAAACCTCTCGTACTAGTTTCTTGGGTGTCCTACCAGCATTTACTTATGCAAATATGAGCAAATATGAATTTAGAGTCTTCCTGTACCCATTTACTTATGTAAGCGTGGGCACTTTTAGAATACATAGCATCTCTTCTTCAGGCAGTATGTCAACAAGCTCTTTAAAAAATAAAAACCTACTCCTTAAGGGATTTCTGACTAGTGCAGTTATTCCTTTAGAATGGAGTAACAGAGAGTGTGCTGTGCCATTTTCTCTCTGCTCTGTAAAATGAAGACAATATTCTGTCTACTCTGACCCCCATGTGGGGAAGTTGTAAGTAATTTCACATTTGTCAGCTGCTTTGAGCTTTCTGGTGGAAGGGATTCTCACAGTGGTTCTATTCTAGTGATTTTTCAGTGAAATATTTCCTCTAGTTGACTTGGTCCCAGGACCTACTTAAAAAAAAAAAAAAAATTAGGCCTCTAATTGTTAACAAGTTGTTGGTTTTTTTCTTCCGTCCAGCTTTTCCTCAAAACTTCTGAGCCTTAATTTGCAACCCTCCTCCCTGCTGGGCCATGTGTATCTGGTTTTAAGCTTCATCCTGCTGGAGACTCCTGCCTGCACACATGTGGCTTCAAGTGCTCTGTGTGGTATCTGTTTTATTTATTCCACCACATGTGCTGAGCCACACAGAAGCCTTAAGACCCCAAATCACAGCACAGCATGAGTCAGTGCTGGCTCTCATTAGCTGGAGCTGCAAACCCATCCTGGTCACAAAGACAGCTCATCTTCTCACCTTCCCTTTCTGTGGAGAATCCCCACCTTCCTTAGGGCTGCTGCAGAAGCTCAGAGGAAGGAAGTTGTCTGTGAAACTAGTCAGTGGCTAGACTGGAAGATCCCAAAGATCTCTTCAGTTCTGAAGTTGCACTTCAGTGGCCTTCAGAGACTGCTGTCCAACACCAGCAGTTAGCCATCCGCCATACATGTGGTGGACAGCCAGAGGGAGGCCTCTGAGATGAGCTCAAGAAAAAAAGGGCAGAGATGCTATTGACTCAAAGCCACAGAGGCTGGCTAACATTTGAAAGGGATCTAGGTCTTGTTTTATTGGAATGTGTCTTGGCAGTCCTCTCCTGAGGCAGTGTGTTTATTTTGGTTCTTAGGTATAGAGCATAAGGCCATTGTCCCAAATGTGGACTTGGTCATGGGGAACTTAATTCTGGGTAACTCCATTCAAAACATTGCCAGTGCCAGCTTTATGAATAGAAGAAGTCTGCACAACCCAAGGACCTAGAGGGACTTTGAACAGTCCCTTTGCTGTCCCCACCCAGCCAGGCAGGACAGTAACCAGTGGCACATTCCCATGCTGAGGGCTCGCACCACCTCACCTACAGGAGGTCCAGGTGACAAGGACCCTCTTCCAGCCTGTAGTTTTGGCCCACATTGGAGTGGAGCCATGCAGCTGTCCTAGCTGGACCTGGACTCTGTCTTCGGGGGGATCCCAGGACGTGTGAGCCTGCTTACGGAGCTTTCACGGTCTGTGCCACTCCTGTGGCCTCCCTTCAGGAACACAGACCCTTGAGAGGGCTCAGGTACGGTTTGGAGATGTTCCTCTTTGTAAATGGGCACAGGCAGCTTTCACGCTTCCTTTTTTGACGGGCCAGCTCTCTCTGGTATTCCTGTTGGAGCAGATGGGGTTCAATTTGGGGGCCAGGAAACACAGAGATTGGGGCCAACAGTCCAATGCCATTTAAGACCCATGATCACTTCTGTTACAATTAGAGAACTTGCATTCTCTATGGAGCAGCCTCCTATTTAAACATAAGCCTCTCTGGGGAGGTTTTTGTGGACGTTGGCCTAGCACTGTGTCTGGCTTATTGGGAATACTCAAGAATTTGTTGTTGGATTAAGTACTTCATTCAGTAACATTGATTGAGTGCCTAATATGTACTAGAATCTGGTAGTGCCAAAATAAGATACAGTCCCTCTCCACAGAGAGTTTATGGTCCAGAAGGGGAGGTGTCTGTGTACTCCCGACATCTGGCGAGGCGTGTTGGTGGCTTTTGAGCTTGGACTTCTAGACTGCTGGAGCTGCAGAAGCGCAGGGGCTGCTGAGCCCCTCCCCCTCAGTTCAGACGTGAAGACGCTGATGGTGAGAGACGTACATTCAAGACAAGCAGTCAGACAGGGGCAGAGAGAGAAATCGGCCCACAGTCCCTGCTGTCAGCTCTTTGTAGCGCCCCATGCAGCTTGCTTGTGGCCTTTAACTAGAAAGATCAAATCCTGAAAAGTAGAGGCAGGACCCGGGAGGGCAGGCGCTCCCTTTCACTGCATGCTGGCCATTGCTCAGTGACCTAAATCCTGTAGGTACTTGGAAGCTCTGGACACTGGCTCTCAGACTTGGGCAGCAGAGAGAGCTACTCAAAAGCAGCAGGGGCCCAGCTGCCTGCAGTTCCCATCGAGACCTCATTCTCAGAGGCCAGAATCTCAAGTTGAAGGTCTCATCAGTTCTGACCTCATGGCTCCACTCAGCTGAGATGCCTGATGGGCTTTAGGATAAGGTGTGAGAGAGGTTCTGGTCTGAAACCACATAGAAGGGCTTTCCGTCCTGCTAAAATAAGGTCAGGATCCTGATTCAAACAAACTAACAGTAAAAAGACATTTTTGAGACAAAAAGGGAAAATGAATGTGGATTTGATATTCAGTGATATTAAAGAATCATAAATGTTAGATATGATAACATCAGTCATCAGTCAGACATGCATACCGGTGTCTAGGCTGTTTTAAAACACACTAGGAGAAAAAAAGAAGTCTTCGTGTTTTGGAGTGAGATGTTACTATGTCTGGGATTTGCTTTAAAATATTCCAGGGAAAAAAGTTGAGGAATAGATGAACAATTTGAGAAAACATTAATCCTTATAATTATTGAAGCTGGGTCGTGAATGTGGGGTTGGAGGGGGAGGGGTTATACCATACCCTTTACCTTTGTATATGTTTGAAAATTTTTAGAATAAACAATTTTAAAAACAGGTCGTGGATCTCTCCCTTTGCCCTCCATGCCCAGCAGTGAGACCCTTCCAGACTGGGTGGAGGCTGGCAGAGCAGTTGCTGCTGCTGCAGAGGCCTGTGGTAGTTGGCTTGAATCCCTAGTTAGCGTAGAGGGCACATGGAAGGACTGGGACACTACCTTTTCTATTGTTTATTTTAAAATTGCAGTTGACATACAATATTATATTAGTTTCAGAGGTACAACATAGTGATTAGACATTTACAGGGTGAGGCAGAAGTAGGTTTACAGTTGTTCATATGGAAAATAACGCAATAATTAATAAGTGATAATACAAGAATAAACTGTTTTGCATACTCACGGCTGTAAACCTACTTTTGCCCCACCTTGTATATAACTTACAAAGTGATCACTCCGTAAGTCTAGTGCCATCTGACACCATGCATACTTATTGCAATATTATTGACTATATTCCCTATGCTGTACTTCACATCCTCATGACTGTTTTTATAAGTGGCAATTTGTACATTTTAATCCCTTCCCCTTTTTCACCCATCCCACTCAAGCCCCCTCCCACCTGGTGACGGTCAGTTTGTTCTCTGTATCTCTGAATTTGTGTTTTGTTTGTTCAGCTTAGATTTGAAGTTTCGGTACCCAGCCCTGCTCTAGACTAGAGGGCTCCATTCTGATCTTCCTGTGGCCATGCCCTTTGGAGACATGCTTACCGGGAGCCTGTGGAGCCTCCCCCCACCACATACCCCACACACTGGGTATTGGGGATCCAAATGACTAGGAGACTGCTTCCTGGGTTCCCCCCATGCCCGGCCTCCTGAAGACAGACACCCTAGTCCTGAGAGCGACCAGGCAGCAGCTGTGTGTAGGGGTGTAGGCAGAATTTTGACATGCTCCCGAGGTGTCCCTATATATGCCCCCCTCCTGGGGCCTAACAGGAATGGGGACAGACCACAGGCGGAGGGAGCAGGGGCTGCTAGTGCTGTCTCTTTTTCCAGACTGCCATGTGCTTTCATGGGACGCCAAGGAGTCTGGGAACTCTAACCTGGCCGCTGGGAGGGTAGATTTGTCAAATGGTAGGACAGCACCCATTTTATTTACCAGTTTGTTCACTTATTACTTGTAAACATTTAGGCATTGGGTGTGTGGCTTCCTTTATACTATCGCCCAGGCCCTGCCCACTTTAGGTATCTGTAACCTAATTGAGAATCAGGAATTTTGCTCCTGGCTGGACTTCATTTCACCTTAAACTAAGCTTGTGTTCTCCCATGGTGTTTCCTGCGGTTTGTAAGGTACAGCTTGTGAAGTCCTGTTGTAGCACTGGTTTCCTGTTTATAGCGGAGGAGAACCATGGTTTGTCTTTCCACCACTCCATGTCTCATTCCCAGAAAGCCGCAGGTACACAAGCCAACAAGCTGTTTTAAAATAGCCCTATAATGAGGTCACTTTTGTGAGGTCACAAGGCTTCCCCTGAAATTTCCGATGTCCATTCAAAGGGACTGGCAGTGTTCTGGACTCCATTTAACAGGTATTAGCTATAAGACCCAAAAAGCTGAGTTATTTTTTAAACTATAGTTTCTCAAAATGGCTCCTTCTCTTCAGATAGGGTCAGAATTCTGCCTTCCTTCCCTCCCTCCTTTCTCCCCTCCAATGAAATGTTTTCGTATCTCTCAATGTGCTATGCTGACATTCCTGACTTATAGTGGTACACCCATGACTGTACCTACATAATGTCAAAGAGAAGGTTTTAAAGGCCTTTGAGATAGCAGGGTAAATGTCTCCCACCTACATTGGCTATGCAATTGGCCTTCTCTCTTTGGAGAGCCAAAGCCCGTGTGCTAAATAGGAAATGAGACAGGACTGCGGCTATGTGGAGTGAGTGTAGGGTTGGAGTGAACAAATAGTGACTCCACACAACAGAAAATGTGCTCCCCTTTGCGCTGAAGACTGACCTTAGCAGCCTCCCACTCAATCCATCTCAAATCCCAATTAAATTTTAATCCAAATCATCACAAATGTAAGGTGCTTTTTTCAAGCTCCAGGTTTTCTAGAGCTCCCTAGTGCCCCTTTTAAATGCATCAGGGAAAGATGTCTGGCACTGACGGTGAAGGCATTTGACTTTGGAAAGGGGAGTCTTAACATCCGCAAGTGTGTCAATGATTAGTCACTGGAAACAAATCCCAGCCATCCAGTTTGCTTGTTTATGCGGCTCGGGCATCTTGCACCGCAGCTCGGCCCAAATTAGAGTTTCACATTGGCAGGTCTTGCCACTCAGCATGTTTGGCTCTTGTCTCTAAATGGGTGTCAACCTGCGGAATCTCCTTATCACAGTCCTTCATTTGGAAGTGCATTCATTCATACAATTATTTCACTGAACGTACTGAGTAGCTCTGTGCCAATCTTCAGGAAAGAGGCTGATTACAATGCAATCCTTGCCTTAAAGGCACCCGAGGTATGCAAGCAGATTATCACAGTAATGATAAGAGTATCTGACGACAGAGGTTTGTACATACACCTATGGGTGCAGGAGTAGTGTCCTGCTTGGGAGAACTGCAGAGGTATCAGAGGAGGTGACATTTGACTTGAATCTTAAATGATGCACAAGAACAGGGACAGCTGAATTGGGCAGCTGATATTTAATTTCTCCTCTCTAGATATTTGCACTCCAAAACCTTTTGGTTTTCATGAGCACAGAAAGAGGAATGGAGGCCTAAAGATCAACTGGGGGCCTTCCCCAGTTACAGTGAAGAGAGAGAGAACTAAAAAGTGTCTGGAATGGCTGAGCCCGGGAAGGACCCTGCCTAGGGTTTACCAAAGGGGAAAGGATGGGCTCAAGGGCTGGCCCTGTCCTTTCGCTGGGGTGGTATTCATAGACTCACTAGTTGGTGATGGCTTCCAGTATGCCTCTGGGTTGGGAACCAGCTGGCCCGAAAAGCCAGGGGAAACAGTGTCAGCACACTGCTGCTCATTTGGCTTAACTCAGCATCCTGAAGACATGGTGTGCTCCACATACAAACCCCACTGCAACCGCCTCCGTGATTCACATCTTGAAATAACTCCTCATCACTGAACAAGTATTTTAAGACACAGCTTTCATCAAGAAGTTTCCATGAAAGCAACTGCAGTGGAGTGAATAATTATTTCCCCTCTCATCAGCCATGCTTGTCTTACAGAATTATGATGAGTTCAGTTCTCACTTTTGTAGCCCTATCTTTAAAAAAAAAAAATGGAACAGACTGACAAATCTCGGGAGGGGGAGAGGGAGGGTGGGAAGAGATTAACCAGAGAATTTACATGCATCTATGCAGAGCCTATGGACACAGACAATAGAGTGGTGAAGGACAGGGGCAAGCAGGAACCGGGTGGAGGGGGGCAATGGGGAAAAAGGGGGACATCTGCAATACTCTCAACAATAAAAAATTTATATAAAAAGAAGAGCTATTAGAGAAAATTGAGGTTAAAAAAAGAAAATCCCTGGGAGAAATGATTCTGCATCTGTGTCCCTGCGTCTCCCTCTGCATTTTCCGATGTCTGTTCGGGTCAGCATTTCCTTTCCTTATCTCAGTCCTTTTTAACCTTCCTGTTCCCTATCAAGCTTTATATAAACTCATTTTGTCATTTCTTAAGGCACTCAGGAGTGAGCTTCTCCCTTTTCCTGCACTGTCTCATTCACTATGCCCACAGAGGTCACAGCTATTTAAAATGTTTTGACAATCTTCAATTATTTGCACTTAGGGAGTTGAACAGAGAAGGGGAACTGCATTAGTTATCAGCAGAATGACATGAGAGCAGTCACATAGATGATAACCAAAGGCGTATAGTCCCCATCTGTTTATTTGCCCTTGAATGTACTTAAGATCTTGTTTGTAGCACAGTAAACTGCTTTCGTTCGCAATTCTTACACATATTGTAGGTGTGCAACAAAATTCAGGGTAGGTAACCCATCAGTGTGTGGGTAACAGAAAGCCAGTGTGATACAACTTCTCTAACAGGAACAACTCATCATAAAGAGAGGCTAAATGCACAACCTTCTAATTAAGGAAAGAAACAAAAACAGAGACAGACAGACAGGAAGGCCTGTTCCACCACCCTAACTCACAAAGACCTAGACTTCATTCCTTTATTGACTCAACATTTATTGAACACCTTGTATATGATGGGTGCCAGGGATTCAGGGAAGTGAAGGGCATTATCCTATCTTCTTTGGGTTCAGTAAAGGAAAACACAATTTCACAGATATCCAAATAGATCTCTGACCCCTGGTAGGAACAACTAACTCATCCACTGTATAGCATAGCGACATGTTTGATCCGATACCGAGAAGTATGCAGAAGACACGACTGCGGAGGTGGGGAGTGTTCCAGGCAGAGGGCCAAGCATGTGCAAAGACCATGAAAGAAAGAATGTATTGAGGAAGAGAGAGTTCAGGGTTTTTGAAATATGGGGGGCAAGGGAGGGAAGGGACAGGGTTGAGCCTAGAAAGGTGAATTCAGGCACCACCATGGAGTACCTTGGATGCCATAGGGAAAAGATTTCATCCTGTAGGTAATGGAGTCTCTGAAGGCTTAAGCAGAGGTACCATGGTCAAATATAAGTTCTATAATAATATCTAACAGATATTATTGCGGATGGTGTATAAGGGGGAGGAAGACTCGGGAGCCAGCGAAGGTATGCAGGTGAGAGGTGAAGGCCCGAGACAGAGGAGGTACAGGGGAGCAAAGAAGGAGTGTCAGCCAGTCAGGACGCTCTGGTGCCTACAGAGGACAGGTGTGAGGAAGAAGGAGAAGTCGAGAATGGTTCCTAATTTCTAACTGTTTCAATGGTGTGGCCATTTTTAAAAGATGTACAGATAAAAGCGTGTAACCGCCAACACGCAGTTCCTTCTGCTTGTTGGTGCCCCCGTCTCCTTTCTGAAATGGGTAACTCATCCCTAGAGTTTTTTGGGGACTCGACCTCTCTCCACATCCCTGGCTCGTTTAGGTCTGAGGATTTTTAATGGATAAGGCTTCGGCTTATACTCTTTCCTCTCTAATTCAATCGACAACATTGTTGCTATGCCAGAAGGTGAGTCGTGCAGAATGAAGGCCTAGCCTTTACCCTCAGGAAGGTCATACATAGGCCTCTGGAGGAGAGAGGAAGTTGGAACAGTCCGTGCTAACCAAGGCCGAATGCAAGCCAAGGGCTGTGCAGGCATGGAGAGGAGCCTGAAGAATTCAGGACGACCTCACGTAGGTGGTTTGAGCTGGGCTGTTCACTTTTGCTGAGCATCTACCACATGCCCGGAACTTCCCTTGGCACTGAGAGTGATAGTCATGCTATGCACTACGGGGAGGAAGGCAGACATAAAGTGCTTAGGCACAAGTAGAAGGAATGGCCTGGGAAAGGGAAATGCAGGGTGTCGTGGGAGATAGTAGCTGAGACATTGATCTAAGGGATCCAGAAAAGCACACAGAAGATTTAAACTGAGGCGTGAAAGGTGAGCAGAGAGATGGGCACAGGGGAGGGAAGAGTGTTCCTGAAGAGACAAGTCGTGTTCACGTGCTCACTTGTGAGAAAATGTAGCATGTTAGCATGTTCAAGAAACTGAAAAAAATCTGATGTGTGACAAGAGCACGCAGAGAAGGGGGGTGGCCTAAAGCAGGGGTAGGAGAGGCCAGAAAATAGAGCTCCCTACCTTGGTAGCCATGTTAAGGTTTTGGAATTTTATCCTGAAGGAAATAGGAAGCTATTGAGGGTTTAAGCAGAAGAGTGGTGTGATTATTGCTTATCTGGAAAATAAATCGGAAAACGCAAAACTGAAAGCTGCAGGATTTAAAAAAAGAGAAAGGTGATGATGGCTTAGCACAGAGAGCAGGTGGGACATGGAAGAGACCAGGTGTGTAAGAGAGTTAGGAGGCAGACTTGGACAGGATGCACTGATTGATTGGGTGCGAGACGAGAGGGAGGGAGGGAGAAGTCAGGGGTTGATCTTAAGTTCCTAACTTGGGAAATTAAATGGATTCTCTTAGTGTCATCAACTAAGAGAATCTGGAGAGAAGCAGGTCCGGGGTCGGGAGAGGTGAGTTTGGTTTTCAAACGCATGCGTTTTAATCAAGCAAGATATTCAGGTGGAGATTCCCAGTAAGGAACATGTTGGGAAGCCCAAAGGTTACGAGAGGGACATGGTGGGCAGCACACAGAGGCTGGGGCATTGTGAACATGTGGAGGGGGAGCTGTGGCCAGGCCGAGGGCTCCTGGAGGGCGACCAGACCGGGCAAAGAAAGGTTCTCGAGGAGATCAGCCGTTCAAGTGCCTGTAGAAGACTCAGAATTGACAGGGAAGGGAACAGCTCAGGAAAACAGCAACAGGGAAAAAGGTACAGTGTCTGGAAGTAAAGAGTACAGGGCGGCCCTGGCCGGTTCGCGCAGTGGTTGGAGCGTCGGCCCGCAGACTGAAGGGTCTCGGTGGGATTCCAGTCAAGGGCACGGGCCTCGGCTGCAGGCCCGACCCCCGGCTCTGGGCAGGGCACGTGTGGGAGGCCGCCAATCGCTGTGTCTCTCTCACGTCAACGCCTCTCTCTGTCTTTCTCTCTCCCCCTTCCACTCTCTCTGAAAAGCAATGGAAAAAATATCCTCAGGTGAGGATTTAAAAAAAAGAGTAGAAGGCAAAGGGAGTGTCCGTCATGAGAAGTGCTGTTGAGGCTCGAGAGACAGGTTCCGAAAGCCCACTGATGAGACTAGTGGCTCCAGTTCTCTCTGCTGCTCACCAGGTGACCTGAGGCAGGTGTCTCCTTTACCTGAGCCTCCTCTCTCAATCTGTGTGCTGGTATAGCATTCAGATCGGTATGGAAGCGTCCAGTAAATATTAGCCATTAATTTTTGCATTAGTTTTGACATGAAGAACTCTTGAGGACTTCAGGGGGAGCAGTTCTATTGGTGAGGTGCCAGTTATACTGACTTTTAGTTAGAAGGAAAGTGAGACAGGCTTTGGGAGAGGTTGCTTACATGTGAAGGGGGACTGCACAGGCAGGAAAAGTGGAAGAGGCAAAGAAGGATGCACTGCCTCTCAATGAGAAGAAAGCAAAGTGACGCAGGACGGACACGGGCCAGGGAACCCGCGGCGTGGAATCGCACAGCACGACGGGGACACGGTCGTGCGTGACGGTCGGGAGATGCAGGCCAAGCTACAGTGGGAGTTGAGCCTACTAAGAATGTCACATTAATGAGTCTGAGAGTATGTGAATTTTCATTCTGTGAATGTTAGGGAACCATGGACAGTTTTAAAAGAGTGGAGAGTTTAACTCAACTCAGGGATGATAATGTTTTTTTCTGAGGTTCCTTTGAGCATTATAGTTTATGTCAGGTACCTAGGTGCTTGTCATGCAGGGGACACTTCATTGATTTCCTTCCCACTCCTGTCCCCACCGCCCCCTCTCCAACCACTCTTGGTAGGTGCCTGAATGTCTTGCTGTCACCCAATTTTCAGAGATGTAACTGCTTTCTACCTAAAATGAAACGACAGTATTCTCTTCCAAAGGTTTTCTTTCAAGAGTAGCATAAGTTGTCATCTCTGCTCACTCCCTGATTTGGCAAGTTGACATCATTTATTTGCTTTCCACCAAAATGTCTTGATATAAGAGTTTGTGTTTGGAGCTGGCAGTGGCTTGAGAGTCTCACTTTTCCGTTCAGGTTTTTAGGCCCTGACCTCCAAAATGGATAGCACATCCTCCTGGACAGATGGCGCAGGCCGGATTTCTCCTCCAGTTTCTTTTTTCATCCCATGTTCCATGACATCTGATTTGGTTAAATTCATTTACACCCAGAATTTCTGGAAAAGATGGAATCTGGATTATATTTCTCTAAAGCCATATGCTCCATACATCCTGACATACACGCAGATGTCATTTGGTTTTATTCATTCAATAAACATTTATAGAGTGTCTGCTTGGTACCTGGCATGTACAGAGCAAAGGAATAATACTCAGTTCTGCACTATGCATGCCACTGCCTTTTGTGAAAAAGCAGGACCTACCGACGCAGTTTCAGTAGACAGTGGCTAGGTTAGGTAGGAGTCACTAACTAGCTTTAAAGTGGGTGGGACTAGGGAGCTACAAGAAGAAGTTTTAGCCAAGCTGACATTTGAACTCAACCTTGAAGTGTGAGCTTGATTTTCCCATATGAAGAAAAGGAAATGGGCTCTCCTGACACGATTTTGATGGAGCAGCACGTGATTTGAAGGAGGGCATCTGGCCCTGAGAAGAGTGGGTCATTCATCATCCCAGGATTGGGGTTCTAGCGATGTTTGCTGAGAGCTTAGATGTGCCTTCGGGGTGCTAAGTGCTTTAGGTTTTATTTTTCTTGATGCTCAGAACAACCATATGAGGCAGGTCCTAATATTATTCCCATTTTACTCAGGAGGCGACTGATGCTTAGAGAGGCTGAGTGACTCTCCCACGATCACACAGTGACACAGCTGTGATTTGAACATAAGCCGTCCCAATCCAGCATCCTGCACTCAACCATAGTTCATGAGCTGGGCACTGGGTGCTGAGCACTGGGAACTGGGAGTGGCACAGACAAGGGGGCGAAGGCAGAGGGTGGGTTGAGACCAGCTCTGAGTACCGAACACTAATATGGATTAGTAGATATATTTTTGCAGATTTACTTTTTATAAAACTCAATTGTATTACTTTTAAAGTGAAATAGAGCCCATTATTTAGACACTATTTTTAGTGGGAGATAATAATTGTGCAAATGAGACACGAGGATTAGGAGAAGAAATCTGATTGAAAACCCAGTTGTTCATAGGAATCTTGAGTCCTCCTTAGTTGGAAAATATACATAATGCTTGACTTGATTTTCAGTCATCAGAGTAAAGCCCAATAAAGTAAAAGTACTCCTCAGTTATTCATTTTTTTCACCTTGAAAATGATGAAATTTGTTTTCTATTGAAATATTAAGAAATGCAGATTGGCTTAAACCTCCAACTATTTTAAAGAGTAAAGTTGTTATGGGATTCAGATTTCTATGGGAACTTGCCCAGGAAAAAAAAAATCAATTTACTTTCAGTTCATAGAACATTTTTATATTCTGCCTTCTTTTTTCCTAACAATGAATTTTAAGAATTGTCAATTTGATTCTTGTGAAATTATATTCATGAAGTGTTTCAAAAACCAAAAATAAACCCAAAAAACAAAAATGTAAATTAACCACAAAAATAGCCCACGTGTTGGTTGTTTAGTAATAAAGGAGCATTTGAGTTCATGTCAGAAATTATCTGATGAGCTTAACTGGAGGTCATATTTGCTTCATTTCAATTCAGTCACTGTTAGCTCAGTCAGTTCATACAGCGGTTACTCAACTTCCCACATCACAGAGCTGCAGAAGTATCGAGTACTCCAAACTTGAAATCCCTGCTGGTCCCCTGACCTATTTGGAGTCCGAGTCCCAGTGCGCTTTGCTTGGAAGAGCAGACCCATGGCTGGAAGCCCAGCTGCTCCCCCCGATGAGGCCCTCATACTTCCAGGCCCACGGCTGGACTTGCTGAACTTGGGTGGCCAGGCTGCCGAGAGCCTCCTCTGGAGTGAGCGGCCCCGTTTGCCTCCCATGGGTTCTGCTTCCTGGAACCTTTTGCTGACCAACGAAACCAGCCTTGAGCAATTCACCCAACCCAAGCAGTCCAGCTGCACCAGGACGACGCCTTTCGGAGCCTGGGCCGCCTTCCCCACCCACACAGCTGAAGTCAGTCTCTCTGGTCTGCTGGTGGAGCACAACCCTGAGAACCCCTGCCCTTCACCCCCCCAACAAAAACATTGCAGTGACCACACACGCTCTGGAGGTGGGTGGAATGCAAGGTCCCCTCGGGCATCTGCTTTCTCACTTGTCAGTCACTGAGACTCCACTGGTCAGTCTCTAACCTCAGGGAGCACTAAACCCTGCAAGGGTCAGGAGAGGCTTTTAAGAAAGGGTGGGACTTGGGGAAAGAGAGAGATTTCAGACAGGAAAAGCAAAGCGAGCCAAGAAGAGCAAGAAATTCTCCCAAGTCCTGGAGTCTCCTGTTTCTGTCCTAAAGATCTCCAGGAAAGAAAATTCCGGGACTCCCAAATCTAACCCACCCTTTTTCCTGGGACCTCTGATAGCCCACTTTCTAGGTCCCGGCTGTGAATATGTAAAACCCTAAAGGAAGGGGACATGGGAAGAGGCCATGGTCAACAGAAGTGCTAGCCTGGCAGGAAAATCCAACCTGGTCTTTCAGTTCTCCTGTCTCCCTCCAGTTGCATGAGCACTGTCACTAGATTTCCCCTGGGCTGACTACCCTTCTCTAGAGACCCTTGGGCAGCGTGCAGCACAGAGAGCCATGCAAAGGGCATGTGTGTGCCTCCCTCTCAGCCTCAGAGCAGGGAGGCCAGTTTCCTCTGCAGGGTCACTACTGTGGGGAAAAAATGATTTTAACCATCACTCTGAGAGAAAGAAAGACAGAGAGAGAGACCGCAAAGTTCCAGAAATGTCATTTAGCCCCAGAAACGTCATCTCACTATGGCTTCCCCTCAGTCTTTCTCAGTAAGTTGTGGAATTCAGCCCCAACTGCCCTGGGCAATTAAAGTATAGAAATGGACCTACCCCACCTCTGGTGCCAGGCCAGCCACAGCTGCTTTCTGCATGTGTGGTTTGGTATGTGTGCACTCGTGTGTGAGAGCCAGGGTGCGGTGCATGGCCTGTGGCCCGTGGCCAGCCTGTGGCGGAGCTCCGTCCCATCTCTCTTAGTCTCCTCTCCTTTCAGCTCCCTTCTCACCATCAGTCTTTGCTCCAGTGGTTCTGAGGTACCTGTTCATCTTACACATCCCCCAGGTTCAGGGCCAGGGTGGAGGTATGAGTTGTAGCATTCTTTAAGTGGAGAGGGAGAGCACTCTACCCTGAGCCCTGGAACAGTGGCTGGTTCTCTTTGTTCTCAGCTTCCTCGCCTGTTAAGTGGCTAGAGTAGTAACAGCCTCATGAGCTGTCTTGAAAACTGAAGGAGATGCTGGTTACGCAAACTTTGTAAAGTACACGGAGCTACAAGGATTTGCTGTTGGAGAACAGGTCCCTGGTTTATTTTATCGTAGAGTGGGGTTGGGGACAAGCACAGAACAGAGAATTTGCATTGCAAGGAAGCGTGACTGAGCAGCAGAGGACATGAGGGTCAGTGACAGCGACACAGAAGAACTGGTCCTGGGGGGTCCTGCCTGGAGAGGTGGTTTGTAGAAGAGTGGGGGCTCCATATTGGCAGACAGGAAGGTGTGGGTGCTCCCTTCCTCCTCACAGCAAATCCCAGCCCGAGGGAGAGAAGGCACCTGATCTGGGGGCTGCATCTTTGCTGCTATCAGCCAGCTGAACAGTCAGGAGCCAGGCTGCTGAGAGGCAGCTTTGGCCAGGACTGATGCTGCTCAGAGGCTGGGCCAGTCCAGGGCATTGCAGCCCAGGTCCTGCCAGTGGAGGAGACAGGTGCCAGAGAGATGTCCCCTTGGAATCCAGCCCCTGCACCTGGGCCCCTTCACATGCTCTCGCTCCCCACTCTGGCTTCCTGTTTTGAAACCACCAATAGATGGAAAATGTGAGTATGTGAGTGCTGTCACTTTAATGGCTCAGGCTGTGTGTGTTTGTGAGAGAGACCTGGGTATATGAGGCTGTTGTGTGTGAATTTGAGAACTTGTGTGTGTGCACATGTATATGTGTGCATGTGGGCACATGTGTGTGAGAATGTGCTGTGTGCTAGATCATGTATGTGTGTCTGTGTGAGCATGTGTGAGTGCAATCATGTGTGACTGAGCATGGTCATGTGTGTGTGCTTGTGACATATGTGAGCATGCGTCGTGAGTGTGTGGCTGTGCACCATGCGTGTATGCCCCGCCTGGGAAAGGCAGCCGAGGCAGAGGGCTTCCTTTCAGGGCACCTGTGGGGAGGGGCAGGACCCCCTGCCCTCCCAGCGGACTCTGTGCCCGGATGACAGGAGGGAGGAGCACAGAGCGGTGTCTGCAAGCATGTAGGGGCTGCCAAGGCCTTGCCTGTCGACTCTAAAGAGCTCATCTCTCAGCTCATGAAGGCCTTTTTTTTTCCCAAGCTTTAAAACAAATAATTTCTTATGAATCCAAAAATGGCTTCCTTAGGAACTAAATCATGTCAGAGACCCAGCTCGAAAGGCAGGGAATGTGTCTGGCTAATTTCTCATCCCCAGAACTGCACACAGTTCCTGGCAGGAAGCAGGAGTCCAGCTCCTTCAGCAAGTGTCTATGGGGTGCTCACTGGGTACCAAGGATGCTCCAGGCTCCTGGGGTTCAGCTCGGGCCATGGCCACGCCTCTGGCCTCGGGCGGTCACTCAGGCAGACAGCTGCAGTCCCCTGCCCGCACGTCTCACACACCTCAGTGTGACAGGTGTGTTAGTACTGCGCGAAAGCATAGGTTTCTCCTAAAGGTCTTTCCGTGGCTTTTTTTTTAAATCCCCACCCGAGGACATTTTCTCCATCCATTTCTAGAGAGAGTAGCAGGGGGGCCGGGTGGAGAAAGAGAGAGAGATCATTGCTTGTCTCCCGCACACCCCGGACCAGAGCAGGGAACCTGTAGCCGAGGTACTTGCCTTTGACCAGGAATCAAACCCGCGACCCATTGGCCTGTGGGCCGACGCTCTTACCACTGTGCAACACTGGCAGGGCCTTTCTGTGGCTTTTAGATGAGGCTCTGGCTTTTTCTGGCTATCAGTGGAGGGAAGGCCATAATCAATATGCCTTTCTTCACGCATTAAGGTAATATTATTGACCCACAGTTTTGGAAACCAAATTTCCGTAGTGAGAAAAGACAGGTGGGTAAGGTTTCTCTCCTGCCATGCCCTCCTCCACCCCATTGTTGGCCAACATTGAGCTTCTAGAACCTCCCCACCTTTCCCACACTATACCTACTGTTCCTTCTTCTTTCCTGTCTGGATGGCAGAAGTCTGCTACTTATCCGTCAAGGCCCAGCTCAGACCCTGCCCGCTGTGTGGGCGGAGTTCATGTCTCTGCTGGTGACCCACTTGCACACTGGAAAGGACCTGGCCCCACATTTGTATTCTGTCTCAGCGGAGCTCCTTGTGGCCAGGGACTACATTTTGTCTATCACTGAATTTTCTAGAGCCTGGCACAGGGCCTGGTCCTTCTCAGATGTTCAGCACGAGTGGGAAGGATGGGTAGGTGGACAGAGGGTGGTTAGGTGAACGCCCTCTCCCTCACCTTCATGCAGTGAAAGGCAGACACTAAAGGCATGCCAGCCAGGATGCGGCGTGCAGACCAAGGCCCAAGGCCCACGGACTTTTATCAGCGGCTGGTGCTGAGTCTAGGCTTCATTTACGTTTTTTTAAATGATCTGGAATAGAAAGCTTAGGGTGAAACTCACAGGTCTGTGGATGGCATAGCTGTTTGGTAGTGATGTGCCACGCCCCTGGGGTAGACTCCAAAGATGTGAATTGGAAGACAAGAGGAAGGTGGCTTCAGTGTGAGTAAATTCAAGCCACTGGGCTTAGGCCAAAGTTATCTGAGGTGTAAGATGGTGCCTCTCTATGGTTAGCATTGGCAGGAAAGGGCAAGAACCTGGGAACCTCTCCCGTTAGTCATTTAAGAACCTACTGTGTGCTGGGCTTTGTGCTCAGGGCAGTACCTCCTACCTTGGAACGATCTCGGAGTCTGATGCAGAAGAATATTTCCTATGTAGTGGGGAGACAGAAGTAGAAAATTATTAGAGATAAGACTAGCAGGTGCTACTGGGAGAATACTGCAAAGTCCTGTGAGACCTCATAAGACACCTGCTCCGCTAGGCTGGGGACAGCAGGGGAGGATCACTCCTTCTTCCTCATTTCATGAACATGCCAGGGGTTTCCTTTGTGCTATATCCTGAAGGCACAAAGTTAAACAGTTATGGGGCCTTATTTCACCAGTTGGAAAAGAAGAGCTGTGGGAAATCCCACTAGACAAAGTGAAGGGGACAAATGTGCAATGGAGGGAGCCTCGGGTCTTTCAGGTGACGCAGGGCTCCCGGGCCCCGGCAGAGGCCGTGTGCTGGGGCGGGAGTAGCGGGTTCAGCAGGAGAGGCAGCCAGGCGCCCAGCAGCCGGCACAGGCTGTGGCCAGCGGCTGGGCGCCTCTGAAGGATCTTCACTAAGACAGTGGCATGGCCCGGGTCATTATTTTAAGAAGACTGCCTCAGTGGAGTATGGACTGGGGACTGGGGAATAAAGGGAGGGGTACCAGCAGGGCTTGTGTATGGAGGTTAAGTGAGTGAGTGGGCGCTGAACGCCCCGGGGGGTGGAGCTGGCTGGTGGCTTCAGCCTTTGGGAAATTTCAATCCCACTGGACATGCCAGGTGCTCGGTGGGAGCAACGCTGGGAGAATTCCCAGAAGCGGCGGTGGACGGGAGGGGAAAGAGCACCGGAGCCGTGGTCCTGGCGAGCCTGCTCTGCCACCTTGGACAGTCTCCAACCTTTCTGAGCCCCCACTGGGCCTACTGTGAGAATGAAATGACATAACATTTTCAAGCTTCTTTTATGGACGATAGGGGTCAACAACCACAGTAATGTGGGGTGGTTTGGGCTCTAGCACTTAAGAGTTAAAGCCCAAGGCCAGAGAAGGTCCATAGGAGGCGCTGGGGTAAAGGGGGGTTGGAATGGTTTCTGTGTCGCTCTTCGTCTGGAAAGGACAGGGAGCCTGTGAAAGTTTCGGCTTTACAGTGCAGCAGTGGGAGAGACTCGGGCAGGCTGCTGGGGTTCAAATCCTGACTCTGCCACTTAAGATCCGAGAGTGCCTTGGACTAGCGCTTAGCATCCCTGAGCCTCGTTTGTCTACTGGGAATGATCATCATGAGCTGACTGCTGCGAGGATGAGATGGCATAACGGTGACTTAATTGTAAGGCTTAAATGACAGAAGGTTAGCCCTGAGCATTAACTGGGAAGAGGGTGTCTGTGCAGCTGTCCCCAGATCCTGCGAGGCAATGAAGGAATCCCTCCCTTGTGCTTGAAGAAATATGTTGTGGCAAGTAAGAAAAAGTCGAGTGATCTCAGCAGGTGCGAACTGATGGAATTCATCCTACCTGAAGTGTGGGCAGCTCTGGATGTTCATCCTACAGCCAGTGGTCACCTGGAGGTGAACAGCAGCAGCCTGCCCTGTCCCATTCCCTGGGTCACTTGTACACGCCAGGGCTTAACACTCATTTGCCACCTACCAAGTCTCTTGGTTGTCAGTGAGGAGCAGAGCACATGGAAGGAAGGACAGAGGGAGGGAGAGTCCTTGCTGCTGAGACAACCCGGGAGAGCTGTGTGTGCCGGTCCCAGGGGGTCGCTGCCCAGTGTTTCTCCTCGCTGTGCAAGCGAGAGCCTTCTGCTGATCTATCAGCTGTACTCAGGCCTGGTCCCTGGCAGCTCTCGCTGTCAGGAACCCTCCCGAGACACAGCTGAGTCATGTACTGCATATCTTCAGTCGGTCCGATTGGTAGGCCTGGCAGCCTGAGATGCAGTCATTGTTAAGACTAATCTCCGAGCTGAATTCCATCGTGACACAGCTGCCACAGACGCCATAATTACGCTGGCAGCCACTATGCGTCGACTATATGTGAAGCACAGCAGTCATTGGCAACACTTGCCCACAGACTAGAAAATGATGGCAATTGTTTGCAGTTGCTTTGTGCTTTACATCTTAGACCTGCAGCCCTAATGGGGACAATAAATACCCACTGTGCGCCAGGCACTGTGTCAGCGCAAACCTCCAAACAACCCTGAGCATCATTAGGGGTTAGCTAGACTCAGTGAATTACCTAAGTGTCATGTACCTAGTAGGCAGTGGAATGGGGTTCAGATTCATTGTCTGTCTCTCGAGGCCATGGATTTGGGAACAACCCTTATCTTTCCATTTTTACAGATAAGACACCAATGGCAAAGTAAATGGCAGAGCCAAGGCTGGAGGCCAGATCCTCTGACCACTATTCAGTGTGTTTCTTGGTGCGACTCCCTTCCCGCAGTCAGAGAATGTCTAGGTTGCTAAGGAAACAGGCTTGCCAGTGCTGGGCATCCACTGCTGAGATGGGGTTCCATGGCAGGGCTCCCCCTTTCAAGTATATTGCTCAGGCTGGTTGAGATGGACATGGTGTTTTCTCCACTCATAGGCACAATGTACCCTCAGTTACACCCATCTAATGTCATGCTTTTGACCTAAACCCCCAAAGCTACAAACACCTCCACTCACTCAGCCAGTGCTACGTGAGCTAAAGCCATTTGACTAATTATAATGTCTTCTATAAGGTGAGGGACCAAATCCCACCCTTTTGTAGTGTGGAGAAATATAAGCTGTACTCTCCCCAGAGGAGGCCTGTAAAATGGTTTCAGAGAAGCTTAAACTTCAGGCACCACCTGAATGCCACCTGGTAGTTCTCTGTTTCATGTGTCCACTTTCCACAAGGACCAAAGCGAGCCTCCTGCACTTTAAGATGACTGGGATGCTTGCATTTTAAGGTCCTAGTCCAAACGCTCCCTCTGCAATCCTGGAGGAGCTGGGGGCAAGTCACTTGAACATAGAGCCCCAATTATCCACCAGTAAGATTCAAATATTCACCCTCTTGGCAACATTTTAGGAAGGTGGCAATAATAGACAACTGTGTGAACCATGCCTTGAGATCCTAGGAGGACAGATCACAGAAATTCCTTTATCATCAGTATCACTGAGAAAGGTTAGAATAGCACCGACCGTGTGAAGATTGAGGTAGAGTTGAGTGGATATCAACATTTCAGTGGCTGGCAAGAGGGATGAACACCTGTAGGTCGTCAGGAAGAACTCTATTTTGTGCCCAGGTTTTGGGCCACTGCTGTTCCCACTTTTGGGGAAAGTGCATAATCAATTGCAGAGCTTAGTCAAGAGCAAAGACTTTTTAAGTTACTCCTGGCAGCACTTATCTCATAATAATCCTATGATTTAGATATTCCATTCTATACATAAGGCAACTGGATCCCAAGAAAGTGAAATCCCAGTTCTCTTGCACTGAGGAGCGCCTTCCCTTTAGGTTGTCCAGGAAGCTGCCTCACTGTTCCTTGGGGGCATATGCTCCATGGCCCTAGGAATGGAAATGAGCCTTCTCCCCTCTTGCAGAGCCTCTGCCCTCCAAACCCTCCAATGCATCTGAAAACATGGAGGCTTCTTCCAGTCTAAGACCAGTTGTGGTTGATCTGGGAGATGCTGGCAGCTTTGCTGGCAGCTGGCTTCAGAGCCACCAACACAGCCCAACCTCCTGGTTCCAGCCTGCCTTATACTTAGGCATTTTAATTGGGCATTCTGTTTATACTCAGTCACAACTGTTGTGCTTGCATAGTCCTCACACAGGCGACAGCCGACTATCTGCAGCCCTGCTCTCCCCCGGGAAGGTGGTGTTTATTATGAAGGGGATGAAGGTGGGGGGCACACCCCCCAGCCTTCTGCAGTGGATTGGGAGCCTGGGCTCTTTCCGGGATAATCTCACATGCCATTAGCAGTCACTGGGCGCCACACCCCAGCCGTCACTGCTGGACCTCCTCCTCAGCCAGTGTGAGAAGCCTCTAGATGAATACTGGGGGCCATGGAGGTTTGGTTCAGGGTAAAACCAATTACTGAAACCAAAGGGAGTCAGATCTCTAAAGTAAAGGCTCAACTAACAAAATTCTATGTTCTTTTGGGCTGGGAAGTGAACTCATTATCACTTAATAAACAAAAGTATTTGAAATGTTTTATACTAAAACATGGAATCCATTGAAGGAAAAGCATTCTCCACCTGTACAAAGCTGGTCGGACTGTCTTCAAACCTAATTGTCGTCTTGGCTGACCTTGTCTCCTCTACATGTGGCCCCGTTTAAACCCAGGCCTGCAGAGCCATTTACCCGTCCCTGTCCCTCCCTCCTTCCCTTGCAGGACTCACTTCATGATCAGCCCAAACCTAGTACTACACCTGGCACCTCTGTTTTTTAATCCCTCACTGCCTTCTAAGATTTAAAGAAACGGCTGGCTTCCCCTCTTGGTGTGTGGGAGGAGAGGAGAACCCACAGCTCTCCCTTTGAGGTCTCTGTGAGTCCCTTTATTTTCCAGGATCCCAGGAAGTTAAGGGACTTTCCCAGCGTCACACAGTGATGGAGCCGGACTAGAACCCGGCTGCACCACCAGTTTGGCTCTTGTCCCAGGGCTGCGCACAGCCACAGGTGGAAAGGAGACCGGGGTTGGAATGGGGTAGGCATGTCCTGGGGATGTGTGCGTCTGGGCTCTAAGCCAAGCTCTGCACCGGCTCCTCGCGACTGCAGAGAAGTTGTTTTCGTGTCTAAGCCTCAGCTCCCTGATCTGTGAAATGGAGAAGTCAGACCACATGGTTTCTCCCCTTCACAGTCCAGTGGTGAATATGTTTGCATGGGTTTCAACAGAGCACATCTAATGAAGCCAATACCTGCTGTTGCCTCAAACTGCCCAGCACTATGGATTCAGCTTAGTTCTAAGCACAGGACCCCCAGCCTTTCCTCGCCCCGCTTACCAGTTTTTCATCATAACAAGTACTCAGGTAACCCAGATAGTGAGGCCCTTTTGACTTGTTGCCTTCTGGGGGAAAGGCCTAAACATTTTATAGGGTTCTGGGGTTTTTTTAAGGATAAGGTTTTGGATTGCAGGAGGCACAGAAGGCCAGAGAGTGTGGCCACTGGCACTAGGGGCTTTGCCCAGCCAGGTCCAGAAAGGCTTCCAACGCCAATGAAAGTAATCCACAGAGCAGGGCACGCCTGCTGCTCCTGAGCTGCCAAAGTAGCCTCTCCCTCCCACCCCCAGTGGGAGGCCTTAGCAGCCAGGGGAAGCGGGCCTGAGGAAATGACTCATTTAGGATCCTCTTCTGAGCTGGGGACAGTTGCCTTAGCCTTCGCAACTTCATCTGAAGGTCTTACAATTCTAAAACTGGATTTATATTTAGTAAGAAGAAAAGAGATCAGAAAGCTCTTGTAAATCTCATGGCGAAAGACAAACCGTGTCTAAACATGGACAATTAATTGTAATCTGCTTTGCTTTCTTACTCACTGGTTAATTTGATTGTCTGTTTCCTGGGGTTTGGAGATCCTTAGAGAAATCATCTGTATCCAAACCCTGCAATGCGCCTCCCTGTTAACCACCCAAGAGGGTGCTGGCTGTAGGACACAGGTGTTCCTCGGCAACTCATGAGCTGGTTAAGGAGAGGCTTAGTTATTAGGATGGAAGGAATCAAGCTCAACACTAAGTTACAAGCATTACCACGTGGTGGCCTAAGAGGACTCCAGCCCCCTGCAGTCCGGGGTGACATTTGAATGTGGGAGTAAAAATGAAGTGCGTGAAAAAGGCTTCCCCAAGTTACCCAGAGCTGTGTTGGGCCCCCTGTCCACTTTCCTCCTTTCCCCACTCATCCCTACTGCACCCCTTTTATTTTCCCTGTCCAGCTCCTAGACCTCAGGGAAGGGGCACGTTTAGCTCTTTGCAGACTCTTCTCCCTTCACATCAGGGGTGGCTGTAGCTGTTCCCTGAGGCTGTAGTGCCCAGTGTGGAGGCCTGTGGCAGGGCCTGGGATACCCAGTGTGGAGGAGCCAAAGAAAGGAGGAGGCCCTGGGGCAGGAGATCAGCTGCCGCTGAGGTCGCACTGCGGGGCCCAAGGGAAGCTTAGTGGCTTTCTCTTGGTTCTGCTCCCTAGGAAGGGGTCCCAGGGCCTCAGCAAACTAGCCCTGCCCAGGAGTCAAGAAGTGGCGCTAGACCCAAAGGAGACTGAGTTGCACAGTCTAAGCAGAGACACAACTTGGTAACGGGCCTAGAGCACGGGGTGGGGACTTGGGACACTATCTTCTGTGCTCACCCAGCCACTGACCTGGCTCTCTCTTCCTTGTGTGCTGCATGGCAGGAGGAAGTAAGTGGCTCGACCTCAGCGGTGAGATTCTGAATACAGTGCCGTTAGCAGGTCCTGAGCTGCCGCTTGCATGCCATGGGCACACTGCCATACCTGGGCCTGGCAGGAGTGGGCATCCGTTGACATCTGATAAGTCTAGATTTCCCAGGCTGCGGGGTAGTAGACAAATAGGCTGTATGTTTCTATCCATAACATAAAATTAAAAATTTTGGCTTTGTTTTCTTCTCTCCTAAGGCTGAGGGAGGAGGGCTCCTAAGGTGTAAGGGCTCTGAGCTCCCTGAAGCCCAGTGGAAAGACAAGACCTTATTTTATTTTATTATTTTATTTTATTTTATTTTTAATATATCTTTATTGATTTCAGAGAGAGGAAAGGAGAGGAGGAGAGAGAGAGAGAAACATCAGTGATGAGAGAGTCATTGATGGGCTGCAGCCCGCAACCCGGGCATGTGCCCTGACCGGGAATTGAACCCTGATCGCCTGGATCCTAGGTCGATGCTTAACCGCTGAGCCACGCCCAGCTGGGCGACAAGACCTTATTTTTAAAAAAGAAGAGATATTGGTCTATAGTTTTCTTTATTTGTGTTATCCTTGCCAGGTTTTGGTATCAGGGTTATATTGGCCTCATAAAACGTGTTAGAAGGTATTGCCTCTTCTCCAATTTTTTGGAAGAGTTTGAGAACAATAGGTTTCAAATCTTCTTTGAACATTGGGTAGAATTCACTAGTGAAGCCATCTGGTCCTGGACTTTTTTAGGGGGAGGTTTTTGATGGTTGTTTCAATTTCCTTGCTGCTGATCAGTCTATTTAGATTTTCCAATTCTTCATGATTCAGTCTAGGAAGGTTATGCATTTCTAGGAACTTATCCATGTCTTCTAGGTTATTGATTTGGTGGCATATAGTCTTTCATAATATTCTAGTATGATCCTTTGTATATCTGTGATGTCTGTGGTGACTTCTCCTTTCGCATTTCTGATGTTGTTTATATGGGTCTTTTCCCTTTTTTCTTCAGTGAGTCTAGCCAGGGGTTTGTCAATTTTATTAATCTTTTCGACGAACCAGCTCTTTGTTTTATTAATTTTTTTTGTAGTCTTTTTGTTCTCTATTTCATTCAGTTCTGCTCTAATTTTTATGATTTCCTTTCTTCTGCTGACTTTGGGTTGCTTTTGTTCTTTTTTTAGTGAGACCTGAAACAATAAGTTACATAGAAGAAAACTTAAGTACCAAACTTATGGACCTTAGTCATAGAGAACATTTTATGAACTTGACTCCAAAGACAAGGGAAGTAAAGGCAAAAATAAATGAATGAGACTGTATCAAACTAAACTTCTGCACAGCAAAAGAAACTAACTGACAACAAAGAGGCAGCCAGCTCGATGGAAGATGATATTTGCGAACAGTAGCTCTGGCAAAGGTTTAATTTCCAAAATATATAAAGAACTCATAAAATTCAACACCAAACAACCAACCCGCCCCCATCAGAAAGTGGGCAGAGGACCTGAACAGACACCTCTCCCAAGAAGACATATGAAAGCCAATAGATATATGAAAACATGTTCAACTTCACTAGTAATTAGGGAAATGCAAATCAAAACCACAATGAGATACCACTTCACACCTGTTAGAGTGGCTGTTATCAACAAGACAGGTAATAACAAGTGTAGATAGGTTGTGAGAAAAGGGAGCCGTCATTCACTGCTGGTGGGAATGCAGATTGGTACAGCTGCTGTGGAAAACAGTCTGGAGGGTCCTCAAAATATTAAGAATAGAGCTACCATGTGATCCAGCAGCCCATTTTCTGGGTATCTACCTGAACAACTTGAAAACATCTACTTGCAAAGAAACATGCACCCCTATGTTCATTGCATTATTCACGGTGGCCAAGACATGGAGACAACCAAAGTGTCCTGCAGTAGAGGACTGGATAAAGCTGTGGGACATGTACATAGTGGAACGCTGCTCAGCCATAAGAAAAGATGAAATCCTGCCATTCATAACAACATGGATGGATCTTGAGAATATTACGCTAAGTGAAATAAGTCAGTTGGGAAAAGCCAAGAACCATATGATTTCACTCGTGTGGGATATAAAATTGAAACTTGTGGACTCAGACAGCAGTGTGTTGGTTCCCACAGGGAAGGGGGTTGGGGGGTGAAGCGGTCTTAATAAATGGTGACGAGAGAAGATAGGAGTTTGGGTAGTGGGCACACAAAGCAATATACAGATCTTGACAGAAGCCCACACCTGAAACCTATATGCTCATATTAACCATTGTCACCCCAATAAATTGAATTTAAAAAAAGTAGTGACTATTAAAAAGAAGAAGAAGAAGAAAAAAGCCACTCCTCTGAATGAGGCATCCCAGGGTCCCAGGCTGGCAAGGTGGCAGTGTACTCACTGCTTGCCAAAGCTGGACTCCCTGAGCTCTGGGAGCTGAGGCAGGGGATGGGACAGAGATGGCCTGGCAGGGGGACAGTGGCTTGGGGCACTGGAGTTGGCTGCTGAACAAATGGTGGCCTGGAGAATTGGGGACCTCTCCCATTTCCCAGCATGTTGGTTTGGTAAAGTGTCATTTATACTATAGAAAATGCTCCATGAAAGAGGAAGCAATAAGTCATTTCAGGAAACCGCCTGGCCTGTCAGCAGCTCAGCCGACATGAACGGGCAAAATTCCCTGGGATTTCAGCTGTAGTAAGAACCTCCAAATAATCAGCCAAGAACTGTGTTACCAAAAGATTTCATCCAGGGAAGTCCCTGAATTCCCGAGCAGGCTCAGCCTTCAAGCCGGGTTAGTTGGGAGGGTAGTCATGTGTGTGTGTGTCGGGAGGGGGACAGACCATGCCAGGCTCCTGAGCTAGCCACTTCTTTATGCCATTTCACATGACATGACAGAGCAGTGCAATCAGCCTTAGTTTACTCAGGTGGGGACTAAGCTTAGAGAGGTTAGGTCATTTGCCTGGAGCCTTGCATCTTTAGAGGGGCAGCCATGGTTTCCAACCCCACTGTGTCCGAATCCAAGTCTGTGTCCTGGTCACTCCATTCTACCTGCTCCCTTACGGACAAAGCTATGATTCTTAGCCAACAACGGCCTAAATTAAGTGTAACTGGTGGCAGGAATGAGATGAGGATGTGTTCATGATGAAGGAAGATCAGCCAGTTGCGGTTGGTTCTGGGACTGATCCTTCCCGTCTCCTGCATTGAGTGCCTGTTTACTCCTTCATGCCGAGGTTGGTCTCACCAGCTCATAGAGGCCGGTGTGTTACTTTCCTGCCTGTTTCCCTTTCCTGAAAAGCTGGCTGTATTTGTTTTCCATTAGTCAACATCACAAACTTAGTGACTTAAAACACACTTGTAATCTCACAGTTTCTGGAGGCCAGGAATCCAGGCTTAGCTGGGTCTCTCCTGAGTCTGCTTACAATCCAGCCATTGGCCGGGTGCCTTCTCATCTGGGGACTCAACTAGGCTCCACCTCCAAGCTCATTCTGGTTGCTGGCAGAAGTCATTATTGTGGTGGTAGGTCTGAGGCCCAGCTTTTTGCTGAGTGTTGGCCAGAGCCACGTGCAGGTCCTAGAGGCCACCCATGGCTGCCTGCTATGTGCTCCTCAGGCTGCTCCCAACAGGAGCTCTCCTGCTGCAAGGCCAGGAGAGCCTTATATGTTTATTTATTATAGCAAATCATAGGCATGACATCCATCACCTCTGTCATAGCCTGTTGGACGGAAGCAGGTTTTGAGGCTCGCCTACACTCTAAGGGATGAGAGTGCAGAGAGGAGTGAATGCATGAAAGTGGTATTACTAGGGTGTCATTTAGGACCTGTCTGCCACACTGGCTGTACCTTTATCATATTCAATAAGTTCATTTTATTTTTCTTTCTTTTTTTAAATTTATCTTTATTGTTCAAAGTATTATAAATGTCCCCCTTCTCCCCCATTGCCCCCCTCCACCTGCACCCCCCCCAGGCCTTCACCACACTATTGTCTGTGTCCATGGGTTATGCATACAAGTTCTTAGGTTATTCTCTCCTCCCCCACCCACCCCCACCTTCCCTCTGAGAGTCCTCAGTCTGTTCCATGCTTCTATGTCTTTGGATCTATTTTGTTCATCAGTTTATTTTGTTCATTAGATTCCACATATGAGTAGGATCATGTGACACTTGTCTTTCTCTGACTAGCTTATTTTGCTTAGCACAATACTCTCCAGGTCCCACCGTGTTGTCTCAAAGGGTAAGGGATCCCTCTTTTTTATAGCTGCAAAGTATTACATGGTGTAAATGTCTGAGAAGATGCTTGATATTATTTTAATCTTCTTGAACTTGTAGAGACTTATTTTGAGTCCTAACATGTGGTCTATCTTTGAGAATGTCCCATGTGCACTTGAGGAGAATGCATATTCTGCAGCTTTGGGGTAAAATGATCTGTAAATGTCAATTAAATCCATCTGATCTAGTGTGTCATTTAGAGTCACTGTTTCTTTGTTGATTTTTTTGTCTGGAATATCTATCCTGTAAAGTCAGTGGGGTGTTAAAATCCCCTACTATGACTGTATTGTTGTCCATCTCTCCTTTAAAGTTCTCCAGAAGTTTTTTTTCAGCCTGCGTGAGCCTTTTGTTCTGAGGTGGGATGCTTATAGACAGCATATATTTGGGTCATGTTTTCTTATCTATTCAGCTACCCTATGTTTTGATGGGAGCATTATTGATAGGTACTTACCTATTGCCATTTTATTTCTTTATGCCTATGTTTCTTTTTCTCTCTAGTTCAACTTCTTATTACAGCAGTCCAGTTAACATTTCTTGCAGTGCTGGTTTGGTGATGATAAACTCCTTTAGCCGTTTTTGTCTGGGAAGCTCATTATTTCACCATCTATTTTGAATGATAGCCTTGCTGGATAGAGTAATCTTGGTTTCAGATCCTTGCTTTTCATTGCCTTGAATACTTCATGTCATTCCCTTTTGGCCTGTAGGTTTCTGAGGAGAAGTCAGCTGACAGCCTTATGGGAGCTCCTTTGTAGGTAACAGCTTGCTTTTCTCTTGCTGCCTTTAAGAGTCTCTCTTTGTCTTGAATTTTTGGCATTGTCTGGGTGTGGGTCTCTTTGGGTTCTTCTTGCTTGGGACTCTCTGTGCCTCCAGAACTTGTGTGACTTTTTCCTTGACCATGTTAGGGAAGTTTTCTACCATTATTTCTTCAAACAGGTTCTCTGACCCTTGCTTACTTTTTAGATCTTCTGACACTCCTATGATATATTATTACATTTCATGTTGTCCCACAGCTCCCTTAAACTTTCCCCTACCTAATCTGCTCTTTACTCCTTCCAAGGTATTTTTTATTTCTACTATGTCGTTCTCAATTTCCTTCATAGTTTCCATAACTTTTTTCATGCTGTTGAGCATCCTTATGATCAATATTCTAAACTCTACATCTGATAGATTGCTTATCTCCATTTCATTTAGCTCTTCTTCTAGATAATTCTTTTCTTCTTTCACTTGGGGCTTGTTTTTTTGCCCCATTTTGGCTGCCTGTTTGGACTTGTTTCTGTGTATTAGGTAGATCTGCTAGGACTCCCAGTCTTTTGGATGGTCTCTGGTGCAGGCCAATGTCAGACACTGTTTGTGACTGGCCATGAGTAGCCTGTTTGAAGCTTTCCACACTGCACAGCTTGTGGTTCCCTCTGCTAGGGTTGGGTGCCTTTGGAAAGGACCAAGATGTCCACCAAGTTCTGCTTTTCCCCACTTTAAAGGTTTATATAACACCTACTATGTGCTAAGTACTATGTCAGCAATTAGTACCAAAACCAAACAAGCATGTTTCTGCTTTAAGTAGCTCACAGCACATTGTGGAAGACAGATCATTTAATGTAACGTGGAAGGTGCTATGACAGCCAGGTACAGGGAGTTACAGATGACCAGACCAGTCAGGCACAGCTTTTGGAGGAGCTGAAACCCATCTGGAGTGTTAAAGGTGGGAAGAAGTCAGGTCACTGAGGGTGCAGTTGGTCTTGCAGAAAAAGGAATGAACAGAAGAAAGGTTTTGAGTGTGAGACAGGAGCCAAGGAGCAGAATGCTTAAAGCTGAAGCTAAAGAGGAGACAGGAATGGCCACGGAGGACCCTTGTACCGTGATAAGGAGTCTCTACGTTGTTGGGGATGAGGTCTTTACAAATGCATCGGGGATGCCTTGTATTGAATCTAGGATGACAACAATATCTAAACACACCAATTCCTCTTTGCTCTGAATATCACATATAAACTAGACTGCGCCGTTTTTTGTCTCCACGGATACCTCTTAAGTAAGCGGCCAGCAGAATGGGATTTGACCTCAAGACTGTTTGCTCTGGTAGAATTTGGTACACTTAGTCTTCTTCAAAAGTCTGCCGACGCATCCTGATAACCCATCGTCCTGGTAAAGAACTGTCAGCCTAGTTCTCCAGACCCAGGCCTTATTCTCATTTACCCATATACTCCCCTTGAAACTGACCTCAGTCATTTGGTGGAGGGAGATGTGTTGAGGCACCAGTGAGAGCTGGGACATGGACTGAAGATCAGACCTGGTTTGATCTCAGCGTGGCCACCACCCAGAGCTGTTCACTGTACACCTTGAACCACAGCCTTAAGCTTTCTGTACCATAGTTTCATCGTGCATGAATGGGAGTCAGTAGTACCTATCCACCACATTGTTTGAAGATTACATAAGACGGCACCTGTAAGTCACACAGCACATCACACGTGTTCCATTACTGTTAGCATCCATTGCTTTCCAACATATCTTGGTTGAAGTGGTCATATAATGATTTCCCTTAAGGGCAGGGACCATGTTTTCTACCTTTATATTCACAGCCAGTGATCCAGTGTCTGGCAACAGAGTTGACCCAATGTAAGCTTGC
Source organism: Miniopterus schreibersii (assembly GCF_964146895.1). NCBI lineage: Eukaryota > Metazoa > Chordata > Mammalia > Chiroptera > Miniopteridae > Miniopterus > Miniopterus schreibersii. Next base: position 2,472,452 of record NC_138122.1, on the reverse strand, counting down.
TTAAGGAACACACAAGCCAACTGTCCAGTGCTGGGTTGAGAGAGCAGTGAGGTCATAGTTTGTAGCAAGTTCCTGTGGAAGAGCATCACTGTACTTGACCTCACCACGGCCCAGAAACAGCAGCTCCCGCTGATGCCATCCTGCTGCTCGGGAGGACACGTGGCCAGTGGCCGTGTTGACGCTTCAGTGCCGTGTCTTCTTCCCAGCCGTGGGGCCTGGGCCACGCTCTACAATCTCTCTCCGCCTCACTTTCCACATGTGTTCAGTAAGGGAAATACTAGGACCTGCCTTTTAGGGAAGGACTGAATGAGATCATTAAGTTTAAAACTTTTAGTGTGTGCTGCCTCCTTGCAAACACTCAGTACATGCTAACCAGTGCATCATGTACGTGCAAAGGTACAGAACGGCAACAGGGGCTCTGTCTGGTCTGGGTACTTTTCTCCGACCCAGCAACGCTGTGAGTCAGAGCCTCGCCTATAGCTTTGGGCTGAAACCATTTCAGAAGGACTAAAAGTCATCCGTGTTTAAGTATTTGGGGCTGATTTTAGTGGTTTAGCGAGGAAGGAGGTAGAAATGAGAACAGGAAAAAATTAGTCTATGCAGCCTGAAATGATCCTCATTTTCACCTGTTTCTCCCAGATCCTTTTTTTGGGGGGTGAGGGGCTATTCCCTGTCCCTATTTAAACCCCACCTGCTAGGTGTTGCCGTGCAGGTTAACTGCGTAGACCCTGCCTCTCCTTCACTCCTGAGACCCAGGGCACCTCGGATTTCTGGACGAGAACAGGCAGGTCAGACTCAGTCCCACCCCTGGCCTATGCCACGCTGTGAGCTGAACAAGTCTTTTCACCTCTCTGTTGTCTCCTCCTCATCTGTGAAATAAAAATGACAGTGATGTGCTGCCTGCCCCTTGGGCTTTTGAGAGGATCCATGACTATGTGGAAGTTGTGAGCAGGGAGCTCAGCCAGTTCCCCTGGCACCTCCTGCCTCCGAGCAGTCACTGCCCCTCAGTTTCTGTGTCTGCCTGCAGGAGCTCCTGCCTTCCACACTCCGAGGCGCACTTCCCCGGGGCACCTGGGGGCTCCCTGTGTCTCTGAACCCCCTGCCTTCCACAGTGCCCCATGGGAAACAGCCTCTTATTCAGTGGACACCTTTGCCCCCAGACCAGCTGGGCCTTCCTCCTCAGGGACACAGACACTCTGCATGACAGATACAGCTCTCCAGGCTGCCTGGTTTCCATGGTTTTCTATAGAACCTGTAACCTAGAAACGGAATCTTCTGGACTGACAAAGAGTGAGAGCCGATGCCTTCACCGTGAAACTGACTGGCTGAGGGTTGGAGCACTGACCGCCTCCCACTCGCAGCATCTCTCAGGGAGGAAAAGTGTGAGAGCACAGAAGTGGTGGCATCCCGGAGAGGAGATGGGCACAAAAATATAAATCATGGCCATGTTTGTTGAGCACTTGTTATAGGCAGGGACTGACTGTGCCACATATTAGTATAACACTCTCGACCTCATTTAATCTGACTTGGGCATCACTGTGTCCCCAGTTTGCTGTGTGTCTTTGGGGAAAACAGAGCAGCTTCTGATCCTGTTCAGGGAGTGATAGTTCACCGTGTGCAAGAGACTGAACTTTTAAAAGGTTTATCCTGGTTCCTTGAGGGGTAACTCAGTGGGGAGAGATGGTATCACTCTGCAGAGCAGGGAATAAAGGCCCCTGGGAGTGCAAGTCCTTCAGGCTTTTAGGCTCTTAGAGGAAGGGGGACCCTGGCTAGCCTTCCCCGGTGCCTGACGACTGTAGACACCCAGCTCAGGGTGTCTCTTCTCTCCTTGGGACCTCCAGTACTGGAAGTGTTGTCCCTCTGCCGCTCAGAGCCTCCGTGACTCCCACTTCCTCCTGACAGAAGCTGTACCCCCTGCCTGCCCCTTTCCAGTTAAAGCTGCCCAACAGACTTCTACCAGCCACCCACAACTGGCGCTCTCCCCTCTGCACCTTTTCTTGTGCAATTGCCTTATCTGGAGTGCTTTCTCTCTGCCCAGATCCCAAGCACTCCTCACGACCTTCCTGAATGGCTGTAGATCATTTCAGCAGAGGAGGGATCTGGGCCTTCGATGCCCAGCCTTGAAACATTTCTATTAGCATGGAGCTTGTAGACGTTCATACTAGGAGAACCGCAGAGACTGATAGGTAATGCGTGTAGGCGGACGTGTGGATGTTATTTTTAAGTATCTAGTATATGCTGAGCTCTCAGATATGTTCCTGATGTTGATGTCGATTGTCATTCTGCCCCGCAAGGTGTAGGTACTCTTATCCAGATTTAAAGGACTTGAAAAATGGATGTTTGGATAATTAATTTGTTTACGGTTTCCACAACTAATAAGAGGTTGGCTTCCAAAATGTGTTCCTTTGATACTGCGAACTCTCCACTGGTGCCTCCGCAAAAACCTATGGACCCCAGAGGAAGGGAGGCACTGTGACCCTAGGGAGACTTGCGGCAGAGGCAGAGAGGTGTGTGTTACTGTCCCCTACCCGTGGTCTAATGGCCGGTTTCCCAATTACAGACCGCCGCCTCCCTACAGCAGAGGCTAGAGCTCCAGCCTTTTTAACAAAAACAAAACAAGGCCTCTCTACATGGGCTGCTGGGCTCTGCCACCTAAAAACATCAGGGAACCTGAGCAGCATTCTCCCTGCTAGCCACCCCCTGAGGAGAGCTGTTGACCGGGCTCTTGGCAGGTTGGAACCAGTCTTGTGATGGGAGGGGAAGAGGGACGTTGTGGCAGGTTGGAGTTTTTCAACTGGAAGTCCTTCTTAGGCCCCCAAGTAGCTCAGCAGCTTTTCCCCTTCTCTGATTAGTTTTATTAAAAAAACAAAAAAACCCCACAGCATTTTTGCTGCCATTGGCCGGCTCATGGGAGCATCCCCAGCCCCCCACAGGCTTGCTGTCCACTGATTGTTAGATGTTTGGCCACAGCAGCTGAAAGCCCAGGCCATTAGCCCCACTAACGGGAAGGCTCATCGCCAGGAGACAGATTCGATTCTGAAATTGGGTCTTTATGATCAATGCCTCCTTCTCCATTAGGTTCATTTCCTCCGAAGGAGGGAGCGGGGCCATTATGGTTTATAGTTACTGACAGGCTCTCCACTGCCTCCCTTCAGCTTCGGGGGGGGGGGGCGAAGGGGCAGAGACTTCAGAGATGAATGTGTTAAGCTGAGCTGCCCAGGCTTTTCGTAAGCCTATCTCACTCGCCTTGTTGACAAAAGTAGCTGGAATTCCTTGTGTTAAAGTGACAGAAGAAACTATCTTGCCAAGTAGGCAAAGAGTGGCAGCTCTAGCAGGTATGGAAAAGGTAGCGTGAGTCTGGGCACAGGTGGAAGGAGGTTGGACACATGGAAGAACTTACTGAGCACAAGGGCCATTAAGAAATCAGGAGGCAGTGTTGAATCCCCTCTTCTTACGGTCTGTAGAAACAAGAAGATTCCTTTGGTCCAACACTGGAGGAAGTACTGTGTTGTCTGGTCACAAGGAGGAGGAATCAGGATGGTCTCAATGTCCTTGGCAGCCACGGAATCAGTTTCTCTGTCACTTATGGTTGCTTCTGGGGACCTCAGAACACTATAAATGTCCCACCCTTCCATCTTTCTTTCTCTCCTCCTCTTGTGCACATTCATCACCTTCTCTTTGAAGATGAAAAAAGCTAAAGCACCAAATTGGGAAAAGTCCTCCTTCAGGGAAAGGCGCCTGAAAACCAGTGCCCATGTTGTGGCCCCTGCAGGCACCAGCTGCAGCACTGGGCCAGTCCTTGACTCCACTTAAGCCAGGAAGGCTTAGCTGCAGTGTCACTCCGCCCTCCTTTGCTTGTGTGCCTCTTAGCTGCTCCTCAGATGATCCCCCACATGGGTTTGGCCTCTGACCATCAATTAAAAGCGGGACTAAAACTGTACGGATTTTGTTGGCCCCTGGTGGATGAGAGGTAACCAAATCGGAGACTGAAGTCTCAGCTGGTAGGCAGTGGTGCATGAGAGGAGGGGCAGGGTGTGAGATCAGGGGATCAAGTTGGTAGCTCTGTAAGCATCTCCTGCCGCTGGCCAGTGCAGTGCCTGGACACACGTCTGCCCTTTATTTTGTGTCCATCCACTTCATCCTCAGACCCCGCTGCTCCTGCTGGGAATCCCTGCACATGGGGGCGTTCTGTCTTCTGCCGAGAAGCCCATTCCAACCTGAAAAGCATCCCAGGCGTCTGGGGCGGATCTCCATGATTACACCCAGCAAAAGGTTTAGGGGCCACTTCTCCCTGTGTTTCCAAAGAGGGAGCTTGGAGGCCACTAGCTGAGATGCTTCCCAAGGCTTGGTGAGATGCTCTGGGCTCAGTGCTTCCATTACTCAGTATACTCCTTTCACTGCTTCAGACTAGCCACAGCTTCAGAACCAGCCCCTGGGTTGGGACAACCACAGAGAAGGTGGCACAACCAACCTGTGAGGGTAGAGCCACCCAGGTCCCGAGGCTCCTAACAATACCCGTTCACTGTTTGTCATGAGGGTTTATATCTGGTAAGTCCCTGGTGCACGCAGGTCTTCAGTCACTACCGACTTCCTCATGCTTACATATCTCCCACCAGAGAGGCAAACAGATGTGAAGTCACTGCTCACCCGCTGTTCTCGGGGTAGCCGTCGGCCTCGGGCAGGCTGTACAGTGTCCTGTGAAGGTCAGCACTGGGCAGGGGGTTCTTCATAGAGCACAATAAAAGCCTCTGATATTCCTACCTAAAACCACATTACAAAATAGAGTCTGTGATTTAAGTACACCCTAAAAGAATCCCTCCATTTTGCTTGGTGGCAACAGTGGCCTCTTTAAGTGATTGAACTCGCCGACCAGGAAAAATAGGACTTGGGTTCTGCGTAAGTTTGCCCACCTCCAGCCTAGAGCAGCCCTAGGATGAGAGATGTGAATAACTGGGCCCTCTGCCAACTGAAGTCTCAGCATTAGGTGTGGAAAACTTAACAACTGCCATGCTAGAGGTTAAGAACACTTTTAAAAATCCTACACTTAGCATTAAATGTTTCTAATTTTGAGATTGTCTTAGATACAAGAAGGAAATTTAATATTTAATTTTGGTTGCATAGGGAGCTTCATCCACTTGGAGGATTACATACTTAACCCTTTATCTTCTCTTTTCCTACACAAATAAGTCCTTGGTCCCAGAGAACCAATGCCCAGAGGCCATGAGTGCGCTGAGTGCAAATGAGACCCTGAGGCCATGAGTGCGCTCGGCCATCAATCCAAAGCTAAGGACAGAACAACTTCAAGTATTTGGAAAGCTCAGCTAATTCGTTTTCTACTTAACTGAATGATGTATCACTGGCAAATATCTTCTTCCGTTCACTAGGTTGTCTTTCCATTTTGTTGATGGTTTCCTTTGCTGTGCAAAAACGTTTTAGTTTGATGTAGTCCCATTTCTTCACTTTTTGTTTTGTTTTGTTTGTTTCCCTTGCTCAAGGAGATATATCAGAAAAATGTCAGAGTTTACTGCCTATGTTTTCTTCTAGGAGTTTTATGGTTTCGCGTCCTACATTTAAGTCTTTAATCCATATTGAGTTTATTCCTGTATATAGAGAAAGAACATGGTCTAGTTTCATTTTTTGTATGTATCTGTGCAATTTTCCCAATATCATTTACTGAATAGACTGTCTTTACCCCATTGTATATTCTTGTCTTTTTTTACATATGTTAATTGACCATGTAGGTATGGACTTATTTCTGGGCTCTCTATTCTGTTCCACTGATCTGTGTGTCTGCTTTTATGCCAGTACCACACTGTTTTGATTACTGTAGACTTGTAGTACTGTTTGATATCACATAGTGTGATTCTTCCAACTTTGTTGATCTTTCTCGAGATCGCTGTGACTATTTAGTGTCTTTTGTGGTTCCATATAAATTTTTGGATTTTTTGTTCTATTTCTGTAAAAAACAAAATACCATTGGTATTTTGATAGAAATTGCATTGAATCTGTAGATTGCTTTGGATAGTATGGACATTTTAATGATGTTAATTCTTCCTACCCTGAACATGGTATATGCTTCCACTTGTTTATATCTTCTTCAGTTTCTCTCTTCAGTGTCTTATAATTTTCTTAGTATAGGTCTTTTACCTCCTTGGTTAAATTTATTTCTAGGAGGGTTTTTTGTTTGTTTTTTAGAGGCAACTGAAAATGGGATTATTTGCTTAGTTTCTCTTTCTGATAGTTCATCATTGGTGTATAAAATGCAACTGATTTCTGAATATTTATTTGTATCCTGCTAATTAATAAATCCATCTATCAGTTCTAGTAGTTTTTAGGTGTAGTCTTTAGGGTTCTCTAATGACAGTATCATGTCATCTGCAAATAATGACAGTTTTACTTCTTCCTTTCCAATTTAGATGCTTTTTATTTCTGTTTCTTATCTGACTGCTGTGGCTAGACTTCCAGTACTAAGTTTAGTACGAGTGGTGAAAGTGGACATCCCTGTCTTATTCCTGATCTTGAGGAAAACGCTTTTAGTGTTTCCCTGTTGAGTATGATGTTGGCTGTGGGCTTGTCATGCATGGCCTTTGTTATGTGGAGGTATGTTCCTTCTATTCCCACTTTGCTGAGAGTTTTTATCAAACACAGGAGCTGAATTTCATTAAATGTTGTTTCGGCACCTATTGATGTGCTCATGTGATTTTTGTCCTTCGTTTTGTGTATGTGATGCATCATGCTAATTGATTTGTGGATATTGTGCCAACCTTGCATCCCAAGAATAAATCCCACTTGATCATGATGAGTGATCTATTTAATATATTGATAAATATGGTTTGCTAGTATTTTGTGGAGGATTTTTGCATCTCTGTTCTTCAGGGATATTGGCCTATAATTTTCTACTTTTGTAATGTCTTTGGTCATGTTCTGTAAGAATAGTGCTGGCCTCATAAAATGAGCCTGGGAGGCTTCGCTCCTCTTGAATTTTTTGGAATAGTTTCAGAAGGATAGGTGTTACTCCCAGAAAACTGAAGACCTCTCAGACTTGTCTTCTTTAGAAAGAAAAATTTGGACTTCCATAAACTTTTATCATAGCCTTATCATCCAAACCTTTCATTATCTTTCTCAGTTGTAGTTTTGAACCCTCTCCAAAAGTTGTCTTATGAGTTACAGAGACCAGGACTTAATTAGACCTTTCATTTCCAGAGGATGCTCCTAGTGCTTAAAGAAAAATAAATTTCAGTAGGGTATATTTCACTGGGGGAATGGCATACAAAAAAGAAATTGGATCATCTATATAAATAGCACATTGTACCACAAATGAGTTTTCTTTTTCTCAGTTGTTTTTGAAACAATAGGTCTTTTTTGATTAATTTAATCCCTAGTAGATTCTAACTTCTAAAAGACTATGATTTGCATTCTTCTGTGTGTACATGTCTTCTGGATCCAAAGAAAGGGCAAGATGTGTGGTCTCTGATTGCCTAGTGAACAGGAAAGGAAGCAGGGGTGCAGTAAGCTCCTTATCCAGGTGTGGGAAGGGGGGGTACTTGTTCTCCAGTATTGTCCTCAGCAGTATCTGTCCCAAGAAATTCTGTTCTGAGAGGTTCGAGCGTCTATCTTGCTTCCTCTTAACTCCATCTTCCTGAAAGTAAGCTTGTCTAATATAATATTCTTCTACTTAGCTGTGCAAATTCCTTTGCCCTGGTTGTTTGGTATTTATGCTAAGATTTTCATGTCAGAAAAGAAGGCATTTCACTTACCTTTGGGCTGTGGAACAGAGAATAGTCTGGCCTCTGCTCAGCCATCACCTGCGCCAGGATGCCCTCAGCACGTTCCTTCCTTCCCCCAATTTCCCTGTGTAGAATGAAGAACTTGGGTCACAGATGATCTCTACCCTCATGGAGAGTATTTCTTGAGTGAATGGATGGTGAGCAGCAGAGCTGGGTACAGACCCAGAACTCTGGCTCCTGGAGCCCAGGCTGAAGCTTCAACAGTGCTCTACTGTGTGCCTACACACAGGTGGCTCTGTCCCGTCAGGCTTCTCCCGCAGTGAGCAGCAGGCTCTGGCCACTCAGCCTCGAAGGTGTCTGTGAAATAGTTGGAGGTCACGGATCCAGCCTGAGGCTGGTGGTGGTGGTTGGAGGTGGGTGGGAGGAGGCACAGAATTGAGCCAAACCAAATGTCCCTGTGGGCATTTAGCCCTACTTTCTAGCAACCCGCCAAGGGGCTGCCAATAAAGAAACAACACTCCGTAAGGGATCTGGGTCACTAAGAGAGCAGTGCATGAAAATGAAGTAGGAAAAACCAAGACATGACAACCTTTAGGGAAGCAGAAATAAAGCTCTAATGTGGAACCTGTGGAAAATAACTACATGGCTGCCGGGCTGTGTGCGGACCCAGTGCTAACCATGAAATCCCTCACGTGCCCGCATACCTCCCCATGGCCCCGGGGGGTCCTGCTGCAGGTCTGCCCTGCCGCCGAGGAGGCCTTGGTGTTGCTCATGTCACACTCAGCTCTCCCGATACAATAAGAGAAGCTGACAGGAGGCTAAAAATACTAACAATGGAAATTTGATTTCTTCCAGACAAAAGGCCTTGGCGTCCACCGGAGGAAGGAGTGTGCAGGCAGCCTGTGACTGGTTGGTATAAGATGAATAAACTGAGAAAATGACATGGAATTAACTCTAAGTAGGGGTGGATGAGCAGGGGTGTGCAGCGTCTTTAATGGGCCCTGGGGGGTCCTTAGAGAGAGGGGGCAGAGATGAGCGGAAGCACCATGTGGCTAGAACATCATCAAACCAGTTGCCTCCTAGCCCTGGCCCCAGGTTGTGCTTCTCCCTAACAATGGGCACAGACGCCCCAGCGGTGCCCGGAGTCGCTCCCCATCCAGGGGCCGCCTCCCCCAGCCGCTTGGTTGCAATGTAAGCACGTGGACGCCCGCAGATCAACCCAGAAAAGCCTCCTGACCTTTGAGGGCGTCACTCCCAGAGCGGCTCCCAGCTGCCCTCGTCTTTCCGGGGCGCAGGGGTTTAGCCACAGACTGACCCGGAGGGGCCCCTGCAGCTGCCCTGGGGTTAGGAAAGGACTCGGGCTTACCGAGGGTGCCTCCTGGGGAGCGACCTGGGTGGTTCAGGGCGGCGCTGCAGATGCTCCAGGACTGGCAGGGCGCTGCCCGGGGGTGGCTACCAAGGCCGGGGCCGAGGGCCGGGTCTTAAGCCCCAAGTGGAAGCCTCGGGGCACCGCTGGGCCGCGTCTGAGCGGGCGCCCTCCCCGCAGGCTGTTCTCCCACGTGGGCGACCCCTTCCTGGACGACCCGCTGCCCCGGGAGTACGTGCTCTACCTGCGCCCCACGGGGCCGCTGGCGCAGAAGCTCTCCGACTTCTGGCAGCAGTCCAAGCAGGTGTGCGGCAGGAACAAGGCGCACAACATCTTCCCGCACATCACCCTCTGCCAGTTCTTCATGGTGAGCCCCCCGCCTTCTGGGACCCACAGTCGCGGTGGGTGGGAAGACCCGGGAACTGGCAGAAGTAGCCAAGGGCTCCGAGCCGTGGGTGGGCCGCCCAGGAGCGAGCCCGCGGCGACCGCCCTCGGCTCCGGGTTCTAATCCTGCGGAGGCCCAGGAGGCCCGGGCCAGGGCCGGCGGGAATGGCTGCGCTGTCCGGCCTCCCGGCTCTGTTGTCGGCCTCTCCACTCGAGGGGAGGGTAGAAGTTAGAGCGCTTGGGACGTGGGACGAGAACCGTGGTCTAGGGGCGGGAAGGCGACTGGGGCGTGGCCACCGTCCGGGCGGGGTGCCCGCGGGCCTCCCGGGGACGGGCGGGCACCGGCCCGTGCCCAGCTCCTGGGCGCCCAGCGGCGGTGAGGAAAGGATTTATACAGGTGTATTCAAGCACGCGGGCGGTGCCACTGTGAGAGGGCATTTTGTTTGTTCTCTCTCTCCATAAAAATATGTTCCTAACACTTTCTCTCTTACCAGTCACTCTGAAAATTAAAATGATTATCGTTTCCTCTTAGTCATCACAGGCTCCTTCTCCAAACCTTTCCCTTGTAGACATCCCGCGCCTTCCTCCCGGAGCTCTGGGGAGGGAGGAGGGTGAGTCACTGCTCCCTGGGCTTCGCCCGTCCCACTGTCACAGGACTGGAAGTACAGTCAACTTTCAATCATCTAAGAGGAATAGAAAAAGCACAGAGGATGCAAAACAGTAGAAAACACATGGGAATTTATCCTCGGATACTGTATTTTCTCCAAGTACATCCATCCATTCTTTCCTTTGTGCTGGACCAGATCTCCTGGTTCTGGCTGGGCTCAGAGGGTCACATCGAGCAGGGAGAGGGGTAAGATGTTGTCCATGCCCCAGTTTAATCCACCAGCTGGGCAGTCCATCTCCAGACAGCTGGGAGCGAGCAGTGTCCTGCCCCTCACAGACAGGGATGGTTTAGTAATGGCACCCGGCAGGGGATGCCAGTGTTGACGAGCAGCAGACATGCACCTCCCCTGTCTGAGTGAAGCCTGCTCTCCCCTTCCAGTGTGAGGACAGCAAGGTGGACGCCCTGGGGGAAGCCCTGCAGGCCACCGTCAGTCGCTGGAAGTGTAAGTTCTCGGCCCCCCTGCCCCTGGAGCTCTACACCTCCTCCAACTTCATCGGCCTCTTCGTGAAGGAGGACAGCGCTGAGATCCTCAAGAAGTTTGCCGCCGACTTTGCTGCGGAGGCTGCATCGAAAACCGGTGAGCCAGCCAGCTGCCTGCCAGCGGTCGGTGCGAGGATGGTGGGCGGGGAGCGGAGATTGGGGAAGGGTGGGATGGAGTCGGAGGGGGAGGGGCGGGAGCACACCCACTCTCTGTGGCTCCCCTTCAAAAATATTAAACTATTGTGCTGACTGTCCTGAGATCATGTCCAGCGCCTACTCCCTAACACCCAAGTTCAAGTTAACTGTTCCCCACTGAGCTGTAAACTTACTCCATTGTGGCCCCCTTCAGAATTAGGAGGTAAACGCAGCAGTGCCCACTAAACACCTGCTGGCTGTGGTTTGCCCTTAGGGCCCTTAGGAATGCCACAGTCAGAAGAGGTTTCTCCCAGGCGGACGCACAGCTGGGAGCCGACTCCTGACTGAGGAGAGAGAGGCCCTGGTGGGCAGAGTGGCTCCACCCTCAGGGAGGGACCCTCACACAGTCCCCTCGATCTCAGACTGAGGAGGGGCCTGGGGGAGGCCACAGGCACCAGCAGGAGCAGGCAGAGGGTGGCCTAGAGGCCTCCTGAGCAGAGCTCAGGGTGGAGGCACAGCTCAGGCTGAGTGATGGGTGCAAAGGGGGGGACCCGAGCCTGCCAGCGCCACCCTGCGTGGAGGACCAGAGCCAGGAGGGGCCTCAGGAAAGCCCCTGTTTTGTCCCTTGCTCTCCTGACCCTTGGCCTGTACCTCACCTGCCTTTGTTCCTTGCTGCTGTTCATCCCCAACTAGGGACTTTGTGCTCTGGATCCTTCACTGGAGAAGCCCAAACAGTGCTGGGGGCTCCAGGAAGAGGGACGAGGGCCCAGCACCCCGAGGGGCCGGGAGGCTCTCAGGGACGCCAGCCGTCCAGACCTCTCTGCTCCCCAGTGGGGCCTCCGTCGCCCCTCCCCAGGCGCCCTTTCTTCCTCGGGAGCCTGTCACTTCAAGGACCTTAATGTTTCAGGAAAGGGCAGAGGGAAGAGGAAACTGATTTCCTGTGTCTAACAGTCTCTCTCAGGGAAATGGCTCCTTTTCATCCCACAGCAGCTTTGTCAAAACCACTAAAACTCTCCCCCAAACCAAAACTAATGCTGTAGCCACAAAACCCGGATCCTTCCCGAGTGAGAGCAGCAGGTCTGAGCCCCAGGCGCTGACTGGGCCCCGCCTGCCTTCCCGGTGGGAGGGGAGAGCCTGCTCCTCCCAGCAGCCGGGCCTCTCTGCCTCTGCCTCGAGCGGCCCCTGCGGGTGACAGGGAGAACTGCGCGGCCTGCCTGTGGCTGGCCGGCTCCTTGCAGCCTGAAAGCAGGCCATCGTGGCCCCATCGTGGCTTTGCCCTTGAGCTCGTGCGTGGCATTCTAGAATTTTTGGCACACCCAGATTCCTTCAGCAGGTAGGTTTAGTGTTACCCCCGTAAGGAGATCCATGTGTATGTATTCATTTAATCATGTGCTGCGCACAGGATACAGAGCGGAAAGACGTGAAGCCCTTGCCTAGGGGCCGGCACCGAGGGATGCTGTGCAGTGCAACACAGAAGGCACTCAAAACCGAAAGATCCACCTGTGCTTCCCTCTCGGCGTGACTTGAGCAAGCCCTTTAATTTCTCAGGTTCCCCAAATTCCCTCTAGTTGCACCGTCCTTATGTCTAGCTTGGACAGTAGATGCATCCCCCACATAGAGACATACAAAAGAGAAATTAAAGCCATTCCCTCAGAGGTAGGCAGGTTGGTCTTGTTTTGTTTTCTAGGGTGTCTTAGAATAACAGTCTGTCTACTCTAAACCAGTGATTCTCAACCAGGGCACTTTTTCCCCGAGGGGGCATTCGGCAATGTCTGCAGTCATTTTGGGTTGTCACAACTTGGGGGTGCTGCTACTGGCATCTAGTGGGCAGGGGCCGCCGATTCAGCTAAAAGCCCTACAATGCACACAGGACAGCGCCCACAGTGCGCCCACAATAAAGACTTATTTGACCCAAATGCTGTTGAGAAACCGTGTTTTAAACTTTGAAAATAGTCTCTTTTTCCTTCATTTCTCCATCAGAGCCACTCAGAAGCTAAGAGACTTGATTTCAAAACAAAGGCAGTATAGCTTTGAGAATCTCACCATTACAAAATTTGCTTTATTTCTACACAAATTAGCTCATCCCTTAGGCCTCGATTTTCTCATCTGAGTGGTGGGGCCGGTCATAATCGCAGTTTTCGTGGGGAGGGGCCAGCCAAAATGACTGCCTCTGAGCCGAGCCACAGCTCCTGCAGATGTGCTGCTCTTTATCTCTCAAATTGTGGGTTGATTCAGGGTTGGTTACCCCCACCCTGCTGCTATGAAAGACAGCGGGGCTCCCTTTTGTTCTCGGGGAGGGAGAATTCTGTGCTCTTCAATAGTCTCCACCACTGCTAGGATTACTGTGTTCTGACAACGGCCTGTTTCCTTCCTTTTCCAGAAGTACACGTGGAACCTCACAAGAAGCAGCTGCATGTGACCCTGGCTTACCACTTCCAAGCCAGCCACCTACCCACCCTGGAGAAACTAGCCCAGAACATTGATGTCAAACTAGGGTGCGACTGGGTGGCCACCATATTCTCCCGGGACATCCGATTTGCTAACCATGAGGTAATGTCTCACTGTGGCTCCTGACACTAGCTGCGGTGCAAGGGTGCGGTCACAACCGGGAGCCCTTGCTGCTCGCTGCAGGGGTGAGTGGTGGGTACCGAGGGAAGGCGGTGAGGCAGGACCAGACCGGGACTCAGCGGGCCCAGGACTTTGTCCAGGATCTGCCCAGCTCACGAGGAAGCTGTGAGCTTGCATCCTTCCTCTCCGAGTGCCAGGTGGCTCCTCCGTGTGATAGCCCCACTGTGCTGTCTGCCCAGCCACCTTATTGGAACGATATGGAAACAAAAGGGGAGAACAGATAGGAAAGTATGTTGGAAACACTTTAAATTTATATCAATTCATGGTGTTAATAGAGAGCAGACATCTTCCTGACCTTTGGTGAGAACACATCAATACTCATAAATAAGTCTGTGAACACAAGCAACAGACGCCTGCTGACTACCTACAGCATGTGTGGCACCAACCATGACACACACCAGGTTTTCAAATGTGGCACTGTCCTCAGGAGCTCTGAGTCCAGCAGGCGAGATGACAGGCACTCGTGAGGTGGAAGCGCAGACCAGACACCGAGAGCTCGAGCCAGCGACGATCGGCGTGGTCCTGGCATCGCTGTTTTGAGGGATCAACACTGTTTCAGGACAAGCCTGTGCCATCTTCCATCTCTGAAGAGTAATATTGTCCTTTTATTCCTGAGACACGAAGGGATCAAGTGGCTGGTCCAGAGCCAAATAGGAATTTGGGACCAGAGCTGAAACCAGAGTTCCGAGATTCTGAGCAATAAAGCCGGTACCCCACCCACAAAAAGATACATAGTTCGATGAAAAATTTGTCGTCCAGTTTAACTACATTTATTAAACACTTTTGTTTTTTAGCTTTTCAACAGCAGGACAACTGGCTTTTTAAGGTTTACATAGTCTTTTAACATCTCTTTTAGATATTTCTTTTAATATGAAAAATAGTTAGAACCTCAGGGTCTGGACCAGGCGACCTCATCGTGGATTTGGCCGTGTCGGGAGCAGCGGCCATGACCTGAGGTCGGGCGGGCATGGGCCCCGAGTGCCGGGGCGGGTGGTGGTGTCTGAGTGCCCAGGGAATGCCGTGTCCTCCAGAGCCGCTTGATGAGAGCTTCTGTGAAGACACAGCGAGGAGCCTGGGCTGGATCCTGAGAATTCTGACACCTGGAATCACTTGGAAGGAACCCTGAAGGTAACAAGAGGTGTGGCTGATCGGACCCCTTCTTTCCGAGAGCGCGGTGAGCGCTGCGTGCGCAAGGACGGGGAGAAGCCAGCCTTCTGCGACGGAGGCAGCGACGGGATCTTCCAAGGACACCTTCGCATCAGCACTGTCGCCAGTGGGCTCCGAGGGTGACTGCTTTTCTGCCTGACCCACATTGTGCTCGGCTGGCACCAAGGGGAAGAGGCAGCAGCGATCAAATGAATTATTTTCTAAAAATAACTCGGCCTCTTTTGTCTCTTACTTGTTAAAGCTCATTTGTTACTGCTCCTGATGAAGCTCCCCCTCTGAAGTCCTTGCATCAGCCTGAGCCCCCTGCAGGTGAAAGCAGGACGTAGGCCTGCCCCGGAGGCACTCGGGTGAGGCCTCACTTACCCTCTCTTTCAGACACTGCAGGTGATCTACCCCTACAGCCCGCAGAACGAAGATGAGCTGGAGCTGGTCCCCGGGGACTTCATCTTCACGTCCCCCGTGGAGCAGACCAGCACCAGTGAGGGGTGGGTCTACGGCACGTCCTTGACCAGCGGCTGCTCCGGACTCCTGCCTGAGAACTACGTCACCAAGGCCGACGAGTGCAGCACCTGGATATTCCATAGGTGAGCTGCCTTGAAGGTCTTCGCCTGCTGTTTTGAAAACATTGCAGACTTTCAGGAGGCAGTGGGGAAGTGGGCTGAGTCCTGGACACACAGGGCAGCTGTCACTGTGAAGAAGTCCACGGGGAAGGAAGCCCTGTGGGCTCCTGGTTCCCGGGAACGAGTTGACTTGGGCCCGGGCGAGACGAGCGGTGGATCGCCCTTCCTGCCCCGTTTGCTCTAAGCGTCCATCTGGTTGCAGGTCAGAGCCTAAGCTGAGGCTGCTGGGGGTCCGTCTCTATGGCTGAAGTGTGGGTCATTGGCCCTGAGTCTTCACGGCTTTCAGGTTCTGTCTGCTTTATCCTGGGTCATTGATCAGAGTCGGCTGCCTCCCCAGAGCAGCTGGGCTCATTCCCACTGCACCAGCCAGGCCAGTCACGAGAGTGCGGGTGTCAGGAGATCTAAACCCCCTCACTCAGTAGGTGACTCTGAGCAAGTCCTCAGACTCAGCACACGAATGCCTAGAAGACAGAGCGTGCTTGAGGAAATGGGCCACTGCCGGAGCCTGAAAAAGACACTGGCCCCCCGGTTGTCTCTGGAGTGATGACTCCACTCATGCCTCACTAAGCCGACTGTTCACACCCGAGTGGCCTGTGTAGTGTGGCCAGCTTGTCCCGATAAAACAGAATAAGGGCACTTTCTCTCAGAGCAGGTCAAAGCCAGCCTTCCCTGGCACAGGCAGGCGTCCGCCAGTGTGTGCTGCGGTCTGTTTTCCTCCCACTTGTTCGTGCCACGTGCCAGCGTGGCTGAGAGCGGAAGCTCTGGGCACAGCCACGCGGTGTCTGGCATTGTCACGGTCACCACGAAAGAGAAGCAGATGCAATTTCAGTGAGTGTTTTGCCCCGCCGGTTAGCAGCAAGCAGACAAGCCACAAACCAGAGATGGGAAAGAACATGTCCCTTAACCATCCAGGTCCCTGAAACGCCTCCCTCCTCCCAACAGTATGTGGCGTAAGTGGGAGGGTCGAAGCTGCCTCATGTTCCCCAGACATTTGCTTTTGCAGAAATTATTCCGAATATGAAAATAAGTTTGGTTTCCAAAGTTACCCTTTTATCCCTTGAAACCAAGTGAGGCGTGAGATGCGTAACTGGAGAACTAGGATCCTTTGTGGGATGACCACAGCTCTTAGGTCACTTTCTTAGACGTGGGCTTGTGTCGGGGGAGGAGCGTGAGAATCCGCTATCTGCCCAGAGCCCTGCCCCAGCCCACTCCTGCCCAGACTGGAGCTCAGGCTGACCAGGGGCTGAGCCTCAGTGACTCCAGTCCATGGGCCACAGGGAGGTGTGTGTGCCGTCTCCTTCTATCTCGAGACGTTACCGGTGACTTTTTCTGGGAACCATGTCTGACACTGAACTACCAGCTTTTGCCTCCAGCCCTGCTGAGAGTGGGGAAATGCTGTTAGGTGTCAGGACGTGGTAACTGAGAATTCAAGTTTTTCTTCCAATAGTCTTCAGTTCAAATCCTAACTCTCCCACATACTAGCTGTGTGACCTTGGCCAGTTCCACTCCTCTCCGAGCCTGTTGGCTGCTCTGTGATGAAGGCGCGATTCATTGCGTTGGCTCACAGGGCGTTGGGAAGCCTGCAGTCCAGGACTCGGCTTTAGGGCTTTACGTGGGTCAGCGTCGCCCACCTGACAGCACTGGATCTGAAGCAGTCTTCAGCCTGACGGGTTTCTTTTTCCTAACTTGTGTTTTCTAGTCTCTTTACATCTTCTCAAATCAAATGTCTCTTCTCCAAAAGGGATCCTGTAGAAGACTTGCACTTTCTGCGTAACCACAGAGGTGGAAATGGCTCAGGGAGGCAGGCCCCCGCCTCTAACCGGGGGTGGGGGGCTTGAGTGTGACGTGGCTGGCGTGATGGGACACTGGGGAGGGAGGACACTCACCAGCACGTGAGACGTGGGGCCTGGGACCTTCACTTCTTCCTGCCCTGTCCTCAGCTCCGAGTCCGGCCTGAGGAAAGACTCCTCCCGCCCTTTATTAGAGCGTCTTGCCTGGTTCTGAGTATCCCCAGACACTTCAGCTGGGGAGGCCCCGTTGGGTCCTCTGCGCTTATGCTCCGCCCGGTGTGCCCTAGGGAAGGCCACTGTCTTCCTGGCACTTGGGAAGTGTTCCGGTGTCAGGTTCTGCCCCTTCCCTCCGCTGCTCTCAGCAGAGAGCATCTGACTTGTCCTCCTGGAGCTGACGGCCCAGCTGTCTCCGAGGGAGTCAAGTCCTGTTACAGTGACAGGAGAAGGAGGTTGGCGTTCTCCTTGGGACCCGACTGCGGGCGAGGGAGAAGGGAATCTGTCAGTGTCCTCACAGCGACAAAGGAAGGGGTTAGGGGCAGGCGCAAACACGATGCCGGGACGATGCCATCCAGGCATTTTGGGCCTAATGCTCTAATGAGTCAGAGAGTGAACCTGAGTTTAACTGATGTTGGGAGGGTCTCGGTTTAAAACAAAAGAGAACAGCTGGTCTCTTAAACTCTGCGGATGGCATGAGGTTTCTTTGGTGTGCAGTTGCTTAAATTTTACCAAAATAGATCTGATTTGGCCACATGTCATACTGACCGACACAGCTTTGCTAAGCTGTGGGCTCCTGGATCCCAACCCAGACCTGCTGAGTCCTGACCCGTGAGGAGTGGGGCCCAGTGTGTGTGTTTTAAATCTCCCCTAGGGATTCCAACACCCTCAAGGGTTGAAGCATCACTTGTTTAGGGTTTGAAGCTTCAGTGACCTTTGTGTATGAGGAAGGTGACTATTTACAGTTAAAGAAAGGGACGCCCTGGAGAGTAAAAGGGGTGCAAAATTATTAAAATCATACAGGTTTTGGAAGAATTTTTACTGACAACCAGTTATCTTTATTATATTGGTGACTATAAAAAGTTCTTTTTAAAATTAAAATTCTAAGAATAATACTGTGTTAAAAATACACATCCAGAGCAGACGTTAAACTGTGCAGATTGCTGGGTCAGCAGATACAAACCAGGACTGGGCTGGGAAGACTGGGACCTGTGGCTGCCCTACTTGTAAAAAGTGAGAATCTAGAATTTAAATGCCCTCCCTGATACCGCCCAGGGATACGGAAGGAGATGGTCACAGGATTTGCCTAATGCCATATTTAAATTGCAGTGTTCATTAGATAAAACTTTTTGGAGGCCTTGATTAATCAAAATAATTTAAACATAGCATGATTTGCTGCCTCCCTTTAGCAAGACCTCTTTGGGGCTTCTGTAGTTCAGTGCCCCACCCAGAAATGAGAGCTCTTGGCTCACAGCTCTGCACATCTGGTGAGAATAACCTCTTCTGTAGTAACATGATCTTGTTGAGGGGTAGGAAGGGGTTTGGAGAC
Organism: Miniopterus schreibersii; assembly: GCF_964146895.1. Lineage (NCBI taxonomy): Eukaryota > Metazoa > Chordata > Mammalia > Chiroptera > Miniopteridae > Miniopterus > Miniopterus schreibersii. The sequence goes on along the minus strand of NC_138122.1, from coordinate 2,453,945 downwards.
TGAGGAAGGTAGAATAGGGGGTGTGGCCCCAAGGTTTGCTCAACAGTAAAATGCTCCCTGTAATTTGTGAGTTCAGATGGAAACCATCATGGAAAAGATTAAAAGCAACAGGAATTGGCCCGGCCTGGCGTGGCTCAGCGGTTGAGCATTGACCTAGGATCCAGGCGCTTGGGCTTCGATTCCCGGTCAGGGCACATGCCTGGGTTGCGGGCTCGATCAGTGATTCTCTCATCATTGATGTTTCTATCTCTGTCTCTCCCTTTCCTTTCCTCTCTCTGAAATCAATAAAGATATATTAAAAAAAAAGGCAACAGGAATTATTTCTTGCCTTTGAGCCAGAAAAATAGCCGGAAACAGTGGTACAGAACTGACCTTTGTTATTCTTTAAGTTGACTTTGGTGCCAACCATGCCTGTGGCATCTTAATAAGCAGGAAATCACAGTCCCTGTCCTTGCCCCAAGGGATGAATTCATCTATTCCAAGTAGCGAAATCCATGCACCCTTAATTTATCAACTGCAAGGCTTCAGTATAATGCAGGATGCTGCTCCCCAGCAGTGGGGTCCTCTCGGCTTTCCCACACTGTGCTGCCCAGGGGGTACATCCTGCCAGTGCCCACAGCCCACCAGTCCCGGACGCGGTGCTGACAACTGGCCGGCGCAGTTAACATCTTCCTCATCTTCGTCTGCAGTTCCTACTCGATCTTAAACACGTCATCTTCCAGCGTGCTCTCATTTGGTGACGGCATTTTGGACAGGCGGCCATATGAGGACCAGGGCCTGGGGGAGGTGGCCCCCCTGACCATCATCTGCCAGCCCACACAGGTGAGGCTCTCCACCAGGACTTCCTCAGCGGCACTCGAGACCCACTGAGCATCTGTTTACTAAGTGTGGGCCCCCTGATGTCTACAAACCTGGAGGCTAGGGAGAACGAGAGGGGTGCTCCTGAGCAGGACTGCCAGCATGTGGGGCCGGGCTGGAAGGAAGGCTCTTCCACAGAGAGGACACATTATCTGAGTAGCACTGATGGGGGGACCTGCTCCACAGGAAATAGGGTGGGGGGACGGGTGGGAAAGGTGAAGACTAGTAGGAGGTACAGATTCCAGTTATAAATAAGTTCTGGAAATGTAATATAGTAACTCATATCATAGCTTTGTATGGTGACCGATGTTACTAGGTACATCATGGTGATCACACCATGAGGTACATAAATGTCGAATCACTATGTTGTACACGTGAAACCAATATAATATTGCATGTCGATTATACTTGAATGAGAAACATTACAGGAAAGATTAGGGCTCTCAGCACAGTACCCAGAGCATAGCGAGTGCTGGTGTGTGTTACGGTGCTCAATATCTGCCAGAAAATGTGCTGAGTGAAGAGTAGTTTGAACAATACAGAGGCGAGTTGAATGTTCAAGCATGTTGAGGACCAAGGGACTAGATGGCGTTGGCCAGAGCCCAGGGCTTGAATTAGAAACAGTAAGGAAGAGATGGGGAGACCATGCCACGGCCATCCATTAATTTTCTCAGAGCAGCCAGGAACTAGAGTGAATGTAGCCGTCGTGAAGCTGGGAGACAGGGAAACTGGGGATGGCTGACTCAGAGAGAAGGCAGATGGAAACATCCGTCATGTCCCCCTGGTGGCATAGACCCTTCATTTGGACGTGCCGTGGACTAGACCTGCCCATTTCATTGCCCAGAAGCAGCAGTTGTCCTCCCAGAACCATTTCTGGGAGCACCAGCGTGTCTGCAGTAGGACGGCAGAGCCTGATGATCAGAGTAGGAAGGCAGGACCTCATTGTGCAGGAAACCAGGACACCTTAGAGAGAAGGCAGACGTGTTTGTGGTGATAAAGGTTCTGGCTCCCTGAAGCGGCTGATGAAGCTTCCCTCTAGGGGAGGACACTGTTCCTCTGATGGCTTTCTCTACATGCTGACTAGTTTTCCCTCTGAGCTGCAGCTCGGCTGGTGCCCATGTGTTAGTGTTGACCAACACCACTCCTATTAACAGCAGCAACAGAGACACTACCATCTTCCTCACCCTTCTCACTTTTCACAGCACCTGCAAGTCATCTCACTTGAGCCTCAAACTAACTTCAGGTCTGTAGGATGAGTCCTGCCCCCCCCCCCCAGTTTATAGATAGACCAAGTCTTACATTAGCAGAGCCTGCTCTAGAGCTCAGCTCACCTGGCACCAGGACATACCTGCTTTCTCATGTTTTCTCACTAATAGCCTTTCTTTATCTGCAGCCTCTGAGGGTCAGCAGCCAGCCTGGCCCCCAGAAGAGATGCCTCTTTGTGTGTCGGCATGGCGAGAGGATGGATGTCGTGTTTGGGAAGTACTGGCTATCCCAGTGCTTCGATGCCAAAGGTGAGCCAGTAGTGGGTTGGCTGCTCAGCGTTGCTGTACTGATCATGGCCTCCAGGGGGCACAGTCAAGCCACGTTTATGGGGATGGAGTCATTTATGGTTAGGTGGCTGTAGAAAAGCCTGTGATGTGTTACATTCATAATCCTTCCCTATTGTCTTGAGTGCAAGGGAAGCGGTAAGTGTTCTTGTCTCCATTCTATAAACTGGGACACCAGGGACCAAAGGGCAAATGTTTTGCCCACAGTCATATGGCAGTCAGAGGCAGGGACAGGCATCTTGATTCCGTGGCCAGAGTCCCCACCCTTAATTCACCCACATTCACAGTGGTTCCGTTTTCACTTGAGTGGCATGTTTCACATAGGGAGGCTTAGATAGCAGAGGAGGCCCCATGTTAGAGCACCTGGCTACTGTTTTCACTTAAAACCTATCTCTTGGCACTTTTGTCAGCAGAATAGAGGGGTGGATTTCAAGACATTCTAACAAAGGAAAAGTGTCAGCCTTGATATTTTCTAGAGAGCTCAATTTAGTCTCTTTGGCCAACGGAAACAGGCTGTCAGGATCAGCAGTGGAAGTCCTAAAGAAACAAGAACTCACATGGCCTTTGCATGACTTTCTCTAGGCCGCTACATCCGCACCAACCTGAACATGCCTCACAGCTTACCTCAGCGGAGTGGTGGCTTCCGGGATTACGAGAAGGATGCTCCCATCACTGTGTTTGGATGTATGCAAGCAAGACTAGTGGGTAAGTGTCCTGAAGAAGCTGCACAGCTATCCTGGCCACATGCTTCGAATCTTGGCTCCGTGGGTATGCTAGGGCACGTCCTAGCGGCTTCTGTGACTTTTCCACAAGTGGTAAATATCCTCAGGAGTTTCTTACATAACCATTAAGTTTAGGACACTGCATTTGGCACAGGGTTGGTTCACCGAAGTGAACAGCTGTGACTCCTGTTGTAGGAGGATGGCCCAGCGAGGCAGGAGGGCCAGGCCTGGGGTGCAGAGAGGTCAGCACAGGGTGAGCAGTAGGGAACTCTGGTGAGGCTGCGTATATTGAGGCCAGTGGATCCTTTGAAAATGCTCCGTTCTTTGCAGAGAATCTGCCACACGGAGCAGCAGCCTTTCCCATTTGACTACCTAACATGTATTGATTGGTCACTCTTTGTGCTCGGTACTGTGCTTGGTGTTGGGCATCCATGCGTGAGTCCCCACCCTCAGGGAAACAAACTTGTAAGTACATAAATATCTTAGAATGTGGTATTCAAAAATAAAACTATGCACCGGAATTATGGGAGCACAGGGGGACCCAAGATGGCAGTGGAGGAGGTGGAAGCTTCTCTCACCTTCTCCTAGAATCAAACTGGAATAACAACTAAATTATAGAGCAGTCAACCTGAATAACCAGCTGAAGACCAGCCGAAGAGTCTCATAACCAAGGGTTTACAGAGAAGCCACATCAGGACTGCAGGCAGGGCAGAGACATGAAAAGGGCTGGGCCCAAGGGTGGTGGCTGAGATCCCAGAGGAATGTCTCGGCTGCAAAGGTCCCCCTGAAGAGTGTGGGTCTCAACCCTGTGCCTGGCTCCCCAGCCCACAGCACCAGAGCTGGAAAGAGGAGCCCACATAACATCTGGCTGTGAAAATCAGCAAGGATTCTGTCGACCAGGAAGAGGCAGGAGTCTGCTAAGAAACACAGGAACCCTCTCAAAGAGCTAAACACACAAAATCTCATTTGCAGCCACTTACCCTGGACTGCCACAGAGGGAGAGCGGATTGGAGCAAATGTGGAATTGAGTGTGGCTGCCAAGAGAGAGTGGAAGGGACAGCCACCAAGATCCCTGTGCTGAGTCCCTCTTTCACACGGCTCACAGCATCTTTCCTGGGGCGAGCACTGTCCTCCATATAGCATCAGGCTGGAGGAATGCAATAGTCACACCTCTCCACTCCCTGTTATCCAGCCCTGCCGAGCTCATGCCAGCCTAGGCCCTCAGTGCACACACCCTTGGACGGCTCTGAAGTGTCCAGACGGCTTCAGGGAGATACTAAGTTGTGTGGCTCTGTGGCATGGGCCATCTTTCCCTCACCTCCCTAGCCCCACTGGCACTACCCTTTCCTGTGCAGAGCCTTCCCTTCACATGGCCAAATCCTGGCCTCATTGGGCCTGATGAACGCTGCTGGCCTCACCTTCACATCCCTGAGACTATGCCCCAAAACAAAGGTTAGCAGGCACACAGCAGGTGGCAGCTGGCTTTGGTGAACCCTGAAACTTTTGCTGCGCAGCCTCTGATGCAGCATCTGCTGAGCTTGAACCTGTATCAGTCTTGTGAACACCACTCCCACCTAACTGTTGACTCACTGAGAACCTGCTCTCGTCTCACCAGAGGCTCTGACGATGACAGCCTAACATGCAGCTGACCGGCGAAGGCAGGCAGAGGAAGGTCTCGGGGTGCCTTGGGCCTTCTGCTAACCAGTCCACGGGGTTCAGTAGATTAATAGAGTATAAAAAATACAAGAGATCAATGACAATAAGAGCTGGTTCTTGAAAAAGATAAACAAGATTGATACACCTTTAACCAGACTCATCAAGAAAAAGAGAGGATCCAAATAAATAAAACCATAAATGAAAGAGGACAACTTACAACACCACAGAATTATAAAGAATTACAAGAAAATATTACAAACAACTATATGCCAACAAATTGGACAATCTGGAAAAAATGGATAAATTCCTAAAACATACAATCTCCCAAGACTGAGTCAAGAAGAAAGAGAAAATTTAAACAAATCTATTACAATCAACTAAATGAAATAGTAATAAAAAACCCCAAAAACTACCAACAAACAAAAGTCCTGGACCAGATGCCTTCACAGTTGAATTTCACCAAACATTCAAAGAAGAGCTAACACCTGTCCTCAAACTGTTCCAAACATTTCAAGAGGATGGAAGTCTCCCAGCCTCATTTTACGGAGCCAGCACTATCCTGCTTTAAAAACCAGATAAAGACACTATAAAGAAAGAAAATTATAGCCTATGTCCCTTTGGAACATAGATGCAAAAATCCTCAACAAAGTATTAGTAAACCATGTTCATCAATATGTCAAATCATTCACCATGATCAAGTGGGATTGATTCCTGGGATGCAAGGTTGGTACAATACCCACAAATCAGTTAACATGATGCGTCACATACGCGAAGTGCAGGATATAAATCATATAATTATATCAATAGATGCAGAAAAAACTTGACAAAATCCAGCACCCACTTCTGATAAAATCTCTCAGCAAAGAGGAAATAGAGGAAATATACCTCAACATAATAAAGGCCAATATGACAGACCCACAGCCACCATCATACTCAGCAGAGAAAAACTAAAAGCATTTCCCTTAAGATCAGGCACAAGACGGGTGTTCGCTTTCACCACCCTTATTCAACACAGTGCTGGAAGGACGAGCCACAGCGATCAGACAAGAAGAAATAAAACGCATCCAAATTGGAAAGGAGGAAGTAAAACTGTCATCATTTACAAGTGACATGATACTGTATATAGAGAACCCTAAAGATTTCATCGAAAAATTACTAGAACCTCTAAATGAATTCCACAAAGTAGCAGGATTCAACATAAATATTCAGAAGTCGGTTTCATTTTCATACACTAATAATGAACTATCAGAAAGGGAAACTAAGAAAACAATCTCATTTACAGTTGCCTCACACCAATAAAATACCTAGGAATAAATTTAACCAAGGAGCTAAATGACTTATACTCAGAAATTTATGAGATGATGAAGAAAGAAATTGAAGATATAAATGAAAGCACATACCATGTTCATGGATTGGAAGACTTAACATCATTAAAATGTCCATACTACCCAAAGCAACGTATAGATTCAATGTTATTTTGATCTAAAGGACAATGGTTTTTTTCACAGAACTAGAACAAATAATCCAAAAATTTATGTGGAACCACAAAAGACCCCAAATAGCCTCGGCAGCCTTGAGAAAGAGGAACAAACGTGCAGGTATCACACTGTATGCTACAAGTTCTTCGTAATCAAAACAGCATAGTACTGGCCTGAAAACAGACATAGAGATCAGTGGAACAGAATGGAGAGCCCAGAAATAAACCCACGCCTACCTTTATGGTCAATTAATATTTGACAAAGGAGGCCAGGACATGCAATTGGGTAAAGACAGTCTATAGATACCTGCAAAAAAATGAAAGTAGTCCGCCTTCTTACACTATATGCAAGAATAAACTCAGAATGGATTAAACATTTAAAAGTAAAACTGGAAACCATAAAACTTTTAGAAGTAAACACAAGCAGTAAAATCTCTGACATTTATTTTAGCAATATGTATTTCTGATATATCTCCTTCAGTAAGGGAAGCAAAAAAATAATAATAATAAATGGGCCTACATCAAACTAAAGGGTTTTTTGCACAGCAAAGGAAACCATCAACAAAACAAAACGACAGCCTACTTAATGGGAAAATATTTTTGCCAATGATACATTGGATAAGGGATTAATGTCCAAAATTTATAAAGAACTCATACAACTCAACACTGAAAAAAACCAGCCCGATTAAAAAATGGGCAGAGGGTGTTATGACTGGGCCGCACAGTCGGTTGGAGGGTCGTCCATACACCAAAGGGTTGTGGGTTTGACTCCCTGTCGGGCACATTCCTAGGTTTCTGGTTCGATCCCCAGTTGGGGCATGTATGGGTGGGAACCAGTCAGCGTTTCTCTTTCACGTTGATGTTTCCCTCTTTCTCTGTCTCCCCTCCTCTAAAATCATTAAACACGTATCCTCCAATGAGGATAAAAACCCAGTGGGAAGGGGCCTAGTAGACTCTTCTCAAGAGAGGAAGTCAGATGCCCAGCAGACCTATGAGCAGGTGCTCAGAGTCACTCACCATCAGAGAGGTGCAAGGGAAAACCACAGTGAGGCCCCACCGCACACCTGTCACAATGACAGTCATCAGTAGATGAACCAACAAGAGTTGGCGAGGGTGTGGAGCAAGGGGAGCCCTGCGCCCTGCTGGGGGGAATGCAGACTGGGGCAGCCACTGAGGAAAAGTGTGGAGGTTCCTCAAAAAATTAAAAATGGAGCTGCTTTATGATCTAGCGATTCCACTTCTGGGCATATATCCCAAAAACCCAAAACACTAATTTGAAAGAATATAAACGCCCCTATGTTCATTGCAGCATTATTTACAATAGCCAAGATACGGAAGTAGCCCAGTGTCCATCAAAGGACGAGTGGATAAAGAAGAGTTGGTATATTTACACAGTGGAGTATTACTCAGCCTCCCAAAATTGAATCTCACCTTTTGCGACAGCATGTGCGAACCTAGAGGGTTTTATACTAAGTGAAATGTCAGAAAAAGACAAATACCATATGATTTCACTTATATGTGAAATCTGCAGAACACAGTAAAATGAACAAACAAAATAGAAACAGACTCACAAGACACAGAGAACAGACTGATGGCTGCCAGAGGGGTGGTGGTTTGAGGGGACTGGGTGGAAAAGGTGAAGGGATTGAGAAGTCCAGATTGGTGGTTACAAAACAGTCTTGAGGATGTAAAGTATAGATAGGAAACATAGTCAATAATATTGTAATAACTGTGTGCAGTGCTGGGTGGGTGCAAGAAATATCTGGGGAACACTTTGTAAAATGTATGGTTGTCTAACACTATGCTGTACACCTGAAACTAATGCAAATTGATATTGAATGTAAACCTTAATTGAAAAACAAAATTTAAAAAGACTAACTGATTTCACCCTTTTAACTAAATGATAAAAGAATCATGGGAGCAAAAAAAGACACACGAAGGGGAAGAGGGTGAGCTGAGACCCGAGTCACAGCCAGCTGGGTGAAGGGGGAGGGGAGGGAGGCAGTTCCCGGGGAAGAGCAGCGTAAAGTCAGGGAAGGGAAGCAGCACTGGGAGTGTGGAGGAAACAGCCTGTCTTGTTTCTCGACTGTAGATCGTGAGTGGGGAGCAGGTGAGGCTGGAAGATGAATGAAGGCAAGTCTGTGGAAGACCTTGACCACTATTAAAGTGTTTGGACTTTACCCAGTGGAGGGAAGAAGTGGATTCCACGAGGAGAGTGTTGAATTACCGGGTCCAAGAACATGACAAGTTGAAACCTTGTTTAGCACATAAAATTAAGTCAAGACCTAATTTCCAGAATATAAACCCTACTTTTATCACCAACGTGAAATCAGAGCATTATCCTGGTTCTAGATCTCTCCTTGGTGGACGTTTTGCCACTTGTTAGCACCAGAGAGAGGAAAGAAAAAGACAAGGAGTCTTTTGGCTTCTTTTCCTAGAAACAGACCTCTCTCTATGAAGGGATTTGTTGGAAACAAAGGAGGCAGAAGCTGCTGGCGTTACGTGATCCCTCCCTGAAAAAGAGAGGTTAGCAGGGTCTCCTGCCTCCTCTCCCACACTGAGGGTCCAGCTGAGGCTGAGCCCATCAGGTTGATCCTTTGGTTTTCTTTGCAGGCGAAGCCTTATTAGAAAGTAACACCATCATTGACCACGTCTATTGTTCCCCATCCCTGCGCTGCGTTCAGACTGCGCACAACATCTTGAAAGGTAAGACTTGGTAAAGGTCAGCGAGTCCATCCTTCTGTCTCCAGGCTGCCCTACACCTCAGTTGTCCTAGACTCGTGGGACATTAGCCCAGTGACAGCTTCAAGTTGGGGAGTTTTAGCAATGATTCTTTTGGAAGATGTCTCTACAAGAGTCCCCAAACCATATTCTAGCAGCATAAGTGTAATCAAAGAAAGCATACAAATAATTTTTTTTCTTGAAAATTTTTCTTGGTGAGTTGTAGGCATGTAGAGTACTGTTGTCTGGCAATAATTCGGAGCCTGGAGCACAGGGACGGTGAGGTCACTCTCCCAGGGTGCCGTGCGCCTCCTTTCCCGGGGGCAGTGGCTCTCCAAGGGTCCTGCACATCACGTTTCTTTAGGGGAATGACTCTAACAGCACCCCTGCTATACAGGTACTCAACTTTCACCCTAAAATCCACGGAAGCTCGAGTTCTAGGAATCACCTTTCCATTTCACTGGAAAGAAAACTGAGAGAAACAACGTTGGACTGTACTTACACCAGACAAACGAAGGGCCAGAAATAGCCGACCCAGCAAAGAATTTGCATTGTATTTGAGACTCCTGTTGTTTAGTCTTAAGTAAACCAGAATATATTTACATATGTAAATGCATTATGTATTAAATTTGCATAGAAAAACTTGGCTTAGGGCACTATAAAGAGAGTTAAGCAGGGACAATTCCTACTCTGCGGGTCATTACACTTTGATAAAACATGAAGCTGTGTCCTGGCACTTGTAAGTATTCAACACGGGATATTCTGATAGAGAAAATGAATAATTTACACGACATTCAAATACAGTGTAAGCTGTTGTAGACTGTGGATGCTAAGAGAATCTCCGAAGTTTCTTCATGAGGCTTCTTGGAACTTACTTTAGAAAAAGGAATTGTTGTAAGCACAGCACTGTGTGAGTTACGAGGGCAATGACTGTGGTTTTTCCAAAACCACACACCCCTTCAAGCCAGCGTGCATCCTGTTCCGGTGCTGTGGCCTCAGTGTTACACTCATATATCTGTAACTCACCAAGATGAAAAACCCGGTCCAAACGCACATGCTCCCACTTTCTTTTGTCTGTATATAGTATCCGGTTGAAAAGAGGGTGGAAGATTGACCAGGATTTTATAACCATTTGGCCTCTACTCACTTTTTCACTGAGAACATAATGGCGTTTCCTTCACCTTCATTTTCTCTCACCTCCAAGGTTTACAACAAGAAAACCACTTGAAGATCCGTGTAGAGCCTGGCTTATTTGAGTGGACAAAATGGGTCCCTGGGAGCACGTTGCCTGCGTGGATACCTCCGTCAGAGTTAGCTGCGGCCAACCTGAGTGTTGATACAACCTACAGGTAACCCTCTGAGCCGCTGTCTCCTGGGCCGATGTGGAAGGACGTCCCTCGCAGGCCAGGCTGCAAAGGAAGGGAAGGGCCAGACCACCCGCAGGAGTTACCATGTTGCTAGAAGGCAGGCTATGGTTTCAAACACCAAAGCTGCAGGAAGCCAGAATTCCCTTGTGTCTGCCTTACTCTAGATTATACCCCCACATGTTGGGTTTTCCTGACTTGATTCTACCTCTCCCAGGGAGAGAAACACTGTGCGTGCCAGGAGCAGCCCCAGCCAGTGGGGAGGCACCTCCAGCAGCTTGCTGGGAGATAAGGGAGATGACCACATCTTACCTTAAATTGTCCTATTTAATTGTTCAAAGCAGCTTTTATTGATTTTAGAAAGAGGAAGGGGGAGAGAGAGAGAAAAATATCAATGTCAGAGAAACATGGTTCAGTTGCCCCCCGCATGCACCCCAACTGGGGATCAAACCTGCACCTGTGTATGTGCCCTGACCAGGAATCGAGCCTGCCACCTTCTGGTGCACAGGATGACTCTCCGACCAACTGAACCACACCAGCCATGGCTCAAAGCATTTTTAATTCTCTTTATCTCATTTATTATTGCCATAACCCTAGAATGTACACAAGCCACTTTTATGTATAAGAGAATGCAAGTGGCTTTTCCTGAAAGTATACATTGAGTGGACACATATCACAGTAATAACAACAATAACTCTTATTGGTCATTTTCTGCATGTGAAGCACTGTGTAATCTCCTTTAGCGTCTTCCCTTTCCCAGTCCTTTGCTTTTTTCCCACTGCACCAGACTGTGCTAGGGTTAAAAAGAAGTGTTTGTACATTGCTCACGAGTGAATAACCCACATGTAAATAATTCAGGATTGACAATAATAATATAGTTACATTAACTGTCAGAAATCCCTGCGGACATTTGTATATTGTCTTTGAGAGGGCCAGCTAGTCACAACTGCTATAGTGGGAAATTAAGTTCATATACTTTGGAATTTGGAACAAGTGACCAATATAAGCAGAGATTTCTTCCTTGTGATATCTCTTGACCTCTCGTTTCAAAAGCCTCTCAAACCGCAATAAGCCATTGAAGTTTCTGGCTAAGGTTGAAGAGAACATCTTTTCCCCATGCTTATTTTCCGGCTCGCAAACAAGACTTCATATAGCCCCATACATAATTAATGTGCACTACCTCTTCCTGCTTAAAAGAATTTGCATTCCTCAAAAATAAAACTAAATTAATCAGATTTTGTCCTGTCCACACTATGGCCACTGATTTTTTTATTCTTTGAGGAAAACAGCAATGAAATATTGTCCCCATGCCAACAATCATCATCTTTTTGGCCTGGAAAGAGGGTGAATTAACTGCCAACACTGGTAAAATGATTTTCTTCACCACCCAGCACCTCCCAGCCCAACTTGGGCCCGCTATGTCTTCAGCTTTTTTCTTAAGTGGGTCCTGCAATTCTTCCCAAGCTGATTTACAGATGTCTCCAGAATAATTCTTTCTGAGCCTTTGAACACATGCAGGCACACACCCAGGCACACACAGATACCCAGCCACACCTAGACACCCAGGCACACATACACAGGTACAGACACACACCCAGGCACACACAGACCACATACACAGGCACACACAGACTACATACACAGGCACACACAGGCACACACCCAGGCACACATAGACCACATACACAGGCCCACACAGACACACACCCCGTCAGCAGTCCAAGCAGAGTGATGAATGTCAGGACCCTGGGAGTCAGAACATGGTCCTTATTGCACATTTTCTTTTCCTCTAGAGAAAATAAAAATTCAATCATTTTGTGTTTAAGAGGGGAAAAAAGCCCCTAATTGTATAAATCAGTTGTGAAAGTCAGTAATTTACCACATGCTTTTACCACAAAATTGAGGTAAGTTTTCTCTGAAATTAGTTATGTGGGAGTGGGCCTTGGAAGCAGGCAGAGGTGCAGATGACTGAAGAGGCACAGTGAAGGTGAGGACTGCTGGCCAGGGCCTTACAGATCAAGCAAGATCTGTTTGAAGAGCCCTGCCACCTTAGAACAGGAGGGAGGCAGGACTGAAGCCAGGTGAAGGGAAATGCACCAGGCTGGTGACTAATATCCAAATGTCACGTCATCCCCAGGCAGCAAGACCCAGCCTGTGCGCGGGGTGTAGAAAGCATCCCCAGTCTTAGGGAGCTGGGCCCCAAGGAGCAAGGCAGAAAAAATATATGTACAGCAGTTGGATGGAGCTTCAGAATGGGGTCCTGGCTGGACGGAGTAGGAAATGGGGGAGGCGTGGATCTGGAGTGATAGAGGGGCAATGACTCAAGCTTTGATGTGGGGCTCAAGGCAGAAGCCCAGACCCAAGTAAAGTGAGGCGGACAGAGTTTACTGGGGAAACTAATGTTGTAGGGATGGTGCCTGAGTACCCAGAGCTCAGGGTTCTGGGTCTAGTTGGTGTTTGGAGGCCCACCTGACTCTGGGTACAGCACGTGTGTCCTGCAGGTGTGGCTAGAGCATGACACATGCCGCTGACGGGTGAGAAATATTTGACTCTGTCCCATGCCCATCAGGACTGGTGGCTCAGACATGAAAGCCACTCATAGGTTCAATTTCAAGTCAAGAACTGCCAAAGGCAAGAGCTGGCCAGGAGGAACTGGATCCCCAAGCCCATCTGCTCTTTACTTACACCAGTCTCATACATTACAGTGTGGTTTCACCTGAAATGACTGTCTGGACCTTACAAAGAGGCCTTTTCTCGTGGGGAAGTGGGTGCATCTGGACCAGGCGACATAGTGGTAATAGACCTGGATGTGAGGTTTGGATGGGGAGAGAGGGTTTGTTCCAGAACAGTGAGGTGCAGCCTCAATCAGCGGTGACTCGTGCCTTCCCCAGCCTGAGTGCTGTGAGAGTCAGAGGACTGTCTCCTGGGAGAAGGACGTTTGCTGAGAGAACATTCTGTAGGTGAGGGCCGGGGCCCTTCAGGTGGAACAACATTCTTCCTCTCTGGACAGTGAACACAGGTGCACAGGGGGCAGCCCTGAGGAGGACACTGTCAAAAGTGGTCCAACGTGGAGGCTTTGATCTCAGGCCCAAGTTCAAAAATAGGCTCTAAGAGTTGCCAATGGCATAAGCATAGGCAAGTCATCTGCAGCCTTTCTGAGCCTCAGTTTTGTCATCCATAAACTCAGGATGTGCAAAAGGGTTGCTAGAAGGGTTATATTCAGAGACTGCAAGAGGCACTCTGCACAGAGCCTGACACATGGGAATCCTCCAGTAAGTCTTTGTGGTAATAATAGTGGTAGTAGCAGCAGTAATGTATTCTGATCAAGATTTTGTGTGAATTCACTTTGAGAACTCACTACCACCTCCACCCACCGTGCTCTAAATATCAAAAATGAAAGATAAGGAAACAAAAAATATGACATAGTTGTATTTAAAAACAAGATAAATATCTCATAGACCAGAAATTCTAAATAGTAAAGGGACCTAATATCTGCATTTAAAACCTATTCTACAACTCCCCAACTCATTTTTCAAGGCCTGCTTTACCCTGATACCAAAGCCAGATAAGAACACCTCAAGAAAGGAGAACTACAGATTAATATTCCTGGTGAACATTGATGTGAAAATTCTCAACAAAACATTAACCAACCAAATCAACATATTAAAAGGATCACACATCACCATCCAGTGGCATTCAAGGGTGGTTCAACACGAAAATCAATAAACATGATGCACCACTTTAGTAGGATAAAAGATAAATGATCATCTCAATAGACGCAGGAAAAAATTAGACAAAATACACCACCCTTTCATGATAAAAATGCTCAACAAATTGGGTATAAAAGAAACAGGAATCAACATAATAAAAGCCATATATGACAAGCCCACAGCTAACATCATACCCATTGGTGAAAGCTTTTTCTCTAATATTGGGAACGAGGTAAGGATGCCCACACGTCTCACTCCAGTTACAGTACTAAGAGTCCCAGCCAGAGAAATCGGGCAAGAAGAGAAATGAAAGTCATCCCAATGGAAAAGAGAGAGAAGTAAAATGTCTTGTTTGCACATGACAGGATGTATTGAAAATCCTGAGATCACCATAGAATTGTCAGAACTGCTCAGCAAATTCAGCAACGTTGCAGGACAGAAAGTCAACATTCAGAAATCAATCGTTTTTCTATACACTAACAATGAGAGTTCTGAAAATAAAATAAAATAGTCCCATTCACAGTAGCATCAACAACAATATAATACTTAGGAATGAATTTAACCAAGGAGGTGAAATATCTATACACTGAAAGCTCTAAGACTTTGATGAAAGAAGCTGAAGACACAAATACAAAGATATCCCATGCTCACGAATTGGGAGAATTAATATTGTTAAGCTCTCTGTAACACCCAAGGCATCTATAGGTTAAATGCAATGTCTGTCAAAATTCCAATGATGTTATTTACACAAATAGAAAAACCAATCCTAAAATTTACACGGAACCACAAAAAGAGGCATTACACTCCTGATTTCAAACTATACTACAAAGCTGTACTAATCAAAACAATGTACTACTGGTATAAAAATAGATGCATAACCCAGTGGCACAGACTTGAAAAAAAAAAAAAAGCCCAGAAATAAACCCTTGAATATATACTCAACTAGTATTTGACAAGGGAGCCAAAAATACTCAATGAGGAAAAGATAGACTCTTTAATATATGGTGTTGGAAAACTGAATAACCACATTCAGAAGAATGAAATTGGACCCCAGTTTTACATCACTCACAAAAATTAACTAAAAATGGATTAAAAATGTAAACATAAGAGCTGAAACCATAAAAATTTTTTAAGGAAGTATAGGAAGAAAACTGCTTAACATTGATCTTGGCAATGATTTTTTTGGATACAACACCAAAAACACAGGAAACAGAAGTCAAAATTAATAAGTGGATTACATCAAACTAAAAGACTTCTATAGAAACAAGCAACCAAATAAAAAGTCAACCTACAAAGTAGAAAATATTTGCAAATCATATACTTCATAAGGTCTTAATACAGAAAATACATAAGGAACTCATACAGCTCAATAGTAAAATGAAAGCAGTGTGATTAAAATGTGGGTAGAGGCTTTCCTGACCTGCACCAGGCTTGGTACTGGTGAAAGCTGGCCTTGGTGTGCAGCTTTGCTGCTTTCACACTCACCCAGGCCTAGCAGAGGCAACCACCAAACGTGGATTGCTTTGAAACTCCTAACAGGTAGCCCAGGGCTGGTCGCAGGCAACATTTGACATTAACCTGCACTAGAGGCCTTCCCAAGAGGCCCCAGAACCAACACACCTGTGGCAGGATTCAGACCACATCAGAGCACAACCCAGCTACCTCCACAAGTGGCACACCCAAAGGGAGCTCTCAGGAGGCACCAGATCCCACTGGGGCAAATTCCACTTCATGTGGTCAGCCTCCACACAGCAGTTAGTACAGTGTGGTCTGGGTCAGTTCTCACAGTCAGCCAGCCTGAGCGCCAACCCCACCCACAAAAGGGGCAAAAACAATCAAGACTCAGCTACCACAGGAAGGCTCACATAATTCACACAAGGGACACTCCTGGTGAATGTAGCTCAGGTAATCAGAGACTGTGCCACTGAGCCCCACGGAGCACCTACTACCAAGACTGGGAGACATAGCAGATCTACTTAACACACAGAAACAAGTACAGAAAGGCACTCAAAATGGGGAAACAAAGAGATATGACCTAAAATAAAAGAACAGGAGAAATCCTCAGAAAAAAGAATTAAATGAATTGGAGGCAATCTACCAGAAACAGAGTTCAAAACAGTGGTTATAAGGATGCCCAATGAACTTAGGGGAAGAGTGGATTAACTTAATGAGAACTGCAGCAAAGAGATAGTAAGCATGAAAAGGACATAGAAAACAAAAAAAAGAACCAGTCAGAAATGAAGAACACAATATCTAAAATGAAGAACATTCTAGAAGGAGTAACAGCAGGTTAGATGAAGCAGGGCTTGAATCAGCAATTTGAAAGACAAGGTAGCAGAAGAAACCCAATGAAAGCAGCAAAAAACAGAATAATTAAAAATATATGTGTGTGTGTGTGTGTGTGTATTTAAGGGAGAGGGGGAGAGAGAGACAGAAACAGTGATGAGAGAGAGTCATCAATCAGCTGCCTCCTGCACTCCCCCTACCAGGGATCTAGCCTACAACACAGGCATGTGCCCCGACATAATTTTTTTAAAAAATAGAATAGTTTACGGGACCCCTGGGACAACATGAACATAATAGCATCTGCACCATAGGGTACCAGAAGGATTTTTTTAAGAAGAAAGAAAAAACAGAAGAACAAAATATGAATAATAAAATGTCAATAAATGTGTACCTATCAGTAATCACATTAAATGTAAATGAGTTAAATGCTCCAATCCAAAGACGTAAGTAGCTGAATGGATTAGAAAACAAGGCCCATATATATGCTGCCTGCAGGAGACTCACTTCATATCAAAAGACAAACACAGACCAAAAGTAAAGGAATGGATTAAGGTAGTTCATATGAATGGAAACTAAAAAATAAGCTCGGGTAGCAATGTATATGTCAGACAAAATTAGACTTTAAAACAAAGGATATAAAAGAGACAAAGAAGGTCATTACATAATATTAAAAGGATCAATCTGACAAGGGGATATAATCCTTGTAAACATTTATGCACCCAACATAGGAGCCCCGAAATCATTAAGCAAATACTGATAGACATAAAGGGAGAAAGTGACAATAACACAGTTATAGCACAGGACTTGAACACCACATAGACATCAATGGATAGATCTTCCAGGCAGAAAATCAACAAGAAAATGGTGACCTTAAATGACACACTAGACCAGGTGGACTTAATTGACATTTTCAGAGCATTACACCCCAAAGCAGCAGAATATACATTCTTTTCAAGGGGACATGCAACATTTTCCAGGATAGACTACATGTTAGGACACAACAAATCTCAGTAAATTTAAGAAGATTGGCATCATATCAAGCATCTTCTCTGGACACAGTGGTATAAAACTTCAAAAGACAAAAAGTAAAAAATACACAACCACATGGTGGCTAAATAACAGGTTACTAAAAAAATTAATACGTTAACAATGAGATTAAGAAAGAAATCAAAAGATACCTTGGGACAAATGAAAATGAAAACACAACAACCCCAAATCTATGGGACACAACAAAAGCAGTCCTCAGAGGGAAATTCATAGCAATACATGCCTACCAAAAAAACACACAAGAAAAATCTCAGATATGCAATCTAACCTAACACCTAAAGGAACTAGAAAAACAACAAACAAAGCCCAAAGTTAGTGAGGGAAAGAAATATTAAATATCAGAGTGAACATAAATGAAAGAGAATCTAAAGAAAATACAAGGGATCAATGACAATAAGAGCTGGTTGTTGGAAAAGATAAACGAGATTGATACACCTTTCACCAGACTCATCAAGGAAAAAGGGAGAGGATCCAAATAAAACCATAAATGAAAGAGGAGAACTAAAATATTACAAACAACTATATGCCAACAAATTGGACAATCTGGAAAAAGTGGATAAATTCCTAGAAACATGCAATCTCCCAAGACTGAGTCAAGAAGAAGAAAAAATTTGAACGGACTGATGAAAATCAACAAAAATTGGAACAGTAATAAAAAAACTACCAACAACAAAAGTCCTGGACCAGATGCCTTCACAGTTGAATTTTACCAAAGAGAGAAGAGCCAACACCTGTCCTCAAACTATTCCAAACATTTCAAGAGGATGGAAGTCTCCCAGCCTCATTTTACGGAGCCAGCATTATCCTGCTTCCAAAACCAGATAAAGACACTATAAAGAAAGACAATTATAGGCCTATAGATGCAAAAATCCTCAACAGAGTATTAGCAAACCAAGTTCAGCAATACATTAAATAGGCCATTCACTAAGACCAAGTGGGATTGATTCCTGGGGTGCAAGGCTGGCAGAGTCCCCACAGATCAATCATGATGCGTCACATCCACGAAGTGCAGGACAAAGACCACATGAGCACATCACTAGGTGCAGAAACAGCATTTGACAAAACCCAGCTCCCATTGATGATAAAAACTCAGCAAAGTGGAAATAGAAGGAACGTAATAAGAGCCAATATGACAGACCCACAGCCACCATCATACTCAGCAGAGAAAAGCTAAAAGCATTTCCCTTAAGATCAGGCACAAGACGGGTGTTCGCTTTCACCACCCTTATTCAACACAGTGCTGGAAGGACGAGCCACAGCGATCAGACAAGAAGAAATAAAACGCATCCAAATTGGAAAGGAGGAAGTAAAACTGCCATCATTTGCAGGTGACATGATACTGTATATAGAGAACCCTAAAGATTTCATCAAAAAATTACTAGAACCTCTAAATGAATTCCACAAAGTAGCAGGATTCAACATAAATATTCAGAAGTCGGTTTCATTTTCATACACTAATAATGAACTATCAGAAAGGGAAACTAAGAAAACAATCTCATTTACAGTTGCCTCACACCAATAAAATACCTAGGAATAAATTTAACCAAGGAGCTAAATGACTTATACTCAGAAATTTATGAGACGATGAAAAAAAAATTGAAGATATAAATGAAAGCACATACCAGGCTCATGGATTGGAAGACTTAACATCATTAAAATGTCCATACTACCCAAAGCAACGTATAGATTCAATGTTATTTTGATCTAAAGGACAATGGTTTTTTTCACAGAACTAAAACAAATAATCCAAAAATTTATGTGGAACCACAAAAGACCCCAAATAGCCTCGGCAGCCTTGAGAAAGAGGAACAAACGTGCAGGTATCACACTGTATGCTACAAGTTCGTAGTAATCAAAACAACATAATACTGGCCTGAAAACAGACATAGAGATCAGTGGAACAGAATGGAGAGCCCAGAAGTAAACCCACGCCTACCTATATGGTCAATTAGTATTTGACAGAGAAGGCCAGGACATGCAAAGGGGTAAAGACAATGTATTCCACAAATGATGTTGGGAAAATTGGACAGATACCTGCAAAAAAATGAAACTAGACCATCTTACACCATTTGCAAGAATAAACTCAAAATAGATTTTAAAAGACTTACAAGTAAGATAGTAAACCATAAAACTTTTAGACTAAAACAGAGTCAGTAAAATCTCTGACATTTCTTTTAGCATTATTTTTTTCTGATATATCTCCTGAGTAAGGGAAACAAAGGAAAAAATAAACAATTGGGACTACATCAAACTAAAATGTTTTTGCATAGCAAAGGAAACAATCCTGCTTATTTGGAAAGGAAAAAAGACAACCTATTTAATAGGAGAAGATATTCACCAATGATACATTGGATAGGGGGTTGATATCCAAAGTTTATAAAGAACTCATACAACTCAATACCAAAAAAAGAAAGGAAAAACAATCCAATTACAAAATGGGCAGATACTGAATACACACTTCTCCGAAGGGGACATACGGATGGCCAGTAGACTATGAAAAGATGCTCAGTGTCACCAATCATCAGAGATGCAAATTAAAATGACAATGAGATGTCACCTCACACCTGTCAGAATGGCTATAAATCCACAAACAACAAGTGCTGGCCAGGGTGCGGAGAAAAGGGGGCCCTGGTGCACCGTTGGGATGGGACTAGTGCAGCCACTGTGGAAACAGCACGGAGGGCCCTGGCCAGTTCCCTCAGTGGTTAGAACGCCGGCCGACAGACTGAAGGGTCCCGGGTTCGATTCCAGCCAAAGCCATATACTCCGGTTTCGGCTCCACCCCAGCAGGGGAGAGAGCAGAGACAACCAGTCAGTGTGTCTCTCACGTCGTTGTCTCTCTCTGCTCCTTCCACTCTCCCTGAGAAGCAATCGAAGAAAATATCTCAGGGTGAGGATTTAAAAAAAAAGAAAACAGTGTGGAAGGTCCTCAAAAAATTAAAAGTGGAACTGCCTTAGATCCAGAGATCCCACTCCTGGGCATATATTTGAAGAAACTCAAGACGCTCGTTCTAAAGAATATACGCGCCCGGTGTTCATGCGGTGCGGACAGGAGCCCGGGTACGGAAGCCGCCCCAGTGCCCGTCGGACGGCTGCTAAAGGAGGTGGTTCGTGCCTGCAGTGGACTATGACTTAACAGAGAACGAAGTCTTACCGTTTGTGACGGTCTGGATGGCCCTAGCGAGTATTACGCTAAGTGAGAGAATTCAGAAAAAGACCAATACCAGACGGTTCCACTTACATGTGACATCCGAAGAACAGAATAAATGAACAAACAAAATAGAGACTCATAGATACAGAGGGAGGCCTGATGGTTGCCAGAGGAGAGGTGGGTTGGGAGCTGGGTGGGAAAGGTGAAGGCTGCAGGCAGCATAAGTGGCAGTTACGAAGCAGTCACGGGCTGTGAAGCACAGCACAGGGATCCAGTCTGCTGCTGTAATGACCCCGCATGGTGCCAGGAAGGCACCGGAAATATTGGGGGGTCACTTTTAAAATATGTGATTGTCTGACCACTGTGCTGTACACCTGAAACCAGTACAAAATAATAATGAATATGTACTCTCATTGAAAAATAAAATTTAAATTTAAAAAATTGACGGAAGGACTGAATAGGTATTTTTTCAAAGACATACAAATAGCTCACAAGGACATGGTGCTTGTACATCACTAATGTGCTTAACATCACTAATCAGAGAAATGCAAATCAAAACCTCACGTTAGAATGGCTATCATCAAAATGCAAAAGCTATCTGCTGTTGGCAAGAACAGCAGAAGAAGAAGGAAACTTTTTGCAGTATTCTTAGAATTGTACATTGGTGTCCCCTATGGAAAACAGAACGGAGGTTTCTCAAGAAATTAAAAATAGAGCCACGATATGATCCAGCAGTCCTACCTCTGGGTATATGTCTAAAGGAAATGAAAGCAGGATCTCAAAGAGACATCTGCATATATCATTTATGTGGAATCTACAAAAACCCAACTCCGAGAAACAGACGACAGCGCGTTGGTCACCAGGGACTCGGGGAAATGAGAGGGTCGCCGGGGGGTACAGACTACCAGTTATAAAGCCAGCATGTTCTGGGGATCTAGTGTATGTAACCGTAAGGTGATTATAGTTAATAAGAGTATATTATATACTTTAAAGTTGCTAGGAGAGTACATCTTATGTGTCCTCACCACGAAGAACAGAAGTGATATGTCACATGATGGACACGTTCGCTAAGGCTGTGGCGATCACCCTTTTCCAGCACATGCGCATCAGACCAGCGCCCTACGCCCTGACCTTACGCAGGGCTCCATGTCAGCGTACCCCGGTAAAGCTGGGACAAAATTATAAAAAAATAATCCCGTCCTTGCGGATTATTGTTTGTAAGGCCACCGAAGAGAGGCTTAGCAAATATCTGGTGTTCTAAATAGACAATGAAATCGAACCTCCGCTTTGCCTCCTATTGGCTGTGTGGCTTGGGGCTGATGGTCAGTAAAATTAGTCAAACTGCTTGTAAATAATCATGCAGGTGAAGCCTGCACTGAGTGTTTCACTTTGAACTGGTCACTGTGGCCCTGTGCACCCACAGCCTTTATTTCTGTGCATCTCAGGGCACATCTAGGTAGTGGGAATACTCTGCCTCCTTCCTTTCTAGGGAGATGGATAAACGGAATTATGGGAATTTTGGAAGGCTCTTGAAATAGAAGTTAAGAGTAATATCGGTTGCTTTGTCTTAGGATCAGAATGTTTTATTGCCTTTGTTCATTTTTCTATTACAGACCTCACATTCCAGTCAGCAAATTAGCGGTTTCAGAATCCTACGACACTTATATCAACAGAAGTTTCCAAGTAACAAAAGAAATAATAAGTGAATGTAAAAAAGGTAAGTGGTATTATTTTAGACTCCATATTTAAATGTGACCATTTCTCCATCATGGTTAATAGGCTAGTCAAGATGTTTCAGCTTACTTAATAAATAAAAAACATTCCCGGACTCTCCTGTAGGTGCTTTCATGTTAAACTTCATATTCCCTTGAGCACCTGACTCAGCAGGCATCCCGGGAACCCGCCAGCTCGGTTTCCGTACGAAGTTGCTTAGCGTCTGCGGGCCAGCCGTTCGTGCTGCGCTGTGGCGGAGGCTCCCGGTGCACCCTCGGAGCTCTTTAGCGGACCGTGGCCTTTTCTGTAATTGGACCAGGAGCGCGAGCACCCCCACAAATACACCTATGCAAGCACAGCCCCTGCCACTGCTACCGCCAGCCAAGAGGTGCTCTGTAGGACTCAAGTCTGTGTGCTCTTGGATTTTATAAACATTGAACTCAAATATTTAATAATATGTCAAACTGTTCACTATAAAATATGTAGTAAAAAAGGCAAGTTACAGAAGAGTATATACATTCTGATCGCTTTTTTCAAGTTAAAATATGTATCTTTATAGAGCAAAGACTGAAATTATACAGCGAAATGTTAACAGTGGACACCCCTCCCTGGTCAGTGTGTATCTGTAGAGCAAAGCCTGGAATTATAAACTGGAATGTTAACGGTGGGCACCCCTGGTCAGCAGTATTATGGTTGGTCCCCAGCTTTCCGTATCACTCCTGAAGCACTCGCCTCGTCACCTCTTCGGTGATCCTACCATGAAGCTACGCAGCGTGTTCTGCCAACCAGAGAGCACTGTCAGTGCTCACGGTCCACGGTGGCAACACTGGAAACCAGATCAAGAGTAGCAGAGAGCACTGTAGGCAACGAACAGTTTTGTGTCTTGAATGTGGTGGTGTTTACAAAAGTTACACATGTGATGGAACTGAGTAAACCTGATGGAACTTAAATAAGCTGTGTGGGTTGGGTCAGCGCCCGCCTCCTGATAGGGCCAGGTAGCAGGTAGGCAAGAGGTTGCCGTGGGAGGAGGCTGGCAGGGGTGCGTGGACCCTGGTGTGAGTGCGTGTGCGTCTATGTGTAGTGTACATACCCTGTGTACAGGCCCACGCGGTATGCAAATGTATGTGTGCGTGTGTGTGTATAAACATGATCTGTGAGGCATATATAATGTACAGGCGTGTGGTGTATGTACTCTATGTAAAGCTGACCTTGAATAACAGGAGTTAAGGGTGTCAACCTCCATGCGGCTGGACATCCACCTAGAGCTTTTGGCTCCCCCAGAACTCCACTAATAGCCCACTGTTGACTGGCAGCCTTACTGAACAGTGGTCTAACACATATTTTGTTTGTTTTATGTATTATATACTATGTTCTTACAATGGAGTAAAATAGAAAAAAGAAAGTTATTAAGAAAATTCTAAGGAAGAGATCATACACTTACAGTATTTAATGAAAAAATTTGCATATGAGTGGATCCGCAGGGTTCGAACCCATGCTGTGCAAAGCTCAGCAATAATTTTATATATACATGTATTCTACATTGGTAACCTCCTATGAATCTATAACTATTTTAAGATTAAAGTGTTTTTTAAAATGACATTAGGTTGCCTTAACAACACAAAGCATTTTCAGAATATTGTTTGGCCACATCGTCTCCCTGAGAATGTGTGCCTCTCCCCTGAACACTGGCTTCGGTGTTGACAAAGTGTATGTATGTCTTTATAGAAATAGTCTTCCCGGCTCTTGCTTCTTTCCCCCAGGAAATAACATCTTGTTTGTGGCCCATGCGTCTTCCCTTGAAGCATGTACCTGCCAGCTGCAGGGCCTGTCACCTCAGAACTCCAAGGACTTCGTACAGATGGTCCGAAAGGTAATCATGCCTCCACTCGGGCCCGTGGTGCCTGGTAATTTCAGAATCTTTCAGCGGCTGGCTGGTGGCCGTTCTTTGAGGCACATTCTCTGAGCCGGGAGATGCATTTATTGACTCACCCGACCAAGATGTCCTGATGGTGCCCTGTGTAGGGCACTTTATTGGGCCTTGTGTGAGAGAAAAAGGCAAGTTTGGCCTGCTTCTAGTTTCTGAGCTAAAATGTAGGGAGAAGCTAAAAAGTACAAGCAGATTGTCTGGCTTTCCCTGAGCGACAGGGTCGGATGGAGAGCAGTGTGTGGCCAGAACACAGCATCTGACAGCTCAGCTAGAAGCGGGGCCTGACTGGTCGGCCATGGGAAGCAGCGATTTAAAATGTGAGTCTGAAAGGCAAACGGGGAGCAGGGCAGTGAGACAGAAAAGCCAGGAGGCCGCCCGGATCCTCCTCTCGCCTGCCGGCCACCCTCCCACACGCTTCCCTCCAGGTGACATGTGCTCCTCCGTGCCCCAGAGAACCTTCTTCAAACTCGATTGCAAGTCTCTTCTCATTTTGTAAAAGCCTATTTCTGCGTCTGTCTTTCCATTGCTCTGGAAGCTACTTAAGGGCAGAGATTGTTGTCTTGCTTATAAGTGCAGCTCTGGACACACACACAGATAAGCTGTGAAATGCCATGGACACTGAAGTTAGGAAGGGCACAGCCTCAACTCTGAACGTCCCAGACACACATGGAAGTAAGTCAGTGAGGCTGGGTGGGACAGATTAACAGCTTCTCAAAAGTGTCCCAATGTCGACTATAATTTCAGAAATGTTTGAGCTGCATTTTTGGCTTGACTTGTAATTAGCACTTAACTCCCAGCACCTCACTTTCTATATTGTGCTCTTTCCCGGCCACACTACAAAGCAGCAAGCTGTGAACAGCTAATTGCACTGGAGGAGCTCATCACCGCCTAATAGATCGTCCAGTGACTCCCGTTGCAGTGTAAATGCTCTTCCCTCTAAGTTACCAGCTTTTTCCATTTCATTTTCTTTATGGGTTTGGGGGGATGCTTGTCTACAAAGCCCCTGTTAATTGCTTTGAATATTCCTTATTCTCAAGGATCTCTGTGTATAGGTAAAAGTTGAAGCATTAAACCTCTGTTTTCTGTTTTCCTTTCTTTATTACTCTTCAGATTCCATACTTGGGGTTTTGTTCCTGTGAAGAATTGGGAGAAACTGGAATATGGCAGCTGACAGATCCACCCATCCTTCCTCTTACCCATGGACCAACAGGGGGCTTCAACTGGAGAGAGACCTTGCTGCAAGAGTGAACCACCCCGATGAAGAGGGGGAAAGCCTTAGAAAGCCTCTGGGAGAAGTGACTTTGTGTGCTGAGTAACAGTGAAAGTCTGCACCACATTATAAGCGGCAGCTCAGATAATTTAGCATACTTCCTTTCATGCTTTAAATTCTTGTGATGAGACTGTGTACGTAAGGAAAAAAAACTTGATTCAGGGATAAAATTCTTTCTCTCTGGACTCTTACCTAGCTAACAGGGCTTTCGAGAATTGTCTTCCTCTGTCGAGGCACCAGCCAAGGCAGAGGATGTGTCCTTCCTTCCGTCCATGCGTGGCCAAGGCCCTGAGTCTCCCAAGGGGAGGTGCCAGCCCCCCGAGGGAGGATGCAGGAGGGAGGAAGGAAGGAGCACGTCCAGAAGCCAGCTGGAGGGACACTGAGCTGCCAGTTTGGTGATGGGATTTTCTTTTTAACTCCATGTTCCAGTTAGGCAAAGCCAAGCTGAAGGATTCTTTTCAGGTTATCAGAAAGCCTCATGCCCTGCAGAGTTGTTTTTAAGCTGCATGTCCCACGACCACCAGTGCTGCTGGCTCCAGGCCCCTGTCACAAGGTCGTGCGTGCGGGCGCTGGTCGCTTGGGTGCAGCCCGTCGCAGAGCAGCTGGCTCCCACTGCGCAGCGGCCCTGCCCCCTTGCCTCTGTCTGTGAAAGGGAAGACAAAGCACTTTTGCTCTCTGAAGCACTTTTGGGTACTCAGGAGGAAAATAAATGTGTGAAGTATTCAATTGTAGGAGCAAAGAATTTTCAAAATATAAAGTGACTGAATCATCCATCTGAATTGCCTGGTCACTTGTCCTTGGCCCTCAAGCCTGACTGTGGTAACTAGCTAAGGAAGTTGACGTTCTGAAACGATGTATGTTCCATGAGTTATTTGAGGCAGGAAAAGCTCACTCTCGTGTAACGCGAGCATCTACCAACCGCACCAAGGCCAGGCTGCGGCCCACCTCCACCCAGCACCTGCCAGTCACCAGGACATTCGCAGCTGCATCCTCACACCAGGGTGAATGTACGAAGTCAGGGAACTAGTTTAAATGACGGCAGTCACGATTGCACTGCTACTTGTGCTGTCAATTTTGTTTGTTTTTCTATAATAATTTTAAATATGTAGGTAGGGCTACTGAAGGAAAGTTGGGAGAACCATATCCTGTGGTTTCTCTTCACACCTGCTTCCTGAATTTAGAGGGAGTTTATTTGAAAAAATGAATGACAAGCCAAAACATCAGTCATGAACGCCCGTGTGGTGTGTGGCTGCTGAGTGTGGCGCTGGAGGGGCCCTGTGCCCTTGGAACATCGGTGTGAAGCCGACAGCTCACACTGTAGGCCCGCACAAGCCCCAGGCCCCGCGCTGTGTAACACAGGTCCGTGTGCCTGTTTGAAACGGGAATTTGATGGCCCCTAGAAAGAAGAGGGAGTGGAAGGGCACTGGCTGTGTTTGCCAGACAGCAAGAGGATTACAATGGGGATTTTGAAGACACTTAAATATGTCATGAATTTTACATTCTAAGAAGCAAATCCTCATTTCTTCTAGCATTTCACAGACAGCTTCTGAGCATAGGAGTAATTCTGCTGACATCATTGATTAATCTAAATGTTTTGACCTTCATTTGGTAAAATGCTCTCATTAAAGGATTCTCTCTATCCTTACCGAGGATGTATATTTTTCATTTACTTTAGAGAGAAGAAGGGAGAGAGAGACGTCGATGTGCGAGAGAAGCACGGATTGGTTGCCGCGGGTACACACCCGACCGGGGGTCCAAGCCGGCAGCCTTTGGGTGTGCGGCACGGCGCTCCACCAGCTGAGCCGCCCGGCCAGAGCTTGGGAAAGGTTGTAAGAGAAACATCACTTTACAGTTAATGTAACGTTGCTGCCATTCATTCTTTTATCCGTAAGGAAGTGGACCCGCGTTGGGTCCAGTTTATATTGTGTATTACATTCTGCACATGAGTAATGCTAGGTTCTGCGTTCAGCGCTCAGGATAGTGCTTGAACACCTCGCATGCGATGTCCCGGGTGGTAACAGCCCTATGTCCTGGGCTGTGTCTGTTCTTACACGGACACCAGATACCCTCTCCCTTCCTCTGGGTGGTCTTGGTCCTGTGAGGACCCAGCCAGTTTAGCTGGGCTGCATACATTGTCCTTAGTTCAGTGTGGACAGAGCCTGAGGCTACTGTCTGCATGAGTCAAAGGAGGCCCAGATCTGAAATCATTTTCTGAACATTTGAGGTGGAAATCCCTGAGTAAGTCCTCTGCTTTAATTATCCAGGTTTTTTTTAAATGGCCTGAATATCTGAATTCACATTAAATTCTCTTTTCATATTTACCTACTTAAACAACTAAACTTTAATTCCAAATGAGAACTTCTTTGGAAATCATGTTGAATTTATGTGTAATAAATGAGACATGATTTCATATTCACCCAAAATTCTAGTTCTTGATACTACCACCTGAAGTTCAGGCTGGTTATTTTTATCTGAGCCTGATGATTATTAAGAACAAATGTTGATTAAGGGGGGTTGAGGGGCAGGGAGAAGGAAATGCCAGATAAAAACCAAATGGTTTCCTGCAGAGAGGAGTTTTTATTTTAATGTTGAAAGTTATCTGAGACAAATTGAGAGGACATTAACTAAAGGATTTAGTCAGGTTGAAAGTCTGAAGCATTTTGCTGCTTGCACAGGGGTGCTGTCTGACACCCCAGTGCTAGTCATAGATGGGACCTTGGTTTCTATGGATTTAAAATGCGACGCCTGCCCCTCGGAGGACAGGAGTAATTGGCACATTTTAATGCAGAAGCAGAGTTTCCTGTTCCCAGGCTCTCATCTCCATCTCCTTAGGAGCTTTATTGCTCGCCCGAGTTTGCAGTTCTGAAGAGTTTTCCATTACATTGAGATTCATAGACTGAATGGCTGATTAAGTGGCCATCTGATGGCTGAAAGAGGGAGGTGTTTCTCACCCTGCAGAGAAGGGCTTCTTGGAGCTTCTACTTTTTAATTACACTTTAACCAAAGAATTATTTTAAAATAACCTTATATTTCAAAGATGATTTTGCAAAAAAAAATAAAACTTAAAATAAAAATGTTTTCTGGAGTGATGTCAATTTGGTAAATCACTGTGGCTAATTTTCTTGCCTTTTAGGCTGATGTGGTCAGTGGTATTTGGAATGCATATCTGTTGTCCTCCAGTTGTGTTGGGCATTACCTTACTGTATCTTTTCTAGTAGCTGCATGTGTATTAAACAGCACCTCTTATTTCAGTCGCCTGGTGTTACCGGTTAGTAATTGAAGAGCTGCAGTGAGAGAAGTTCCTTTGTCATTGCCTTTGAGAGAGGCCCCCATGTGGCAAAGGGAAGCCTGCCTTTGCAGCCAAGCACTCTGCTGCCCGGTGTTAACTGGAAAGCAGGGTTGAATTGCTCTTTTGGGTTTACTCTGAGAGAGAGAGAGAGAGAGAGAGAGAGAGAGAGAGTGTGTGTGTGTGTGTGTGTGTGTGTGTGTGTGTGTTAGAATGCAGAGGAGCCTCTCTAAGTTTCGCAGGCTCTGTCACAGCTGTACGGTGTCTGCAGGAAATTCTCCGAGGATGAGGCACAGGGTTATATGCATTTAAATTGTAGTCCTCACATGTGTGAGAACCAAGAGGCGTTAGCGGCCTTGCCGAGAGGAATGAAACTGGCCAGTGACGCAGGGGAAGGGAGCGATTTAGCATCTATTTAGGTTAATATTCACTTTACAAACGTGAAGGAGGTGTTTCCTTAGGTAACAGAAGATGCTGTTCATCTCTAAACATGGGATTAAAATGAGATTTGCTTCTCTCTTCATACTCAACACATGGAATTTTCCTAGGAAAATGACTAGCTATTATGAAAAGTCAAGAAAGGGAAAAATTGCCTCTATAATACAGAGGAAATAACTTAATTTTTAAATACATGTAATATGTTCAGTGTATGCAGGTTTAAAATTAAAGTGATGAATAGTCAAGCTTAATATACAACTAGTTCTTAAAAATGTTTCACATGGTACCACTTAGCTGCCATCACGCCCACAGAAGTGGAGAGTTTGCAGCTGTTTAACTCCCTGGACGCTGTCCATGGCACATGGGACACGTGTGCTGGCTCCTTTGATTGCCACTCAAGGCGAGACCATCCAAAGCATGTTGGTAATGCATAGACCATGCTGAACCTTCTGCTTTTGGAGGTATGTTGGTTCCTTCCTCATTTATAAGGCTACTGTATCGTTTTTTCTCTGTTATTCAGGTGTATTTATTTGAAGAAAGAGGTCTGTGTAAAAATAAACCGCACCTGTGTCGCCAGATCCCTTGTAATGCTGTGGCACCCTTGCTTTCCTGGCGGCCTGCTCCGCCGACACAGCACTGCCACCGCTGTGATGACTTCATTCCTGAGCATCTCCACTTAAGTGGCTCACAGCAGATTTAATAAAAGAAGCTGTCCTTGGTCAATGCAGAGTGATTTCATATTAAGTCCTGAGTGGTCTCTGGTCCTGTGATGTTCTCAGGTGTGACTGTGGTCATCGTTAATTTGTCAGTTTCCACTGAGACTGTGAGGACCAGAGGGCCGCTTGCTGCTGATGGGAACGGGAGGATGCTTAGCAGCCCTGTGGGTCCCTGGTCCCCTCTGAGGCATCAGGCTGAAGAGGTGAAGACCCACCCAGGGCTGGAATGCAAGCTCCAAAATGCTTCCACTGCCCCATGTGCGAGCCTTCAGGTCTCACCACTACCCCCCTTGGGAGGTGCATCAGGAGCCTCCACAGAGTAAGAATTTGGTTAAGAGAGAGGAAATCCAGCTCAAAGCAGGTTCCCATTACTAAAAGCCATAGACCCCATTTTTTCACATTCATGTAACTTATTACAGTATATTGTTACAATTGTTATATTATTAGTTGTTGCTAATCTCTTACATGGACCCCATTTTTAAAGTAATCACATGTTAGCAAATAGATTTTAAACCATATATGAAAATTTATGCCCAGGAAATGATGCAGATTTTCACTGACACACCAGCTCCTACCCTGGTAGGGTTCACATCCTGAGGAAAAGTGGGTGAAAAGGGGCCGCGCATGAAACCAATAAGCTCAGGGGAGACCTGCCTGGCTGCCTTGCAAACTCAGAGACCTAAAGTAACCAAAGGGTAGTCTGAAATGAAAACTGTCTAAAAGTTTACAGTGGGTAGTCATGTCCTATGCTGGTATCTTCCCTGACAAAGGTCAATTTTCACCTTAATTAAGCCTGTCTATGGTCTTTGTATCTACAATAACGTATCTTTGGGATACTAAAGTAATTTTCCTTTTTCTGGACCCTGAAAGCACAGGCACTGCTCTGTGGAGACCACAAATCCCATCACTGTATTGAGTTAATTGTTGACTGTTAACTATCCTGCACCCACTTAAGTAAAAGAAGTGTGTGTCCATCATTTTACTTTTCATCCAAACCTAGGTTTCCCTACTTTGCTTTCTCCCACCTCCCTAATCTATCGCCAGTGGATTTCATGTAACCCACTTATGTCTCCTCTTTTGATTGTAATGCATAAAATAAGGTGGAAAACTGCCATTCTCTGGAGCATTATCTCAATCCATTGAGATTCTGCTCCCCGGCAATTGTCGACAGTTTGGCTCAAATAGATTAACAAACATTCTTCACAGGTTTGAACGTTTCTTACATTGACAGAAACATAGCAGCTAATGCTCACATCTCACAAAATGCCAGCCTGCCTTTAGCCTTGTGGCAGGTTCTCAGCTATTCCCTGCTTGACAGATTCCCAAACTCACTTTGCCCTTTTCTGACATATGTAAAGGCTGCCTACAAACAAGAGAAAATAATGAACTTTGGATTTGTTTAACCTAAAATCAACAAAATGTCTGGTGTTTTTTTTTTAAGTTGAGGACCAAAAAAGTCTTCCTTCTGAAGTAAGATAATAAAAAATACTGCATTTTGCCAGAAATAAACATGTAAACCCCAGATGGCTTGCTCCTGGCCATGAAAAGATATCGAAGTTTATTCAGCTGACAGGTTGCCATTGTGCTGATGGGCCATCAGAAGGTCTGAGTGTCACTGGGGAAGAGCCTCAGGTTTCCGAAGAGTCTGGTAAAAATGAGTTATGATGCTGGCTTAGCTGCTTACTAGAGCAGCTGGTTAGCTGCTCAAACTCAGTTCACCTGAATAATGGGCACATAATGATAGTTTGCAGCATGGTTGTAACCATAAAACAGGACATGAACATAAAATACCTAATTCTGTTATTGGGGTGGAGAGTTCCTCATCTCCACTGGTTGCTGGTGGAAGTGGGCTTCTTGCGATATCCTAAGAAAAGGAATTTCCTGAGACTCGCTTGAGAGGATGAGGTATTGTAGAAAGACTTATTTCTGTGGAATCAAACCCCTGAGTTTCCAAGGTCCCATTTCCCTTTGCCCCACCAAGGAAGAGGATTAGCTGTGGCTTCAGCAGAGCTAAACCAGAGCCAGTGTCCAAAGTCTCTGTCCCAGGTTGGAGCATAGTCCAGTCCAGCATCAGGCTGGCTTCATTTGTGTTTCCCGCTGCAGTCTACTCAATTGCATGTGGGGTCTGCATGTCTGTGGGCCATGCAGCCCTGAAAGAAACACAGGCGAATGCAAGACCAAAGGAAACAGAGAGCCAAGAGGGAGCCAAAAGAGAGAATTTCTTTGTTTAGGGAACTGTGTATTCCCAAATTTTCACAGGCATGCAGTGACCCTGACCACTCAGGGTTAATGATCCCTGTCCCCAGGTTTGACTGACAGGCACCTTCCTTAGATACCCCAACCTAACTGTGCATGCATTCATCCCCCCTTTGTTGGACCCCTACCTCTAGTGGCCTGCAGGGGATGGACCACTGGTTCCTGAGTGAAATTGCAGCTTCCTGGTGAAGCTGCCCAAATGGCCATGCTTGTAATACCTGGCCTTTCTTTTGCTCCTTTCTTATTATTAATAGCTAGCTAATTACAACAGTATCAGTCCCCCCTTTAGAGAGAAATGAGCCTCTTTGTAATCCTACAAAGAATGAATGGGTGAAGGTCTCCATCTTGTAGCTGCTTCATGCTGTCGAGGGACACAGGCCTGCCTATCCCAAGGCTCAGAGGTTCTCCCTTGTCTGACAGAGGAAGGAGAAACAAAAGGGAAGGAGGGGTCTTCCTGCAGGGAAGAGGGATTTTGTAAAGTCCAGGTCAGTCTGATGTCTCTGGGAGGTGGCAGAGGAAGATGCACTAGATGGACAAGCTGGCATCCTTGCGGTATTCTAGAGGTGACAAGCTTGACGAGTTGGTTAAAAGGCATAATTCAAAAGTGAGGAGACTTACGGCAACTAAAGGCCCAGTGAGAGGTAAAAACCCACGTGATAAAGGGAAAGGTGAACTTCCCAATGTTCTAGATCAGGTTGGAGAAGTGGCTTCCCTGGAGGCAGGTGTGTCGCACCTGGTTGAAGTCCTCCTGTTCACTATACTTAGTCAAATGAGGCCAAGGGGCATAGTCTAAGACTTTCCCTGAGAGAAACTGTGGGCCTTTTCTCTCTGAACCATTTGGCCAGGAAAGGGAAAGCGGTTTCAAGTGAAGCCAATAGACCGTCCATATTTCATTGACTCAAAATAAGTCCCAATCATTGAGACTCATTTCAGGAGAAGGGGGTACAGATGGCTTCTAAAGTGAGGCCTATACTGTGCGAACAAGCAGTCAGGTAAATAAGGTCATAGGCACAGAATCCATACAAACAGAAGGAAGAACACAAGACACAAAGGCTGGAGCACACAGCAAGTCCTGAACCACTTGAGACATCCAGATGCAAGGCTTCTGCTGGAATGAGAGCAGTGAAATCTGATAGATTCCTTACAGTTAGAATATTCCTGGTGATATCATTAGGTGCTGAGGTCTGCACGGCCCACACAGGCATAGCCTTAAAAACAAAACTTTGAAGACAGTTAACTACACTGCAGCCCAATATTCATAATGGGGCATTGTGATTTTCATTGAAACATAATTTTTTTAAGATTACCCTTATTTTCAAAGAGGCCGTATTAAGTCCGGTTTTAATTTGACCTGATTATTTACATAAACACAACAAGAATGGCAACTAACCTAATCAATCACTCATGCTCTTTCAAATTTGCTTTGCTGGAATTTTTTACAAGGAATCTGTAAAATGAGCTATAGTCAGCCCCTCGGGGCAAAGAAGCCAAGCATAGCTGCCATCAGGTTTTGCCTACAATACCTGCAGGTTTAGGTCAAGTCCTCAAGTCCTTCAGGTCCCCAAAGTTGTCTTGAGGCTCCTTTCTTGCCATCTTTCATGAAAATACCTTTGTTCCTTACCTGGAAAGGTTGCCATGAACCACGTGACCAAGCAAGGTCTCAGGCCATTTGTGCAGCCCTT
Source organism: Miniopterus schreibersii (assembly GCF_964146895.1). Taxonomy (NCBI): domain Eukaryota; kingdom Metazoa; phylum Chordata; class Mammalia; order Chiroptera; family Miniopteridae; genus Miniopterus; species Miniopterus schreibersii. Next base: position 2,420,115 of record NC_138122.1, on the reverse strand, counting down.
CTTCACCATTGGCTCTTCCAGAGTTTGCTGAGTGACCCCACAACTGGATCAGGGCACTGGACCTACAGAGGAGCCTCAAGCAGTAGGTGCCACTGCCCCCAGATGGCTGTGGCCAGGAGGGCCCTCCAGGCTTGGAAGTGTGGATCCCTAAATCCTCCCAGAGCCTGGTTTCCCAGCTGCTTGGGCCTGAATTATTATAAGGGAGCTTTCTGTCCCATCCCACTTGACGGATATGGAAACGGAGGCCTGCAGGAGCACATGACTTCTCGTGAGCGACCCAGCCTCTGAAATCAGGCTCGGTTTCTGGACCTTGGAGTCAAGAGCCTTGTCAATTGGCGCCCAATTAAATTTGATTTCAGATAAAAAACAGGTAGTCTTCCAGCAATCATGCCTCATGCAATATTTCATGTGCTGACATGCTATGTCTGGCAGCCCTACTTGTCAGGCCATGGAGCTGAGCCTGCACAGCCCCTGTGGCAGGTCGGAAGCTGGAGGGGAAGCTCCCGAGCCACCTCCAGGGCAAGGACACGACTTACAGGGTGACAGTGACTGAGTTAGTTTTCTATTGCAGCTCTAACAAGTGATTTCACATGGAGTAACCTGCACCACAAAGTGTGTGATCCCAGGAGGTGGGCGTGAGAAACGTGAAGTGGGTTCATTGGGGTGCGCTCCTCCCCGCAGGCTCAGAGACACCTGACCCCTGCCCATCGGGGGTTGGAAGAATCAGCTCCTTATGGGACAGTTTCCTTCTCTGTCACTCCCAGCTTCGAGGGGCCTGCAAAAACCTTGGCCCCTGGTCCCTTCCTCCAGCCTGAAAGCGAGACATGTGGGTTGCGTCCCTCCCGAGGCATCTCTGACCCAAGCCTCCTGCCCACTTCCCAGGGTCAAGACACCTGGTAACTGAAGGTCAGGACCTCGGGCTGGGGAAACACCTTTTGTGCATTCAGTAGAGGGTCTGGGGTTTGTTGGTGCTCAATAAATGTTCATTCACAAGGGACACCTGGAACACCTGGATACCTTGGCTCACCTGGCTGACTTGGAATGGTTGCCGGGTTACCTCTATGACCTATCTTACCAATGTGACCTGTCTCACTTCTGTGACCTGCTACCCCACAGGGCTGGACTGAGCCTCAGCAGGGTGGCTCTCCAGCAGGCTCCGGGAAGGGCTCCCCAAGATCTTGTCATATTTCAACTCAGACTTGGCTGTTGAGACAGAGCTGGCCACATGGAGAACTGGGGAAGCCACCCCCAAAGGGACAGCAAGTACCCCCAGGGCAGGGAGAGCCAGGCTGGCTGGGGTGCAGGAGAGGGCTGGCGGGTGATTAAAAAGCCCTTGGTTGATTTGAAAATGCTCTCACAACTAGTAAGGCTTTTAGCCATGAGAATGACATAATCTGATTTATATTTTTTAAAGATCACTCGTGATTTGACATTTGAAATGATATTTGAGAGGGTAGGATTTAGACAGATGAAGACGGTGAGATGCGCTTCAGGTCCAGAGAGTGGAAATGCGGCCTGGAGACCGGACAGATGAACACCGAGGACCAGAGCACACACCTCTCAGGGCCTGTGAGTGACGACACAGGGCAGGGAAACAGAAGACCCCATGGAGGGGACGAGGGCGCGGGGACAGGGGACCCTCCATGGAGAGTGCAGAGCAGAGGGGACAATGGACCCACCATGGAGTGGAGGGGGGAGGGCGGATAGGGAACCCTCCATGAAGGTGAGAGGTGGGGTTAAGGGACAGTTCATGGACGTGGTAGGGTAGGAAAGGGATCCTCCATGGAGGTGAGAGGACAGACAGGGACGCTCCATGGAGGTGAGAGGGGAGGACAGGGAACCCTCCATGGAGGTGAGAGGGGAGGTAGGGGACCCTCCATGGAGGTGAGAGGGGAGAACAGGAATCCTCCATGGGGGTGAAAGGGGAGGTCAGGGGACCCTCCATGGAGGTGAGAGGAGAGGTTAGGGGATTCTTTATCGAGGTAAGAGGGGAGGACAGGAAACCCTCCATGGAGGTGAGAGGGGAGGTCAGGGGACACTCCATCGAGGTGACAGGGCAGGACAGGGAACCTCCATGGGGGTGAGAGGAAGGTCAAGGAACCCTCCATGGAGGTGAAAGGGGGTATTAGGGGATTCTTTATGGAGGTGAGAGGGGAGGTGAGGGGACCCTTCAAGGACCTAGATGGCAGGACAGGGAACCCTCCATGGAGGTGAGAGGGAATGTCAGAGAACCCTCCATGGAGGATAGAGAGGAGTTCAGGGGAACCTCCATGGCGATGAGAGGGCAGGACAGAGAACCTTCCATGAACGTGAGATGGCAGGACAGGGAACCCTCCATGGAGGTGTGAGGGGAGGTCAGGAGACCATCAATGGAGGGAGAGAGCAGGAAGAACAAGGCACCCTCTATGGAGGTGAGTGGGCAGGACAGGGCACCCTCCATGGAGGTGAGAGGAGAAGAGAGGGGACAGGAAACCCTCCATTGAGGTGAAAGGAAGGTAAGGGGACCCTTAATGGAGGTGAGAGGGGAGGTAACAAGATGCTCCATGGAGGCGACAGGGCAGGGCAGGGAACCCTCCATGGAGGTGAGAGGGGAGAACAGGAAATGCTCCATGGAGGTGACACAGCAGGACAGAGAACCCTCCATAGAGGTGAGAGGGAAGACGGGACAGGGAACCCTCCATGAAGGGGAGAGGGCAGGAAGGACAGGGCACCTTCCATGCAGGTGAGAGGGGAGGTCAAGGGAGCCTCTTTTGAGGTGACTGGGGAGGTAAGTAGACCCTTAATGGAGGTGAGAGGGAAGGCCAGGAAGTGCTCCATGGAGGTGAGAGAGCAGGACAGAGAACCCTCCATAGAGGTGAGAGTGAAGACAGGGGACAGGGAACCCTCCATGAAGGTGAGAGGGGAGGTCAGGGGTCCCTCAATGGAGTTGAGAGCGTAAGACGGGACTGTGTATGGAGGTGAGAGGGAAAGACAGGGGACAGGGCACTCTCCATGGAGGTGAGAGAATATGACGGACAAGGCACCTTCCAAGGAGGTAAGAAGGGAAGAGAGGTGACGTGAGACTCTTCATGGAGGTGAGAGGGAAGGAAGGATAGGGCACCCTCCATGCAGGTGAGAGGGGAGGTCAGGGGACCCTCCATTGAGGTGAGAGGGGAGGTGAGTAGACCCTTAATGGAGGTGAGAAGGGAGGTCAGGGGTCGTTCCATGGAGTTGAGACGGCAGGACAGGGAACACTCCATACAGGTGAGAGGGGAAGTCAGTGGACCCTCCATGGGGGTGAGAGGGCAGGACAGGGCATCCTCCATGGAGGTGAGAGTGGAAGAGATGGGACAGGGAACCCTCCATTGAGGTGAAGGGGAGGTAAGGGAACCTTTAATGGAGGTGAGAGGGGAGGTCACAGGATGCTCCATGGAGGTGACAGGGCAGGACAGGGAACCTTTCATGGAGGTGAGAGAGAAAGCCAGGAGACAGGGAAACCTCCGTGGAGGTGAGAGGGGAAGAGAGGGGACAGGGAACCCTCCGTGGAGGGGAAGAGGGGAAGACAGGGCAGACTCCATAAAGGTGAGCGGGGAAGACAGGAGACCTTCCATGGACCTGTCCCCTGGGCATGGGGGACAGGGGACCTTCCATGTAGGGGGCAGGGCATGGGGTACAGGGGACCTGCCATGGAAAGGCCAGGGCATGGGGGACAGGGGTCCCTCCATGAAAAGGCAGGGCAGTGCGGAAAGGCACCCTCCATAAAGAGGTCAGGGCAGGGGGACGGGCCTTCCATGAATGGGCAGGGCTTGGGGGACAGGGGCCTTCCATAGAGGGTTCAGGGAAGGGGGACAGGGATCTCCCTACTGAGGAGTTGAGCAGGGAAGATGGACCTTCCTTCAAGGTGAGTGGGCAAGAAGGACAGGGACCCTCCATGGACAGGGTCGGGCAGGGGGACAGGGAAGCCCCTGTGATGGGGCAGTGCAGTCATGGGCGGGGATCCTACTTGGAGGGGAATGGCCAGGGGAACAGGAGCTCTCTGTGGAGGGGAATTGGCAGGGAGGACAGGGCACCCTCCATGGAGCGGGCAGGGAATTCAGGACAGGGGACCTTCCACGGAGGGGGCAGGGCATGGGGACAAGGGACTTTCCATGGAGGGGGCAGGGCATGGGAAACAGGGGTCCCTCGATGGAGGGAAATAGGCAGGGCGACAGGGAACCCCCCCATGGATGGTGCAAGGCAGGGGGCAAGGATTCTCTATGGAGTTGAGAGGGCAGGGGGAGACAGTGCACACCCCTTTAAGGGTCAGGGCAGGGGGAGAGGGGATCCTCCATGAGGGGAAATGTGCAGGGGGACAGGGAACTAACCCTGTGAAGGAGCAGGGGAGGGAAGACGGGAGCTTCCATGGAGGGACATGGGCAGGGAAACAGGAATATCCAACTGGGGTGGCAGGGCAGAGGGACACGGGACACTCCTAGGAGGGGACATGCAGGGAACACAGGTGACATCTCTTTGAGGGGACAGGGCAGGAGGACAGGGGCCCTCCATGGAAGACAATGGGTAGGGGCCAGGAAATCCCCTACTGAAGGGACAGGGCAGGGAGGCAGGGGATCCCGCATGGAGGGAGCAGAGCTGGGGGACAGGAGACCCTCCAAGGAGATGACAGGGCAGGGAGGACAGGGGACCCTTAATGGAGGGGAATCAGCAGGGGGGTAAGGAAGCCCCTTTAGTGGGCAAGGCAGGGGCCACAGGGGATCCTCCATGGGGGCAAATCGGTAGGGCGAGTGGGAAACACCACCCTGGGAAGGGGCAGGGCAGGAAGGACAGGGGAGGCGACTCCTAGTAGGGGTCTCAATGCAGGGAACCCTGGAGACAGCCCTTTGAGGAGAGAGGGCAGGGAGGACAGGGGACCCTCCATGGAGATGAGAGGGCAGTGTGTGTAGGAGGGAGGGCAGTGGACCCACCATGAAAGGAGCAAGGGAGGAAGGGCAGGGGCAGATGAAGAGGTGACAGGGGACCCTGCCCCTTCCATTGAGGATCCCCTGTCCCCCCATGGAGGGTCCACTCTTCCTCCAGCCCTGCCCTTTCCCAGAGTCTCCTGTGCCCTCTGCCCTGCCCCTTCCCATTTTCCTGTCCCCCTGACTGCCCTTCCTACCGTCCCTTGTCCCCCTGCCCAGCCCCTCCCACAGTCCCCTGTCGCCCTGCCCTGCCAGCCCATGATGGGCCCCTTATCTCCCCTGCTCTGAACACTCTGTGCTGGCTCCCCTTCCCCTCTGCCTCGTCGCCCCCATGGAGGGTCTTCTGTTTCCCTGCCCTGAGCCCTCACTCACAGGCATCTGACAGGCGTGTGCTCTGGTCTCTCTAGTCTTCATCTCTCCTGCCTCCAGGCCGCATGCCCACCCTCTGTACCTGAAGGTATCACACCCTCTTCATCTAGCTAAGTCCTACCTGTAAAAGGACACATCTCAAATATCATTTCAAATGTCAAATCACAGAGTGATCTCCAGAGGGGAAGGGGGGTGAGGGAGGTAGAGGAAGGTAAAGGGGGGAATAAATGGTGATGGGAGGATTCTTGACTTGGGGTGGTGAACACAAAATACAACATACAGATATTTTATTATAGAATTACACACCGAAATCCAATACAATTTTATTAACCAATGACACCAAATAAATTCAATTAAAAATAAACAGTGGGGATATTTGATTATGATGGGATCATGAGGTTGGAGCCCTCAGGAATAGGATTAATTCCTTTTCAGAGAGACCCAATACTAGACTTATCAAGGGGATCACTTTGTAAGTTATATTAAAATCTACTGAACATGTTGTACACCTGAAACTAATATTAAATATCAATTCTAATTGAATTTTTAAAATTATTACAAATTAAAAATTTTTTAATAAAAATCAGAGTGATCTTTAAAAAATATAAATCACATCATGTCACTCTCGTGTCTAAAAGTCTTAATGGCCCCAGCAGTGCTCAGCTCTCCAGCCAGCCTTAGTGTGCTGCTTGGACCCTCTTGAGCTCACTCAGGCCCAGCAGAGGCAGCCATAGACAATGAGTTGCTTTGTAGCTCCAAACAGGTTGTTCAGGGCCAGTCACAGGAAGCGTCTGACATTGGCCAGCACCAGAGTACCTCTCAGGAGGCCTAAGGACAACGAACCCAGTAACCAGCTTCTGATGACATCAGAGCAGGACACAATTAGCTTCACAAGCGGCATATCCATAGAGAGATCTTGGCAGACACCAGAAGAGGCGAATTCTGCTCCATGTGGTCAGCACGTGCACAGCAGCTTATACACTGGTCAGGGTTGAGCTTCAGCCAGCCAGCCTGAAGGTCGACACCACACACAAACGGGCCACTAGCAGCAAGAAGACTCAACTACAAGAGGAGGGCCCACACGGCACACACAAAGGACATTCATGGAGCACTCAGCTCAGGTGATCAAAAAGACTGTGCCACTGGGTCCCGCAAGACACCTACTGCATAAGGCCACACTACCAAGACTGGGAGTCTAATATATAGAAACAAACACGGGGAGACAGCCAAAGTGGGGAGACAAAGGAACATGCCCCAAATTAAAGAACAGGGGACACCTCCAGAATAAAAGCTATCTACCAGATACAGAGTTCAAAAAAATGGTTATAAGGATCCTAAAGGAACTTAGGGGAAGAATGGATCACATCAGTGAGAACTTAGAGAGAGGATAACCATAAAAAAGGTATAAAAAGCATAAAAACGAACCAGTCAGAAATAAAGAGTACACTATCTGAAATGAATACACTAGAAGAAATAATCAGCTGGTTTGATGGGCAGAACATCGAATCAGTGGTTTGGAACATGAGGCAGCAGAGGAAACCCAACCAGAGCAGCAAAAAGAAAAAAAAATTTTAATGACAATTTAGGGGACCTCTGGAACAACATGAAGCATAACAACAACCTCATTAAAGGAGGGCAAGAAGGAGAAAAGAAAGGGCAAGGGATCCAAAACCTATTAACATAAATAAACACTGAAAACTACCCTAACCTGGTGAAGGAAAAAGACACACAAGTCCAGGAACCAGAGTCCCAAATAAGATGAACCCAAAGAAACCCACCCCAAGATACATCACAATTAAAATGGCTAAAAGCATTTTAAAACGTTAAAGACAAAGAATCTTTTTTTTTCTTTTCAAACTTTTGTTTTTATATATATATATATCTGTAATGATTTCAGAGAGAGGAAAAAAGAGGAAGAGAGAGAGAGAGAGAAACATAAGTGATGAGAAAGTCATTGATCGGCTGCCTCCTGGGGATCGAGCCTGCAACCTGGGCATGTGTCCTGACTGAGAATCCAACCCTGATTGCCTTGGTCGTAGGACGGTGCTCAACTGCTGAGCCATGTCCGGCCAGGCTAGATAAAGAACCTTAAAAGCAGCAAGAGAAAGGCTGTCAGTTGTGTACAAGGGAGCTCCCAGAAGACTGTCAGCTGATTTCTCAACAGAAACATTTCAGGCCAGGGGGGATTGGCATAAACTTTTCAAAGTGATGAACAGCAAAGATCTACACGCAAACTTACTCTCTCCAGGAAGACTATCATTTAAAATTGATTGAGAAGTAAGGAGCTTCCCAAACAAGAAAAAGTTAAATGAGTTCGTTAAACCCAACCAGTATTATAAGAACTGTTAAAGGGTCAAGAAAAAGTTGGGGGGAAGGAGGAACATAGTTATAACAGTAAAATGGCAATATATACGTACCTATCAATAATCACTTTAAATCTAAATGGCTTAAATGTTCCAATCAAAAGACGAGGTAGGTGAATGGATTAGAAAGTATGGCTCATATGTATACTGTCAACAAGAGACCTACCTCAGAATGAAAGATATACAAACAAGCAAAAGGATGGAAAAAGATATTTCATGCAGATGAGAATGAGAAAAAGAGCTGGGGTAGCCATACCTATATCTGACAAATGGACTTTAAAACAAAGGTTATATTAAAAGACAAAGGAAGACAATAATGATAAAGGGAGCAATCCAACAAGAGGATATAACCCTTGTAAACATTTATGCACCAAACAAAGGAGCACCTAAATATATAAAGCAAACCTCGATGGACATAAAGGGAGAGACAGTAATAGAGTTACAGTAGGGGAATTTAACACCACCTTGACATCAGTGGATAGATTTTCCAGACAAGAAATCAACAGGGAAACCATGGCCTTAAATGACGCAATAAATAAGATGGATTTAATTGGTATCTTCAGAGCATTTCACTCTGAAGCAGCAGGATATACATTATTTTCAAGCATGCATGAAACATTTTCTAAGATAGAGCACAAGTTAGGACAAAAACATATCTGAACAAATTAAAGAAGATTGAAATCATAGGAAGAATTTCTCTAACCAAAATGCTATACCACTAGAGAACAATCACAAGAAGAAAAAACTGATATACAGGTGATGTTATATAGATTTTACATACCTGAAGCCCATATAATTTTACTAAATAATGTCACCCAAATCCATTGAATGAAAAAAAAAAAAAAAAAGAAATGAGGAGAAAAAAAAGGCCTGGAGGTGGATGGTGTGGTGATAGTTGTATATCAGTGTACTTAATGCTACTGAATTGTAGACTTAAATGTGGTACAAACTGTACATCTTATGTTATATACATTTTGCCACAAGAAAAATTGTTATTTATAGGATTGAAAAAATGAAAATAAAAACCTGCAAAACAGAAAAAGACGTGGAGGCTAAATAACATAAATAACGTTACTACACAACGAATGGATTAACAGTGAGATTAAGGGGACAAAAATCAAAAGATACCTTGAAACAAATGAACATGAGAACACTACAACCCAAAATATATGGGGAGCAGGAAAAGCAGTCCTAAGAGGGAAACTCATAACATTACAGGCCTACCTCAAGAAACAAGGAAAAGCTCAAATGAACAACCTAACTTTACACTTAGAGGAACCAGAAGAGGAATAACAAACAAAGCTCAAAGTGAGCAGAAGGAAGGAAAAAATGAAGATCAGAGCAGAACTAAATGAAACTGAGTCTTCAAAAATTACAAGGGATCAAAGCAGCCCTGGACAGTGTGGCTAAGTTGTTACAGCATCAGCACACCCACCAAAGGGCAATGGGCACAATTACCAGTCCAGGGCACATACCTGGGAGGCAGGTTCAATACCCGGCCCAAGTCCGAGTGTGTGCAAGGGCCAACTATTCGATGTGTCTCTCCCACACTGATGTTTCCCTCTTTCTCCTTCCCTCCTCCCTTCCACTGTCTCTCAAAATCAATGGAAAAAATATCCTCAGCTGAAGATCAACAACAACAAAAAAGAGTGAGAGAGAGATCAGTGAAATCAAGAGCTGGTTCCTTGAATAGATAAACAAGATTGACAAACCTTTATCCAGACTCATCAAGAACAAAAGAGAGAGAGGACCCAAATAAATAAAATCAGAAATGAAAGAGGAGACGTGACAACTGACTCCACAGAAGTGCAAAGGAGTCTAAGAAAACAGAACGAACAACGTTATGCCAACAAATTGGATAATCTGAACAAAATCGAAAAATTCCTAGAGATACACAACCTTCCAAAACTCAATAAGGAAGAAGCAGAAAATCTGAATAGACCAATTACAACTAATGAAATTGAAGCAGTCATCAAAAAAAAAATCCCAACAGCCCTAGTGTTGGTCACTGGTTAGAGCACTGGCCAGTACACCAAAGGGTCAGGGGTTTGATTCCTGGTCTAGAGCTCGTACCTGGGCTGCAAGTTTGATCTGTCGTCTTGGTCAGGAGGCAAGCAACAGAGGTGTCTATCCCACATAGATGTCTGTCTCTCTCTCCCTCCCTCCCTCTCTTCTTTCCCTCCCCATCTTTCTCTCCCCTCCCCTACTTCTCTTCCTTCCATTATCCCTAAAAATAAATCAATGGAAAAAATATTGGGTGAAAATTAGGAATAAAAAAAAAAGAAGAAACATAGAAACAAACAAAAAAAACCTCCCAACAAACATGCTGGACTGGATGGCTTCAGAGGTGAATTTTTCCACAGATTCAAAGAAGAATGAATACCTGTTCTCCTCAAACTATTCGAAGACATGGGAAAACTCCCAAGCTCATTTTATGAGGCAAGCATTAGCCTAATTCCCAATCCAGATAAAGACACAACAGAAAAAATTACAGACCGATATCCCTGATGAACATAGATGCTAAGTTGGTCAACAAAATATTAGCAAACTGGATCCAGCAACACATGAAAAAAATCAGACACCATGGTTCAGTGGGATTTACTCTGGGGACTGAAGATTGGTACAATATCAGCAAAGCAGTAAATGTGATACATTACATAAACAAAATAAAAAAGAAGCATGACATAATGATATCAACAGATGCAGGGAAAGCATTGGACAAAACCCAGTGCACATTTATGATAAAAACTGTCAACAGAGTGGGCATAGAAAGAACATACCTCAACATAATGAAGGCCACACATATGGCAAACCCACAGCCAACGTTATACTCAATGGGCAAATACTAAAGGCATTACCCTTAAGATCAGGAACAAGACTCGGATATCTACTTTCAGCACACTTATCATAGAACTGGAAGTCATAGCCATAGCAATTAAAAAGAAAGAAGAAAAAAAGCATTTGAATAGAAAAGAAGTAAAACTGTCATTATTTGCAGATGACATGATACTGCATGAAGAGAACTCGAAAGATTCCACCAAAAAATTACTAGAACTGATCAATGAATTCAATACCTTAGCAGGATACAAAAGAAATATCCAAAATCAGTTGCATTTTTATACATCAATAATGAACAAAGCAAAACGAAAAACAATCTCATTTACAATTGCATGAAAAAAATAAAAATAAGAAAACCTAAAAATACATTTAACCACGGACGTAAAAGACTTGTACTTGGAAAATTATAAGAAACTGAAGAAAGAAACTGAAGAAAATACAAATAAGTGGACCCATATATCATGTTCATGGAAAGGAAAAATTAACATCATCAAAATTTCCATACTACCCAAAGCAATCTATGGATTCAATGAAATTGCTATCAGGATACCAATGTTCTGTATTTTACAGAGCAAAAAATATTCCAAAAATTTATATGGAACCACAAAAAACAAACAAACCAAAAAAAAAAATAAAACACACATACCCACAGCAATCTTAAGAAGAACAAATTTGGAGGTATCATGCTACCTGACTATGTTACAAAGCCATAGTCATCAAAACAGTGTGGTACTAGCATGGAAACAGACATATAGATCAATGGAACAAAATTAAACACCCAGAAATAAACCAGGCATTTATGGTTAATTAATACTTGACAAAGGAGGCAAGAACATACAATGCGGTAAAGATATTCTATTCAATAAATGGTGCTGGAAACTGGACAGAGAGGTGCAAAAAAATGAAACCAGACCACCTTCTCGCACCATACACAAGAAGAAATTCAGAATGGATTAAAGACTTAAATGTTAGACTCAAAACCATAAAAATTCTAGAAGGAAACACACTAAAATCCTGGACATTTCTTGCAGGAATATTTTCTCTGCTATATCTCCTCGGGCAAGGGAAACCAGAAAAACAAGTGATACTGCATCAAACTAACGAGTTTTTGCACAGCAAAGGACACCATCAACAAAATAAAAAGACAACCCACTGAATGGGAGGACATATTCGCAGATATATCTGATAGAGGCTTAACATCTAAAACTTACAAAGAACTTCTAAAACTCAACACCAAAATCCCAAAAATCCAATCAAAAAATAGGCAAAGGACCTGAACAGATACTTCTCCAGAGAGCACATACAGATGGCCAAGATATATGAAAAGATGCAAAAAGTCACTCATCATCAGAGAAATGCAAATTAAAACCACATTGACACATCACCTCACACCAGGCAGAATGACAATCATCAATAAATCAACAAAGAAGTGTTGGCGAGGACCTGGGGAAAAGGGAACCATAATGCACTGCTGGTGGGAATGCAGACTGGTGCAGCCTCTGAGGAAACCAGTGTGGAGTTTCCTCAAAATATTAAACACGGAACTTTCTTAGGACACAGAAATTCCACTTCTGGGAATATATCCAAAGAATCCCACAACACTAATTTGGAAGAATAGATGCACCCCTGTGTTCATTGCAGCATCATTACAATGGCCAAGACTGGAAGCAGCCCAAGTGTCCATCAGTCGGTGAGTGGATAAAAATGCGGTGGTACATTTACACCGTGGAATACTATGCAGCTGTAAAAAAGAAGGAGCTCTAACCATTTGTGACAGCGTGGATGCACCTGGAGACCATCCTGGTAAGTGAAATAAGTCAGAGAAAGTCAAGTATCCCATGATCTCACTCATATGTGGAATCTACTGAACAAAATAAACTAACAAAATAGAGACAGGCTGACAGAGAACAGACTGTCAGCTGTCAGAGGGGAGGGGCTTGCGGGGCTGAGTGAAAAGGGTGAAGGGATTAAGGAAAGAAAACTCACAGACCTGACAACAGGAATGTGACTACTATGCGGGGAGGTTACAGAGGGAAAAGGGGAATAAACGTGACCGGAGGAGACTGGACTTGAGGTGCTGAACACACAATACGATATACAGGTGAAGTATCTAGAATTGTACCCCTGAAACCTACATAATTTTATGAACCAATATCACCCCAATACATTGAATTTAAAAAGGAAGTACCTAGTGGCACATGCTGCACCTGGAAGGACCTTGGAGACATTCTGCTCAGTGAAAGAGGCAGTCACGAGAGGACAAATACTGTGTGATTCCGCTCAGTTGAGGCCCTCGGGACGTCGGAGTCAGAGACAGAAGGTAAGATGGAGGTGACCAGGGGTGGGGAGCGGGATGGGGGGTTTGGTGGGGCAGAGTTTCAGTTGGAGAAGATGGGAACAGTGATGAGACGATGGTGGTGTCAGCCGCACAACAGTATAATGTACTTAACACCACTGAACTGTGCATCAAAAAGTTTAAATGGGAAATGTCACTGTGTATCTTTTACTGTGAGCAAACCATCCAGAGAGAGAGAGGTCCGGGTCCTAAAAACAGAACAGTGGTGGGACGTGCTCAGGCTCCCTGAACCCCTGCTCGCAGGAGGCCTCGGGGCACACAGTGATGAGAAGGGCCTGGGGTCCGAGGTGCCTTGAGCAGCCTTGGACAAGCCTCAGTTCCCTCCTGTCTACTTCACAGGCTTATGAGACAAGCAGAGGACGCCGTGTGTGGGGGCGGCCACTGTGTGTGCAAGTGCAGAGGGGCACAGCCAGGCCAGCCACCGCCTTCTCAGGCCTGAGGACAGCCGAGCAGCCCCCCCGATGCACAGCCACCTTTAGCTGACGGAGGGAACCCAGCATGGCGACCCCGCAGGCCAGCAGCGCCACAGAGCCGCCCATGAAGGAGCCAGCTGAGAAGTGCCTACAGGGCTTAGAATGATGGCCTGTTTTACTTATTTATATGTTTTCATTGTTGAGAGTATTATAGGTGTTCCCCACTTCCCCTCTTACCCCCCGTCACCCATCTCCCCCCCCACCCCAGGCCCACACTTGCCCATTGTCTGTGTCCACGGACTGTTCATTTATGCTGTTAAATTCCTTGGCTTATAAGTTGTCTTCCGACCCTCCTTCCCACCTTCCCTCTGAGATCCTATTTTAAATCTTTACATTAATAAACGTTTCACCCCAAATAATTGATTCCATATGATAATGGTGCTATCCTAGAAAATTGTAGAATTTGACTTCTAAAGTACTGACTCACAGGGCTGCGTTGGTGATGTGTCCACTAAGGGACACGTGTTACAAGCAGGCGGCATCGTTGGTCAAGGCTGTCCCTGTGTCCCTGACTTTAACTTCATCTAAAGATGAGACCAAAGGTCCAAATTTACGACCTTGAGGTTAAAATGAAACAATCCCCTCCCAAGGCACCCACCTTCATGCACACCCATTCACAATCATTCATCACACTGACATGCACAATCCCAGTCAGGCACACTCACAGGCACTCACACACTCTCACAGTCCCAGTCCCACCCGTTCATACATTCACACACACACACTCACACACACACACACCCTGCTGTGAGGGGCAGGGTAGACGCCCCTCCCTGCTGCACCTGGCCTGCCTGCACCTGGGGTTGGTCCCAGGGTTCGTCCTGCTCACTCCTCAGACCAGGGCCGACACCAGCATCTCCAACTTGTGAAAGGTCATGAGCAGTGTCCTTGGGTTTCCTCAGACTCCCTCCTGGTGCAGCCTTCCAGCTCCAGCAGAGCACACCTGGGTGCCCCTCCTGCCCCTCCTCCGGACTGTCCGGCCACTCTGGCAGGTGAGCAGCGGCAGGACAGTCCCCCGCAAAAAGAACGAAAGAGAACGGAACAGAAAGCTGGTTGTGACACCCACACCCCAGAGGATCCTTAAGGGCTCTTCAGAAAATGCTGGGCTCTGCAGGGCCTTCAGGCCTCAGCCTCTCTTGTTCACGGATCCCTCTCTCCCTTCCCTGTCCTGCTGTCCTGTGAAATGCATATTTTCTCAGAGAAGAGAAAGTCACAGCCCAATCCCAGCCCTGGCTGATGGGAGGGAAAGGCTCAGCCTGGCCCCCTCCTCGGGGACATACCCAGGAGTCCCAGCTGCCCCAGCAGACTCCCTCCCTATCTCCTTTCACGTGAACCTCCTTGGACAGGTCAGTGCTGGGAGACTCAGATGCAGGACCATGTTTCCGACAGGGCATCCATGTGCTGTGCCACCTTAGCCAACGCAGACTGACGCATCAGTGACAGTACAAGACAGACAGACCAGTTCTGGACATTTCCCTGAATTGACTTTACTTCATTTAAACCTGAAAACAGCCTGTGTTGCAGTTACCTTCACCCCATTGTACAGATGTGGAAAGTGAGGCTTAAACAGCCTTCTTAGGTGGTAAGGCTGCAGTCAAGGTCAGCGTGGGGTGGAGCCTGACTCTTAGCTCCTAGGCCCAGCTCCTGCAGGGGCTCAGCAGGGGCTCAGCAAGGGCCGGGCAGATGCTGGGACGTGGGGTGGACGGATTCATCACCCAAGGGGGCAGATGAGTCCCTGGGGGACTACCATGATGGAGCGACCCTCGCTGCAGCCAAAATGCCGGGTCCCAAGCCACTCTGTCATCCATCAGCAAATATGGGAACCACCAGTGCTGGGATCACTCACGCCATTGCCAGTGAGTCGGGCCCTTCCCACACGGGATCTCAGATGAAGGCCTTTCCTCCCGTCTCCCCCACGCTGACCAGGGAGCTGCTCCTGGCCTGTGTCCCTGGCACACGGCACGAGGCCCCACCCTCAGCACCCCTATCACTGGCTGAATGGATGGACACACAGATGGGCAGACAGATGGACAGATAGATGGCGTGTGATTTCAGGTAGAGGACATCACATGCATACACCTTTTCCATTTTCTCTACATCAGGACTCTTCTCAGAGGACTGTGCTTGCAGTATTACAAGGTAGGACACAGACCAACAACTAACATCAGGGACACCCCAGGCCAGGACCCTGGGGCCTGCTTAAGGGAACAGTTAAGAATGGTGTGTAAGTTTCCCATCAGTGAATAATTCAGAGCCCCTCAAGTGTCTGAAAACTTCTTATTCTCTTCAGTAACCTGATTTCTAACGTTTCCTTACTTTACAAACCTTTACTTTAAATTTTAATAAATGTACATTTAACATAAAACAGTGCAGAGGGCTGATTATACTGAGAAAGAGAGGTGGTGGGAGAAAGAGAAAGGGGGGAGGGAGGGTGTGATGGAGGAGGGAGGGGGAAAACTCCCTAATAAACGCAGGGGCCAGTGCAGCCCAGCCAGCACAAGGTGTAGTTTGAATTCTTGGTAAAGTGTAAGAAAGAAACATTCCCCCGACGTTGGCACTAGGACCTCACCTGTGAGTGGAAGGGGTCTGTCCCTGAGGCAGATCAATTACACAGTCCAGGCACACAGAAGATGTGGTGTGACAAGCTGCGGGGTTCGGCCTGCCAAGGGACCTCCCTCCTGCGGCATCTCTGTTACCAGGTGCCTCCACGCGTGGGTTTCCTTGCTGTGGCTGAAATGGGACAACACAGCACAGCCAGAGAGGCCATGGGTCAGGGTGGCAGAGCCTCGCACCTGGGGTCCCTGGCGGCTGCTCTCGCACCTGTTTCCCTTTAGAAGCAGGTACACAGGAAACAGGATTGTGTCGGTGCCGCTCTTTATTGTGGGTTTATCTGCTCTAGTGATCAGCCCTGTTAACGGACTCAGGTTAACTGGCTTTCAGCTTTCTAGACTCTACAGGCAGAGCACAGGGGACTTAACCGTGAGTAAAAATAGACTAAGTGCTCTCCACCTTCACTAGGGGCAGCCTCCGTCAGCGGCAGAGGAGAGGACGGGGAGTGCAGGTGACCGTGAGGCCACCGTCACGTGCATGCGGGGCATCCGGGGCACCTCCCTCATCAGGGCATCTGCAGTTGTGTCTGCAACAATCTGCGATTCACAGCCCCTCCCCTTGTTGAGACAGAAGAAACACCAAGTCCATCCCCAGGATACTGTGCACTGCACACAGCGCTCACACCCCGTTTCCTCTGCTTGGGGGGGGGATTTCTCAGGCTGCCTCTTGTTGGCTGGCAGCCCCATACTTGAACCCTAACTGTAACTTCTTGTCTAACTTTAGAGCAGCCAGCTTTTTTTCCTTCAACTCCTCCTTTTGTGGCCCCCATCTCCCACCCTCTCGAGCTCACTACTGAGTCTGCAAGCACCTTCCCCCCAGGAACTTCTCTCCTGGGCCCCCGAGCAGCCTGCTCCATCTCCTGGCCGCGCAGCACCTGAACCCTGGCAGCTCGGACAATGTTGTTCCGTCCTTTGTAGAAGGGACATGAGGCTGGTGGGAGCACACGCACCTCACACGTGTCCGAGAGGGGGGCAACCCAGGACTGAATCCTGCAGTGTCTACAGCCTGTCCCTGCACCGTGAGGACACTTGTGACAACCATCCCCCACATCAGAGCTACTCCAGAGGAGAAGCCCCTTAGAGCTACAGGTAGACACCTGGAGGTGATCTGAGTGTCTTTCGGTGTGATGTGCGGTGACTGACACGCCTGCACCTGCTTCATGTTCCACAGGCAGACGCACTCGGGAGAGAACAGCCGCGTCTACCCAGCTGACCGCCCCTCGCTTCAAAGCTCTGGGCTGGCACCACGTCCACAGTGTCCCAGGTGTGTTGACAAAATGCTTCCTTGTCGCTTCCCTGACCTGGCACCAAAGTCCCACAGGCCTCTTCAGGGGGGAGTTGAATGGCTCATTCTTTTTTTATTTATTAAATATATCTTTATTGATTTCAGAGAAAGGAAGAGAGTGGGAAAGAGAGAGAGAAACATCAATGATGAGAGAGTCATTGATTGGCTGCCTCCAATACGGCCCCTGCTGGGGATGGAGCCCACAACTCAGGCACGTGCCCTGACTGGGAATGGAACTGTGATCTCCTGGATCCTAGGTCCATGCCCAACGGCGGAGCCATGCCCAGGCAGGCTGAAAGGTTCATTCTGCTGACTCTGGAGTCCTTGCCGTGTGCTTGGCACTATTTGGGCGCTGGGGCATCCATGGGGCTGGTCTCTACCTGGACCACACAGAGAACACACGGGATAAAAGTGCTGGGGAGTGGGTGGGGCTGGTCTCTACCTGGACCACACGGAGAACACACGGGATAAAAGTGCACAGAGCTAGATGCTCTTACACAAACGGTTCAGGGAACCAGGAAACCTGCCAACATAGATGTCTGTGTCAGTGTCAACATCCTGATGGTGAGATTTATATAAAATGTTGTTACTGTGGGAAACTGGGTCAGAATATGCGGCCCCCTCTGCATTATTTCTCACAAACAGTGTGAATCTACAATTATATCCAAAAAAAAAAGTTGAAGAACAACAGGTGGACCCAGATGTCCTTCCTGGCCCCAGAGATTCTGGCCCAGGAGGGTTGGCTGTGCCCCTGCTGGGAATAAGGAACTGCCCAGGGAACCTGGAGGTCAGGGGGCCGAGGCCACACCCAGAGGCCTGACCTCCACAGCTTCTTTCTGCTCCTCCCATCATGAAGGTGCCACCACCTTGAACAAAGCCTCCCTGTCTCTGCCAACGCTGATGTCATCACCCGGTGAAAGGCTCCTTCCCGTCCCCACCTGGTTTCTTGAAGGAGATTCCAGGCGTCTTGACCATCTCACAAGTCAAAGCCCAGGTAGAGTGTCCCCCCCACCCGGGACCTTCCCTTTAATTAAACCACATCCAACAGGTGACAGGGACAGGTAGGTGTGTGTCCCCAGGTGGCTGGGCCAGGGTCCTGCTAGCGGAGCAGATTCACCCTGGTACCTGGGCTGGGTCCTGGCAGCTGTCATAGGCTCAGTGCCCGTGAGGGACACGGGATGACAGGAGGACAAGCAAGGCTGGTGGGTGACTTCAACACACCCCACCGCAGAGGGTTAAACGGAGATGACACAGGAAGTGACTCATCCAAAGTCCCACACACACCCTGCAAGAATGTCCCCCTCAGGGCACTAACATGGAGCTGTCCTGACACACTTTTCAGTGCCTGACCCAGTGAAATCTACTTGCTCCTGTGCCCTGATGTGGGCCAGGCAGCCACCGGGGCTCCACCCCACACTCAGTGACTCAGGGACTCAGGGCTCCCCGGACATGAGGCTCCACCACATGCCCCGAGGCCTGCTGACCCTCCTCATTCAGCTGGCAGTGAGCACAGAGCAACGGCCTGCAGGACAGACAGACCACTGGTGTCAGGAAGCCCAGGAGGAGCCACTCAAATGGCTGGTCCCACCTCCAGCCGGGCCTGAGCCTCACAGGGAGAGAGAGGCTGGGAAACAAAGCAGCAGGAACACTGTGCCCCTGGGACCCGGGACGGCAGCCCACCCTCCGTCCCCGTGTTTGTTCATTTTACACTGTCACCACCTTCAGGAAGAGTATCCAGAGAGAATAAAATAAAAGCAGCTCATGCCCAGCAACACAGCCTTCAAAGACCATGAGAAAAGAAACTGTCCCCTTATTTCCAAAGAAAGTCTACTCGTGTCCAGACCCACTTCCTTCCCTTTCTCTTTCTTAGAGGTCACATTGTTCTGGGGCCACCGAGATGGAGCAGGTCCACACCCGCCCTGCCCCACTGCGACAAGCAGGACTCAGGACAGCAGAGAAAGGCCCAGAACCACAGACCCCGGAAGCAGCAGCAGCAGGCGGCCTGGGCAGTCAGACCCCGAGGACTGGCCAGCAGGACAGGGAGCTGGCTGTCTCCCTCCTGGGCCTCAGCTTTGTTCTGAAGGCTGAGTCTCAGCACGGCTCCCGGGCAGAATGGGAAGGACACAGAGGACTGGACAAGGGGCCTGTCACAGCCAGAGTGGCGACTGACTGCAGGGACCCTTCCCTCTCCTCGCCTGGCCCTGCTCCTGCCCTGATGCTGCTGCAGCCGTGGCCGGGGCATAAGCTCCTGAAACGCTGAGGAAAACCCGTCTCTGCTGAGGACCTAAAAAATGCTCCCATGCTCCACAATCTGGGGAAACCTTGCTTATTCTTGTTGTTTTTCTTTTGTCACTTTGCCCTGAAAACCACCCCGTTATGTGAAGTTTCAACACAGTGCACAGGGGAAGGGGGGCGAAAGCTCTGAGGGAAACCAGAGCTTCTAGTGGAAGGACTGAGAAAGGGGCCTGGACTCCAAGAGAAGACGTGCTGGGGGTACACTGGGCCCACAGGGAGCCCACCCTGAGGCCGCATGGGCCTGGGCCACCTGGGTGCTGAGGTCACCCCCACAGACACTGAGCCTGCTCTGCGGCCTGAACTCAGTGTTCTCACAGACTCACAGTGGTCCCTCCCCCCTGCCTGTCAGTGGTGGGAAGACAGGCTGTGGAACCCGTCCCTAGGGACAGTCCATCCAGCGTAGCTGCATCCAACGTTTAGGGGGACGAAATAACTGACTGTGAACAGGCACGAGGTCAAGTGGGAGAAGCTGGGCTCTGGAGCCCCAGCCTGTAGATCCCCCAGCCAGGACATCAGGTCCAAGAACAAGTTCATATTTGTAAATAAATCCATTTTTCCTTCTTAAAATATGAGCTAGTCTTATGATTCTGAAATACATGCCTCAGCAGGAACTATTGAAAATAAAGTTCAAAAATTACACTTTTGAAATGAGTGTAGAAAAATAAAGTTGGTTGTAAACCTCAAGTGCACATTTCAGTCTTGCCAAGTAAAGCTTCCAGCCTTTA
Organism: Miniopterus schreibersii; assembly: GCF_964146895.1. Taxonomy (NCBI): domain Eukaryota; kingdom Metazoa; phylum Chordata; class Mammalia; order Chiroptera; family Miniopteridae; genus Miniopterus; species Miniopterus schreibersii. The sequence goes on along the minus strand of NC_138122.1, from coordinate 2,399,868 downwards.
ATCTCCTCGGATCTGAGGACAAGATCAATGCCCAGTCTAACACTTTAGTGGTCATCTACAGGAGACAATGTGTTGTACAGATGCCCTAATAATTTACACGCCTTTCAAAATATCACCTTTCACATGGGTTCTTGGCAGGGGCAATATCGCACCCAAGGGGCTGAAATTGGTCCAGAAGCAGGTAAAAAATCTTCACTATTCCAAATGGTCTTTGACCCTGCAAAGCTCAACTTTACCTGACAAAATCTTACTCTTTAATACTAATTTATCCCTGGTGAATACAGATGCTAAAATCCTCAATAAAAGATTAGCAAATCTGATCCAGCAATATATTGAAAAGATCATACCAGATGACCAAGTGGGATTTATTCCAGGGACACAATAGATGCAGAAAAAGCATTTGACAAAGTAGCCCCCAGTTTTGATTAAAACTCTCAGCACAGTGGGAACAGAGGGAACATACCTCAATATAATAAAGGCCAATATGAAAAACCTACAGCCAGCGTCAGACTCAATGGGCAAAAGCTAAAACCATTTCCCTTAAGAACAGGAACAAGACGCATGTCCACTTTCACCACCTTTATTCAACACAGAACTGGAAGCCCGGCCACCCCCATCAGACAGGGAGGAAACATAAAAGGCATCCAGGCTGGAGAGGAGGGACTAGAACCCGCATTGTTCACTGATGACATGAAATCGTGCACTGAAAACCCTTAAGATTGCGCCCAAAACTGCTCAATTTAATGAATCTTTGAAAATAAGAGCATAATACAAAATTAACCTCCAAGCACCGATGGCATTTTATACACAAACAATGATACTTTGTCACATGCTTTTTCTGCATCTATTGTGTCCATGGAATAAATCCCACTTGGACATCTGGTATGATCTTTCTAATCTATTGCTGGATCTGATTTGCTAATCGTTTGTTGAGGGTTTTAGCATCTGTATTCACCAGGGATAAATTAGTATTAAAGAGTAAGATTTTGTCAGGTAAAGTTGAGTTTGGCAGAGTCAAAGACCATTTGTAATAGTGAATAATTGTTACCTGCTTCTGGACCAATTTCTGCCCATTGGGTGTGATATTGCCCCTGCCAAGAACCCATGTGGAGGTGATATTTTGAAAGGCGTGTAAATTATTAGGGCATCTGTACAACACATTGTCTCCTGTAGATGACCACTAAAGTGTTAGACTGGGCATTGATCTTGTCCTCAGATCCTAGGAGATTAAAGGCTGGTAGCTTTGCTTGGCAAGACTGAAATGTGTACTTGAGGTTTACAGCCTCAGATTCGAACCCCTTCCACTCACAGGCGAGGTTCCTAGTGCCAATGTCTGGGGAATGTTTCTTTCTTACACTTTACCAATTATTCACACCAGACTTTGTGCTTGCTGAGCCGCACTGGCCCCTGCATTTATTAGGGAGTGTTCTCGCTCCCTCCTCCATCACACCCTCCCTCCCCCCCTTTGTGTCTCTCCCACCATCTCTCAGCCCATGTCTAAACAGCCCTCTGCACTATTTTATGTTAAATGCACATTTATTAAAATTTAAAGTAGTTAAAGGTTTGCAAAGTAAGGAAACATTAGAAATCAGGTTACTGAAGAGAACAAGAGGTTTTCGGACACTTGAGGGGCTCTGAATTATTCACTGATGGGCAACTTACACACCATTCTTATCTGTTCCCTTAAGCAGGCCCCAGGGTCCTGGCCTGGGGGCGTCCCTGATGATAGTTGTTGGTCTGTGTCCTACCTTGTAATACTGCAAGCACAGTCCTCTGAGAAGAGTCCTGATGTAGAGAAAATGGAAAAGGTGTATGCATGTGATGTCCTCTACCTGAAATCACACGCCATCTGTCCACCTGTCTGCCCATCTGTGTGTCCATCCATTCAGCCAGTGATAGGGGTGCTGAGGGTGGGACCTCATGCCGTGTGCCAGGGACGCAGGCCAGGAGCAGCTCCCTGGTCAGCGTGGGGGAGACAGGAGGAAAGGCCTTCATCCAAGGTCCAGTGTGGGAAGGGCCTGACTCACTGGTGATGGTGTGTGTGTGATCCCAGCACTGGTGGTTCCCATATTTGCTGTTGGATGACAGAGTGGCTTGGGACCTGGCATTTTGACTGCAGCGAGGGTCGCTCCATCATGGTCTGTGTCCCAGGAACTCAGCTACCCCCTTGGGTGATGAATCCGTCCACCCCACGTCCCAGCATCTGCCCAGCCCTTCCTGAGCCCCTGCAGGAGCTGGGCCCAGCAGCCAAGAGTCAGGCTCCACCCCACACTGACCTTGACTGCAGCCTTACCACCTGAGAAGGCTGTTTAAGCCTCACTTTCCCCATCTGTACAATGGGGTGATGGTAACTGCACTGCAAACTGTATTGAGGTTTAAACGAAGTGAAGTCAACTCAGGGAAATGTCCAGAACTGGTCTGTCTGTCTTGTACTGTCACTGATGCGTCAGTCTGCGTTGGCTAAGGTGGCACAGCACGTGGACGCCCTGTCGGAAACGTGGTCCTGCATCTGAGTCTCCCAGCACTGACCTGTCCAAGGAAGTTCACGTGAAAGGAGATAGGGAGGGAGTCTGCTGGGGCAGCTGGGACTCCTGGGTACGTCCCCGAGGAGGGGGCCAGGCTGAGCCTTTCCCTCCCATCAGCCAGGGCTGGGATTGGGCTGTGACTTTCTCTTCTCTGAGAAAATATGCATTTCACAGGACAGCAGGACAGGGAAGGGAGAGAGGGATCCGTGAACAAGAGAGGCTGAGGCCTGAAGGCCCTGCAGAGCCCAGCATTTTCTGGAGCGCCCTTAAGGATCCTCTGGGGTGTGGGTGTCACAACCAGCTTTCTGTTCCTTTCTCTTTCGTTCTTTTTGCGGGGGACTGTCCTGCTGCTGCCCACCTGCCAGAGTGGCCGGACAGTCGGGGGAGGGGCAGGAGGGACACCCAGGTGTGCTCTGCTGGAGCTGGAAGGCTGCACCAGGAGGGAGTCTGAGGAAACCCGAGGACACTGCTCATGACCTTTCACAAGTTGGAGATGCTGATGTCGGCCCTGATCTGAGGAGTGAGCAGGACGAACCCTGGGACCAAAGCCAGGTGCAGAGATGTGCCCTTTACAACAGGGGTGTGTGTGTGAGCGTGTGTGTGTGTGTGTGTGTGTGTGTGTGAATGTATGAACGGGTGGGACTGGGACTGTGAGAGTGTGTGAGTGCATGGGAGTGTGCCTGTCTGGGATTGTGCATGTCAGTGTGATGAATGATTGTGAATGGGTGTGTATGTAGGTGGGTGCCTTGGGAGGGGATTGTTTCATTTTAACCTCAAGGTCATAAATTTGGACCTTTGGTCTCATCTTTAGATGAAGTTAAAGTCAGGGACACAGGGACAGCCTTGACCAACGATGCCGCCTGCTTGTAACACGTGTCCCTGAGTGGACACATCACCAATGCAGCCCTGTGAGTCAGTACTTTAGAAGTCAAATTCTACAATTTTCTAGGATAGCACCATTATCATATGGAATCAATTATTTGGGGTGAAACGTTTATTAATGTAAAGATTTAAAATAGGATCTCAGAGGGAAGGAGGGAAGGAGGGTCGGAAGACAACTTATAAGCCAAGGAATTTAACAGCATAAATGAACAGCCCGTGGACACAGACAATGGGCAAGTGTGGGCCTGGGGCGGGGTAGGAGATGGGTGATGGGGGGTAAGGGGACATGGGGAACACCTATAATACTCTCAACAATGAAAACATATAAATAAATAAAACAGGCCATCATTCTAAGCCCTGTAGGCACTTCTCAGCTGGCTCCTTCATGGGCAGCTCTGTGGCGCTGCTGGCCTGCGGGGTCGCCATGCTGGGTTCCCTCCGTCAGCTAAAGGTGGCTGTGCATCGGGGGGGCTGCTCGGCTGTCCTCAGGCCTGAGAAGGCGGTGGCTGGCCTGGCTGTGCCCCTCTGCACTTGCACACACAGTGGCCGCTCCCCACACACGGCGTCCTCTGCTTGTCTCATAAGCCTGTGAAGTAGACAGGAGGGAACTGAGGCTTGTCCAAGGCTGCTCAACGCACCTCGGACCCCAGGCCCTTCTCATCACTGTGTGCCCCGAGGCCTCCTGCGAGCAGGGGTTCAGGGAGCCTGAGCACGTCCCACCACTGTTCTGTTTTTAGGACCCGGACCTCTCTCTCTCTCTGGATGGTTTGCTCACAGTAAAAGATACACAGTGACATTTCCCATTTAAACTTTTTGATGCACAGTTCAGTGGTGTTAAGTACATTATACTGTTGTGGGGCTGACACCACCATCATCTCATCACTGTTCCCATCTTCTCCAACTGAAACTCTGCCCCACCAAACCCCCCATCCCGCTCCCCACCCCTGGTCACCTCCATCTTACCTTCTGTCTCTGACTCCGACGTCCCGAGGGCCTCAACTGAGCGGAATCACACAGTATTTGTCCTCTCGTGACTGCCTCTTTCACTGAGCAGAATGTCTCCAAGGTCCTTCCAGGTGCAGCATGTGCCACTAGGTACTTCCTTTTTAAATTCAATGTATTGGGGTGATATTGGTTAATAAAATTATGTAGGTTTCAGGGGCACAATTCTAGATACTTCACCTGTATATCGTATTGTGTGTTCACCACCTCAAGTCCAGTCTCCTCTGGTCACGTTTATTCCCCTTTTCCCTCTGTAACCTCTCCCCACGGTAATCACATTCCTGTCGTCTGGTCTGAGTTGTTTTCTTTCCTTAATCCCTTCACCCTTTTCACTCAGCCCCGCAACCCCCTCCCCTCTGACAGCTGACAGTCTGTTCTCTGTCAGCCTGTCTCTATTATGTTAGTTTATTTTTTTTCAGTAGATTCCACATATGAGTGAGATCATGGGATACTTGACTTTCTCTGACTTATTTCACTTACCAGGATGGTCTCCAGGTGCATCCACGCTGTCACAAATGGTTAGATTTCCTTCTTTTTTACAGCTGCATAGTATTCCACGGTGTAAATGTACCACCGCATTTTTATCCACTCACCGACTGATGGACACTTGGGCTGCTTCCAGTCTTGGCCATTGTAATGATGCTGCAATGAACACAGGGGTGCATCTATTCTTCCAAATTAGTGTTGTGGGATTCTTTGGATATATTCCCAGAAGTGGAATTTCTGTGTCCTAAGAAAGTTCCGTGTTTAATATTTTGAGGAAACTCCACACTGGTTTCCTCAGAGGCTGCACCAGTCTGCATTCCCACCAGCAGTGCATTATGGTTCCCTTTTCCCCAGGTCCTCGCCAACACTTCTTTGTTGATTTATTGATGATTGTCATTCTGCCTGGTGTGAGGTGATGTGTCAATGTGGTTTTAATTTGCACTTCTCTGATGATGAGTGACTTTTTGCATCTTTTCATATATCTTGGCCATCTGTATGTGCTCTCTGGAGAAGTATCTGTTCAGGTCCTTTGCCTATTTTTTGATTGGATTTTTGGGATTTTGGTGTTGAGTTTTAGAAGTTCTTTGTAAGTTTTAGATGTTAAGCCTCTATCAGATATATCTGCGAATATGTCCTCCCATTCAGTGGGTTGTCTTTTTATTTTGTTGATGGTGTCCTTTGCTGTGCAAAAACTCATTAGTTTGATGCAGCATCACTTGTTTTTCTGGTTTCCCTTGCCCGAGGAGATATATCAGAGAAAATATTCCTGCAAGAAATGTCCAGGATTTTAGTGTGTTTCCTTCTAGAATTTTTATGGTTTTGAGTCTAACATTTAAGTCTTTAATCCATTCTGAATTTCTTCTTGTGTATGGTGCTAGAAGGTGGTCTGGTTTCATTTTTTTGCACCTCTCTGTCCAGTTTCCAGCACCATTTATTGAATAGAAAATCTTTACCGCATTGTATGTTCTTGCCTCCTTGTCAAGTATTAATTAACCATAAATGCCTGGTTTATTTCTGGGTGTTTAATTTTGTTCCATTGATCTGTATGTCTGTTTCCATGCTAGTACCACACTGTTTTGATTACTATGGCTTTGTAACATAGTCAGGTAGCATGATACCTCCAAATTTGTTCTTCTTAAGATTGCTGTGGGTATGTGTGTTTTATTTTTTTTGGTTTGTTTGTTTTTTGTGGTTCCATATAAATTTTTGGAATATTTTTTGCTCTGTAAAATACAGAACATTGGTATCCTGATAGCAATTTCATTGAATCCATAGATTGCTTTGGGTAGTATGGACATTTTGATGATGTTAATTTTTCCTTTCCATGAACATGGTATGTGAGTCCACTTATTTGTATTTTCTTCAGTTTCTTTCTTCAGTTTCTTATAATTTTCCAAGTACAAGTCTTTTACATCCGTGGTTAAATGTATTTTTAGGTTTTCTTATTTTTATTTTTTTCATGCAATTGTAAATGAGATTGTTTTTCGTTTTGCTTTAATCGTTCATTATTGATGTATAAAAATGCAACTGATTTTGGATATTTCTTTTGTATCCTGCTAAGGTACTGAATTCATCGATCAGTTCTAGTAGTTTTTTGGTGGAATCTTTTGAGTTCTCTTCATACAGTATCATGTCATCTGCAAATAATGACAGTTTTACTTCTTTTCTATTCAAATGCTTTTTTTCTTCTTTCTTTTTAATTGCTATGGCTATGACTTCCAGTTCTATGATAAGTGTGCTGAAAGTAGATATCCGAGTCTTGTTCCTGATCTTAAGGGTAATGCCTTTAGTATTTGCCCATTGAGTATAATGTTGGCTGTGGGTTTGCCATATGTGTGGCCTTCATTATGTTGAGGTATGTTCTTTCTATACCCACTCTGTTGACAGTTTTTATCATAAATGGGCACTGGGTTTTGTCCAATGCTTTCCCTGCATCTGTTGATACCATTATGTCATGCCTCTTTTTTATTTTGTTTATGTAATGTATCACATTTACTGATATGCTGATATTGTACCAATCTTCAGTCCCCAGAGTAAATCCCACTGAACCATGGTGTCTGATTTTTTTCATGTGTTGCTGGATCCAGTTTGCTAATATTTTGTTGACCAACTTAGCATCTATGTTCATCAGGGATATCGGTCTGTAATTTTTTCTGTTGTGTCTTTATCTGGATTGGGAATTAGGCTAATGCTTGCCTCATAAAATGAGCTTGGGAGTTTTCCCATGTCTTCGAATAGTTTGAGGAGAACAGGTATTCATTCTTCTTTGAATCTGTGGAAAAATTCACCTCTGAAGCCATCCAGTCCAGCATGTTTGTTGGGAGGGTTTTTTTGTTTGTTTCTATGTTTCTTCTTTTTTTTTTTTATTCTTAATTGTCACCCAATATTTTTTCCATTGATTTATTTTTAGGGATTATGGAAGGAAGGGAAGTAGGGGAGGGGAGAGAAAGATGGGGAGGGAAAGAAGAGAGGGAGGGAGGGAGAGAGAGACAGACATCTATGTGGGATAGACACCTCTGTTGCTTGCCTCCTGACCAAGACGACAGATCAAACTTGCAGCCCAGGTATGAGCTCTAGACCAGGAATCAAACCCCTGACCCTTTGGTGTACTGGCCAGTGCTCTAACCAGTGACCAACACTAGGGCTGTTGGGATTTTTTTTTTTGATGACTGCTTCAATTTCATTAGTTGTAATTGGTCTATTCAGATTTTCTGCTTCTTCCTTATTGAGTTTTGGAAGGTTGTGTATCTCTAGGAATTTTTTGATTTTGTTCAGATTATCCAATTTGTTGGCATAATGTTGTTCGTTCTGTTTTCTTAGACTCCTTTGCACTTCTGTGGAGTCAGTTGTCACATCTCCTCTTTCATTTCTGATTTTATTTATTTGGGTCCTCTCTCTCTTTTTTTCTTGATGAGTCTGGATAAAGGTTTGTCAATCTTGTTTATCTATTCAAGGAACCAGCTCTTGATTTCACTGATCTCTCTCTCACTCTTTTTTGTTGTTGTTGATCTTCAGCTGAGGATATTTTTTCCATTGATTTTGAGAGACAGTGGAAGGGAGGAGGGAAGGAGAAAGAGGGAAACATCAGTGTGGGAGAGACACATCGAATAGTTGGCCCTTGCACACACTCGGACTTGGGCCGGGTATTGAACCTGCCTCCCAGGTATGTGCCCTGGACTGGTAATTGTGCCCATTGCCCTTTGGTGGGTGTGCTGATGCTGTAACAACTTAGCCACACTGTCCAGGGCTGCTTTGATCCCTTGTAATTTTTGAAGACTCAGTTTCATTTAGTTCTGCTCTGATCTTCATTTTTTCCTTCCTTCTGCTCACTTTGAGCTTTGTTTGTTATTCCTCTTCTGGTTCCTCTAAGTGTAAAGTTAGGTTGTTCATTTGAGCTTTTCCTTGTTTCTTGAGGTAGGCCTGTAATGTTATGAGTTTCCCTCTTAGGACTGCTTTTCCTGCTCCCCATATATTTTGGGTTGTAGTGTTCTCATGTTCATTTGTTTCAAGGTATCTTTTGATTTTTGTCCCCTTAATCTCACTGTTAATCCATTCATTGTTTAGTAACGTTATTTATGTTATTTAGCCTCCACGTCTTTTTCTGTTTGGCAGGTTTTTATTTTCATTTTTTCAATCCTATAAATAACAATTTTTCTTGTGGCAAAATGTATATGACATAAGATGTACAGTTTGTACCACATTTAAGTCTACAATTCAGTAGCATTAAGTACACTGATATACAACTATCACCACACCATCCACCTCCAGGCCTTTTTTTTCTCCTCATTTCTCTTTTTTTTTTTTTTTTATTCAATGTATTTGGGTGACATTATTTAGTAAAATTATATGGGCTTCAGGTGTGTAAAATCTATATTACATCACCTGTATATCAGTTTTTTCTTCTTGTGATTGTTCTCTTAGTGGTATAGCATTATGGTTAGAGAAATTCTTCCTATGATTTCAAACTTCTTTAATTTGTTCAGATATGTTTTTGTCCTAACTTGTGCTCTATCCTAGAAAATGTTTCATGCATGCTTGAAAATAATGTATATATCCTACTGCTTCAGGGTGAAATGCTCTGAAGATACCAATTAAATCCATCTTATCTATTGCATCATTTAAGGCCATGGTTTCCCTGTTGATTTCCTGTCTGGAAAATCTATCCACTGATGTCAAGGTGGTGTTAAAGTCCCCTACTGTAACTCTATTACTGTCTCTCCCTTTATGTCCATCGAGGTTTGCTTTATATATTTAGGTGCTCCTTTGTTTGGTGCATAAATGTTTACAAGGGTTATAGCCTCTTGTTGGATTGCTCCCTTTATCATTATTGTCTTCCTTTGTCTTTTAATATAACCTTTGTTTTAAAGTCCATTTGTCAGATATAGGTATGGCTACCCCAGCTTTTTTTCTCATTCTCATTTGCATGAAATATCTTTTTTCATCCTTTTGCTTGTTTGTATATCTTTCATTCTGAGGTAGGTCTCTTGTTGACAGTATACATATGAGCCATACTTTCTAATCCATTCACCTACCTCGTCTTTTGATTGGAACATTTAAGCCATTTAGATTTAAAGTGATTATTGATAGGTACGTATATATTGCCATTTTACTGTTATAACTATGTTCCTCCTTCACCCCAACTTTTTCTTGACCCTTTAACAGTTCTTATAACACTGGTTGGATTTAACGAACTCATTTAACTTTTTCTTGTTTGGGAAGCTCCTTACTTCTCAATCAATTTTAAATGATAGTCTTCCTGGTGAGAGTAAGTTTGCGTGTAGATCTTTGCTGTTCATCACTTTGAAAAGTTTATGCCAATCCCCCCTGGCCTGAAATGTTTCTGTTGAGAAATCAGCTGACAGTCTTCTGGGAGCTCCCTTGTACACAACTGACAGCCTTTCTCTTGCTGCTTTTAAGGTTCTTTATCTAGCCTGGCAGGACATGGCTCAGCAGTTGAGCACCGTCCTAGGACCAAGGCAATCAGGGTTGGATTCTCAGTCAGGACACATGCCCAGGTTGCAGGCTCGATCCCCAGGAGGCAGCCGATCAATGAGTTTCTCATCACTGATGTTTCTCTCTCTCTCTCTCTCCCTCTTTTTTCCTCTCTCTGAAATCATTACAGATATATATATATATAAAAACAAAAGTTTGAAAAGAAAAAGATTCTTTGTCTTTAACGTTTTAAAATGCTTTTAGCCATTTTAATTGTGATGTATCTTGGGGTGGGTTTCTTTGGGTTCATCTTATTTGGGACTCTGGTTCCTGGACTTGTGTGTCTTTTTTTCACCAGGTTAGGGTAGTTTTCAGTGTTTATTTATGTTAATAGGTTTTGGATCCCTTGCCCTTTCTTTTCTCCTTCTTGCCCTCCTGAAATGAGGTTGTTGTTATGCTTCATGTTGTTTCAAAGGTCCCCTAAATTGTCATTAAAATTTTTTTTTCTTTTTGCTGCTCTGGTTGGGTTTCCTCTGCTGCCTCATGTTCCAAACCACTGATTTGATGTTCTGCCATCAAACCAGCTGATTATTTCTTCTAGTGTATTCATTTCAGATAGTGTACTCTTTATTTCTGACTGGTTCGTTTTTATGCTTTTTATACCTTTTTTATGGTTATCCTCTCTCTAAGTTCTCACTGATGTGATCCATTCTTCCCCTAAGTTCCTTTAGCATCCTTATAACCATTTTTTTGAACTCTGTATCTGGTAGATAGCTTTTATTCTGGAGGTGTCTCCTGTTCTTTAATTTGGGGCATGTTCCTTTGTCTCCCCACTTTGGCTGTCTCCCCGTGTTTGTTTCTATATATTAGACTCCCAGTCTTGGTAGTGTGGCCTTATGCAGTAGGTATCTTGTGGGACCCAGTGGCACAGTCTTCTTGATCACCTGAGCTGAGTGCTCCATGAATGTCCTTTGTGTGTGCCGTGTGGGCCCTCCTGTTGTAGTTTAATCTTCTTGCTGCTAGTGGCCCATTTGTGTGTGGTGTCGACCTTCAGGCTGGCTGGCTGAAGCTCAACCCTGACCAGTGTATAAGCTGCTGTGCACGTGCTGACCACATGGAGCAGAATTCACCTCTTCTGGTGTCTGCCAAGATCTCTCTATGGATATGCCGCTTGTGAAGCTAATTGTGTCCTGCTCTGATGTCATCAGAAGCTGGTTACTGGGTTCGTTGTCCTTAGGCCTCCTGAGAGGTACTCTGGTGCTGGCCAATGCCAGACGCGTCCTGTGACTGGCCCTGGACAACCTGTTTGGAGCTACAAAGTAACTCATTGTCTATGGCTGCCTCTGCTGGGCCTGATTGAGCTCAAGAGGGTCCAAGCAGCGCACCAAGGCTGGCTGGAGAGCTGAGCACTGCTGGGGCCATTAAGGCTTTTAGACACGAGAGTGACATGATGTGATTTATATTTTTTAAAGATCACTCTGACTTTTATTAAAAAATTTTTAATTTGTAATAATTTTAAAAATTCAATTAGAATTGATATTTAATATTAGTTTCAGGTGTACAACATGTTCAGTAGATTTTAATATAACTTACAAAGTGATCCCCTTGTTAAGTCTAGTATTGGGTCTCTCTGAAAAGGAATTAATCCTATTCCTCAGGACTCCAACCTCATGATCTAATCATGATCAAATATCCCCATTGTTTATTTTTAATTGAATTTATTTGGTGTCATTGGTTAATAAAATTGTATTGGATTTTGGTGTGCAATTCTATAATAAAATATCTGTATGTTGTATTTTGTGTTCACCACCCCAAGTCAAGAATCCTCCCATCACCATTTATTCCCCCCTGTACCTTCCTCTACCTCCCTCACCCCCCTTCCCCTCTGGAGATCACTCTGTGATTTGACATTTGAAATGATATTTGAGATGTGTCCTGATACAGGTAGGACTTAGCCAGATGAAGAGGGTGTGATACCTTCAGGTACAGAGGGTGGGCATGCGGCCTGGAGGCAGGAGAGATGAAGACCAGAGAGACCAGAGCACACGCCTGTCAGATGCCTGTGAGTGAGGGCTCAGGGCAGGGAAACAGAAGACCCTCCATGGGGGGACGAGGCAGAGGGGAAGGGGAGCCAGCACAGAGTGTTCAGAGCAGGGGAGATAAGGGGCCCATCATGGGCTGGCAGGGCAGGGCGACAGGGGACTGTGGGAGGGGCTGGGCAGGGGGGACAGGGAAAATGGGTCTGGGCAGAGGGGACAGGAGACTCTGGGAAAGGACAGGGCTGGAGGAAGAGTGGACCCTCCATGGGGGGACAGGGGATCCTCAATGGAAGGGGAAGGGTCCCCTGTCACCTCTTCATCTGCCCCTGCCCTTCCTCCCTTGCTCCTTTCATGCTGGGTCCACTGCCCTCCCTCCTACACACACTGCCCTCTGATCTCCATGGAGGGTCCCCTGTCCTCCCTGCCCTATCTCCTCAAAGGGCTGTCTCCAGGGTTCCCTGCATTGAGACCCCTACTAGGAGTCGCCTCCCCTGTCCTTCATGCCCTGTACCTTCCATAGAGGGTCCCCTGTCCCCCTGTTTTGTATGCTCTTGGAGGGGCCGCCCCTGTCCTTCCTGCCCTGCCCCTTCCCAGGGTGGTGTTTCCCACTCGCCCTACCGATTTGCCCCCATGGAGGATCCCCTGTGGCCCCTGCCCTGCCCCCTAAAGGGGCTTCCCTACCCCTCTGCTGATTCCCCTCCATTAAGGGTCCCCTGTCCTCCCTGCCCTGTCATCTCCTTGGAGGGTCTCCTGTCCCCCAGCTCTGCTCCCTCCATGCGGGATCCCCTGCCCCCTCGCCCAGCCCCTTCAGTAGGGGATTTCCTGGCCCCTACCCATTGTCTTCCATGGAGGGCCCCTGTCCTCCTGCCCTGTCCCCTCAAAGAGATGTCACCTGTGTTCCCTGCATGTCCCCTCCTAGGAGTGTCCCGTGTCCCTCTGCCCTGCCACCCCAGTTGGATATTCCTGTTTCCCTGCCCATGTCCCTCCATGGAAGCTCCCGTCTTCCCTCCCCTGCCGCTTCACAGGGTTAGTTCCCTGTCCCCCTGCACATTTCCCCTCATGGAGGATCCCCTCTCCCCCTGTCCTGACCCTTAAAGGGGTGTGCACTGTCTCCCCCTGCCCTCTCAACTCCATAGAGAATCCTTGCCCCCTGCCTTGCACCATCCATGGGGGGGTTCCCTGTCGCCCTGCCTATTTCCCTCCATCGAGGGACCCCTGTTTCCCATGCCCTGCCCCCTCCATGGAAAGTCCCTTGTCCCCATGCCCTGCCCCCTCCGTGGAAGGTCCCCTGTCCTGAATTCCCTGCCCGCTCCATGGAGGGTGCCCTGTCCTCCCTGCCAATTCCCCTCCACAGAGAGCTCCTGTTCCCCTGGCCATTCCCCTCCAAGTAGGATCCCCGCCCATGACTGCACTGCCCCATCACAGGGGCTTCCCTGTCCCCCTGCCCGACCCTGTCCATGGAGGGTCCCTGTCCTTCTTGCCCACTCACCTTGAAGGAAGGTCCATCTTCCCTGCTCAACTCCTCAGTAGGGAGATCCCTGTCCCCCTTCCCTGAACCCTCTATGGAAGGCCCCTGTCCCCCAAGCCCTGCCCATTCATGGAAGGCCCGTCCCCCTGCCCTGACCTCTTTATGGAGGGTGCCTTTCCGCACTGCCCTGCCTTTTCATGGAGGGACCCCTGTCCCCCATGCCCTGGCCTTTCCATGGCAGGTCCCTTGTACCCCATGCCCTGCCCCCTACATGGAAGGTCCCCTGTCCCCCATGCCCAGGGGACAGGTCCATGGAAGGTCTCCTGTCTTCCCCGCTCACCTTTATGGAGTGTGCCTGTCTTCCCCTCTCCCCTCCACGGAGGGTTCCCTGTCCCCTCTCTTCCCCTCTCACCTCCATGGAGGTTTCCTTGTCTCCTGGCTTTCCCTCTCACCTCCATGGAAGGTTCCCTGTCCTGCCCTGTCACCTCCATGGAGCATCCTGTGACCTCCCCTCTCACCTCCATTAAAGGTCCCCTTACCTCCCCTTCACCTCAATGGAGGGTTCCCTGTCCCGTCTCTTCCACTCTCACCTCCATGGAGGATGCCCTGTCCTTCCTGTCCTCTCAGCTCCATGGAGGGTCCACTGACTTCCCCTCTCCCCTTCATGGAGTGTTCCCTGTCCCCTGTCTTCACTCTCACCTCTATGGAGGGTTCTCTGTCCTGCTCTCTCACCTCCATGGAGCACTTCCTGGCCTTCCCTCTCACCTCCATTAAGGGTCTACTTACCTCCCCAGTCACCTCAATGGAGGCTCCCTTGACCTCCCCTCTCACCTGCATGGAAGGTGCCCTGTCCTTCCTGCCCTCTCACCTTCACCAAGGGTTCCCTGTCCCGTCTTCCCTCTCACCTCTATGGAGGGTTCTCTGTCCTGCTGTGTCACCTCCATGGAGCATTTCCTGTTCTCCCCTCTCACCTCCATGGAGGGTTCCCTGTCCTGCCATCTAGGTCCTTGAAGGGTCCCCTCACCTCCATAAAGAATCCCCTAATATCCCCTTTCACCTCCATGGAGGTTCCCTGTCCTGCCCTGTCACCTCGATGGAGTGTCCCCTGACCTCCCCTCTCACCTCCATGGAGGGTTTCCTGTCCTCCCCTCTTACCTCGATAAAGAATCCCCTAACCTCTCCTCTCACCTCCATGGAGGGTCCCCTGACCTCCCCTTTCACCCCCATGGAGGATTCCTGTTCTCCCCTCTCACCTCCATGGAGGGTCCCCTACCTCCCCTCTCACCTCCATGGAGGGTTCCCTGTCCTCCCCTCTCACCTCCATGGAGCATCCCTGTCTGTCCTCTCACCTCCATGGAGGATCCCTTTCCTACCCTATCACGTCCATGACCTGTCCCTTAACCCCACCTCTCACCTCCACGGAGGGTTCCCTATCCTCCCTCCCCCCTCCACTCCATGGAGGGTCCCTTGTCCCCTCCCCTCTGCACTCTCCATGAAGGGTCCCCTGTCCCCCTTCCCTCATCCCCTCCATGGGGTTCTTCTGTTTCCCTGCCCTGCGTCGTCACTCACAGGCCCTGAGCGGTGTGTGCTCTGGTCCTCAGTGTTCATCTGTCCGGTCTCCAGGCCGCATTTCCACTCTCTGGACCTGAAGCGCATCTCACCGTCTTCAGCTGTCTAAATCCTACCCTCTCAAATATCATTTCAAATGTCAAATCACGAGTGATCTTTAAAAAATATAAATCAGATCATGTTATTCTCTTGACTAAAAGCCTTACTGGTTGTGAGAGCATTTTCAAATCAACCAAGGGCTTTTTAATCACCCGCCAGCCATCTCTGCACCCCAGCCAGCCTGGCTCTCCCTGCCCTGGGGGTACTTGCTGTCCCTTTGGGGGTGGCTTCCCCAGTTCTCCATGTGGCCAGCTCTGTCTCAACAGCCAAGTCTGAGTTGAAATATGACAAGATCTTGGGGAGCCCTTCCCGGAGCCTGCTGGAGAGCCACCCTGCTGAGGCTCAGTCCAGCCCTGTGGGGTATCAAGAGGCAGCAGGTCACAGAAGTGAGACAGGTCACATTGGAAAGATAGGTCATAGAGGTAACCCGGCAACCATTCCAAGTCAGCCAGGTGAGCCAAGGTATCCAGGTGTTCCAGGTGTCCCTTGTGAATGAACATTTATTGAGCACCAACAAACCCCAGACCCTCTACTGAATGCACAAAAGGTGTTTCCCCAGCCCGAGGTCCTGACCTTCAGTAACCAGGTGTCTTGACCCTGGGAAGTGGGCAGGAGCGTGGGTCAGAGATGCCTCGGGAGGGACGCAACCCACATGTCTCGCTTTGAGTCTGGAGGAAGGGACCAGGGGCCAAGGTTTTTGCAGGCCCCTCGAAGCTGGGAGTGACAGAGAAGGAAACTGTCCCATAAGGAGCTGATTCTTCCAACCCCCGATGGGCAGGGGCCAGGTGTCTCTGAGCCTGCGGGGAGGAGTGCACCCCAATGAACCCACTTCACGTTTCTCACGCCCACCTCCTGGGATCACACACTTTGTGGTGCAGGTTACTCCATGTGAAATCACTTGTTAGAGCTGCAATAGAAAACTAACTCAGTCACTGTCACCCTGTAAGTCATGTGTCCTTGCCCTGGAGGTGTCTCGGGAGCTTCCCCTCCAGCTTCCGACCTGCCACAGGGGCTGTGCAGGCTCAGCTCCATGGCCTGACAAGTAGGGCTGCCAGACATAGCATGTCAGCACATGAAATATTGCATGAGGCATGATTGCTGGAAGACTACCTGTTTTTTATCTGAAATCAAATTTAATTGGGCTCCAATTGACAAGGATCTTGACTCCAAGGTCCAGAAACCGAGCCTGATTTCAGAGGCTGGGTCGCTCACGAGAAGTCATGTGCTCCTGCAGGCCTCCGTTTCCATATCCGTCAAGTGGGATGGGACAGAAAGCTCCCTTATAATAATTCAGGCCCAAGCAGCTGGGAAACCAGGCTCTGGGAGGCTTTAGGGATCCACACTTCCAAGCCTGGAGGGCCCTCCTGGCCACAGCCATCTGGGGGCAGTGGCACCTACTGCTTGAGGCTCCTCTGTAGGTCCAGTGCCCTGATCCAGTTGTGGGGTCACTCAGCAAACTCTGGAAGAGCCAATGGTGAAGAAGGGCTGCAGAAATGGCCTGAGACCTTGCTTGGTCACGTGGTTCATGGCAACCTTTCCAGGTAAGGAACAAAGGTAGTTTTCATGAAAGATCGCAAGAAAGGAGCCTCAAGACACCTTTAGGGACCTGAAGGACTTGAGGACTTGACCTAAACCTGCAGGTATTGTAGGCAAAACCTGATGGCAGCTATGGTCTGGCTTCTTTGCCCTGAGGGGCTGACTATAGCTCAATTTACAGATTCCTTGTAAAAAATTCCAGCAAAGCAAATTTGAAAGAGCATGAGTGATTGATTAGGTTAGTTGCCATTCTTGTTGTGTTTATGTAAATAATCAGGTCAAATTAAAACCGGACTTAATACGGCCTCTTTGAAAATAAGGGTAATCTTAAATTATGTTTCAGTGAAAATCACAATGCCCAATTATGAATATTGGGCTGCAGTGCAGTTAACTGTCTTCAAAGTTTTGTTTTTAAGGCTATGCCTGTGTGGGCCGTGCAGACCTCAGCACCTAATGATATCACCAGGAATATTCTAACTGTAAGGAATCTATCAGATTTCACTGCTCTCATTCCAGCAGAAGCCTTGCATCTGGAAGTCTCAAGTGGTTCAGGACTTGCTGTGTGCTCCAGCCTTTGTGTCTTGTGTTCTTCCTTCTGTTTGTACGGATTCTGTGCCTATGACCTTATTTACCTGACTGCTTGTTCGCACAGTATAGGCCTCACTTTAGAAGCCATCTGTACCCCCTTCTCCTGAAATGAGTCTCAATGATTGGGACTTATTTTGAGTCAATGAAGTATGGACGGTCTATTGGCTTCACTTGAAACCGCTTTCCCTTTCCTGGCCAAATGGTTCAGAGAGAAAAGGCCCACAGTTTCTCTCAGGGAAAGTCTTAGACTATGCCCCTTGGCCTCATTTGACTAAGTATAGTGAACAGGAGGACTTCAACCAGGTGCGACACACCTGCCTCCAGGGAAGCCACTTCTCCAACCTGATCTAGAACATTGGGAAGTTCACCTTTCCCTTTATCACGTGGGTTTTTACCTCTCACTGGGCCTTTAGTTGCCGTAAGTCTCCTCACTTTTGAATTATGCCTTTTAACCAACTCGTCAAGCTTGTCACCTCTAGAATACCGCAAGGATGCCAGCTTGTCCATCTAGTGCATCTTCCTCTGCCACCTCCCAGAGACATCAGACTGACCTGGACTTTACAAAATCCCTCTTCCCTGCAGGAAGACCCCTCCTTCCCTTTTGTTTCTCCTTCCTCTGTCAGACAGGGGAGAACCTCTGAGCCTTGGGATAGGCAGGCCTGTGCCCCTCGACAGCATGAAGCAGCTACAAGATGGAGACCTTCACCCATTCATTCTTTGTAGGATTACAAACAGGCTCATTTCTGTCTAAAGGCGGGACTGATACCGTTGTAATTAGCTAGCTATTAATAATAAGAAAGGAGCAAAGAAAGGCCAGGTATTATAAGCATGGCCATTTGGGCAGCTTCACCAGGAAGCTGCAATTTCACATTCCCCAGTAAACCACCAGCCCAGTCTCTGCAGGTTACTGGGGGAAAGGACTGGACAAAGGGGAAGATGGGTGCATGCGCAGTGAGTCAGGATGACATAGGGAAGATAGCTGTCTGCCAGTCAAGCCTGGGAAACCACAGATTGGCTAGAGTCGTCAGGGCCATTGCAAGCCCACAAAAATTGGGGGATACATAATCTCCCAAATGAAGGAGTTTGAGCTCTTGGCTCACTCTTGGCTCACTCTTGGCTCTCCGGTTCCTTTGGCTTTGTAATTGTCTGTGTTGCCTCCATAGCCACATGTTCCAGCCATGTAGGCCCACATCTAATGGACTGATAATCTACAGCAGGAAACACAAACTAAGCCAGCCCG
This sequence comes from Miniopterus schreibersii, assembly GCF_964146895.1. Lineage (NCBI taxonomy): Eukaryota > Metazoa > Chordata > Mammalia > Chiroptera > Miniopteridae > Miniopterus > Miniopterus schreibersii. The sequence continues at coordinate 2,381,502 of NC_138122.1, read as the reverse complement.
ATGCTGGGTTGGACTGTGCTCTAACATGAAATGGAGACTCTGGACACTGGCTTTGATTTTAGCTCTGCTGAAAGCAAAATTGGACTTCTTTCTTGGCGGGATGGTGGGAGCGGGGACCTTGGAAACTCAGGGATTTGATTCCACAGAAATTAAGCTTTCTACAATATCTCACCTTCCTGTGGGACATCTGGAAATTCTTATTCCAGCGGAAGCCCAAGAACCCCACTTCCACTAATAACAATACTACATGTTAATAAATAGTTGCTTTTGCTAAGGCCAACATAAAGATTATACATATAGCCATTTTCTTATCTATGGGGAATATCAAAGACAAGGAATGAAAATGGCTCATCCATACAGATATTACTTTGCTCTTCTGCCCATAAGTTAGCTTCTGCAGTAGAGGAGAATGGTAAAAGTAGGTGTGTTGGTTGACCTCTGGGGTTGTCTGAGAGGCTACCTTGATGACTTGCACCTTCCCGTTGTAGACTATAGTCTTAGGAACACATTCTCACTTGCTTCTCATCAGAATTTTACAAGGTGAGGAGGCCAAGCATTATTAATTCACTGTATGAAACTAGATACTGAGGCAGTGGACTCACTCATCCTACAATATTGATTGAACACTGTTTCCTAACAGAGTGAAAGGCTGGAGCAGCCGCAGCAAGTAAGAAAGCAATGTCCCCGCTCTCATGAGGGGGAGAGATGGACACAGGACACATAAATAAACAAGACGCATAATTGCAGCCGCTGACCAATACTGCTGCTTAGGGCGAAATAAACGGGGTCCTATGATAGAGAGTAACTTTGGGAGGTGTGTGGGACGGGGCACTCCTTTAGATAAGAAGGTCAGGTGTGTGCTCCTGGGCAGGCGGCACTTAAATGGACAGTCGGGGCTGAGTGGAAGCTGGTCGTGGTGAAGAGCTGAATGAGGAGGCCTGCGGGCAGATAGCAAGTGCCCAGGCTCCTGAATGGAGAGGAGTGGCTGGGTCAGAACACAAGGAGCAGGAAACCAAAGCTTAGTAGGACAGCAGGGAGTGGGGGGGAATGAGGTTGAAGAAGCAGGCAACCCAGAAACATAGGTCCTGTACACCAGGGTTGGGTCACCCACTGCCCACAAGCAGAACCTGGCCATAGCCGTGTTTGTATGTCCCACAAGCTAAGAATGTTTTTACAGCCTGTGTTTGTACCACCCAAAATTATAATGGTTGAAAAACATCAAAAGAAGGATATTATTTTATGACCCATGATAATCATATGGAATCCAAATTCCAGTGTCTATAAATAAAATTTTATTAGTACACAGCCACACTCATTCATGCACATATTGCCTGTGGCTAGTCCTAGGATACAGGGCAGATGTTAGTAGTTAAAGGCACATGGCCTGCAAGCCTGAAATGTTTGCTCCCTGGCTCTTTACAGAAAACTTTGCTGACCTCTGCTGTAGACCAGGATGAAGCCTTTGGAATTTGCTCCAAGCCAGCGGAGTCTGACACAGAAACGAGTTTACCTGGCATAACAGATTAATAGATCTCTGGTATCCATGGCTGGCAGTGACAGCCAGCACTTTCCTTAAGTACTTCACATGTGTCAACCTCTTTAATCTCCTCCACGACCTTCTTTGTAGATGCTATTATTAGTCTCAGTTTACCAAAGTCAAAGCTGAGTCTTAGAAGGATTCAACAATTTGTCCAAAGTCACATGGCTAGTAAGTGTCAGAGCTGAGATTTGAGCCTGTGAGCTTGGTTCTAGAGCCTGGATTAATAAAATTTAAATAAATTTTCAAGAAAATATTGCAGAGCCCTGAGGCACCTGGGGGACACTCGGGTTCTTCTGAACGCAGCTTGGGAACCACTGCTCTCATCCAATCCCTCATTTGCAGATAAAGACACTGAGGGAAGTCACTTCTCCTGGGAGAGAACTGTGGGCTGAGGCCTGAGCTGGCGCTTGCTGTGCTGTGGTGCCTTCTCCCAGACCAGGATGTCCTTCTGACATCGGCTCCTACTTAGCTTCTCTTTTGATTGGCTGAAGCTCTAGGCATAGGCCTTAAGAACAGAAGCTTGCTGCTTCCGTCCCCTCCCAGGCACGTCTCACCCACCGTGGTCCCTGTGGCCGAGATGTGCTTCAGACGTGTGTGGGCTGCAGATTAAGGGAGGCCTGTGGGCCATGAGCGGGCGCCTCGGTCCTCCGCTTAATTCAGCCCCAGCCACCCGTGCTGCGCTACTCTCCTCATTTCACAGGTGAGGAAACTGAGTCCCAGGGGCAGCAGTCTGCTCAGGGCTCCGCGGCTGCTAGTGACAGGTCCGGGCAACACATCTAGTCGCTGTCTCCTGCCCCCATGCTCATCCCTCTAAAGCTTTGCTGCTCCAAGGAAGCCTTTCTTTCAGCCAGTGACCAGCCACAAAGGCTGCTGCTCTGGAGCGGAAACTCCCTGCTCTTGGTGGAAGTCTACAATAGGCCCAAACCCCGGCACTGGGGTGAACCAGCCCTTCGAAGCGGCTGCTGGGAAATGCAGGCCAAGCCCCCTCTTGCCCAGGCCTTGGGAAAGGCCGCGCACGCTTTACAGAAGCTGTGAAAGGGCGAGACGAAAGTTCAGGCCTCTCCTGTAATTGCAGCAAAAACCCAGCGGCTTCCACACATGGGGAAATCCCCTGTCCTCTGTGGCCCCTGAAACAGCCCAACTTTCACCTGCTTAACAAGCATCTCCTTTTTCAGCTTTTCTCTCTCCTGACAATCTATGTTGACCACGGGGATGATGGGAAATAAAGAGGATCTATTTTATTTCTCTAAAACCTGTCCCCATGCCACCACCCCATCAAATGTTACTTCCTACTAGTACTAAAACTGCAGGAGACTGTCAGGAAATGCTGATCAAAATGACAAATTGCCGTCAGCTGCCAGGCCTCCCACATTCAGGGTGGTCAGCAGACATTGTTCCACTAGGAACAGGAAAAGGTCACTGCTTGACCACTATGTGCCACCTCACCTTTTCCCCCACCCTGCAAGCAGCCCCATTGGCTGCTTTCCCCTGCTGAGCCCAGGATGGGCTGCAGGCCACAGTGTGGGCAGGAGAGAGTGGGAAGCACTGTGAAAACCACAAGTTCACGTCACTCACAACCCTGCCTGCAGCGTTTCCCCCACAGGACCATCTTTAATCTCTGAGTCCAACAAACTCCCGTGACATTTGTGAAATTTTCTGACCAGTTGCATATCACACCTGTGGGTGAAAAGATACACTTCTCATCACCCAGTGAAATTTAAAGTAGGATTTCCTTTGATGCTTGGGAAGAACTGTAAGTCCAGACATCCATTCGGTTTCAGAGCAAAAAGAGCCGTGTCTCTATTTCAAGGGAAAGTCCGTTCATTTTTCACTCACTCACTTGTGCTTCAAGAGCTGTTGTGAGTTGGGTTCCCTGGGTCCAATGCTGAGTGATCTGCACCCAGGGTTTATAGGGAGTGCTCCGGGGACAATACTTGAGAAGGAAGCAAGACCAGGAGGAGAGAAGATGGATTGAAATGCAGTCAGAACAACGGCCTCAGCTGATCCTGTGTCGGGAGCACTGGAGCTGGAACCCTTCCCTGCAGAGCTGCTCCTCTTTGAGGCAAGGGAGCAGGGCCTTTAAGCTCCATCTGGTGCCCATGGAGGGGTGTGATCTTCTTTTCCACTGAAGCAGTTTTCAGAAAGGAACCCAGATGACATGTCTCATCTTTCCAGCTGCCAGGGGTCAAGAGAGAACTGGGTGGTCCATCAGAGTGTATACCCCAAGTGCCTGCTCAGGACCAGCATTTGATTTAACTGCTCCTGCTAACTTTGAACTTTCCCTCTGAATTAGGAGACTATCATGAAAAGCAAATGTGGGAACACACCAGTTTCCCTTTATTTAAAGTTTTCCTACACTTGATTCAATTTAATAAGCAAGCATTAAAAACTATACTATGGTAAGCAGCCTAGAAGTGCATCTCCAGGTGCCTGGGCTGTATTCATACACTGATCCGACCCAGCAATAGAAAAGAAGGAACTTTACCTGCGGCATCAGAGAGGAACCTTAGGATGATGCCGCTGAGCGAAGGAAGCCAGACAAAGGAAACACATGCTGTATGATTCCACTTACACAAAGTCTACAAAATTAAAACTAACCGACAGTGACGGCAGATCAGTGGTTGTTTTAAGAAGGGATGTGGGGCGGGCCAGAGAGAGGACAGGAAAAGGCCACGGGGAACTCTTGGGGTGACGGGTGTGATAGGTGTAAGCACATGTCAAAACTTACCAAACTCTACACTTCAAATATATAGCCCTTATGTGAGTTATATGTCAATAGGGCTATTTTAAAAACAACTATCCTATGCAGGTGTCTGCGCCCGGCCTCAGGAACACAAAGGTAAATAAGAAACAAACTCTGCTTCCAGGGAGCTCAGATGTACATTCAACTAAATAGAATGCAAATCAAAATAAAAACTAGCATGATATAAAGAAAGAAACTATTATGGGGGCAAAGAAAAGGAGAGAATTTTTTTCTGGGAGTGTAGAGGATAGGAACAGCTAACTCATACAGGATTTACGATGTGCAGGGCACTAAAGTACGTTGACGTCTTTAATTCTCACGACAACCGTGTCTGGAGGTGCTGTCCTTCCACCCGCTTCACGGGTGAATCGGTGGCTCCAGAGTCCCTGTTCGTGCTCACTGGTCACCGCTCGCTCTGAGAAGCCTCGCTCGGCCCGGGCCTTGGAGGGTGCGTAGAGCCTCCCCAGAAAGAGGCTGTTTCGTCAGAGGTCCGTGTGCATTGTGACCCGGTGGGCCTGCAGCTATGCTTGAAATACAGCAAGAATTTCTACGGGGATACACTGGGAGAGCCGCAGGGGAGAGGAAAGGGAGACTGCGGCCAGTGTGAGCGGCCTTGAGTGATTTGCTAAGGAGTTTGGACTCTGACCTTCCGGCAAAAGGAAGCCACTGAAAGTTTCTGACCAGAAGAATAACATCAAATCTGAGCTTTAGAAAGAGAGTGGAGAGCAAAGAGAAAGGCTGCCCGCCTGCAGGCAAATGGACACCTGGCAAATCTCATGTGGGTCCATTCACAGGCATTGCACTAGGACCATAGTCAATCGATAGAGCTGGGATCGATCGCACTGTAAATTTAAGTTTCAGTCTCAGCATATTTCATTCTCTGGTCACCTGAGTCCTGTATTCTTTCTGTTTTCACCTGTGTTTCTGTACATTTTTTACCCAACAGAAAATTACAGACAACCACAACTGGAAAATAGAGAAACAAAGTGACCCTTTTGCAGGCCCTTTGCCTAAATTTAGTTCAAAATTGGTTCAACGTTGTCCCTACGCTGGCTTAAAATGAAAAGTACCATGATGACATTTTAACTTTTTTTCATGTGAAAGTGATCTTTTACCTCCGCATAAGTTCAAGTTGTCTGATCAGCTCACGGTCTGAAAAATCAAGCAGCACCAGTGTCGCTGACCCCAGGACGTCACCTGGCAGCCTGGAGGCAAAGCCCTGTCCTGAGCCGTGACCGGGCGGGTAGAGAACCCTGAAGAACAGCCTCTTCGGGGGAAAACGGGAGAAGCCGGTAGCTAGCAGTGGTCGCCTGTCGCCTGCCAGGAACACGTCATGTGGGCTTTCCTCTTAAGGGGGTAGGAGATGGGCACAAAAAGAAAGCCTCCCCCGCAAACAAGGACGTGGCATTGCCTGGAGAAGGACTGCCATGGCTGAGACACCATGGAGGCGTAACTGGAAAAACTAGAGTCCATGGAGGGAGCCTTGTGAGGAAAAAACAGTAATCAGAGCAAAAACCCAAGTGTTCCCTTGTGTTCTTAGTTCTGCCACGGACACCATGTCTGCTCAGGCAAGCTCCTTGATTCTTTGTTTTTATTTTATTCCCTGCTCGAGGATATTTTTTCTATTGCTTTTCAGAGAGAGAGAGAAAAAGGGGGGAGAGAGAAACACACACATCGATTGGTTGCCTCCTGGATCGAGCCTGCAACCAAGGTACATGCCCTTGGCCAGAATCGAACACAGGATCCTTCATTCCATGGGCCGACGCTCTAACCACTGAGCCAAACCAGCTAGGGTCTTAAATCATTATTTTAAAAATGGTACACTGCAACACTCACTCCCTGCTTCCATAAGCAGTCAGTATTTTTCAATACAGTCAACACACACTTAGGAGACCCTTCTCTGGCCCCAGCCACCCCAGCTGACGGCAGAGTCAGGGCTGGCTCCCGCTCTCCTGGTTTGTCCCAGAGCCCTCAGTGCTGCTCAGACCTCCTTACCGTGTCTGGAGAGCGTGGTAAGCATGCAGGAGGCTCCTCATTCCTGTGAGATCTGGTTTAATCAATTTGGGCTGACTCTAGCAATCTGCATTTTAGCTGATGGCCAAGGCATTCATGTCACCATACAATTTGAGACATATTAGGTCGCGCTAAACTGCTTAAGAAAGATCTATTTTCTCTCCTCTTCTTATTCTCTTTCTGCCTATTGAAATAGGTAAAATATTTGAAAGACAGTTTTGATGGATAGAGTTTTGCCTACCCAAACTATTAACACATTTACAGAATATTAACACTCATGTCAGTTAGAACTAGTAAATATTATTTCCTTTACAGTTTTCCAAACATTACAGACTAGCTTCTATTTTCTAAACATAAGTCTATTCATATGTTGCTGTGTGTCCTTGGAAAAATGAAATCAAATCTATCTCAACTTGTACAATTTTTGAGGATTAAATACCAAAATTGTTCATTTATATATTGTCACCCCCACTAGATCACAACCTCCTAAAAACAAAGATGTATCTGTCCTATCTGAATATATCTTACAACAATACCTACTAGATGGATGAACAGATGAAGGGATGGACGATGGATGGATGGATGGATGATGGATGGATGGATGCATGAACAGATGAAGGGATGGATGATGGATGGATGGATGGATGGATGGATGGATGGATGGATGATGGATGGATGGATGCATGATGGATGGATGGATGATGGATGGATAATGGATGGATGGATGGATGGATGGATGGATGGATGGATGGATGATGGATGGATAATGGACAGATAGATATACAGGTTTTTTAAATGAGTAAATATGTGAAAGAATGAATTCTGCTTCTAATAACCATTATAAATTGCTGCCAGAATTAGAAATATAAAATATTGCCAAGGGTTCAGCAAAACTCGTCTAATTATAATTGTTTAATAAACTAGAAAAGAAATGTAAAGAGAAGGCGACCTTACTGTACAGGACACTTTAATGTCCTTCCCACGCCTCCTCTCCCCAGCCTTGCAGCTGGTTGACTCACCGGCGCTGCCCGCGGGGCAGAATGATCTGTGCCACCGGCACATCGCGCGCCTCTCCCACGGCGATGACACATGTGGCCCACTCGGGGTTCCAGCTGGAGGTGTTGGGGGAGCTAATGCAGGGGGGCTTCCAGGGCTGGGGAGGAGCGAGACCATGAGGTCACAGACCGGCTGCCTCCCCCCTTCAAAAGCCGCCACCTGCTCCTGTTGCTCAGCGCCGGGAGGAAGCGGCGGCCTTTCAGCAGCGCCGCGCAGGATGTGGTGGGCCGTCTGCGGCCTGCTGGGCTGGCTCCCCCTGCAAGGTAAGGCCTCAGGGCCGGCGCGCCCGGACCGCCACCTGGCGTCGGGGCAGAGCTGCCGGCGGTGGGCGGCGTCCCCGGGAGCTCCCGCAGAAGCAGCCCAGGGGGTCTGCGGGTCCGCCCGCTCACACCAAGCGCAGCCCTGCGGCGTCCTGCGCTGCGGGGACACGGGGTGGAGTGAAGGCCGCTGTCCTGTGGGCCCCGTGGGACCTGTCGGGGACACGCGGCGAGCTTGCTGGGGCCGCCTCTTCAGTGTGCCCGCCGGAGGAGCGGCAGCTTTGGATTCTCAGATTTCCTTGCTGTGTGAGCCTTAGCCAAGCAATGCAGCTTCCCTGAAGCCCAGTCTCTGCATCTTGAAATGAAGAGGACAGTGTGACCCACCGATGCCCGGGCGCTACACGGTCAAGGTCAAAACGCGGGAGCGCTCTGGGCGCAGCAAAGCGCTGCGGGGCCTGGGTCAGGCAGAGCCGGTCATGGGCGGCGGGACCGCGCGCTGTGTCGTAGGGGCCGCCGTGCTCCGTGTTCACCATCATTCTCAGTTTTACTCTTGGTTTTTAATTCGAATGCAGCCTTGTGCAAATTAAAGGAAGACTCAGCTGCCTTTTGAGCGCAGGTGAAATTATTCCTACCCCAAGTGGGGGCAGGGCAGTGGGTGTCCCGGCGACTGCGGCTTGTGTGCAATTCGTGCAGAGGAAACGCTCAGAAATGTGCTGCTGCTTGTGTGTGTGCGCGCTTGTTGTCAAGCATTGAACCTGGGTACACGGGACGTCCCCGTCCCCCTGAATCTGTACCTGCCATAGAATTGATTCGGAAAGATTCTATTTAAAAAACTAAATTACCTACTTTATTTAGTATTTCAACTTTTTATCTCATACATTTCAATTTGTGCCTTCTAGTTTGATCCCTGTACCCTAAGGACTTGATAAGTATGCAATTTTGGTAATAAACAATATTTGTTCCTTTAATAAGTGGCTTAAAGAATAGCTACTACATTCAGAAAAACCCTACATTAGACAGCTAAAATTAGAATGCTTTAGATTATGCTGAAGTTTAAAGCCTCTAACTGATCTTAACTTTGTCAGGATTCCAGTTATTATCTCATCAAAATACCTCACAAAAATAAGTTTTTAAATAAAAACAGCAATAATCATGTTTTACTGTAAACCTAAGATGGGTCATTTAGAAATATGCTCAAATACTGTTTATAAAGAGGAGAGAAAAAATATGTATTGTGTAATGCACAGCACTGGGTACTTTCTGTTAACTAGATTTAATTCTAGCAAAGATACTGAGGTAGGTATTAATATCCCCAATTTACATAGGAGAAAATTTGAGGATAAAAGAAGTTAGAAAACCTGCCCAGGTTTTCACAACTAGTTAATGACAACATAAATATCAGCCTACAAAGTACATAGTAAAAGTATTTTCTCATGAATCAATGTATGTGCACAGGTGTGTGTGCATGTGTGTGTGCATGTGTGAGTGTGTACTGGGTTGTGACAGAAAATGTGTTTCTTAATGTGGAGCAAAAGTTTGAAAGCCACTGATTTACTCAGTTTGGAAGGTCCATTATTGAAAAATCCCGATGTGAAAACTTGGCAGAGGGCCACCCAGTGGGCGTCTAGTCCCACTGACATCTGAGAACTGATTGCTCTCTCTGACCTAAGCTGGCTCAGGCCCACCAGAGTCCCAAATAAGAAAGGGGTTGACTGTGTCCTTTCGTGTTGGTACAGAGGCAGGAAATCCACTGTGGCACCACTATAAATGATCAGCTGTGCTTAGCTAATTGATTACGGGGAGATCCCTCTACCGTCTTCTAGTGGCAACTTCTAAGGCTGCCCAAAGTCTACAGGCCAGAAAAGCCTCACAGTCTCGGAGCCCACTCCTTCCAAGGTTGTCGTTGGCATAACTAGCTTCGAGGGCTGCTAATCAGTAAGCACGAAGGGTTTTTCAGAATCAATCCCATTGGCCTCTGTTGTGGATGGTGACAGTCCCCCAACTTGCACCCTCTCTGCTGGCCACTTGGAGGAGGGTAGGCTACAGGAAACCAAAGGAACAGCTGCAATTGAGTGGGGTCCTGTCGATTCTTCTGACCAGGGAAAAGTCATATGCTTGTTGGCACATATTTGAGGCAATTTCTTTAAAGTTATACTAGAAATAATTTGATTTTGCCAAAGTCAGATTCTTTTTCACACTCATAATTTTCTCTACTGATTCTATCTTCAGAATAATAATCATTCCTCTTTGTGAAGTTCTGATGGACGAAAGCGCATTTCGTCTCCCACCTCACAATAGTCTTGTAAATGAGGCCCTGGCTGGAGAAGTAACTCACTGCATGTCTCTGGTTTTAACTTAGCTCTAGTCTTTATTTTTCAACACAACAAATACAAAGTCAGCATCTTATTACTGAATTGTGCATTTACTCATTTTTAGCCATTAATTCAACTAATACTTAAAATCTTACTCTGTGCTAGGCCCTGGTAATATAAAATGAATGAATGGCAAACCATTTTTCCAAGAGGAGTTTGTAATCCATCCACAGAGACTTACGTGTAACCACTTATTTATAAAGTGCTGTGCTAAGTGCTATAGCAGAAGCCTGTTGAACGCCTTTGGGGACCTGGAGGAGAGAGTAGGTAGGTCATTGTGGGGAAGACGGAGCGGGTAGGGCAGGTTTGACAAAAGTGGTGTAATTTGAGTTTAGTCTTGAAAGAGATAAGAAAGGTCTTCCAGGCCAAGAGAACAGCATGAACCAAAGCAAAGTATCTTCATGAGCCTGGACTTTCGGAAAACAACTGGCCACTTGCATGGAGCATCTGGAAAGAAGTATCAGCCAGTGATATGGGACAAGAAGATAGGAATCAAGGTATTTGGGATTTTGGTCTCATTCTTGCAAGTAACAGGAGCCTTAACAAGTAGTCTAGTAGAGGAAACAGGTGATCAAATTTATGTTTTTCAATGGAACTCTAGAAGCAGATCAGGATGATCAATTCGAGGGAGCAGAGACTTGAAGGAAGTTATTGCAGTGGCCCAGCAAAGAAACACTGAGTGCCTCAGCTAAAGCAGTAATAGCAGTAAAAACGTAAAATAAAAAGATGAAGAAGGGGCGGGGGGGACAAATTGATTACAGAGGTGTTTAGGAGATAGAAAGTGGTTCCCGGTATCTGGTGTGCAGTGGCTGGTGAGGACATTACTGAACACAAGGAAACACTGGAAAGGAGCAGGAGGCGTGCTTGTGCTAGGCGTGCCCGCAGCACGGAGCAGGAGAAATAGTGGGTTCCCATTGCCCGTGTCCATCTTAGGGTCCCTGCAGGACAGACTCTGTTCTGGAGCTTTTAAATTTATCACATGCAAATCTAACCCACTAAGGTAAGAAAAAGAAAGGATACTAATCCTTTCCTCAGCCGACTGTGCTGACCTGCAGTAGAGGCAGAGATCACACTGCAACTCCCCAAACCTTGGGGAAAACCAAGGACTCTTTAGAGGGGCACAGCTTTTACCCCTGTGTGCTTGGCAGGGGGCTGTGCCTGCTGCCTGCCCTTTGCCTGGGGAGTGGATCACATGTGCTTTGGCATGAAGTCGTCCCACCGTTAGGACAGTTAGGTAATGGGGTTGGAGGTGGAGATGGTGAAAGGTCGCAGGTTCCAGTTCCGCACACAAACCAGTCACAATCAATAGCCCTCATAGACTCAACAAGCAACCTCTTAACACACACACTGCATGGATGGATGAATTCAGTCATGGAAGTGACAGCCAAGCCCAGAAATCAACAGTCACTGAGTGAGCATGACCTGCCAGTGGTAACTGGCGACACCAAGAGAGACAAGTCATTCATTGCCAAGCTCTGCACGCTCAGCCTCTCAGAGCCACAGAGAGCTAATCTGCAGCTGGAACTCCTCACTCAGACGGGGAAGACTAAACGGGCACAGAGCACTCAGGTCTGCCCAGGAAAGGCTGAGTAAAGACGTACATGTTTGCGAGCTTGCAGAGAGGAAGTGGTGAGCAGAGGAGATGCCCACACCCCATCCATCCCTCTGATGAAGACGGTGAAAGTTTGACTCCAAGCTTTGGTGAAAACAGTTTAAAAGAGGAGTTCCAGTTTAGTTTTAAATGTCAATGAGAGGATCATGGGGAACTGTTACTTAAAAGATGTGCCACCAAAACTTAGGTACAGCCATCCTCTCCCCCCTTAACATGCGCTAGACGCCGTGTGCACATTTCAAGCACTGCAGCGAAGCAGCAGGGGCCGGGGCCTTCGCAGCTGGTGCTCTTGCCTTCTGCAGTGGCTTCCTGCCTCCGAATCAAGCGTGGGGTCTGCATGATAGCCCTGAAGGATAAACAGGCCTGTACAGCCAGAAGCAAGGCTTGGAGCACAGACAGTGAAAAACAACAACTAATTTTCTATGCCTCAAACACAGCCCTTTCCGTCTAAACTCAGGCACCTGCAATGTGGGCAGTCTGCTCAGCAGCCTGGTCCTGCGTTCTCAACAGCAAGAGCAAGCACTAATCTCAGGAGATGCAATTCTTTAGCATAGGCTAAAAAGCCGTACAACTTAATTCATAAGCATGTATCCCAAGAAAAAGACAATGATATACACATGTTTAAAATGAGAGGCATTTATTCATAACCAGGCTGCCGATAAATCTTGCCACTCCCGTCTCCCCAGATGCAGGCTTCCTGTCTGGGCAATCATTTACCAAGGGGAAGAAATTGGCAAAATTTCTAAGTATCAGTTCTGGCCAGAAGGATGAAATCAGGGCATGCTGATTACAGTAGTTTCTGTTCTATTATTGATTCAATGCAGCATGTCCCTCCTGCCTCTCAGTGCTCTTATTAAAAACAGGAGAACCTAGATCTCTGCCCACTTGCCTGCATTGTTGTGCCAGCACGAGGCTGGCATTAAGTCATTGCTTTTTAAGCTTGCACCGCGATAGTTCCTGTAAGGAAGGAATGTGAAACATACTCACTGCCCTCCAGAAACTTCAGTCTGTTTATGGGAAGCAAGGTAATGCACAAGAACTAGAGAGCAAAGCAGGAGTCACAATGAAATGGCTGTGGACACAACCATTGGAAGCTCTAGATCAAAGTCTTGGCTCAGAGCCGTTTAACCTTAGAGAAAATTCTGTTGTCACTTCAAAGCCTCTCTGCTAACACCCTTATTACTCAATTATGGATCGGTTTTATAGATTGGAATGTTTCCAAATGACCCGACCGAAGCAGAACTGTGGCCTTATGCCTCAATGCTTTTGTGAAAAAACAATCTTTTTATTGACTCTCTGTTGGTCATTGTAACATTGGCTGATGATATGGGTATTTTCCCTTGGGACTCAGGGAAATTTTTCCCAGGAAAGGCAGAATGAATACAATACAATGACTCTGGGTGGTTACTGCCAGAGGCTCGATTGAATTAATGACCTAGGAATGCAACAAACGAAAAGGTCCACACCAATTAATTTCCAGAGCTCTCCAAAGTACCTTTCTTAATACTTGAAATCTGTCACAAGCAAATAATTCCTTTCTTATTTCTCGTTTTTAAAATTTAAAATAATGCAGTAAAACTCATTACATGTCATTCATAATTTCTACCCCACAGTATTCTTACATGCACTGAAGTGTTTTGTACTCTCCTTGATAAGAATTGTCATCCTCAGAAAAAAAAATTTTAATTTAAAATTTGAAGAAGTAAGAGACCGCAATAAGTGTGCCAATTTATTTTTCTGTCACTATCTTTTTGGGAGGCTCAAGTTACAGGTGCTTCAGATCAGTTGTTTTCTATTCTCTGGGGACTGTGACTTGGGGAGTCAGACTGCACGCCTGCTGCAGGGGTGCTGCTGTGGATGCTCCACTGGCCTCCTCTGCGGACGCCCTCTCGGGGTAGGAGCTCTTCTGCAGGAGCCAGCTGGTCCCGCCACGGGCGGCAACACAGTTCACACTCTGTCTCCGGGAACCGAGACTCGCACTCGAAGGCTCAGGGGCTGGTTTCACAGAGCAAGGCCAGAGAGGCTGAGGCTCCTGGGTCTCATCACTTAGTGCAACCAAGTTACCTGGGCCTGGAGCTCGCGGCCTATAGACCTGGGTACGGACCCCAGCTCCAAGGCTGTGTGACCTTGAGCCTCTCTTCCCTCAGCTGTAGAGCGAGCCAAATAGTTCTTGCTTTGTAGGGGTAGTTCGAAAGTTAATCTAAATGAAGGTAACGTGACCTGTCACAGTTCCTGGCACATGACTGAACAAGTGCCCACAGATGCTCTTCAACTGTCCCCTTTTCCTATCCAGACCCCACCCCTTCACTGAGACCTTCAGGAGCATCTGTCCTGCTCCTGCACACAGTGCCCACTCCGCGCCTCGCGTTTCTTGGTATTGACTCACGTTTTGTTTCTATAGAAATGTATATGAAATGCTCGAAGAAGTGAGGGAGGTTTGTTGGGGCTGAGTCCCTGCCTGGGCTCAGGAGCGGCCCGGCTCAGGCCAGCCTGACCCTCCCCGATTCTCTCGCTCCGCAGAGGCCTTTAGGACGGGGCGCACAGAGACGGTGACGGTGGAGGAAGGCGACGCCCTCACCCTGGACTGCATGGCGCCCCAGGCCAAGGCCGCCCCCCTGCAGTGGCTGGCCCCCTCGGGGTACACCATTTTTTTAAATGAGCATCCTGGTAAGTGAAAGAAAAATAAACTGCCCCAGACCTCAACTGGAGGGATTTTCCAGACAGACAAGTGGGTGGGACAGAAAGCCAGCATGAGTCACCCAAAGGGTGGGCTTAGCCCCGCCTACTAATACCCCAGAATCACCCAGAAGCTTGTTATTTCACACCTGGCTACCTTCCGTTTTGTGACAGGAAGTCTGAAATGGAAACCTCACCAGAGTGGTTGGTAAAGGGGATTCAAATTATGAAGCATATTCTCATGACCCGCCTGGCCCCTCATCCCCACGTCACATTTCCAGTCTCGGTGACCATGAAACAAGCAGCTGCACACAGACACATAGCCACTAACTGCTCTTCCTTCTGATGCAGCCAGCACCCCCCCCACCTGCAGCCAGCACCCCCCCACACCTGCAGCCAGCACCCCCCCACCTGCAGCCAGCACCCCCCACACCTGCAGCCAGCACCCCCCACACCTGCAGCCAGCTGCTTCATTGTCCCCCTGAGCAATCCAGTCCTGTCGCATGCTATCTCCTTCAGCCTTAACAAAGTCCAGATGGCTGAGCTACAGCAGCCGATGGGACACACTGCCTTGGAAAGGAGGCCGTCACTCCTCTCTGCACAAACACACCTGAGTGTGTCCTCAATGCCTGGCATGGAAAGGGAGCCATTTCTCAGTTTTACTGAGATGTTATTGACATATAACATATTAGTTTCGGGTGTACAACATAATGACTTGCTATGTGTGTATATAAATTCAAAATGACCCCCATATACTTACATCTCTTGTTTGCAGGATTCTTAAGCCTATTTAATTCATCTCTGTGAGCAGGACTATAGTAACCCCTCCCCCCGCCCTTCACAATAAGTCATCGTATATCTCCACTCAGTATTTCCAACTTGGAAAGTCTTCAGAACAGCAAATTTCATTCTGCTCTTAAAAAGCAGAGCCTCTGAAAAATGTAACACGCTTTGAAAACATTATTAAGTGTTGATATGTTAGGTGTAAAATAACTAAATATAACTATTTCAAGCTAAATTAACTATTAAGACTAGATTCCAATAGAAGAAATAGATATTAACTGTTAAAAGCTCTGACAGAAAAACTTCACATAGAGATAATTCTGTTACATGATGCTTTCGGTTCTTTGTGTTGGGTTTTTAAACTCGATGGTGATGACGTCATCAAATGTCAGGCAGGAAGCCTGAACTGAGCTCCCTGGTTCCCAAGCAGGGCTACGTTTGCCTCCAGGGACATTTGCAGGATCTGCAGAGAGTCTGCGGCAGCGATGGAGAAAGGCGGGGGAGCAGGAGGGTTCTGGCATCAGAGGGCAGAGGCCAGGGGTGCAGGTAAACACCTTACAGTGCACAGAACAGCCCCAGGCGAGGAACTAAGGACTCAAGTGTCAGTGGTGCTGAGGTGCGAGTTCCTGCATTCAGTCCAGGTAGCATCAGGACGCAGCCCTGGTTCCAGACAAGAAACAGTCTTCCTTCTCAGCCATTCAAGGTTTAGCAAGTTTAGGCTTGTTCATATGATAAATCTTAACAGAAAGGGAAAAAAGAAAGGAAGGGAGGGAGGGAGGGAAGACAAAGCGACTCGCTTCAGGAGCCTCTGGTGAGCGAAGGGACCTTCACTTGAGATGGGCTTCCCAGGTCGACAAAGAATGACGAGGAACACTTGCTACTGGCTGGGATTCTCCAGAGTTTGATTTTTTAAACCCCCATTGGCTGCACACCTGGAAAGACTAAATCATAATCCTTGGGGAACTTCAAATAATAATGAACTATTAAAAATTAAAAATAAAAAGCGCCCAGCTGGAGCAATGACGACCAAAGCTTTTATTTTCCATTCTTCACATTTATTCTGACCAGACATCAAATGAATCAGACCTAAAAAAGGTGGGGCATTGTTGTTGTTTTAAAATATATCTTTATTGATTTCAGAGAGAGGAAGGGAGAGAGAGAGAAACATCCATGATGAGAGAGTCATTGGCCAGCTGCCTCCTGCACGCTCCCCTTGCTGGGGATCGAGTCCGCAACCTGGGCATGTGCCCTGCCCGGGAATCGAACTGGCAACCTTTTGGTGCTCAGGACAACGCCCAACCAACTGAGCCACACCAGCCAGGGCTAGTGAGGCCTTTTTCATCATGTAGAAAATAGAATTCTTTACAGTTCTTCTGCCACCTGAACCCTCCACCAGCATAGTGTTCTTAATTTCCTACAAACAGCAATAGAGCAAATGGTTTATTTCGCAAAGACTAGTATCAAAACATTCCCTAAACTAACTTCCAGCTGTTGACAGGCATCCAGCTGGTAAAACTAGAATTTGCAAGTCAGCTCCATTCAAGATGGGATATTTGTTCCTTTAAAGCGTGAAAAGCAAGAGCTGCTCCTGGGAGGAGTCGACCCGCTGAGTCTGGCCTCTGCGGCCTTTCTCACGGCCGCTCTGCCTCTGCCCCGCACAGGTCTGAGGAGCACCAGGTACCAGCTGCTTCACCGCTCGCCCGACCGGCTCGCCATCCGCGTGGCCCGCGTGACGGCCCAGGACGAAGGCGTGTACAAGTGCCTGCACTACGGGCGCGCCGTGAGCACTCAGCGGGTGCGCGTGGTCGTCCTGGGTGAGTGGCTCCCAGCCGGGGCCCCCGGAGGCGGGCAGGGTGCGCAGGCACCTCACGGATCATTTCGGTTTTAAAACGTTACCTCCAGCGAGCTATCACCTGGGCCCCTCGGCCGCCTTTTGTGGAAAGGAAACAGAAAGGAGCATTTTCAGTGGCAAGCCCTAGATTAAAGTGCGAATTCATGAAATCCATCTTTGGCAGCAATTTACTTTTCTCTCCGGGGAACTAGAAAAAGAGCATTAATATTTGACGACCTGAGACCCTGTGTCAGGCACTGCACTAGGCTCGGAATGAGGCGAACTAGGCACAGCCTCTGCCCACAGGAGTCCGCTCGCTAGCTGAGAAAGGCAGCACGTGTGTGTAATGAGGTAGGACATTATGACAGCGTGATTCGGACGTAGCTGCCCTGGAAAATCAGCCCGCATCCTCTGCCAAAGTTCCCTCTCTCGGTTGGGGGTGGGCTGGGGGTGGGGACACGAGTCGGTGGCAGCCCCCTGCTCGGCTGGGACTTGCTTGGTTCTCTAGATGGGCACTTTTGTTCAGCTCAAGTCTTACGATCTTTACAGTTTTGCTTCTGTGGCAGAACAGCTCAGTTAAAAACTTAATTCCACATATCATACAAATGAATTTCTTAAACTTCCCTTATTGAGGAACCATAGTGTGGTGCCCTCCATAAAGGAATGGCACAGTGAGAGTGTCAGGAGAGGAGTGGCTCCTGGGGTCTCAAGGCCCAATGTGACAGCTCAGGTCTGTCTCTCCCTCACCTTGCGGCCACCCCGCACTCGGCTCAGGCTGCTGTGGGCCCTCGGCAGCCCCACGCCCATGCCCACCTCCATCACGTCGTCTTCTAACCAACGAACGGTCTAGGGGCCGAGTCCCAACAGCCGCTGTTCCTTACCGGCCTCGTCTCCCCCATATCGGAGCTGCCAGCACCTAACACATCTGGGGGGTCCTTGGAGCTGGCTTCGCGCCGTCTGGGTGGCAGCGGGGATTCAGTGTGAAGGGGCAGGTCAGGGCCAACGTGCGAAGCAGAACGGGAAGAGCGAGAGGTCTGACTAAAGCGTGTTCCCAAGACAGGAGTGGGAGGGAAAGGGACCAGCGAACCCTTCATAAGACACGCGTGTCCTTGATGCTGGGAGAGGACAGAAGCAACTTACCTTGAAGTGAGTCTCAGGCCCAGGAAGTTTAGAGCTGAAACCGTCAGCTCATAAACCAGTCTCTGCCCGTCACAGGCAACGAAACTGATAAACCAAGGAACTGGGGGCCTAACCCAGGCTCTTACAAGTTGGTGGCAAACGTGGAGCTAGAATTCCGGTCTCCATTCCTGACCTAGTGCTCAGCCAATCACATAACAGTCATATATCAAATGTAAAAATTGTTTTTGAAACATAGTCAGTTTGGAAATTTTTAGGGCCTGATCACGCTCTGGGTGACAAACATTCTGACTACAGCCAAAGTAGCTTTCCAGGTACATAAAAGCCCTTTAACTATATTCTGGAAAAGGTCAGGTAAAAAAATTTGCCCATGATTTAGACCATAACCCACACTGATCCCTGTAGATTATTAGGCTCTGTGCTTTGCTGAGATATGTAGGCCAGCTACTTAAGCACAGAAAAATCTGTTTTTTTCCTAGCAACTCCTTTCAAGTCAACCCTGGAAGCTTCAGTCATCAGAATGCCAAATAGAGAAGAACAAGTTATACTTAAATGCTCCACCGTGAGAAGCAAGCCCCCTCCCCAGATCACTTGGCTGTTAGGGAACCACACGGAGCTCCATGGTAAGTGGAGAAACAGCGCTCTTTCCTCCTTTGTTTTCCTTCCTAAAGTTCCAAGGGATTTTTTTTTTTTTTTTTTTTTTAATGTTCTGGCACCCTCTGATGGCAGTGGGTGCCAGAAAACACCATCCAATAATTATCAGTTCTTTTCCAAATTATCCTTATAACCAATCAGTATTACTTTTTAATCTTGAAAGGCTAATCACAAATACATTATTACATGTTTTGTGTAAAACAAAGCAGAAATCTAAAATGTAATGTTTATTATAGCGTCTTAAAATTTGACAAAATTTCATAAAATAAAACAAAATAGAGCTATTACCTGAGAGCATAAACTTTTTATTAGGCATAAAATTGAAAATCCATTTAACATAATGCATGGTCTTCCTTATACAGTGTAAGTACCCTGTCATACCCTCAAAGACAGGTGAAAATTATGGAAACAAAGAATCTAAACTTGGAGGCTTTTGATTGAAGCAGATTAGTAATTGTCATGCTTAGAACTATTTATAGTTTGTTTATATTTCCACAAACATTACATTTGATTTTACATAATCATAGATTCTTAGAGCTGGGAGGACTCTCTATTGTTGAGGAAACCGAGGGTCAAGTGGAGTTCTAGAGAAAAAAGACCTAGAGCCCAGATGTGATCCTCAGTCCAGGGCCAAATGCACAGCACGAATGGTTTCCCCTTTAATTTGCCCTATTCATTAAATGGAGAAGTCTGTGTCTTTGTATTTCACCACATTCGGGCTGTCCTTGCACCGTTACAGGCTCTGGATTTTTCAGTAGTGAAGGGTTTATAGAAGCCCATCCACCCTGTTCCCTGGCCTCCCTGTGTGACTAGGGCCAGGCTCACGGGGCAGCAGCCTGTGGCTGGAATGAGGGTGGAAAGGGAACAGGTTTGCCAAGATGTCAAGGCCCCAAGTCTCTGAGAGAACCAAGCTCATCTGATAACATTAAATAGCCCCAACCTCACACACACCTCAAATGCCGCACAGGGGAAACCCACCATGAATTTGAAGGTGACGGGAAGAAATGTAACAGCAGCAGCACACTCCGAGTGAGCGCCGACGGCAGAAACTCCACCGTGGGCTGCGTGATCCGGCACAGGGGCCTCCGAGGACGAAGGCTGGTAGCCTCCTTCCGCCTGGAAGATCTGGGTAAGAACTGATGTCTAGAATCATTTTTAATTTCCCTCCGTATTATTCTCTCAAACAAGATTAAACAGCGGGAAAAGTCTTGCAGAGCCAGATCACTGTCCCAAAGCTCTGCTAATCGCACATTCTCTTAATGATTGAGATTCTCCAGCTGGTGGCCACTGTCCCAATGTTCAGAAAACCCCCCTCGCAAGAACGCCTAGCACAGCGTCCTAAGCATATAGCGTCCTGCTAGCCTTTTGAGGATGACAGCCAGCGTGACTTAACCTTGCTCCGTTTCATTGCAGTCACGTTCTCCGAGAGATCACGGAGCAACTGCACCTTTACATCTAAGCTTGTCTGTATCATTTTATGCGAATAGAAAGCACTCACTCAGTGACATGACATCATCATTATTCTTTACATATATTTTGTTAAAACTGTTTTAAAGATTTTAGCTTAATCATGTTAATATTCTGAGCAAAACACAAATAACCATAAAAATAAACAAACATCAAATATTAAACACGAAGAGAAGTTGCTTCCGTTGTGAGAATCTCTGTTCCCTGATTCCTTCACCCTAAGTGGAAGAAATGATTTTTAAACTATGTAAAACTTTTTAGCAAAGAAGGACCCTATAAGAAGTGGCGTAAATCACACATCTGTAATTAACAGGCCTCTGGCCTGATTATGTTATACGGCATTTCCCAGTGTAAAAAGAGATTCCTGAAGTACAAGGATTCCCTCACACTAGTGAAGGAGGAGACTGCAGGGTGCAGTGTGTTGGAGAGAGAGCTCTGTATCCAGTGAAAGAACTGATCATGAAAGACAACTGCTCACGAGAACTTCACTGGGAAAACCGCCCGTGCTGCCGGCCCAGTGGCACTGTGGCTCCGGTTAGTCGGTCCCCTCTCACTGCCACATGCTTTCCACCTGCTGCTTTCTCATCAAACCAAAAGTACTTCTTGAGGCAGCTGCATTTAGAAGGCCCAGGGACCCACAGACTGGGCTGTCATCTGACGCAAATGTTCCTGCCCTGCTATGATTCAGGCCCCAGCCTCCACCCCATCCCTGGGAGGGAGCACAGGGCATGCAGGGGATATGGGAGAACTGCCAAAGAGAAATGAGAATTTATTTATCTGATGCTTCTGAAGGACTTTCAGATTCTTTCAAGCGTTTTCCTCTATTCATTGTCAGTAACTCTCTTCCTTCAATTTTCTCTGGTATCTTTGTGGCCGCCAGGTTCACTTCAGCCTTATAGTCTGTGTTACGCTTTTTCTAATGTTTTCTCACTGGCGCTTCTTCCTTTCCTTGGAGCTCTTGCATGCAATTCAGGCTTTTTTATAATTTTAAAAAAACTTTAACATTTGATTAAGACAGGAACATGTTAAAACCACAGAAATTCTTTGATTAAATAAAAAGCGGAGAATACTCATAGATGTTTATAAAGACATTACCCACCTGTCACACATCAGTATCAATATTTGCAAATTAGCAGACGCCTTTTTTATATGCTCCTTGGTGGCAGG
The DNA here is from genome assembly GCF_964146895.1 of Miniopterus schreibersii. NCBI lineage: Eukaryota > Metazoa > Chordata > Mammalia > Chiroptera > Miniopteridae > Miniopterus > Miniopterus schreibersii. The sequence goes on along the minus strand of NC_138122.1, from coordinate 2,360,194 downwards.
CTGTTCATACACTGCTCAGACCTATGCTAAGCGGAACCCTGGAAACATTCCTAGATATTGTTTAATATTATACAATAACAGTTAGTAAGCATTGTGCAAGCATGTTGTGTGACTGGACTCCTTCATTCTCACAAAAAATCCCAAGAGTAAATGCTGTCAGTACCTTCATATTACAGCTACTCAAAAACGGAGCATTCCCAACGTTAGGCATCTTGTTCAGACTCACTGAGCAGCAAGTAACAGCCCTGGGATTGTACCCAGCCTGAGCCTGGCTGCAGGGCCCCCCAGCAAATGAGGACTTAGATGTGTGATGGGAGGATGTGCGATGGACGGGGGTGAAAAGGTGGAGGCAAGTGGAGACAGTGAGTGCCCTTGGCCCGGGACTGCCAAATGCGCCTCCCCGCAGAGGTCCCGCAGGCTGCACCCCAAAGCCCCACAGCAGGCAGATAGCAACCGCGGGACACAGATCCGCAGACCAGCCAGAGCTGCGAGCCACAGGCCTGAGGCTCCTGCAAAACCTCCGCGAGCAGGAGGCGCCAAGTGCATGCTCCAGCCTATTGCACTGAGCACAGTGTGGGCAAAACTGTTCTCTGCAGCTGCAGAACTTTGTTTGTCCCCCTTTCCTAGTTACTGATCCTAAGACAGCTCCAGAGGCCCCTGGGAAGAGCTCTCCACCCTCTCAAGACGCCCAGCAGTCCACCAGCACCGGTAAGTGTCGCAATCGCTAAAACTCTAAAAGATCCTCTCTCTTTGGGAAGTCAGTTTTCCAATGATAAGTTTTAAGAACATTTTTAATTTTAACTTGTAACAACACCATGCAGAACCCCCTCCAGCTTTGTGGTGACCTGGAGAAGTGCCATAGTTAACCATCCAGTGGGCTCAGAAGTAGCTAACAGCTTGTAAGCTCCCCCTCCCACTCCCCTCCCCTCTCCTTCCTCTCCCTCTCTCCCTCTCTCCCCTCTCCCCTCTCCCTCTCTCCCTCTCTCCCTCTCTCCCTCTCTCCCCTCTCTCCTCTCCCCCTCTCCCCTCTCCCCTCTCTCCCCCTCTCCCCTCTCCCCCCCTCTCCCCTCTCCCCTCTCCCCTCTCTCCCCTCTCCCCTCTCCCCTCTCTCCCCTCTCTCCCCCTCTCCCCCTCTCCCCCTCTCCCCTCTCCCCTCTCCCCCCCCTCTCTCTCCCTCTCTCCCCTCTCCCTCTCCCCCTCTCCCCTCTCCCCCTCTCCCCTCTCCCCTCTCTCTCCCCCTCTCCCCTCTCCCCTCTCCCCCTCTCCCCTCTCCCCTCTCCCTCACACACACACAATTGTGACATTTGCATTTCCAATGTGGTAAAGGACAAGGTAGAATTCACTTAAGGGGAGATTCATTTCTTTGCTTTTCCATCTGGAATAGACCAAACACAAAATAAAGACTTGGTATCAACAAGGAGCAAAGAAGCAGGACTGGAGAGTTGCTGTTTCTGTCATTGAGGAACAAAATCACCTCCGAAGGTTCCTCAGTTAGCTGGTTGTTAAGAACTCAGGTAGTTTTTAATGATGGCGTTGAACTAGAAATGCAGAACTTAGAAAGCCTGGATTAGACAGTGAGCCCACCACTAGGTGGTTAACTCTGGACAGTGATCATATATTTAATTTATATTTACATTTAACTCAGCATAATATCAGGTAACAGCGGTGCTCAGGGAATGAATGGACGCATGCACGCAGTCCTTGTGGCGCCCTGAGTGACACCGGCCTCGTCAGGGGACATGCTCCCGCCTCCCCCGGTTCAGACACTGTCTCTGTGACAGAGCAGCTTGGTGGGATAAGTGCTTCAGAACAATACCATGTTCATAGTTCTGACTAGCAGACCACACTTAAATTTTTTATCTTGAATAATATTTAAAACTAGATGTTTGGAGGTTTTAAAACTGATCAGTACAACATGTGCTATGTAGTTTTTTTGAAGGACATTGGAGAATGAAAATATTGTGAAGTGGGACGGCCACATTACTTGCTTTAATAATCCAATATTTTTACAATGTTTAGAATCTACTTGTCTTTAAATTGGCTCACACCACTAGTAAACAACTCCATTTTCTGCTCTGCCTCTTCATGTATAACATGAGAGTTTAAAAATATGGTCTGAAATCCCTTTGAGCTTTCCATTTCTACAGTTTTATTACTGCTAATGACACCCATTTTCAGTAGAAGATGGGTGGTTTCATTCCCCTTTGGAATGGGCTAAAAAGCCGGAGACCGCAAGGGAAGAAGTAGGGAAGGTACAGCAACACCCGAGAAAGGCCTTTATGGTTCTAGAAGGTGCCTTCCCCAGCAAAGGCCCAGCACAGCCCGCTCCTGGGCGGGCGGCCTAGGTCTGAAGGGCGCGGGGCCTGCTGTTCCCAGCCTCAGGCTGCAGGCTGTCTGCCCACGGAGCTCGGCCGTCTGCCGCCCAGCTGCTGTCTGGGGCACCTCAGGGGCCTCCGCCCTCGCTGGCCTGATGCAGGAAGGAAGCATAGGACAGGTGTCAGCTGTGGCTTCTGAGTCTCAGTACCGACTCCGCCACTGATCTGCTGCAGGACCTGAGACGCTTCACTCAGCTTCTCTAGAGCTGTTGGCTCAGAGCTGTGCTGAGGAGTAACGTGTGCCAAGTGCTCAGTTTAAGGCCTGCACAGAGGAAATGTTCAATAAACAACACGCACCTTAAAAAATGAGGCCAAGAGCCTGGCCGGTGTGGCTCAGCAGCTGAGCATCGACCTAGGATCCAGGAGATCGGGTTCGATTCCCAGTCAGGGCACATGCCCGGGTCGCGGGCTCCATCCCCAGTGTGGGGCGTGCAGGAGGCGGCCCATCAATGACTCTCTCGTCATTGATGCTTCTGTCTCTCTCTCCCTCTCCCTTCCTCTCTCTGAAATGAATAAAAACATACTTAAAAAATAATAATAAAGCAAAGTAAGTCAGACGATTTGCAGCTCGTTTTGGAAGATGTGAGAAGTTCCTAAATGACCTCTGTGTTTTTCAGTGAGCATCACTGAACTTGGTCTCCAGAGCTGCTTCGCTGCTTCTGGGTGGCCGCGTGTACATGCGCACTGTACATGCACAGTCGCATGCACACGTCCCGTGTTTCTCTCGCCTTAGTTGCAGGAACGGAGGGTTTTAGTACAACAGAGATTGACAAGGGAGACGAAGGACGAGCCACTCAAGACCCGGATTTGACCACTGGTGAGTATCTCCCACCACATGGAGGATAAGCAGTCGGCACTTTAACCTCCCAGTCAGTCCAGTCGTTTTGTTCAGCCCTGCCGTCCATTCCCCTTGACCTTCCTGCTGGTTAGCTGCTCCCTCCCCCTTGGCGTGGCCGCCTCCTCCGGCTCCCGTGACAGCTCTCCCAGTCCTGTTGCTTTGCTGCCAGTCCTCCCCTGTGCCTGTTCGCGGACTTCCCTCTTCCCTCCCGCCTGCTGCTTCTCGTGTGTAGAGATGCTCTGATTTTACATCCTCTCCTTGGTTCTTTCCTTAATTCCTAGACAGCTTACTGTTCCCAAGACTGTCCCAGTTGCCACCAGGCAGATGTCGTACCTGTGTCTCCAGAACATTCTCTTGAGCACTAGTCCCTGTTACCTACATGTCTCTGCCTGAATTTTCTGCCATATCCTCAAATTCAACATTGCTAAGAACTAAACACATCTTCTTCCACAGAATCAGCTCGTCTGAAGTGTCACATGGGCCCAGGCCCTGGTGTCCTCACTGTGCACGCGCGTATGTGTGCGTGTGTGCTTCACGTGAAATCAGTTTCCAAGGGCTTTCGAGTCTTTCCTTTCAGGTGTTTTGCCCACTTTCAGGGCCACCACCCTGATCCAGACCCTCACCATGTCCTGCATGCAGACTATAACTTCAGGTTCTCCTTCTGTAGTCTATTTTTAGCACCTTCCTACCCAAACATCCCTTTGCGCCTTTTACACCTGTGTTCAGAAAGCCTCTGGCTTCCACAGTCTACAGCGCAGACCCTGAGCCCTGATCTGCCCAGAAGGTGCGGGGACCAGCTCCCTCTGCAGTCCGCCTCTGTCAGGTCCTTGCAGGATGAAAACATCCTCTCCTGTTGGTGGCCCTGCCCTCACGTGTCCTAACTGGCCCCGAGGGAAGGAAAGGCTTCACTCCTTACTCCCTTTGCAAGGTTAATGTCGCCACTGAACACTTTCCTGACCACCTCAGGGACGGCGCCTGCCTCTGAATCCCTGAGCACACTATTACGTTAACACACGTGGATCTAAAATTCGGCACAGATAGCTGACTGCTCTTTGTTTTTATTAATCTATTTGTTTACGTCTAGAGAGAACTATCCCAAATAATAGGAACCCTGTCTCACTCAGCCCCAAGTGCGATGCTCTGCAGGGGGCTGGCCCTTCCTAACTGCCTGTTGGCTGAGATGAGGGCACCGGGACATTTAGCAAAGCTGGGGCCCGTAGAAGCAGAATTCTAGGTTTAGAAAGGCCTTTATGGCTCATCTAGTTTCTGGGCAAATGCCTTGATGTAAGAACACATTTATCCCAGCCAAAGTCAACAGATACTCATTTTATTTGCATAGTTTTCAAACTCCTTAACAGCCTCTCTTGCTAAACCACACTTTGCTAAAAACAAATGAAGCCTACAGCTAATTTGAATCCCCTGACTATAATTTAAGTCAATATTCTCACGTTTTCTCTAGGAATGGAAAAGAACTACTTCAATATCGATATAACCTAAAATCCTCTTTTAAATCCTCCCACGATGGCGCTGGTTGCGTTCTTGTGTTCAGAGGGAGCAGTATGAGTCTTTCTCCTTCAGGGCAAAGCCCGTCCTGGTCTCGCCTGGCTCTTAGCCTGCACTGCCTTTCAGAGGGGCGTGTGCCCGCCCCGTGGACAGCAGGCCCCTCCGGCGACCCCGAATCCTTTCCTTTCCTTCCAGGCGCAAGTCCGCAGCACATGGAGTTGGCAAGGAGGAAGAGCGGCATCCTGCTGCTCACCCTGGTGTCCTTCCTCATAGTCACCCTCTTCATCGTCGTCCAGCTCTTCATAATGAAGCTCCGCAAGGCGCACGTGATATGGAAAAAGGGTGAGTGGGCAGGGGGCCCGGGGGCTGCGACAGGCTGAAAGGAGAGGCCTGCAGACAGGCGAGCTCGCCAGCCAGCGCTCTGCTGCTAGAGGGTGGGCTCATCCATCCACTCGATAAGTGTCGTCACTTAGATAAGCAGCTGTTAGCTTCCCAGGAAACAAGGACTGTGCACCTCCAGGAGCTGTAGGCAAAGACAGCAAAACCCAAGGGGAACTAGAGCAGCGAGGAACTGGAAGTATATTATAGAGGCCTCTACTCACAACAGGATACAAGATAGAGAGCTCACCCTTCCTTCCCTCCCTCCCTCCCTGCATCCCTCCCTCCCTCCATCCACCCATCCATCCCTCCATCCACCCATCCTTCCATCCCTCCTTCCACCAATCCCTCCATCCCTCCATCCATCCACCCATCCCTCCATCCCTCCACCAATCCCTCCATCCCTCCCTCCATCCTTGCATCCCTCCCTCCATCCACCCATCCATCCCTCCATCCACCCATCCTTCCATCCCTCCTTCTACCAATCCCCCCATCCCTCCATCCCTCCCTCCATCCCTCCCTCCATCCTTGCATCCCTCCATCCATCCCTCCATCCCTCCCTCCATCCCTCCACCAATCCCACCATCCCTGCATCCCTCCATCCCTCCCTCCATCCACCCATCCTTCCATCCCTCCATCCCTCCACCAATCCCTCCCTCCCTCCCTCCCTCCCTCCCTCCCTCCCTCCCTCTCTCCCTCCCTCCCTCCCTCCCTCCCTCCGTGCAATAATCATTCACTGAGCAGCTACTGTGTGCCATGCACTGGGGACACATCTGTCAACAAGACAGACCAGGCTCCTACACTCAAAGAGTTCTTATTTTAGGAGTGGTCAATCAAAGGTTGAGTATAGTAAACTTTTTTAGTCCCATTTCTACTTTGAAAACATGCATTCAGCTTCCCTCAAGCATAATATGTTAGTAATTTTTTTCTAAGCATTCTGATTAAAAAGTTATTATTGGAAACAAAAAATATATAACTAGCATAGAAAATACCTATTAAAATACATAGACTCAGCACCTGTCAGAGCTAGAAGGGACCTGAGAAATGATCCAGAATAACCCACCTACTCAATTCATTCTATAAATGTGTGTCAGGACTAAAGCCCCTTTATTTCTGACAGTTATATAGCCTGTGTCATCCAACACAGTCGCCACAATATGGCTATTGAGCGCTTGACATGTGGCTGGTCCCTTCTGAGATGTGCTGTGAGGATAACACACGCCCCATTTTGAAGGCTCAGCGCGCGCACACACACACACACACACACAAGAATATAACATACCTAGTCCTGATATATTGGGTCTACTAGTTAAATGATAGTAACTTAACCTCACCTGCTCTGTTGTACTCTTTGAGCATGGCTACTGCAAAGTTTAAAACTACACGTGGGACTTGCATTGTAGTGCTGCTGGACAGCACCGACTTAGCCACTTAGGGCTCACACACCTCCAGTGACAGAGAACTCATGCCTCAGGGCAAAATACTACACCTTTGGATAGCTCTGCCCCTCTTAAAAGTAGCACTTCTCCATGCTAGAGATCAGCCTCTCTGGGTACGCAGATGGACTAACATTCTCATGACGGGTAGACTTGGCAGCAGGTCTGGTTTCCCGTGTAGCTGAACAACAGGAAATGCCCTAGTCTTGTTTCCAAATCTCCCATAATGCGTCACCCCCCAGTCCTCTCGGGACTGTTGAAGTGGTTCCTTCCCAAAGGACCGCGTTTGATTCTAATCTGCTTCATCTGCCCCCTGCAGTTCTTACACTGCCGGCACGTACCCGTGGGACTCATGGTAAACAATGAAACATGATTTGTTGAATGACTGACATGAGGTATGGGAGGGGAACGGTGACTCCATATTATACAGAGACAGAGGCATTGTATTACTCACACATATCTGTCCACATATAGATGATGTCTGTGGCCCCTGAAACTAATAATTTTCTTTTCTTGCAGAAAATGAAATTTCAGAACACACTCTAGAAAGTTACAGATCAAGGTCAAATAATGAAGAAACATCATCCCAGGAGAAATATGGCCAAAGTAAGTCTACATGTGACCTGAAGTTTGAAAACTGAGGTTCATTGATTTGTTGCCTTTCAAGGGGAGCCTAAAAATAAAAATTTGATTTTTAGCAGTATAAAGCTGCCTGCCTAAATCGTTGTGTAGAACTTAAGGAAGTGCACCTTAAAAAATGAAAGCATCAGTTGAGTTCATGGGGCTGGCGATGTTGGGAAGCCTTGTGGAGTCCTCGCCGACACACGGGCACAGCTCTGGACTGTGTCCCTCCCGTGCCCCAGAGTACCCGGTAGACTCTGCCCTGTCCTCATTTTGGGTATATTGATTTAGCTACGACAATACTCCTGCAGGCGGTAATTGGATTTGCTCTCTGTGTATCCCCGGATCCCAGCACAGGATTTGGCACAAATGGAGTGTTTAATAAATTGTATTGAATAAATGAATACAGGGCTTAACTCAAGCAAAAATGCGTCAGATTTTTTGGATGACTTCATTGCAACTCCTCAAAGTATATAAAGAAAAAAAATTCATTTTAAATGTATCTTTATTGTTAAAAGTATTACAGACGTTCCCTTTCCCCCCATTGACACCCTGCACCCAGCACCCCCCAGGCCTTCTCCAGAGTATCCTCTGGGTCTGTAGGTTATGCATATGTGCATATAATTTCTTTGATTAATCCCCCCCCAACTACCCACCCACCTTCCCTCTGAAATTTGTCTGACTGCTCCATGGGTCTACATCTGTTTGAAACAGAGTCTAAAAGGAAAGGGGGGGAGGGAGGGAGGAGGGAAGGGGAGAGAGAGAGAGAATTCCTGACAAAGATCCAGTAGAGAGAAGTAAATGTAAAGCAAGCACCTTATACCTCCCAGCATTTTGCTCCTCGGTGCACATGCACTTACTCTGCCCACCAGGAGGAGCAAGGACTGCAGTGGGCTTTGCAGCTAGTTTCTATCGGTTTCCTAGGAAGAGTGTCTTTTACAATTCTGCCTTTTCTTTTGACTTAACAGGGTGTAAAATGGAAAGAAAGGGCTGTACTAGCAGGGAAGGGGCACAAGTGAGGGGACTGTGTGGGGATGGGGGTGGGAGGAGAAATGCCTCTGCTGGGGTGCGGGACTGCAGCCCCCGTTTCCCTGACATGAGCTCCCTCGAACCGTCTGGCACGCAGAACGCTGCCCACGTATCCTGTGAGTGGTGCTTCCTGCGCCCATCCTCCCTGGAAGGCAACCCCAGCAGGAGAATTACAGCCTTCCAGGAAAGAAACACCCTCCGCTTGGCTGCTGAACAAGCAGAAGCCCCTCCAGGCCGACTTTAAGAAAATGTGAAGTGAGCGCCTGCACTCAGGCCTGCTCCCTAGCCAGGGCCAGCCAGGGGCCTGCCCGGCCAGGGCCCCGCTTTCCCCTGGGCTCCCGCACCCCCCTGAGCCCTCCAGGCTCTGCCAGAGCCGCAGGGCCCAGAGCTCCTTCTCCCATAGCCCCGTTCCTTCCTGAGCGAAACTTGGCTGAAGACACTGTGGTTTTCCCAGCAACACATGCTACTTTATAGCAGAAATGTCCATATATTTTATTTCAGGTGTATGAGTATAATTTTTATTTAAAAAGAGCTTTTAAAAGTTAGACTATAACATGTGTTCAGATCACTTATATGCATCCGAGAACTTCAGATTCAATTTTTAATACCTTAACATATGGACCTAAAAATACCATGTACAGTGTTTCAGATAAAGGGGTGCAATGCTGTTCAAGATCAATCCTTATCTTCGACATGCTTCTCTTTCAGCTTCCCGTTCGAAGAGCTGCATGGACTACATCACACAGCTGTACTCAGAAGCAAAAACACACAGGAAGAAAAACACCCAACATACAAAATTAAAAGGAAAGCAGGCCTGGATACCAGAGAGCATTGTGTAGAGCTCCCTGCAACAGGAAACAGGACTTCAGGGCAAGCTCAGGGCCACCGCAGTGGACAGCTTGTGGGCAGGGGCCCGGTCACCGTGACAGGAAGAATGTGCTTTGAGTGGGACGCAAGATGGTGTCCTTCATGGCAATCAGCTCTGACCCAGAGCAGCCAAACAGGACTAAACATGGACATGAAGCTTCTTAGTTAAAAGGATAAATTACCTAGTGTGCCTGACACTACTTCAGAGCAGGAAGATGCTACGGAGCCTGGGGGCCTGGGTCACTGTGACCCGCTGACATGGCGCATGGCACTGTGGGGCACAGCCTTAGGTGGAACTCATGGAACTACTTAAACATTAAAATTTTAATCTTTCCTTCTGGTCTCCAAATAAGGAACGTTGAGATGAAAAGGACCTAACGGAGGTCTCTAGTCCTGGGAGCTTACCTTCAAGAGGGGCTCTGAGCTGTAACCAGCAGGCTCACCGTCAGGGGGAAGAGGCACCTGAGGACCAGTGGCTGGGTGAGCACAGCAGCCGGAGACAGGAGTGACTCCAGGGAGGCCAAGGAGTCCATCTCCTTAGGTTTTCTTGCTAAATCACAAAAGTTGACCTGGTGACAGTTTTTTTTAATGACATTTCCTTACAAAAACATGTAAGCAATGAGTTTAATTCACTGAGTATTGACCTAATCGATGCTTTTAAAAAGTATTTAACAGAGCACAGAGTATATGGACATTTGTTTTTCTAGCATTTCCTAGTCTCGCCTTCACGTGTGGAGGTGACATTGGGCATATCTTTCCCCCCTATCATTTATTTAAAGTAGAGTAAAATCTGGCATTTATTTATAACATTTCTCATTGCTTGGATCTGAATACGCTAATTCTAAAATAACGTCCCCCCCCGCCCCTGCCCCAACCTACCACACACACTCATATAATGAGTTTGTAATTTGTTACAGGGTCAGATCCAGTTGTGCTACTTATTCTCTTGATAACATTTTTCAATCCTTACCCCAGGATATGTTTTTATTGATTTGGGGGGAGAGAGGGAGGGGGAGGGAGGGGAGGGAGCCGAGAGAGAAATACTGATCAGTTGCCTCCTGCAGGACCCTGGCCAGGTGCTGAACCACAGCCTAGGAATGTGCCCTGACCAGGAATCGAACCCGCCACCTTTTGGTGTAGGGACCATGCTCCAGTCAACTGAGCTGCCCGGCCGGGGCCTTGATAACTTTTTTAACAATCACAAAATTACTGAAAGATGTAGAGAGAACAAAACACCTTGCCCTCTGAACCGCCTGAGAGTAAGTGGACATGATGCCCCCTCACTCCCCAAACGTGCGTGTACTTCCTACAAATGCGAGCACTTTCCTCCATCCCCCCCGCGCACCATCAGAATCAGGGAATGGACACTGACCTCCTTCTGACAGTCCCGACTCCATTCATGGTTCCCCAGTTCTCCCAAAGGACCCGGTGCAGCCCCACGTTGCACGTGAGGCTCACGCTTTTCGACACAGCTCCTCAACGTTTCCTTCCCTTTCATCACAGGGGCGACTGGGAAGGTCACAGGCTGGTTATTGTGACCGCCCCTCAGAATGGCTTTGTCTGATGTCGCCTTTGATTATAATCAGGACTGTTGAAGAAGTGATGTTTTACCACATTGCATTTTATTTATTCCATTCTTGATGATGTTTAATCAGTTGATTACGGTGATGTCTGCCAACTTCTCCACATAAAGTTACTCTTTTCTCCTTTCTAAAATAACATTTTGTGGGGAGATGCTACTCAGATATCCTATTTCCCATCAGACTTTCCAAGTTACTCATTTATTCACCTGTCTTTATGGGCTCATGGTCCCTCTGCTATTCAGTCTGTTATCCTCCCAAGTTATAATGTTACTAGCAAATTAATCTGTGGCTAATTGATGGTCAAACTGTGGAAACAGGCTCGTGTCCTTCTTGTCCTCAATTTTCGAGCACTTTCTTGCTTTCTGGTATAAAATATTCCAGGCTTATCTTACATTTTCCTTCCCAGCCCTGTAACCCTCCATTTCTCCAAGGACCCCTGGTTCCACTTACTGGAAAGTGGTGTTTAAAAGCCAAGACCCAAGAGCGAGGTGTACTCATTGCCTGTGGCATATCTATCTTCAAGTCATCGGGTGGAGAAAACTGGGAAATGTATTTATACATATGTGTATAAATGTGCCTGTGTGTATGTTTAAATCTGTCCGCTGGACACCAACAAGTTTTCTTCCGTCCTCCGTCACTGCCTTTCCTGAGAAGCCCAGCTTTCACTGTTCCTAACACACTGACTTACTGCTCAGCCTCCTGCGACGAGCAGCCGCCCAGCTCTGCCCCCCCCGGGGGTCCTTCCAGCTGGAGCTGGACTTGCTGCGCCCGCCTGCCCTGTGGGTGCTTCCCCACCACCCCGGGGCTCTGACACCCACACGGCTTGCCCCTGCCCGCGCACATACACACACGCTGCTGCGCGGGACCCTGCTGCCCACGCAGCTCGGACCCCACGTGCCGGGCAGCCCCCCGGGAGCGCTGACTCCTCGTGGGGTGCGGCTTGGACGCCCTCTCCCGGCTCCCAGCTCCCCACCAGGGCTGCTGCGGGACCTGCTCTGCTGTAGGCCACCCAACAGCTCCGGGACTGACCTGTCTGGGAGGAGCAGGAAAGTGAAGGTTAGAAGGGCAATGAGCCAGACGCCCTGATCTCTGAGAGCGCTTTAATGTATAAGGACATCAAGTGCTGCATATTTTTATAGTCTTGTAGCAGCTCCGAGACACAAATCATTCACCAAGCAATTTGTGTTCTGACAAAAATAAAGAGGGAAGACGTCTAGAGGGTGCCTGTCATGGCCGATCAGCCTCACTCCTGCATGGTGCCCCTTCAGTCTAAGCTGCAGGTCAGGCCTCCAAGGGGTGCTCACGGGACAGCCTCCGCTGCTCCAGGGTCTTCTACTCAAGGGGCCAATGCCTGTGCCAGCGCTGCAGCACTGTGAACAGCAGCAGCAAACAGCCCCGGGCCAGAGCCGCTGAGACAGAAGACAGGCAGCCCCAGGCTCTCCCCAGAGACTGTCTCAGCAGACCTGAGGCAGGGCTTTGGAATCTGCATTTTTAAAGCTCCTGAGTGGTTCCAACAGGTTGGGTGCCCTGATGTGGCAGAAACCAAAATTTTAAGTCACAGCTAAAGTGGAATATCATCACTCAACCTGAATTAGAAATAATATTTAGAAATGTTGTGTTCTCCTGGAGATGGGAACTTGAGAGCCACGCAGTGGTCTCTGGTGTGGAACTATACCGAGTCCACAGGCCAGGCACCCTCTGTGGGCAAAGAACAGCCAGTGGGCACAGTGCCCACCTGTGGTGCTTTCTCAATTTATATTCAGCAAGTAGCAGCAGGAAGACAGGAAAACAAAACATTTGTAGAGGACCTGCTATGAGCCAGACTCTTTATGGGTAATCTAATGTAATCATCCTAACAATCTTGCGAGGTGTTGTTACATCAGAGATGCTCTGAACTCTACGAAATGGCTCAGGGAGCCCACATGCTGATCTGGGTCTGTTGGGCTTCAGTGCTGTGCCCCTTCGACTGCTGCAACAGGATGGCTCCAGGGGACATTTAAGAGAATGAGATGTTGGACAGCTGTGCTCAGTGTTCTTCCATTGCCCTCCACACTCTCCTCCCTCTTCCACCTGCCCGGTGCCCTGGGACACTGGCACTTTGGGCTACATCAGGAGGGCTCCTTGCTACTCTCTCAGGCTTCCAGTGGGGAACGTGGAGTACCAGCAGGTGAGCAGAAAATGTGTGTGCCAGGTTGCTGGGGACTGAGGTGTCCCCTCGTGGAGGCCACAGCTCCTGTCAGGCAGTTCTCTCCAGCTCTGGTTCTGGAATCATCTTGCTTCCTCCACCCCACCCGGCTCAGAGGGATCCTGCACTCTCATTGTGGTTCCCACAAAGCTTTGTAGCTAGTTCATTCATTAAATCTCCTCAAATTGTCCAATCTGAGTCTATCTCCTGTTTCCTGCGGAGATCCTGACCAATACAACAGCTATCTATATTCACAGATTTCTTACACTTAAACCTGAATCAAGTTTTATAGATAGTTGTGGAACATTATGATTAGAAGGGATCTTAGACTTCATCTCAAGCTTTTCCTATGATGTATTTTGGGGAACACTGGTGGACTATAAATGCTAACAGGTGTTCTGTGGGGAAAAACAAAAGTTTTGAGAGGTTAAGTGAGTTTGAGAAAAGTTGACTACTACATCTCTCACAGAGGTGATCCTCATTAGCCAGCAAAGACTCTCCTACCGACAGGAATCTGTTGAGCCTTCTTTAACCCAGCAAAGCTCAAACTCGATCTAGAGCAATTCACGATGGCTGCCCACCCCATGGCCTCTGCCAATGCCTCTCTCCTTCCTAGTGGGTTGTGGGTTCCTTCTAGCATCTGCCCCCCACTGCGGTCCTGTGCTTCGGGGGAGAAGGGCCTCATCCCCAGCCAAAGGGAGAGGCCAGGATTGGTTTGAAGCAGTCACGGTGCCGTTCCCCTGCTGGTGGTCAGTTTGGGCCGGCGCATGGAGAGCAGGGCCGGCCATTGGGACAGGAGCGGGAGTTCCTAGCAGACACCTGCGAAACATGCCTCCCCACGGTGAAGAGGGACACTCAGGTGGGAAGCACCCGCTTCCCTCACGCTGCGGTCATAGCTGCGAGGGCGGTCCGGTGTCTTCCCATCCTGGAGTCTGAGCCAAGGTGGTGAGGGGCCACAGAACAGAGACAGTGACGCAGAATCCTTCAGTTTCCAGTCAACTGCTGGGGATTTCAGAGCTTCTTGTTAAGTGGAAGAAAGAGCCCAGGTGGCTGTTGCTGGAGACAGGTGAACTGGATTTTAAATCACTTTCAACTCCTGAACTATAGACCAGCTGTATGGGGAACTCTGGTGTTCTGAGGAACCCAGTTTGGGAAACACTGATCTAGAGCAGTTCCTGTGGATTGTAGACGAGGGATCTGAGGCCCATGCAGGCTCCATCAGCCATCAGAGACCACACAACTACTTATACAGATTGGTAATATTTCTACCAAAACAGATGGCTACACTCTTATTTTAGAAGCAAAAGGGAACTAGTGCTTTTATATTAGACGCTTTATCGCAAATATCCAGTAAACATTTTCATGGTGCTTTGGGTATAACTGTTGCAAGAACAGTAGGAGGTCTGCACCTGAAACCTGGCTCCACTACTTCTGACTTATGTGATCGTGGGCGAAATAAGTTACTTACAAACTTACAGAAAAAGCAAAAACAAGCCAGTATGTAAATGGGGGTAAGCGGGGAGCTCCCACAAGAAGTTTCTAGGATGCTCCAGGCTTCTGTTTCCCGCGGTGTGCCCCTGGGAAGTATCTGAGCATCACCTGATGTTCCTGCCAGGCTTACTGATAATTCCCGCAGGTGGGGAGGGAGCGCCGCGGGAGGCGACCGCACAGCGCCCCTGGGAAGACGCTCTGGGGGAGGGGGTGCGGCCCGAGCAGCGCGCCCACGCGATCCCCGCCCGGGGGCACCCGCGCCGCGCCCACGCGCCCACCCCGCCCACGCGATCCCCGCCCGGGGGCACCCGCGCCGCGCCCACGCGCCCGCCCCGCCCGCGCGCCCGCCGAGCCCGCCCCGAGCGCGGGGACAGCCAGGGGCTCGCGGGGCGCAGCCCGGGGGACACGCTGGGGCGAGAAGCGCGACCCCGACCCTCGGGCCGCTGCCCGGCCCGTCCCGCCCGTCCCCGCATCGGGCCTTTCCGGGCCCGAGAGCCCGGTTTGGCGGCACCGGGGCACCAGCGGGTGCGGCGCGGGCGCGGGCACCGACCGGCGGGGGGGGCGCGGGGCGAGCGGGGCTCCGGCGCCCCGTCTCCTCTCTGCCGCGACCTCTGCCCCCTGCGCCCCCGCCTTTGCTCCTCCGAAGCCCCGGGACCCTCGGCCTGGGGACCGGACTCCGTAGCGCCCCCTCCGTCCCCCTCGGCGGACGCGCCCATGTCCCCTCCCGGAGCGGGGCGCGCAGGGAGACTCGGGGCGGCCCCCAGGGCTGCGGCCCTAAGGCGCGGACCCCACGCGGGTCGGTCTGCGGCTCCCCGTGGAGCCCGCGGAGCTCCTGGGGCCGCGCCCCGCGGCTGGAAGGGCGGGGTCCCCGGGGCCTGGGCCAGCGGGTCGGGCGCGGACCCTCCGGACCCGAGACCCTGGGAAGGCGGCGCTGCGGGCCGGCGCTCGCTCCTCCCTGGGCGGCTGCGGGGCGAGAAAAGCCCTGTGGGAGTTTTTCCACTTGCCTCGTTGATGGTCATCAGGGGCGACTGCGGTTAAACACGCTCAGAAAATACCCGGAGGAGGAGCCTTGGGGTCCGGGGATACAGGGAAAGTACCGGCCTCGGTGCCTCTGGAGTTTGTGGTTAAAGAGGTGTCTTGACACCTGTCGGGTGGGAACATCAGAGTTACCAGTAGGGGACACGGGGTGAGGGGTAGTCCTGTATTTCCTGGCAGCTTTTCTGTAAATATAAATAGTTCCAAAATAAACATTCTTTATAAAGAGTCAGTCGCAGGAAACCAGGTCAGTGTCTGAGATGAGTACCCCAGGACGCAGGGGCGCCTCGGGCTGAGTGACTTGCGGGATCGCTGCGTGCGCGCCCCCTCTGGGTGCACAGCTCAGGCCGCTACTAGGGAGAACCTCAGACAGCTCCGTCTCCGGGGAGGATGTGCAGCTGGACTCTCCTGCGCTGAAGGAGGGGAGTCTGGGAGATCGCCCACGAAGGGGCTGGGGCGCCCCAAGGCAGAGCTGAGCCCCGGGCGGCAGCGGCCTGTCCTGTGAGGAACGGGGCACAGCAGCCGGTTTCGTATTTTTTCTCAACGTCCGGCTTAGATAAGGCAAATTTCCAGAGCTGGAATTTTGGCCTTAGGCACACTTTGGAAATGCAAGGTACCTGAAGAGTGATCACAAGTAAAACGATTTGCAAAAAATACTTTATTTTCTGTTTCCTGTACCGACTCGGGCTGGGCGAGGGAGAGGAGAAGCCTTTGAAAAGCTGGCGCTGTGGGAGCTGAAGGAGCCAAGGGCCCTGGTCCTGCTTTGGAAGCAGCTGCTGCGCCTGAGGACCAGCTCGGCAGAGACCAGCAGGTCAGCCAGGAGCGGGCTGGGCCAGCGGCGGCTGCGCTCCGCCCCTATGGCCAGGGAACCCTGTGCACAGGTCTTGTTTAGCTTTTAATTTGAGATTTGTGTACTCATTTTTTTGTTAAAGGACATTGCAGAGCAGATAATAGCATTGTCAAGTGAAATTATGTGAGAGCAGCTATTTTATTATATTTCTAATCCTCACTCAGGATATATTTTTTTAATTTTTAGGGAGAGAGGAAGAGGAGAGAGACACAGAGAAACTTCAGTCTGTTGCCTCCCGTATGTGTGCCCATGGGTTCAAACCCGAAACCTAGGTGTGCCCTTGACCAGGAATCCAACAGGCACCCCTTGGGTTTCTGGGCCGCTCTAACCACTGAACTGCACTGGCCAGGGCAGAAATGAAACTTAATTTTGACTGAAGATAAGTTAAGTTGTTGGAAGCCCCCAGTGCCTTTTTCAAAGATGCTCTCCATGTTTTAAAACCTGTATCTGTTTTTCAAGGGCCTGGGTGACTGCCAAACCCTACCCTGTGTTGATTACTTGAAAAGATAGTCTTTCTACATTCACTTGTAGAGTGGGTAGGTCACCTTTAGGCAATTTACATCTTTCACTTGTGGGTTGAGATGAGAACTGATCCTTAAATTGTTAGAATGGTGTTAATTCAGAGTATTTCTGATCATTTATTTTTGTTTCATTTAAAAAAGTGCTTCAGCCCCAGCGCATGAGGCTCAGTGGTTAGAGTGTGGCCGGCAGGCTGAGGGGCTGGGGTTCAGTCCTGGTGAAGGGCACCTACCTCTGCTGCAGGCTCAGTCCTGGCGCTGGTCGGGCTCCCGCGGGAGGCAGCCAGTCGCTGGGTCTCTCTCATGATGTTTCCCTCTGCCCCCCCTCCCTTCCACTCTCTAAAAAATCAACCAGGTGAGCATTAAAAAAACAAAACTGCTTCCTTTGCTGGAGGTAGTGTTGCACTTTCCCTTGTTCACTTGCTAAATGGCACCAGCTGAACAGTTGTTTGTCAGGAACCAGCCTGAGAAAGGAGCAAACCTGAGCTGAGGGGGGAGTGAAAGAGGCAAAGTTATGGGCTCAGGAGGAGGCCCTGGGGCAGGAGCAGAGCAAGTAACACACCAGAGGGAAGGGTGAGGGGGATACAAAGTAGCTCCTTCAAGCTGCATAAACACAGAGTAAACACCCCGCCTCCTGCCTGGGCCCAGACCCTGGTAACTTCTTTATCTGGGCTCCTCATGGGAACTTGTGGGGAGGGTCGGGTCCTTGACTTCAGACCCTCAGGTGACATGGACCATGTCCAGACACATCACGGGCTCCCAGTAGTTGTTGAGACTGTTTGCATTTCAAGAGTTTAGAATCAGAAATGTTTGCTTTAATCTTTTAAAATCCTCACTGGAGAATGTATTTGATTTTAGAGAGAGGACGCAGGGGAGAGAGAGAGACTTCGATCTGTTTCCTCTCATACAGGCCCCAACCAGTGGCTGCAGGGGAAACTGAGGCATGTGCCCTGACCTGGGATTCGAACCTGCAACCTTTTTGGTGTATGGGACAACGCTCCAGCCAACTGAGCCACACAGGCCAGGGCTTAGTAAACTCTTAGAGAAGATTTGATTTCAAAGATTAAAGCAGCCCCGGCAGGTGGCCCAGTTGGCTGGAGCGTTGTCCCATATACCAAAGGGTTGTAGGCTCGATTCCAGTTCAGAGCACATACCCAGGTTGTGGGTTTGAGCCCCCTAGGGCTTTTCTCTCTCCTCTTTATAAAATCAATAAAAGCGTGTCCTGGGGTGAGAATTTTAAAAAATCTTTAAAACATAAAAAAGAATGTTTGAAAAAGGAAAAAGAGTTTACTAAGATCCAGGTTGATTTTTCTGGATTTTCCCCACCAAAGTACATTGTTAAAATGAAACAGTTCTTGCCCAGTTAGGAAAACTGGTAAAGATTTTTTTTATTCATTAGTTCTTCTGTTTTGTTTATTTTTGTTGTTGACAGTAATACAGATATTCCCCATTTTCTCCCTTTGCTCCCCTCTACCCAGCCCCCACCCATGTCCAGGCCTTCACCATGTTATTGTCTGTGTCCATGGGCTGTGCATATGTATATACATGTTCTTTGGTCAGTCTCTTCCTGTCCTTCCCGAGATCTGTCAGTCTGTTCCACGCTTCTATACCTCTGGACCTATTTTGTTCATCAGTTTATTTTGTTCATTAGGTTTCACATATAAGTGAAATCATGTGATACTTGTCTTTCTCTGACTCTTATTTCACTTAGAATCATGCTCTCCAGGTCCATCTGTGTTGCAGCAAAGGGTATAGATCCTTCTTTACAGCTGCATAGTATTCCATGGTGTGAATGTCCCACAGCTTTTCTATCCACTCATCTCCTGATGGGCACTTGGGCTGTTTCCAGATCTTAGCTATTGTAAATTGTGCTGCTATGAACATAGGGGTGTGTATATTCTTTCTGATGGGTGTGTCGGGATTCTTAGGATATTTTCCCAGAAGTGGGATCGCTGGGTCAAAGGGCAGCTCCTTTTTTAATTTCTTGAGGAAACTCCACACTGTTTTCCACAGTGGCTGCCCCAGTCTGCATTCCCACCAGCAGTGGGCCAGGGCTCCCCTTTCCCCACACCCTCGCCAGCACTTGTTGTTTGTTGATTTGTTGATGGAGCCGTTCTGAAAGCTGTGATGTGATACCCCATGTCTTTTTAATTTGCATCTTACTAAGTTTTCCCTTAGCTTTCTTATAACCACTGCTTTGAAGGCTATGTCTGATAAATTGCTCACCGCCATTTCATTTCGCTGTTTTTCTGGAGCTTCCTCCTTTCATCGGGAGGCTGTTCCTCTGTCTCCCCATTTTTGGGGACTCTTTGTGTGTTTCTGTGTATTGGAAAGCACTGCTCTGCCTCCCAGCCTTGGTGGGGTGGCCTTATGTGGTAAGTGTCCTGTGGGACCCAGGGCTGCCGCCTCCTGAGCGGGATGCTAGGATGGTCCCTGCGTGGGCTCTGCTGCTGTAACTGGGTCTTGTCTGTTGCTGCCCCTGCGTGTGGGCTGTCCCCTCGGCTGGCTGCTGTGGGCTCAGCCTCAGCCACGCGGTGTGAGCTGCTGTGCAGGTGCCGACGGAACAGAACACTCGGGACATACAGAAGACCCCAGAGCAACAACAGAAACACCATGACAGAGAGGAGGGGAAAGAGAAAGGGAGGGGAGGGGAGGGGAGGGGAGGGGAGGGGAGGGGAGGGGAGGGGAAGGAAAACATAGGAGGAGAGAAAGCGGAGAAGCGAGGAATGGGGAAGGAAAGGAGGGAGAGGAAGCATAAGAATAAAGGACAGGGAAAGGGAAACCGTATAAAATAAAAGAGGAAGGAAAAAAATTATGAACAGGGAAAAAGAAGCGAAAGAAGAAAGAAAAAGTAAGGAAAAAAGAGAAAGGAGCAGAAAGAAGTAGAGTAAGGAAAGGAAAGAAAAATGTGACATGAAAGGAAAAAGAGAGACAAAATAATAACCTATAAAAAGAAAGGAAAAAATGCAAAAAATCTACAAAAATGGAGAAGTGAGTCTTGTCTCAGCAGAGCTGATTGCCTCCTGGCGCTGCCTTGGGTCCTGCTCGCATGCGGACGGAGGCTGACGGGGGCTGAGGGAGGCTGATGGAGGCTGACGGAGGCTGAGGGAGGCTGAGGGAGGCTGAGGGAGGCTGAGGGAGGCTGACGGAGGCTGAGGGAGGCTGACGGAGGCTGACGGAGGCTGAGGGAGGCTGAGGGAGGCTGACGGAGGCTGAGGGAGGCTGACGGAGGCTGAGGGAGGCTGAGGGAGGCTGAGGGAGGCTGACGGGGGCTGACGGAGGCTGAGGGAGGCTGAGGGAGGCTGACTCGGGCTGAGGGAGACTGACGGAGGCTGAGGGAGGCTGAACGGAGGCTGAGGGCGGCTGAGGGAGGCTGACGGGGGCTGAGGGAGGCTGACGGAGGCTGAGGGAGGCTGACGGGGGCTGAGGGAGGCTGACGGAGGCTGAGGGAGGCTGACTCGGGCTGAGGGAGGCTGACGGAGGCTGACGGAGGCTGAGGGAGGCTGACGGAGGCTGAGGGAGGCTGACGGAGGCTGAGGGAGGCTGAACGGAGGCTGAGGGAGGCTGACGGAGGCTGAGGGAGGGTGACTCGGGCTGACGGAGGCTGAGGGAGGCTGACTCGGGCTGATGGAGGCTGAGGGAGGCTGAGGGAGGCTGACTCGGGCTGAGGGAGGCTGAGGGAGGCTGACTCGGGCTGACGGAGGCTGAGGGAGACTGAGGGAGGCTGAACGGAGGCTGAGGGAGGCTGAGGGAGGCTGACGGGGGCTGAGGGGGGCTGACGGATGCTGAGGGAGGCTGACGGAGGCTGAGGGAGGCTGACGGAGGCTGAGGGAGGCTGAGGGAGGCTGACGGAGGCTGAGGGAGGCTGACTCGGGCTGACGGAGGCTGACGGAGGCTGACTCGGGCTGACGGAGGCTGACGGAGACCAACTGTTTCTCTGCCGTCCTGGGCCTCCCAGGAGGGACTTGGGGGCAGCCACTGTCAGAAGCTGTTCCCGTTTGGCTCTGGGCAACCTGCTGGAAGCTCAAGTGATCCAGCTTGTTGCGGCCTTTATGGGGCTGGGCTGTGGGAAGGGCCGGGCTGCACTCTGGCCAACGTGTGAGCAGCAGGGGACCCAGGGGACAGTCGGCAAAGGTCCCAGGGCATCTTCGGGTTCTTCTGCTCCGGCCTCTGCCTGCCGGCCAGCTGCCAAGCTTAGTCACTGCAAAGCTGTTTCTGAAAAGGTTGTTCGTGGAACCAGGAGGATGAGCCCTCTGGGTGTCCCTGAAGGTGAGGTGCCGATCCTATTTCAGAGAAGACGGTGGGTGTGTCCCCCACCCCAGGACCAACGTCTGAGTCTCCCAGAATACTTCCCTGACCTGGGCAGGGTGGAGGCCGCATGTGCCGTCCAGTGGGGTTTGCTGGAAGCCGGAGTTTCTGTGAGCTCTCCTGTGAGGGGGAAGCACCAGCCAGGTTCCCAGGACAGTGTGGGGATCACCCCACCCCACAGCCAGCCAGGATGCGCCCTGAGACTGTCCAGGCCTGTAGGCTTGGCCTCTGCTGCAGCCTCCTCAGTGGGGGCTGAGCTGCAGGGTGGGGCAAGAGGTATTTCTGAGGGTGGGGTGAGCTCTGTCCCCAAGGGTGGGCTGTTTGCCTTTTCCCAGGCTGTTGCTCCTGGGAGTGGCTTGTGCCCCTCAGGAAAAATGGCTGCTATGGTATTGGGGGGGGCGGGGATGACCAATTAATTGCAGGTCTCCGGGCAGCCACGTTTGCATACCTCCCCCAGTGCCTCCCACCCCAGCTTCTCCTCAGGTGTCCCCACCCCTCCCTCCACCAAAGCCTCAGTTGAGTGGCTGCAAACGAAAGTCCTGTGTGTTTTTTTGTTTTTTTAAAGAAAGTGGTGTTATCTCGGACAGGCTGTTTCTCTCCCTGGCGGACAGAAGCCCCCACTGCCTTTCATTACTGGGTGTCACAGGAACTGCTGTTCTTGGCTCTGGTGCTGCGGGCTCTGGGCCTGGCCTGGGTTGGGAGAGATCCCTCCTCACCCTCCCCTGCTGCCTGGGGGAGCTTGACCTTGTCCTCTCGTGACCCCACTCTTCCTCCCAGTCTCTGGGTGGTCCCTGCCCTTCCTTGTTACAAGTCTCCTCTTCAGCTCGACCTCGGTAACTCAGGGTGAATTTCCCCCAATTTAGTTGTATTTCCAGTTTGGTTCTGGGAGGAGGTGTGAGATAGGTCCACCTACTCTGCCACCGTGTGGAAACCCCAGAAGCTATACCTTTTTGAGGCTGTTTGTCATTTTTTGGTGTTTACTGAAGGTTAAAAGAAGAAGTAGATTATATTTTCTCAGGGGTAATACAATTAAATAATACAGTATAGGATTTTAGATAGCTAAAGATCTGCTTTAAGGTAGTTACAGAAAAGATAAAGCTTAGTTCTCAAAATATGGCCTAGAGCTGGTTTCCTTTGAATAAAAGGGAAAGAAGTTTCTTCCGTCAGGTAAACTGAGTAGATATATTCACATAATACCTGAAAGTAAATTTAAATATTATAATAAAGCTTGAGTTCCTTTAATGCCATATATTATAGTGCATATAGTCGATGTGTAATTTTGTTTTATTCTTGTATGATACGGAATATCAGGTAGGTTAAGTTTTCTAAGTTGGAATTGATTGGCCTTTTTGGACAAATAGATTATTAATCTTGTTTGCTTTATTTAGTGAGTGTATTTTTGGTTTCTTGAAAAGAATTTAGAATAAGTAGAAATCTTTTTGTTATTTTCTGGTTTGTGATAAAAAGGAGAAAGGTGAAAATGTGTGAAAGATTTAAACTTATTTTGACATTAAATATATGAAACTTTTAATGCTGGCTACTTGAATTTCTATGAATTTTTGACCTTTGCCTATGAGTTTAAGGACAGAAGATTTAGCTAGTAGTGGTATTCTTTGAGAACATATCCAAGTGGGCACCAGTTTGGCTGATGTTGATTCAGGGAACATTAATAAATCAGTAAGTTTGGTAAATATTTTTCTACAAATATCTTTTTTTTTAAAGGTCATTTCTTATTTCTAAAGCAACACACAATAAAACTAGAAAATGTAGGTATCACCATGATTTGTGTTTTCATGTCTGTATTTCGGAACCTAGCTTTCCAGTCACATGCGACATTTACTCAAGTTTTCCCTTTTTCCCCCATTTCAGGGTTGCTGGGGTACATGTTGAAAATGGTCAGGAAGGGAGGCCGAGCCCCATGAACCATGATGAAGCAGTGGAGTATTGAAGCTGCTGCTTGGGTTTCAGGATCAGATTTGCATGTAGACAGGCACTCTGTCTATGGTGTAGTTAGTGAGTTTGAGGGCAGCAAGGCCGGCATTAGGGAGACTGGTTGGATGCAGTTGTAGTCTCGTAATCTGGAATAATGGTCACGGTAGATAGACAGTAACACTGGGAAGAAATGGCAGATGGACTTGACAGAATTCAGGAGAGAATTTAGTATGACAGAATTAGGTGAATTTAATTGTTTTTAGGGAATGAGGAAGACACGTTGAATGTATTACCCAGGTTTCTGACTTAAGTGACTGGGTGTGCTAAGGGATAGCTTCATTCTCTGACTTAGGGGACATAAGAGAAGGAATGTGTATTTGAGGTGTGAAGATGATTTATTAGTTGCAGATATTTTAGGTATCTGTGACACATCACAAATTGAAGCAACTTATAGGAAATTGGTTATTTAGTTTTAGCATTAAGGAGAAATATCTGGGCTAGAAATTCAGATACCAGTCACCCATATAAAGATAGTTGAGGTCACTATGGAAAATGCATAATAGCACCCGGGAAAGTACATGGCGTGAAAAGAGAGACAAGACTTAGTGGACGTGGTAGGTTCTTACTGTTAGTGGAATCTTTGTTGGGGGTACTGGGAATGAAGTTACTGCACAACCAAGAATGCATTTCATTATTTTTTTCTTTGTTCCCATAAACCTTTCTATTCAACATGATTTAACTGATTCTCATGTGAGAGACTTATCAAATGGAGTTGTGTATATATTTGAAAATGAAATGTTAGCTACCAACAATTTGAAGTCATAGAGGATAATCTTTATTTTGTTAGTGAGGACCTAGGACATTTCAGAATCTCCTGTCCAATAGTTTGCATTCTCAGAGGACTTTACATATGGACCTTTGCTTATTTGGTTTACCAGCACCTGACTCTGTCGATTCTAGTCAATTTTAGGCATCTATGCCAGTCAAGTAGACTAACTTATTTCTTTAAAGCTTGATATCATATGCAAGAAAACTTAGCTGCCTTTAGAGTGTTTGTTATTTAGACACCATATGTGTTTTTCTATCTTACTTATGTGTTGTCTATCACAGTAATATATCCCTTGTAAACCATTTTCAGGTGCCATAATGGAATAAAGAAGCAGGGAAGGAAATCTCTTGAACCATGTCGGAAGCAATCTCTATTAACATTTTGACAGTAGTTTCTTCAAGCATTTTCTCCTACAGGGTATCTGAATTTACAGACGGTTTTAGTTAAACTGTCAGGGGTGGGAGGGGTATCCCTGCTGCTTGTTGTGCTAGATCAATGTTTCTCAGATACTGTTTCATTGTTGTCCTCTACGGACAAAAAGTAAATTCCTTTCTGTTTGGATAAATTAGTATTAAAGAGTAAGATTTTGTCAGGTAAAGTTGAGCTTTGCAGGGTCAAAGACCACTTGTAATAGTGAATAATTTTTACCTGCTTCTGGACCAATTCCTGCCCCTTGGGGGTGATGTTGCCCCTGCTGGGAACCCATGTGGAGGTGATATTTTGAAAGGCGTGTAAATTATTAGGGCATCTGTACAACATATTCTCTCCTGTACATGACCACTAAAGTGTTAGACTGGGCATTGATCTTGTCCTCAGATCCTAGCAGATTAAAGGCTGGAGGCTTTGCTTGGCGAGACTGAAATGTGCACTTGAGGTTTACAGCCTCAGGGTCGGACCCCTTTCAGTCACAGGCGAGGTTCTTAGTGCCAAGGTCAGGGGAATATTTCTTACATGTTACCAGTTCAAACCAGACCTTGTGCTCGCTTAGCCGCACTGTCCCCTGCATTTATTAGGGAGGTTTCTCCCTCCCTCCTCCATCACACCCTCCCTGTGCCAGGGACACGGGCCAGGAGCAGCTCCCTGGTCAGCATGGGGGGAGATGGGAGGAAAGGCCTTCACCCGATGTCCAGTGTGGGAAGGCCTCGACTCACTGGTGATGCAAAACGTTGCGTCCAGGAACTCAGCTGCCCCCTTGGGTGATGATCCATCCACCCCACGTCTCAGCATCTGCCTGACCCTTCCTGAGCCCCTGCAGGAGCTGTGCCCAGCAGCTAAGAGTCAGGCTCCACCCCACGCTGACCTTGACTGCAGCCTTACCCCCTGAGAAGGGTGTTTAAGCCTCAGTTTCCCCATCTGCACAATGGGGTGATGATATCTGCAACAAAGGCTGTTTGAGGATTAAATGAAGTAAATTCGATTCAAGGAAATGTCCAGAACTGGTCTGCCTGTCTTGTACTGTCACTGATGCGTCAGTCTGCGTTGGCTAAGGTGGCACAGCACATGGATGCCCTGTCGGAAACGTGGTCCTGCATCTGAGTCTCCCAGCACTGACCTGTCCAAGGAAGTTCACGTGAAAGGAGATAGGGAGGGAGTCTGCTGGGGCAGCTGGGACTCCTGGGTACGTCCCCGAGGAGGGGGCCAGGCTGAGCCTTTCCCTCCCATCAGCCAGGGCTGGGATTGGGCTGTGACTTTCTCTTCTCTCAGAAAAGATGCATTTCACAGGACAGCAGGACAGGGAAGGGAGAGAGTGACCCATGAACAAGAGAGGCTGAGGCCTGAAGGCCCTGCAGAGCCCAGCATTTTCTGAAGAGCCCTTAAGGATCCTCTGGGGTGTGGGTGTCACAACCAGCTTTCTGTTCCGTTCTCTTTCATTCTTTTTGCGGGGGACTGTCCTGCTGCTGCCCACCTGCCAGAGTGGCTGGACAGTCCAGGGGAGGGGCACCCAGGTGTGCTCTGCTGGAGCTGGAAGGCTGCACCAGGAGGGAGTTCGAGGCGACCCAAGGACACTGCTCATGACCTTTCACAAGTTGGAGATGCTGATGTCGGCCCTGATCTGAGGGGTGAGCAGGACGAACCCTGGGACCAACCCCAGGTGCAGGCAGGCCAGGCACAGCAGGGACAGGAGTCTACCCTGCCCCTGACAGCAGGGTGTGTGTGTGTGTGAATGTATGAACAGGTGGGACTGGGACTGTGAGAGTGTGTGAGTGCATGTGAGTGTGCCTGACTGGGATTCTGCGTGTCAATGTGATGAATGACTGAATGGGTGTGTATGAATGTTGGTGTCCCGGGAAGGGATTGTTTCATTTTAACCTCAAGGTCGTATATTTGGATCTTTGGTCTCATCTTCAGATGAAGTTAAAGTCAGGGACACAGGGACAGCCTTGACCAACGATGCCGTCTGCTTGTAACACGTGTCCCTTAGTGGACACATCACCAATGCAGCCCTGTGAGTCAGTACTTTAGAAGTCAAATTCTACAATTTTCTACCATAGCACAATTATCATGTGGAATCGATTATTTGGGGTGAAACGTTTATTAATGTGTAGAGTTAAAATAGGATCGCAGAGGGAGGTGGGAAGGAAGGTCTGGAAAGAATTTATAAGCCAAAAAACTTATCAGCATAAATGAACAGCCCTTGGACACAGACAATGGGCAGATGTGGGCCTGGGGGGGGTAGGAGATGGGTGACAGGGTAAGAGGGGAAGTGGGGAACACCGGTAATACTCTCAACAATGAAAACATATAAATAAAACAGTCCACCATTTGGAGCCCAGTTGGCACTTCTCAGCTGGCTCCTTCATGGGCAGCTCTGTGGCGCTGCTGGCCTGCGGGGTCGCCATGCTGGGTTCCCTCCGTCAGCTAAAGGTGGCTGTGCATCGGGGGGGCTGCTCGGCTGTCCTCAGGCCTGAGAAGGCGGTGGCTGGCCTGGCTGTGCCCCTCTGCACTTGCACACACAGTGGCCGCTCCCCACACACGGCGTCCTCTGCTTGTCTCATAAGCCTGTGAAGTAGACAGGAGGGAACTGAGGCTTGTCCAAGGCTGCTCAACGCACCTCGGACCCCAGGCCCTTCTCATCACTGTGTGCCCCGAGGCCTCCTGCGAGCAGGGGTTCAGGGAGCCTGAGCACGTCCCACCACTGTTCTGTTTTTAGGCCCCGGACCTCTCTCTCTCTGTGGATGGTTTGCTCACAGTAAAAGATACACAGTGACATTTACTATTTAAACTTTTTGATGCACAGTTCAGTGGTGTTAAGTACATTCTTACTGTTGTGCGGCTGACACCACCATCATCTCATCACTGTCTCCATCTTATCCAACTAAGACCCTGTCCCCACTGAACCACCCCCCATCCCGCTCCCCACCCCTGGTCACCTCCATCTTACCTTCTGTCTCTGACTCCGACGTCCCGAGGGCCTCAACTGAGCGGAATCACACAGTATTTGTGGTCTCATGACTGCCTTTCACTGAGCATAGTGTCTCCAAGGTCCTTCCAGGTGCAGCATGTGCCACTAGGTACTTCCTTTTTAAATTCAATGTATTGGGGTGATATTGGTTAATAAAATTATGTAGGTTTCAGGGGCACAATTCTAGATACTTCACCTGTATATCGTATTGTGTGTTCAGCACCTCAAGT
The DNA here is from genome assembly GCF_964146895.1 of Miniopterus schreibersii. NCBI lineage: Eukaryota > Metazoa > Chordata > Mammalia > Chiroptera > Miniopteridae > Miniopterus > Miniopterus schreibersii. The sequence goes on along the minus strand of NC_138122.1, from coordinate 2,332,783 downwards.
CCAGTCTCCTCCGGTCACGTTTATTCCCCTTTTCCCTCTGTAACCTCCCCCCCCATGGTAATCACATTCCTATTCTCAGGTCTGTGAGTTTTCTTTCCTTAATCCCTTCACCCTTTTCACTCAGCCCCGCAACCCCCTCCCCTCTGACAGCTGACAGTCTGTTCTCTGTCAGCCTGTCTCTATTATGTTAGTTTATTTTGTTCAGTAGATTCCACATATGAGTGAGATCATGGGATACTTGTCTTTCTCTGACTTATTTCACTTACCAGGATGGTCTCCAGGTGCATCCACGCTGTCACAAATGGTTAGATTTCCTTCTTTTCTACAGCTGCATAGTATTCCATGGTGTAAATGTACCACAGCTTTTTTATCCACTCACCAACTGATGGACACTTGGGCTGCTTCCAGTCTTGGCTATTGTAATAATGCTGCAATGAACACAGGGGTGCATCTATTCTTTCAAATTAGTGTTGTGGGATTCTTTGAATATATTCCCAGAAGTGGTATTTCTGTGTCCTAAGAAAGTTCCATTTTAGTATTTTGAGGAAACTCCACACTGCTTTCCTCAGTGGCTGCACCAGTCTGCATTCCCACCAGCAGTGCGTTATGTTTCCCTTTTCCCCAGGTCCTCGCCAACACTTCTTTGTTGATTTATTGATGATTGTCATTCTGCCTGGTGTGAGGTGATGTGTCAATGTGGTTTTAATTTGCATTTCTTTGATGATCAGTGACTTTTTGCATCTTCTCATATATCTTGGCCATCTGTATGTGCTCTCTGGAGAAGTATCTATTCAGGTCCTTTGCCTATTTTTTGATTGGAATTTTGGGATTTTGGTGTTGAGTTTTATAAGTTCTTTGTAAGTTTTGGATATGAAGATCTTATCAGATGTATCTGTGAATATGTCCTCCCATTCAGTGGGTTGTCTTTTTATTTTGTTGAAGGTTTCCTTTGCTGTGCAAAAACTCATTAGTTTGATGCAGTATCACTTGTTTTTCTTGTTTCCCTTGCCGAGGAGATATAGCAGAAAAAAATACTTCTGCAAGAAATGTCCAGGATTTTACTATGTTTTCTTCTAGAATTTTTATGGTTTTGAGACTAACATTTAAGTCTTTAATCCATTCTGAATTTATTCTTGCATATGGTGTGAGAAGGTGGCCTGGTTTCATTTTTTTGCACCTTTCTGTCCAATTTGCCCAGCACCATTTATTGAATAGAATATCTTTACCGCATTGTGTGTTCTTGCCTCCTTTGTCAAGTATTAACTGACCATAATGGCTGGGTTTATTTCTGGGCATTTAATTTTCTTCCATTGATCTATATGTCTATTTCTATGCTAGTACCACACTGTTTTGATTACTATGACTTTGTAACATAGTCAGGTAGCATGATACCTCCAAATTTGTTCTTCTTAAGATTGTTGTGGCTATATGTGTTTTTTGTTTTGTTTTTTGTGGTTCCATATAAATTTTTAAAATATTTGTTGCTCTGTAAAATAGAGAACATTGGTATCTTGACAGGAATTTCTTTGAATCCATAGATTGCTTTGGGTATTATCGACATTTTGTTCATGTAAATTTTTCGTATCTATGAACAGGGTATATGCGTCCACTTGTTTCTATTTTCTTCAGTTTCTTTCCTCAGGTTCTTATAATTTTCCAAGTACAAGACTTTTACATCTGTGGTTAAATGTATTTTTGGGTTTTCTTATTTTTATTTTTTTCATGCAATTGTAAATGAGGTTGTTTTCTTAGTTTCCCTTTAATTGTTCATTATTGGTGTATAAAAATGGATCTGATTTTGGATATTTCTTTTGTATCCTGCTAAGGTACTGAATTCATTGATCAGTTCTAGTAATTTTTTGGTGGAATCTTGTGAGTTCTCTTCATACAGTATTATGTCATCTGCAAATAATGACAGTTTTACTTCTTCCTTTTATATTCAAATGCTTTTTTCTTCTTTCTAATTGCTGTGGCTGTGACTTTCTGTTCTATGATAAGAGTGGTGAAAGTAGAAATCCCTCCCTTATTCCTGACCTTAAGGGTAATGCCTTTACTATTTCCCATTGAGTATAACGTTGGCTGTGGGTTTGTCATATATGGCCTTCATTATGTTGAGGTATGTTCTCACTCTGCTGAGAGTTTTTATCATAAATGGGCACTGGGTTTTGTCCAATGCTTTCCCTGCATCTGATATCATTATGTCATGCTTCTTTTTTATTTTGTTTATGTAATGTATCACATTTACTGATTTGCTGATATTGTGCCAATCTTTCATCCCCAGAGTAAATCCCACTGAACCATGGTGTCTGATTTTTTTCATGTATTGCTGGATCCAGTTTGCTAATATTTTGTTGAGGAACTTAGCATGTATGTTCATCAGGGATATTGGTCTATAATTTTTTTGTCGTGTCTTTATCTGGTTTGGGAATTAGGCTAATGTTTGCCTCATAAAATGAGCTTGGGAGTTTTCCCATGTCTTCGATTATTTGGAATAGTTTGGGGAAAACAGGTATTCCTTCTTCTTTGAATCTGTGGTAAAATTCATCTGTGAAGCAGTCCAGTCCAGCATGTTTGTTGGGAGTTTTTTTTTTTGTTTCTATGTTTCTTTCTTTCTTTTTTTTTTTTTCTCTTGTCACCCAATATTTTTTCCTTTTTTTTTTTTTTTTTTTTTTTTAGGGATTATGGAACGGAGGGAATTAGGGTATGGGAAAGAAAGATGGGGAGGGAAGAAGGGATGGAGGGAGGGAGAGAGAGACAGACATCTATGTGGGATAGACACATCTGTTGCTTGCCTCCTGACCAAGACGACAGGTCAAACCTGCAGCCCAGGTACGAGCTCTAGACCAGGAATCAAACCCCTGACCCTTTGGTGTACTGGCCAGTGCTCTAACCAGTGACCAACACCAGGGCTGTTGGGAGTTTTTTGATGACTGCTTCAATTTCATTTGTTGTAAATGGTCTATTCAGATTTTCTGCTTCTTCCTGATTGAGTTTTGGAAGGTTGTGTATCTCTAGGAATTTATTGATTTTTTTCAGATTATCCATTTTGTTGGCATATAGTTCTTCATTATGTTTTCTTAGACTCCTTTGCACTTCTGTCCATTCAGTTGTTACTTCTCCTCTTTCATTTCTGATTTTATTTATTTGGGTCTTCTCTCTCTCTTTTGTTCTTGATGAGTCTGAATAAAGGTTTGTCAATCTTGTTTATCTGTTCAAAGAACCAGCTCTTGATTTCACTGATCTCTCTCTCACTCTTTTTTGTTGTTGTTGATCTTCAGGTGAGGATATTTTTTCCATTGATTCTGAGAGACAGTGGAAGGGAGGAGGGAAGGATAAGGAGGGAGTTTATTTATTGAGATATGTTTTTGTCATAACTTATGCTCTATCCTAGAAAATATTTCATGCATGCTTGAAAATAATGTATATCCTGCTGCTTCAGAGTGAAATGCTCTGAAGATACCACTTATATCCATCTTATCTTTTGCGTCAGTTAAGGCCATGGTTTCCTTCTTGTTTTCTGTCTGGAAGATCTATCCACTCATGTCAATGTGGTGATAAAATATCCTACTGTAACTCTATTACAGTCAGTCTCTCCCTTTATGTCCATCCAAATTTGCTTTATATATTTAGGTGCTCCTTTGTTTGGTGCATAAATGTTTACAAGGGTTATATCCTCCTGTTGGGTTGCTCCCTTTATCATTATTGTCTTCCTTTGTCTTTTAATATAACCTTTGTTTTAAAGTCCATTTGTCAGATATAGGTATGGCTACCCCAGCTTTTTTTCTCATTCTCATTTGCATGAAATATCCTTTTCCATCCCTTTGCTTGTCCCTATATCTTTCGTTCTGAGGTAGGTCTCTTGTTGACAGCATACATATGAGCCATACTTTCTAATCCATTCACCTACCACATCTTTTGATTAGAACATTTAAGCCACTTTTATTTAAAGTGATTTTTGATAGTTACGTATATATTGCCATCTTACTGTTTAAACTATGTTCCTGTTCCCCCCCCCACCTTTTCTTGACCCTTCAACAGTTCTTATAATACTGGTTGGAGTTAACGAACTAATTTAGCTTTTTCTTGTTTGGGAAGCTCCTTATTTCTCAATCAATTTTAAATTATAGCCCTGCTGGAGAGAGTAGTCTTGGTTGTAGGTCCTTGCTTTTCAACACTTTAAATAGTTTATGCCAATCCCCTCTGGCCTGAAATGTTTCTGTTGAGAAATCAGCTGACAGTCTTCCTGGAGCTGTCTTCTAGACAACCGACTGCTTTTCTCTTGCTGCTTTTAAGATTCTTTGTCTTTAACTTTTTAAAATGCCTTTAGCCATTTTAATTGTGATGTATCTTGGGGTTGGTCTTTTTGGGTTCCTCTTCTTTGGGACTCTGCCTCCTGGACTTGTGTGTCTTTTTCCTTCAGCAGGTTAGGGTAGTTTTCAGTGTTTATTTATGTTAATAGGTTTTGGATCCCTTGCCCTTTCTCTTCTCCTTCTTGCCCTCCAGCAATGAGGTGATCTTTATACTTAATGCTGTTCCAAAGGTCCCCTAACCTCTCATTTAAATTTTTTTTTTTTTTTGCTGCTCTGTTTGGGTTTCTTCTGTTGCCTCATCTTCCAAACCACTGATTCGATGTTCTGCCCATCAAACCAGCTGATTATTTCTTCTAGTGTATTCATTTCAGATAGTGTACTCTTTATTTCTGACTGGCTCGTTTTTATGTCTTTTTTTTTTTTTTTTTTTGCTTGTTCTCTCTCTAAGTTCTCACTGATTTCATCCATTCTTCCCCTAAGTTTCTTTAGGATCCTTATAACCATTTTTTTGAACTCTGTATCTGGTAGATAGCTTTTATTCTGGAGGTGTCTCCTGTTCTTTAATTTGAGGCATGTTCCTTTGTCTCCCCACTTGGGCTGTGTCTTCATGTTTGTTTCTATATATTCAGAGTCCCAGTCTTGGTAGTGGGGCCTTATGCAGTAGATGTCTTATGGGACCCAGTGGCACAGTCTTCTTGATCACCTGAGCTGAGTGCTCCAGGAATGTCCTTTGTGTGTGCCGTGTGGGCCCTCCTCTTGTAGTTGAATCTTCTTGCTGCTAGTGGCCCGTTTGTGTGTGGTGTCGACCTTCAGGCTGGCTGACTGAAGCTCAACCCTGACCAGTGTATAAGCTGCTGTGCACGTGCTGACCACATGGAGCAGAATTCGCCTCTTCTGGTGTCTGCGGAGACCTCTCTATGGATATGCCGCTTGTGAAGCTAATTGTGTCTGATGTCATCTGAAGCTGGCTACTAGGTGTGTTGGACTTAGGCCTCCTGGGAGGTACTCTGGTGCTGGCCAATGCCAGACGCGTCCTGTGACTGGCCCTGAACAACCTGTTTGGAGCTACAAAGCAACTCATTGTCTATGGCTGCCTCTGCTGGGCCTGAGTGAGCTCAAGGGGGTCCAAGCAGCACACTAAGGCTGGCTGGAGAGCTGAGCACTGCTGGGGCCATTAAGGTTTTTAGACACAAGAGTGACATGATCTGATTTATATTTTTTAAAGATCACTCTGATTTAAAAAAAGAAAAATTTAATTTGTAATAAAAGCAAAATTCAATTAGAGTTGACATTTAATATTAGTTTCAGGTATACAACATGTTTTGTAGATTTTGATACAACTTACAAAGTGATCCCTTTGATAAATCTAGTATGGGTTCTCTTTGAAAAGGAATTAATCGTATTCCTGAGGACTCCACCCTCATGATCGATTTAGGATCAAATGTCCCCACAGTTTATTTTTAATTGAATTTATTGGGTGTCATTGGTTAATAAAATATATTGGGTTTTGGTGTGCAATTCTATAATGCATCATCTGTATATTGTGTGTTCACCACCCCAAGTCATGTTTCCTCCCATCACCATTTATCCCCCCTTTACCTTCTTCTACATCCCCCCACCCCCCTCCCCCTCTGGAGATCACTCTGTGATTTGACATTTGAAATGATATTTGAGATATGTCCTTTTACAGGTAGGATTGAGCCAGATGAAGAGGGTGGGATACCTTCAGGTACAGAGAGTGGGCATGCGGCCTGGAGGCAGGAGAGATGAAGACCAGAGAGACCAGAGCACACGCCTGTCAGGTGCCTGTGAGTGAGGGCTCAGGGCAGGGAAACAGAAGACCCTCCATGGGGGGGACGAGGCAGAGGGGAAGGGGAGCCAGCACAGAGTGTTCAGAGCAGGGGAGATACGGGGCCCATCATGGGCTGGCAGGGCAGGGCGACAGGGGACTGTGGGAGGGGCTGGGCAGGGGGACAAGGGACGGTAGGAAGGACAGTCAGGGGGGACAGGAAAATGGGAAGGGGCAGGGCAGAGGGGACAGGAGACTCTGGGAAAGGGCAGGGCTGGAGGAAGAGTGGACCAAACTTGGGGGGCAGGGGATCCTCAGTGGAAGGGGAAGGGTCCCCTGTCACCTCTCCCTCCTCCCGTCCTTCCTCCCTTGCTCCTTTCATGGTGGGTCCACTGCCCTCCGTCCTACACACGCGCCATTAGGGCCCCTTCTTCCCGCTGCCCTCTCAGCTCCATGCAGGGTCCCCTGTCCTCCCTGCCCTCTCTCCTCAAAGGGCTGTCTCCAGGGTTCCCTGCACTGACCCCTACTAGGAGTCTCCCCTGTCCTTCATGCCCTGCCCCCTAAAGGGGCTTTCCTATCCCCTGCTGGTTCCCCTCCATTAAGGGTCCCTGTCGTCCCTGCCCTGTCATCTCCTTGGAGGGTCCCCTGTCTCCCTTGCCTGTCCCCTCAGTTGGAGATTCCCTGGCCCCTGTCCTTTCTCTTCCATGGAGGGCCTCTCTCCTCCTTCCCTGTCCCCTCATAGAGATGTCACCTGTGTTTCCTGCATGTCCCCTCATAGTAGTGTCCCCTGTCCCCGTGCCCTGCCTCCCCAGTTGGAGAATCCCTGTCCCCTGTCCATGTTCCTCCATGGAAGCTCCCGTCTTCCCTCCCCTGCCCCTTCACAGGGTTAGTTCCCTGTCCCCCTGCACATTTCCCTTCATGGAGGATCCCGTCCCCCTGTCCTGACCATTAAAAGGGTGTGCACTATCTCCCCCTGCCCTCCCAACGCCATGGAGAATCCCTGCCCCCTGCCCTGTCCATGGGGGGTTCCCTCTCCCCAGCCTATTTCCCTCTATGAACGGACCTCTGTCCCCCATGCCCTGCACCCTCATTGGAAGGTCACTTGTCCCCATGTCCTGTCCCCTCCATGGAAGATCCCTGTCCTCAATTCCCTGCCCCCTCCATGGAGGGTCCCCTGTCCTGCTCTCTCACCTCCATGGAGAGTCTGGTGTCCTCCCCTCTCACTCCATGCAGGGTCCCCTGTCCCCTGTCTTCCTTTCTCACCTCCATGGAAAGTCTCCTCTTTTCCCCTCTCACCTCTATCCAGGGCCCCTGCCTTCCTGCCCTGTCCCCTCAAAGAGATGTCACCTGTGTTCCCTGCATGTCCCCTCTTAGCGGTGTCCCCTGTCCTCTGCCCTGCCACTCCAGTTGGAGAATCCCTGTCCCCTGTCCATGTTCTTCCATGGAAGCTCCCCTGTCTCCCCTCCCCTGCCCCTTCACAGGGTTAGTTCCCTGTCCCCCTGCACATTTCCCCTCATGGAGGCTCCCCTGTCCCCCTGTCCTGCCCCAAAAGGGGTGTGCACTGTCTCCCCCCGCCCTCTCAACTCCATGGAGAATCCCTGCCCCTGCCCTGCCCCATCCATGAGGGGTTGTTTCCCTGTCCCCCTGCCTATTTCCCTCCATGGAGGGTCCCCTGTCCCCCATGCCCTGCCCCCTCCGTGGAAGGTCCCCTGTCCTCAATTCCCTGCCCCCTCCATGGAGGGTGCACTGTCCTCCCTGCTGATTCCCCTCCATAGAGTCCCTGTCCCCTGGCCATTGCCTACAGGGAAGGTCCCCTCCCACCACTGCACTGCCTATCACAGGGGGTTGCCTGTGGCCCCGCCCTGCCGCCTCCATGGAAGTTCACCTGTCCCCATGCCCTGCACCCTTGATGGAAGGACACCTGTCCTCCCCTCTCACCTCCATGGAGGGTGCCCTGTCCTCCCCTCTCACCTCCATGGAGAGTTACTTGTCCCCTGACCTCCCCTCTAATCTCCGTAGAGGGTCCCGTCTTCCCCGCTCACCTCTCTGGAGGGTGCCCTGTCATCTTCTCTCATTTCCATGGAAGGTCCCCTGTCTTCCCGTCTCACCTCCATGGAGGGTTCCCTGTCGTCTGTCTTCCGCTCTCACTTCCATGGGGAGTCCCCTGTCCTTCCTGCACTCTCACCTCTGTGGAGGGTCCTCTGTCTCCTGTTTTCCTTTCTCACCTCGATGGAGCGTTGCCTGTTCCCTGTCTTCCCATCTAATCTCCACAGAGGGTCCCGTCTTCTGCTCTCACCTCTGTGGTGGTTTCCCTGTCCCGTCTTCCCCTCTCACCTCTATGGAGAGTCCCCTGTACTTTGTGCCTTCTCACCTCCATGGAGGGTCCCCTGTCCTCTGCCTTCCCTTCTCACCTCCATGGAAGGTGCCTTGTCCTTCCTGTTCTCTCACCTCCATGGAGGGTGCTCTCTGCCCTAATCTTCCCCTCTTACCTCCATACAGGGTCCCCTGTCCTCCCTCTCACCTCCACAGAGGGTTCCCTGTCCCCTGACCTCCCTCCCCTCTCACCCTCATGGAGGGTCCCCTGACCTCCCCGCTCACCTCCATGGAGGGTCCCCTGTACATTTTTTTCCCCTCTCACCTCCTTGGAGGGTCCCCTTTCTTCCTCTGTCACCTCCATGGAGGTTTCCCTGACCTCCCCTCCCACCTCCATGGAGGGTTTGCTGTCCTGCCCTCTCACCTCCATGGAGGGCCCCCTATCCTCCCCTCACACCTCCATGGAGGGTCCCCTGACCTCCTGTCTCACCTCCATGGAGGGTTCCCTGTCCTGTCCTCTAACCTCCATGGAGGGTCCCCTGACCTCCCCTCCTACCTCCATGGAGGGTTCGCTGTCCTGCTCTCTCACCTCCATGGAGGGTCCCCTGTACCTTTCTTTCCTCTCTCACCTCCTTGGAGGTTTCCCTGTCCTGCCCTCTCACCTCCATGGTGTGTCTCCTGACCTCCCCTCTCACCTTTGTGGATGGTCTGCAGTCCTGCCATCTCACCTCCTTGAAGGGTTCCCTGTCTTCCTCTCTCACATCCATGGAGGGTCCCCTGACCTCCCCTCTCATCTCCATGGAGGGTCCCCTGACCTCCCCTCTCATCTCCATGGAGGGTTCCCTGACCTCCCCTCTCACCTCCATGGAGGGTTCCCTGACCTCCCCTCTCACCTCCATGGAGGGTTCCCTGACCTCCCCTCTCACCTCCATGGAGGGTCCCCTGTCCTCCCGCCCCTCTCAACTCCATGGAGGGTTCCTTGTCCCCTCTGCTCTGCACTCTCCATGAAGGGTCCCCTGTCCCCCTTCCCTCGTCCCCTCCATGGGGTTCTTCTGTTTCCCTGCCCTGTGTCGTCACTCACAGGCCCCTGAGAGGTGTGTGCTCTGGTCCTCAGTGTTCATCTGTCCGGTCTCCAGGCCGCATTTCCACTGTCTGGACCTGAAGCGCATCTCACCGTCTTCAGCTGTCTAAATCCTACCCTCTCAAATATCATTTCAAATGTCAAATCATGAGTGATCTTTAAAAAATATAAATCAGATCATGTCGTTCTCTTGACTAAAAGCCTTACTGGTTGTGAGAGCATTTTCAAATCAACCAAGGGCTTTTTAATCACCCACCAGCCCTCTCCTGCACCCCAGCCAGCCTGGCTCTCCCTGCCCTGGGGGTACTTGCTGTCCCTTTGGGGGTGGCTTCCCCAGTTCTCCATGTGGCCAGCTCTGTCTCAACAGCCAAGTCTGAGTTGAAATATGACAAGATCTTGGGGAGCCCTTCCCAGAGCCTGCTGGAGAGCCACCCTGCTGAGGCTCAGTCCAGCCCTGTGGGGTATCAAGAGGCAGCAGGTCACAGAAGTGAGACAGGTCACATTGGTAAGATAGGTCATAGAGGTAACCCGGCAACCATTCCAAGTCAGCCAGGTGAGCCAAGGTATCCAGGTGTTCCAGGTGTTCCTTGTGAATGAACATTTATTGAGCACCAACAAACCCTAGACCCTCTACTGAATGCACAAAAGGTGTTTCCCCACCCCGAGGTCCTGACCTTCAGTAACCAGGTGTCTTGACCCTGGGATGTGGGCAGGAGGCTTGGGTCAGAGATGTCTTGGGAGGGACCCAACCCACATGTCTCGCTTTGAGTCTGGAGGAAGGAACCAGGGGCCAAGGTTTTTGCAGGCCCCTCGAAGCTGGGAGTGACTTTGGCAGGGACAGGCAAGGAAGCTGTCCCATCAGGATCTGATTCTTCCAACTGCCAATGAGCAGGGGCAAGGTCTCCCAGAGGCTCCAGGGAGGAGCGCAGCCCCATGAATCTGCGTCACATTTCTGAAGCCCAGCACCTGGGATCACACACTTTGTGGTGCAGGCTACTCCATGTGAAGTCACTTGTTAGAGCAGCAATAGAAAGTCAATACAGTCCCTGTCACCCAGTAAGTCATGTGCCCTTGCCCTGGAGGTGGCCTAGGAGCTGCCCCTCCAGCTTCCGACCTGCCCTGGGGGCTGTGCAGGCTCAGCTCCATGGCCTGACAAGTAGGGCTGCCAGACATAGCAAGTCAGCACATGAAATATTGCATGAGGCATGATTCCTGGATGACTACGTGATTTTTATCTGAAATCAAATTTATTTGGGTGCCGATTGACAAGGCTCTTGAGTCCAGGGTACCAGGAACACAGCCTTATTTCAGGGGCTGGGTCACTCACGAGAAATCAGGTGCTCCTGCAGGACTCAGTTTCTACATCTGTCAAGTGGGACGGTACCAAAAGCTTCCTTATAATTCAGGCCCAAGCAGCTGGGAAACCAGGCTCTGGGAGGCTATAGGGATCCAGACTTCCAAGCCTGGAGGGCCCTCCTGGCCACAGCCACCTGGGGGCAGCAGCACCCAGTCCTTGAGGCTCCACTGTGGGTCCAGTGCCCTGACCCAGTTGTGGGGTCACTCAGTCACTCAGCAAACTCTGGCAGAGCCGATGGTGACAGGAGGCTGTAGGCCAGGAGTGTGGCCTGGCTCAGAGGGAGACCCAGGCCCAGCCACATCAGGGTGTCGAGGGCTTTGAGGAAGGGGCTTCAGGCAGCCTTGTCCCCAAAGGCTGCTCGCCCCCAGACTCTTCCTGAGCCCCCACAGTAAAGGCCCACCCCCCAGCCTAGCCCTGGCCCTCCTGCCTCATGCCCAATGAACAGCTGGTGGGGCCCTCAGCCTGTGCTCTTGCTGCCCCTGCCTGTCAGGATTGGGCAATGCCCCCCAGTCACCTCCTCAGGTACCCACAGGGCCCTGCAGCCCTGGCTCTGCCCACAGCCTGCCCAGCCCTGGGTGTGCAGCAGGTGAGTGGTGGGCCCTCGCCCGTGCCCCAGCCTCAGAGCCATCCCTGAAGTCAGGGTCCAGGTGCTTGTCTCCTCCCACCAGTACCAGTGTTGCCTGCTCCCACCTCTGCCCGGCTGCATCGGAGCTGTTCCCACACCGGGCCTGCCCCGACGGGTGCCTGGTCCTGCCCCCAGCTCTAGCCCCACATCTAAAGGAGGCAGGGGCCACTCCCAGCGCTGGCTCTGAGCCAGAGGGTCGGGCAGTTCCTGGCCCATGGGGGGCTTTGCACACCCCAGGGGCCTTTGCAGGTCCTTCCCTCCCAGCACTGGCTGGCCAGCATGGCCCTGACTGTTGGAGGCCTGGCTGACAGCGGGAGCCAGGAGGCTCTGACCTCGGCCAAGCCCCCAGAATTCCCGGATCCCAGCACAGGGAAGGCTGGGTGAGCATGTGCCCCACCTGCAGTTCATTTGCCACTTTGTCCACTGGCTGAGGATTCTCTTGCCTCTCACACTGCAATGCAGGGGAATCGCCTGGGCCCCATAGAGCTGCAGGTTGTCACCTGTGGTCGGCGTGGGGCCTGCAGGTCTGCATTTCCAATCAGCTCTGGTAGGTGGGCCACACTGTGATCAGGGGTCTCCAGAGCTCATCACTCCCTGAAAGATGAGTTCAGTAGTCAGTGCTTTAGGCAAAACCCGGAGGATGCAACTCTCAACCCAGCCTGTAGCCCCCAGGGTGCTTGGGATGGTCCTGAGCAAAGTCTGCACTGAGGATAGCAATTTGGGGACTCAGGACACGCATGAGGGAGCTTGGAATTCAGGCTGCAGCGTTGTCTCTGGAACACCCAGGCCTGCGCCCTGCTCTCGGGTTCCAGCCTCGGCACACTCATGGCTCACCCAGTGTCCTCGGGTGACAGGGCACCTTCTCTCTGGGCCTCTGCCCTCATAGGGACTGTCTACCAGGAGAGTGAGAGGTGACACTTCAAAGGAAAGAAGGGCCAGCATAAATAGCACTTACCACGTGCTTTTCCTGCGTCAGTGTCCTGCATCCCAGGAATAAATCCCACTTGGTCATGATATATGATCTTTTCAATATATTGCTGGATCTAATTTGCTAATATTTTGTTGAGGATTTTAACATCTATGTTTATCAGAAATATTGGCTTGTATTTCTCTTTCTTTGTAGTGTCTTTATCTGGCTTTGGAATTAGGCTAAGGCTGACCTCATGGAAAGAGCTTGGAAGTGCTCCTTCCTCTTGGATTTTTTGTAATAGTTTGAGGAGGATTGGTATTAGTTCTTTGAATCTTTGGTAAATCTCCCCTCTGAAGCCATCTAGCTCAGGGCTTTTATTTTGCTCAGAGTTTTTTGATTACTGCTTCAGCTTCATCAGTTCTTATTGGCCTATTCAAGTTTTCATATTCTTACTGATTCAGTTTTGGAAGATTGTATTTTCTAGGGATTTGTCCATTGCATCCAGGTTGTCTAGCTTGTTGGCATATAGTTGTTCATAGTATTTTCTTACAATGCTTTGTGTTTCTGTGGTGTCAATTGTTACTTCACCTCTTTTGTTTCTGATTTTGTTTAATTGGGTTCTCTATGTTTCTTGATAAATTTGGCTAAAGTTTCATCAATCTCTTTTATCTTTTTTAAGGACCAGCTCTTGGTTTCTTTTGTATTGCTTTGAACTTTTGTATTTTTTTTTTAGTCTCTATGTCATTTATTTCTGCTCTGATCTTTATTATTTCCTCCCTTCTACTTTCTCTGTGCTTTTCTTGTTGGTTTCTGTATAATTCTTTTAGGAGTAAGGATAGATCGTTTATTAGAAATTTTTCTTCTTTTTGAGGTAGGCCTGTATTGCTATGAACTTCTCTCTCAGGACTGCTTTTGCTCTGTCCTCTAGGTTTTGCATTGTTCTGTGCTCATTTTCATTTGTTTCAAGAAGGTTTTGGTTTTTTCCTTGATGTCATTGGTAACACATTCATTGTTTAATAAGGTGCTATTTAGCTTCCATTGTAGGGGTGCAGCACTGGTTAAAGGGCTTGTAAGGCTGACTCTGAAGGACAGAGAAGGCCTAGAGGGAGGGCAGAAGGTAGCCCAAACTCATAAGTCTATTAACCTTTTACTGCAAATGAATAAGTGCCTGTCATGAAACAGGAAGAACAGGTCAGTTACCTAGTGTTAGGAGAAAGAATGTTCATTGTCCCCAGGGTTGTTTTACTGTTCCCTGGAGGGATTAAGTGCTGACAAGAAGGCACAAAGAACTGTTCATACTATTTTATGTGTTCTGGAAAATGTCTTGTGGTGGGGGTTTGTGTAACTTTGGTGAATAAATGCCGAGTGTGCTGCTCACTCGAGGCTGGAAGATCTCTGAACACCTCCAGTCCCTCAGTCACTAAGTTCACTAAGGATTTGGTGTCCGAGTAATCATTCATCTGTCACTCAGGGTCTGCTGGACAGCCCCAGCATTCCCTGTGTTTGAATGTTTTTGAGTGTTTTTACTGTTACTGATTTTGAATTTCAAGCCATTGTAATCTGAGATGCTTGATATGATTTCAGTCTTCTTGAACTTTTAGACTTGTTTTGTTATCTAACATGTGGTCTGTCTTTGAGCATGACCCCTGTGCACTTGAGAAGAATGTATATTCTTCAGCTTTGGGGTGAAATGTTCTATAAATGTCAATTAAATCCATCTGATCTGCTATGTTATTTAAGGTCACTGCTTCCTTGTTAATTTTTTGTCTGTAAGATCTATTCAGTGATGTCAGTGGGGTGCTAAAGTCCTCTACTATCATTGTATTGCTGTCAATCTCTCCCTTAAAGTCCTCCAGAAGTTTTTAAAATATATTTGGGTGCCCCTGTATTGGGTACGTATATGTCTACCAGGGTTATATCTTATTGTTGTATCGATCACCTTAGTGTTACGCAGTGGCCTTCATTGTTTTGAGTCTATTTTGTCCGATATGAGTATTACTAACCTCTTTTTTTTTTTTTTTTTCATTTCCATTTGCATGAAAACTTTTTTTTCCATCCTTTTGCTTTCATCCTGTGTAAATCTTTTGTTCTGAGCTGGTTCTCTCTTGTAGACAGCATATATATGGGTCAAGGTTTCTTATTCATTCAGCTACCCTATGTCTTTTGATTGGAGCATTTAATCCATTTACATTTAAGATGATTATTGATAGATTCTTATTTGTTAGCATTTTAATTCTTTATGCCCGTGTTCCTGTCTCTCTGTCTCTTTCTATTTCTTCTTCTTACAACAATCCCTTTACCATTTCTTACAATGCTGGTTTGGTGGCGGTACACTCCTTTTAGTTGTTTTGTTTTTTATGTTGTTTTTTGTCTGTGAAACTATTTATTTCACTTTCAATCCTGAATGACTGCATTGCTGGATAGAGTAGTCATGGATTCCGTCCCTTGCTTTTCATTACTTTGTACACTTCATGCTACTCCCTTCTGGCCTGAAGTGTTTCTGTTGGGCAATCAGCTGACAGTCTAATGGGAGCTCCCTTGTAGGTAACCTTCTGTCTCTCTTTAAGATCATTTCCATGTCTTTAATGTTTGCCAATTTAATTATGATGTGACTAGGTAGGTGTGTTTTCGGGTTCATCTTGATTAGGACTCTCTGTGTTTCCTGAACTTGAGTGACTTTTTCCTTCACCAGGTTTAGGGGAATTTCTGTCATTATTTCTTCAAACAGGTTCTCTGTTCCTTGCTCAGATTATTTTCCTTCTGGCATCCCTATGATGTGGATGTTGTTAAGTTTTATGTTGTCCTAAAACTCTCCTCCTGCTTTTTAATTTTTTTCCCAATTGCTGCTCTGAATGGGTGTTTCTTCTACCTTGTCTTCTGATTCGCTGGTTCCATCCTCTGCTTCTTCTCGTCTACTGTTGATTCCTCCCAGGGGTTCTTCATTTTAGCTGTGTCAGTCCTCATTCCAATGATTCCTATTCACATGTCACTATATATTTGATCCTTTTTACCTGCTTTATTGTCCTTCCACCCTTGTCCCCTCTGAAAACTGCTACACTGTTGTCTGTGTCTATGAGTTTGTTTACTTGTTTTGTATGTTCATTTGTTGCTTTCTGTTTTATACTCTACATATGAGTAAAATCACATGGCTCTTTTCCTTTTCTGACTGACTTATTTCACTTAGCAGGATACTCTCACCATCCATCTATGTTGTTGCAAATGGAAATATTTCATTTGTGGCTGAGTAATATTCCATTTTATGTATGTACTTCATCTTCCTAACCTAATCATCCTTTGAAGGACACTTAAGTTGTTTCCATGCCTTGGCCATTGTGAATAGTGCTGCAGTGAACAATAGGGTACATATATCTCTATGAAGAAATGTTTCCAAATTTTTCAGGTAGATAACCGGAAGAGGGATTGATGGGTCATCTGGTAACTCTATTCTTAATTCTTTTGAGGAACCTCCATACTATTTTCCACACTGTGCGCACCAATCTGTATTCCCACCAACAGTGCATGAGGGTTGACCTTTTTCCACATCCCTACCAACACTTGTATGTTGATTTATTGATTATAGCCATTCTGATAGGTGTGATGTAATATCTCATTGTGCTTTTAATTTGCACTTCACTTATAGCTGGTAAAGTCAAACAACTTTTTATATATCTGTTGGCCACCTGTATTTTTTGTGTGAAAAGCGTCTGTTCATATCCTCTGCCCATTTCAATTCAAAATGTTTTGTTTTTGTGGTTGAATTGTGAAAATACTTTATATATTATGAATATTAGCCCCCTATTAGACATTTAATTCACAAATATTTTCTCTCATTTGGTTGCTTGCCTTTTTGTTTTGTTGATGGTCATTTTTGCTATGCAGAAGCTTTTTAGTTTGATGTAGCACCATCAAATTACCTTTGCTTTTACTTCCTTTGCCTTTGGTGTCAAATTCACTAAACCATTTCTGAGATCAAGGTCCATAGGTTTAGTGTCTATATTTTCCTCTATTTACTTTATTATTTCAGATTTTACATTCAAGCCTTTAATCCATATTGAGTTTCTTTTTGTGTTTGGTGACAGAAAACAGTCTGTTCTCATTATTTTTCATGTGGCTTTCCAGTTTTGAAGAGGCTTTCCTTTTTCCATTGTATGTTTTCGGCTCCTTAGTGGAAAATCAGTTGTTTTTATATGTGTGGGCTTATTTCTGTGCTCTTACTTCTATTCCATTGGGCTCTGTGTCTATTTTTCAGTCAATACCATAATCTTTTGATATTGTAACTTTGTAATATAATTTGAAGTTACGGAGTGTGATACCTCTGGCTTTGTTCTTTTTCTCTCTCTCAGGATTGCTTTAGCTATTTAGAGTCTTTTGTGGTTCCACAGAAATTTGAGGATTTTTTTTTTCTATTTCTTTGAAAGACAACATTTTGATTTTGATGGGGATTGCATTAAATTTGTATAATTCTTTGGGTAATATGGCCATTTTAACTATGTTGATTCCTCCAATGCATGAATAAAGAATATCTTACTGTTTCTTTGTATTTTCTTCAATTTCTTTCAGCAATATGTTTAATTTTTAGTATATGGATCCTTAGCTTTCTTTGTTAAGTTTATTCTTAGGTATTTTATCCCTTTTGTTGCAGTTGTAAATGGAATAGTTTCTTCATTTCTTTTTAAATAGTTTATTGTTAGTACATATGAATGCAACAAATTTTACATTGATTTTGTATCCTACAAATTTGTTTATTGTTTCTAATTGGCATTTAATGGAGTCTTTAGGTTTTTTTGAATAAAGAATCATTTTGTCAGCAAAAAGTGACAATTTGACTTCTTCATTCCCAATTTGGATGCCTTTCATTTGTTTCTTTTGCCTGAATGCTCTGGTTAGAACTTCCAGTACTATGTTGAGTAACAGTGGCAAGAGTGGGCATCCTTGTCTTATTTCTGATATTAGGGGAAGAGCTTTCAGTTTTTCACCATTGAGTATGATACTAGCTCAGTGTTTGACATATATGGCCATTATTATGCTGAGGTATTTTCATTCTATACCCATTTTATTGAGTGTTTTAATTATAAATGTGTGTTGGATATTGTCAAATGCTTTTTTTGCATCTATTGATATGATCAGATGACTTTTACCTTTTATGTTGTTAATATGATGTATTACCGTGATTATTTTAAAGATGTTGAACCATTCTTGCTTTTCTGGAATGAATCCCATGTGATTGTGAAGTATTATCATTTTAATGTATTACCGTATTTGATTTGCTAATATCTTCTTGATGACTTTTGCATCTTTGTTTATTGGATCTATTGGCCTTTAATTTTGTGTGTGTGTGTGTGTGTTTTAAAAAAGGGTCAGATATTTCTTGTAGAGATCTTTCATTTTTTTTGTACTCTGAATTCTCTCTGTTCTTCCACCCACAGCATGTCTAGATTTCTGTCTTCAGGATCACTAATTATTTCATCCATCTGCTCTGCTTTGTTTCCTAAGCCCTCCAACTCACTCTCTTCTCATTATTGATTTCTTCAGCTCCAGAATTTCTGTTGTTTTTTTTTTTTAGTAGTTTCAATCACTTTGGAAATGTACTCCTTTTGTTTGTTGATTTTATTCATGAGGTGCTTGTATTTCACTGAGTTTTTTCAGAATTGCACTTTTAAATTCTCTGTCATTTAAATCACAATCTTCCATATTTTTTACTTTATTTTCTGGAGACTTTTTATGTTCTTTCTGAACTACCTTGCTATTCTGGTATTGATGGTACTTGATGAATTATTTCTCTGTGTGGGCACTGGAGGGATTAAAATATGTTTAAAGTACTGTATTTTGCTTTTCATTATTTAGGAGGTTGGCAAGTAAAGGTCTTTCTTTTGTTTTCCAGTAGGCGGTGCTAAAACCCAAGTTCTTTTCTCTTACCTGCACTACGGGGATGGACTTAGGGGTTTCTGTGTGGTGGTGCTGCCTGGGCTGTGGAAATTGCCTTGTATTCCCCAAGGAGGTGTGTGTGTGTGTCCTCTATGGCCCAGTCACCTTGGTCTTGGGGCACCACTTCTATGGAGGGATGTGGTGGGTGTTGGTGCTTTGGGCCTTTAAGTTCCTGGTTTGCTACCCTGCAACCAGAGGCTGACAGCCATGCTGTACTATCTGAGGTGTCCCAATTGCCTCTACCAGCTTCCTCGCCATGGGTGAGGGCAGGGTGGGTGAGAGGAGGCAGGAACACGCATCTGCAGCTCTGCTTTTTTTACTGGCTTTAGCTGCAATGAGTACAGCTTACTCTGGCTGGGATGTTTTTTCTGCCCCCTCAGGACCTGCAGAGTGAGGATTGTAATCTGACTCCCCAGTGC
Source organism: Miniopterus schreibersii (assembly GCF_964146895.1). NCBI lineage: Eukaryota > Metazoa > Chordata > Mammalia > Chiroptera > Miniopteridae > Miniopterus > Miniopterus schreibersii. The sequence goes on along the minus strand of NC_138122.1, from coordinate 2,314,054 downwards.
TGCCAAGTCTGCTCGACCCAGGCGGACTATGGGGTGGTGGTGTAGATTTGTTTGTCTGTGGGTTGTTGTTTTCCTGGTGATAGTGGCTGCTCTGCTGCAGCTGCCATCGTTTGCACTGCATCTCTGTCCCTGTCACTGGTCTTAGCCTCGATGTGCACAAGCCACTTAGGCAGGATTGCTGCCCCTGCCCCTCTGGTCCTTTCTGGGCTGTGGCATGGGGAGGGCCTCAAGGCAACCCTCCACTGCTCCTGGGTCTGCCGGGGCGGGCGAGCGCCAGCCTGTCTGTTCCTCCGTCTCCGTCCTTGCCCTCACCCTGCCTCCCGGCTCACTCCGATATGCCCACCTTCAGACAGCACAGTGTATGGATCTCAGATGTGTTCACGTGTTGAGCAGGAACCCCTGTGTTGAATTACAGTTGTCCAACTTGTTGTAGCCTTCTGGGGAGAGACAAAGAGTTTTCCCCACAGTGCCATGATGCTGATGTCACACTCCCAACTTGCTTTTTAAAGATCTCACTTGGACACTGAGACATTTTCCTTCCCTATTCTTTAACAAAATCTTTATAAAATACATATGATAATGGTTTGGCAATGATGGACTTTTCATGGGAAATTTGCAAACATAGTAAGTCCTGTGTTTGCTGCAAATCTCTAGGTGCTCTTCTGGGAAGGTACACAGGTCCTTCCAGCACTTTAGTTAAGCACAGTAGACAGTTGTTAGAGTCTGTTGTCCTGCCCAGTTCTTATAAAAAGAGAGAACTGCTTTGTTATGATATAAGTGGGTCTTTGGGCTTCTTCCTATTGGCTTCTCATGGTGATAAAGGGCATGATTAGAGAGGGCACTAAGGAGTTAATGTAAAATATTTTGAAAACCTTACTATGTGATTCAGGCTGAAATTGAAACATTACCCAGTTCCCATGGTGTGTTGTACCAATACAATTATAAATCCTCTGGTCAAATGATCTTGGTCTTTTAACTCATTTCAGAATTGCCTAAGAGTCATGGTTACCAAAACTATGGGGTGCTCCTGGTAGCCAAGATGATGGGTAATGTCTGCCAATCACTATAACCTTGTCTATAGGTTTTTCTAGAATCTGACTCAAGGTCTGTTATGGGTGAACTGTGGCCTTCCCACATGCATATGTTGAAGCCCTAAGTCTCCGCGCATGAGAATGTAACCACATTTAGAAAAAGGTCTTTAAAGAGCTAATTAGGTTAAAATGAGGCTGTTAGGGTGGGTCTTAATCCGATATGACTGGCTCACTGAAAGAAGAGGAAATTTGGACACACACATGTGTACCTGGAAGAAAGAGCATGTGAGAAGGCAGCCAGCTGAACGCCACGAAGTGAGGCCTCAGCATAAACCAATACTGCGGACATCTTGATCTTGGACTTTCGGTCTGCAGAACTCCAAGAAAAGCCATTCAGTCTGTGGTATTTTGTGATAGAAGGCCTAGCAAACCAGTACAGTCTCTAATAAGTTCTTTTTAAATTATACAATTTAAATGATCATATACTGAAGTGTTAAAGACCAGATTGAACCAAATATACTGTGCTGTTAAAATCTCTTCAACCAACGCCAAGAAAAAAAAAGTTACTGATACAGATTGCCAGTGGTAGAGTGGAGAATGCTTGGGCTTTGGAGACGTGCAGATTTTAGTCAGAATCTTGCACCTGTCACTTCCTGCTAACGTGGTTTTGGGCAAGTTTCTAAGCCTTTCACTGTAGGAGTAAAGACAATATGGGTAAAACATGTAATTCTTTTTTTGGCCAGAGTGTGCTGAGTAATTATTAAATACAGCAGTTGCAATGATAGTGTCATAAACTGATTCTGGCCAATACCTCCTTGCTAGGATATTAAACACCTGGTCAGGAGTAACTGGGAAATGTCTGCTTTAACTTTGGTTAAGGTTTGGCTCTCCCTGTTTTGTGGCCATTGTCGAGGACCTGTCGCACTTTTCTCAGGGCCTCTGGATGCGCCACTTGCACAGGGCTGTGGCTGTCCGACCTATACCTGCTTCGCTTCAGCACCTGGGTTTTACTTATCTAGCGATTTCTGTCCTGATTTCACCTAAGTCTGTCTAGTTGCTCATAGGTTTGCTCCAGCTTCATGTTAAATCCCTCTGAGGTTGTTAGGTGGGGGGATTTTTAGAATGGTTGACGTTTGACAGGGAAAACCAAATTTCCCAGCTGAGTTACTCCCAAGAGACTTTTACCCTACAACTGTAAGGTCTTTACCCCCAATTGCTTCCTATGTCCCCTCTCCAATACCTATCTCTTTGAAGCATCTGGGCTTAAAAAGTAAGTTTCTGCCTTATTTTGTTTTATAGTTTAACTACTTCAAGAGCACATACACCTGGAGTACGCATGAGCCTTGAATTGCCTTCCGAGGAGGAAAGGCGAATTTCTGCTGTGCCTTTCATGCCACCTGCGGCAGGCCCTGTTCTTTGCCTTCTCAGCATCCACTCACCCCTTCTTTCCTGCTAATAAATCTCCTGACAGACAAGCATGCAGCCCCAAAGGAGACGCTCACTTTTCCAGCCTGTTCTGCAGTTATTAGTGGCCAGACAATAATATACAAGTGGAAAACTCCTTGGAAGATGTTTGCTTTTCCTGGTACAAAAACGACGGACATAGCTGGCATCGCTCTGTTACTTGTCTCCTTCTTGACTTGAAAATTCTTACTCTGCTTTCTGCTGGTGCATCCACAGTGTGCTTCAGAGGCATCAGACATGAGAGGAGGAGAAGGGCCACTAAGAGTCCTACCCCAACATCACCAGGCTCCTGAACTGGTGCCAGCGGCTGCCTACTTACAGATTACTGAGGGCAGAAAAATAAATCTATATTTATTTAACAAAGGTCAAGTTTTCTGTTACTTGGTGGTAAGTTCTTCTGGTCTTCAAAATGATTTGGTTTATTCATCAGAAAGAATTTACAAGTTGGATACAAACGTAAAAGATATATATGAACCCAATTATGCTTTTTAGAACAACATTGTGTTGTGAAATGCTAGTAGGTGATTCGTAATGAAGAGATTTGGGAGGCAAGTAACTTTGGGTAAGACTGAAATAAACAAAAATTGATGGATTTTCTTCTCTTTACAGCAGGACTCCATTTTTTTTAACTCGTTAATGTTCTTTTTTTAATAAACAAAAGAGATACAATTTAGAACATTTCCCAGATTTACTTGATCATGGTGCTATTGCGGGATTTGGGGTATCCCTTTCCCCACCGAGTGCTGGGGTGGAGTCCTTACAATATCTTGAGAAAAAGAATGTTCTGAGACTCGCACGAGAGGATGAGTGATTTTTATTTGCGTGAAATTACATCTCTGCGTTTCCAAAGTCCCATTCCCCTTGATGCAGTCCTGGAAGCAGTGCAGCTGGGGTTTCAGTAGAGCTAAAGTCACAGCCAGTGTCCTGAGTTTCCTTTCCATGTTGCAGCCGGGCCAGCTCAGCCCCAGCCTAGCTGTGGTCCATTAGTCCACGGTGTGTGGGCCCCACATGGCCGTGGGCTTCGTGGATAAACACAGGAAGCAAGAGCGGGAGATCCCCGCAAACCAGGAGTCAAGGGCAATACGCCAAGAGCGCGAAATCCATTGTTTCAGGGGATTAAATATGTCAGATCTCCCTGCTCTTGCAGTGGCCACACCCACTCTTGCCAATGACCTGTTCCCAGGTGTGGCTGGCAGCAAGCACCTTTCCTAATCCTCCCAACTGTACTGAGCATGTGTCTCTCTCCCCCCTGCCCAGTCCCCTCCCCTAGTGATTTGTGGAGGGAATGGACCCCTAGCTCCCTGGGGAGTGTAAAGCTGCAGCTTCCTGGCAGAACTGCCTGAATGACATGCCTGTAATTTCTAGTCTTCCCTTTGCTCCTTCCCTGCTATTAATGACTAGTTAAATACAGTGGTATCAATGGGGCCTGCTTTGGTCATTGCTGCGTAAGAAATCACTCTAGAACTTTTTTCATGTTCCTGTTTCCTTTTACTGCCCTTTCATTTTTTTCTGTGAGCAGAGCTCTCCAAAACTAAGAAAAGCACTACTGCATTCAGATACCAACAGGCTGATTTTCGTCACTGGAAATGTGTTTGTTTGTGTTTCAGTGTCTAGACTATAATTACCCCATCCTTTAAATGTCCTGTCAGTGTTAAGTTGAGCCCACTAACTTGATTTCTCTTCCTCTCTGCAACTCCCTCTATGAAGTCCATTATAAATGCCTCTCTCATAGAAAACTGACAATACAGTTTCCTTTCGAGCTTGATCCAACTGGCATGAAATATATTGATAACCAGAATGGGAAACCCGTATAAATAAAGAATATTCTAATTAGGGGGAAATGTCGTTGTACTAATACTTTATAATACTTATAGTTTGCAAAGCATAATTGTGTATAACGTCACCATTTAATCTATAGAGCAGCTCTGGGAGAGAGGACAAGCTTCTTCCATTTGCAGATTTAAAAAAGCCTGAGGCTCAAAAGTCTTAAATGGTTTGCCTGGTAGGTCACAGTGGCAGAAAGGGACTTACATTGTGACTTAATGCAGGCTCCAAGCTCTCTCCACCACATCCCTTCCTGGAGGCTGATCTCTCCAGGGTGGGGACGGCCACCTGCCTTGCTCTGGGCAGAGGTGTATTTCAGGTGCTGTAGAAGCTAGTGGGTGGTCTGGAGGAAATGTCTGATTATCGCCAGTGGCGCTCTCCCCTTGGTGGGGAGGCCAGCGGGGAAGCCCGTGGGAGGCAGGAAGGACAGCAGGAATGGCAAGACATTGGGGTCACATGAAAACTCTGGAGCAACCTTGGGTCATGCTTTTCATCACTGGAGCACTAATCTATATGAAAAACTATTTTACAAGTGAATTCATTTTTTTGCTATAAACACACATACAGGTCTTTCTTCTGGAAAAGTATCCTCGGTAACACTGCCACCACACCTGTGCCCCTTTTTGTGCATAACCTGTAATCCAGCAAGTCCCCATGATCCTCCGGACACAGGGCTCTGTTCTTTCATACATTTAGATGTAGAGAGGCCTGAACTAAATCTGGTAATGATTTTTCTATAAACATTTGTTTCTCCCCTTATATATCTCTTTGGGCCTAGCTAGAGAAATTCCACTTAATCCTTCAGTTTAAAATGTCAGGAGAGAATCCCAGGTCACAGAGCAATCTTGGGGAGCATCTGGTTCAATCCATCACTCTAAAGCTTAATGGCTGGAAACTACAAACAGTGATTCTCTCACACTGTACATGCTCAGGAATCTGAGTGGTTTAGTCAAGTGGTTCTGTCCCAGAGTCTCACAGGCTGCAAGGAAGGTGTCGGCCAGGCCCGCAGCATCTGGATGCTCTGCTCAGTGTGTGCTGCGGACAGACCTGCCTCCATCTCACACACTTGGTGTTGGCAGGCCCTGGTTTCCCGTCACATGGTCCTCTACAGGGCTTTCTCTCCACCTGGCAGCTGGCTTTCCGAAGTGTGAGCAATGAGAATAAGAGAGACAGAAAGAGAACTAAGATGGAAGACAGAGTTTTTGTAAATTTTGATTGTTGTAAAATATACACAACATATACAATTTAGCATCTGAGCCACTCTAAGTGTACCGTTCAGTGCTTTAAGTACGTTAACATGGTTTGTGCAGCCAGCCCCAGAATACCTTTTCAACTTTCAAAGCGGAAACTCTGTACCCATTAAGTAATAAGTCTGCACCCCCTCTTCCCAGCTCCTGGAAACCCCTACTGCACTTTCTGTCTCGATGCATCCTACCACTCTAGGGGCCTCATATAAGAGGAATGACATAGCATTTGTCTGTGTCTGGCTGTTTCACTGAGCATGTCTTTAAGGTTCACCTGCATTGTGGCCTTGTCAGGTTTCCCTTCCTTTTTAAGACTGCATAATAACATTCATTTTATGTATGTGCATTTTGTGCACCCATTCATCTGTCGGTGAACACCTGAATCACTTCCACATCTTAATTATTGTGATTAATGCTGCGATGGACATTTGTGTTTGAATCTTTGCTTTTAGTTATTTTGTGTATATATCCAGAGTAGATTATGGAATCATTTGTTAAATCTATTTTAAATTTTTTGAGGAGCATCATACTGTTTTCCATAGTGGCTGTACCATTTTACTTTTCCTCCAACAGTGAACAAAATTCTAGTTTCTCCACACCCTTGTCGAAACTTGCCATTTTCTGGGGTTTTTGTTTGTTCGTTTTATTGTGTCCATTGTAATGGCTGTGAAGTAGTATCTCACTGTGGTTCTGATTTTCATTTCCCTAGTGATTAGTGGTATTGAACATCATTTCATGTTTTGTTGGCATTTTTATATCTTCTTTGGAGAAATGTTTATTTAAGTCCTTTGTCTTTTTTTGATTGGGTTGTTTTTGTTGCTGATGCACTTTTTTTTTTTTTACTTTTGGTGACGTCTAATTTATTTATTTTTTCTTTTGTCACCCATTCTTCTAGTGTCATATCAAAGAAATCATTGTCAAATTCAATGTTATGAAGTTTTTTATCTGTTTTTTTTCCTAAGAATTTTACAGTTTTACCTTTTATATTTAGGTCTTTAATCCATTCTGAGATAATTTGTGTACATGGTGTAAGCGGATGTCCAGTTTTCCCACCACCGTTTGTTGAAGAGACTTTCCCCATTGGATTGTCTTGGCATTTTGGTCAAACCTCACTTGACCATATATGTGTGGGTTTATTTCTCAGCTCTCAATGCTCTTCCATCGTTATATCTTTCTGTATTTATGACAATACCATATGGTTTTGATTTATGTAGTTTTTTAGTAACTTTTGTAATCAAGAAATGTGAGTCCCCTGACTTTTTTCTTCTAAGACGTAGGGTTTTTATGACCTTGAAAGTGCCATCAGGATGTGATACAGACACCCTCTTAAAAAGCCAACACACACAGTTTCATGTGCATCCACTCACCTTTGGCCCTGGCAGAGGGAGGGCAAAGTGGACTGGAGCTGTTTGGGGAGAATCTACGGTCATGGACTCTGGCGATAGAGCTGAAAGAGCACCCCTCTGGATTCCTGTGCCGTCATTCCCCCATACTGCAGAGGACACCTTTTTCAAGCAGACATTTACTTTCCAAGCAGCTTTTGCCTATGGGGGAAGCAGTTGCCCCACCTTGTTGGAAAAGCTCTCACCCACACTATGGAGTTTCTGTAGCCTGAGGCTCATTAAGAGACTGAACAACAAGTAGCCTCTGAGTGCTCCGAGTCTTTGCCTGATTTGCTCCTGTCCCCAGGGCTTGGGAAAGCAAATTTTGGTGTGCATCTTGGTTCTTTATAAATGCACCCAGCCCAGCATTTTGAACAGGGTACTCAAGGCCAGTCACAAACAGTATCTGACAAAGGTCTGCACCAGAGATCATGCAAAAGATTGGGAATCCTATCAGATCTACCTAATATATAGAAAGAAATTGAAACATGCAGCCAAAATGTGGAGACAAAAAAAAAAAAAAGCCCCAAATGAAAAAATAAGAGAATTCTCCAGAAGAAGAGCTAAATAAAATGGAGATAAGCAACCTACCAGATGTAGAGTTCAGAATACTGATAATAAGGATGGTCAACAGCATGAGAAAAGATATGGAAACTATTAAGGAAATTAAGAACGACATAGTAGAAATAAAAACTACATTGGAAGGAATAAACATCGCATTAGGGGATGCTGAGGATCAGATCAGCAAATTAGAAGGCAGGGGAGAAAAAAAAAATCACTCAATCAGAGAACCAAAAAACCCACAAAAAACAGAAAGAAAGTTTAAGGGAGCTATGGGACTACATGGAATGAAACAATATTCACATCATAGTAGTGCCAGAGAAGGTTAAAAATAAGCAAGGATTAGAGAACTTGTTTGAAGAAATAATGGCAGAAAACTTGCTTAACCTCATGAAGGAAAAAGTCACACACGTTCAGGAAGCTCAGAGAGTCCTAGGCAAGAAGAATCCAAAGACGCCCACGCCCAGACACATCAAAATTAAAAGGCCAAGAATTCAAGACAAAGAGAGAATCTTAAAGGCAGCAAGAGAAAAGCAATCTGTTACCTACAAAGGAGCTCCCATAAGGCTGTCAGCTGACTTCTCATCAGAAACCTCACAGGCCAGAAGGGAATGGCATGAAGTATTCAAGGTAATGTAAAACAAGGATCTGAAACCAAGACTACTCTATCCAGCAAGACTATCATTCAAGATAGATGGTGAAATGTTAAAGAGACTGCTGTAATTAAAAGTAGAGAGAGAACGAGAAACATAGGCATAAAGAAATAAAATGGCAATAGATAAGTACCTGTCAATAATAACCTTAAATGTAAGTGGGTTAAATCAAAAGACTTAGGATAGCTGAATGGATAAGAAAGCATGACCCAAATATAGGCTCTCTACAAGAGACCCACCTCAGAACAAAAGACTCACACAGGCTGAAAAAAACAACAAACTTCTGGAGGACTTTAAGGGAGGTATCAACAGCAATACAGTCACAGTAGGGACTTTAATACCTCACTGACTTTACAGGATAGATCTTCCAGACAAAAAAATCAACAAGGAAGCAGTGATCTAAATAACACACTAGATCAGATGGATTTAATTGACATTTACAGAACATTTCACCCCAAAGCTGCAGGATATACATTCTCCTCAAGTGCACATGGGACATTCTCAAAGATAGACCACAGGTTAGGACACAAAACAAGTCTCTACAAGTTCAAGATTGAAATCGTTTCAAGCATCTTCCAGACATTTACATCATGGAATACTTTGCAGCTGTAAAAATGAAGGATCCCTTACCCTTTGAGACAGCAAGGAGGTACCTGGAGATTATTATGGTAAGCAAAATAAGCCAGTCAGCGAAAGACAAGTGTCACATGATCTTACTCATATGTGGAATCTAATGAACAAAATAAACCAATGTACAAAATAGATCCAGAGACATAGAAGCATGGAACAGACTAATGAATCTCAGAGGGAAGGCGGGGTGGATGGCGAGAGATGAACCTAAGAATTTATATGCATAGATTCATAACCCACGGACACAAACAATAGTGTGGTGAAGGCCTAGTGGGGGCAATGCAGGGTGGAGGGGATCAATGGGGGGAAAAGGGGACATTTGTAATACTTTCAACAAAAAAGATAAATTAAAAAATAAAAAGAAACCTTAGCTTCCAATATGATGGTGTTAAGAGGTGGGGCCTTTGGGAGGTGATTAGGTCATGAGACCCCCTCACCCTTCCCACCCTGTGAAGACACAGAAAGAAGGTGACCATCAAAGAACAAAGAAGCAAATTCTCACCAGATAGAAAATATTGCCAGCATCTTGATCTTGGACTGGCCAGACTCCAGAATTGTGAGAAATTAATTTCTGTGTTTTAAGTCCCCCAGTCTATGGTATTCTGATACTGCAGCCTGGATAGATAGAAGTCTAGGCATTGGTAATTTTTTTCAGCCAACATGTGAAAATTTTGAAACCTACAGTTTAGTTGAAATAATTTTATGGTAAATATGTATATATCCACCATCCAGATTCCATCATTAACCTTGTTAATTTTATTTTTAATGTCATGGAGTACTGTTAACTTCTTTTTGGTATATAGGTCTTTGAATTATATACTTGAACACATGTATGTATTCATGTAATCACTACCTCAGCCAGAGTGATCTCTTTTGATAGTTACACCCTCTACACTTCTTACTCCTGGCGACCTCTGATCTGTTCTCCATAAATGCAGTTTTGTCTTTTTGAGAATGGCATAAAAATACACACATTATGTAACCTTTTGAGACTGGTTTTCTTTCACTCAGCATAATTCCTTTGAGACTCATTTAAGCTGTTACATATAGGGGTGGCAAACGTAGGTTTACAACTGTGATTGAGCACATGAAACACACTTTATTCCTGTATTATTACTTATCAAGTATTGTTTTATCTTTCATATGAACTGTAAACCTACTTTTGCCCCACCCTGTATATCAACAGTTCCTTCTTTTTATTATCGAATAGTATTACATTGTTTACGTGCACTACAGCTTGTATATTATTAACTTGTTGAAGAATACTTGGGTTGTTTCCAGTGTTTGACTAATACAAACACAGTTGCTATAAATATGTGTGAACAGGTCATTGTGCACACGCTCCCACCAGCGCTGTGTGGGAGTTCCAGCTTTCCACCCTTCTCAAAACTTGGTGCTGTCAGTATTCTACAGTTAGCTATTCTGATGTGTAATCACTGTAGCTTTTATTTGCATTTTTATTGGAAAATGTTGAATATCTTTCATGGGCTTTGTACTGTCCATATATCCTTACTGGTGAAGTGTCTATTCAAGCTTTTCCTTATTTAAAAATTTTATTTTTTTGTTGTCTTACTGTTGAGTTTTGAGAATTCTTTATACATTCTGATATGAGTTTTTGTGAGATATGTGATTTACAAATATTTTCCCCATTCTAGAACTTATCCTGCTATTCTTTTAACAGGGTCCTTCACTCTTCAAATGGAATGTAGATGTTCTACCACCATATAAGTTTATTTACACAAACACTTATAAGTCATGATTGTGTTTTATACTCTACTACATCTACATACATTGAAACGCCATCAGGCAATTTGATAATTTTTGCTTTTAAAAATCAAATATATTTTAAAGAACTCAAAATGAGAAAAATGATCTATTATGCTTACACAGATATTTAGCATTTCTATTTCTCTTTGTTGGTTTCTTATCTTCCAAGTGTACTCCTGGTCTTGTTTACCTTTTGTCCAAGACCTTCCTTTAACAATTCTTTTGGAGTGAGTCTGCCAGTAAGGGACTTTGATTATGATGTGCCTAGATTTGATTTTCTTTGAGTTTATCCTGTTTGGGGGTTCACTGAGTTTCTTAGATCTGTAAGTTTATATCTTTCAACAAATTTACAAAATTTTGAACTATTTCTCTAAATATTTTTCAACTCTGCACTGTTTTCCTCTCCTTCTGAGACAGCAGTGACACAAATGTTGGACTGCTTGTTTTGTCCCATGGGTCCCTGAAGCTCTATCTATTCTTTGTTTCTCTCTCTGTTGTTCAGATTGTATAATTTCTGTTTATCTGTCTTCAGGTTCACTGTCTCTTTTGTCATCTCCATTCTGTTACTGATCCTGTTCTGTGTTTCTTTGTTTTCCAATTCATTTACTGTATTTTTACAGTTCTAAACTTCTGCTTACACCCATTTATGTCTTCTATTTCTTTGCTGAGAGCTCTTATTTCCCTTTTTATTTCAAGAGTGTTCATGATTGCTGTTGGAACAATTTTATAAAGCTGCCTTAGAGTCTCTGTCAGGCATTTCCACCACCTGTGTCACCTCAGTACTTCAGCATCAGCATCTGCTGTCTTTTCCCCTGTGGATTGAGATTTTTCTGGTTTGCCTGGTAATTTTTGATTCTATCCTGGGCATTTTGAATATCATGTTATGAGACTCTGAATCTTGTTCAAATGCAATGGGAAACATTGATATTTTTCACAGGCAATCAACCTGGTGAAGTCCCATCACAAGTTCCAGCCTGCCTTTGTGGGCCTCAGTGTTCATTCTGTCTCCAAAGCCTTCAGCATTATTACCTGTCACCTGCGTGTTCCTCTCTGTAACTGAATCGGCACAGTGATCTGTTAGTTCAAGTCTCACTTTCTTTAATATGCTGATTAGGATAAAAGGCACATGCACAGCTGGGAGATGGGCCCAGAAGCTCATCAGTAACCTCACGGGATCACCTTGTGATGTTTCTCCAATCCATGATTTTGCCAGCACTTTCCAGTTTTCTGTGGCTTCACTTTTCAGTCTTCTTCTAGAAGCCCGTATTATAACTAACTCACTCTGTTGAATAGTTTTGTGACCGTCCTTGTATCCAGGGAAAACTGCCGAGGACAGAGAGGAAAAAAAAAAAGAATGAGGGATTCCTCACCCTCACCACAGTTGTACTGGTTAGAGAGGAAGGTTCTACTTCCTCAGAGCTTTGGCTCCTTTTGCCACTGCTCCTGATACACGATTGCTGGGGCAGAGCCTGGCGAATGGAAATAAAGGGCAGACAGCAGGAGGTATTTCTGCGTGTTCTCCCTGAGCGTTAAGAGCTGCATGTTCCTCAAGACAGAGCTAGGAAGCTTCTCCTGGAATTGTCTCTATCCACACTCCAGGGCCTGCTCCTGGGTTTGGGGCTGTGTTGGGTCCAGGCCTGGGGCTGCATAAGGAACAGGGCCAGTTATGTGGCTTTGAGTTCTGGTTTTCATGCCTTTTCCACCTGTCACTGTTTACTTTTCAGGTTTCTCAAACAGTTGCTCCATTCAGTCTGTCCCTGATTTTTAGATGCAGTGGGAGAGGCAGGGTAGAATGCGCTTACCCCGTGGTCCCAGAACCAAAAATCCTGGCCGTTTTGTAAATATTTGGTGATGTTTAGGTGAGAAGTCACTGGCTCCCATGGTGCCTTTCCCTGCCTGTCCCTGTAAATGTGCTGATCTCTGGAGTCCCGGCGCAAATTCCCCTTCTCCATGGCGGGTTCTCTGCGTTCCAGCCAGAGCTCATCTCTCCTCCTCCAAACGTGCCCAGAACTGGCACGTGCTTTTCAGAATGATTTCATTTTCACTATGGACATGTGTTACTTTGCTAAATATGGAAAATAGTGAAATGTTTCAAAGTGTGCATTTCAAACAGGGCAGCTGGCTCAGGTGATCATTTTTCTGGGACCCAAAGGAGATGCCCTGCTCCAGGCGGGGGAGGCCAGGCCTCCCGGGATGGAACCAGCTTCAGATGAGAGCAGCTACCCAATTTCCCGCAAAGACTCCCGATGCTTAGAATATTGATCACCCCAGGCCTTCAGGACCCTCTGAAAACCCCAAGACAGTCTCTATTCTTCTCTCTGACAGACTCCCTGCGTTAGCCAGGGTAACAGGCTCTCTTTTCTGCACAGTAATATCTGAGTAGTAATATTTCTGAAATGCCCTCTGTTATCGCTGATTAATAACCACTTTACCTAGGTGACATCTCTGTGGCCTCGCCCATCTCATCGCACTTCTCGTAACGCTGAGACTCACACATGCATCAACACATCCTTGATAGGTCTGGCACCTCGCAAAATTCTAGGCAGCTGACTGGCACTTGATGAGTAATTGTTGATATTTCAGGAACATTCTTCTCCTGTGTCGTCCAGTTAGTCTCTCTGTCCAGGTTGTCAAAGCAGCTCAAGTACAGTCTCCCTTTCATTCTGTTGCCCATCATTTACAGACCCCTGGCCAGATTATTTGGGAAAACTAGTAAGGGAACCAAAAAATTAATGCTTTGGCTCTTCTGGGGAGTGCCTAGTGTGTCCCAACTTCATGGTTTCTCAAATTATGCCTTACAGAGCAGCGGTGTCTCCTGAAATGTTAGTAAGTTTCTGTGAAAGAGAGGCACTTTGTGGTGGGCAGCCTCTAAATGACAGAAACCCTGCTGCTTTTCACAGCCAGATGTTATGTGGGCACCCTTCTCAGTTCTGGTGCTCTGGGCTGGGGAGCCCAGCCTGGGGTTGAAGCCCCAGAGTCCTCCTGGGAACCCCCACAGCTGGGATCCCTCTGGACCTTCAGCTGCTGCTGCGGGAGCCCAGCCGGCCCTCTCGCCTCTGCACCTCCTGCCCGTCTCTACGTGGTCTGCACTTTTCCTCCTTGGTTCTGAGGGTCCTGAATGCTCTGCTGTGACAGAAGTTGGCGCCGTAAGATGGCAAGTCGTAGACCTAGCCCTCTGACCCGGCATTTGCACGGCCTATGACTCGGTGGTGCAGGTATACGAATGTTCTGACCACCTGGTTTGGGCCTGACACCTGCGTCAGGCGCTGGTGGGAAGGAACATAAGGGTGGTGTCATGTAAAGTCCTTCCAAGCCTTGGTCTCGCCACCATGGGAAGCAAAATAGAAAAATCTTGTCAGTTTCAGTCCAGAAAAAAATAGTTCACAACACTAGGTGGCAGCAAGGCCTTTCTCTTTGTCTCTCCTCAGCGGTTACATTTTTTCCAGATCTAGGGAATCCGGTTCCTTCTGATCAATCCAATAGCCCTTTCCTTCCTGCCCCACCCCGTGCTCTGTACCCCCACATTCTGAGCCACCGCGGTGTGTGTGTGTGTGCACGTTGTGGTGGGTGGTGGGCGTTTAAGATGAATTCTGTGCCTTTCCTTTCTCACATCACCTTTCTGCCTCTGAAACAGCTCCCTTAGGTCTTTGTATCATTGGTAGAGATTTATAACGAATAAAACCCACAGAGGCAGGCCTAATCACGACACTGGGAAATTCTTTTCTAGTAAAATGCTTCTGCTCAAAATAGTCCTTGAGGGAAAATCCTAAAAAGAGGAAATAAGATGTTCTCTGAAAGACGAGTGATTTTTACCAAGGGCAGGCTGACGGGCAGCAAACGGTGACGCGTGGAGGTGCTCTGCCACCTGGTGGACGAAATGGCACCTGCAGGCCACAGAACGTGGCGGGAAAGGTGCCAGAGGTCAAGCTACAGGCTGCAAGGAAACCAATTTTGCAGCAGGCTAATCGACAGGAAAAAGAGGTAAGTTGCTACTGTGGCATCTCATCAATGCTATAGCGAAATGCCTGTGAATGAGATGACATTTTTCAAGGACCTGCTGTATAAAACAAGAAACAAGCAAAAATAAAAAAGCCCACAGAAATTCTGAATAAATACATAAAACCAATGTATGTTTGCCAACATTTTATTTTGCAAGTAAAATATATATTTAAATCTAGCATCCATTGTTACCATCATCTTACTTTTAAAGGACAGCAATTCCCAGAAAGTGTTTTTTCAGGAATATTTAGATTACTATTAATATCATTCGTTTTTCCATCCTTTTACAATTTTGTTAAAAAGCAGTGAACATTTTATCAAGGTTTGACACCAGTCTAAGGATTTATATTTGAGAACCACTGGTCAAAAACACTTCATACAATGAGTTTAAATCATTTATAAATATCTGGGGTCTCTGAAATATTTCAACATAAGGAGTTAAACCACTGTAGTAAAAATAGTCTTTTAAGCGGCTATTTTTTAAAAACTATGCTTTTTTATTTTTTAATATTTTTTTGTTGATTTTAGAGAGAGAAGAAGGGAGAGGGAGAAACACTGATGTGAAAGCAAACACTGATCGGCTGCCTCCTGCAGGCCCTCGCACCAGGGATCCAGCCCCCAGCCTGGGCAGGTGCCCTGACCAGAAATTGAACCAGCAACCTTTTGGTGCACAGGAGGATGCCCCACCTACTGAGCCACACTGGCTAGGACAAAACATTCTTTTTAAAAATTTGTCATTATGTCACAGTTTCTGAGTCTTAGAGATTTCTCCGGGTTTCTTTCATTTGTTCCATCTTTTCATGGTTTAGCAGTAAATTATGTCATTGTAGTGTTATCACAGTCATTTACTGGTAGTACATTTTGTGTTTCTCTGGTTCAGTTGTCTCTCAATTTTGATTATAAAAATAATGTTTGAGCACTCACCTTTTGTCATATGTGTACTTATTTTATCAAGTCCATAATTGTGGCTGGCATCTGAAGTGAGGGGACTGTGGCCCTTGACCTGGGTGTGTGTGTGTGATAACTCAGGGTAGTTAGTATCGGAATTGAATTGTAAGATTGAAGTACCTTAGTTTCCTCATTAGTAGAACAAGACATAAAAACGGCATTTATGTAATACACTTATCAGGACATTAAATGTATTGGTATGTGCCTCACATTAGGAAAAATAAATACTGATTTAAAAATTTTATTAAGTTTCTTAGAGTAGCACTGGTTAATAACATCATATAAATTCCAGGTGCACCACATGATAATATGACACCTGCATAGTCATTTGGGTGCTCACCATCCAAAGTCAGGTTTCCTTCCCCACAGTGTATTCGAAGCCTTTACTCTCTGTATCCAACTCCCATCTTCTTTTCCAATGGTAACCACCATACTCTCCTCAGTGTCTACGAATTTGATTTCTGTTCACTTTGCTTCTTTGTTGCTCTTTGTTTTATATTCTGAAAGTGAGCGAAATCATATGGCTCTTGTTCTTTTCTGTCTGATTTATTTCATGGAGCATAATATTCCAAAGTTGTTGCAAACGGCAATATTTCATCTTTCCTTATGGCTGAGTAGTGCTCCATTCTACGTATGGAGCACACCTTCTTTACCCCATTGTTTGTCAAAGGACACTCAGGTTGTTTCCACGTCTTGGCTACTGCAAGTAATGCTGCAATGAACATAGGGGTATGTATATCTTTATAAAACACAGTGTTCATTTTATGGGGGTAGATACCCTGAAGAAGGATTGCTGGGTCATATGGTAGCTCTTTTTTAATTCTTGGGGAACCTTCAGACTGTTTTCCGCAGCAGCTGCACCGGTCCACATGCCCAGCGGCAGGGAATGAGGCTCCCTTTTCCCCACCTCTCCACACTGGTTATTGCCTGTCTTGTTGATCACAGCCACGCTAACAGGGGTGAGGTGGTATCTCGTTGTGGTTTTGATTTGCATTTCCCTAATTACTAGTGAGGTTGAACATCTTTTCATACATCTATTGGCTTTCCTCTGCCTGTTTTTTGATTGGGGCGGGTTGGTTGGTTGGTTGTTTGGTGTTGAATTTTATGAGCTCTTTATATATTTTAGAAATTAAACCTTTGCCAGAGGTACTGTTTGCAAATATCATCTCCCATCGGGTTGGCTGCCTCTTTGCTTTGCTGTCAGTTGCTTTTGCTGTGCAGAAGCTTTTTAGTTTGATATAGTTTCATTCATTTACTTTTGCCTTTATTTCCTTGCCTGTGGGATCAAGTTCATAAAATGTTCGCAATGACCAAGGTCCATAAACTTGGTACCTATGTTTTCTTCTATGTAACTTATTGTTTCAGGTCTCACATTTCGGTCTTTGATCTATTTTGAGTTGATTCTTGTCCATGGGGACAGACAGTAATCCAGTGTCATCCTTTTGCATGTGGCTTTCCGGTTTTCCCAGCACCATTTATTGAAGAGCCTATCTTTACTCCATTGTGTGTTTCTGGCCCCTTGTCAAAATTCATCTGCCTGTATCCATGTGGTTTTATATCTGGGCTCTCTATTCTGTTCCACTGATCTGTGTGTCTGTTTCTGTGCCAAGACCACGCTGTTTTGATGATCATAGCTCTGTAGTATAATTAGAAGTCAGGGAGTGTGATACCTCTGGCTTTGTTGTTTTTTCTTAGGATAGTTTTGGCTATTCAGGGACTTTGGTGGTTCCTTACATATTTGATGACTTTTTCATTAAACCGATTTGTGATTATTTGTCCTATCTTGCTAATCCCCTTAGTTATATCTTCATAGCTATACATGTTTCTTCATTTTTCTACAAGATATCATTAAAAGTCATTGTCAAATACATTGATAAAACCTGTTTTAGTGCAGTAACCCTAGAGTGACATGAACAAGTTTAATCTGACATGACGTGCTCTTGGTGAATCAACTCTTATTCTGTATGATGACCATTTCCTTCTGTCAGTATTTCTGCTAGCTCTGTAATGCCCATTCTTTGATCATGCTGTTATATCAAGCCAGCCCGAGTATTTTCAGAATCCCCTCTTTCTGAGTTTCTGAAAATTTTCCCACTTTCTACCACAGAAGTATTATTATCACGTTTAAAAAGAACGTTTCAGAGTTCATGGTCTTATAGTATAAACTTTGAGAAGAACCGATATAGTTTTCAGATATTCAGTTTTAAGAAGAGAGATATATTATTTGTTTTATTGTAAGAAATTGATAATTGGCAGTGGATATGTGTACAATACAAAGAAAAGAGAAAAAAAGCACAAAATGATAATGCGTAATGCGTATAGAATTCCTCCTACTGAATTGTGTCTAACTAAATATTGTATTCCTGTAACAATTACAAACTCTCTGGATGATGATATATTTTAATAAGAATTACTACCTGAACCTTGGTGATACAATTTAGTTATTTATACAAAACAAAGGACTGATGGCTTTTCAGTGTATGGGAATTTATTCAGTCCTATATTGAGTAATTTTTTAATGTCATCAGTTGTTGGGGATGGAGATAGATTTTTGTATACATTAAATTACAAGGTTTGGAGTGATGGAAATGAACCCTAATAGAATTTCAGAGATACTAAGTCTCAGTGATACACATTCATGGCTCCGAGTTATAGAGCAGTAAGAACTAAAGCATCGAGATGGGGAAATGGAGATCATTGTGTAGGAACAAAACATAGTTGAACACCATCTCATTAAGGTCATGGGGGCTTAGTGCCGACAGCCCAGGCTTGGAATCAGAAGCCTTGGGTTTGAGGACTGGCTCTTACTTACTGGCTGTGTGCCCTGCACCAACGGCTCAACCCCAGTGTCCCACAGATCGTCACCTATAAAATTCAGGTTCAAATTCTTTCCCTGACTACCTCCCAGGTGGGTGATTATCAGTGCTATATGGAATAATGTATTTTAAAGTATTTATAAATACCAGAACACTATAGAATAAAATGAGGCTTTATTTTTATTTAAAAATAAAGGTAAAGTGTGTGAAAATTGTCAATCAGTACTCCTCTGGGTCAAGAATTTGCATTTCGGACAAGTACCCAGATGATGTTGATGCTGCAGAATATATATTCTTCTCAAGTGCACATGGGACATTCTCAAAGATAAAGCACATGTTAGGTACTCAAGAAACCTAAATCCAAAGAGCTGATCTTAAATCGAATGAGGAAACTCAATCTGTTCCTTCAAATTACCATGTATTACAAAGCCTAACAGCGGAGCTGTGGCAAACACTGTGTATCGTATTAGTCTTTTCTATAACTACAAGGTGTTCTCTAAAATGTACACATACTTTAACAGCTGATAGCTCAATTTTGAAAATAAATTGTATTTTAATAAATAATACTTTTATAATTACTCAAAGTGTGTTTCTTTTTATGCTTTAACAACCTTTTAAGGCAATTTTGCTGCACGGTAAAGTTTGAGAATACTTGTTCTAGAGAAATCCTAAATTATGTGATATGGGCCCTTAAACTAATGCAATCTTTAATGATTTCAACTAAAAATTAATGTATTGGTTAACTACTAAATGCCAAGCACTTTCTGTGTGATGCTTTCTATTTAGTTTTCTGACATGTGAATTATTATCATCATTTTTAGATGAAGAAACTGAAGTTCAAAAAAAAGAGCAATTCCAAGTCCAGGGCTCTGTCCACTATCCTAAGATTTGTAAAATACAAGAATGCCCAGTTATCAACTATCATGCTAATTTCCTTTAAACATGGCATATTTATTTATTTCATTGGAAGGACACTGTATGCACTGTTATAAATTTTTATGTATGTCACTATGATTGGGGTTGAATGAGATTTTCTTCCTTGACTGCATAATAAGCTGACTGGTACATTTAATTAACAAAACCTATACTGCGAAAGGTGCAAATATAATTAAACACAAGTTGACAAGTCAGTGCACCTTAATAATGAAGAGAAGGATGGAACTTTCTGTATGAATAAACCTATAGAAGTACGATACACATCAGTGTTTCCCAGCCACTTCTGTAAAGCCTTGCTAGGGAAATTGTGGTCTGTGGACCAGCTGTATTCGAATCAAGTGGGAAACAGTTAGAAACGAAGAGTCTCAGGCCCCATCCCTAAGTATGTGCCCTGGCCAGGAACAAAACCGCAACCTTTTGATGTATGGGATGAGCTCCAGCCCACTGAGCCGCTGGCCAGGGCTCCCTTGTTGTTCTTGCAGAGTGTCTTCTGATGTTTGCCTTCTTCAGTGCTCTTCTGACCGATTTCTACTCACAACTCTTCTGATGCCAAATGTGTAGGTGCTTTCCATACAGACAAACAATTCCCTAACTCTTCAGGCACTACTAGGTACCTAATAATTCCATTCAATTTGATACTAACAGAGTTAGTGCAAACCTCACAGGTTAAGGGCTCAGTCCCACAAGACTGACGGCGCTTCAGATGCTAGTTGCAAGTCCCAGGCCTCCTGTGCTCTTACTGACTGGGTATAAATGGGGGGTTTGCCATGACTCTCTTCTCAGTTTAAGTAATCTTCTGGAATGACTCACAAAATTCAGGGAAAATAGCTTACTTGCTCTTACAGGTTTATTATGAAGAATCTTATAAAGGATACAAAACAACAGCCAGTGGAAGAGATGCAGGGACAAGGGACGGGTGGGAAGCTGGGCTTCCACGCCCTCTCTGAGGCTGCCACCTTCCCAGCACTGGGAAGTGTTCACCAATTTGGAAGCTCCCTGAACCTTACTGTTTAGGGATTTTTTTGGTGGTTCCGTTTCATAGGCATAATGGATTAATTCATTGGCCATTGGTGATTAAGTCAATGTCTAGTCCCTCTTTTCTCCCCTGAGGTTAGGGGTGGGGATGAAAGTTCCAACTCTCTAATCACATGGTTGGTTCTTCTGGCCACCAGCCCTCATCCTGAAGCTATCTAGGGGCCCACCCAGAGTCACTTCATTAGCATAAACTCTGGTGTGGTTCAAAGGGGCTTATTACAAATAACAAAAGATGCTCCCCTCATCCCTATGATTCAGGGAACTCCAAGGGTTTTAGAAGCTCTTGTGTCAGGATGAAGACCAAATATATATTTCTTAGTATATTACAATATTACAACTATTGACTTCCGTATTCCAACTATGCACCATCCATCCTTCTGAATTTTCTTACTGTTTGTTACAGTTTTGTTAGCGCAAAATAGCACCGCAACGTTACTGATGATTAAACCTTGGTTCACAAACCACAGTACTTGTGATCTGGCTAAGAAAGAATTCAGAGCTAAGACTCAAATACAAGGAAAAGTTTATTTAGGAACTGCCATTTGACCCAGTGACCCCACATCTGGGAATATATCCTAGGAAGCGAGAAACACCGATCAGAAAGAATATACGCACCCGCTATGTTCATAGCAGCATTATTTACAGTAGCTAAGATTTGGAAACAGCCCAAGTGCCCATCATTAGACAAATGGATTAAAAACTGTGGTACATTTACACCATGGAATACTATGCAGCTATAAAAAAAGAAGGACCTCTTACCCTTTGGGGCAGCCTGGAGGGACTTGGAGAGTATTATGCTAAGTGAAACAAGCCAGTCAGAGGAAGACAAGTATCACATGATCTCACTTATATGTGGAATCTAATGAACAGAATAAACTGACAAACAGAAAAGATCCAGAGACACTGAAGCATGGAACAGACTGAGAAATCTCAGAGGGAGGGGGGGTGAGAAGAGATTAACCAATGAACTTCTTTGCATACATGCATAGCCCATAAACAGACATTAGTGCAGGGAAGGTCTAAGGAGGGGGTGGGAGCAGAGTGGAGGGGGTTAGTGGGGGAAGAAGGGGACATCTGCAATACTTGAACAATAAAGATAAATTTTAAAAAATAAGTACCCAGTGCAATTAAAACAGAAAAAAAATAGTTTATTTAGAAAGTCACAGAAGTAGAAGCAGTGATCCATGGAAGAAGTGAGCCAGCTAGCTGCATGGGCTCAGGAAACAAGTTACAGAGGCAAAAGGAAGGCCTTTGGAAATTAAGAGACAGAAAGCAAAGATATATGCACCTGGGTGTGGGAGAGATCTTCCACTGGGCCCTCTGTCCTGAGGCTTTTGATACCCTCTCTAAAGGTGGGGATCTTAGGGGAGGTCCCAGGGAAGGATCTCAATAGAATATTCATCAGCTTTTTCAGATGTGTGTGCTTTCAGGGTCATGGTCTTCACTGATTCGTCATTGCAGCTGGTCCTGGTGTCAGCCTTGGCACCACCCCTCCTGGCCTTGCTGCTTTTCTGGGCCTGGAGCTGAAACACAACTGAGGCCTGGGTGTTATCTTTAGTTTGACCAAAACTCTCTCTCTCCTGGTCAATATTTGTTCCTAAGATTATTTGATGTGGGTCCGGACCTCATTGTTCTGAGGGCTTAATGCTGAAGGGAGGGGTCCTGCAAGGGCTTGTATGAAGCATCCTCTGGCCCTTTAGTTCCTCCTCTAAGGGGGTCTACCACATGAATAGCCATATGAAAGGTCAGGGCTTCTAAACCACATGACCAGTGATAGAATAGGGAGGAAAGGCCACCCCGGGGTAAGGTCCCACCCTACAATTGTCCCTTGTTTGGCACCTGGGGCTTTCTGCCCCGGGACCTCCTGCACTAGGCCTATCCTTCTTACTTGGCTCATGCCTAACTGCCTACTATAGTTTTCAGTTGATTCTCCTGGGCTTTGCAGGTTTATATCACACTATCTGCACTACATATATTTTATCTCCTCCTTTTCAATATTTACTCTTATTCCCCTTTTCTAAATTAGTGTTGGCCAAAACTCTGCAACAGGGATCATTGAATGACAGCCCCTTGGCCAATCCAGCCGCCACCTGCTTCTGTAAGTAAAGAAGTTCTGTTGAATCACAGCCACACCCATGAATTTGTGTGTTATCTGAGGCTTTTCCCCTATGGCTGAGTAGTTTTGACAGAGACAATGTAGCTTGCAAAGCCTTAAGTATTGACTATCCAGCACCTTACAGAAAAGGTTTACTCATCTCTACACTAGAACAATGTCAGATGCTAACTCTTCCTTAATATTGGGCATCCTTGTTGTTTCCGACTTTCACGGGAATGCTTCTGCTGTCTCCCCCTTAATTATGACGCTGTGATTTTTAAAAATATTTATTGTTGAGAGTATTACAGATGTCCCTCCCATTTTCCCCCTTGCACCTCAAACCCTGGTTTCCACCCCACCCCAGGTCTTCATCACCCTATTTTCTGTGTCCATGGGCAATGCACATATGCACAGACATTCTTTGGTTAATCTCTTCCCACACCCCCACCCCCCTCTGAGATTTGCCCCCTGATGGTTTTTAAGACATTTTCAAGTTTTTGACACTCTCCCATAGAGGTGAAATCTATGTCTCTCCTCCTTGAACTCGGATGGGCTGTGTGGCTGCTTCAAGGAACATAGCACAGCAGCATTAACTGTTGGTTTTCGCAGCAAGGTTGGGAAAAGGCCATGCCTGTTCCTTTCTTCCTGGACACATTCTGCAGCCATTTAAGAAATGTAGCTCCCCACCCAGAGGTCTCACTTGGAGAGAGAGGGAGAGAAGGGGGGAGGGAGAGAGGAGACAGACGCCTGAGGAGCCCCAGCTGTTTCCATCTGTTCAGCCTGCGCACCAGACACTGAAGTGAAGGAGCCTTGCCCAGGAGAAGCCAGTCCTCGCCGCCTCGGACGCATCTCTGACAGACCCTGTCAAGAGCCGTCTACCTGAACTCAGACAGTACCCAGATTTATGAGTAAAATAAGTAATATTTATTGTTTTAAAGCTACTGTTTTAAAGTGGATTGTTACACACCAACAAATAATTGGAACTTTGGCTTTTTTAGTACTTAGATGTCCCTTTATCATGTTAAGGAAGAATCCATTTATTCCTAATGAGTTTTTAAAATAAAAAGTGAATATTATATTTGAACTAATGGCTTTTCAGGAGCTATAAAAATAGATGATTTTTCTCCTTAGAAATATTAAGAGAAATTATATTAGTAGATTCCTAATATTAAACTATATTTGCATTCTTGAGATAAAATACACTTGGTCATAATTTTATATGCAGCTGAGTGGAGTGCAATTTTATTTAGGATTATTTGCTTTGATGTTCATAGTGAAACTGCACTGTGCTTTTCTTACTTTAAAGCTATTTGTATGGGTCATGATTCAGCAAGGATGGACCTACATTTAGGAGGCCTGAAGCTTATACAATTTGAGAGCACTCTAAGAAAAATAATTTAAAAATATGAATATAAATTTTTAGCCAGGGCTTTGGAAGGAGCCCTTGTTAGTGAGGAATTCTGAAATTTAAGTCTTGTTAGCTTTGTTTTATCCCTGTCACCAGGTGTCAATGTTATTCTTACTTTATATATTAAAAAAATGGAAGCATGACTTATTTTTCTTTGGGTTGGGGCAGTATAAATAAGATTTTAAATAACAAAAGAAAATTAAATCATTTAATATCATTGTATAAAACACTGTTCATTTTTTATGTTCTATTATAGTTCTTGTCTTTCCAGAGGCATTTAGATCATTCATTCATTCAGTCATTCATTTATCAACCTTTTACTGGATACTTACCGTGTTGAAAACATTGTACCAGGGACCATGGACTTAGTGGTAAAAGATAGAATACCTTGTCATTCAGAAGCAGTGGTAGACAAATATGCAGACACTTATGGTACAGTGGAAGGGGTGTGTCTTTCGGAAAGTGAAGGCACCATGGAATAATGTTGGATTGCACCTACTTGATGGGGGAAGGAGTTGGAGGGGTGAAGGAACATTCAAAGAAGGCTTCCACAGTGGCCAGCATCCAAGTTAGATCAAGGTGAAGAAATGCTTCCTTATTTCATTTTTTTCCACGGAGCTAAATGTCCTAGTGGACTCTGATGACACTTTAGTAACCCTGAAAGTTTTCCCGGAATATTTGTTTGCTTGGCTGGTATGAGACCTAGGGCATGTCTGTCTGGGACATGAGAAAGGTTCAGAGGCCAGTGGTCAGACAACTGGTCCATTCAATGTCCTGGGCAAGCTGGGGAACCAGTGGACCAAGCCCCAAGACAGAGCCAGAAATATGGAGAGTTTTGAGGGCAAGAATGTGAGCTGCTGCAATCAGGACTGGAGGCCAGATATTCCCACTGCAGGCTGCTTCTTTCTCCACAGTTTTAAGGGCTGATGTTTTGTTTTCAGCACAAGTTTTGGTAGGGTTGAGAATGGGAATTAATTTCATCTGGCCAAAATCCTCGGCCAGGAGGAGACTTCTTGGGACTGTCTATTGGAACAGTGTAGGGTCTTCATTAAATACCTGTTTCCTAGGGCTCCTCTGGGGTTCCTGAGGACCTGATTATTGGCTCCTTCTGTTACTTTCCTAGCCTGGGATTCTCTGGTACCCACCACTGCACACACGGAGACAGTCCCAGCCAACGCGGTTGGCAGCTGTGATATGAGGCAGAGAATTTCGAGTAAGGAGCCTGCAATGCCACTCGGGCGACTCGTGGTTTCCTCATTTGCCAATATTGTACACAGTTACTGGGTGATTGTGAGGATGAGAGTTTGTTAGTGAACATGAGTCATGCACTTAAAATACTAGGTAAATCGCCCCTATTTTTAGGGCTTAGGGATTAAAGAAGTGAGGCTTGGTAACTTGGAAATGTTCTGAAAGTGATACCAAGCTCATAGGATACATTGGGCTCCACCAATTGGCTAAAGGTAAGGTGCCCCAGGTTTACCCTCGGCTGCAAAGCATGTAGAGAATGGACTGAACACAGGGGTGCAGAGGTGAAAGCAGTTCTCGCCATACCTTGGATAAAGTAAGTAATTTGTATTGTCACAGGTGTTTGCAGTGACACTCCAGTGGGATGGCTTCATCTCAGTTGTGCTTAGGAAGCAGGAGCCACAGGATGACGGGGAAGGCAGTTTCTAGTAGGAAACTGAGACTCAGGTAATGATGTGGATGTAGATGGACTAATGCTGACACTGTCAGCAGCCCAGCCAGATAAATGTCTGTGATTGTCTAGGAACTTCTCATTTCTGTTTCCCCCCGAATTGGTCTTAGGATTCAAAGCATTTGGATTTGAAATGTGATTATACAACATTGGTAAAACATAGATCCCGACTATAATCCCTCATTTCTGCAGAACCCTTTAAAGCCACCGAACACTTAGACATATCTTATCCACACGATTACTGCAGAACCCTGTGAGGCAGACAAAGCAGGCCCGATTAACAATCTATAGCTAAGCCTTTGTCTGACAAAGGCAGGGGCCTTGTGCCAGGCACTGCACCAGGTCCTGAGCATACATTGTTATTTAATCCTCCCAATTACTTCTTGAGAGAGGAATTTAAACATGATTTGATATTTGAGAAACTAAAATTGCAGAGAGATTAAGGTGACCAAATACAGTCACACAGCTGTCTCAAGCAAGTGTCAAAGCAGTGGTTGGAATAGAAGAGGTTAGTCTTCTGACTCAAAGTCCTGTGTTATTTTCACCTTCCTCCTAAAAAAAGAAAAAAAAAAAGAAACTCTGTCTTACTTCCAAGTGTTTCCAAATGGAAGCATATGTTTGGGCTAGTTGTTGAGTCTGAAATAAATAGCTCATTTTAGACTGTTGAGACAGCCAAATGCTTTCAATATGCTTCCTAGGTCGGTGACTGGGTCTGAATAGAAGCCAGATGTCCTGGATTCCAGAGCTCGTTCCTTGCTGTGCATTTCCCTTAACCCCCGGCCCTCCATTAAGAAGAAGAAAGGAAGGTGAGCCCAGACGGACTGGTTTTGCATTTCACATATTTCTCTTGGAGGAAGGAGGTGAGGGAACAGTGGATATTACAGTTGGGCTGGAGCAGGCTGTGGGCTTGGGGGGTGTCGCTTGGAAGAAAAATAGCCAGGGAGATGTGCAGGCACTTACTCCAGGCCGAGAAAGCCCTCTGCTGCCTGACCTTCCTGCACAGTTGACAGCCAGACTTGGCTTCCCGCAGGAGGAAGTGTCCTGCAGTTAGTCGGCTGATGACTAAAACAGGACCATCACAGCACTTGTCAGCTCTGCTTCCTCTGTGCACTTTGGTAGATTTTTTTTAGTTTCTTGTTTTATTACTGTTTGTCAGACTGGGGAGCCTTTGAAGTTCTTTACAGACCTGACTTTTATCAGAGCATGTGGGAGTTGGGGGGTGGGAAATGGGCTGGATGCCACCCGTCAAAATATTCTGTTCTGCACTCAGCTAACTCCACCCCCTTCTGTCTTTGTCTAAAAAGGTTTTTGACATGGTGTTTCTATACGTGTCCTGCCTTCCAGACGAGAAAGTGACATCCATTGTCGTAATATAGGGAGGAAATTATGATCACTTAATGATAGCATGTCACAGTTTGTCACTTCTCTATTTTTCTTTTAAATATGTGCTGAAGAGAAACGCACAATTGACCTTCAATCCTGGAGCTGGGTGGAACCTCACGTGGTACGAGGTGGGGCCGGGACGACTTACTGGAAAAGCAGGAAGAAGGGTGAGCACTGAGCGCCCCTGCATCCCTGGCCTGGCTGCCGCTCCTGCTCTGCTATGAAGTGCGCTATTCCTCGTGCGCTGGCCTGGAAGGCACTGTGGTGGCTTACACATACCAGGTGCACCCCCTAGTCCCCCAGATCCTGATGCTTCTTCCCTATGTGGTTGACTCACAGAATCTGGGTGACACTAAATAGCAAGCAGAGAGTGCGCGGCCAGGGCCCACCAGGTGAAGTCAGCCTGCTCTTTCTCTGCTGTACCTGACTTCGCGTCT
The DNA here is from genome assembly GCF_964146895.1 of Miniopterus schreibersii. Taxonomy (NCBI): domain Eukaryota; kingdom Metazoa; phylum Chordata; class Mammalia; order Chiroptera; family Miniopteridae; genus Miniopterus; species Miniopterus schreibersii. Next base: position 2,286,745 of record NC_138122.1, on the reverse strand, counting down.
GACCACAACAGCAACAGCAGTCATCTCAATCCTGTCTAACAATCTGATCTTGATTCCCTTTTGTTCAAGCAACAAAATGCGGAATACTCCTTCCAACATGCAGCCTCTTCTGCCACCTCATACCCTTTGCCCCAGCCATGTACCTTTGTTTATTTTCTAAAAAATAAATTTTAATCATAGAATTTTTCCAACCTAGGAAAAAGCCAGAAAACACATAGACACTGTGTATCCCTGGGTAAATGGAAGAAACATCATGTTGAATTAAAAAAAAGTTAAAAAAATACAGTAAGATGCATACAGGAAACTTTTAAAGCTTCTAAAGCCTGTTCTGTCTTTGCCTGGCAAGCTCCTACGACACTTTACGGCAGTTTAAATGCCTCGCCTCTCAAGTCCCTGACTTGCTTAGTAGAGTCACTTTTCCTCCTCCGTGACTTCCAGCCACTCAGTGATACGGGTTTTTATTTCATGTTCATACTCCCTAAATTATAGTTTCCATTTTCACCCTGGTCTTTGTCACTAACCTGTGAGCTCCTTAAGGGCAGAGGCTGGGTTGCATTCTTCTTTGTACACTTGGGACATAAACTACTGGTGGTAGTTTTTTCACAAGTTTTGTGAGACTGAACTCTCATTATGTGACACATAAGTGTGACCTAACTATAGGCACAATAGAGGACAATGTAAGGTTGGATTTCCCTCATGCACTGCTGAAGGGAATGTAGACTGGTGTGAGAAACAGTGCAGAGGTTCCTCAAAAAATTAAAAATGGAACTGCTTTATGAACCAGCAATTTCACTTTTGGGTACATACCAGAAGAGACCCCAAACAATAATTTAAAGAATATAAGCACTCCTATCCTATGTTTATTGCAGTGTTATTTACAAGAGCCAAGATATGGAAAGAGCCCAAGTGCCCGTCAGTAGACGAGCAGATAAGAAGGTCGTGGTACATCTGTACAGTGGAATATGACTCCGTCATAAAAAGGAATGAAACCTTACCATTTGTCACAGCGTAGACGAACCTAGAGGGCATTACACTAAGTGAAATAAGTCATACAGGAAAAGAGACATACTATATGATTTCACTTATAAGTGGAATCGAAAGAGCAAAACAAATGAACAAAAATATAGAAACCGACTCATAGATACAGAGAACAGACTGTTGGTTGCCGGAGGGAAGGGGATTTGAGGGACTCAGTGAAAAAGGTGAGATTAAGAACAAATTGGTAGCCACGAAGTAGTCTCGGGTATGTAACGTACAGCATAGGGAGCTTAGTGAAAAATGTGATAACTATGTATGGTGCCAGGTCGGTACTTGAAATATCAGGGGAACCACTTTGTAAATTATATGATTGCCTAACCCCATGCTGTACACTTGAAACTAATAAAATATTGAATGTAAACTGTAATTGAAAAGTAAAGTGAAAACAAATAAAAATAAAATTGAATTTCTAATCTTAACAGCAACATCTATCTTTTACTGTTCACAAAATTCTTTCAAATTCATAAATTCAGCTTCACCATAGCTTGTTAAAGTCTATAGTGCAGGTGTTATTCCCATTAAAAGAAGGAAGAAATGATAATTCAGAGAGGTTGAATGACTTGTTTGTGGTCACAGGGCTTGTGGGTGATGGGGCTGGCTCAGTAGCTTTAAATTAATGCTATTTTGTTATGGCTTTTTGGAGTAACTCCGCGAATTAGTTTCTCCTTCACTTCCTCCTTTCCTTCTTCCTGGCTTCCGTCCTCTTTATCTTTATTCAGCCTTTCGTGTGTGTAACACATATTTGTGCACCATCTCTATGCACTGTGTGAGTCTCTGGGGATAAAATGATAAAACTCATCCTGGTTGTGGCGCCTACGGAGATAACAGTCATTTGGAGAACTTGACGTTTTTGTAAACAGTACCCAGCACGCAGGCTGGTGATGCCGGGCAGCTCCGTGTGAGACTGCGTTATGCTGGAACAGCGAGAGTAAGGCAAAAACCTGCCAGGGCCCTGGCAGAGCTCTGAGCACTCTGATATTTTTTCTGAAGCTAATTGGGAGGGGCGAACGCGTTTTGTTTAGCTCTTCAGAGCACCTCCCTCTGCAGTGAATGCTTAATGTGGAGGCTTTGATGCTGGCAGGTGCTTTTAGTGGAATTGCTGTTGCCGATCTTACAACCTGCGCTGCTGGGTGGGCTGACACCAATTAGACCTAAATTAATTAGTAAGAAAGTGACAGGCCCGCTTGCTGAGCCCTTCCCAGTAGAGAAGCGGTGCTGAAGGATGCTGTGTGCCTCTGCTCAGCCCTGGTGATCGAAGGGTTTCCAAGTATGGAAGTAGATTCAAGTCGTTTCTGGATTAAATGGTACGCTGCTTTTAACCCGTGAAAGTCTTGTATTAAATGGCCAGCTAGGAAACTGGAAAGAACTCCATCTGGGTCCTAGGACCTCTGATGAGCTTGGGATGAATTTATAAGAAACGTGCAATCGTGGTGACTGTCTAAGCCTGGCAGGAGCTGAGGACACTGACGGCTAAACAAATGTGTAAGAGCCAGCCTCCCAAAGCGCTGCGGGCGACAGGTAAGGGGGCTTTCTCCTGAAGGGCAGCCACCGCCCCAGGCTCTGTTTTTTCATCTCTTGCGGGCACATCTACTGCCCATTCTTTAGATGAGAGCATCTGCAGGGCTCCGATCTTCCTGGCGATAAACAGCACTCGCGCTCTCCCCCAGGGCGAGGCCGTTATTCACGTGCTCTCCTGCACCCCGGCGACCCACAGTTCTTCCAGTGGGCAGCCCACAAGCACTTCAGACAGTTAGTTCTGGAACCGAACCTCCTCCTGACCGGTCAACTGGCCACCCACGCTGTAAGTCTGGGAGTCGCCCTCTGCCTCTCTCTCCCCTCGTTCCCGTCATCCGGGATGTCGAGGAGCTCTTTTTTCATCTTAGCTGTAGTTCTCCATCCCACCGTTATTGTTTGTCTATGTATGTATGTATGTATGTATGTATGTATGTATGTATCTATGTATCTATCTATCATCTATCTATCTATCTATCTATCTATCTATCTATCTATCTATCTATCTATCTAATCTATCATCTATCTATCTATCTATCATCTATCTATCTATCTATCTATCTATCTATCTATCTATCTAATCTATCATCTATCTATCTATCTATCTATCTATCTATCTATCTATCTATCATCTATCTATCTATCTATCATCTATCTATCTATCATCTATATCTATCATCTATCTATCTATCTATGTATCTATCTATGTATCTATCTATCATCTATCTATCTATCTATCTATCTATCTATCTATCTATCTATCTATCTATCATCTATCTATCTATCTATCTATCTATCTATCTATCTATCTATCTATCATCTATCTATCATCTATCATCTATCTATCATCTATCTATCTATCTATCTATCTATCTATCTATCTATCTATCTATCTATCTATCTATCTATCTATCTATCATCTATCATCTATCTATCATCTATCTATCTATCATCTATCTATCTATCTATCTATCTATCTATCTATCTATCTATCTATCTATCTATCTATCTATCATCTATCTATCATCTATCTATCTATCTATCTATCATCTATCTATCTATCTATCTATCTATCTATCTATCTATCTATCTATCTATATCATCTATCATCTATCTATCTCTCTATCATCTATCATCATTATCTATCTATCATCTATCTATCTATCTATCTATCTATCTATCTATCTATCTATCATCATCTATCTATCTATCTATCTATCTATCTATCTATCTATCATCATCTATCTATCTATCTATCTATCTATCTATCTATCTATCTATCTATCTATCTATCTATCATCATCTATCTATCTATCATCTATCTATCATCTATCTATCTATCTATCTATCTATCTATCTATCTATCTATCTATCTATCTATCATCTATCTATCTATCTATCTATCTATCTATCTATCTATCTATCATCTATCATCTATCTATCTATCATCTATCACCTATCTATCTATCATCATCTATCATCTATCTATTTTTATTCCTCACCTGAGGATATTTTTTCCTTTGCTTTTCAGAGAGAGTGGGAGGGAGAGAGAGAGAGAGAGACATCCAAGTGAGAGAGACACGAATTGGTTGCCTAACACAGCACCCTGACCAGGGCCAGGGATCAAGCCTGCAACCTAGGTACGTGCCCTTGGCCAAAATGGAGCCCAAGACCCTTCCGTCTGCGGGCCGATGCCTCCCACCACTGGGCCACACCAGCCAGGGCTCCAGCCTGTCTTTATATACATCTTCCCACCCTTGTTTAGACCAGGTTTCTGCTCCGCTGCCACCTGGCATATTCTGGCTGCCCACGATGGCTCCCAGCTCTCAGTCATTCCTTAGATGGTAGTTTCTCCTAGGATTTCTTCCAGGATCCTTCTCTTTAAACACTGAACTATGCCATTGTGACTTCACCCATTTCATTTTTAAGCTGATGGCTCCCAAATGTATGTTTTCAGCTGCAAAGCCTCTCCTGAACTCCAGATTCAGGTACCCAGCGGCAAGCCAAGCATCTCCTCATTGATATTCCACAGGCACCCCAAACGCATACTCAAGTTTATTATCTTTCTCCTAAATCCACATAAATTAGAAATCTAATTGCCATTATTGACTTCTTACTCTCCTTTATTTCATTTATACCCTTACTTTTGTTTCCAAGTATAGTTGATTCTCAATTTTAAAACTCTCAAATCTGTCTTCTTTGTTCCCAAGGCTTCCCCATCCCTTCCTTGAATTACTGCAAAAGCCTCTCTAAGGTGATCTTACATATTACTTTGTAATTTTTAAATCTATATTCCACATGGCCAGATTGGTTTTTTTGAGTGCTGATTGGACAAAACCAAGCTTTAACTTTAAAATGTTCATGTTTTGCAAAACTCTGAGGATAAAGCCTAAGTCTTTACTTTGGTTTTGCGAGACCCTTCAAGATCTAGCCTCATCTTTCTGCTTCACTCTTGGGACTCCAGGCTCTGGCTGTATTAAACATACGGCTTTTCTAAATGTGCAGTGTTCCTACTTGCCTCTAGTTGCAGAAACTGCCAATACCTGTTATCTTTCAGACATTAATTTGGATGGGTTTCCATGGTACAGGAAGCCTTCCTTTATTTACATATAAAGTGAATGCCAATTTATTTGTCTATCTTCCTCATTAGACTGACAGCTTGTTCTTCTTAATATTTCAATTAAAGCTGACAATATTATATTAGTTTCAGGTGTACAGGATAGTGGTTAGACTTTTGTATAACTTACAAAGTGATTCCCTGGTAACTTTAGTAGTCACCTGGCACTGTACATAGTTGTTACAATATTATTGACTATTCCCTATGCTGTACTTTCCATCCCTATGACTATTTTGTAACTGTCCATTTGTACTTTTTAATTTCATTCATTTTTTTACCCATCTCCGCAATCCACCTACTATCTGCCAACCATCAGTTTTTTCCCTGTATCTGTGAGTTTGTTTCTGTTTTGTTTGTTTGAGTTGTTGGTTTTGTTTTGTATTTTAGATTGTACATATAAGTGAAATCAAATGGTATTTATCTTTCTCTGACTTACTTCACTAGCATAATAGCCTTTAGGTCCATCCATGTTGTTGCAAATGGTAAGATTTCATTTTTTTTTTTTTTTTATAACCAAGTAACACTTCGTATATATCTCACAACTTTTTCATTCATTCATCTCTCAAGGATACTTAGATTTCTTCCATATCTTGGCTTCTGTAAATAATGCTGCAATGAACATAGAGATGCATATATTTCTTCAAATTAGTGTTTTGGATTTATTTGGATAAATATCCAGAAGTCGGATTGCTGGGTCATATGGTAGTTCTATTTTTAGTCTTTAGAGAATCCTCCATACTGTTTTCCACAGTGGCTGCACCAATTTGCAATCCCACCAACAGTGCACAAGGGCTCCCTTTTCTCCACATGCTCACCAGCACTTGTTGATTATTGATTTATTGATGGTAGCCATTCTGGCAGCTGTAAAGTAATATCCCATTGTGGTTTTAATTTGCATTTCTCTAATGATTAGTGACCTTGAGCATCTTTCATATGTCTGTTGGCATCTGTATGTCCTCTTTGGAGAAATGTCTGTTCAGGTCCTCTGCTCATTTTTCTCTGGTATTGTTTGGTGGTGTTTTTTGTTTCTTTGTTTTCTTTTGTTTTGTTTTTTGCTGTTAAGTGGTGTTAATCTCCTATATATAGGAGATTAACCCCTTATTGGATGTATCATTGGTGAATATCTTCTCTCATTCGGTAGATTGCCTTTTCATTTTGTTGATGGTTTTCTTTGCTATGCAAAACCTTTTTAGTTCGATCTAGTACCACTGGTTTATTTTTTCTCTTGTTTCCTTTGCCTGAGGAGATATATTTAAAAAAGTATTACTAAGGGAAATGTCAAAGAGTTTACTGCCTAGGTTTTCTTCTAGGAAATTTATGGTTTGGGCCTTACACTTAAGTTTTTAACCCATTTTGGGCTTATTACTATATATGGTGTAAGAAGTTGGTTTGGTTTAATTTTTGTTTTTCATTTATTGGTCCAGTTTTCCCAACACCATTTCCTGATAGTTTGTCTTTACCCCATTGTATATTCTTCCCTCCTTTGTCATAGATTAATTGGCCATGTAGGTGTGGGTTTATTTCTGGGCTCTATATTCTGTTCCACTGATCTATGTGTATGTTTATATCAGTACCATGCTGTTTTGATAATTACAGACTTGTAGTGTAGTTTGATATCAGGTGGCATGATTGTTTCTCAAGATTGTTTTGGATATTAGAGATCTTTTGTGGTTCCCTATAAATTTTAGAATTATTTGTTCTGTGAAAAATGCCATTGTTATTCTGATAAGGATTAGACTGCTTCTGTACTTTGCTTTGCTAGTATGGACACAGTATTGATGGTCTTCCTGTCCATGAGCATGGTATATGCTTCCATTTATTCATATCCTCTTCAGTTTCATTCTTCACTGTCTTGTAATTTTCCAGTGCATTTAAAAAATTTTTTTTTCTCTTTCTGATAGTTTCTTTTTGGCGTATAAAAATAAAACAGGTTTCTGGATATTAACTTTGTACCCTGCTACTTTACTGAATTCATTTATTAGTTCTCATAGTTTCTTTGGTAAAATATTTTAGGTTTTCTGTACAGTATCATGTCATCTGCAAATAATGACAGTTTTACTTCCTCCTTCTCATTCTGGGTGCCTTTTATTTACTTTTGTGATTGCTGTGGCCAGGACTTCTAATACTATGCTGAAAAAAAGTAGTAAGAGTGGACATCTATGTCTTGTTCCTGATTTTAAGGAAATGCTTTTAGGTTTTCATTGAGTCTGATGTTAGTTGTGTGTTTTTAATATACGACCTTTATTATTTTGAGGTATGTTCCCTCGATCCCCACTTTGCCGAGCGCTCTTTTTTTTTTTTTTTAATCATAAATGGATGCTGGATTCTGTCAAGTGCTATTTATGTATCTATTGATTTTATCATATAATTTTTATCCTTATTTTGTTTCTGCAGTGTATCACCTTATTCGATTGGCAGATATTGAGCCTACCTTGCATTCCAGGAATAAATCCCATTTGATCATGGTGTATGACCTTTTTAATGTATTGCTGAATTTGGTTTGCTAATATTTTGTTGAGAATTTTTGTTATCTATGTATATCAGGGATAGTGCTCTATACTTTTTTTTTTTTTTTTTTGTATTGACTTTGTCTGGTTTTGAAATCCAGGTAATGCTTGTTTCATAAAATGATCCTGGGATCCTTTTTTTTCTCTTGTATTTTTTGGAAAAGTTTGAGAAAATTAGGTATTAATTTCTTTGACTATTTGGTAAAATTTACCTGTGAATCCATCTGGTTCAGTAGTTTTGTTTGTTGGGAGATTTTGATTACTGACTCAATTTCATTAGTTAATGGTCTGCTCAATTTATCTTGATTCAGCTTTGGAAAGATTGTATGTGTCCAGAAATGTATTCATTTTTTCCAGGTTGTCCAATTTGTTGCCATATAACCATTCATAGTATTTTATTATAATCCTTTGTATTTTTGTGGTGTTACTTGTCACTTCTTTTATTATTTCTTTTATTTATTTGGGTCCTCTATCTTTTCTTTCTTCTTGAGTCTGCTTACAGGTTTATCAATTCTTCTGGACTTTTCGAAGAACCAGCTCTTGGTTTAATTGATTTTTTGGTACCTTTTTTAGACTCTATTTTGTTTCTTCCTTCTCTGATTTTATTATTTCCTTTTTTCAACTCACTTTGTGCTTTGCATGTTGTTCTTTTTCTAGTTCCTTTATATGTAGGGTTATATTGTTTATTTGATTTTTTTTTGTTGTTTTTTTAGATAGGCTTGTATTCCTGTGAATTTCTACCTTAGGTGCTTTCACTGTGTCCTAGGGATTTGGGGGTTTTATGTTTTCATTTTTATTTTTCTCAAGGTACCTTTTGATTTCTTCCTTGATCTCATTTTCAATCCTTCTTTTGTTTAGTATCATGTTATTTAGCTTCCATGTGTTTGTGTGTTTTTCAGTTTTCTTTTCGTAATTGATTTCTAGTTTTATACCAATGTGACCAGAGAAAATGCTTGATATGATTTCAGTAATTTAATATTGAGATTTGTTTTGTGGCTTCACCTGTGTTCTATGCTGAAAAATGTTTCACATGCACTCGAAAAGTATATATTCTGATGCTTTGGGGAGAAATGCTCTAAGATATCAACTAAACTCATCTGATCTAGTGTGTCACTTAAAGCCATTGTTTCCTTTTTTATTTTCTGCCTGGAAGATTTATCCATTAATGTCAATGGGGTGTTAAAGTCCCCTTCTTTACTGGATTACTGTAAATCTCTCTATGTCTATCAATATTGCTTTATATATTTACATGCTCTTAGGTTGGGTGCAGAAAATTTTAAAGGGTTCTATCCTTTTGTTGAACCAATTCCTTTATTATTCTGAAATGTTCTCTTTTGTCTCTTGTTTTAGTTTTTTTTAAAAGATTTTATTATTTAAAAAAATTTTATTGAATTTATTGGGTACCATTGGTTAATAAAACTGTATAGGTTTCAGGTGCACAATTCTATACACATCATCTGTATATTGTATTGTGTGCTCACCACCCCAAGTCCAGGCTCCTCCATCACCACTCATCCCCCTTTGCCCTCTTCTACCTCCCACCACCCTTCTTTTTCTCTGGTAATCACCACACTGTTGTCTGTGTCTACGAATTCTATTTTATTTTTTGCTTAATCCCTTTACATTATTTTACCCAGTCCCCCATACCCTCCCCCCGTCCCCACAGCTGTCAGTTCTCTGTATCTATGAGTCTGTTTCCATTTAGATTTTACATATGGATGAAATCATATGGTGTTTTTCCCTGATTAGCTTATATCACATAGCATAATACTTTCCTGGTCCATCTATGCTGTCACAAAAGGTAAGATTCCCTTCTTTTTAATGGCCAAGTAGTATTCCAATGTGTAAATATACCACAGCTTTATTTCCACTCATCCACTCACTTAGGCTGCTGCTATGGCTACTGTAATTAACACTGCAATGAACACAGGGGTGAATAATATCTTTCAAATTAGCATTTAGGATTTCTTCAAATATATTCCCAGAAGTGGAATCGCTGGGTCATAATGCAGTTCTATTTTTAATTTTTTGAGGAAACCCCATACTGTTTTAAAGTTTATTTTGTCTGATATGAATATTGTAACCCAATTTTTTTGTTTTGTTTCCTGTTGCATGAAATATCTTTCTTCATCCCTTTATTTTTGGTCTGTGTGTATTTCCTTCTGAAGTCAGTCTTTTGTAGGCATCATATGAATAAGCTTTGTTTTCTTATCCATTCAGCTACCCTGTATCTTTTGATCAGAGCATTTAAAGTATTATTGATAGGTATATATTACCATTTTATTATTCATATTTTTAATCTATTCTTTTAATAAAGTTCCTTTAACATTCCTTTTAATACTTGTTTGGTGGTGAGAAACTTCTTTAGATTTTTTTTTTTTTTTTTTGGTCAGGGAAGCTCTTTATTTCTTTGTCTATTTTAAATTATGGCTGTGCTTGGTAGTTAACTTGGTTGTAGGCCCTTGCTTTTCATTACAGTGGTACCTCAGTTCCCGAGTGTCTCCATTGACGAACATTTTGGTTTACGAATGGAGCAAACCCAGGAAGTAAATGCTTTGGTTTTCGAACATGCCTCAGAAGTTGAACATGCCACACAGCTTCCGCTGAGTGCAAGATCCTGAGGCCTAACTGTTGACCCCTTGGTTTTTGAATGTTTCAGAACTTGAATGGTCTTCCAAAATGGATTACATTCGAAAACCGAAGTACCACTGTACTTTGAATATTTCTTGCCTGGAAGAGGCTATTTTGTGAGCTGAGGCCTGCAACCACTGGTGCTGTGATTGGGGTCACTTAACTAGAGGTGCAGAGCAAACCGAGGCCAGCCTTTGCTTGTTTGGTATTTGTGAGCCTTTGAAAAATTTTAGGAAATTCTCTAGCGTGGACAAAGGCTGGCCACTTGTGAGAAACAGATGCTGAAAGAGGTTCAGATCTGTGCATGAGTCGGGTGGAGTTGTGTCTCAGGCAGTAATTACTGTGGGGTAGGGGGTGTTAACCAAGTTGATAGAGACTCAGATATGGTTCCCACCTCTTCTTTTGGGCTTGGTAGGGGATGCTCAATAAAGTTGCAGTTGTGCTTGCCAACACATCTGTTCTGGAAAGAGTGTCCCTATAACCCTTGCTCTGAGGCCACACAATTCAGTTCCCCCATGTGTGTTCTGCCACTTTTTGAGCTGCTGGCCCTTAGCTGGAGCTTAGGGTAAGTGTTTGTGAGCAAGTGAGTTTGTGCTTGGGACCTTTAAGAGGATGCCTGGGCCAACAGCAGCCCTCTATCTTACCTGGAAGGAATTTTTCCTTTCTTTCATAGCCAGATTTATTGGGACTCCTCTTCCTGGCACTGTTGCTTTGAGGTGGAAAGCTCAATGTGAGGCTGGGACCTCTTGCTCCTTAGGTGGGGACCCTCTCAGCTGAAATAGCCTCATGGATTCTTTTTTGTTTGTTTAAATCATTTTTTATTTTAATTTTATTATTTATTATTGTTTTTAAAATATATCTATTGATTTCAGAGAGAGGAAGGGAGAGGGGGAAAAACAGAAACATTAGTGATGAGAGAGTTATTGATCGGCTGCCTCCTGCATGCCTCTGACTGGGAATTGAGCCTGCAGCCTGCACATGTGCCCTGACCAGGAATCGAACCATGATCTCCTGGATCCAAGGAGATCCAACCACTGAGCCATGCCAGCCAGGCCATTTTTATTTTTAAATTACAGTTCACATAAGATATTATATTAGTTTGAGGTGTACACTCCAGTGATTAGACATTATATAACTTACTAAGTGATCATCCCAATTAATCTCGTATCCATCTGACACCATCTATAGTTATTAGAATATTACTGACTATATTCCCTATGCTGTACTTTACATCCCCATGGCTATTTTATAACAAACAATTTGTACTTCTTAATCCACTTTTTTCACCTATTCCCCCAACCGCCCTTCCATATAGCAACCATCAAAATGTTCTCTGTATCTATGAGTTTGTTTCTGTTCTGCTTGTTTATTTATATTGCTTTTTAGATTCAATTGTTGATAGATATTTATTGCCATTTTTTGTTCGTATTTTTAAATCTTTCTTCTTTCTCTTAAAGAAGAACCTTTAAAATTTCATGTAGTACAGGTTTAGTCATGTTGAACTCTTTTAGCTTTTTTTTTAACCTGGGAAGGTTTTTATCTGACCTTCAATTCTAAACAATAGCTTTGCTGGGTAAAGTAATCTTGGTTGTAAGTCCTTACTTTTTATCACTTTGAATGCATCTTGTCAATTCCTCTTGGCCTGCAAAGTTTCTGTTGAGAAGTCAGCTGATAGTCTTATGGGAGCTCCCTTATAGGTAACTAACTGTTTTTTAATTGCTACTTTTAAGATTTTCTCTTTGTCTTTAATCTTTTGCTTTTTAATTATAATGTGTCTTGCTGTGGACCCCTTTGGGTTCATTTTGTTTTTGATTCTCTGTGCTTCCTGGACTTGTATGTCCATCTCCTTCACCAGGTTAGGCAAGTTTTCTGTAATTTTTTCAAATAGGTTTTCAATTCCTTGTTCTTGCTCTCCTTATTTTGGCACCTCCATGATGGGAATGTTGGTGTGCTTGAAATTGTCCCAGAGGCTCCTTGTACTATCCTCATTTTTTTTTTTTTTTAGATTCTTTTTTCTATTTGGTGTTCTGATTGGGTATTTTTTTCTTCCTTATTTTCCAAATTACTGATTTGATTCCTGGCTTCGGCTACTGTACTATTGATTCCCTGTTAATTATTCTTCATTCCAATTAGTGTATCCTTCATTTCTGACTGGTCCTTTTTTATGGTTTCCATGTCATTTCTTCTGCGGTTGAAGTTCTTACTAAGTTTATTGAGCATCCTTATAACCAGTATTTTGAACTCTGCATCTAGTAGATTGCAGGTCTTCATTTTTTTTAGTTCTTTTTCTGGAGTTTTGTTTTTTTATTTGTAACATGTTTTATTGTCTCCTCACTTTAGCTACCTTTCTGTAATTGTTTCTATGTATTATATTGAGCTGCTATGTCTCCCAGGCTTGGTAGAGTGGCCTTATGTAGTAGGTGTTCTGTAGGGTCCACTGGCACAGCCTCTTTATTCACCCAAGCTGGGCACTCCAGTTGTGCCCCAACCCCTGTGTAGGCTGTGTACACCTTACTGTTGTAGTTGAGCCTTGATTGCTATTGGGACCTCAATGGAGGGATTTGTCCCCCATCCTGATTTCATAGCCAAGATAGCCCTCTGATATTTATCCATAACATGTGGGTGTGGGACTAGCCCATTCTGCATCTCTGCCCCTCCTACCAGTCTCAATGTGCCTTCTTCTTTACATCTTCAGTTGTAGGACTTCCATTAAGCTAGAATTCAGGTGGTTCTGAATGATGGTTGTTCTGTAGTTTAGTTGTAATTTTGATGTCATGGAAGGAGGAGAACACAGTGTTTACCTAGTTCTCCATCTTGACCTTGAAGCTATATAGGTAATCTATACTGGATGTTCCTTGAGTGCAGGGACTATACTTTTTTCATTTTTGTGCCTCCAGACAAAGGTTTCTGTGTTGTGGACAGAGAAGAAAGACAATTGATAGTGATGATTTTGAAATTAAATGATATCCTCCTATATGTTCTGCCTTAGTTTCAGTCATTTCTAGCTCGTCCTTCAAACTGCTCCAGGATGATCTTTCTGAAATGCAGCTCCCCATAGTGACTGTAGAAAATATGAACTATGCTTTTTGTCATGGGTCCCTGTTGTTGTTGCTACACAGTATGCATTAACTTTACTTTTGGTGGAATTACACTTGTTTCTTCTCAGTCTCAATCACAGACTCTGGGACTAGAGTGAGGTTTACTCTATCCCAGCTTTTGGGGTAGAACATGTGATCCAGGTCTAAGACAATAATAAAAAATCATTTCTTTTCACAGTGACTTATTTGTAAATAGCCATGTTGGTCAACTAAGGGCAATGAGAGTTTTGCTAGAATTTTGTGGAACATGACTTCCCAGGTCTTGCTATCCTGTGAAGCCCAGGACTGAGGTCAAAACAATGGAAAGTAAAGTCCAGGTATAGAGAGAACCTGAATCCTGATTATTTTATTTAATCCTTGAGCCCAGTAATACTGAAAGACAGCTTTACCTTGTGATTTTAGTTTGTGTAAGCCAATACATTTCTTTGCTTATTTAAGCCAGATGTATCAAGATTTCTGTTACTTCATTTATATATTTGTTCATTAAACAAATATTCATCAAATCCTTATGTTCTAACACTGTTGTAAATGCTAGAGATAGAACAGTGAACAAGGTAGGTAGACAGTCTCTGTTTTCAAAGGGGTATCACAAGATACTTCACTGATACCTTACAAACGAATGCCATAACTTCCATAATCTATCTTATGCTTATCTCTTCAACTGAAGCTAAATTTAGTTTTAACCATGCTGATTCTGCACTTCTATGTTTCCTGTTACAGTATTCTTTGATCTCTGAAATCACAACCTTTAATATTCTATGATCTAAGCACAGTTCTTTTATCGTTTTACCTCTGGGTGACTGCATCCTCCCCTTTTCAAGACCTCTAATTTTTTATCTTTTTTTTTTTTTTTTTACCTACTTCATCACTCATCCATTACCACTATGGCTCTACTTTTCCCCTCAAGACCAACCTAGATGTTTAAGGCATCACTTCAGTCACTCTTACCTTCTGTCCTGCTACTTCAACTCTTTTGCCATGTTAGTTTTGATCTACTTTGCCCTCAAAAACCCCAGTGACCATCCACCATCCATGGATCCTATGCTTGCTTTTCAGAGCAGGATTGGGGGGAAAACAGAATCATGGATATCAGTGCCACTATATGTTAATTATCTCTATGTTGCTTTGAATATTTTTGTGTTTCTAGTAAATAACTTTTTGTATTCCTTTCAGCTGCTATTTTAATTCTTCACTTTTCCAAACAAAACTTCTACATGATCTTAACTCTAATCTTAACTTGTTAATTATTTATTAACTTCACATTGAGAACTTGCTATGCAATAGGCACCATGTAGTTATTAGAGCTACACTGGTGACTAAGGTAGACAGTAATTTAAAATGTGTACCTTACAAAAAGTAAGCAGGTGACAGGGTGCTGTGGTGGCACATAACCTGGAGACATAACTATTGGGAGGAAGTTAGAAAAGGCTTTCCTGAGGAAGTGACACTTAATGGCTAAGGAACAGTACTTCAGAAAGCCCTGAGGTAAGGAATTCAAAAGAGTCCAGTGTGGCTGTAACAGAGATCTCACAGTGTAGGTGGCATGAGGTAAAGCTGGGGAAGGTCATAGCTTCCTTCATTAGTTGATTATAATATTTATTAAAATATCTATGGAGAGCTTACAATGTGCCTAGCACTCTTCTCTGGGCCAAGGAGTTGAGAGTTATGATGGGTGCCATCAAGGGCCTGCTCCTTTTCTCTTGAACCTACTAGTTCTATACTGTGCACTCCATCCCAACTTCCACTTCCATCTTCATGCACTTGGTTCCTTTGCCAGAAGCTTTCTCTGGCTGCTAGACCAATTCTGCTCACATCCAGTGTAACTCAGAAGTGCTGGAAAATTAAAGCTCTCCTCCCCTCCAACCCCCAACATTCCTCAAGTAGTAAACTACAGGAGTAGGTGGATGGCAACCCCAGTCCCCTTGTCCCCTTGGTGGGTAATCTTATGTAATGTGTTCCATCCTGACTAGTAACAGTTCCTGGTAGGATTACACACCCATTGCCTACATTGGTAACTGGTTTAAGCACTCACTCTTTATTGTCTTCCTGCCTCACTCCTTTACTCATGTTTCCTTTGATAAACTTCCAAATAAACTTGCATTCAAATCCTAGTTTCAGGGTCTGGTTTTGTGACATCTAAAGGAAGACAATGGTGACAAGATGTATGAAATTCCTGCCTCCCGGAAGTTTATATTCTATAATGGGATGCAGACAATGGAGACAGAAATAAACAAGATGTTTTCAGCTAAAACTTATATGGTGCAGAAAGCAAAACAGGACAACAGAAAGTGACTAGCATGGCAGGGAAGCAGGGATGGAGGGGTAGGCTGCACATATTGGGTGTCCAGGGCAGGCACGGTGGTGGGGGGCTCTGCATGTGCTTCCACCTGTCACCCTTTTTGCCTGCATGGTGGTTCTCTGCTGATTCTTCCTTTTTGGTTGCTGTCTTCCTTTGGCTCCAATGGTATTTATCTCGCATGGTTTTTCTTCCAACATTTCTAATGATTATACCTGCCCCCTCCCCCATCCCATGGCCTTTCCTTCATCCATCTAAAAGATCCTAAATGTCAGGCTTTTCCAGGGCCTTTCCTGCTCTTCTCACTCTCCTTCTGATGGCTTCAGCCAACACTTCATGATGATTCTCAAATTTACATGTATTGTGGGCCCCTTTCCTTAATTCCAAGTCCAGACATCCAATATTTATGGCATAGCACTTCCTAGATGTTTCACAGATACTTGAAACTGAAAATACTGAAACGGAACTTAATCTTTTCTCCCCCACCAAACTCACTTTCATTTAAATTCCTTATGTCAGGAAATGATACCTCCATATCAGCGGTTTTATTTATTCTTTTTTTAACTTTTGTCCCCTCATCTCCAGTTTCATGGCTGATCAAAGTTCAGGGCCTCATTCAAAGCCCTTTTCTGGGTTACTGCAATAGCCTCTAACTAAAACTCCACCCCCTCCAGTCAGTCCTCTGGATGGCAGCCCAAATAACACTTTTAAATTCAAATTTTCCTCTGTCATTGCTAAGAATATTCATGGGCTCCCATTATCTTCAGATAAAGTTCAAAATCCTTAACATCACAAACAAGATGTCTGGCCTCCCTTTCAAGCCTCCTCAGCTGCTTCTCTCTCACGCAGTTTTTGCCTCCATGTCTCTGCATATGCTCCTGCCTTCCATGCTGTGGTGTCTGGTTATTTGTGAGCATTCTGCAGGGTTTAGCTCAAGCACCATCCCTTAGAAAAGATGTCCTGACCGTCCTAACCAGGAGAGAGGTTCTTCCTCTCTAGACTCCCTCAGCTCCTTCCACGTGGGATTAGCTCTGTATCTATAGTGCATTGTTATGGTTTACTCGCCCTATTTTTGTCACTAACCTCTGAGCTTCATAGAAAAAAGCAAACAAGTAGTAGGTTTTTAATGTCTGTATCAGTGCCCAATACAGGTAGATGTTAAGTTGACCTCTGTCAGGTGAATTGATAGCGTAGTTTACTGCATGCGTAGGTTTGGGATAACATATGACCCAACCTTGAGTATTTCCTCGAAATCATACTATGAAAAATCTATTTGATAAAGAAATGCAAATTGTTTATGAAGATAACTCACCTGTTTCCTAAACCACCCAGACCTTTGTTTGCTCATTGTGATAGAGTACTTCAATAACAAGTGTACCTTCACATTTCCTGCACTTACTTTAGTTTATAACAGAGGGAGCTGTAGTTCTGACTTTGAATTCCTGTTACTTTTGTTTCATTTATGGCTTACAGTTTTAGACAACAGGATGGATAGTATGAGTTATTCAGTAAATTCTTAGCTATTTTGATTTTGAAATATACTTGTGTTCTCCTATGTCTAATCAAACCAATCTTTGAAGGCAACCCATGAAAAACAAATTAAAAACTGAAGGATATTTGATAAGTTTCCATTAAGTTTTCTATTTATTATATTTTATTTTTTTAACTCTTTATTGTTGAGAGTATTACAGATGTCCTCTCCTCCACCTCCCCATTGTCCTCCTCTACCTGGATCCCACCCCTCCCCAGGCTTTTACCACCCTATTTATTGTCTATGTCCATGGGTAATGCATATATGCATATAAGTTCTTTGGTTAATATCTTCTCATCCTCCCCCCTTCCCTCTGAGATTCATCAGTCTCTTCCATGTTTCCATGCTTCTGGTTCTATTTTATTCATCAGTTTATTTTTTTCATTAGATTCCTTGTTCATTTATTTTGATTTTTAGATTCAATTGTTGATAGATGTGTATTTATTGCATTTTATTGTTCAAATTTTTGATCTCTTCTTAAAGAAGACCCTTCAACATTTCACATAGTACTGGTTTGGTGGTGATGAACTCCTTTAGCTTTTTTGTGTCTGTGAAGCTCTTTATCTGACCTTCAATTTTAAATGACAGCTTTGCTGGGTAGAGTAATCTTGGTTGTAGGTTCTTGCTTTTCATCCCTTTGAATATTTCTTGCCACTCCCTTCTGGCCTGCAAAGTTTCTGTTGAGAAATCAGCTGACAGTCTTATGGGAGCTCCCTTGCAGGTAACTAACTTTTTCTTGCTGCTTTTAAGATTCTCTATTTGTCTTTAATCTTTGGCATTTTAATTATGATGTGTCTTGCTGTGGGCCTCTTTGAGTTCCTCTTGATTTTGGCTTTCTGTGCTTCCTGGACTTGTAAGTCTATTTCTTTCATCAGGTAAGGGAAGTTTTCTGCCATTATTTTTTCAAATAGGTTTTCAATTTCTTGCTCCCTCTCTTCTCCGACTGTACACTCCTGACGGAAATGTTGGTAAGCTTGAAGTTGTCCCAGAGGCTTCTTACACTGTCTTCATATTTTTGGATTCTTCTTTCCTTTTGCTCTTCTGGTTGGGTGTTTTTTGCTTCCTTATATTCCAAATTATTGATTTGATTCTTGGTGTCCTCTACTCTGCTGTTAATCCCCTGTAAATTATTCTTTATTTTAGTTAGTGAATCCTTCAGTTTTGACTGGGTCCTTTTTTATATTGTTGGTTCTCACTAAGTTTCTTGAAGTTCTCAGTAAGTTCCTGAGCACCCTTATAACCATTGTTTTGACTTTGAATCTTGTAGTTTTCTTGCCTCCATTTCATTTAGTTCTTTTCCTGGAGATTTCTTCTGTTCTTTCATTTGTGACATGTTTCTCTATTCTGTTCCATTGGTCTATATGTCTATTTAGGGTCTTCTTGTAGTCCATATACATTTTTGGATTATTTGTTCTAGTTCTGTGAGATACACCATTGGTATTTTGACTGGAATTATATTGAATCTATAGACTGCTTTGGGTAGTATGGATATATACATATTTTTTAAATTATTAAATGTATCTTTATTGATTTCAGAGAGAGGAAGGGAGAGGGAGAGAGAGAAACATCAATGATGAGAGAGTCACTGATTGAACCCGCAACCCGTTCATGTGCGCTGACGTGGAATCGAACCCCGATCTCCTGGATCCTAGGCTGACGCTCAACCACTGAGCCATGCCCGGCCGGGCTAGTATGTATATTTTAACAATGTTAAATCTTTCTATGCATGAGCATGGTATGTGCTTTCCATTTACTTGTATCTTCTAAAATTTCTTCAGTGTCTTATAGTTTTTTGAGCTTACCTCTTTTACCGCCTTGGTTAAATATATTTCCAGCTATTTTACTTTATTTTTGATGCAATTTAAAACAAGATTATTTTTTAGTTTCCCTTTCTTATACTTTATTCTTGGTGTGTACAAATGCAATTGATTTCTGAATATTTATTTTGTATTCTGCTACTTTACTCAATTTATTTATCAGTTCTAGTAGGTTTTTTGATGGAATCTTTAGGGTTTTCTATACACAGTATCATGTCTCCTGCAAATAAAGACAGTTTTACTTCTTTCTTTCCAATTTTGATGTCTTTTATTTCTTCTTCCTGTGTGATGCTGTGGCTAGGATTTCCAGTAGTATGTTGAATAAGAGTGGTGAAAGTCAATATCCCTGTTCCTGTTCTTAAGGGAAATACTTATAGCTTTTTCCCATTGAGTGTGGTGCTAGCAATGGGTTTGTCATATATGGTCTTTGTTATGTTGAGATATGTCCTCTCTATCCCCACTTTGCTGAGAATATTAATCATAAATGGGTGCTAGATTTTTTCAAATGCTTTTCTGCATCTGTTGAAATGATAATATGATTTTATCCATTTTGTTCACGTGATGTATGACATTAATTGATTTGCAGATATTGTACCAACGTTGCATCTCAGGAATAAATCCCACTTGATCATGATATATGACGTGTTTAATGTATTGCTAACTTGAGTTTTCTAATAGTTTGTTGAGGATATTTGCATCTAAGTTTGTCAGAGATATTGGCTTATAATTTAATTTCTTTGTAGTATCTTTACTGGGTTTTGGAGTTAGAAAATGCTAACCTTGTAAAATGAGCTTGGGAGTCTTCCCTCTTCTTGAATTTTTTCAAATAGCTTGTGGAGGATAGGTGTTAGTTCTTCTTTGAATGTCTGGTAAAATTGATCTGTGATGACATCTGGTCCAGAACGTTTGTTTGTTGGAAGTTTTTTGCCTATGGCTTCAATTTCATTTGTTGTAACCAGTCTATTCAGATTTATTGCTTCGTCTTGATTCAGATTTGGAAGATGGTATGAATTCATTCATTTCTTTGAGATTGTCCAATTTGTTGGCACATAGTTGTTTGTAATATTTTTTCATAATCCTTTGTTTTTCTGTGGTATTAGCTGTGACTTCTCTCTCATTTCTGATTTTATTTATGAGTTCTTTTTCTCTCTCTCTCTCTCTGAGTCTGGTTAAATGTCAGTCAATCTTGTTTATCTTTTCAAACTACCAGCTCTTGGTTTCATTGATCTTTTTTATTGGTCTTTAGACTATTTTGTTTATTTCTACTCTGTTCTTTATTTCCTTTTTTCTACTCACCTTAGGCTTTGTTTGTTGTTCTGTGTTTAGTTCCTTTAAATATAAAGTTAGATTGTTTATTTGAAATTTTTTTGTTTCTTGAGGTAGGAGTGTAATTTCCCTCCTAGGACTGCTTTAGCTATGTCTCATAAATTTTGTGTTTTCATTTTTACTTTTCTTAAGGTATGGTTTGATTTATTTTTTGATCTTATTGTTAAACCATTCACTGTTTAGTAACATGTTATTTAGCCTCCATGTGTTTGTGTGAGTTTTACTTTTTTCTTGTAGTTAATTTCTAGTTTCATAGCATTGTGATCAGAGAAGACACATATTATATTTCAAATTCCTTAAATTTATTGTTTTGTTTTGTGCCCTAACACGCAATCTATCCCAGAAAATATTTTGAAAAGATTGTATATTTTGCTTCTTTGGTTGAAATAGCCTGAAGATATCAGTTAAGTCCATTTGATCTAGTATTGTGTCATTTAAAGCTGCTGTTTCCTTGATGATTTCCTGTCTGGAAGACCTATCCATTGATGCCACTGAGGTGTTAATATCCTTACTATAACTATATTACTGTCCATCTCTCCTTTATGTCCTTCAAAATTTGCTTTATATGTTTAGGTGCTCCTATGTTGGGTGCATAAATGTTTACAAGTGTTATATCTTCTTGTTGGATTGGTTTCTTTATCATTATGTAGTGTTCTTCTTTGTTTCTTGTTATAGCTTTTTTTTCCCCCCTAATGTTTTTATTATTATTATTTTAGAAAGAGAAAGGAAAGGGGAAGAAGAGAAAGAGAGGAAGGGAGGGAGGGAGGGAGGGAGGGAGGGAGGGAGGAGGGAGGGAGGGAGGGAGGGAGGGAGGGAGGGAAACATTGATGAGAGAGAGAAACATTGATTGGTCACCTCCTACATGCCCCTTATTGGGGATAGAACCTGCAACCTGGGCATGTGCCCTCACTGGAAATTGAACAGGTGACCTCTTGGTACATGGGATGATGCTTAACCAACTGAGCTAGACCTGCCAGGGTTAGCCTTTGTTTTAAAGTCTATTTTGTCTTATATAAGTATTGCTACCCTAGATTTTGTTAAATTTCTGTTTGCATGAAATACTCTTTTCCTTTTGTTCTGAGGTGGGTCTCTTGTAGACAGCATATATGTGGGTCTTGTTTTCTTATGCTTTCATCTACCCTATGCCTTTTGATTGGAGCATTTAAGCCATTTACTTTCACAGTAATTATTTATAGGTACATATTTATTGCTATTTTATTTTTATTACTATGTTCCTATTTTATTTTCTTTCTTTTTCTTAAAGAAGAAGACCCTTTAATATTTCTTGTAACACTATTTTGTGATGATGCACCCCTTTCACTTTTTCCCACCTGGGAAGCTCTTTGTTTCCTATTCAAGTTTAAAGGATGGCCTTGCCGATAAAGTATTCCAGGTTAAATAGGTCTTTGCTTGTCATCATTTTGAAAATTTCTTGCCTTTACTGTCTGGTCTGAAATATTTCTGCCGATAAATCAGCTGATAATTTTATGGGAGCTCCCATGTAGGTAACTAACTTTCTTTCCCTTGCTGCTTTTAAGATTTTTTTGTCTTAACCTTTGCCAGTTTAATTACGATGTGTCTTGGTGTTGCCCTATTTGGGTTATCTTGTTTGGGACTCTGCTTCTTGGACTTGTGTATCATTTTCCTTCACTAGGTTAGGGAAGTTTTCAGTCATTATTTCTTCAAATAGGTTGTCAATCTCTTGCTCTCTCTTAACTTTGTGGTAATACTGTGATGCCGATGTTGTTGTGCTTCATGTTGTCTCAAAGGTTCCTTAAACTATCCTTATTAAAAAAATGTTATTTACATGTTCTGATTGGATGTTCTTTGATATCTTGTCTTCCAAATCACTGATTCCCTCTTCTGCTTCATCTAATTGCTGTTGAATTTTTTCTATTGTATTTTTTTCCAAATATTTTATTCTTTATGACTGGTTCTTTTTTTTATGGTTTTTATGTATTTTTTCATGCTTTCTGTATTTTTGTTTAAGTTCTCAATGAATTCATCCATTCTCATAGTCCTTGAGCATCCTTATATCTATTGTTTTGAAATCTGTATTTGATAGATTGCTTGCGTCCATTTCTGCTGTTCCTTCACTTGGGGCATGTTACTTTGTCTCCCCATTTTGGCTGCCTCTCTGTATTTTTTTCTCTATGTTAGGTAGATCTGTTATGTCTCCCAATCTTGGTATGGTAGCCTTATGTGGTAAGTGTCCTTTGGGGCTCAGTAGCACATTCTTCCTGATCCTTAGAGAAAGGTTCCCTCAGGAATGCCCCTTCTGTAAATTATGTGAACCCCCCTATTGTAGTTGAGTCTTGAGTGTTGTTGGCTTATTTGTGTGCGGGGTTTGATCCTTCAACTGGCTGACTGTGAGGATCGAATCTGACCACAGTGTATCATTTGCTGTGAGGGTGTTGACCATAAAAAGTTGATTTCTCCCCAGCAGGTTCTGGTGCCTGTCAGTATTCCCATTTGAATGTGCTGCTTGTGGAGCTAATTAGGTTCTCTTCTGATGTTGTCTAAAGCCTGACAGAGGTGTATTGTTTTTGGGACCTCTTGAGAGGAACTCTGATGCAGACCAATGTTCTACGCTGCCTGTTACTGTTTGGAGCTATAAAGCAATGAACAGTTTGTGGTTGCCACTGCTGGGCCTGGGCATGCATGGAAATGGCAAAGCTGTGCAACCAAGGCTGAATTCTAGCAACACTGAGCCAGGTGGCAGGTCAGCAAAAGACCCAAAGTACCCCAAGGTCTGCCTCTGTCTGCCTCTGCCTGTTTTCTGCCTCTTAGTCTCAGTCACTGAAAGAGCCTTTGGGGCTATGCAAGTTGCATGAAGTAGGTCTTCAGTGAGTCACCAGCAAAAGCGGCATTCCTTATATTGATACAAATTTTAAATTGATGTTACTGCTGGCTCTGAGGCCACTCAGCAAAAGTCACAGGGTACACAAAAGACAGTGAACACCAGCTGGGTGCCCACAGACCTTTGTTGTGGAGCAGGGCCTCAGGGATTCATCAGGGTGAGGCCAACAGGGTTTATTAGGCCCAAATAGATCAATATTTGGCTGTATGAAGGGAGGCTCTGCACAGAAACAGTGGCAGCAGTTGGGCATAAGGGGAAAGTGGCCCCTGCCCCAGAGCCACACAACTCAGTCTTTCCTGTATTCTGCCTGGACCTCCTCGAGAGCCTTGGAGGGATTCCTGGGAGCTGGAAAGGTGGAGTTAGTGTATCTCCCATGGGAGGCATGTGCCAGTCACTCTCACAGGAAAGAGGGAAATGGCCCCTTGCCCAGAGTTACACAATTCAGTCTCTGACATTTCCTGATTCTGTCTGGATCTCTAAATCACAGGCCCACGCAGATGACTCCTCTGCAAGCATAAGTTTGGTAGGGCAAGAAACAGAGTATTGGGATGGTGGGGATACTGCATTTCCTCAGTCTCATATTATATGGATAGGAGGGTTTGATCCAAGAAAGATGGTATCTGAGGGTGGTGTGGGAGAGGAACTCAGCACAGGGCCGCTCACCACTGTCCTTGTGGCTCTCTCCCTAGAGTCACACAACCCAGTCCCTCTTTGCATGACTTTAATCTGCTTCAGTCCACTCTGCCAGAGCCCAGGGTGAGTGGCTGCAAATGAGATTTTGTGTACTGGCCCTTAAATATGGCACCTGGATTTCCAGCAGAAGCCTATCTCTCCCTGGTGGACAGAATCCCCACTGATTTTCACAGTCAGATGTTATGTGAGTCCTCTTTCCACCTCTGATGCTCTGAGTTGGGACATCTGGCATGGGCTTGACACCCCATGCTCCTCAGGGAAGACCTTTGCGGCTGAGATATTCCTCCAGATTCTCAGCTGCCACACATGGTGTGAGCCAGCCCTTATTGCATCTCCGCCCTTCCTACCAGTCTTGATATGTCTTCCTCTGTAAATCCTTAATTTTAAGACTTCTGTTCAGCTACTCTTCAGTTGGTTATTTAGGTTGATTGTTTTATATTTTACTTGTAATTCCAATGTGGTCCTGGGAGAAAGTTTGTGTAACTTCCACTTATTCCACTGCCATCTTGGATCCATTCTGGGGAAATTCTTTTTTTAAAAAAATTTAAAAAAATGTTTGTTGATGAGAGAGAGAGAGAGAGAGAGAGAGAGAGAGAGAGATTTGTTGTTCCACATTTATGCATTCATTGGTTGCTTCTTGTATATGCCCCAACTAGGGATCGAACCTGCAACCTTGTATGGTGCTCTAACCAACTGAGCTACCTGGCCAGGTTTGAGGAGATTATTCTTGATCCAAGTGACCTCAACATAATTAACCAAGTCCTTATAATTTGAGAACTTTTCCTGGCTGTGGGCAGAAAGAGACATGAAGATGGAGATGGGCCAGAGAGATGCTATGTTGGAAACTTTGAAGATGGAGGAAGGGGCCATAAGCCAAGGAATATGAGTGACTTTTAGAAGCTGGAAAATGTCAATAAATGGATGCTCCCCCAGAGCTTCCAGAAAGCAACACAACCCTGCCAATACTGTGATTTTACCCTAGTGAGACTTGTTTTGTATATCTAATCTATAGAACTATAAGAAAGTAAAGTTGTGTTATATTAAACCTTCAATTTTTTTAGTAATTTGTTACAACAGCCATAGAATACTAATGCATGTGTAGAGGGCTTGGCCTCATCCTGCATATAGCAGGCATTGAGTATAGTGTGTCAGTTGAACATAGTGACTGGACCTTAGGAGAGAGATCTGAGATACAGATTCACATTTTCGAGTTATCGTCACACAGTGAGTGAGACAGCTTTGCTTCTTCATACCCAGTATGCAGTTGGGGAAAAATAATCCTTCTTCTGGTCTCTGGCTCCTCAAACTGACCTCCAGGGCCTTAAACTCTGGATTGTCTAAGTCCCCAGGGGCATACCTGTCAGCCATACTTGTCAGCCATTTGGTTGAAATCAGTGTCTTAAATGTGGTCCTTGGACTCGGGGGGATTCTGAAATTGGATGTTACTCCCCTTTTTTGAAATAACAAAACTGAACTGACTGGAGTTATTTCCTATGTGAGAAGCAGTGGTCTTTGGTGTCACTAATTGAAGGGGAGAAAGTGTGTGGCTGCTCTGACTGATGTTTCAGGTATTGAACTTTAAACTACCAGCAACCTCAATCATGAGGTATGTCATTCCCCTGCCCCCAGTTCTTTCTGTTCTCATCCATAGGAATAGTCTGAGAGCCAGACTGTAGTGCTGTTCTTTTGTCTTGGGTGTCAAAATACTGTGTAACCCCCATAAGTGACTCTCTGTCATGCGGATTTCATAGCTCACCATCTCTATCTCCAGTAACAACAGACCGACAGGAATAATGGCCATATCTCCATACTGGCATATTTCACACTCAGAGGAGCCCATATGACTGTCAAGCACAAATTACAAAGCACAACGGTACATTCCAACCACAAAATCATGGACATGTGCATTCAGTTGTATCAAGGCCTTCTCCAGTGTTTGCGTCCTGTGACAGAATTCTGTGTTGGACGAGGCTGTCCACTAAGGCTTCTGGGACCTGTGTCAGCTCAAAGCCCCTCACAAGAAGATACACCATCCTATAATCACAGCAGCTGTGAGTTACGGGAGGTCTATTTGCCTCACCCTGTGCTAGGGCACTGTTCATGTGAGATTACTCTCACCACAGCTTAGAGAGGATAGTATAGTATCAACTTTGAATTTTAGGTGTAAAATTAAGTCTTAGATGATTTGAGCAAACAAAATGGCCCAGCCTAAATTCAAAAATCATTTTTATCTGTTTATATAATAAACATTCTTTCCAATGTACATGTTATTAATGTTTGTAAAAGAATGAAGCACAGGCCTGGCTGGCGTGGCTCAGTGATTGAGCATCTCCCCATGAACCAGGAGGTCACGGTTTAATTCCTGGTCAGAGAACATGTCCGTGTTGTGGGCTCAATCCCTAGTAGGGGGCATGCAGGAGGCAATCAATGACTCTCTCTCGGCATTGATGTTTCTATCTCTCCTCCCTTCCTCTCTCTGAAATCAATAAAAACATATTTAAAAAGAAAAAAGAAAGAAATCCACCCTCTGGAAAAAAAGATGAAGGACAAACTTGAGAAAATATAGTACCTTCTGGTGTTCCAGCCCAACCCATAAGTGTCTGTGGAAACTTCATAGCAATTTCCTCCATCCTGGGGTTGCATATTTGTTCTTTAATTCAGGTCAGTATTTATTGAGTGCTGACTATACAGGGCACTGTGCTAGTTGAGGAAGATGTGTCTGTTACCCTCAAGGAGCTTATTTTCAAATGAGACATAAAGGCAAGTAAACACAGGTACTCTGTGCTGTGCTTAGTGGCAGATGAGGGGGCAGCTTGCTATGGGGACCTGGATGGAGAACTGTAACACCCTTTTCTTCTTCATTATATTGACTGTATTTCCCTGGAGAGCCTTGTTCTAGATCGATGTGGTCCTCCCTCTGCTTGTAATATGTCTCTGGGAATCACAAATATAAAAGTGCACAAAGGCACAGTCACTTGGTTTACACTACCTCCTGTTTCAGCCCCAGTTAGTTCCCTGCTCTGTATGTCAGGGGACATCTGTCTTCTCCCATTCATAAAATGATCAGAAGGGACACCGACTGTAACAGTCAATGTTACTCCCGAGTGAGGAACAGTCCCACAGCTCCATGGTCTCCCAGTGCTTGGGGCACATACTTGACCAAGAAGCGGAGCCTCACTGGCCCCTCAGGCAGTCCTTTCAGAGTCTCAGAACTGGACCTTTTCGGGCAGCTTTCTCAGACCCTCTACCAGCCCTTTAAAGCAATCAAAATCCAGCAAGATGCTGTTCACCAGAATAAAGCCGAACTTTGTGTTTTCACCTGAGTTGCCCACTCTCTAAAACCTTGACATTTGTTCCTATTTTCAGCTACACTTCAACTGCCTGCCTGTGTTCTAAAGTCTTTCCTTTGCAGTCTTGTGCCCCATATGCCTGTACACCTATTCACTGCATTGCCTTAGTCTCTCAGACTCAATTTGACTGACACGTACAGTGTCTCTGAGTATCAATAATAGGCAAAAACTTGATTTTGATCTCTTTTTGCTCTTCCCATATGTTATGACTAGCTTTTGTGTCAATTTATTTTTTGTAAATAATGCTTTCATTCAAGAACATTCAATGACTCCTCATTGCTATAGCAAATATTTTAAGCCCTCAGTTCTGTCTCCTGATTCCAGCTTGCATTTTAGGCTCTATCCATCTGCCGTGCAACACAGAACCCATGCTCCCTCCAGCTGATGTAAATGGCTCACCACCCCCCGCACATCTGCTTCTGTGTAAGTTACTTCATGCCTCAACTACTTTATTCCTTTGCTTCCTTCTGAAAATTCTCTCATCTGCCTGGCTAACCTCTGTCCATGCTTCAAGACCTAGGCAAAGTCTTTCACTGTGGGCAGGGTCTCTGATTGGCCTTCCCAGGCGGAAGCAATGGCCCCTTCTTGAGCCTAGTGTGTAATGTGCACAAAGCACCTCACTGCACTCGGTGGCAGGTATTTCTTGCTAGTGCAAAAGTGTTCTGGGGTCAGAAACCTTGCCTCTGTCATCTGTTCATCCCAAACACCGAAGCACAACAGCTGAAGTTATAAGATGTCTTATCATTGTTCTCAGATAGACAAAGAAATCAGTAGTAGTAGCTCCACTTATAATTTGCCAGTGGTTGGAAGACAATACTGAAGGTGTCACCAAGACAGCAATTTATGGTATAAACCAC
Source organism: Miniopterus schreibersii (assembly GCF_964146895.1). NCBI lineage: Eukaryota > Metazoa > Chordata > Mammalia > Chiroptera > Miniopteridae > Miniopterus > Miniopterus schreibersii. The sequence goes on along the minus strand of NC_138122.1, from coordinate 2,258,612 downwards.
TCAAAAAGAAAAAGGATTTACCAGGCCAAGTGAAGAGAGTCATTAGAGGAGAGGAAACAGCACAGGCCACACAGGGCCTGGAGAGAAGTCTGGTGTGTTAACAGTCGGGGACGTTGTAGGAAATGACAGACCCTAAAGCATCCTGGCTGTTGTACTACAGTTCAGACCTTATCCTGTGGTCAGTGGAGGTGCCATTGGCCATGAGGTTCATAAGTGGTAGCGTGACATGGGACAATGGGACATGGTTAGATACAACTGTGTGTAACTCTGGGGCTATTTCTTTGCCTTTTTTTTTTTTTTTTTTTTAAAGATGCTGCGAAGCTGTGTGTAAGTTTTCTGGAAGTGGTTCCAAGAAGAAATTGCCATCCTGTATGCTACCTCCTGGAAGGACAGGATTGTCCGGAGAGAGCTCCTAGCAGGCATTTTGTTTTCCTGGCTCAGCCGGAAATGCACGAGCCGCTGGAGGTCACTGTTGCACCATTCATGTGCCTGCAAAGCATCACGCTGCCCTTTTCAGGTTGGCTTATGCAAAGGGTGAATCCAACATCCGCTGGGCAGCTTGGAAATTCCCTAGTGCAGACATCTTTTTGTCCCAATTGATGACTAGCCTGGTGGACTGAAAAATGTAGCTGAGAAATAGCTGTGTCTGAGGCAAGAGGGCAAGAGGCTGAAAGACCTGGTGCCAGTGGAGTTATGCAGTAATCAAATATGGGAATTTTGTGTTTGTTGTCTGGATTTCATTATCCTGTGTCTGGTGTGGGAGAGGCTGGATTCCCGTTTGTGTCAAGGGGACTTTTCTCCTGGTGCACCCCGGTCTGAGTCTGGTTGCAGTTATGGACGGTTATTACCACTCTATTAGACCGTAGAGGCCAGGCTACACAAAAAGAGTTGGGCATCTCAGACTCCATCCTGGCAGAAGTCTGGACATTGCAGGAGGCCCTCCTGTTCCTGCTGGGCGGGGACAACAGAGCTGCCAGGTAAAAGAGGGAAACGGAAACGGAGGCCTGCTCCTTACACACACCCACATACTGATGGACTCTACCAGAGCCAGGCTTCTGTGGAGGATTCGAGAAAACCGTAGAGAAAGGAAGGGACTGATATTTCTAGTGGAAACTCTCTGTTTCAGGCCTTTGTATATATTTTTCTCACTCAGTTCTCATAATATATGTTTGCAGTGGTATTATTTTGGTCGTTTATTGTTTGAAAAGACTAAGGTTTAGAGCCAACACTTGTCTCTTGAAATACACAGAGCAAAGGTGGTAAAGCAACTACCTGTGGACACCTTCTGGGAATTTATCCAAGCTTGAAAGCTTAATCTGAATAATGGAGGGGAACAGAGTCTGTGGCTGCATAATTTTGATAATAATTTACTTCAACATTGATTGAGAGTAATTTCTGGTAGAAGTTGAGTAACTTTCTAAAAAGTGATCATTTATTTATAACTGCATAAACCCAAGCATTTCTAGACACAACTAATTTGATTCTTATAATATCTTATTTCATTTTTGTAAATGAAGAATCTAAAGCTATAAAGATTTGATTTGCCTAAGATCATCTACAAAGTGTCCCAAAAAATGTATACATACTCTTTTCTGGTAGCTCAGTTATGTCTCTTTCTTTTCAGATTTAACCCATTGGAATTAATAATCATTCAAAGTGTGTATACATTTTTTGAGATACCCTATAGTGACACAGATAGGATTCAAACTTAGGGTTTTTTATTTTGTTTTTTTCTTTTACAACACTCAAGCATTATTTTATTTAATAAGCAAATAAGCTTCAGTTTACACTGTACACCTATTCCTTCAAAGTCATAAGATTTAATCACTTAACTCAAATAGAGTGACACCTCATTACATGGCAATTTGGAGTATAAAGATGAAGTTTCCAAGTAACTAATGTTTTATCATTTAACCAAACTTTTTCAACTGCCTTTGGAAGAAACCTTTTTATATTATTTAACTTCCTGCTTTCTTGAAAGTATCGATTATAATGTTCTCAGTGATGCAAAATGAACATTGTGGCAATTAGTAACTTCATTAAGTTCAAATTGGAGATACATATATGTATATATATTTCAAAATAATATAGATGTCCCTTTTTCTCCACATTGACCCATTCCATCCTGCCCCAACCCCCTCCCCAGTCCCTTTCCACACTATTGTCTGTGTCCTTGGCTTATACATATATGCATATAAGTTCTTTGGTTAATCTCTCCCTCCACCCACCTGCCCCCCACCTTCCCTCTGAGATTCACCAATCTGATCCATGCTTCCATGTCATTGAATCTATTCTGTCCACCAGTTTAAGCTCTTTAGATTCCACATATAAGTGAGATCATGTGATGTTTGTCTTTCTCTGCCTGGCTTATTTAGCTTAGTATAATATTCTCCAGATCTATCCATACTGTCCCAAAGGGTACTAGATCCTTCTTCTTTACAGCTGTATAGTATTCCATGCGTAAATGTCCCACAGCTTTTTTATCCATTCATCTACTGATGGGCACTTGGGCTGTTTCCAGATCTTAGCTATTGTAAACTGTGCTGCTATGGACATAGGGGTGCGTATATTCTTTAGTGATTAGTGTTTCAAGAGTCTTAGGATATTTCCTAAAAGAAGGATCACTGGGTCAAAAGACAGTTCCATTTTTAATTTTTTGAGGAATCTCCATACTGGTTTCCATAGTGGCTGCACTAGTCTGCATTCCCACCAACAGTGTGCCAGGGTTCCCCTTTCTCCACACCCTCACCAGCACATGTCATTTGTTGATTTATTGATGGAGCCATTCTGACTGGTGTGAAGTGATACCTCATCTTGGTTTTAATTTGCATCCGCCTGATGATTAGCAATGTTGAGCATTTTTTCATATGTCTCTTGGCCATCTGTGTGTTTTCTTTGGAGAAGTGTCTATTCAGGTCCTTTGCCCATTTCTTAATTGGGTTTTTGTCTTCCTCTTGCTGAGCTGTATGAGTTCTTTGTACACTTTGGAAATTAGCCCCTTATCAGATGCATCTTTGGCAAATATGTTCTCCCATACCTTGGGGTTCCTTTGTATTTTGAGGCTGATTTCTTTTGCTGTGCAGAAACTTTTTAGTTTGATGTAGTCCCATTTGTTTATTTTTTCTTTTGTTTGTCTCAGCCTAGGAGATGTATCAGTGAAGATTCCACTATGTGAGATATCTGTGATTTTACTGCCTTTGTTTTCTTCCAGGATTTTTATGGTTTCGCATCTTACATTTAAGTCTTTTATCCATTTTGAGTTTATTTTTGTGTGTAGTGTAAGTTGGTGGTCTAGTTTCATTTTTTTGCATGTACCTGTCCAATTTTCCCAGCACCACTTATTGAAGAGACTGTCTTTAGTCCATTGTTTGTTCTTGCCTCCTTTGTCAAATATTAACTGACCATAATAGTGTGAGTCTATTTCTTGGGTCTCTGTTCTGTTCCATTGATCTATGTCTGGTGTTGTACCAACACCAGACTGTTTTGATAGCAATGGCTTTGTAGTACAGTTCGTTATCCAGTAAAGTGATCACTCCCAGTCTGTTCTTCTTTCTCAAGATGACTGCAGCTATTCAAGGTCTTTTTTCATTCCATATACATTTTTAGAATATTTGTTCTAGATCTATGAAATATGCTATTGGTATTTTAATAGGAATTGCATTGAATGTATAAATTGCTTTGGGTAGTATGGACATTTTAATGATATTAATTCTTCCAGTCCATGAACATGGTATATTCTCCTACTTGTTTATATCTTTTTATATCTCTTTTTTCAGTGTTTTCTGAGTACAGGTCTTTTACATCCTTGGTTAAGTTTATTCCTAGGTATCTTATTATTTTAGCTGCAATGGTAAATGGTATTGTTTTTTGTTTCTCTTCCTGAGAGTTCATTGTTGGTGTATAAAAATGCCATTGATTTCCAGATGTTAATTTTGTATTCAGCTACCTTGCTGAATCCATTTATTAAATCTAGTAGTACTTTGGTGGAGTCTTTAGGGTTTTCTATGTACAATATCATGTCATCTGCAAATATGACAGTTTTACTTCCTCCTTTCTAATTTGGATATCTTTTGTTTTCTTCCTGTCTGATGGCTGTGGCAAGGACTTCCAGTAGTACCGTGAATAAGAGTGGTGAAAGCAGACGTCCTTGTCTTGTTCCTGTTTTTAAGGAAAATGGTTTTAGATTTTGACCATTGAGTATAATGTTGGCTGTGGGTTTGTCATATATGGCCTCTATTATGTTGAGATATATTCCCTCTATTCCCAATTTGCTGAGAGTTTTTATCAGAAATGAGTGCTGGATTTTGTCAAATACTTTTTCTGCATCTATTGATATGATCATATGATTTTTGTTCTTCATTCTGTTTAGGTGATGTATTGCATTTATTGCTTTGTGGATATTATACCAGCCTTGCATCCCTGGAATAAATCCCACTTGATCGTGGTGTATGATCTTTTTAATGTATTGCTGGATCCAGTTTGCTAGTATTTTTTTGAGGATTTTAACATCTATGTTCATCAGGGATATTGGCCTGTAATTTTCTTTCTTTGTAGTGTTTTTATCTGGTTTTGGGATTAAGATGATGCAGGCCTCTGAAGAGGGGTTTGGGAGTTTCCCTCCTGAATTTTCTGGAGGAGAATAGGTGTTAATTCTTCTTTGAGTGTTTGGTAAAACTTGCCTGTTAATCCATCTGGTCCAGGTCTTTTGTTTGCCGAGATTTTTTTGATTACTGCTTCAATTTCATTAGTTGTTATCAGCCTATTCAGGTTTTCTGCCTCTTCCTAATTCAGCTTTAGAAGATTGTATGTTTCTAGTAATTTTTCCATTTCACCCATGTTGTCCAATTTGTTGGCATATAGTTGCTCATAGTAGTTTCTTATGATCCTTTGTATTTCTGTTGGGTCAGTTGTTATATTGCCTCTTTTGTTTCTGACTTTATTTACTTGGGTCCTCTCTCTTTGTTTCTTGGTGAGCCTGGCTAAAGGTGCATCAATCTTATTTATTTTTTCAAAGCACCAGCTCTTGGTTTCATTGATTTTTTGAATTTTTTTTTTTTTTTTTTTTTTTTTTTTAGTTTCTATGTCATTAATTTCTGCTCTGATCTTTATTATTTTCTTCCTTTTACTTCCTTGGAGGTTTTCTTGCTGTTTTCATTCTAGTTCTTTTAGTGGTTGTTTTAGATGGTTTATTAGAGCTTTTTCTTGTTTCTTGAGATAAGCCTGTACTGCTATGAACTTTCCTCTCAGAACTGCTTTTGCTATGTCCCATAGATTTGAGGTTGTTGTTCTTTCGTTTTTGTTTTTTTCCAGGAAGTGTTTTTTTCCTTGATCTCATTGGTAACCCAGTTATTGTTTAATAACATGCTATTTAGCCTCCATGTGTTTGAATATTTTTGAATTTTTTTATAGTGGTTGATTTCTAGTTTCATGGCATTGTGATCTGAGAAGATGCTTGATATGATTTTAATCTTGAATTTGTAGAGACTTGTTTTGTACCCTAACATGTGGTCTATTTTTGAGAATGTTCCATTTGCACTTGATTAGAATGTATATTCTGCTGCTTTGGGATGAAATTTTCTGTAAATGTCAGTTAAATCCATTAGATCTAGTGTGTCATTTAATGTGTTTTTCCTTGTTGATTTTTGTCTTGATGATCTATCCAATGATGACAGTGGGGAAACCTAGGTTATCTTCCCCACAATGCAGCACTCTTTCCACAACATTGTAATTATACTCCTAGGTAAGTCTTGGATGATAGAAAGATATTGTATCATCAATAGAAGTCACAAGTCATGTAGCACAACATTTTATTTTTAGAGATGATGAAATTTCAAGCTAGAAAAATCAAGTTCTTTGTCCAAGTTGATACAGCTTTGGGGTGAAAATGTCTTCCTATGTTAGAGTTCCCATTTAGCAAACAAAAATATAAGACTCCTAGTATTAATGGAATATACTTTTATTAAAATAATTTATAGTTTATCTGAAATTCAAATTTAACTTGACATCCTGTATTTTATCTGGCAACCCTATTCTAAGTCCAGATAGGCAAAGCCAAGTTTGTTTTTTTTTTTGAAATCTTTGAATTTTGCTAATAAAAATATTTTAAATTGAGCACCCTGAGAACCCTAAGAAAGTAGAAAGACCTTCTGTGGTTTTATACTGGCTCTGCCAACCAAAACCTCCCTGAGCTGAGTTTGCCTCACCACAACACCTAATGGATTCCTTTTTATGGATAGGCTAAGAAAAATAATTGCAAAACAGTTTGAAAATGAAAAGGGCTCAGGAAATTTATGAAAGAAACCAGCTCAGTTAATCATACCAGCTACTCAAGGGAAACCAAATCATGGGAAAGAATCCAGGAGCTGCACCGAGGAGAGCATGGTGCCTCTGGGCACTGTGCACCTATAGTCAGGATCAAAGGAAGACAGCAGGTTCCCTTTGGAAACCATATGTGAGGAACTCAACTCCACTTTGTACTCCAAGACCAATTACTGGATTTATTCTTCTTACTAAATTTATTTTTAGGTATTTGGATATTTTTATTGATATTCTTTATTTTTTTATTTTTAAAAACAACAATAATGAACAGTAATAATGATTTGACCTCACAAGCTGTAAGAATGCTAATTTTGGGGGGGATTAAGAGGATAGTAAAGGGTAAAAGGGGCCAAATATATGGTGATGGAAAATGACCCAACCCTGGACATGGGCACACAATGTAATACAGATTATGCATCACAGAAATGCACATCTGAAACTCGCATGATCCCACTAACCAATGTCACCCCAATAAATTAAATATAAATGAATAAATGAAACAAAATGAACTATTAAGTAACCATATAACTGATTATCGCTGTCATTTAAAAATTATTATGACATATTTTTGCATAATATTAAGTTAACTTTTATAGAGAAAATGAGTGCTAAATTAATATAGACAAAATCAAACTGAATATAACTGATAAAGTGAAAACAAAGCACACTAAAATTATTTATATTGAGCATGCTGAAGAAATGGAGTAAACATTGTAAAGATAATGAATACTGAAAGATTTTGAATAAGAAAATTTCTTATTGTTTGTTGCTCTAGACTGAAAGTTTGTGTCCTCCCCCAAATTAGTATGTTGAAACTTAATTCTCAATTTGATGATATTTGGAGGCTGGGCCTTTGGGAGGTAATTAGGCCATAAGATGTACTCTGATGATTGGGATTAGTGCCCTTATAAGGGACCCCAGAATGCTCTTTTGCTGCTTCCTCCAGATGAGAATGACAGTCTATGAGCCAGGAAACAGGCTCTTCCCAGATACTGAATCCTAGATTCCCAGTCTGTGTGAAATACATTTCAGTTGTTCATCTGCCCTCCAATCTATGGTAGTCTGTTATCCCAGCTGGAATGGACCAAGAATAACTGTCATTCTGGTCAAGTTAATAAACAATTACCCAGTGTTCACATTCTCTCTTCCTCAAACATTTAAACCTTTATAGATTTGAAATAAAAAAATTGAGACTGGAATTATTTTTCATGCAAGTGTCTCAGAAGTTGGACTTCTCAGAGGGTTGATAATGACATATCAAATTATCCTTGTCAATAAATTTAGCCTTGTAAAATGATTTGTTCGCCTGTCACCATTTTTATACAGTTTTAGGACATTTTCTTTCCAAAGATGCAGAGCCATTCTCCAGACCTCTCTGTTCCTAGTTATTAGAGCCACTACATACCCCACAAAAGTACATAAACATGAATAAAATTCAAAGCCAGTATATTTAAGAAAGCTGTTTTGAAATTGTCTTTAATCTTGACCAGTAAGTCATAAGTCACTTAGTTATTTTGCATGAACACACACACACACACAGATACACACACATGCTCACAAAAAAAAGGTGACTCAAAACCTTTGTACAGATTTTTCACATGAAAAGCATACTAGAATTTATTGATCACACTTATCAAGTAAGTTATAGAAAAAGATCATCCAACAGTAAGAATGACTGATATTTTTTATTGAATTTATTGGGGTGACATTGGTCCATAAAGTCATACAGGCTTCAAGGGTACAACTCCACAACACATCATCCATACCCTACAGTGTGTGCCCACCACTCAAAGTCGAGTCTCCCTCCATCACCATTTACCCTCCCTCATCCTTTCCTACCACTCCTCACCCCCTTTCCCTATGGCAATTACCATACTGTTGCTTGTCTATGAGGTGGTTTCTTTGTTTTGTTCTTTACTTAATTCCTTCACCTTTTTCACTCAGCCCCCCTACCCCTTCTCCTCTGACAGCTGTTGTCTGTTCTCTTTTTCTGTATCTGTGAGTCTATTTCTATTTTATTAGTTTATTTTGTTCATTGGATTCTACATACAAGCGAAATCATATAGTATTTGTCTTTCTCCGGTTGGCTTATTTCACTTAGCATGATGTTCTCCAGGTCCATCCATGCTGTCGCAAAGGGTAAGATTTCCTTCCTTTTTTTATGGCCAAGTAGTATTCTGTGTGTAAATGTACCACAGCTTTTTCATCCATTCAGACACTTGGGCTGCTTCCAAATCTTGACTATGATAAATAATGCTGCAATGAACATAAGGGTGCATATATTTTTTTCAAATTATTGTTTCAGGTTTCTTCAGATATATTCCCAGAAGTAGAATCACTGGGTCATAAGGCAGTTCAACTCCACACTGCTTTCCACCATGGCTGCACCAATCTGCATTCCCACCAGCAGTGCATGGGGGTTTCCTTTCCCCACATTTTCACCAACACCTGCTGTTTGCTGATTTATTGATGATAGCCATTTTGACAAGTGTGAGGTGATACCTCATTGTGGTTTAAATTTACATTTCTCTGACGATTAATGATGTTGAGCACCTTTTTATATGCTTATTAGCCACCTGTATGTCCTCTTTGGAGAAGTGTTTATTCAAGCAATTGCCCCTTTTAAAATTGGATTACTTGTTTTTTTTTTTTTGGGGGGGGGGTGTTGAGTTTTATAGGTTCTTTACAAATTTTGAATATTAACCCCTTATGAGATGTATCATTGGCGAATATGTTCTGCCATTCAGTGGACTGTCCTTTCATTTTGTTGATGATTTCCTTTACTGTGCAAAATGATTTTAGTTTGATGTAGTTTTACTTTTTGTTGTTGTTTGTTGGTTTCCTTTGTCCCAGAAGATATATCAGAAAAAATATTACTATGAGAAATATCTGAAATTTTACTACCTGTATTTTCTTCAAAAATTATTATGATTTTGAGTCCAACATTTAAGTCTTGAATTGATTTTGAACTTATTCTTGGGTATGGTGTAAGAAGGTAGTCAAGTTTCACTTTTCTTGTATGTATCAATTTTCTCAACATCGTTTATTGAATAAACTATTGTTACCCCATTGTATGTCCTTGCACAACCTTTCTGGTGTGTTGCTGCTTCAGGTGCACTAGTATTTTGTTGAGGATTTTAGCACCTGTGTTCACCAGGGATATAAGCCTGTCAGTCTCTTTGTGGTGTCTGTGTCTGCTTTTGGAATTAGGCTATGCTGGCCTCATGAAATGAACTTGGGAGTCTTCCCCCTCTTGAGTTTCTTGGACTAGCTTTAGAAGGTAGTAGTCCTTCTTTTAACGTCTGGTAAAATTTGCCTGTGACACTGCCTGGAGCAGGACCTTTGTTTGCCGAGAGTGTGTTTTTAATCCTCACACAAGGATACGTTTAAAAATTGATTTTGAGAGAGAGAGAGAGAGAAGGAAGCCTTGGTCAGCTGCCTCCTGTACTTGCCCTGCACAGGGATGACACCGGCTACCATTTTTGTACAGGTAATGCTCCCGCCAGCTGAGCTTCCCAGCCGGGGCCTCGTGCCTTTGCCTTTTGGGTGACATTCTGATGTTTGTCTTTCTCTGGCTTCCCAGGGGCTGGGGTGACAGGCAGCATTGTTCTATTATGAGATCTCATACTTACTGGGCATGAGTGTTGTCTCCCAGAGCACCTATAACATTTATTATTTGGCCCTACTTTAATAACAGATGGACAAATCTGGGATAATTTTCAAAAGATGAGAGATTTTTTAATGAGTATTTGCATTGTAGAATTAGTGAGTCTCAGGAATGGACTGGATTGGAAAGAAGATCTCATTAAAGGGGTCAGGTCTCCACTGCAGAAGCACTGCTTTCAGTATCTTTGACATTCTAAATGGTCATGGGTATTAGGGGAACCACTTATAAGAATAAGCTGGCAGACGGTGACTGTTAAATTGTGAGTTAGGATATGGGCAAACATGGCCAGTGCTGACTTTACCGTTTCTTTAGAGCCGTGGAGAGGTGGGCCAGGGCAGGTGATCAGCCATTCTAACCTTTCTGTTATAAACCACAGAGAGACGCAGGGGATGGAGATAAATGATACAACAACCAAAAAAGATTCCAACATCTTCTACACCAGTGCTTTTCAAATTAATGTTCATCAGATTATCTGTAGGTCTTGTAAAAATTCAAATTCTGATTCAGGAGTTCTGGGGTAGGGCCTGAGAGTCTTCCTTTCTTTCTTTTTAGTCTGTACCTGAGAACATTTTTTTCCATTGCTTTTCAGAGAGAGTGGAAGGGAGAGAGGGAGAGACAAGCTTCAACGTGAGATACACATCAATGGGTTGCGTCCTGTATGAGCCCTGACTTGGGCCGGGGATCAAGCCTGCAACTGAGGCACATGCCCTTGGCTGGAATTGAACCTGGGACCCTTCAGTCTGCAAGTCAATGCTGTAACCACTGAGCAAAAGTGGCCAGGGCTGAGATTCTTTATTTCTAATAAGCTTCCAAGCGGTACTGATGCTTCTGATACATGAACCATATTTTGAGTAGCAATACTCTAGAATATACAATGCTGATCAGTCTTTTGGGAATTGATCTCTATGTAGAAAAGAAACAGACCCTTAGTTTATAATGATGAAAAGATTATCCAAGATTATTGGAACTGAAAATAATCTGTTTTTAAAAAAGTCTTTATTGATTTCAGAGAGAAGGAGAGAGAGATAGAAACATCAATGATGAGGAAGTCATTGATTGGCTGCCTCCTGCACAGCCCCCCACATTGAGAATGGAGCCTGCACCTGGGCATGTGTCCTGACTGAGAATCGAACCTTGATCTCCTGGATCATAGGTCGATGCTCAACCGCTGAGCCATGCCAGCTGGGCCTGAAAATAATCTTAAAGATAATTCAGTTAATTGTAAATCTTTTGTTTTTGTTTTCAGTTTTTATTAATTCCTTTTTTAAATGCAAGATTATATTCAGGATCTCAATATATAAAACAGCTCAAAGTTTTGATGCTTTGATTAAATCTGGACAGAGAGCTTGACATCAACTCTTCCTCCCATGGTTCCCCTCAAAAACTCCTAGATCATTTCCTTAGAACATTAGTACCCTGAGTAACACTTTAAAACTACTAACCATATTAGGAAATAATAAAATGGAACCCAAATCAAGATCCTAGTTGTTAGTCTGATGTTCTTTCTAGTATGCAGGGCATCATAACTTACTTGTTACCTTGGTTTGGAAGCTAGGTGTCATTGGCATGAGCTCTCTGTGACTCGCTGAACTCATGTCAATCCCTGACACAGTGCCATTGTTTACTGCATCATTTGTATCCACAACTATGTGGACTGGGGAAAGTCACTTAACCTTTCTGGGCTCCAGATATTTGATATGTAAAATAGAAAAAGAAATAAAATCTTCTCTAAATATATCACTAGCACAGAGTGTCCAGAACCTCATGAGAACAAAATAAGCATTCAGTGAATGTAAATTAAATGAAGACAGAGACTACATTTCTCTTATCTACCATCGTAACCCCTGTGGCGCCTTGCTAAGTGGAGAATGATGGTATGATATCATAGGCAAAAAGCTATTTTTTAAACTTGTGTTATAAAAATTTAAGGTATCATCAAGATTGTCATAATCAAATGAGCTTTAGATTATCTGTGGTGCTCTCCTTACTACTCTAAAAAGGAAGCCATGTTATCTCTGCCTCTGAAACTTGTATGCTCACAGCCTCCGCAAACAACAATTGAAATATACAGTGTGGGGAAAAGTAAGTTTACAGTTGTGAGTACATGAAACAGAGCTTATTCTTTGTATTATTGTTTGTTAATTATTGTATTATTTTCCATACGAACGACTGTAAACTTACTTTTGCCCCACCCTGTAGAGGGCTTAGTAGAGTTGGACTTCAACTTAACCCTTTAAAAAAGGATTAGAAGAGTTTTTACATACGTACAGATATGGGAAATGCATTTTTAGATTGAGAAACAAGGGCAAATAAATATGCTTTGGGTAAAATGTAGTGAAAGTAGTCAGATAATTTTAATTTCAAACTAGGCTATGCAGGGGATGTTGTCAGCTTTCCTCTGAGAACCCCAAGAAGTGGAATTCTCAGAATTTTGCAGTTACCCACTCTTGGCAACGGGTTAAAGCATTTGTCAGAGTGGAAATCAAGGTAACTTCTGGCTCACTTCTGGGCAAAGGACAGTATGAAGAACAATTATATAAAGGAATGCACAGCAGACAAGTACAAACTCTTTTCCTTGTCCTGCTCTTGTTCATTTTACTGGAGAGCAAGACACTTGGGACATGATACGTGGCTCAACTGGCGGAGGCTAGACTCTGAAACAACCATTCTGCAGCAGGCATGTGCACTTTAAACAACTGTATCAGGATTAATTCATCTTCTTTTCTCATTTGCAAAGTCTGGATGGAGCACATCCGCTGGTTCTGTTGGAGAAAAGAGACTTCCTGAGACATGATGTAATTTTTGCAAAGGGGAAACACATGTTGAGTTCTGCAGTACAAAACAACACTGAGGTGCTGATAGCTGTGCTGTCAGTCACATGACAAATGTATAGTGTGGGTTAGGCAGTTACCTAGGGGCCTTAGGAGCATGGGGTGTGGGGAAAGGGAAGGAAAGAAAAAGTTTCTGCAGCTTTTTAAATATAAAGACTCCATTTAGTCAATGGGAGTCTGAAAGGAATGCTTTTATGTTTTTAGTTAGAGTAATGATCTTCCTCCTCAGAACACAGCGTATCACATATGCACTTCTTTTTTTTTTTCTCCCAGAGATAGTAGGTTCTTATAGTGTTTGTGCAAAGAAAAATTTTCAATAAATCTACATTTTAAAATTTGGCAAAATAAATGAAGATTGTATTAGCAGTATCATTTTTTAATGAATTTCTCATAAAATTATGTAGCTATAGGACCACAGGCATGGAAGCATGAAACAAACTGACAGATCTCAGAGGGAAGGTGGGAAGGAGGGCAAGAAGAGACTGACCAAAGAACTTAAAAGCATATATGCACAGCCCATGGACACAGATGATAGGTGAAGAACTGAAGAGAGGTGGGAGATAGGGGCAGAGAGATAAAGGGAGGAAAATGGGGGACTTCTTAAATTATGTAGCTAAGGTAGCTATCGCAGAGTAGTGGGCTCTACTTTTGTACAGGGCTTGAAGGGCACTTAGGCTTTACTATTCTTGAACACTTGAAAATTAGGTACATATTCATAAGTGAGGGCTTGACTAAGAAGAAGATTGACTACGATGATATCTATTTAAGTCTCTCAATCTCTCTTATCTAGTTGGCTAGGATCAAGTAACTGCATAGTTCTGTATTGGGTGTTATGGTTATCACAAAAGTAAAAGTAACTTTTCTTTTTTAAATAATTTTTTTTTTAATCCTCACTCAAGTATATTTTTCCACTTCTTTTTCAGAGAGTGGGAGAGAGAGAGAGAGGGAGAGAGGGAGAGAGGGAGAGAGAGAGAAACATTGATGTGAGAGAGACACATTGATTGGTTGCCTCCTGCACACACCCTGACAGGGGCCAAGCCTGTAACCAAGGTACATGTCCTTGGCTGTAATCAAACCAGGTACCCTTCAGTCCGAAGGCCAACACTCTAACCACTGAACCAAACCTGTTAAGGCTAATTTTCTTCTTTCATTCTTTATTTTTTAAAATTTATCTTTATTGTTGTAAGTACTATAGATGTCCCCTTTTTACCTCCATTAATCCTGTCTACCCCTAATCCATGCCACCCTCAGGCCTTCTCCATACCAATGTCTGTGTCCATAGCTTATGCTTATAAACATATACGTTCTTTGATTAATCCCTCCCCACCCACTTCCCCACCCTCACCTTCCCTCTGAGATCCCTCAGTCTGTTCCATGCTTCTGTCTCTAGATCTATTTTGTTCATCAGTCTATTTTGTTTATTATATTCCACATATGAGTGAGATCATGTGGTACTCATCTTTCTCTGACTGGCTTATTTCACTAAGCATAATGCTTTCCAGTTTCCTCTGTGCTGTCCCAAAGGATAAGAGATCCTGCTCTTTTGCAGCTGCATAGTATTCCATGGTGTAAGTGTACCACAGCTTTTTCATCCATTCATCTACTGATGCGCACTTGAGAAGAATGTATATTCTGGAGCTTTGAGGTAGAATGGTCTGTAAATGTCAGTTAAATCCATCTGATCTAGTGTGTCATTTAGGGTCACTGTTTCCTTGTTGATTTTTTGTCTGGAAGACCTATCCAGTGAAGTCAGTGGGGTGTTAAAGGCCCCTAGTATGACTGTATTGCTGTCAATCTCTTCCTTAAAGTCCTCCTGAAGTTTTTTTATAAATTTAGGTGCTCCTATGTTGGGTGAATATAAGTTTATCAGCGTTATGTCCTCTTGTTGGATCAATCCCTTTAGTATTATGTAGTGACCTTTCTTGTCTGTCATTATTGTCTTCATCTTAAAGTCTGTTTTGTCTGATATGAATGTTGCTACCCCAGCTTTTTTTTTTTAATTTTCATGGAAAATTATTTTCCATCCTTTCACTCTCATCCTGTGTGAGTCTTTTCTTCTGAGGTGGGTCTCTTGTAGACAGCATATATTTGGGTCATGTTTTCTTATCCATTCAGCCACCCTATGTCTTTTAATTGGAGCATTTAATCCATTTACATTTAAGATTTATTGATAGATACTTATCTATTGCCATTTTATTTCTTTATGCCTATGTTTCTCTCTCTTTCTATTTCTACTTCTAATTACAGCAGTCCCTTTAACATTTCCTGCAATGCTGGTTTGGTGGTGATAAACTCCTTTAGCCTTTTTTTTTGTCTGGGAAGCTCTTTATTTCGCCATCTAACTTGAATGATAGCCTTGCTGGATAGAGTAGTCTTGGTTTCAGATCCTTGTTTTGCATTACCTTGGATACTTCACGCCATTTCCTTCTGATTTGTAGAGTTTCTGATGAGAAGTGAGTTGACAGCCTTATGGGAGCTCCTTTGTAGGTAACAGATTGCTTTTCTCTAGCTGCCTTTAAGATAATCTCTTTGTCTTGAATTCTTGGCATTTTAATTATAATGTGTCTGGGCTTGGCCCTCTTTGGAATCTTCTTGCTTGGGACTCTCTGTGCCTCCTGAACTTGTGTGAGTTTTTCCTTCACCAGATTAGAAAAGTTTTCTGTTATCATTTCTTCAAACAGGTTCTCTAACCCTCGCTTACTTTTGACCTCTTCTGGCACTTATATAATGCGAATATTGTTACATTTTATGTCCCACAGCTCCCTTAAACTTTCCTCCTGTTTTTTGTTTTTCTTTTTGGATCTCTGATTGAGGGATTTTTTTCTATCTTGTCTTCTAATTCACTGATCTGATCCTCAGCTTCCTCTAATCTGCTGTTTATTCCTTCCAATGTATTATTTATTTCTGCTATGTCATTCTTAATTTCCTTCATAGTTTCCATATCTTTTTTCATGCTGTTGAGCATCATTACAATCAGTATTCTGAACTCTATATCTGATAGATTGCTTATCTCCGTTTCATTTAGCTCTTTTTCTGGAGACTTCTCTTATTCTTTCACTTGGGACTTGTTTTCTTGTTTCCTCATTTTGGCTGCCGGTTTGGGTTTGTTTCTATGTATTAGGTAGATCTGCTAGGACTCAGTCTTTTTGGAGGGTCTCTGGTGTGGGCCAATGTCAGACACAGTTTGTGACTGGCCCTGAGTATCCTGTTTGAAGCTATCAAAAACCCTTGGCTTGAGGTCTCCTCTGTTGGGTCTGGGTGTGATTGGACAGGACCAAGATGCACACCAAAGTCTGCTTTTCCAAGGCCCAGGTCCAGAAGCAGATCAGGCAAAGACTCAAAGCACTCTGAGGTCTGCCTCTGCCTGCAGGCTGATTAATCTGATTCTCTTAATGAGCTTCAGGCTGTAGATACTCCACAGGGTGGGGCAGCTGATTTTTATCAGTCTCTTAATGAACCTCTGGCTGTAGAAACTCCATGTGGTAGGGCGAGAGGTTTTCCAGCAGGGTGGGGCAATTGCTTCCTCCCCCGAAAAAAGCAGCAAAATGTCTGCCTGAGAAAGATGTCCTCTGCAGTATTGGGGAATGACTTGGCAAAGGAATACAGACCAATGCCTTCTGAGCTCTATCTCCAGAGCTCACAACCCTAGAGTCTCCTCACCCAGCTCCTGCCCACTCTGCCCTCCATCTGCTGGAGCCCAAGGTGAGTGACTGCACATGAAACTTTGTGCATTGGCTCTTTAAGAGGGTGCCTGTCTTTCCAACCATCTCTCCCTGGCAGACAGAAACCCTGCTGTTTTTCACAGCCAGATGTTATGTGAGCACCTTTCTTAGTTCTTGTGCTCTTGGCTGGGAAGCTCAGCCTGGGGTTTAGGCCTCAGAGTCCTCAGTGGGAACCCCCTCAGCTGAGATCTCCCTCAGAACCTTCTGCAGCTGCCTGTGGGAGCCCAGTCAGTCCTCTCACGTCTCCAACTTCCTACCAGTCTCTGTGTGGTCTCCACTTTTCCTCCTTGGTTATGAGGGTGCTCTGCAGCTTGTCTTCAGTTGCAGTTGATTATTCAGGATGGTTTTTTGATATTTAAGTCATAATTCCAATTTTGTCCAAGGAGAGTGACAGTGTAGCTTCCACTCTGTCCACCGCCATCCTTTTCTACTTTTCTTCTTTAAGTAGTTATTTTCCTAGTTGATGAGATGAAAAAATATTTAAGACCTTGATACTAGAAAATGAAATTCTCTCAAACCAGCAGCATCAACAGCACTTGGGAATCTGTATAACTTCAGATCTTAGATTCCACTCCAGGTAACTCACGTGCACAGTAAGGTTTGAGAAATACTGGTATAAGTAAGATATTGTGGGAACATAAAAGTCAAAGAAGTTACTTCTGGAAGGATGATTATGGAAGATTTTAAGAGATATTGGCACGAAGTGGGCCCTTAAAAATGGGTAGGCAGAAGTATGCCCAAAGACTTGGAAGGGAGAAAATAGTGGGTTAGACAGAGAGCAGTGGATAACCAATAGGCAGATACACATCTGGGAAAGTGGGGAGATGAAATTGAAAGATCTTTTAGGGCAGATTCCTATGCTAGAAGATTGGGCTTTTGTAGTATAAACATAAATATGTGACTACTTCATGTTCAAATAGTAATAATAATAATATTAACAATAATAGCATATTATTAAAATTAAAGTTATAGTTTACAACTTTCTATTCAGAGTTTTAAAAATAAGGTATATTATTTTATTGTCTTTACAGAAACCATGTGTGAAAGGGCTTTTACTATATTCATCAAGATTAGTACAGACGTATAGAAAACCTTTTTTTTTCAGCTCTTTGGAAGCATAGTTCCATGCTCCTCTGACTTACATTATTTCTGGTCAGAAGTCTATAGAATATGTTTTTTTCCCCTTTAAGTAAAGCAATGTGCATTTTCTCTGAATACTTCTAAATTTTTCACTTTATCACTGTTTTTAGTAATTTGACTATGATGTGAATTAGTTTCTTAAGAATCAAATTTGGAAATATTTCAGCCACTACTTCTTTTTTCTGATTTTTGAAATCCTCACCCAAGTATATGTTTGTTGATTTTAGAAAGAGAGGAAAGGTGAGAGAAAGAGAGAGAGAAACATAAGTTGGCTGCCTTCCCATGCATACTCCAACAGGGGATCAAACCCCCAACGTAGGTATGTGTCCTAAAAGGGAATCAAACCTGCAACCCTTTGGTGTATCAGACAATGCTCCAGGCAACTGAGCCACAAGGCCAGAGCTCAGCTACTACTCCTTTTTTAAAAATTTTATTTTATTAAATCTATTGTAGTAACAATGGTTAATATGAACATGTAGGTTTCAGGTATGGGTTTCTATGTTACAAGATCTATTTATTGCTCATTGTGCCCACCACCCAAAATCATATCTTCCCCCATCACCATATATTAAGACTCCCTCCCTCTCAACCCCTTCCCTATGGCAACCACCATACTGCTGTTTGTGTCCATGAGTTTTAGTTTTATATCCCACATATGAGTGAAATCATATGGTTTTTAGCTTTTTCTAACTGAATCATTTCACTTATCATAATATTCTCAAGGTCCATCCATGTTGTCACAAATGGCAGTATTTCATCTTTTCTTATGGCTGAGTAGAATTCCATTGTATATATGTATCAGATCTTCTTTGTCCAGTCCTCTATCACAGGACACTTTAGTTGTTTTCATGTTTTGGCCACCGCGAATAATGCAGCCGTGAACATAGGGGTGCATATATCTTTGTGAATACATGTTTTTTAGTTTTTCAGGCATATACCCAGGAGAGGGATTGCTGGATTAATGGTTGCTCTATTCTTAATTTTTGGAGGAATTGCCAGGCTGCTTTCCATACTGGTTGTACCAGCCTACATTCCCACCAGCAGTGAATGAGGTTCCCTTTTATCCACAGCCTCTCCAACACTTGTTATTACCTGTCTTGTTAACAATATCCACTCTAATGGGTGTGAGGTAGTATCTCATTGTAGTTTTGATTTGCATTTCCTTAATTGCTAGTGAGGTTGAACATGTTTTCATATATGAGCTGTTCGTATGTCTTTTTGGGAGAGGTGTCTGTTCAGGTTCTTTGCCACTTTTTGATTGGGTTGTTTGTTTGGTGTTGAGTTTTATGAGTTCTTTATATTTTGGAAATTAAACTTTTGTTGGAGCCACTGTTTACAAATATCACATCCCATCTGGTTGGCTGCCACTTTGTTTTGCTGTCAATTTCTTTTGCTATGAAGAAGCTTTTTAGTTTGATATAGTTCCATTCATTTATTTTTTGCTTTTCTTCCTTTGCCTTTGGAATCAAGTTCATAAAATGTTCTCTATGACATAAGTTTGGTACCTATGTTTTCTTCTGTGTAACTAATTGTTTCGGGTCTCAAATTTAGGTCTAATCCATCTTGAATTAATTTTTGTATATGGGGACAAACTGTAATCCAGTTTTTTTATTGTTGAAAATATTACAGATGTCCCCTTTTTACCCCCATTTATCCCCTCCACCCTGCATCTGCCCCACCCCCAGGCCTTCCCAGAACAATGTCTGTGTCCATATTTATGCTCATAAACCTATAAGTTCTTTGATTAATCTCTCCCCACCCACTACCCAATCCCCACCTTCCCTCTGAGATCCCTCAGTCTGTTCCATGCTTCTGTGTCTCTGGATCTATTTTGTTCATCAGTTTATTTTGTTTATTACATTCCACATATAAGTGAGATCATGTGGTACTCATCTTTCTCTGACTGGCTTATTTCACTTAGCATAAGTTCCCTCCATGCTGTCCCAAAAGATAAGAGATCATTTTTACAGCTGCGTAGTATTCCATGGTGTAAATATACCACAGCTTTTTCATCCATTCATCTACTGATGGGCACCTGGGCCGTTTCCCGATCTTAGCTATTGTGAATTAGCTATGTTCATAGCCGTGCATAAGTTCTTACTGATTGGTGTTTCAGGTTTCTTAGGATATATTCCTAGAAGTGGAATCACTGTGTCAAAAAGCAGTTCCATTTTTAATTTGTTGAGGAACCTCCATACTGCTTTCTGTAGTGGCTGCCCCAGTCTGCATTCCCACCAGCAGTGCACTAGGGTCCCCTTTCTCCACACCCTCACCAGCCCTTGTCCTTGGTGGATTTGTTGATGAAGCCATTCTGACAGGTGTGAAGTGATACCTCATTGTGGTTTTAATTTGCATCTTTCTGATGCTTAGTGACTTTGAACATTTTTTCATATGTCTCTTGGCCATTTTATGTTCTCTTTGGAGAAGTGTCTATTTAGGTACTTTGCCCATTGTTTAACTGAATTGTTTGTCTTCCTTTTGTTAAGTTGTATGAGTGTAATCCAATTTTCTTCTTTTGCATGTGACTTTCCAGTTTTCCCAGCCCCATTTATTGAAGAGAGTATCTTTATTCCATTGTGTGTTTCTGGCTTCTTTGTCAAAAATTATCTTCCCATGTACATGTGCTTTTATATCTGGGCTCTCTAGTCTGTTCCACTGATCTGTGTGTCTGATTCTGTGCCAATACCAGGCTGTTTTGATTAGCGTAGCTCTGTAGTATAATTGGACATCAGGTTGCATGTTATCCCCAATTTCGTGGTTTTTCCCCCTCAAGATGGCTTTGGCTATTTGAGGTCTTTTGTAGTTCCATAAATATCTGATCATTTCTTGTTCTATTTCTTTAAAAAATGAAATTGGTATTTTGATGGGAAATGCATTAAACCTGTATTTTTCTTTGGGTACTATGGCCGTTTTAACTGTGTTGATTCTTCCAATGCATGAACATGGGGTATTTTTCCATTTTGTTTTGTCTTTTTCAATCTCTTTTAATAATGCTGTGTGATTTTCAGTATATAGATCTTCCCCGTTCTTTGTTAGATTTATTCCTAAGTATTTTATTCTTTTGGTTGCAATTGCAAAAGGAATTGTTTTTTCATTTCTTTTTCTGAAATTTTGTTGTTAGTATACAGAAAGACAGTGGATTTTTGTACATAGATTTTGTATCCTGAAAGTTTACTGTAATTATTTATTGTTTATAATAGAGCTTTTAGGGTTTTCTATATACAGAATCATGTCATCTGCAAAAGGTGACAGTTTTTCTTTTTCCTTCCGCATTTGGATGCCTTTTCTTTCTTTCCCTTGCCTTATTGCTCTGGCTGGGACTTCCAGCACTATGTTGGATAAGAGCGATAAGGATGGGAATCCTTGTCTTGTTCCTGATCTTAGAGGAAAAGCTTTTATATTTTCATCATTAAATATAATATTGACTGAGGGTTTATAATATATGGCCTTTATTATGTTGAGGTACTTTCCTTCTATTCCTATTTTATTGAGTGTTTTAATTATAAATGGATGTTGTATCTTATGAAATGCTTTTTATGCATCTATTGATAAGGTCATATGATTTTTATCCTTTATTTTGTTAATGTGTTGTATTACACTGATTGATTTACATATATTGAACCATCCTTGTGTCCCTGGAATGAACCCCATGTGATCGTGATGTATTATTTTTGATGTACTGCTGGGTTCGATTTGCTAGTATTTTGTTCAGGATTTTTGCATCTGTAGTCATCAGAGATATTCATCTGTAGTTTTCTTTTATTTGTGTTATCCTTGCCAGGTTTCCATATCAGAGTTATGTTGGCCTCATAAAATGTGTTAGGAAGTATTGCCTCTTTTTCAATTTTTTGGAAGAGTTTGAGAAGGATAGGTTTTAAATCTTCTTTGAACATTTGATAGAATTCACTGATGAAGCCATCTGGTCCTGGACTTTTATTTTTTGGGAGGTATTTGATGGTTGTTTCAATTTCCTCACTGTTTATTGGTCTATTTAGATTTTCTAATTCTTCATGATTCAATCTAGGAAAGTTATATCTTTCTAGGAACTTATCCATTTCTTCTAGGTTATTGAATTTGGTGGCACATAGTCTTTCATAATATTCTAGTATGATCTTTTGTATATCTGTGATGGCTGTGGTGACTTCTTTCTCGTTTTATTTATATGAGTCTTTTCTATTTTTCCTTAGTGAGTCTAGCCAGGAGTTTGTCAGTTTTATTAATTTTTTTTCAAAGAACAAGCTCTTTGTTGTATTAATTTTTTATACAGTCTTTTTGTTCTTTATTTCATTCAATTCTGTCAAATTTTTATGATTTCCTTTCTTCTGCTGACTTTGGGTTGCTTTTGTTCTTTTTCTAGTTATTTAAGATGTAACGTTAGGTTGTTTACTTGGGGTTTCTATTGTTTCTTGAGATAGGCCTGTGGTTATATAAACTTCCCTCTTATTACTGCTTTTGCTGCATCCCAGAAGTTTTGATATGTTGAACTGTCATTCTCATTTGCCTCTTATATCTTTTGATCTCATCTTTTATTTCCCCTTTTACCCAGTCAGTTTTTAGTGGTATGTTGTTTAATCTCCATGTATTTGTGGGTTTCTTTAATTAGTTTTTACAGTTGATATCTAATTTCAAGGCATTGTGGTCAGAGAATATGCTTGGTATAATTTCAATCTTCTTTAATTTGTTGATGCAAGTTCTGTGACCCAACATATGGTCTGTCCTTGAGAATGTTCCATGTGCCCTGGAGAAGAAGGTATAAGCTGATGTTCTGAGATGAAAGACTCTGTACATGTCAACTATGTCCATTTGGTCTAGCATTTCATTTAAGACCAATATTTCTTTATTGATTTTGTTTAGTTGATCTGTGTAGAGCTGTCAATGGAGTATTAAGATCCCCAACTATGATTGTGTCTTGATCTGTTTCTCCCTTTAGTTCTGTGAGTAGTTGCTTTATATATTTCAGTGCTCCCTGGTTGGGTGCTTATATGTCAAGAAGTGTTATGTTTTCTTGATGTAGTGTCCCCTTTATCATTATAAAGTGTCCATCTTTGTCTCTTGTTATCTTTGTTGTCCTGAAATCTATTTTTTCAGATATAAGTATGGCTATACCTGCTTTTTGTTGGATGTTATTTGCTTGGAGAATCATTTTCCACCCTTTTACACTGAATCTACCTTTGTCTTTGCAGCTTAGGTATGTCTCTTGTACGCAGCATATGGTTGGGTTTTGTTTTTTGATCCACTCTGCTACTCTGTGCCCTTTTTTTGTTGTATTAAGGCCATTCAAATTTAGGGTAATTATTGATATGTGAGGATTTCCTATGACCATTTTATCTTTTGTTTTCTGGTAGCTCTGTGCCTCCACTGGTTCTTTTCCTTTGTTCTTCTGTCTGTTGTTTTTGTTTGGTGGTGTTTCATTCTTCTTTCCCCTGTGTCCTCTTTCTTAAGTTATTTGTTCTAGTTTGGGGATTTTTTTGTGTGGTTACCATTAGGTTTATAAAAAGTAAAGTTGCATATATACAATATCTTTTTTTCTTTTGAGTGTATTTGATGTTCATTTTCCTTTGCCAGTTTAGACCTTTACCCTCTTCCCCTTTGTGTTTTTGTTGTCACAAATTGTCCCTATTTATACTGTAAGTTTTGGGTGATCTCACTTGTAGTGTTGTGACCTTATGTTCTTTGTTTCAGGTAGAAAAACTCCCTTGAGTATTTGCTGCGGTGGAGGTTTTCTAGTAATAAAATCTTTCAGCTTCTGTATGTCTGGGAATGTACTTATTTCTCCTTCATATTTAAAGGATAATTTTGCTGGCTATAGTGTTTGTGGTTGTTAATTTCTCTCTTTCAGACATGTGAATATTTGGTTTCACTCACTTCTGGCTTGCAGAGTTTCTGCTAAGAAGTCGGGTGAAATTCTGATGGGTTTTCCTTTGTAGTTCACTTCTTTCTTTTTCCTGGCTGCTTTGAGAATTTTTTCTTTATCATTAATTTTTGAGTTTTAATACAATGTGCCTTGGAGATGGCTTCTTTGGATTAAAGAGGACCTCTTTGGATTGAGGTAACTAGGTGTTCTGTTTGCTTCTTGGATTCAAGGATCTTGTTCTTTCCATAGGTTTGGGAAGTTTTCATCCACTATTTGTTTGAATAGACTCTCTGTTCCCTTCTCCCTCTCTTCCTCTTCTAGAATGTCTGTTATTCTAATATTGCTTTTTCTGATGGAGTCAGATAGTTCTCATAGAGCTCTTTCATTTTTCTTTATGCTCAGGTCTCTCTTCTTCCCCCTGCATCATTTCTAGGTTCCTATCATCAATATCACTATTTTCTTCATCTGGTTGGTTCTGTTTTCTATGCTCAGTAGCTCATTCCCAATCTCCTGAATTGCATGCTTTGTTTCCAGGATTTCTGATTTTTATTATTTTTTTAATTTCAATCTTTTTGGTAAAGTACTCGTTTTGAACATTGATTTGTTTTCTGAATGCACTGAATTTCCTGTCTATATTTTCTTGCATTTTGCTGAGTACTTTCAGAACTGCAACCTTGAAACCTTTGTCACTTGTATCACATATTTCAATATGTTCCAGCTTGCTTTCTGGGGGCTTTTCATTTTCTTTCTGATCATCTTCATTACTGTGGTTATTCATGGTATTTTCTACTCTCCTTTGTCTAGGCATAAATATCCCTTCTATAGCAGCATTCTCTGAAGAGGTCTTTCTGCTATTTTCTAGTAGGTTATACTGAATTGCAAGATTTTTTTACCTCTGTCATCTCCCAGACTGGACCTCCATGGCTTCTTTAAGACAGTACAGCTGTGCTACTTGGGGGTGGGGTTTGTTTTGCCCTCACAGCAATGGCAACCCCAGACTCCAGACCTCTGTGGGGTCCAGCCCCATGCTGTAATACCAAGGATCAGTCACAGAGGGAAACAGCTAAAATGTTCCTTGACCTGAACTGAGGACAATGGGAGGCGAGTTTTGGGAGTCCAAGTGGTGGTAGGGTTCTGTGCTTCCATTTCTTTGTCAGAAGCACTACCATTGACAGTGGATATCCATGTGGCAGAACCCCATACTCTGTCAGACATCTGTTGGCTCAGCCACTGTTCATTCAGCTCACTCTGTTGAACTGTCCCCCCACAGCTCCCTGTTCCTCCTGGCTGGCTGAAGTCAGTGCCTCAGCTTCCTTCCCTCTCCTGGCCACTCCATGAGCTCCTGGGTGTAGGGCTGTGTCTGAGGGCCATCTGGACTCTTCCTTGTTGTCTCCCCACTTATTCCCAGTTGCCCACCTTTAGATGTGTCAATGCTTGGATCTCTCAGACATGCCTCTGTATTATGTAAGGAATTGTTTGTTGATTTATAGTTGGTTAATTTGTTGAAATTTCTGGAGGAGAGGCCAATGGTATTTCTCACACCACAATTGCTCTGACCTCATCTTAGTTAATCTGCCACTACTTCTTTAAATACTTTTTCTGTCTGCTGTCTCCTTCTGAGATTCAAACTACACATATAGCAAACTGCTAAAAGTTGTTTCATAAGTCACCTAGACTCTGTTCATTTAATTTCTAGGGTTTTTTTCTGTTATGCTTTAGTTTGGATAGTTTTTATTGCTATATTTTCAAATTTACTGATATCTCTTTTAGTATGCTCTAATCCAGTAATTTTTTTCCACTTCAGATATTGTTTTCATATCTAGGAGAATCATTTGTAGTTTTTATTCATTTATTATTTTATATTTTCATTTCTTTGCACATTGCCTTTGTTTTCTCTTTTTTATTTTTTATTTTTCACATTTAATATTATATTACTTTCAGGTGCACAGCATAGTGGTTGGACATTAGCATAATTTACAAAGTGACCCCCCCCGCAACAAATCTAGTACCCACTTGGCATTATACATAGTTACTACAGTATTATTAGCTGTATTCCCTATGCTATGCTTCACATCCCCATGAATATTTCACCCAGACCCCCACTCCAGGCTCCCATTTGCAATCATCAGTATGTTCTCTGTATCTATGAATTTGTTTCTGTTTTGTGTGTTTGTTTATTTAGTTTTTAGATTTCACATTAAAGTAAAATCATATGGTGTTTGTCTTTGTCTGGCTTATTTCACTTAGTATAATACCTTCTAGGTCCATCCATGTTGCTGCAAATGGTAGTATTTTCTTTTTTTTTTTTATGGCTGAATAATAATTCCATTGTATATATGTACAACATGTTCTTTATCTACTCATCTATCAAAGGACCTGTACCTAGTTTCCATATGTTGGCTCTTGTGAATAATGCTGCAGTGAGCATAGGGGTGCATACATCTTTTCAAATTAGTGTTTTGGATTTCTTCAGATAAATACCCAGAAGTGGAATTGCTGGGTTATAAGGTAGTTGTATTTTTAACTTTTTGAGGAACCTCCATACTGTTTTCTATAGTGGCTGCACCAATTATTAATCCCACCAGCGGTGCACAAGTATTTTCTTTTCTCCACATCCTCACCAACAGTTGTTTATTTATTGATGATAGCCTCTCTCATAGGTGTGAGGGGATATCTCATTGTGGATTTAATTTGCATTTCTCTGATGATTAGTGATATTAGGTGTGGGTTGGTCACATATTATTATGTTGAGGTATGTTTCTTCTACTCCAACTGTGCTGAGAGGTTTTATCATAAATGAATCCTGAATTTTGTCAAATGCTTTTTCTGCATCTATTGAAATGAACATATGTTTTTATCTTTTACTTTGTTAATGTGGTGTATCACATTAATTGATTTTCAGATACCCGAAACAACCTTTCATTCCAGGAAGGAATCTCACTTCATCTCGGTGTATAATCTTTTAAATGTATTGCTGAATTCAATTTGCTAATATTTCATTAAGGATTTTTTCATCTATTTTTAGCAGGGATATTGGCATATGATTTTCTTTCTTTGTTGTGTGTTTTCTGGTTTTGGAATCAAGATGAGGCTGGACTCATAAAATGAGCACAGGAACTTTCCCTCTTTCTGAATTTTTTGAATATCTGGAGAAGGATAGGTTTTAATTTTTTGAATGTTTGGTAAAATTCACCTGCGGAGCCATCTGTTCCAGGACTTTTGTTTGGAGTTTTTTAATTATGGATTTAATTCCGTCAGTAGTTATCAACCTGTTTAGATTTTCTGTTTTTCTTGATTCAGATTTGGAAGATTGTATGTTTCTAGGGACTTACTTATTTCTTCCACCATTGTCCAGTTTTTTGGTATATAACTGTTTGAAGTATTTTTTAAGCCCGGCCGGGCGTGGCTCAGCGGTTGAGCATCAACCTAGGATCCAGGAGATCGGGGTTCATTTCCCGGTCGGGGCACATGCCTGGGTTGCAGGCTGCAGCCGATCAATGACTCTCTCATCATTGATGTTTCTATCTCTCTCTCTCCTTCTCCTTTCCTCTCTCTGAAATCAATAAAGATATAAAAAAATATTTTTTAAAAATAAAACTTTGTATTTTTGCTGTGCCAATAGTCACTCCTTCTGTTTTACTTCTGATTTATTTATTTGGGTTCTCCACCATTTTTTCTTGACGAGCCTGGTTAAAGGTTTATCAATTTTGATGACCTTTTTAAATTAAATTTATTGAGGTGACATTGGTTAATACAATTATATAGGTTTCAAGTGCACAATTTTATAATACATCATCTGTGTATTGCATTGTGTGCTTACCACCCAACATCAACTCTTCTTTGTCACAATATGTTTGACACCATTTTCCCTTTACTACCCCCACACCATTTCCCTCTGGTAACCATGTCCTACAGCATTTTTACCCACTCATCTACTGATGGACACTTGGACTATTTCCAGATCTTAGCTATTATAAATTATGTGGCTATGAACATAGAGTTGCATATATTCTTTCTGATTAGTGTTTCAGGATTCTTAGGGTATATTCCTAGAAGTGGGATCACTGGGTCAAAAGGCAATTCCATTTTTAATTTTTTGAGGAATATCCATACTGTTTTTCATAGTGGCTGCACCAGTCTGCATTCCCACCAGCAGTGTACTAGGGCTCCCCTTTCCCCACACCCTCGGCAGCATGTGTCATTTGTTGATTTCTTGATGGTAGCCATTCTTACAGGTGTGAAGTGATACCTCATTGTGGTTTTAATTTGCATCTCTGATGATTAGCAACGTTGAGCATTTTTTTCATATGTCTCTTGGCTGTCCGTCGTAGGTCCTCTTTGGGGAAGTGTGTCTTTAGATCCTTTGCCCATTTTTTAATTGGATTGTTTGACTTCCTCTTGTTGAGTTGTATGAGTTCTTTGTACACTTTGGAAATTAGTCCCTTATTAGACGAAGCCATGGCAAATATGTTCTCCCAGACCATGGGGTTCCTTTGTATTTTGAGGCTGATTTTTTTTGCCGTGCAGAAGCTTTTTAGTTTGATGTAGTCCTATATGTTTATTTTTTTCCTTTTGTTTCTCTTGTCCTAGGATATGTATCAGTGAAAATTTCACTACATGAGATGCCTGTGACTTTACTGCCTATGTTTTCTCCCAGGATTTTTATGGCCTTGCTACTTACATTTAAGTCATTTATCCATTTTGAATTTATTCTTGTGTATGGAGTAAGTTGGTGGTCTAGTTTCATTTTTTTTCATGTTCCTGTCCATGTTTTCCAGCATCATTTATTGAAAAGACTGCCTTTACTCCATTGTATGCTCTTGCCTCCTTTGTCAAATATTATTTGACCATAATGGCGTGGGTCTATTTCTGGGGTCATTGTTCTATTCCATTGATATATATGTGTTTTGTTTTACCAATACCAGGCTCTTTTGATTACAATTGCTTTGTAGTATAGTTTGCTATCTAGTAAAATGATCCCTCCATCTCTGTTCTTCTTTCTCAAGATGGCTGCAGCTATTTGGGGTCCTTTTAAGTTCCATATACATTTTTGGAATATTTGTTCTAGCTCTGTGAAATATGTTATTGGTATTTTAATAGGAATTGCATTGAATCAATAGATTGCTTTTGGTAGTATGGGCATTTTAATGATATTAATTCTTCCTATCCATGACCATGGGATATTCTTCCACTTGTTTATTTATATCTTCCTCTTTTTTTCAGTGTCCTCTAGTTTCCCAAGTACATGTATTTTACATCCTTGGTTAAGTTTATTCCTAGGTACCTTAATTTTTAGTTGCAATGGTAAATGGTATTTTTTTTTTTTTTTTAGTTTCTCTTTCTGAGAGTTCATTGTTGGTGTATAAAAATGCATTCTATTTTTGGATGTTAATTTTGCTTTCAGCTACCTTGCTAAATTCATTATCAAATCTAGTAGTACTTTTGTTGAGTTATTCTAAGTACAATATCATGTCACCTATGAATAATGATAGTTTTACTTTCTCCTTTCCAATTTGGATACCTTTTATGTTTTCTTCCTTTTTGATGGCTATGGCAAGGACTTCTAGTACTATGTTGAATAAGAGTGGTGAAAGCAGACAACTCTTTTTTGTTCCTGTTTTTAAGGGAAATGGTTTTACTTTTTGACCATTGAATATGATGTTGCCTGTGGGTTTGTCATACATGGCCTTTATTATGTTGAGGTGTGTTCCCTCTGTTCCCACTTTGCTGAGAGTTTTTATCAGAAATGGGTACTGGATTCTGTCAAGTGCTTTTTCTGCATCGATTGATATGATCATTTGATTCCCCCCCCCTTAATTTTGTTTATATGATGTATCACATTTATTGATTTACGAATATTATTCCAGCCTTGCATCCCTGGAATAAATCTCACTTGGTCGTGGTGTATGATCTTTTTAATGTATTGCTGTATCTGTTTTGCTAATATTTTGTTGAGGATTTTAGCATCTATGTTCATCAGGGATATTGGTCTGTAATTTTTTTCTTTGTAATGCCTTTATCTGGTGTTGGGATTAGGATGATGCTGGCCTCATAAAAAGAGCTTGAGAGTCTTCCTTCCTCTGGAATTTTCTGCAATAGTTTTAGGAGAATAAGTGTTCTTTGAATTTTTGGTAAATCTTGCCTGTAAGTCCTTCTGGTCCTCGACTTTCATTTCCTAGTCTTTTTTATTACTGCTTCAATTTCATCAGTTATTGGCCTATTCAGGTTTTCTGATTCTTCCTGAATACATTCTGGAAGATTGTATGTTTCTAGGAGCTTGTACATTTCACCCATGTTGTCTAGTTTGTTGGTATATAGTTGCTCATCGTATTTTCTTACAATCCTTTGTATTTCTGTTGGGTCAGTTGTTATATTGCCTTTTTCATTTCTGATTTTATTTATTTGGTTCCTCTCTCTCTGTTTTTTGATGAGTCTGGCTAAAGGTTCATCAATCTTGTTTATCTTTTTCAAGAACCAGCTCTAGGTTTCATTGACCTTTTGTATTGTTTTTTCAGTCTCTGTCATTTATTTACCCTCTGATTTTTACTATTTTTTTTTCTCCTACTTATTTTGGGCTTTTCTTGTTGTTATCTTTCTCAGTCTTTAAGTTGTAGGGTTAGGTAATTTATTAGAAATTTTTCTTGTTTTTTGAGGTAGGCTTGTAGTGCTATGAATTTCCCTCTCAGGACTCCTTTCATTGTGTCCCATAGAATTTGGGTTGTTTTGTGTTCATTTTCATTTTTTCCCAAGAAGTTTTTGATATTTCCTTAACCTCTTTGGTAACCCATTCATTGTTTAATAACATGTTATTCAGCCTCCATGTGTATGAATGTTTTTCAGTGTTTTTATTGTAGTTGATTTCTAACTTCGTGCCATTGTGATCTGAGAAGATGCTTCATATGATTTCAATCTTCTTGAACTTGTAGAGGCTTGCTTTGTGTCCTAACGTGTGATCTATCTTTTAGAATGCCCTGTGTACACTTGAGAAGAATGTATATTTTGCAGCTTTGGGTGGAATGTTCTGAAAATATGAGTTAATTCCATCTGACCTTGTGTGTCTTTTAGGATTGCTGTAACCTTGTTGATTTTTTGTCTCTCAGATCTATCCAGTGATGTCAGTGGGGTTTTAAAGTCTCCTATTATTTTTCAGTTTCTGTCAATATCTCCCTTGAAGTCCTCCAGAAGTTTTTCTTAAATATTTGGATGCTCCTATATTGGGTGCATATATGTTTATCAGAGTTATATCCTCCTGCTGCATCGATCCCTTTAGTATTATGTAGTGACCAACATTGTCTCTCATGATCATCTTCATTTTAAAGTCTATTTTGTCAGATGAGTGTTGCTACCTCTGCTTTTTTTTTTTCATTTCCATTTGCATGGAAAATTTTTTTCCATCCCTTCACTTTTATCCTTGTGAGTCCTTCTTTATGAGGTGGGTCTCTTGTAGACAACATATATATGGGTCATGCTTTCTCATCCATTCAGCTACCCTATGTCTTTTGATTAGAGTATTTAAGCCATTTACACTTAAGGTTATTATTGATAGGCACTTATTTATTGCCATTTTTTCTTTATGTCATGTTTCTCTCTTTACATTTCTTCTTCTTTTTCCTACACTAACCCGTTTCAGCTTTCAGTCTAATGGGTCAGAAAGTCTAATGAGAAAGACTTTCTGTCTTTCTCTTGCTGCTTTTAAGATTCTTTCTTTATCTTTAATATTTGCCATTTTAATTATGATATGTCTAGGTGAGTCTTTTTGGGTTTATTTTGATTGAGACTCTCTATCTTTCCTGAACTCGAGTGACTTTTTCCTTCACCTGGTTAAGGAAGTTTTCTGTGATTATTTCTTCGAATACATTCTCTAATCCTTGTTTGGATTCTTCTCCTCTGGTACTCCTGTGATGTGGATATTGTTGTATTTCATGTTGTCTCAAAGCTCCCTTAACCTGTCTTCCTGCTTTTTAATTTTTTTTCCTAATTGCTGCTGTGATTGGATTTTTTTTTCTACTCTGTCTTCTAATTCACTGACTTGGTCCTCAGCTTCTTCTAACCTACTGTTGATTCCTTCCAGTGTATTCTTTATTTCAGCTATGTCATTCTTCATTTCCACTTGATTCTTATTAAGTTGCTTGAGCACCCTTATAACCATTATTTTGAACTCTGTATCTGATAACTTGCTTGCTTCCACTTCATCTAGTTCTTTTTCTGGAGATTTCTCCTTATTTTTTATTTGAGTGTTGTCTCTTTGTCTCCCCATTTTATTGTGCTAGTTGTCCAGGGGTACAAGGTCAAGGCTGCAGGATGTGAACAGGGCCTCTTTCCAGTAGTCTCAGGACCCCATGTCCATCCTGATGGCAGGGCCAGGTGCCGTATGTCAAGGTTGTAGGCCAGGTAGGCAGGTAAGCCAGTGACTCTGCATTGAGGAGTCAGGAATGCTGGCAGGAAGGCCTGGTGGGTCTTGTTGTGGAGGTGAAGCAGGCAGGTCAGTAGGTAAGCTATGAGTACCCCATCAAGGGGGTGGGCTAGGCTGGCAGGCAGGCAGGCCTTGCACCTTGCCAAGAGGCACAGCAGGCAGGTAGGCAGGCAAGCAGGCAGGTCTGCTGTGCACCCTCATTAAGGAGAGAGGCAGATGGCTGTGTGTCCCTGTTAAGGAGTAGGCAGGCAGGCAGGCAGGCTGGCTGTAGTCACCCCATTAGAAAGGTGCTGCTGACAAGACAGGCCAGCTGTGTGACCCTCTCAATTTGGAAGTCAAGTTGGTGTTGGGAGCTGCTGACAGGGAGATCACAGGCCAGCTGTGTGACCCTGTCAAGGAGGCAGGCAGGTAGGCCTACAATGCAAATTGCTCAAGGTGGCAGTCCAGTCAGCCAGTGGTATGTGCCAGGTTAGGGAGGTGCAACCCGTCAAGGGGGCAGGTAGGCCAGCTTTGGGCTCTGCCTCAAGGAGGTACCCCTGGCATAGAGGCTGGCTGTGGGCACCATGTCAGGGAAGCTGTGTGACTATCAGTGGCCTCAGGGCACTGGGTTGGGCTCCTCCCCACAGCCTTCTCCTGAGGAGGACCCTGGGGATCCTCCAAAATGGTGCACTCTCCACTCTCAATCAGACAGAAGTGCCTGGCTGAGCAGCACTGCAGCAGGGGCAACTCCTCTGTTATGAGCTCCCACACCACCAGGGAGCTTCCTCATTGACTGACAGATGCCCCCCTCACTTACACCCAGACTCACACTTCCCCCCACACACTCACCCACTCATACTCTCAGTGTCTGTCAGGTCCTGTCAGCTGTCATCCTGGAACCTTGTTTTTTTTTTATTTTTTATTTTTAGTTTCTTTAGGTGTAAGTTTAGATTGTTTATTTGATATTTTCATTGCTTCTTGAGGTAGGCCTGTATTGTAGAACTACTTTTGCTGTGTCTCATAGCCAAAGGGTCATTGTTTTTCATTTTTGTTTGTCTTAAGGCATCTTTTCCTTTCTTCCCTGGTTTCATTTTTAACACATTTAGTGTTTAGTAGCGTGTTACTTTAGCCATTAAGTGTTTGTGTGCTTTTCAGTTTTCTTCTTGTAATTGATTTCTTGTTTAATACCATTCTGGTGGGAGAAGATGCTTGATATAATTTTAATCTTCTTAAATTTATGGAGACTTCTTTTGGCCTAACATGTGGTCTATCTTGGAAAATGTATGCACTTGAAAAGAATGTATGTTCTGCAGTTTTGTGGTGAAATGCTCTTAAAATATCAATTAAGTTCACTGGCCTAATATTTTATTTATGGCTGCTCTTTCTTTGTTGATTTTCTGTCTGGATGATTTATCTATTGATGTCAGTGGTGTATTAAGGTCCTTTACAATTACTGTATTACTTTCCATCATTCTCTTTATGTTCCTCAACATTTGCTTTATAAATTTAGGTGTTCCTGTGTTGGGTTTGTAAATGTTTACAAGGGTTATATCCTCTTGTTGTATTGATCTCTTTATCATTATGTAGTCTTCTTCTTTTTCCCTTGTTATAGACTTTGTTTTAAAGTTTATTTAGTCTGATAGAAGTATTGCTACTCTAGACTAATTTTCATGAAATACCTTATTCCATCCCTAACTTTTAGTCTGTGTGTGTCTTTCAATCTGAAATGGGTCCCTTGTAGACAACATATGTATGGGTATTGTTTTTTTACCCATTTTGATCACAGCATTTTAACCACTTACATTTAAAGTAATTATTGCTAGATATGTAAGTATTGTTATTTTATTGTTTATATTTATCTTCATTTCTCTTTTTAAAATGTTAAAGAAGTCTCTTTAACCTTTCTTGTAATACTCGTTTAATGGTAATAAGTTTCTCTGGCTTTTTCTTGTATGGGAAACTATCTCTCCTTTGATTTTAAATGGTAGCTTTGCTGGGTGGAGTAATCTTGGTTGTAGACCATTGCTTTTCATTTCTTTAAATATTTTATGCCAATCACTTCTGCCCTGCAAAGTTTCTGTTGAGAAATCAGCTGTCAGTCTTATGGGAGCTCCTTTGTAACTAACTGCTTTTCTGTTGCTGTTTTTATGATTCTCTTTTTGTCTTTAATCTTTGGCACTTTAATTATGATGTGTATTATTGTGGGTTTCTATAGGTTTATATTTTTTAGGACTCTGAGCTTTTTGTATTTGTGTGTCTATTTTTTGCCAGGTTAGGGAAGGTTTTAGTCATTATTTCAGCAAATAGGATTTCAATTCCTTGATTGCTCTCTTCTCCTGTGGTACACTTCATGTTGACCCATTGGTCTTTTAAATTATCCTTATTTTTAATTAATTTTGCTGTTCTGTTTTGGTGTTTTCCACTACCTTGTTTTCGAAACCACTGATTTGATTTTCTGCTTTATCTAATCGGCTCTTGATTCTTTCTAGTGAATTCTTTACTTCAGTTATTGTTTTTTACATATCTGACTGGTTCTCTTCTATGGTTCCTATGTCCTTTTTTATGTTTACTGTTTCTTTTTTGAAGTTCTCACTGAGTTTATCTATTCTTCCTCTAAATTCATTAAGCATACTTATAACCAGTATTTTGAACTCTTTATCTGGTAGATCACTTGCCTTTATTTGTTTAGTTTGTTTTCTGGAGTTTTGTCCTGATCTTTCATTTGGGACATGTTTTTTTGTCTCCTCATTTTGGTTGCTTTTCTGTTTTTGTTTGTGTGTTTGTTTGTTTTTTTAAAGCATATTTATTTATTTATTAAAAAAATTAACAATTATACAATATTATATTAGTTTCAGGTGTACAACCTTGTGATTAGTTAGTTATATAACTTATGAAGTGATTACTTGATAAATCTAGAATTCATCTGAGACTACATATAGTTATTATAATATTATTGGCTATATTTCCTAAGCTGTAATTTATATTCCTATGACTACTCTGTAATTACCAATTTGTTCTTCTAAATCCCTTTATCATTTTTACCCATCTCTCCAACTCCCCTCCCCTCTCGCAGCCATCAAAATGTTTTCTAACTCCTAGCTGGTTTTGCTCAATGGTTAAAGTGTCAGCCGGAAAACTGAAAGGTCCTGGGTTTATTTCTGGCCAAGGGCCTGTACTTCGGTTGCAGGCTCGATCCCCGGCCTCAGTCAGGTGTGTGCAGGAGGCAACCAATTGATGCGTCTCTATCATTTTGATGCCTTTTCCCCCACCCGCCCCCCGGCCACTCTCTCTGAAAAGCAATGGAAAAAATATCCTTGGGTGAGGATTAAAAAAAAGTGTTTTCTGAATATATGTATCTGTTTCTGTTCTGCCTACTTGTTTATTTTGTTTTTCACATTCCACATACAGTTTTTGGCAAAAGTAGGTTTACAGTTGTGAGCATACAAAAGAGTGGGCTGGGCGTGGCTCAGTGGTTGGGCATTGACCTAGGATCCAGGTGATCGGGGTTCGATTCCCGGTCACATGCCCGGGTTGCGGGCTGCAGCCAATCAATGACTTTCATCATTGATATTTCTATCTCTCTCTCTCCATCTCCTTTCTTCTCTCTGAAATCAATAAAGATATATTAAAGAAAATAATAAAAAAACCAAAAAAGTTTATTCTTGTATTATTATTTATTAATAGTTGTATTATTTATTTGTATTACAACTGTAAACCTACTTTTGCCCACCTCTGTATAAGTGAAATCATGTGGCATTTGTCTTTCTCTGTATGTCGTATTTCACTTAGCATAATACCCTTTAGATGGCAAGATTTCTTTTTTTTCTTTTTTTTATGGCTGAATCATATTCCATGAATATATGCACCACTTCCTTTATATCCATCCATCTATTGATAAACACATATGTTGTTTCCATATCTTGGCTATTGTAAATAATGCTGCAATCCACATATAAATGTATTTGTTTGATCAATTTATTGTTTTGGTTTTCTTCAGATAAATACCCAGAAGTGGAGTTTCTGGATCCTTCTTTGTCTTTTGCTATGGCCTTTGTTTTAAAGTCTATTTCATCTGGTATAAGTATAGCTATCCCATTTTTATTTTCATTTCCATTTCCATGAAATGTATATTTTTATTATTTTACTTTTAGACTGATGTGTTTTTTGTTCTGAGATGGATCTCTTGTAGACAGAAGATGTAATGGTCCTGTTTTTCACCTATTTAGCCACTGTATATCTTTTGAATGAAGCATTTAATCTATTTGCTTTTAAAGTAATTGTTAATAAAGATGCGTTATTGCCATTTTGTTATTCATATTTTTAATACATTTTAAATTCTTCTTAAAGTAGACCC
Organism: Miniopterus schreibersii; assembly: GCF_964146895.1. NCBI lineage: Eukaryota > Metazoa > Chordata > Mammalia > Chiroptera > Miniopteridae > Miniopterus > Miniopterus schreibersii. The sequence goes on along the minus strand of NC_138122.1, from coordinate 2,222,334 downwards.
TTTATCATTTCTTATAATACTGGTTTGATGGGATGAACTTCTTTAGCTTTTTCTTGTCTGGGAAGCTCTTTATCACTTCTTCAACCCTCAATAATAGTTTTGCTGGGTAGAGTAATCTTTGTTGTAGGTCCTTGCTTTCCATCACTTTGAATATACCATGTTAATTCTTTCTTGCTGACAAAGTGTCTGTTGAGAAATCAGCTGACAGTCTTATGGGAGCTTCCTTGTAGGTAAATAGCTGCTTTTCTCTTGCTGCTTCTAAGATTCTCTCCTTGTCTTTAACCTTTGACATTTTAATTATAATGGGTCGTGGTGTGGACCTTTTTGGGTTTGTTACTCTCTGTGCTGCCTGGACTTGTATGCCTATTTTCTTCAACAGTTTGGAAAAGTTTTCTTTTCTTTTCTTTTTTTTTTTAATAGGATTGCAATTTTTTGCTCTCTCTCTGTTCTTCTTATGGCATCTCCACGATGGAAATGTTGGTATGCTTCAAGTTGTCCCAGAGACTCCTAACAATCCTCATTTGTTTTGGATTCTTTTTTTTCTTTTTTCTGATTGAGTGTTTTCTGCTTCTTTATCGTTTAAATTGCTTCCCTGTATTTTTAAAATTCTCCCCTGAGGATATGTTTGCTTGCTTTCTTTCTTTCTTTCTTTCTTTCTTTCTTTCTTTCTTTCTTTCTTTCTTTCTTTCTTTCTCTCTCTCTCTCTCTCTCTCTCTCTCTCTTCCTTCCTTCCTTCCTTCCTTCCTTCCTTCCTTCCTTCCTTTCTTTTTCTTTCTTTCTTTCTTTCTTTCTTTCTTTCTTTCTTTCTTTCTTTCTTTCTTTCTTTCTTTCTTTCTTTCTTTTTAAATTGATTTTAGAGAGAGAGGAGAGAAGAGAAACAATGATGTGAGAGAGAAACATCAATCCATTGCCTCCCGTACTTGCCCTGACTGGGGATTGAACCCACAACCTAGTTAAGTACCCTGACTAGGAATTGAACACACAAACTTTTGGTTCATGGGACAATGCTCCAAACAACCGAGCCACACAGGTAAGGCTGTATTGTAATCTTTATTTCAGTTAGTGTATTCTCCATTTCTGACTGGTCCTTGTTTATGGTTTCCATGTCCTTAGTGAAGTTCTCACTAAGTTTCTTGAACATCATTATAAACATTGTTTTGAACTCTGTATCTGGTAGTTTGCTTGCCTCCATTTCCTTAGTTCTTTTTTCAGTGATTTTTTTCCTGTTTTTTATTTGGGATTTCTTTATCTGCTCATTTTGACTACTACCGTTTGTCTCTGGGTATTATGTAGAGGTGCTACAGCTCCCTGTCTTGGTAGAGTGGCCTTAAGTAGTATGTGGCCTGTAGAGCTTAGTGACTCAGCCTCCCTAATCACCTCAGTCTTGTGCACCCTCTGTGTGTACCCTTCTGTTGCAATTGAGCCTTGATTGCTTTGGCATGGTAATGAGGGGAACTGACCTCCAGGCCAATCAACTGTGAGGACCCTGATGCTGTGCAGGGGCTGACCCCACAGAGCAGGACTCACTTCAGTGGCACTTTAATTCTGACCAAGTCTGCTCATGGAGTGTGTTTCTTGTGGAGGTGGTTTCATTGTAATCTGGCATGGTCTGGATGTTAGGCTAGTCATTAACTTCTACAAGCACCAGTTTCCTCATCTGTAGAACAGGGATAGAAATAGGCATTTTTGTGAAGATTATATTGAAGAAATGTGTGAAATACTAACAAAGTACCTAGAAAGTAGTTATAGAAAATAATAGAAAGCCAACACATGATGGTTATTATTATCTTATTTGGGAGGGGAGCAGAGAGATGATTATACAGTAAACAGTGGAGTTGGTTCCATATCATAAAATAAACAGTAGAGTTGGTCTCCCTCCCAGGAATTTCAACTCCAAAGCCCCTGTTTTATGTCAGCAGTGACAACAGATCACTCATAAATGGTTGCGTCACAGAGACCAGACTGCCAAAGGGTCCAAGAAAGGGCCACATTTGTGCAGAATATGTTATGCAAAATGTAAGGTTCTGAATCATAATTAGATCTGAATGGAAGTTCAGATTGGGACACAAATTTGTTTCTTATTGTGGGCAGACACTGCGTAATGGTGAGACATATGCTAACATTTAAAACAAGTAGATTTCTTCTTTACTGAGTATTAGGTTACACAATAGTTGTGTATTAATTTGTTCAACCCGGTTCTAATTGTTCCTACTTCCCACTCTCTCACCCCACCCACACTACTAGGGTGCTTCAATCAGACCAACTTTACCCCTTACAGCTGCCTAACATTCTCAGCTCCGGATGTAAAATATCACTTTAGTGCAGGGGAGTCCTCATGCCCTAAGTGGATAGTTGGGGCTTGAAAAGGGCACCTGAATAAACATATAGTCGGCATGTTGAGAGTCATTCTAAGACACATGTGCCAAAGGCGGCATCAAGATGGAGTTTAGTTGTCCTATATCTGAAGTCATGGAGATGAGTCTGACAGTTTTCAGATGCAGAGAGTGTGAGTTTTGGGTTGGGTTCTGATCTCAGCTCTGCCAATTTACTAGTTGGGACCACTGGCAAATAACCTAACCTATTTCAGCCTCCATCTCCTAGTCTGAGAAATGATGAAAGTAGGTATTTTGTAAGATTAAATAAGATAATATATGTAACACTCTTCAAATATAGTAAGAATTGAGAAAAATAATAACACTCCCCAAAATAACAAGAGACAGTCAAACGTTTTTCTCTCAACTGTTCATTCCACACTATTTTCTCCCAGCTTCCTGGGAGACAGCTAGGCACCTGGATCCTGTGCTAATATTGCTTTGATAACCTCTTTTTCTCATAGGCACAATCCTAAACAGGCTTTAATCTGGAAATCAGAAACCACAATGCATTTTTAAGCACAGAGGATTTAATGTTGGGAAGTCGTTAAACATGTATCAGAAGAATGAAAAGACACAAAAGGAACACCAAAGTAAGAGGAGAGAGAGCCACAGGAGGTAGCTGCCATTCATTACTCTGTTCCCCTGGGCAGGACAAAGAGACACGTTTGGAAAGTTAGAACACAAATTTTAGAGGCATGACTCCATGAAGCTGGGACCTTGCTGCTGCCTCAGGTGCTTGGTCTGGGGACCCTGGGGAGCTGGGACTCAAACATCTGAAGAAGGGATACTATAGCTCAGTGGTACTGGTGTCTCTGAGGGGGCCCATGATAAGGGAGCATGAGAAACTTGGACACTAGAGCAACTGTTACTGGAACTAACTGCCACTGCTGAGATGAAAACCTTGCTGGGCAACATTTACAGAAACAGCAAGTAGACAGGAAGAAGAGGCCTTCTCCCTTCTCTAGACTTATGGTCTATTGACAGAGTCCAATGGGGATCTGAATGGCAAAGGAAATGAGATTTTCTGAGTCATTGCCCCAGTGTCTCAAAGCAAAGCCCAGAAGGGTAAGTTTGGGGATTAGAGACAATAGCTTAAAAATCAGCACAACATGCTTTGTACACTGATCCCTGACCTTTTACTGATCTCTTTGGCTCCTAACTCCCAAATTTGATTCCTGTTTACAATCTTGTCTCCATGCTAGAACTTTATATTTAGTTGCATTTATGCAGCTCTGATTCTTGGGATTCTCTCCTTGATTGGCATTTGCAGTCTTTAAAACTCTTTGGGCTGCAAGTCATAGAAGGCCATCTTGACCTAGCTCAGAGGCTTTTGTTTAAGGCTTACATTGGATAACATAGAACTAGGAGTGTCAAAGTGGAGCTGGGGCAGTTTAGACAGCATGCAGCCCTGCTGGCATTCCTCCTCCATCCCTGGTCAGGCTTTCTCAGCAAGTTGGCCAGTTTTCTCCTCTGGTACGCAGGCTTCCTCATACGGATTGTGCATGGCATCCTACAGCTCTGGGTTTACAACTCACCACTGTGCAGAAAGAGTATATATAGTTATTTCTCTATGGGCTCTTGAGTTACAAATTCCAGGAAATTCTAACATGCTGGCTTTGGTCCTGGGCTCTCCTTGGACCGAGGGGGAGACATGATGTTTACGGCTTAGCTGAAGTCTTATGTCTACCCCTGTGAACTGACGTGACTAGAAGAAATAAGTATTGGGAAAACAAGATCGGTATTGGCCACTATAATTTTTATTTTTTTGTTTAATTATAGACAAGAATTCCCTCATTGTCCATGTAAAACAGTGACAGGTGGAGACTGTGCACTGGTGGGTCCGTTCCAGGCAGTATCTTGATTATATTGTCATATCTGCAGACAACAGGTAGTGGAGAGTCTATAAAGCGTTTTATAGGCATAATTGGTGCACTCAGTAAAAATAGCCTCACTCTGTTTTCGTTGTTGTTTAGTTTGTGTTGTGTTGTTTTTAGCCTGAGCTCCAAAACAACTGGAGGAAACCATAGGATCCCACTGATCTGTGACAAGAAAAACATGTACCTGGTTTCATTGACTCTTTCATCTATTTATTTAAAAGCTGGCTCCAGAGAGCAGAAGTAAGGAAATATATTCATAGGTTTACAAGGAAAGAGTCAGTAAAGTAACAAATATACACCAATCCAGGGATAATGTGCCAGGTATAATACAATATTTCAAAAGAAATATGGAATATGCAGGTTTCACTCCTAAGGAGAAAATCGTATTACTGGGAAGACAAGATTAGCACAGAGCTCATTTTTTGCCTACTGAGGACTCTCCAAGTGGTTGTCCCAAATACCCCATTTCTCTCAGATCCTTAGTCCCTACTTTTCTTTCTTTTTCATCCATTTCTCCTTCTCTCATTCCTTTATTGCCTCTTAGTTTACTGTATGAATGGAGACCACCATATCAGTCAGGGTTCAGCCAGAGAAACAAAATCAGCAGGAGGTACATACTAAAGGTCCATTGAAAGGAATTGGCTTATGTGATTGTGGGGGCTGACTAGGCCCCCACAATCCATAGGGCAGGCTGTGAGGATTATGTAACATTTTGCTAATTATTATTTCTTTGTTTATCCTCATAACTACTTTTCTTCTGAACTGTTTTTCTAAGCTTAAACTCTGGAAGTGTTCTTGATTTTTTTCCATTTCTCTGTCTCCTATACCAGTCAGTTGTTGAGGTCAATGGTTTTTTCTTCAATAATTTTTTACCCTGGTCCACCTCTTACCATCCCTACTGCTACTCTCTAGTTGGAGACCTTGAGTCTCATTCATAGACTATTTGTTAGACTTCTGTTGAGAGATCTATAAGATTTTTTCTCTCCAGTTCTTCCTATAGCACACCATCAGGTTACTAGTCTCAAAATAATAATTTCAGTATGCCACTCCTCTAACAAAATTTTTCTATGTTAGAACTATGTATTATTGGAGGGATGTCCATGGTAAATTATTAGATTAAAACAACAAGTTGCTGTGTACTGAGCATAATAATATCCTATTTTTTTAATTGATCAAACTCCATATATTGGAATATATTGGTTTTTGTGTGATTTATGAGCATAGAAGAAAAGGTAAAAGAGGACACACACTGAACTATTAAAACTAATTCATAATGAACTATTAAAACTAAGTCATTCTCAATTGTGGCTTCATATTGGACTTATCTGGAAAACCTTAAAAATTCAAAGATTTAATTAGATTGGGGTGTGGCATAGGCATTGGACTTTTTTTTTTGAAACTATCTGACTTTAGAATTTATTATAAATTACAGTAGTCAATGCATTGTGACAATGGTGTAAAGGTAAATAAATAGATTGGTGATACAGAATAGAAACTACAGAAATAGACATATGTATACACGGTCAATTGGTTTCAACATTAGAAATTTTAAGTCCTTCATGTGAGTCTAATGTACTAGAACCATTGATCTAGAGGATTCGAAAGTGATTCAAAAGTGTGTTTCTACACATACAACACATATCTACAACTCAGTCAAGATTTTCAAGGCCAAAAATACACTATGACCTTGCTTAGCCACAGGAACAGAAAAAAGACAGTTTGGCTTAAAAATACACTATAGATAACTGTAAAACTGAATGAATAAAAATGTATGAACATACTACATATCTATATTGCATAGCTACACACATATACAATGTGTATATTTATTTGACATTTGATTATGGATTCCAATGGGAGATTATGTGGCTATTTTGGAAACTAGTTCATTTAAATTACAACTGCTTTTGTTTGTATTTTGTTTATTTTATTTTTAAAATATATTTTTAATGATTTTTAGAGAAAGATAAAGGGAGAGGGAGAGAGAAAGAGAAATACATATGTGAGAGGGAAACATTGATTGGCTGACTCCTGCATGCCTCCTTCCTGGGATGGAACTGGAAACCAAGGCATATGGCCTGACCAGGAATCTAACCAGCAACATTTCAGTGCATGGGAGGACACCCAACCAACTGAACCACAATGGCCAGGGCTGTTTATTTTCTCTTTTCAATATGATGTCAGTGACAGGAGAAGGCTTCCTTGGTGCAGTCCTGGTATCTGACCACCAGAAGGAGGAGGCCTGAGTATTGGTATCTGGCTAAAAGGCAGGATTCATGGAGTTTTTCTGAAGCGGATATGGGTGAATGTTATCTGATAATCACTAATTAGGATTCCAGGTTTCTTTCTCTAAAAGCCGAATGACCCCAAATAGGCAGGGGACTCTAAAATATAAACTTTAATCATGTTTCACAAGGGTCAAGCCAACTGATAAATTGAGGAAAGTGAGCCAAGAAGTCATTGGCCTTGTTCAAGAAACCCTGGACACCATGGGTAGGACCCACATTTTCTCAAACTTAGAGAACAGTTTAGGCTGATAAACCAATGGCATATTCCTTCCTTCATTCTAAGTTTGGAAATTTGACTATTATTTATCTGCTTTGATCTGCACTTTGTTCAGTTTTTGATTCTGTGATCTCAACAATGTATGAAACATTGAGACTAGAAGCTCTTATCTACATGAGATTCACTACACAAAAATGTAACTTATAGGAGGCATTTGGAAAAGGCAAATGGCCTATATGAAAGGGGCAAGCTAGCCCCTTCAGTTTCTGGGACATCTTGTCAGTATCTCAATTTCAAAGCTCTAAGGATCTGCAGTGTTATTAAAAAGTGCGTGAGCACTGTGACCACCAAGCTGAGATATATTCACAGATGTGCTGGGCTGGCTCATACTGGCTCACAAGAGATGACTGTTACATTTTTGGGAATTTTACTTTTTGGTTGTTAAATGTAGACATTTTTAAAAATTAAATTATGTGAACTAACAATAACATTAATTAAATTACATTGATTATATTAAAAACAAAACTAACACATACTATCACTTATTACTTCCTAATTATTTTACTGTATTTGTTATTATCTATATCTATAAGGTATTTATATCTATTATACCTGCATTATGGAAATAATATATAATAGCATGATATTCATCTCTTGCTAACCCTGCATTCGGTGACTTTAGGTTGATAGCCTGAAATTGGTCCCTCTGGGCCATGAGGCAACGTAGCAGGCCCACATGGAGGTTACACAAGCCAGTCCTCCATTGTCACACTATAGCCACCTTCATCTAGATAAATGCCTATGTGATTAGCTACAAAAATGGCTTAGTGTCAAAAGATGATGAGGTTATGCAACTTGATCTACTTAGGGAGGACATGCAGGGGTGTTTGGAGCTGAGAATGGATTGCCTCTCCTGACAGTTACGGATACAGAAGTTCAGCAAAAGTCTATGAATGAAAGTATACTGAGAATCAATTGGTTGCATGGAATTTATGATAAATGGCATTATATACTATATCATTCTTTATAAATTGTGTACTACCCATCTTTTGTATTAATACAATTTTAATAAAAACACACTTTTTTTAAAAAAAAAAAGATTGTTAAAGAGCTACCTCATCATACCACTAAATGGCTGCCATTGTAGAATTTCTTGTTGACAGATAACCTGGGCCTAGAGGTAAGTTCACAGGAAAAGAAGGGGAAGAAGGGATGTCACAGTGGCTTCTGGGTTACATACCTTGAAGAGCTCAGAGGAAAAGGACCTTCCTATGGGAGGCAGGGACCCAATGCTGAAAATGAGACCCTATTAGTATGTTGTCAGGCATCTGAAGTGTGTAAATGTCATACTTCTGATACCCCCTAAACAAACAGAGAGTCTCTTTGAGACATTAACATAGTTTCTCTCTGAAAAGCTGAGTTGCCTGCTGCCGCAGCTACAGTAGAGAAGCAGGGGGCTAGGAGGAGGAAAGTGGAGTGGCCTTAGTCGCCCCCACTTACTTTCCTGAAAAACATTTAATTTACTTGTTAAAGCCAACCCCACATTGTTTATCCAGACTGTCTATTTTTGCTTCTAATTGATACTAATTAAAATAAAATTATGACTACCAAACTTGTTTGGGGCTTTGCCCACTGCCAGCATGCCCGCAACCATTAAGAATTACTATATAAACACTCTCGTTTTGAAACTTCAGATATTTTAAAAGTGAATGGATGTAAAAAAGAAAGAATGGTGCCCTCGTTCTAAATTTTTTTCTAGCTTTTTGTTATGGAACATAACAAAAATAGAGCCTAAATAATTCTTTATGAGGCTGAGGATATTTCATTAACAGTAAAAAAGTAAACTTGGTATGTGTGGATAAATACTGATATGAGCCTGGAATGACTAAGTCAGTTGTTCAGCATTTGGCGCTAAGGAGGCTGGCTAGACTCCTGGGTTCCGACTGTTTATCTTGACCAGGAGAGAAGCTCTGATCCACAGTTAGAGAGGCATTCCAATTGGCAGAATTATCTTGCAGGTGCAGTAATTGGTCATTTGGGAACTGGGCAAGAGTTTACAAATGGTTCAAGGCAAATCAACTGTTAGCATAGATAGCTGGATATTAACAAAATAGAAGGGAGCAAAACTGGCTAAACTTAACTAGATCAGAAGCTACAGCTTCATCTCTCCCCCCCCCCCCCCCAGGGAATCAGCATTGCCCCACCAGTGGATTAACACCCCTTTGCACCTCTGTGTAGGAAGGAAGGACCAGCTTTCCAGTCTCCCCAGGGTGCAATCTGTTGACTTGCCCAAACTATGGGGGCAGGAATAAATAATAAAAAAGAAATTCCCCTGCAGGGCTCATGTGCAGTAGGAACCAAGACGGCCACCACAAGCGGGAGGAAGTTAGCCTGGGAAAAGCATCAGCTTGGATAAGGAGTACAGGACCCCAGAAAATCTAAAAAATGGATTGGTTAGGGGGAGGGCCCAGCACAAGCCCTCTAAGGACTGGAATATTGATTGGTTAGTTTGAAAGAGGACCAGTCTTTTCCCAAGCTCAAGGTAATACAATGAAAGCTTAATAAAGGCCTCATTCTTGGTAGCACACCCTTGCTTGTCCATTTGTTTGCATGTTTTTTCTCCATAGCAGCCACGTGGCTTAGCAACAGTGCAAACTAAAGTGCAGGCTCCACGTATGGACCCAAGTGTGGGCCTGGGTACAGCATCGCAGTGCTGTCCAGAGCACAGCCTGGAACAGAGGCTAAGCTGGCTGGATAGGGTCAGAGACTGAACTGGACTGAGCTCTGGCGTGCACTGAACCAATGGCACAGAATTTCTGAACCCTGGCCCTTCTCCTGGGCTTGATGAAGACAAGGCTGGGCTTCTTCCACAGCCAAGAGGGACAGAGCTGAAACACTTGGCCATGGATGTGACACAGGCTCCAGGCAACTGGGGACAGTTCTCTGTGGTTTCTCCAGCTTTAATCAATCCTATAGCTACACCCCATCCTCCCATGCATGGTCCCTGAAATGCTTTTCTCACGACACCACAAGGACCCAATTTCCACTGGCAACACAACCATCAACTGGGAAATAACTCAAAAGTGTACCTTTTATTGAGGGTAGGTCATTAATACCCCCCTTGGTGAGCTATAATATGCCTGAGTATAGCACTGACTTGAGTAGAAAGCTAGCTCTTAAGTCTTACCCAGAGGAGACTGTTAGAAGTATCAAAAGTTATGAGATATAACAAGACGTGCAGAGACGTTTGAAAGTAGAAATGACATACAACTTTGATTTAAATGTGGAAGTTCTGCCACTGATGAGTTAATATTCATTACAGTATGACAGATATAATAGACATAAGTGCAAGTGCCTTACATTTTCTCATTTAATCTTCCTAAAAATCCTATGAGGTATGTGCTGCTGCAACTTCATTTCCTAGACAGAAGTTAAGTAACTCACCTGGTTTTACACAGATCAGTGAGAGAGCTGGCACCTGAAATCAGAACTGTAGAGCTTCAAAGCCCAAAGCCTTAACCACTCTACAGGCTGCCTCTACACCAGCTGCCGGTAGTCAAGTGAGAGTTGCTTAGCTTCTCCAGATCTTGGGGCCACCTCTTATGTAATGATGATAATAATGCCTGTTGTTCCCACTTGAAGGGTGCGAGAGTCATGACATAATGTAGGTGGATCATAAAAGTTTATACATATAAAGTATTATAATTCTAATATTGGCAAGAATTATAAAAAACATTATATAACAAGACTATTATTTAAATGCAATATGAATGTATGTCAAAATTTATTCTTGATAAATGTTTCTGATTTATTCATTTATTAATTCACTTTTTAAACAGATTTTAATTGAACTACTTGAAAAAGACTTGACTTTAGAGTTAAGCATTTGGAAATTCTGAGGATCAACTCTTAACTGTCTTCTGATAGCTGTAGGAACTTGGACAAATTGCTCAAACCCTCAGAGCTTGTATTACAATAGTGAATTCAGAGGACTGCGACAAAATTAATCCAGATGATATAGGTGCTCAATAAATGTAAGCTTCTTTGCCAAAACCTAATTCTTGCTAGATTGAGAGTAATATGAAATTTACAAGATAAGTAAGATACAAATACCAATACAAGTTTAGAATTAGAGGAGGGTTAGAATTCATCTAATCCAAGTTCCTCTTTATGCTAATGTGGAAGATGAGACTGAGAGGACTGGTCTAAGATTACACAGCCAGTTAACAACAGAAGTAAGACTGTAACCCTTTCAGTTGAGTAAAAATACCCTGAATTCCTCGGAATAATGACAACATGAAGTCTTCATGTCCTAGCATTAAAGGAACAGACACAATAGTTTTTATTTATTTAATTAATTTATTTATTTAATTTATTTATTTTAATGTTTCTTTATCTTTATTGTTGAGACCATTACAGGTGTCCCCTTTTTAACCCCACTGATCCCCTCTACCCCACAGCCATCCCACCCCTAGGCTCTCCCCACACCAATGTTTGCGTCCATGGGCCATGCCCATAAACATACAAGTTCCCTGATTAATCTCTCCCCACCCGCACTCCCCTCCTCACCTTCCCTCTGAGATCCCTCAGTTTGTTCCAAGCTTCTATGTCTCTGGATCCACTTTGTTCATCAGTTTATTTTGTTTATTATTTTCCACATATAAGTGAGATCATTTGGTACTTGTCTTTCTCTCACTGGCTTATTTCACTTAGATAATACTTTCTAGTTCCCTCCATGCTGTGCCAAAGGATAAAAGGTCCTTCCTCTTCACAGCTGCATAGTATTCCATGGTGTAAATGTGCCACAGCTTTTTTATCCACTCATCTACTGATGGGCACTTGGGCCGTTTCCCCCGTTTCCAGATCTTAGCTATTGTAAATTGCACTGCTATGAACATAGGGTTGCATAAGTTCTTTGTGATTGGTGTTTGGGGTTCCTTAGGATATATTCCTAGAAGTGGGGTCAAATGGCAGGACAATATTTAATCTTTTGAGGAAACTCCTTAACTGCTTTCCATAGTGGCTGCACCAGTCTACATTCCCACCAGCAGTGCACTAGGATGCACTTTTCTTCACACCCTCTCCAGCACTTGTAGTTCACTGATTTGTTGATGGCAGCTATTCTGACAGGTGTGAAGTGATACCTCATTGTGGTTTTAATGTGCATCTCTCTGATGATTAGCAACACTGAGCATTTTCTCACATGTCTCTTAGCCATTTGTATATCCTCTTTGGAGAAGTGTTAGGTCCTTTGCCCATTTTTTAATTGGATTGTTTGTCTTCCTTTTGTTAAGTTGTATAAGTTCCTTATATATTTTCGATGTTAACCCTTTATCACATGTGTCTTTGGCAAATATGTTCTCCTACACAGTGGACTCCCTTTTCATTTTGTTGATGGTTTCTTATGCTGTGCAGAAGCTACTTATTTTGATGCAGTCCCATTTGTTTATTTTCTCCTTAGTTTTTCCTGCCCTAGGAGATGTATCAGCAAACATATTGCTATGAGAAATGTTTGAGATTTTACTGCCTATGTTTTCCTCTAGGATTTTTATGGTTTCATGCCTTACATTTAAGTCTTTTATCCATTTTGAATTTACTTTTGTGTATAGTGTAAGTTGGTGGCCTAGTTTTGTTTTTTTGCACATATCTGTCCAATTTTTCTAACACCATTTATTGAAAAGACTGTCCTTACTCCATTGTATGTTCTTGCCTCCTTTATCAAATATTAATTGACCATAATGGCATGGGTCAATTTCTGGGTTCTCTGTTCTGTTCCCCTGATCTATATCTGTTTTTGTGCCAGTACCAGGCTCTTTTGATTACAGTGGCTTTGTAGTATAACTTGATATCTGGTATTGTGATCCCTCCAACTTTGTTCTTCTTTCTCAGGATTGCCGTGGCTATTTGGGGTGTTTTTTGGTTCCAGATAAATTTTTAAAATGTTTGTTCTAGATCTGTGAAATATGCTATTGGTATTTTAATAGGGATTGCATTGAATTTATAGATTGCTTTGGGTAATATGGACATTTTAATGATATTAATTCTTCCAATCCATGAACATGGTATATTTTCCCATTTGTTTATATCTTCCTCTATTTCTTTTTTCAGTGTCCTGTAGTTTTCCAAGTAAAGGTCTTTTACATCTTTGATTAAGTTTATTTCTAGGTATCTTATTTTTTCAGTTGCAATGGTAAATGGGATTGTTTTTTCAGTTTCTGTTTCTGAGAGTTCATTATTGGTGTATAAAAATGCCATCAATTTCTGGGTGTTAATTTTGTATTCTGCTACCTTGCTGAATTCATTTATTAAATCTAGTAGTTTTTTGGTGGAATCTTTAGGATTCTGTATGTATAATATCATGTCATCTGCAAATAATGACAATTTTGTTTCCTCCTTTCCAATTTGGATGCCTTTTATGTTTTCTTCTTGTGTGATCTCTGTGGCTAGGACTTCCAGTACTATGTTGAATAAGAGTGGTGAAAGTGAACATCCCTGTCTTGTTCTTGTTCTTAGGGGAAGTGGTTCTAGTTTTTGCCCATTGAGTATGATGTTGACTATAGGTTTGTCATATATCGTCTTTATTATGTTGAGGTATGATCCCTCTATTCCCATCTTGCTGAGAGTTTTTATAAAAAATGGGTGTTGGATTTTATCAAATGCTTTTTCTACATGTGTTGATATCATCACGTGATTTTTATCTTTCAGTTTGTCTATGTGATGTGTCACGTTTATTGATTTGCGTATATTGTACCAGCCTTGCATCACTAGAATAAATCCCACTTGGTCATGGTGTATGATCTTTTTAATATATTGCTGGATCCAATTTGCTAATATTTTGTTGAGGATTTTAGCATTTATGTTTATCAGGGATATTGGCCTGTAATTCTCTTTCTTTGTAGCGTCTTTATCTGGTTTTGGAATTAGGCTAATGCTGGCCTCATAAAAAGTGTTTGGAAGTGTTCCTTCTTCTTGGATTTTTTGGAATAGTTTGAGGAGGATAGGTGTTAGTTCTTCTTTGAATGTTTGGTAAAACTCCCCTGTGAATCCATCCAAGCCAGGGCTTTTGTGTGCTTGGAACCCTTTGATTACTGCTTCAACTTCATTAGCAGTTATCAGCCTATTTATACTTTCTGGCTCTTCCTGATTGAGTTTTGAAAGGTTGTATTTTTCTAGGAAGTTATCCATTTCATCCAGGTTGTCCAGCTTGGCGGCATATAGTTGTTCATACTATCCTCTTACAATCTTTTGTATTTCTGTCCGGTCAGTTGTTATTACACCTCTTTTGTCTCTGATTTTATTTATTTGGATACTCTCTCTTTGTTTCTTGATGAGTCTGGCTAAAGGTTCATCAATGTTGTTTACCTTTTCAAAGAACCAGCTCTTGGTTTCATTGATCTTTTGTATTGTTTTTTTAGTCTCTATGTCATTTATTTCTGCTCTGATCTTTATTATTTCTTTCCTTCTACTTACTCTGGGCTTTTCTTGTTGCTTCTTTTCTAAGTTTTTAAGTTGTAGGGTTAAAGAATCTATTAGAATTTTTTCTTGTTTTTTGAAGTAGGCTTGTAGTGCTATGAACTTCCTTCTCAGGACTGCTTTCATTGTGTCCCATAGATTTGGAATTGTGTGTTCATCTTTATTTGTTTCCAAGAAGTTTTTTATTTCTTTCTTAATCTCTTTGGTAACCCATTCATTGTTTAAAAACATGCTTTTCAGTCTCCATGTGTTTAAATGTCTTTTAGTATTTTTATTGTAGTTGATTTCTAATTTCATGCCATCATGATCTGAGATCATGTGATCTGATTTTCAATAGTTTTAGAAATGCAGTTTAGATACACAATATGTGAGTCAAGCTTTTCTGAGTCCACACAAATTATTTTACAACCATTCTGCTATTTCATATTTGAAGTGCCACATGTGAAACATCCACCTTGCAAAATATCCTCAGTTTATCTCATAAACACTCAAAACCTCAATGTGGTTCTTGTCCTTAAAGAGCTTCTTCAGATTTGTGGACATAAAATGTGAACACATAAAAAATTGAAGAACATAGAAATATAGTCTAGATTTACTGCCAGGTGAATGATATGTAGAACTACAAAAGCATTTCAATGCTCAGTTGATTGGAGCATTGTCCCATACACCAAAAGTTTGTGGGTTCGATTCCTGGTCAGGGTACGTGTCCATGCTGAGGGTTTGGTCCCAAATGATTGATGTTTCTCTCTCACATCAATGCTTCCCTCCCCCCCTTCTAAAAATCAATAAAAACATATCCTCGGGTGAGGATTAAAAAAAGAAAGCATTTTTTTGAAAGAAAAATTTTGTTTTTCCCCAGGAATCTGTTGGAGATGGTGAATGTCCATCTTTGTCTTTTCAGATGTGTGATATTTGGATACAATAAAAAGGAGGGACATTCTAGGCAAGGATCAAAACATGAGCAAAGTTTTAGAAAGAGGAATATGAACAGTGCCTTTAATTAGTAACCAGTACTAGCAAAGTGCTGGGGACATGTGGGGGACTGCTGGAAGATTAGGCTGGAAAAGCGAGTTGGGAATGCTATATTAGGAGTTTGAATTTTATCCTTGGCAGTGGAGGAATGCCATGAACACAGAGGAAAGATTTATCTGGTGGTGCTGAGATAACAAGGGGAAAGGCTGGAGCCAGAACACTAGTAGAAGTGTATTCCAATAACTCATAGCATGATGGCCCAAAGGACACACATCAGAGATGTTAAAGAGAACAAGAAACACGCAGACGACACCTTAGCAAGGTAGACACGGGGAAAACTCGGAGATGGTTTTTCAAGCATGTGACAGAAGGCTAGTGGTGATGTGGAAAAAATAAAACGGTAAGGAGAGGGAAGCAGGCAGGCACTTTGAGGTAATGAACTTGCTTGTAGAATTAGGGTTTGTGATGTGGTGGTGAAGTATACAAGTAGAGATGTCCAGGAGTGAAATAAGTATAAAGAGGGCAAGTGTAGAAATCTGGATTCTGATGCTGCTGAAAGCCTCACGTGCCAGCTTGAAACTGAGAAACGAAGGGACTCTGAGTAATTGGGTCCCCAAGCTCTCTATAATATTCAGTCTGTCACTAACTATTCAGCTCTGATCTTTCTCTCATGGTGAACGGGACAAAGAATCGCCACCCCGCATATTTTTACAAGGAAGAAAAAGTAATGGTTTTCTAAAATTATTAGTGATCCCTGAACTCATCTGGTAATTTTTTTTTAGTGAGGAATAATTCACATACGGTAATGTGTAAAACTCTAGTGGTTAATTTCACACATGCGGGCATGTATGCACATGAAGACTACCAGAATCAATGTATAGAACATTTACAGCACCCCAAGAAGCACCCTAAAAGCTCTCTCCTGGACCGCACCCCAGTGGTGACCACTGTTCTGATCACCATTCACATAGATTATTTTTGTCTGTTTTGAACTTTATATCATTTGAATTATATATATATTTCTTTCAGTTGAAATGAATTTTTCCAACAATTTATTATGGAAAAATCTTAAACATACACCAAAGTGAAAATAATTTTACAGTGTACATATATATGTCATTCTTGTATTTATTTTTTCTTATGCTAAGTTTTACATACCATAAAATGCAAAACACATAATCTTGCAATTACAGGTAACCATTTAGATTTGTATGATAATTGTTTTTAAATGAACACAGGCCAAAAACAAGAAATTAAAACACACAATGAAGCATATATGCCAAACAAAATTGTTGCAGTTTTCTCTTGAAAAACTATTTGTATTAATAAACAAATTTAATTGAACTGTTATTTAATGGAATGATGGACTATACATTAATATATTTATACCCCAATTCTACTACTAACATTTTACTATAATGTACACTCTTTAAGGCTTAAATTTATCATCTTCCTTTTTTTTTTCTTCTATTTATCCCATCTCTTCTTAAATTCTCTTTTTCTTTTACACTATCTTCTTTTTTGATTATTATTTTTATTCCATTTTACGTTTTCTTAATTGTTGACTTACTATCTATACTTCCTTTTCTAGTAGTTTTTCCAGGGTTTATTTTAATTCAATATTTAATTTATTAAGTCTACTGTAAAATAACATTAAACTACTTCATGTGACAAAAGGCCTTTACTTCTATTTCTCCTCCTGTTATTTGTGCTATTGGCATTTATACATCTTACTTATGAAAATGTGATAAACCCCATAACAAATTGTTATTTTTGCTCTAAAGGGTAAATTATCCTTTAAATGAATTTAGAAAAAGATTTTCAAAGGTGTTCTTTATATTTACATACATATTTAACCATTTCCTTCATTTCTTTGTGTTGGCAAAATTTCTACCTGGTGTTGTTTCCCTTCTGCTTGAAGAATTTCCATGAATATTTCTTGTAATGCATGTCAGCTTGTAATTTGCTGGGTATATAATTTTAGATTGACAGTTCTGTCATTCAATATTTTAAAGATATTCCTAAAGTGTCTTCTTTTATGCATCGTTTGTAATAAGAAGTCAGTTGTAAATTTTACAGTTTGTTCTGCTGTATATCTTATTAGTCTGGCTGCCTTTAAGATTTTCTCTTTATCATTGGTTTTCAACAATTTCATTATTATACGTCTTAGAGTGGTTTTCTTCATTTTCTTCTACTTAAATGTGCTTAAGCTTTGTTATTTATGAGTTTGTAGTTTTCACCAAATCTGGAAAAAATTTTCACTATTAGCTCTTCAAATAATTTTTACGTGCATTTTCTCTCCCCCAACCCTTTTTTTCCTGGGACTTTAATTACACATGTTAGACATATGGTATTGTTTCACAGTACACTGATGAACTGTTCATTTTATTCAGGTTTTTTTCTTTCTTTTTCTTTCTTTCGTAGTTCTTTTCACTGCTATGCCTTTATGGTCACTAATCTTTTCTTCTGCAGTGTCTAATGTGCTATTAATCTCATCCAATGTTTTTGTCATTTCAGATATTTTCTTTTCAGCTCTAAAAGTTCAATTTAGGGAACTCATACAACTTTACAAAAGGAAGACAAACAATCCAATTAAAAAATGGGCAAAGGACCTAAATAGATACTTCTCCAAAGAGGACATACAGATGGCTAAGAGACATATGAAAAAATGCTCAATGTCGATAATCATCAGAGAAAGGCAAATTAAAACCACAATGAGGCATCACTTCACACCAGTCAGAATGGCTCCATCAACAAGTCAACGAGGTACAAGTGCTGGCGAGGGTGTGGAGAAAGGGAACCTTGGTTCACCGCTGGTGGGAATGCAGACTGGTGCAGCCACTATGGAAAGCAGTATGGAGTTTCCTCAAAAGTCTAAAAATTGACCTGCCATTTGACCCAGTGATCCCACTTCTAGGAATATATCCTAAGGAACCCCAAACACCAATCGCAAAGAACTTACGCACCCCTATGTTCATAGCAGTGCAATTTACAATAGCTAAGATCTGGAAACAGCCCAAGTGCCCATCAGTAGATGAGTGGATAAAAAAGCTGTGGTGCATTTACACCATGGAATACTACGCAGCTGTGAAGAAGAAGGACATTTTATCCTTTGGCACAGCATGGAGGAACCTAGAAAGTATTATCTAAGTGAAATAAGCCAGTGAGAGAAAGACAAGTACCAAATGATCTCACTTATATGTGGAAAATAATAAACAAAATAAACTGATGAACAAAGTGGATCCAGAGACATAGAAGCATGGAACAGACTGAGGGATCTCAGAGGGAAGATAGGGAGGGGTGTGTGGGTGGGGAGAGATTTATCAAAGAATTTATATGTTCATAAGCACAACCCATGGACACAGACATTGGTGTGGGGAAAGCCTGGGGTGGGATGGATGTGGGGTGGAGGGGATCAGTGGGGATAAAAAGGAGACATCTGTAATATTCTCAACAATAAATAAACTTAAAAAATGAAAACAAAAAGTAAAAATAAAAAAATAAAAAGGATTACACACCATGGCAAAGTAAGGTTGTCCCAGTATGAAAGGTTATTTTAACAAACTTTCTAGATCAATTAAGGTGATATACCATATTAATAAAATAAAGACACAGTCATCACAAAAGATTCCAAAAATTCGCTTGACAAAATTCAGCGCCTTTCATGAAAACAGCTTTTGGAAAACTAGGAATAGGAGGCCACTTCCTCCTGCTCATGAGGACCCTGAGCAAGCCCTGAGCGACCTTATCCTGGGCGGCGGGGCTCTCTCTGCGTTACTCCGGAGGCGCGGGGAGGCCCCCTCCTCGGGCGGGGAGGCCCGCGGAGCCGCTCCTACCTACCAGGGGGTGCGCGGGGCTCTCCGGGGCAGCGCCGGGGGCTGAGGCGGGCGGGGGTGGGGGGAGGAGGGGGGGCGCCCCTGGCCCGGGGTTGCTGTGCGCTCGGTGGGCGGCCAGGTGCGCGGGCCTCTGGCTCCGCCGCAAGCGGGGAGCCCTGGGCTCTGCTGCGGGGCTTAGGGACCCCTAACTGTTCCAGGGCACGCCCGGCGCAACCCCGGTGCCCTGGTGCCAAAGCGTCTGCAACAAAGGGCGCAGCGCTTCCCGGTTAGCCACGCGGACGCCTACCCCTCCCCCCGGGCCCCAGGGCCCAGGGCCGCCCTGCCGCCGCCCCGTCCCCCCTCCCCTGCCCCCTCTCCCCTCCCCTGCCCCGTCCCCCCTCCCCTGCCCCATCCCCCCTCCGCCCTGCCGGCGGGGCCCCCCCGCCGCTGCCCCGTCCCCCCTCCCCTGCCCCGTCCCCCCTCCCCTGCCCCGTCCCCCCTCCCCTGCCCCGTCCCCCCTCCGCCCTGCCGGCGGGGCCCCCCCGCCGCTGCCCCGTCCCCCCTCCCCTGCCCCGTCCCCCCTCCCCTGCCCCGTCCCCCCTCCCCTGCCCCGTCCCCCCTTCCCTGCCCCATCCTCCCTCCGCCCTGCCGGCGGGGCCCCCCCGCCGCTGCCCCATCCCCCCTCCCCTGCCCCGTCCCCCCTCCGCCCTGCCGGCGGGGCCCCCCCGCCGCTGCCCCGTCCCCCCTCCCCTGCCCCGTCCCCCCTCCCCTGCCCCGTCCCCCCTCCCCCCTGCCGGCGGGCCCCCAGCCGCCGCCCGGTGCCACCTCCCCCCGCTGCCCTTCGTGATGTCGCGTAGCCCTGTGGGTTCTGAAACCTAGTTATTCTGTGTTCATAAAAAGCACTGAATTACGGAAATAAATAATAGATGAAGTCCAGCTTAGGCCTTTTCAATGTCTTCTATTTTTCAGCTCATTATAGCCAGTCAAGCTTTCCCCAGCCCTCTTGGACGTCTGAAGTCAACGTACAAAACTGGTAACAGCTGTGTTAATGTGCTTGCTAATTCTGTTGTCTGTATCATTTGGATCTGTTTTTATTGATTGACTTTCCTCTAGGTTATAAATGTAGTTATTGATCCTTTGCATGCCATTTTTAAAAGAAAAAAAATTAAATTATTTTAAAATACATATAAATTTATCATTTTAATCTTTGTGTATTTCAATGCTGTTAAGTACATTCACATTGTTATGCAGTCTCTAGAACTTTCTTATCTTTTAAAATTTAAACTCTATGCCCATTAAAAATAAATTCCCATGTGCCCCTCATTCTAGCTGCTGGCAGTCACTATTCTGCTTTCTGGTTTTACAAACTTGACTACACTAAGTATGTCACCTAAGTGGAATTTGACTTTTTATGAATGATTTATTTCACTTAGTATAATGTCCTCAAAGTTCATCCATGTTGCAGAATTCTCCCCCTTTTAAGGCTGAATAACATTCCCTTGTATGTCTGCACTAGGTTCTGTTTGTCCATTCACCAAATGACGGGCACTGGTGTTGCGTCCATCCTCAGCTGCCCCGGGCAAGGCTGCTGCAAGCAGGAGCGGCCATGCATCCTGCTTACCTCTGGCTGAATGCCAGACATTACAAACTTCACCTTGTCAGACGGTGGGTTTTGTTACATTCTTTTAAAGATTGAAAACAAATGACTTGGAATCAGTTTGACCATGTTTTAGGATTGGTTTTAAGTTTGCTAGGTAGCATTCTAAGCCGTCTTCTGTTTAGGGCTAATTTGACCCCAGTCCTGAGGCAACACCCTTTTGAAGCCTCTACACGATGCTCCATGCATTAGGAGGTCTTTTCTTTCAATCCATTTAGAAAATAAACTATTCCTAATCCTGGGTGAGCTTCATAAATTGTCCTGCCTCCTGATTTCTGGTTCCGTAACTGGCCTGAGGCAGTTTTCTTCTTTGCATTTACAGAACAGTAAGGAAAGACTTGAGAAATTTGAAGTCCTTTCTACTCCCTATTATTTTTATCTCACAAATTTTAGCCATTTGGGATTCCTAGATTCAAAACTCTCTCTTCTCAATTCAGTGAGCTGCAGCCTTAACTGCCTCCTGAGATAATTAGCAGGGGCAAGTTTAGGGCTCGCCTTGTTTGTTTCTCTTCTCAGTGTCCACTGATCACTTACTTAGTTGTTTAGGATGAGAGTGTAAATTTATCTCTGTCCCTCCATCATGATCTTTACTTATATCTTCTTCAGGTCTGATTGCTTTCACCCAACATTATGTTGGTGAGATTCATTTTTGTTATTGTACATATTGGTAATATTTTAAAATTACTGTGTTGTATTCCATTGTATAAATTTTGGAATTTCTTCTTATGTTTGGTGGACATTTTGTTTTCAGTTTTTTACTATTACAAACAAATCTGTTATGAACATTCTTATATATGTTTTTAGTGGTCATAAACATAGGTTCTATTATTTAAAAGTAATTTTTGAAATTTTTTTGAAGACTGTATCAATGTTTAATCTGTATGTGCTTTTACTAATGATGAACATTCTGCAGAAAATAATGCATAAATTTGTAAGGAGTAAAGGGAGGCTGTTCACCAAATATATTCCTATACAATGTACCAGGAGGATTGTGTACTTCTATAATGCCATCCATAAAGCTCAAAAAAGATAAAGTCACTAAAGATAAGGTCACTGCCCAACTTATTTGAAAAATTACAAATAGATACACATATCACCACAAGGTAATACACAGAAGCTGAGAATCCATTAAGAGACACAGAGTATTGGTCAGTGTGCTCTGAGCAGTGGTTAGAGCGCCGGCCCATGCACCAAAAGGTCATGGATTTGATTCCTGGCACATACTTGGGTTGCAGGTTTAACCCCTGACCCCAGTTGGGGCATGTGCAGTGGGCAACCAATCTATGTGTTTCTCTATCGATGTTTCTCTTTCATGCTCTCCTTCTCTCTCCCCCAATCAATCCCTTCCTCCCTTACACTCTCTCTTAAAAAAAAAAAAAAAAAAAAAATCAATGGAAAAGATATCCCCTAGTGGGGATTAGCAAAAAAAAAACAAAAAAAGACACACACACACACACACACACACACACACACACACACACACACACAGAATACTATACATCACAACATGGCTTTGATATAATTAAGATTTGCTAACAAATCTTTATTCTGTGTCTTTCTAGCTTCCTGTCCTTAAGCAAGTGATTCAACTACTTGCCTTAGTTTCTTAACTGGAGAATAATAATACGCTTACACACCTTATAGGCATAAAGGTTGGATATGACAACAGGTCAGGCACCCAGAGTAGTGACCTTTCCTGGCGGACTTACTAAAAGGAAGGTCAGGACACAAGGACTATAAATAAGAAAGGAAGCATTCTCTCTAAAGGGTGTGGGAAGAAGTGAAAGCAAGGAAATGATTTATTTGGAAGCTTCCTAAAGTGCCATTTGTGCAGTTTGGCTGGAGGGGTGGGTTTATGTAAAGTAGTGTTGAAAGACTTGGGGGGAGAGGCAGGTTAGGAAAAGACTTAAACTTCAAGACATGTCTGGACAAATGGTTCAGCTTTATGCTACAGAGGAGTGATTTTTTTCTGTAGAGAAGAAAAATGCATAATGTCTTTGGGGAAAGCAGCTTGGCCATGTTGAGATGTTTCAAAAGAGAGAAGACGGGAGGCACAGAACTCTGTGCTTTTCATGGGTCAGTACACTGTGAAATGCAGCTTCCTTTTCCAAGAGAAGATTCTCTTGAGCAGCCAGGCAGGCCTGTTTCCTGTTCGCTTCCTGGTCCCTTGCTTTAGGTCACTTCTCTCTCTTTTCTCTCTGCCAACTTATGTTCCAATTTTCCTTCAGAAACTGGCTCAAGGTTCATCTCCACCAGGACAACTATTTGTTATCTAGTCTATAACTGATTTTTTAAAAAAGTATCTTCATTGTTGAGAGTATTACAGATGTCAAACCTTTTCCCCCTGTTGTCCCCCTCCACCAAGTTCCTGCCGTGACCCAGGCTTTCACCACCCTATAGACAGTGCATATATGCATATCAGTTCTTTAGTTAATCTCTTCCCGCCCCCCCCCAATTCCCAGATTTGACAATCTGTTCCATGTTTCCATGCCTCTGAATCTGTTTTATTTGGCAGTTTATTTTGTTCATTAGATTCCAAATATAAGTGAGATCATGTGATATTTGTCTTTCTCTGAGTGTCTTATTTCACTTAGCATAATACTTTCCAGGTCCATCCATGTTGTGGGAAAGGGTAAGAGATCCTTCTTCTTTACAGCTGCATAGTATTCCATGGGGTAAATATACCAGAGCTTTTTTATCCACTCATCTACTGATGGACACTTGGGCTGTTTCCAGATCTTAGCTACTGTAAATTGTGCTGCTATGAACATAGGGGTGCATATGTTCTTTCTGATAGGTGTCTTGGGATTCTTAGGATATTTTCCCAAAAGTGGGATCACTGAGTCAAGTGGCAGTTCCAATTTTAATTTTTTGAAGAACCTCCATACTGTTTTCCACAGTGGCTGCACCAGTCTGCATTCCCACCAGCAGTGCGCCAGGGCTCCCTTTTCTCCACACCCTCGCCAGCACTTGTTTGTTGATTTGCTGATGGAGCCATTCTGACAGGTGTGAGGTGATACTTCATTGTGGTTTTAACTGGCATCTCTCTGATAATTAGTGACTTTGAGCATTTTTTCATGTTTCTTCACCATCTGTATGTCCTCTTTGGAGAAGTGTTTATTCAGGTCCTTTGCCCATTTTTTAAAAATTGGATTGTTTGTCTTCCTGGTATTGAGTTGTATGAGTATTTTATATATTGTGGAAATTAACCCTTTATCAGATGTATCACTGGCGAATATGTTCTCCCATACAGTGGGCTCCCTTTTCATTTTGATGCTGTTTGTTTTTGTTGTGCAGAAGCTTTCTAGTCATGTCCCATTTGTTTATTTTTTCTTTTGTTTCTCTTTCTTAGGTGATGTATCGGAGAAAATTCTGCTACATGAGATGTCTGTGATTTTGCTGCCTGTGTTTTCTCCTAGGATTTTTATAGTTTCAAGATTTACATTGAAGTCTTTTATCCATTTGGAGTTTACTCTTGTGTATGGTGTAAGTTAGTGATCTAGCTTCATTTTTTTTTTTGCATGTACCTGTCCAATTTTCCCAGCACCATTTATTGAAGAGACTGTCTTTACTCCATTGTATGCTCTTGCCTCCTTTGTCAAATATTATTTGAGCATAATGGCCTGGGTCAATTTCTGAGGTCTCTGTTCTGTTCCATTGATCTATATGCCTGTTCTTGTGCCAGTAACAGGCTGATTTTTAATTTGGGTCAGTGATCCATTAAAGATAAATGGTTCCCTATTCCAAACTACAGGAATGACTGCTGAGAGAAATGCCCAACTTTTGTAGATAGTGCTCAGAAACTGCACTAATAAGGGTCATGTCAGCCACTCTTTAGAAGAAATTTGTGTATGTAATAGAAATAAAACCAACCCTTCTTTATTATATTTTCTTCTTTGTGTACTTTTCCTGAGATGATGTCCAGGTCTGGAAAGAGGAGAATGAATATTCTCCTAGCTGTGAATAGCATCTGTGTTCTTGAATCTTATATCCTAGGGTGCAGGAGGACATCAGATCACTTATAGGAGGGAATGGAAAGATTTTAATTAATTCACAGATATGCCTAGTATGCAATTTGATGTAAAATGGAAAAATTTGCAACAAATTAATTTATTAAAAATGTGTGAGGCTGCTGTTATACTTGCTCTTATTTTGTGACTGTAAAGTTAAATAGCTTTTTTTACAGTATTGAAGTTTGTATTTGCCTCAAATATATATTCAGTTCATTCCTTGGTCATTTAAGTCAGTTTTCTTTTTTTTAAGTTAGTTTTTTATTGAAGAATAGCTTACATAAAATAAAACTTATTCTTTTTCAGTGTGCAGTTCAGTGAGTTTTGCCAAATGTTTGCAGTAATGTAACCACTGTCACAATGAACCTATAGAACATTCTCACAACCCATCAAAACTTCTTTATTCCCCTTTGTGGTAAATCTCCTGCCTCCACTTCTATCCCCAGTCAGGGATCTGATCTCTGTACCTTTAGTTTTATTGTTTTTAGAATGTTACAGAAATCAAATCTGGTATCTTTCACTTAACGTAATGCTTTTGAGATTCAGGTTTTTTTCATATATCAGTAACTTGTCCCCCCCCCCCCCTTTTTTTGTGTGTGTGTGTGAATGATATTCTTTTGTATGGAAGTAAAATAATTTGTTTATCAGTTCACTAGTTGATGAACATATGGGTTGTTTCCAGAGTTTGCTAATTAGGAACAAAATTGCTATAAACATTTGCATGCAGATCTTTACCTGGGTATATAGTTTCATTCTTTAGGGTAAGATTGCTGGATCATATGGTAAGTATACACTTAATTTTATAAGAAACTGCCAAACTGTTTTCCAAAGTGGCTGTACCATTTTGTATTTCTGTCAGCAAAGTATAAGAATTCCAATTGTTCTGCATCCTTGCCACTACTTGATATTGTCAGTCCTTGAAATTTTAGCCATTTTGTGGTGTATAATAGTTTCTCATTATGACTTTAATTTGCATTTCCCTAGTGACTCAAAATACTATTGAGCTTTTCATGTGCTTATTTGAGATGTACATTTTCTTTAGTGAAATATGCATTCTAATATTTTGCCCTTTTTATTAGTGGATTATTTGTCTTCTTAATATTGAATATTAAGATTTCTTGATATATTCTGAATATAATTCCTTCATCAGATATAGGCTTTGCAAACATTTCTCCCAGCATGTAGCATGTCTGTTAATTTTCTTAGAATATTTTTAAAAGCAGAAGTTTTAATTTTTGATAAATTTCAAGGTATCAATTTTTCTTTTATATGGTTCATGGGTTTTTTTTCCTGTATGCAAAATCCTGCCGAACTTAAGATCACAAAGATTTTGTCCTGTTTTATTTTAGACATTTTATAGTTTTAGCTCTTATATTTTTGTCTCTAATACATTTAAAGGTAATTTTTGTATATAGTGCAAATAATTGTTTTGCTGTTGTTTTTAATTTTTTTTCATATGGATGTCTAATTTTTCTATCACTCTTTGACATTTAAAAGCTATTCTAGTTTAAAGGCTTATATCCCCATAGAAATATCTTGGTACCATCAGTGAAAATCAATTGAAAATAAATGTGTAGGTCTAATTCTATTCTATTTATCTACATGACTATACTTATGCCAAGGCCGTACTGACTGTTTACTATAAGTTTGTAGTAGATTTTGAAATCAGGCAATGAAATTTCTCCAAATTATTTTTACTTTTAAAAATTGTTTAGTTTATCTTAGGGCCTTAGCATTTGCACATAAATTTTAGAGTCAGCTTATAAAGTTCTAAATGCTTTCTGGAATTTTCTTGGATTGTGTTAAATCTATAGATCAATTTGAAGAGAATTGGGCCTCTGATACATGTGCACAGCTTATTTCTTCATTGACTGAAGTTTTCTTTAAGATCTCCTAGCAATGTTTTGTGGTTTTTAGTGTATAAATTGTGCACAAGTGCTTGGTTAGATTTATTCCTGAATATTTTTTTTTATATTTTGGAAACTATTTTAAATGGCTTAAAATGATTTTAATTTCCAGCTGATTTTTGCTACTATTTAGAAATCCAAATAATTTTTGTATATTGACCCTTGTGTATTAGTTTTCTAGGGCTGCAGTAACAAACTACCATAAACTGGGTGACTTAAAACAGCAGAAATGTATTCTCTCATATTTCGGAAGGTGTAAAGTCCCAAAGCAAAATGTTGGAAGAACTGGTTCCTTCCAGAAACTCTGAGGGAGAATATATTCTATAACTATCTCCTAGTTTATGGTGGTGCCTGCAATCCTTGGTATTCTTTGGCTTGTAGCTGCATTATTCCAATTTCTGCTTATATTGTCACATTGATGATTTCCTTTCCATGAGTTTCTGTGTTCAAATTCCCTCTTCTTCTAAGGACACCAATCACTGGATTTAGGGCTCACCCTAATCTCGGATAGCCTCATCTGAACTCGATTACACCTGCAAAGATCCTATTTCCAAATAAGATCATATTCACAGGTACAGAACATATATTTTTAGGAGGCACAATCCAACCCACAACACTGTGTCCTGCGATCTTGCATAATTTACATACTAGTTCTACTATCTTTTTTTTTTTTTTGTAGATTATTTTTATGTCTTCTGTATAGATGCTAAATCTGTTTACTTTTGACAAAACACCAGAACCACATCCAAACGAAATTCCCTTATGTTAAGCACTACTCTGGTCCATCTGCCATGTGATTAATGGTTTTTCCCCCTTTAATTTGTTTAATTTGGTTGTAATCTTGACTAATAACCCTTAAGTTGACTTTTCTAAGTTTTTTCAAGATTATCTTCACACAAAGTGTTATGCAAATCATCACATGATTTTCCAACCGTTTAGCAGAATAGGGAACTAGGGTGAGGAGAATGTGGCACTTGCCTGAGGTGCAAAATTTAAGGGGGCACCCAAAACCTTAGTAATCAAGATAAATAATATCTTAATGTAATATTTTAAAATACAAATTAACACAAAAATCAACAATGAACAAAATATCCAAATTTTAAATAAAGATAGGATGCTACCCTGCACTTGCATGATCCTGCCTTACTCACCTGACCCTAATCCTTGCCCAACTGTTTAGGTCACAATAAACTAGTCTTCCCCAAGGTGCACAATTATGGATAGAGAGTTATAGGGACCTACCGTGGCCAGCTTTGCTGAACTTAGTAGTTTGTTTCCTCTTTCTCCCTTCATCTGACTGAATCCTGTGGTCCCGCTGTTTCTTAGTCTTCTGTTCTTAAAGGAAATGGTGTCTGTTGTGATCGGTTTTGTGCACAAACCTGGTTTCAGGTCAAAGCCTCAAATGCAGAGAGTCTTCTGGACACCTTGAGGTTATATGTCCAATTAATAAGCCACTCCCTTGTCCCATTTCCACTCTGCACGTGCCTTGTCTCCCAGCCACGTGATTGTGCCCCTGGTGGACAGCTGATTCAGTGACCCTGCCGCATTTTCTTGCCTTCTAATTTAGCATCTAGTTTAAAAGACAATGTATTAAATGCTGTGCAGAGCACAAAGTCCAGCATGTAGATTGTTGTGCACTCATACTGTAGCATGTGGCCTGAAAAGCAAAGGAAGACGTTTGAAGCAGACAGGCACAGAACAGAGAGAGAGAGAGATGGAGTCCAGCCCGTGCTCCTAACAAGTTTCCAATTCATCCTCCCAATCCCTTCCTAAGACCCAACTCTTATCCTGTTTTTTGAATTCTATTTATACTACATCATTCATTTAACAAAGACTGCTGACCCTACTTTTTTATTAAAATACTTCCAATTTGTTTCATTAGTTGCAGTTGAAGAACCTTGGCATATATGTTCTCTCTAGTTTCCCAAATTGGATGCTTTATCTCCATGGTATAAACTAAGAAACTTCCCCAGACTGCTCTTTTCCATTCTGTTGCTGGTTAATGACACCCTTTCCTCTGGTAATGGAGACGCCTCTCTCCCTCTTAGCTTCTTCCCCATTTCCCTTTGCATATTTCCTTGACATTCCTCACATCCACTGCATTTACATGGTCCCTCGTCTACTCTTCTATTATATTCTGTTTCTTCTCAGAGTACTTTTGGTCTATCCCAATATTAACATTTAAGTAGCTATATTGTAGAAATTGGATTTCTTCTGATACTTTCCACCCTATTTATTATGCAAGGTCCAGCCTAAACCTCATTTCCACTATGAACCTGTCTCATCGATTTCTTTCCTTCTCCTCTAGAAAGAATGTAGGTAGCTCTCGTTATATAAATCTGTTGTAACATTCCTCTATTATATCTCCTCGGGGCAAGGGGTCGCGCCTCATTCATTTGTACTGTGAGTACTTTGTTCTTAGCCCATAGTAAGTAATCCGTAAGTGCTTGTTGAATGGCTGGCTGGCTGAATGAAAGGGTGCCTATTTGCTACACATGAAGTTAGAAAACTTGCTTGCTGATCACAAATATCCCTTAAACATCGTGTTCACCAGATCTCTGTTTCTCCAAGTCCCTTTCCCTTCCTGCCCTCCCTGTTTCTTTGGGTGACCTCAGTTACCACCAGGTCTTCAGTTACCATCTGCCATATGAAAGTCCCTCTCAAGTCTATATTTTTAGTCTAAATCTGTCTCTTTAGAGCAAACCCCATAATTTCAACTACTTACTAGGCTTTTCCAGTGGGTGATCCTGCAGGCACTTCAGACTCAGCTTATTCTGCCAAATCTTTCTTCATTAACCTTTTCACCATGTCCATTCCTTTCCTTCTCTTCCTGCTCCTCACGTGACGTTCCCTGAGCAGTGAATGGCAGCACTGTCCAGTCAATTGAACAAACCTGATGTATCCCCAACATACAGACCATTGCCTAGCATCTAGTAGGCACTCAATTAATATTTATTTAATAATCAAATGCCCTTTACTTAAGATGGCCAAATCAATTGAAAATGATAATTTTGGTGGTTACATTTAGAAATGGTCTTAGACTGAATAGTAAAAAACTAGCATGAGAGTTGGCTCTGGGAATTTCTCATGTTTCACTTTTGGTGTCTTTGGAACATCCAACAAACCAATGTCACTCCTGAGGTCTTAGTTAATAATCAGACCTAGAGGGTAAGTATTTGTCGTCCTCCATGGGACTGTCTGAAACATTTTTGTCTAAGCCTATGGGACTTTGCAGTGATGCCCTCTCATGAGTCTCTCTATAAGTGCCAACATGAGTTTTTCTGCCTTTTGCGACTGGAGATATTTTGTATGATATTATGTTGGGAATGAGGCTCAAAACTAACTTTTTACCTTCTTTCTCAGACTAAAATTAGAGGCATCAATTGTAATGAAAGAGCAGGGGCTTTCGGGGTCATACTGACATGAGCTTGAATTCTGATTCCTTCGTTTACTAGCTTTGTGTCTTTGGACAAGTTACTTAAGTCCCTCAAATCACAGTTTCTTCATCCATAGGGTTATTTGAAAGTTGTATATAGTAAGCTTATCATAATCTCTGAAACAGCAAAGTCTCAATGAATGTGAACTTCAGTTCTTTGGTTAGATGAATGGTGTTCTCTAAGATACTTATTTTGGTTGAGTGTCAGTTTCCTCATCAGGGAATAAAATAATACCCACAGGCTTCTTGTGTGGACTAAATTAGTTATGTTCATGTGAAGTGCATGGTTATTTAAAAAATATTAATTTGTTCCTTTCATTGTTCCCAGTGAGACACTGGGAAATGCCTGACTGTATTTTGAGCCAGTTAGAACTTCTGGTCAACCTGAAGGCTCTTGGTAGACTGTGGGAGACTTAGGACAATATGAACATAGAGAAATATTATTGCTTTGCTCATGTGCATAATTCAATGCTGCGCAACAGCAAGGTATCTGAGGAAACTTGCCATCTTCTTAATGTGACATATGCATGCCCCAGCCACTATTCTCAGATTGGCCTTGGATCAGGGCCTTTCCTCATGGTGCATTTAAGCAACTGAAAATGGCTAATGCCCTGGGAGCTTTCACTGATTACCTGTGGGTGTCCACATTTTCCTTTTCATTATTTTAAATCCTCACCTGAGGATGTTTATTGATTTTTAGAGAGAGGAAAGGAGAGAGAGAGATGTGAGGCAGATTGTGAAACATCGATTGGTTGCTTCCCGCACACTCCAGGCCAGGGATTGAACCAGCAACTTAGGTATATGCCCTGACTGGGAATCGAACCCACAACTTTTTGGTGTACAGAATGATGCCCAGCCAACTGAGCCACCCAGCCAGGGCATGGGCGTCCACATTTTCTGACTGGCATAAGCACCAGCCAATCCTCATTCACTTCGTAGTAGTTCAGTAACATGTAAGGTGGTAACTAGCTGATTGAGAACAAATCAGCATATCTTCCCCAAGCATGTAAATGACATTATTCCTCCCTCCTTCAGTTCTTCGCTCTCCACCCCAAATAGACCAGTGGTGGTCCATTCTCATCACATGCCAAGAAAATTGAGCTTCTGAAACTAACAACTACAACAAAAGTAACAACAGTAACAAAAATAACTTGTATTTCTTTGAAAGCATATAACTCCAGTGATGAGGGAACTGATATAACTTCAGTGAGTATGTTTTTATAATGATGTGAGTTGGGGATTGGCATAGGGAGGCAGGGTTTTTTTAGTAGATTTCTCACAATGAGATGATAACCATTATGAAGAGCTCTTTGCCAGGATGGGTTGATAAATGGATGACTCACTAAATCTCTGCCTTTACTATGGCAAACCTTGTCACTTATCAGTTTACTTTACCTAGTGGCCTTTAATTAAAATGCCTCCCCATCTGAATTTCTGTGAGTGTGTCAGGAATGGAAGATCCTAGAGAGGGATTGACTAGTAAAAAAGGAGGCCGAGCAGAGGTCGTGGGGAATGGAGTGGGGATGGGAATTTGCACATAAGAGATTTTGCAAATCTGGAAGTAAATAATTTATTGCCTAAACCTCCCACTCCCTTGATTGATTACTGTTGGTATTAATGTTATTCCAAAACTAAATGGATAATAAAATAAATAAAAAACAAATCCTTGTTTCTTAGAAAAATTAGTGAGGCAAATATAGGACATTCCTTACAGCAGTGAGAAGGAAAAGAAGGGAAAAATATACTAGGTAAGAATTCAGAAACAAAAATTGTCTTTATTGAAACAGCATTGAATTAAAATCTCAAAGGAGACAGCGGCATCTTCTTTAGTAAAGAGATTAAACAACAACAAGAACAGCAACAACAGAACAGCTTTTCCAACCAGCAGCTGTGGCACCTGCATGAGGCCAACCCTCCTCCCCTGGACTCATCTCGCAGCACAACAAGCCCCCACCATCAGCCTCCTGCTGTTATCAGAAGAGAGAATATGTGCTTAATTAGAAATCAGGCCCCCCTGGAGACACTCAAGCGAAGGTTTGGAAACTGCTTTTCCAGAGGAAAAAGGAAACCGTGCATCAGAAAAGGTGACTAATAAATGTACCAAAAGAATATGGCTGTGTTACAGGAGGATCTGGTCTGGAAATTGGTTCTTTCATGGTGTCGCAGGAAAGGAATTTCAGGGACACACACATAGGAGGATTTTAAGCCATAGTGGCAAGATTTATTAGAGTGCCTTTGAAAAGTCCTCCCACCCCATAAGGCACTTCCCCAGCTGGTCTAGCAGCAGCAGCTGGTCAACCTTGTCAATCTGCCCCAAATATAACACACCCAATGTCTCTTCCACAACCAGGTGGTTCGGCTCCATCTTGCTGTGGAAGAAGTCCAGCTTCCAGGGCTGCAGGCCCACACTTGTGCCCACCAGGACCAGGAGGGTCAGGGCCCAAAGTTATGGTACCATTACCCCAGCACAGTCTCTGCTCCCTGGCTCCACTCCAGCCTGTGCATCTGCAGAAAAGAGAGAGCCTGAGGCCTTGTTAAGCTTTCTTATGTTTCCTTGGGCTTGGGAGAGAGCAAGCTTTTTTCTAAACTATCCAGTCTCTTTCCTGGATCTTCCTGAGTTTTGTACCCTTTTCCTATCAGATCTTTTCCCTAGGTTTATCTCCTCCCCTTTATGATCTCAATTTTTGCTCCTACTGCTCATACACTTAGTAGAAGAGCTTCCCCCTCACCGTTGCTCCCTCCCCTGTTAATCTGGGGGAATTGGCCAGTTGTTCCCTGGGGTGATTGGAAAGCTGGTCTTTCCTGCCCACTTGGGCGTCAATCCCTTTGGCTAAGCGATTTTGGCTATTCCCAAGAGTGTCTGTGAAACTGTAGTTTCCTAAGTTAATCAGACTCAACCAGTTTTCCCCCTTCTCTTTTGTTAATACCTAAATAGCTGTCTGTGCTAACAGCTGCACAAATGGCAGAATCTAATCAGATAAAAAAGTTCAAGAAATTTGTTGGAAACTACAATAAACTTACAGAGACCTGGATTTTAGATTGTGTTAAAGACTTCACAAGAGATGTAAAACCTGAAAAGACCACCTGTTCAGAACATTGCTCACAGAAATATTTAAAAATGACGCAAAAAAATACCTATGAGATTTCAGGAATATCATATTCAGCAAAATGAAGCTCTGGCAGCCAAAGCAGGACTCCTTGGCCAGTCACAGTAGAAAAGTCCTGATGGATGGACTTTGCATGAAAGATTGCCAACAGCCGTTGCACCAGAAATGAGGATTCATCCAATCAAATCCCCTGAAAGCAGTAGCCACCATGCTAACCATCTGTCATGACTACTTGGTAAATGAAAACCACTGAAGAAATAAAATTTTTATTGACCAGGAATAATCAAAATAGAAAGTTTTATTGTTCAATGAAAATAGTAAGATGCAACATTTGTTGAGGTCTTGAGATTCAGCAGCTTAGTCACTTTTAGAAAAATAGGTCATTGTTTCTTCAATTATGACTGTTAATTTTAAAACAAATATGTGTTCAATCATGTATGAGATAGAAATAAACTGTATTACTAAAAGTAAAAGAAATGGAAGTATCACTGAGCAGTTGTTTATGCTATATAGTACCATAGTATATATCTTGGATACACTGAAATGTTTTTCATTCAAAATCATCCTCCAAATATTACTGTTCATTTATGTTGTTACAGGGCAAGAGAAGGACTCATCTCCCTCAGTTGTTCATGGAAGTGGGGTTCTTGGTGTACTACTGAAATTTCTGGAGGCCCCCATTGGAGGATGAGATGTGGTAAAAAGCTTTATTTGTGTGGAAGTATAACCTTGAGTTTCCAAAGTCCCAGTTCCCTTAAATTTGCTTATAGAAAAAATGTAGCTGAGGTTTCATTAGAACCAAAATCAGAGCCAGTGTTCAGAGTTTCTGTTCTATATTTACTTAGTCCAATATAACATTAGTCCATAGCTGCAGGCCATTAGCCCATTGTATGTGGGATCTACATGGCCATGGACCATATAAGCAAATACAAGAAAGCTAAGAGTGAGCCAAGAGCACACAACCAACAGTAGTCCTAAAAGTACCAAGAGAGTGAACTCCTTTGCTTAGGGGATTATGTATTCCCAAATGTTGGGGAGTTTACAGTGGCCACACCCATTCTGGCCAATTATTTCTGTCCCCAGGTGTGACTGATAGTCACCTTCCCTAGTTACCCCAATTTAACGGGGCACACGTCTATATTCCCTTTGTTGGACCCCTTGGGAGTGTAAAGTTGCAGCTTCCTGGTGTAGCTGCCCAAATGACCTGCCTATAGTGTCTGACCTCCCCTTTGTTCCTTTTTTATTATTAATAACTAGTTGATTACAATGGTATCAATGTCTGCCTCAAATTGCTGGTAAATACACAACATAGTTACTTGCTTAAAAAACAACTAAAACACAGGTCATTTCTACCCAATAAACATTGTAGAAAAATATGTATGCAAAATTTCTTGTTATTTTTGTTTTCTTATCTCCAGAGACCTGTATTTGATACTAAAACAAGGCAAATATACCAGCCATATATTCTGGTGGCTCTAAACATCTCTGAGAAAGGCAAGGCCACCATCAACCTTTCTTCCCTGCCACCTCCTGCCTCTAGTGCCTGACCCTCTGCCAGGGCTGCACAATCCTCTGAAGCCTCATGTGCTGGCTGACTCAGGGCTTATTCCAGAGCATGGGCATCTGCAATGGGCAACACTCTCTCGGAGGAAAGGTGGACAATAAGGTTCTGAGTGAGGACAATTCAAAATTTCAATTGTTCTCCGGGCCACTCACAGTAGGAGCCACACTCTTATGTTTATAAGAAATTAGCTCCATTTTAAGTGGCACTTGTCATGCTTTTGAACATTTCTCATGTCTTTCTGGCATAACTGTGCTCTTGTTAGAAGGCTGGAGCTTCTCGTATTCCGCTCCATCTCTCTCTCCCCATCTCCCTCTCTCTCTCTCTCTCTCTCTCTCTCTCTCTCTCATTTCAGCTTGCCAGTTTCAGCACCTTCACATACATTTCTCTGTCCTTTCATCTACAAGATGACCTGAAGTGACCTTTTGCTTGGCACAAGACGTGATTCAACTGATAATAAAAGAGTTGGAGGGGTAGGGGTGGGGAGCGGAGTGGCTGGCTGCACTGGTCTGACCAGGGGGCAGGGGTGAAAGGGAGTAGAGAGGAGACAAATGATGATGCTTTTTTTTTACTATGCCATTTCCTGCAATTAATTTTCCCTATGTCACCTATTATACAAAGAGAAAATAATTTTTTAAAGGCATACCACTCTCTTTGTTTAACTGGAGATCCTCTGTTGTTTGAACTAGGCTGGGGAGGAAGCAAGGAGGGGGAGAGGGAGGGAGGCAAGGAGAACTGGCACCCCAGCAGGGAGGCTGACTCTCCCCTGGAATGTGGGGTCGGCTGCCCTGCAGCTTTCTTTCTTTCTGCCCCGGGGTTGCAGCTGGAAGCTTCTCTCCAAAGCCAGGGCTCCTGCTAAGATTTCTGAGCCCAGTTCTCTTCCATTTTGTATCTCTTCTTTGAGGGGCTGGGGCTCTTCCAGAGGCTTTATTTCTTTGTTGTTTTAGGAAATAAATTTTTTGCTACTCCAGAACTCCAAATAGAAGCCATGGCAAATCTCATTGATATCATTGATATTCTCTCTCTCTGTCTCTGGAAAAAGAACAACCTATTTGGAAACTCAGCTGAGGGTGCAGGAGTTGCCATGGCAACAGCTTTGAACCTTGCACAGAAAAGCTCTTATTGCAGAGTGCCCCGCCTCCTGAAAGCCCTCCTCTTTAAAGAGACACTGCTAGAGATACCGTGTCAGTCTGGTGTGTGTGCCCATTGATGTATCACAGACACAATTCGGAGAGAGAAAGACAGGGGTTTACTTGGGTGGTTGGCAGGATATTTTTAGCCAAGCTTGACTAGATGAGATGTGAAAGGAGAAAAACGGACTTAGGAAGTCATTAGGGGCCTGAGATTAGAGAACTTGCCCAAAAGCTTGTGAAATGGTAGACCATATAAAGGTGCCCTGTCCCATTTCAGGCCATCTTGTAGATGAAAGGACAGAGTAATATATGGGAAGGTGTTGAAACTGGCAAGCCAAAATGAGAGAGGGAGAGAGAGAGGGAGGGAGGGAGAAATGGGAAGAAGGAACAGAATATGAGAAGCCGTCTGGGTGTTGTAGGCAGCTTGCAGGTAACCTGACTGGGCTAATCGCGCAGCCCTTCTGTAACCCTTTCCTCTCTCTTCAAAGGAAACTTAGACATGAGGTGCACTCAGTTCAGACAGGTGAGGAACCCATCCTTCCAGATCTGGGAAGAATTTTTCTTCTAACGTGCCTCAGGGCGCCCCTGGCCTGGTAGTTCAGTTGATTAGAGTATTGTTCTGATATACCAAGTTTGCAGGTTCGAGCACTAGTCAGGGCACATGCAAGAATCAACCAATGAATGCATAAATAAGTGGAACAACAAATCTTCCTCTCTCTAAAAAATTCAATAGATTAAGCCCTGGCTGGTGTTGCTTAGTGCTTAGAGCATTGGCCTGTGCACCAAAGAGTTGTTGGTTCAATTCCTGGTCAAGGGCAGTACCTGGGTTGCAGGTTCCCACCCCCATCCGGTGTGCAGGAGGCAACCCATTGATGTGTTTCTCTCATATTGATGTCTCTCTCTACCCCCACCCCTCCTCCCTCCCTTCCACTCTCCAGAAATCAAGGAGAAGACCCCCTCTGGTGAGGGTTAACAACAACAACAAACAAACAAAACCAATAGGTAAAAAATGCCTCAGGGCTGAAAGTTCCATGAAAGGCAAGGGGTTTGCTGCAGAGTCATCTTCCTGTTTCATTTGGTCTGGCTTTCCTTGGAGAACATTAATAAAATATTGCCTCGGTGTTAGGCACTATAGATATAAGGTTACAAAACAAACAAAAGAACAAACAAACAAACCCTAGCCCATTCCCTCCGGAACCTTACGAACAGACATGGAAGGAAACAAGTAAACACGTTCAGGGGAGAAGTAACTGTGAGGTCCTGGCAGTTCCATTACAGCCACCAGTGTGATCTCCATTAACTCCTTAATTAAAGAAGATACCTTCTGTGAAACGCCTCAAGAATGCTTTCCCCTCTCTCCAGTCAATTTCCTCTCATATCCTCCTTCAAAAGTGCCCGTTATAGGAAAAGAATCGCCACTCTGAAGATGAGTGCTGAAAAACTGACCTTGAGAATCAGTGTTGAAGGGCACTGTTGCAATCTTTGATGAGATCCTCAGCTCAGTTTCTTTCTAACCTGCCGTAGGGAGGGAAAGGAACTAATATTACTGAGCATTGTCCATATGCCATTCATTATGCTGATTATTTATGTGTTACGTCTATATTCTATGGAGTCCTCATACAGTCTTTCTCACCTGGTACCTGGTTTTATCTGAACCATATAATGTAGAAAATGATTACAGTTGACTATTTTCTCAATTATCCCAAGGATGGTAAATAACTAGAACTGTTCTAGATGCATGGACATTGATTCATAATATGCAATGGATTTTTTCAGACATTAATTATTTCCCAGAGTCCCTCTTGAGAAAGTTGCAAGGTGTCCTAATTTATCAGGTGAGGAAACTGAGGCTCAGAGAAGTTGTTCAGAATCACACAGCCAACAATCACGGTATTAAGGATGAGAACCTTTCTTTTTTGACTCCAAAATTTATAATCTTTCAAGACTGCTTTGATAGCTTACATTATCAAAAACAATTCTAAACTTGGCTATTAAAAGGAAAAAGTACGGAATGTTAGAGTTAAAATCTTTAGTTACTTATTTAAAATCATAACTGACTTGTAGAGTTAATTTGATTGTGAAGGGACCAAAATCCTGCCACCATGAAGTTGCTTTTTGGGATATTGATATTAAGGTGTTATTAAGAAACAAGACTCAGAAAAAACTTTTGACCCTCCCCATTTCCTGCCCAAGAGATTCAAACAGAGAAACCTGCTTCAGGACAGAGATCTTAGGGTGTCCCCTTGGCCTAATTTGAATTACATGTGGTAACCGAGATCTTCAGACGCGTGCCTGTTGATATCCACCGTGTCCCACTGTTTCTGAGTCACCTGGCAAAGATTGTCCTGCCCTGCATGTGCCACTGTTCCTCAACTACCTGCAAATTACCCATTTTCACTTCTAAAATCTAATTACGCCCTTTCCTCCTTTGTCCAAAATGTCTTATATACCCAATGTTGCCTCACTGTCTGGGAATTTTCATGGATTTACATGTCCATGTGACCTCCCCATGTGCATGTATTAAACTTTGATTTTCTCCTGTTATCTGTCTATCAATTTGGTTATTAGCCCAGCCAGAAGAATGTAGAAGGTGGGAGGAAAAGTATTAATATTTTTTTTGCCCCTACATAGTATTACACTTAGAAGAAATATCCAGAATACGTAAATCCAGAGTCAGAAACCCCGAGGGGTTTGGGAATGGGAAGTGACTGCTGTGAGTATGAGTTTTTTTCTTCTTGTTTTCGAACTAATGGAGGTGGTGTTTGTACACAATATGACTATACCCACTGAATTAGTTATTTAAAATGGTCAATTTTATGTTATGTGAATTTCACCTAAAAAACTCCCTAAAACAAAACTAATAGGTTATTCCTCAAGGCTCACTTTAAGACCCTTGACTTGCTGTGTCTACTACTCCAAAGCTACTATGTCATAAACTTTGACCAGTCTCAGCGAATTTCATGCCTTCTAAAATCTGCCTTAACATCATGCAAACCAGGCTCTTAAACTTTATAAATATTTCCCCTAATAACTCCACTTGAGGCACTTTTTGTTTCTTTTACTGCAGTAGTTCCCATAAACTTAACTTTGCCTGACCTATAGATTTTTTTGTGTGTTTTTTTGGATGGGCAACATGATCAGTAAAATTCCTTCCAGGGATAAAAAAATATCCCATTAAAATTTGTTTTTCTATCTTCAATGTTAGATAGGTTAGCAGCTTTTTTGTTACAGCTAGATATATGATTGTGATACCGTTGTAATGAGCTAATTATTAATAATAAGAAAGGAGCAAAGGGAAAGCCAGACATTATAAACATGTTCCCTGAAAAGCATTGGGAAAGGGGACTGTACAAAGGGAAAGTAGATGATGCCCAGTAAAGTCGGGGTGACATAGGAAAGGTACTTGTCTGTCAGTTACACCTCAGAACAAAGGTCATTGGCCACTCAAGTTCATGAAGATTTGGGATATTTAATCCCTTGAACAAAGGAATTCACTCTCTTGTGCTTTCAGGACCCTTGGGAATCTTGTTGCTTGGGGTGCTCTCCTGCATTCTCCCATGTAGCCTATGCCCATGTGGACCCCCCACACAATGGATTAATGGACTGCAACTATGTAGTAATGGACATATTTCCAACATGGAAAGGAAACTCTGGACACTCGCTTTGCTTCTAGCTCTACTGAAACCCCAGCTACTCTTCTCCTATGACTGCACTAAGGGAAATGGGACTTTGGAAACCAAGGAATGCGATCCCACAAAAATAAAGCCTTCTATCATCTCATCCTCTCATGGGTGCCTCAGGAAATGCTTATTCTAGTGATACCCCAAGAACCCCACTCCCACTGATAATAATTGGAGCAGGTCTTCACATAGTGAACAGAGGTAAAAAGGTCAGTTTCAGCTCCCTAAGAGAGCGGTAGGCAAAGATTAGGCATAGCCATGTGGCCAATGCTTAATATAAGTCTTCAGCTATTTTGGAGGTCAAATAAGGAGTAAAGAATCCTTATTTCAGAAATTATACAGAGAATCTAAGATGGTGGTGGAGAAGTGGAAGCTACAATCATGTCCTGCCAGGACCAAACAGGATTTACAACTAAATTGTATAACAATCATCCTGAATAACCAAATGAACACTAGCTGAACAGAAGTCCTATAACCAAGGATTTACAGAAGAAGCCACATGGAGACTGATAGGAAGGGCAGAGACTCAAAAGGCTGGCCCCACTCTCATGGGCATGGTTGGGGTTCCAGAGGGATATCTCAGCTGCAGGGAAAGCACCCTGAGAAGCATGGGTTTCAGCTCCAAGCCAGGCTCCCCAGCCCAGAGCACCAGAGTGGGAAAAGGCACCCACATAACATCTGGCTGTGAAAAGCAGCTAGGTTTCTATCTGCCAGGGAGAAGCAGAAGTCTGCTAGAGACACAGGTGTGCTCTTAAAGGAACAATTAAAAAAAAAATTGTTCTCAGCCTCTCACCTTGGACTTTGGCAGAGTGGAGTTGCAGAGCTACTAGGAGTTGGGTGGGTGGGGCTGGCAGAAGAGTCTGAGGTTTGTGACTCTGGGAGAGAGCTCGAAGGACAGCCACTTCTCAGTTTCCTGCCATGTGAGTCTCTCCAACATGGGAACTTGCTTCATTGAAGGATGCAGACTGAGAAGTCAATAAAATCTTGCAATACAGAAATCCTCGTCTTTTGTAATCTGATCGTGAAAATGACATTCTGTTACTTTTGCAGTATTCCGTTCATTAGAGTCAAGTTACTAGGTTTACCCCACACTCAAAGAGATGGCGTGCACAAGAGTGTGGATTCTAGTGGGGACCATTTGAGCACCATCTATGAAAATGTCCGATCACATACAATCATCATACCTCTAACAATGCATCCCATTAGCCACAGAAGCTTGACGATTATAGTGAAGTTGTTTTTCTTTGGTTTAAAGTTAAATCTGAATTACCATAAGTAAAATTTTATTTCAAAGTTCTATAAGGCTAAATATTTAATTCACACGTTGGTTTTTAAGGTTCTAGACCTGTGTGAAAGTATTATTGCCTATTTCTCAGATGAAGTGCCAGGTAGTTTTGAAACAGAAGTATCTGAAAAATTATGGTGCTTTGTAAGTATTTATTATTTCCCTTGAAAACAAAAAAGGTTTGTTGTCATCAGCACCGTTCCAGTTAATGAACTGGGTTTGCAGACCTCTCCTTGGAGCAGCTTTACTGAATCAGTCGTGTTTTACAATTAGTGAAGCATCTCAAATCATGGGAAATTGTGGTGTTTGCTCCAAAAATAGGAGGAATTATTGTATATTCTTATGATCTGTACTTGTCTAACTGTAGAAATAGAAACTTGTGTCCAGTAGAGTGTCAACAGTTGTTAATTCATTCTGTCTTGGAGATGGTAATCTTTGGTAAGTACAACGTGTATTCTAATGGACCAAGAATTAGATTAGTGATAAGAGACCAAGACATAGTCCTGGTTGGTGTGCTCAGTTGGTTGGAATGTCATCCCATATACCAGGAGGTTGCAAGTTCTATCCCTGGTTGGGGTGCTTGTGGGAAACAACTAATCAATGTTTCTCTCTCATACTGATGTTTCTCTCTCTCTCTCTCTCTCTCTCTCTCTCTCTCTCTCTCCAAAAAGCAATTAAAAAAATAAATGGCTCCTTTTTGAAAGCTGGTAGCTTTTGAAGAAAAGAGAACATAGAAAAAAATTATATAACATAATGATGTATCTAGGATGGCTCTTAAAACAACCTTTCTATTTTACTTTTGCAGAAATCAAGGCACACTCCTATTTGTATTTGAGGTACAGATAGGAGCAGCAGCTGTTTTTTCATGTGTTAGAAATTTATTTGTGTAAGCATTCAGACATTTTTAGGTGGGAAAGATGATAGCAGATTTCACTGCAAGGTGCAGCAGAAAACCATACTGGAAAGAACGGGACAGCTGCTGCAGGATTGGCAATGGCATCATTCCAAACGAATGTTAGACGAGAGCACCTCATTGGGGAGAAACTTAAAATAATAATTTAAAGCTCCATGAGGCAAGATATGTTCCACTTTAAGCCACTAAGAAATAGTACCATCAATGAAAAAGGTCAACTTCTAAGTACCTAAAGGGTTATAGAGCAAACAAGAAAAATTTGTATTTGTTGAATTACAAATACGAGTGTTCCTTAGGAGGGCCACTGATTATTATTAATGGCAAATCCTGTAAATACAAAATAAAACCAAAGTTACTGATCACATAATTTAAAATTTACATGTGATAAAGGCAAGGGATCCTGTCAAACATTTACTCCACTGACATTATCTACAGAATCTGTACACAGTGATTCCTTATGCACAGCAAAGAGTTGCCATAAAAATGACACTATATGCAAATCTGCACACTGATCCACCAGAGTGACTCTCCATGTCCCCAGGAGGGGAGTTACAGTTTAAAGCAGGATACTTGAGATTTCATTTCCTCAATCACCTTATCATAATCCCAAATATACATTTCAGGGTTTGTTTTTGTTTTGTAGACAAAAAAGGGGTCACATACTAAACCTGACAAGCTCAGGGAGGCCTGCATGGTGGCCTTACAAACTCAGAGGCCTAAAGTAACCACATAGGATGGTCAGAATTTAAAACTTCTTAACTAAAATCAAGTCATGGCAGGTAGTTATGTCATAGGCTG
This sequence comes from Miniopterus schreibersii, assembly GCF_964146895.1. Lineage (NCBI taxonomy): Eukaryota > Metazoa > Chordata > Mammalia > Chiroptera > Miniopteridae > Miniopterus > Miniopterus schreibersii. The sequence continues at coordinate 2,179,830 of NC_138122.1, read as the reverse complement.
GTATCTTCCCTGACAAAGGTCAATCTTTACATTAAGTGAGCCTGTCTATTGTCTATTTGCATCTATGATTACATACCTTTGGAATGTCAGGGTAATTTCCTTTTTTTCTGGACCCCTCATTGCACCAGAGCATAGACCACAAAACCCCTCCTTGTTACTATTATTGTGTTAATTGTTAACTTTTAACTATCCTGTACCCACTTATGTAAAAGAGGTATGTGTCTACTTGTAATACTTTTTATCCCCTGCTTTCTCCCACCTCCTTAATCTAGCACCAGTGGATTTCATGTGACCCACTTATACCTCCTCCTTTGATTCTAATGTATAAAATAAGGTACAAAACTGCCATTCTCTGGAGCATTTTCTCATTCTGTTGAGATTTTGCTTCCCAACAACTATTGTCCATTTAGCTCAAATAAACTCATAAAAATTTTCTACAGTTTTAAATGTTTGTTACATTGACAGTTTATTTTTAGAGACATTTGGCAAAGGTTGGCTGTCCACTTCCCCCCTCACCATCAGCACTGGCTGCTGCTATTGAGAAAGACACAGTAGACTCATGACTTGAAAGTTTGACTACAGTATGACACACATACAAGAAGTCGAGGTGCTGAAGCCCAGGAATGAGAAAGGCCACAAATACAATACTGGGCCTATACCCTTATGAAACTCTCAAAATCCTTACAGAAGGGGCTGGCTTGGTCCTTTTTACTTTTGTTGTTACTCAACTTAGCCTGGGATAATAGAGGACAATGCATACTGTTTGGCTCCCTTTCCTCACAATTTACATGCATCAGTAGAGATGGGGGTGCTTTAGGCCTCATTTGCTTTCCTAAAGGGCCAGCTTCTAATAGATCTAGTGCAGAACCTCCACCAAGATAACTATTATTATCCACAATTTAGTATCCTTCAGATAGGATCCATAATAGTTAAGCAGGTATGGACTGTCACACTCACTCAGCATGGTGAGTTCTTGTTGAATGTCCTGTCTCAGCCTCAGATTATTCCAGATCGATGATTTTATGGCAACCGCTTTGAGAACGATTATCGATGCCTTTGAACATCTCTGGATCTGCTTTTAAGCTCAGCATGCCTGGAGTTCCAGCCACACCTGGCCGTGAGCCATGGCTGTCAGGATGGCCAGCTGTGGATATTCACGTGGGCAATGCGCAGCCTAAGCCCTGGTCCCACTTGGTGGGTGGCCGGAGCCCAAGGCTACCCCAGCCTCCATGGGTCCAGGGGGTGAGTGGGTGGCTCAGTGGCAGCAGAGGACAGCATCTCCATGCATGGGGCTGGGCAGGGCTCTGAGGGGCATGATCTGTAGCCACTGCCTCCACAGCTGCTGCTCAGCTGGAGCCCTCACCTCCAGAGCAGCTGTTGTTTATCCAAGGAGATAAAGCTAGTTCAAGGAATATTTTTAGATTGATATCAGGTCCATTCTTGATCTTGATAAACTACACACTACAAATGCTATAGTGGACAGTGCACTGGACTGAGACCAAGATTCAAATCCTACAAACTTTGTCCATTTTTTTCCTCACAGTATCCTATATCTGAAACTGGAAAGTACCTTGTCAATAATTATATATCAATAATGCTTGTTTAACATATAAATGAATGAATGAAATCCTAGTTCTGTGATGGACTGCTGAGTGAGTATGGACAATTTATTTCCCTTCTCTAGCCTCCAGTTCCCTCATATTTAACATGAGAGTTTTGGTTTGGTTAATCTTTAAAATTCCTTTTAGTTCTAAACTTTTTTGATTGAATAATAATAAGTAACATTTGTAGCGTGTGCTCTGTGCTTTGTGCTGTAATTTGCACAATAATGCCACTTAATTCTAAAACCACCCCATGAAAACAAGCCTACAAGGAAAACAGCTAACAGCCAGTGGTTATTTTGATTTTACTCTCCACCAGACAGACACTGTTATTAACTCATTGGAATCCTCCTCTCCCCGGGGGACATGCAGAGGTTTAATTTGTTCGAGGTCACGTGAGTGTTAAGGGGTGGAGCCCGACCCTGAACCCAAATGGTCCAATTTCAGAGCCTACCTACTTAATCACATTATTGTACTAAATAGTAACTTTTTAAAAAAAATCCTCACCAGAGAATATTTTTTCCATTGCTTTTTAAAGAGAGTGGAAAGGGGATAGAGAGAGAGAGAGGGGAGGGGGAGAGAGAAACATCGATGTGAGTGAGACACATGGATTGATTGCCTCCCACATGCACCCTACCGGGACCTTGGATAGAGCCTGCAGCTGAGGTACATGCCCTTGACTGTAATCGAACCCAGGACCCTTCAGTCTGAGAGCCGATGCTCTAACCACTGAGAAAACTGGCTAGGGCCTAAATCATAACATTTTAAGGTTAAAACTGTGGGCTCATTCTGTTCAATTAAATGAGTACAAGCTTCTTTATGGCCACAAACTTCTTTCTTTTTTCTTCCATTACGGACTCTGAGAAAGAAGCTAACTACTAAGAAGGGCTCCTAGTGGCTAACTGAGCTCAAATTAAAACAAAAACAGGAAAACCAGAGGCTAGCGGCCATTTTTTCACAGGGGCCTCTTCTGAAAACCACTCGGCAGGGAAAACCCTGCACTGAGCTGCCTGCCTCCTGCGCTGAACTGCCTGCCTGCACTGTGTTTCTGCCGTCTGAGCCAGCTCTGATAAAAGAGTTCCTGGAGTCCTACTGCAGGAACTGGGACTGAGACCTTTCCAGTTTAATAGAAGTTGTGCAGCTATGGCCCCATCAGCATCTTCACCAACCGATCAGAACAGCTCAATCCTGACGGATCAGGACAGTGTCTTTTGGGCCAATCAAGCTGTGAGTACTTGGAGTCCTTATTTGCGTGAGGACGGACCATTCAGTGACCAGGGGCTGCTCCTGGGTCATTCTCTGCGCACAGCCATGCTGTATCACACTTGAGCTCTTTGCATTGAAAAAGTTTCCTTCCTCACCACACCCCAAACTGGGGATTTGATTCCTGTTGGCACTGAATTGGCACCAATGACCATTGGTTGACACTTTTCATAAAAATTATTTTCACTCCAATACATTAGCCTTTTAATTTCCAATGTACAGTCCTAAGAAAGTCTTAAATTTTTAAATAAGTTTCTAGTTTGATACATCTTCTATGATACCACACAGTCATTTAAATGGTGGGTGGAATTTATCATAATGAGTATTAGTGGTGTTTCAAAGATTGGTAATGGAGAAATACTTACTGAAGTAATGTCTGCGGTATGGTGGGTGGATGTTTGGCTTGCTCTAAAAAATTTAGCTGAAAATTTTAGAATTACCCAAATGTTTGGACTGTGGGGCTTTAATGTTCTGGCTAACAGACAGCAGGAAAACAATCAACCTGTGCAGAATTAAGAAGGTGAGGTAGAGATGGTGTGGATCCATCTGTTTAATTTAATTTAATTTAATTTAATTTTAATTTTCTTAGACTCATACTCAAGTACTCCAAGCCTTCATTTCTTAACATCTATTATGACTAAGAATATGTTAGTTGTATATCTGTATGGGAAATCTGAAGTGGGATTAGGGGCAATTTTCTAAATTAGCTTTTTATTTATTTAAGAGAATTGAGATGCTGGTGAGGATATGGACAGGTATGAGCATAGTCATCTACCCTGATGGGATCCACTGAGTAGATTATCAGTACTTGCTTCAGTTCATCCAGCCTATATGTTCATATCCACGTGAATGCGGATGATATTATGTAGAATAGTGTTAAGGAGAAGTAAAATACTAAATGAGTTTAGTGGGGATTGAGTGTTCAGTAGGGAAGTGTTGTTATCAGCCAGGGGACCCATTCTAATACAGACTTTAGACTCTGCAAAATGAGGTTTTGGAAAGAAGGGTGAAATGGGTCTTTTGAAGTTGAAAGGTATCATTGTGTCTCCCTCTGTGAAATGTTTTTGAGTGATGCTGATTGGTCGGTGGTGCCAGGGCTTGTCCTTTAGGTACACCTCGGTTGGCTGAAGGTGCTGTGCTGCGTAAGGGGCTGTGTGCCTCGGGATGGTGGGGGCTGCTGGCTCTGCTGTGGATGTGATAGGCTGCATTGTTGCCAGTGGAAATGGGAAAAGCACTTCAGGGGCCACACATTGGAGGACAAGGTAGGGTGGTAAGCTTTGTTGAAGCTGAACCAGACACAGAGGGCTGTCCTGGGTTCAGCTCCATCCCACTGTGGAAGAAGTCCAGCTTTGTCTTCATCAAGCCCAGAAGAAAGGCCAAGGTCTAAAAATTCTGTGCCGTTGGTTCAGTTCACATCAAAGCTTAGTCCAGTTCAGCGTCTGCCCCTGTCTGGCTAGTGTAGTCCCGATCCTGGCTGTGCTATGGCTAGTGCTGCATTGTTGTACCCAGGCTCATGCTTAGAGCTTTCACTTGGAGTTCGTGCACCTGCCAGGACCCAGGGAAGGACCAGGTGCTCTTTCAAACTAACCAATTTCCTAATTCTTCTGGGCTTCTGCTGGGCCCTTTCCCTAACCAATCTATCTCCTAGATCTCTGAGGTCCCCTAGCCTGGACTATGAGTATGATCCTTTCCAAGGCTAGACAGACCTTTATTGTCCCCATCTTGGCTCCTATTGCGCATGCCTTGTAGTAGAAAGATCTTCTCCTGGGCCATCTTTGCTTCTGTTGGGCATGTGCCCAGCTGAAGAATTTCTTCTTTATTGTGTATTCCTCCCCCTCATAGTCCAGGGGAGGGGACCAGCTGTATCCTGGAGACATGGGAAAACTGGCCCTTCCTCCCTACAAGGGAGAGGGAAGGGTCTTAATCCCCTTGGCGAGGCAATGCTGTGACCCCCTGGGATGTCTGAAGTTGTAACTTCCAGACTTAATGAGGCTTATTGTCCAATTCAGCTTCCTGGTTTGTAAGGCTTCTTAATGCCTGATATCCTTTGCTCCCTTCCCTTATTAATAGCTAGCTACCCACATTAACACTGTCACATTATACCACATGCTCAGTGTCATAAGGTTAAGTGGCCAGTTCAAAACTTACCAGGAATGAGTTTGTGGAGCCTAATCTGGGATTAAGAAGTCCTGGGTTCTAGTCTAGGTAATGCCATTGACTTAGCTGTGTGAGCTTGGAATCATATGAAACTTCTCCAGGCCTTTAATTTATAAAAGGATAAGGTAAGCATAGATCTGTGAAAACCACTTCATATTCTGCTATAGGTTCTGTTGAGGTATTTCAAGAGTGACCACAATGTCCTAGTCCACCCCCACCCATCTCCCATCCAACACGAGCATTTCTGCATGTTGCCTATTTTATATAGGACCTTTTTCTTCAGAGGTTTTTTTTTTTTTGTTTATTTTTTTTACAGTATCTAGTTCTTAAAACATTCTATAAAATCCAGTTCAAGATTATTTGACCTAATTATCATTTAAAAAATCAATTATACTCTGAAAACATAATTTAAGAGAATTCTAAATGGGAGAAAAGAAGAGTTTGGGTTTAATTCTTGTTCTTCTAGCTTTTAAAAAAAGTTTTATTATTTATTTATTTATTTATTTATTTATTATTTAGCTTTATTGTTGAGAGTATTTACAGCTGTTCCCTGTTTTTACCCTACTCCACTCTGTTCCTGCCCCCCCACAGAGCCTTCACCTCACAATCTATTGTCTGTGTTCATAGATTATACATTATGCATGTGAATTCTCTAGTTAAGCCCTGCCTGCCCCTTCCCCCCTTCCCTTGGAGCCCTGTCAGTCTGTGCCATGCTTCCACGCCTCTGGACTGATTTTGTTCATCTTGTTTCATAACAAACCAACCCCAAACTTTGTGACTTGAAACAATGATGATAATTTATTTGCTTATGACTCTGCCATTTGGGTACTTTGGGGTATCATCTAGGTCTCTTCTCTGTTCCACATGATATTTGGGGCCACCACTGGAATGACATGAACAGTTGAATCTAAACAGCTTAGACTGAACAGGAATCTTTCTCTTTATGTCATCTCAGGGTCTTTCTGCATAACTTATCTAGCATGGTGATCTCCAGGTAGTTGAACCTCTTATATGGTAGTTCAGTGATCCCAAAGCTACTGTTCCACGAGGCCTGGGTTGAAGCTAAATAACTTCTTATGACCTGGCCTCACAGGTCTATCATTCAGGCAAGTCACTAAGGCCCTACCACATTCAAGGGGAAGGGGATTAGTCTCCAGCTCTCCATCAGAGTAACAAAGAATTGGCACAGCACCCAGCATATTATATATATATTCCCCAATGTTCACTACCGCCCTGGGATGAGAAAGTTACAGATGAGAAAACTGCGCTAAGATGATTCAAGTAACTGGCCCAGGCCACTCAGGTGATAAATGGTAGTCAGGATTCAAACTTTGATTTCTAGTCTTGCTAGAAGACACCTTCTGGGTATTTTGTTCAGTTTCTTTAATGTACATGTTGGAAAAACAAATGAACAAAAAGACATCTGAGGTCCAAAGAAAGGAAAAGAAAGCTTGTTTGGAATCAAACATTTTATCAGCAGAATTAGGATAACCTATGCCCAGAAAGTTAAGCAAAGAGCATAGCTCTAAGCCACTTAGGTAGAACTCCAAGGGAGGGGCTTTGACAGAGCTAGTGGAAGCAGACCTTTGCAGGTTGGGCAACATTAGGTTGGCTGATTTTAGAGGCGGTAATGCTGTAGATGTTCAACAGATACCGGTGGTACTGTGCTCAACACCACCACTTCCAGGAAACTATAAGGACACTAGGAGCAAGTGCTCTCAAAGGCTTTGACCTCAAGTTGAGGTACTTGGTGTGAAATTATTTCACATTGCAGTCTAAAATTTTGTTATGTTCTGTTTAAATGTATTTTAAATGATTGCATTAACTAGGATTAAAACTAAAAAAAGATAACATATATTTTAAAAAAGCAAGTTTTATCCTGTCTTGTATTGGAGAGCATTGCTAAGGATGCCATTGTGTTTAGATTCATCAGCACTTAGCCACTGGGTGGGAGAAAAGGACTCTGTTAAAAAGGGGACTAATTGCAAAAGGTGAACTTGTGTCATACTATTAGTATGGATACAACTATGGCCTATGGTTTCTCTCTTTTGGCAACTGAATGGCAAAGAAAAACAATTTCTTCTTTTAAAGAAAGAAAGTAGAAGCCTACACAGTGTGTATGGATACTGCTAGCAGAGAGATAAAGAGAGAAAAGAGAGAGAACCAGACTCTGGCTATCGAATGACTTACTTTTAGGAAAAAAAACCCCTATAATATAAAATACATTGCCAGGGTTTTTAATACCTGCTGAAGTTGTTAAAAACTCCAGAAACACTGATAGTTGAGGAGGTCCAATCTCAAAGAAATTTGTTTGTAATTACTATGTAAACAGGGGGAAACTTTGAAATAGATGAATAAATGTCTGCAATAGTTAAGGATTTGCATGTAAGATTCCTAAAAGAATAGAGGAGTTTTGTGGTGAGTAGTTGTATCTGTGTGTGTATACTTCAGTGTGTATATTTCTCCCACCTACTTAAAAATGTTGTTAATGTAGCTTTTTTGTAATAATTAATGATACTTTTATTTGCTCCACTTTCCCAACAAAATACTCATTTAAAAAAAAGATAAATGAGGGGGAGAGTAACCCGCTTGCATGAATCACAACAGGAAACCAGGAATGAGAAAAATAAAACTAAAGCTAACATGTTGCTAGAGGCCAGTAGTTGCTCACTTTTATTGCAGGGCAAGTATATAAAGAAAAATAGGCAGCCCCGCAAAGCAAGCCCATATGAGACGATTATTGCTCTTTCTATACCTTAGTCTGCACATTTCTGCAGTCCCCAGAGTATAGTCTAAGGAGATCAGTTTTACACGGGACCTACGTGGAAGGCAGAGATGGAAGGGGGCAGGGAGAGAAAGTGAAGGACGAAGGGGTAAAATCACTGTGCGGAGAGAATTCACCTTGGTTCACGTGACTTCTGGGAGCCAAAATGAATTTCCTTATTGTCTTTAGGAAAATCTATAAATTCATCAGAACTTCTAAGACTTTACACTCTCTACAGGATTAGTTTTTGAAAGTTTTTCCTTTTGAAAACTGCAATAATATCTTCCTTAGCTCCAACCTAACGCGGCCTCCAGCTACACAGCTGGGCACCCTGCACCCTCGGGGCACTGTGGGTGTCTGCTGTGCTAGCTGGGGGCTGTCTCCAGCAGCAGGGAACTGCAGGGCCCCATTCTCAGCCAAAACTGACCTCGCAGGTTGGGTGCCAGGTCCGTCAGCTCTTTCCTCAGGGTGCGGTGAGTTGTGCTTTCCCCTTAGCCCACCTTGCCCCTCCCCACACAGAGGCACAGCCTCTGTCAGCACTTCCAGCTGGAAGGTTATCACACCAGCCTGTGGTGCATCAGGTAACTGCGCCCGCAGAACATTAGGAGAATTCTGTAAGGGACACGTTTATATTATTTTTGCTCTTACATTTCTAGAAAGAACGTATTCTGATGAGCCAGAGGAGGGAAGGTGGCACAGTTTATAGTGTCACTTAAACTCCCACAGGCAGCCTTTTCCAGCAGATTTGCGTCTGGCTGGACATTTCTCCGTGTAAATCACTGGCTACCCTTCCTGCTCCTCCTTTAACCTTCAGATCCTCCTGGTAAGGCTGACACGTTAATTCCCAGCCCCTTAATGAGAATGAGTTCTGGAAGAAGGCTTAGAGCAGGAATTGGCCTCTAAACTGTTGAGTTTTGCCGAGGATTTTGCCTGCCTTTACCCATGGAAGCTGTATTATTTTTCACCTACCTTTGAAAAGGCTGGAGAGCTTTCACTCTGCACTTTGAGAGAGATTTTCTCTGCTCTTCAAAAATCCGGAATATGCAACAGGAAGCGCCAATCCAGATTATTTTTATAAGTGTATTTATGTTAGTTCTAAAGACAGCACGTCTCTTCCCTATGTCACATTCATCTGCAGTTCATAAGGTTCTAGAGCATGGTTCTCCCCTCCTGCGACACCCAGAGCAGTGCCCTGAACATGGTATTGTTCCTGGAGGGAAAACATAATACAATTTTTGTACATTTTCAAATAGTTGTTGAGCTGTTGACCCTAATTGTTTTCAGAAGGCCATCTAAGGCAGTGCTTGTACTCTGGGAGCAGGGAGGAGGCCATATAATGCTCCCCTGTTAGCATATGTGCCAGCCAGTTTGTTCTCAGTTGATTTCATATTGTATTCTAAGAAGCCAGGTTCCCCTGTAAAGTGTCCCCAAAGTGGGGTACAGGGATATATGGACTGGTGGGAATTTTGTGTCTTTCTCCTGCTTCAACCAGAGAAGAGCTCCCTCTATCTTTTTAAAAGTTTATTTGGAAAAAATAAGTTTAGCTGGCTATTTTAAAGTTCGAAAAATACTGGAGTATGAAAAAAGATTGGAATTCATGACCGTAGTCCCACGGCTCTAGGACACAGGACAGGAACGTTCCATGAGTCTGGGTGAAGGAACAAAGATGCGCACTTACTAAATGACATTGGGATAGTCCTCAGCAGACCCAACAGGTCCCGGCAGAGGGGGTTGTGGTGGGTGTGGTAGAGAGTTTTGAGGGTTCTGATAAAAGCAGGTTGTGAGCAAAGGGATCTGCTACCTGTCACATTACTTTTCCCCTTTTAATCTCTTCTGACCCCACTTATGACTCTCTTATTGTCACATTCCCTCATTCATGATGGGGAAGAATGATAGCCAGGTTCTGACACATTCTGGAATAGCCATACAGAGAGTATGAAGGATTTTAACAGAATGAAACAATCATATGAAAAGAACTTTCATTCCAACCAGGGTTAAGTGATGTATACCTATCAGTCAGTGTTGCTTTAGGAAAATAGTAAGAGGAACCAGTGAGCTGGATTCCATTGTTTGGTAAGACCGTAATGTCACCCGAAGGCATCCAGGATGGGAGAGCACTTCAACCGGACTCCCCTCTTCCAGACGTTCTGCGTCAGATTGTTCCTGATGGGATTGACTAAGGCACATGGCAGAAATTTCATCTCTGGGATTTCTTTTTCCCTCTAAATGTATAATGTGAAGAGGCAACTTAAAGGAAAGAGATTCTCTCCATTTCACACTTAGCCCTTGCCAAGGAATGTAGCATCAAGCTGGATGGATCTTCTCAAGGGAACCTGAGTTAAAAATATCCTTTCTTGCAATACCTCCTAGCGTCCTCGCCTCCCCAGAAGCCTGGTGTCACCTTTGGCTCCAACCCACTTTATCACTTTTCTAATTCCACTAGGTTTCCTTCCTTTTCTCTATGACTCTGTCAAGGGACTGGCTAATGATCAGGTGTCAGATTTCTGTGGCTGTGCCGTCTCTGAACGCACTGAGGGTGGCAGGCAAGAGGAGCATTCTTGATGCTACAAGGTTGAGTCTTGCACTAATGATACACTTTCTTTGCCAGTTTTGGACCAAGAATATGGCTGCATAAGAAAGAAAAATGCCTCTGAAGATAAATGCTGACTTTGGTTCCACAAGAGAGTATTGTAGTTCAACCTGAGTCTTTTCTTTCCTTTGATTAAATCCATACTCCGGTTGAAGGAGGGCGAGAGTTTCAGTGCAGGCCAAACCAGCAAAAATGTGCTTTTTTCCCCACTGTTGATTTGGTGTTTTTACTTTTATACCTGATATGTTTGGTAGTTTTCTTAACAAATAGATACATATTAGAAATTCTCTTATCCAACCTCCAACTCACTGACTAGGCAGATTAACTAAGGCTCCCCTTTCTCTCTGTATTAATATCTGTGTGATATTAATACAAATCTAACAGTGTAGTGAGCTTACTTCTCCATAAATTGAGTACCCAAGAGTCAGTAGTGTTTGTTCCCAAGCCCGTTTCTGCCGATTTTACTTGTTATTAGATACATAAAATGTTTCTATATAAACTAAGTTGAATGCTTTGAAAACACTTGAGAAAATAGAGGCACTAGATATTTGCTCTTGAATTAAGTATGGTAAAGACAACTATAAAAGGTAAAGGTAATAGCCTAAATATCTAGAATGATTCTAGGTACTTTTAATAATTACTCCAGGGCAACAACTTTAAATCAAGACTGTCCTGTGTAAATTGGGGCATATTGTCACCCTAGGTAAATGAGATATGATTTACCAGACCAGGCATATGAAGGATGAAAGATATTTCAATAAGTGGAAACTGCAAGAGCAAAGATGCAAAGGGAAGCATGTGCTGTGCGTGTGTGTGCATGTGTGTGTGTGTGTGTGTGTGTGTGTGTGTGTGTGTGTGATAGAGAGAGAGACAGAGAGAAAGAGGGAGGGAGGGAGAGAGGGAGGGGGGAGAGGGAGGGAGAAAATAAGGCTTGGTTTTGTAGGTCACAGATATATCAATTATTCAATTATTTTATAGAAGAAGAACATGCACTTTGTTTTGTTTAAACTTTTTAATGAAGTAAAATTTATATAGAAAAAGACTCAAATCATAAATGTACAGCCTAGTGAATTTTCCCCAGGGTAATGTAACCTGGCACCCAGCACCCAGAATAAGAGACAGACTGTTACCAGTACCCCAGAAGTCCCTCTCCTGACCTTGACCAGTCAATATCCCTTATCAGGGAAGCCCTATCCTGGATCCAAGCATTATAGATTAGCTCTGCCTGGTTTTGCACTTTATGTAAATTGAATTTTGCAGAATGCAGTTCTATTTAGCCGGGCTACTTTTAACCAACATCATTTTCCTGAGGTCCATCCATGCTGTTGACCGTAGTTGTATTCAAGCATGATTACACAAAACTGTGCTTATCCATTTATTCTTGGTGGATATTTGGGCTGTTTTCGGGCTTTGGCTATTACATATAATGCCAAATGAATGAACATTTTTGAATATGCATTTTATTGAATGTATAAACGTTTTTGTTAGATGTATACTTAGGAATAGAATTCCCAGATCATTGGGTATATGTATGTGCAACTTTAGCTGATATGGAAAATGGTTTTCCCCAAACAGCTGCATTAATTTACTCCCCCATCAGTAGGTTTAGAGTTCCAGCTGCTCCACTTCTGTACCATTACTTGGTATTTCTGTCCTTTTATTTAGCCTTTCTATATAGTAGTTCATTGTGATTTTAATGTTTTCATAGAATTACTGGCCATTTCTATATCCTCCTTCAAAAATGCCTATGTATTTACATTTTCATACATTTTTATGATCTCACAATCTTATTTTCATTATTTATAAAACTAGCTGTGGATTTAGATGATTCATGAACCCAAGGCACACCCTGGTGATGACTGGTGGAAAGGGTAGGTTCTTATATTAGTTCTCTTTACATTTTAACAGTAGGGAAAATAACAGGTTAGAGTAGTGCTTTGTAACTACCCTCCCTTGCTGCTGGCAAATTCCTGAAAGCCAAATAAACTCAATGCTTTGGTATTTTTGTATCCATAAAATGAAAGGCAGCACTGAGCTGGAAGTGGTTAACACGGTAGGGCACCTCAGGGTCAGCTTCCTAGTGACCTGATGGAGTTGAGGAGGTGGATAATTTTTTTCCATTTTCTGATGGACATCTAAATTACAATTACTTTAGTTTGGATTTAAGAAATTATTTTTAAAGCATTTTTGTTTTGAAATAATTTTGGACTTATAGAAAGTTTGCAGAAATAGTAGAGTTCCCATGTAACGTTCATCTAGCTTCCTCTAATGTCAATATCACATAACTAATAGAATAACTAGTACCAAAAATTAACATGGACACATTTTTAACTAACCTACAAATTCTATTAGAATTTCAGCAGAGTAGTGTTTTTAAAACTTCATGTAATGACACAATGATTCTCAACTTTGACTACACATTGTTATCACTGGGGAATATGCATATATGTTAAAATTGTATATATTTAATACATGCAACATGACTTGATATATGTATACATAGTGAAATTACTCCATCCAATCTAATATTACATATCTCCTTACATAGTTACCATTTCGTGTGTGTGTGCGCGCGAGTTGAGGACACCTGAGATCTATCCTGCAACTTTGCACCCTTTGCCCAGCATTTCCCCATTTCCCCCACTGCCTTGTCTCTAGTAGCCACTATTCTACTCCCTGCTTCTATGTATTCAAAATTTTAGATTCCACTTATAAAATCATGCAGTTATTTTTTTCCTGTGTCTGGTTTATTTCACTTAGCATAATATTGAAGACTTCATTATATATTCTGAATATTATTCCTCGATCAACAGTTACGTTGTGTGTATAAGCCGCTCTGTGGCTAGGGCTTTTCACTTTCTTAATGCTTCTCTTGATGAATGTAAGTTCTCGATTTCAAGGTAGTTCAATTAATCTTTTTTTTTTTTCTTTTTGGTTTTTAAAATATTTGCCTATCCCCAAATCATGAAGATGTTTTCATGTCTTCTTATGTTTCTTATCTTCACTTATAAAAGCACATTGAGTGACAAACAGGATTTTAAGAAGATCAAAAAGCACATACATGCAGGATGGCTTGTGGGGAGAGGTAGGAGACAGGAATGCTAGCCAGGAGGCTGTAGCATCCACCTAGGTGTCAGGTGTAAAATAAGCCTGGACTAGGAGAGCAAGAAAGAAAGGGAAAAATAGAAACTATTTTTCACTGAAGATGTGGGGCAGAACTTCTTGCTTGATTGAGTGAGAGAAGAGTGGATATAAAAAATCTATCACTTTGAGACTTGCTTGGATTCTGGCAGAATGTAAATATTTTTATATTGCAGAATTCAGCCTTTTCAGAAATATACTTTGGGAGATACTGTGGCCTCTCTTATTATGAAGGTGTTGAGTAAGTATTTTCCATGTGCAGAGAACAGAACATGTATATCCTCATGTTTTAGAAAGTGTAATCCTAGACCAAGAAAGGATTGGAGATGTCTGCTGGGGAGATTGCAGGTCTTTATTGGCCAGTCATCTATATGATGAGTAGGTACAATCCTGACTGGAGCAGAGAGTTGACACAAATAACCCCATAATCTCTTTAACAATTGTAGTGAGTTATCTGCCTTGCAGCTCCACGCTGAGTCAGGTAGGCCATCTACCACTGAGAAATCCACATGTGTTTAATGCAAGAAGGGTTGGATTTGTCTAGTTTACTTTTCTGAACCAGTAATTGGTATATTTTACTGAAAGTCCTTCTTCTGCCCCCTTCCCTAGAATACAGACCTTCATTTAAGTGGCCTGGGACCCTCAGTTGCCCAGACTTGAATACAATAAGGTCATGAGGGAAAGATCTATGCAAACATTTCATAAAATGAAACCTGGAGTTCAGATTTTTTGTTACTACTTCATTTTCACTATGGTCCAGGAGAAGATGTGTTTCTATGTTTTGAGTAAACAATTTTCACCATCAGATTGGAGACTGAGGTAAAAGCACTCCTGTCCTTTGCTAGGTCAGGATGCTGTAGCAGAATAAAAAATCCACCAATTTCTATTATCAGCTTGTTTTGTTCAGAGGAAACAATGGAATGAGTAGAGCATAAGATATGCAAAGACTCTGATTTTTAAAAGATTCTAATGTCACTTCTGATTCTCTTATTCTTGAACGTGTTTACCTGCCTTTGTTCCTGATTTGTGCTCGTGGGACTGAGAAGGAATCTTTTGCAGAAGATTCTAGTTCCATAGTAGAGCTTTATCTATAGGTCCATTTATTTGTTCTGTGCCATATCCTGAACCATCCCATCTGGTTATAACCTTTTGGAGAGCCTTGTTCTTTGCATTCTTGAATATCCTAGCATATCGCCTTACATTTAGAAAACACTTAGAAAAAGTATTTTAAAAATCAGTTGAGTAGAATAGGGAAATGGGAGTGAAATGTAGACACTGAGTCTTTTCTGTATGGCCCAAACTTACATATCCACCCTTACCTTTGACCACAGGCTCTTATAGAACCTATCCTTTAGCCACAATGGCCAGTTACCCATCCTTGAACTTTCCCTACGTACACACCTATATGTGATATGCTCTTATAATTCTGCCTGAAAGTAGAGAGAGATTGGGGCAGAAGAAAAATTTATAGTAATAATGGCCCAAAATGTCCAAGTTTGATTAAAATATATAAACCAAAGTTCTGAGAAGGTCAACAAACCCCAAGTAAAATAAATGTCGGGAAAACCACATTCCTCGCCTCAGTGACTTGACACATTTCTGTTCCTTCAGCTTGGCTGACCTTTTCCTTTCAAGGGAAAGGTCTCCCATAGACACTTCAAAAAAGGTATCCCAGTGGCTGACAAGCATACAAAAGCTATCTTCATTATTACTTACTGAGAAACGTAAATGAAGATCATAGGAGGTACCACTACGCCTCCATATCATGGCTTAAATTCGCAAACTAGCAACACTAACTGTTAGTGACAAAGTGAAGTGAGTGAAACTTGAATACATTGCTGGTGGTAAACTGATAAAGCTGCTTTGAAAAAGCTGCATAGTGGGATCTAGTAAAGCTAAACACACAGTCTGTGATTCACTTGTGAGTATCTGCCTATCGATAGACCAAAAATGTTCACAGTAGTAAAAAACTGGAAACAGCTGAAATATCTATCAATAGTTGAACGGATAAAAAAATTGTATTATATTAACACAATAGAATATTACATGGCAATGAAAGAGCAAATGAAAGCTGCATACAGCATGGACAAATCTTTTAGACATAACAGGAAGTGAAATAATCCAGAGAAAAAAGAGTGTATATTGTATGATTACATTTACATGAATTCCAAAAAAAGATAAACTAATTTCTCATATTAGAGACCAGAATAGTATTTGTCACGAAGAGGGTATGACCTGGGAGGGAGGATTAGGGAGCCCAGTATCTTGCTGAAAATATTCTGAATCTTGAGCTACCAGGTGATGGTAACACAGATGTTTACATGAGTATAATTTTTTTGAGCTGAACACAATATTTATGTACTTTATTTAAGTTAAATATCAATGAAAAATAATTATGAATGAAAAGAAAAAGCAGAATGTAGTCAGCACAAAAATCAGTGAAATGCAGATTTACTAAATAACTGCTATAAATACCATTATGAAAACAAAATCAAGTCTAAAAAATTAGAAATGAAATATATTGTAAGAACAATTTTATTGCAAGAATATGGCTTTTTAAAGATTATAATGACATTATTTGGAGTAGGGGTGAAAAACGGGTAACTAAAAGCAAAATAAATCAATCATCTTATATAAAAAGAGTAAAAAGTACCATTGATTTTTTTAATTACTGCTTTTAAGTATAGGAAATATGGAATGTAGGAAATAAAAAAATATATTAAGAAACCTGTGGTTGTCAGACTTGAGGTTTTTTTTTCTGTTAAGACACACAAAACTTAAAAAACAGCTTCTTTATTCTAAATTTTTGTATTAACTAGTAAGAAACACGAATTTTTGTCCCAATCAAGATCTTTGAATTTGAGCCCTCCTCTGTGGTTTCCCTCCTTAGCAGTATCCCTAAGGGTTGTGCCCACTGCCCATGGTCCTCCCCCGCCTCCTGCCTCGCTGCAGATGAAGCAGTAAATTGTCGGTGGACACAGCAAACCTGACCCCTGCTTTCTGACTGTGTCCCAGTTGGTGACATTTTACAAAAGAGGTAGGGTGGGGATTATTACTGTACCTAAGACAGGAAGTTTCTGAAGGATGTTGAGAAATCAAGTTTCTCTGCTCCAGATGACCTCTCAGAACTTCATGTATCACCCTCTTCTTTGCACTGCTTGTGTGGGGCAGGCAGTGTTTGCAGTTTTAGGGGGCATGGTGCTTGGGCCAGCCAGGCCCTTGGGTCAGGGGCCACAGGTATTTTTTTAATTAATAGATTCTCTTAATAAAGCTGTATCTCTGCATTGCTGTTCCTTTCCCATCTGCAACTAGCTGCATAACAAGGACTGCTCTTACACTAAATGTATATATTAAAAAAAATAGAAATAAATACATAATAAGAGCAATTTTATAACAAGATATGGCTTTTTAAACTAGATTATTTTGATACTATTTACAAGTAGGGTTGAGACATGAGAAATGATAAAATAAATCAGTAGTCTTACATAAAAAGATGCCCACCAGCTGATTTTGACTTAGGCTAATTCATATTTTAGGACCTGTAACTTGTAATACTCCAATCCTGGTAGCAGCGCTCTAGGAGGAAGCTTGCCTTTGAAAGGACTCAATACAACTCAGGAAAAAGACTAACAGAAGGAAAATAAAAATAAAAGATTTGTTGAAAAATACTGTCAGAATAGAAGGAAGAGATTTCAGGACAGGCGGCTCCTAGTAAACCAGGAACTGGAACCAGAGATTCAGACATTGTCAAGACGCTTTTTCTTTTTTCTCCTCTTGTTTCTACTTGGTTTTATTGTCTCTGTTCCTGTCTGTCGTTCTCCCTCCCCCTCCCTCCTCCTTCATCCTTCCCCTCCCCTTTCCTTGCACCTACCTTTCCTCCCTCCCTCCCTCCCTCCCTCCCTCCCTCCCTCCCTCCCTTCCTTCCTTCCTTCCTTCCTTCCTTCCTTCCTTCCTTCCTTCCTTCCTTCCTTCCTTCCTTCCCTCTCTCTCTCTCTCTCTCTCTCTCTCCTCCCCCTCCCTCCTCTCTGCCATGCTTTTTCCATTTGGTGGGAACATTGGCACAAGCAACTCCAATTTGTATTATTCTAGTTCCCTTAATGGAGAGAGAAAAGCTGATATTTCTTTATTCCAATAAGATTCCCCTGGAACTTTATTCTGATTGACAGACTTTAGATCATATAACCAGTCACTATAGTCAGAGGGGCGGGATATTATGTTTACTTAGACTGAGTTCGGGACTTGGCCTTTAGTCAGAGTGGAAAGATATGAGTTGGATTAAGATCTAAGCTGCTGCCTGTCATGCCTTGCACATAAAAGATATTTTGGATGGTAAACAGTTTTATGTCAAAATATTTTTCTTTCCAGTTTCTATAGATGTTATATTGGTGTTTAGAATTGCTAAGATGTCAGAGATTTCACTGATTTTTTAATCCTTGTTACTTTTCCTGCATGGACGGTATAGAAATATTTTCTTTTTCTTTGTAATGTAGAGAATTGCCAGGAAATGGTTGTGTAAGTTAAATTTTTTGAAAGTAACTTATTCATCTGGCATACATACAGTCCTTTCAATTAATACACAATATATTTTTTAAAAATCCCTTCAGACTTTCTTACATTATTTCTTTGATTTTTATATATTTCTATTTTTCTTGTTTGTTCTTAAAAATAGTGAGAAATTGTACCTTCACAATCTAATAAAACACTTTTTCTAAATTTACTAATAATTTTTACTTCTAGAATCATTCTCATTAAAGTCGAATAAAACAAATATGCCTGCTAACACTTAAAAATTCATGTTTTCCCCCACGAAGTTCTAGCCAACAAAATAAGACATGAAAACAGAAATAAAAAATAAAACTATGAGAAAAGAGACTGGGCACTCCTAATTATTATAATACCTCCAAACGGTTTTCTCCATTTTAAGAATTTTCTTAGTCTTTCTAAAACTCCCCTCTGATCATATGCTATTTTCATGCTCAAAAGTCTTCAGTTGTTTCTCATTGTCTACAGCACCCGTTTTCAAGCCTTTGTGACTATGCATGCCAAGAGTAAACTAATACACACACACATATTCTAGGGAAATAGTATGTTTACCCATTACTACAGAAATGACTTTCTCTAAAATATATATTCTAGTTGAAGATGGTGACAAACATCCTCAACATTGCTAATGTTTGTGAATTGTCTTTATTTTTCTATGGAAGATGGAAGGTTGCATTTTTGAGCCACACTGGCCAGGGTAATGCCTCCATTTTTTTTTTTAGAACAAAATGCTCTCACTTATTTTCTGATAGGGGAGGTAAAAATTCAAGTAAACATTACGACCCCTTCAGGATAGTGGTCATCAGCAATCTGGGATAAGACCTGCAGTGAGAAGATGACAGAAACTGCAGCAGCTGGTCCCAAGGCCGTCTTTGATATCCATCACCACTCCTCTCTTTCCACTCATTTTAGAGTTTCCTTTCCATCAACCAACAGTTTAGCTTATCTCAGTTCCTCACCTGGTGGAGAAATATAGATTCTCTATCAGGGGTTTCCAGTCTAAGTTATCGTGACCTTTTGAGCTACGGCTGCTGCAGTTGCTCACCTGCTCTTATCATCAGGAACTGGGGCACACAGGGGCCCTTGGCTTCCAGGGACTCCCGCAGGCTCCCTTCTCTTACTCTAGAGCAGCAGCCCTAACTTTTCATAGTAATCACGTTCAATCACCACCAGTACACTAATTCTTTTCTTTGACTTCTGGTCCATGGAGATGAGAGTTAAAAAACGGCTACCTGGCTGTTGCTGCTTTCAATTCGGTAAAACTCCTGGAGGAAGCATTTTTTTCAAAGAGCCAGGATCTTTAACCTGGTAGAATCTGGTGACGAAGGAAGGAGGAGCATACGTTTCACAAGTAGGTCACTGGGAGTGATTCAGTCTTACCACTGATCTTTTGTTCTCAGGTTCATGTATCCCAGCTATTGGTGACGGGGGCCGTTCCACCGTGGTGGTTGGCCGATTGCCTCTGTGTGGTGGGGTGTATGGGAGCAGAGCGGATCCCAGGGTCATATGCCCCGTGTTGCACCTCCTTGGCTGTAATATTTCCCTTGGTCTGAGGCAATGTCGGGTGTTATACCGTGTCAATAGATCAGGCACTCATGTTGCGGTGCTGGTGGTGAAAGTAACATGGGCACTAGCAGGGAAGAAAAAACCATTTTCTGAATAGGTATAATCTTAGACAAGTGAAAAGAATCTGATGTAATTGATCTGCCAACAGGTGCTGGATAATTTTAGAGGGCAATATTACTCAAAACATGGTACTTGGACCTATGCTGCTGTGTCACCAATCTGTGATAAGTACAGAAATTAAGAGTAAGTGTCTAGAATTTTTTTTAAGCAATTTGACATTGTAGCATCCAATCATGTGATAATTTTTCTAGAAATTTATTGTATTATTTGAAAATATTTTCTATAGTATTTAGAAGTTAAAAACAAATAAACCTGGTTACTCACACCAAATGGATTGAGAAGCACTATCCTAAAGGTATGGCTCCATATTCAGTCATTAGAGCCAGGCTCTGCTGCTGACAGGTTGGGCAGGACTTAGTGAGAGGGAACCCATTTTACTGTGACCATGCAACACTCCGTCTTTGCCACAGAGCCACTCAGCTCGGGACCCTGAGCCAGCACTAAGCCAAATGAGTGGTTCACTGACAGCTCTAGGAAGGGATGCTGTCTCCCTGAGAACATTTTCTGAAGTAAATACACTTTGTTCGGTAGTCACATGGGACACAAAAATCCTCACACTTTTGGTGCTGATTTCCATAGGTTCATTCAGAAATCTCCCCAAGATCTACTAGTCTGAACTTATGGTAGGCTCTACAGGTATCATGTTGTAATTCCTAGAATCTTCCATTTTTATTTGGAAAAGTGGTCTTTGTGGATATGGTTAAATTAGGGATTTTGAGATTAGGTGATTATCCAGGATTACTTGGGTAGACCCTAAATAAAGCCACAAGGGGCTTTATAAAAGAGAAGCAAGGGGACCTTTGACAAAAACTGAGGAGGAAGTAATGTGGAAATGGAGACAGAGATTGAATTGATGCAACCATGAGCCAAGGAGTGTCAGCAGCCATTGGATGCTGGAAGAGGCAGGAATGGATTTTCTCTTCAAGCTTCCACACATGGCTTCAATCTGGTGATACTGATATTCAATTTCTGGCCTCCAGAGCTGTGAGAGAATAAATGTCTGTTTTTCAGCCACCCTAGTTTGTGGTAATTTGTTATAGCAGCTACAGGAAATGAATATGCACAATTTCCAGGTTTGCTTTTTTCAGCCAAGTAATTTTCCACTTCTCAAAGGTTTATGTATAAATCTAGACCTCACACCTTCCTCCACATGAAATGAATGGCCCAGTACAATGTGAAAGTTCTGACCTCTGGGAGAACCTTCCTTCACTCATAGTGTCCCTCATGCACTAAGCTGCAGGGTGTCAGCAGTCTGCTATTGCCAGCACCAGATATGCTGTAGTCAGTTTTAAAACCAGGTTAGAGCTATTCTTCCTTCTTCACCAGTGTGAGTTGAGGGAGCAACAGGGGGAGGTATATGGAAGTCTGGCTACTTTTTCACTTCATTTATTTGTGCCTCTGGATCTTTACAGGACTGATGCAGAGTTTCCATTGCACAGGAATTGTTCCTCACCCACCTGGTCTTATGAAGCAGCTGATCAGATAGTACCCAGCTTATGATGTGCAGCCCTAAACACATAGTAGGTATTGTGATCAAAGCCAAAGTATTTGCCACTTGGGGTGCTCTATTCAGGAATGAGATGTGGGGAGAGGGAAGATGAAGGCACTCTGACAAGAAGCAGAGCACGCTTGCTTCCAGCCACGGATTGGATTTACAACTAAAATACTGTGTAACCAGCTTGGAAAAGCAAGAGAAGTATAGCTGAGTGGGCATATTTTGAGTAAGGAGCACTGAAGAAACATCATAAGGTCTGGTAAGAGAGGGGGGTGTAGAAAGGGGGAGTCCCCCCTGAAGCCAGTGCTGGGCTGTGAGCCCCAAGGGTTAGAGACTGCAAAGCTCCCTCCCCTTGGGAGTGTGGACTGGCATCCAAAAGCTGGGATCTCAAACCCAAATCCTGGGAGAAAGGAAGGGAAGCCCATGCATGGTGGGCAGAGCAAGCCAGGAGAACAGTGTGCTTGCAAGGAGGGGACCACACCTTCCCAGTAAAACAACACACATAATGGTGGCAACCAGGGGAGGAGACTTTCACCCCAGGTGCTGACTGCAGGAAAGGCTGCCCCATAGGGTGTGGCTTCCAAATAGGGCCCAGAGGGCTGCACTCAGAAGTGATCTGCAGGAGCCCTCTGCTTTCCTGTAAAGCATTATGTAGAACCCCAGAAAGCATCTGAACTGTGTGGTGCTAGGAAAGGGAAGAGAGCCCTCCCACCACCAGAGAGAGGCCCTGAGCTGCCAGCAGGGCAGATTGGGACCCCAGTGGCCAGAGCTACCAGTGGGGTAAATTAAGGATTTTCAACCTGCTCTGAAGGGAGACAGGATAGTGCACAAGGAACTGATCCAGCATTAAAGTCATCAGTTGTGCTGGAGACCTGCATGGGGTTGATTTTGTGACCCCTCCTGCTTGGTTCCAAGGCCCAGAGGCATCAGGACCTCATAGGGTGGGTTCTCTGCCTGTTTGTTGCTTTGTGCATTTTTTATTGTTGGATGAACATCTGTCTTCCTGGCTTGCATTGGGAAGACAAACCAGCAAAAGCTGGGATTTGTGACTGCATTGTGGAGAATTTAAACTGAGTGCCCTGTGGGATCAGCCAACCAGATCTGGAGAAGGAGGGGCCGAGCACATCTACCTCTCCTTCAGGCTAGGAGCACCACTCTCAATAGGAAAGGGGCTGGTTCAACTCACTGAAGCTCCAGATATCCCCTGCAGGGCACAGTCCTGAGGGGGATGAGAGAACTGCTCACAGTAGGACATTACAAGAGTAAGACTCTCAGGGACTATTGTTTGGGAACTGGAGGAAAAGCTTAAAATCCCTTCTGGAGGCTGGGCAGGCAACATGCACCAAAGACTTTTTAAATAAAACCCACTGAGTGCAGGCTGCTGAAACTGCCCATACAGAAAAGGCAACAGACTGAATTCAATCTGAACCTACAGCAGGCCCTTGTATGAGGAACTAGAATGGGAGGATAGGGTAGAGACTAAGGAGTTGGCTTTGAAGCAGAGACTAACTTCTCCACAGTGAGTCCTTGACAGCAAAACCTCTAAATAAGGAGAGCAATATCCTGAGCTACACTGGGCGACCTGCACCCTAAAGACTCTCTTCAGAAAACTCTGGAGTAAGACCAGGCAACCACAAAGTGGAGGCAAAATAGCTGACAAATGGAGGTGGTCCATAGAGACCTCAGATCAGTCAACTACCTAGGAACACCAGAGACAAACCTAGACAGCTCCTGACATTGGTTGATACACAAGTAACTCCCAGGAAACCCGAAATCAACATACAAAAGAGTGAGCCACAGACAACGTAAGCTGCACAGATGAAATTTACCTGGTTGACCTTTTTTTTTAGAAAAAAGAGGGAAAGAAAAAAAATATTTTAAATGTTTAAATAATTATTTTTAATTGTTTTAATTTATAGTTTTTTAAAAATTTGTTTTGTCTTGCTTTGCTTGCTTCCCCCGCCTCTTTATTTTGTTTTGTTTTGCTCTTTGTTCTATTATCAAGATTATCTTGATATTCTCTGCATGATTGCAATATTATCATTATAACCAAAAAGTTTACTGCTTTTCTCTATTGTTTCCTCCATATCTCTTATTAATTTCCTTCCCTGCCCTTGCTTTACCTCTCTCTCTTGTTCCATTGGCATAACTTTTTAAAAAATGTTTTCTCTTTCCTTTTTCTACCTTTATTCTCTGTCTTCCTGTCTTTTTGTTTGTTCGTGTTTGTCTTTATTTTATTTTTATTTTTTTATTTTTCAACCATTTCCTATTCATACCCTCTACCTTTACTTTTTTGCTTGCCTTTCTTTCCTTTCAGAATCTTTCTCTGCCCCTTTGATCTCACATTAACTTCTCTATTTTTTACCTTTTACTTTGTCATTATTAATTTTTTTTTAGCTGTTAGCAATCATATCCTTCTCTCTCTCTCTTTTGTTTTAACATTTCTGTTCTTGCTGCACTCTCCCAGTTCTACTTTCTCTTGTTTTCATTGTAATTATCAAAAAATTTGTAAGTTACTGTTTGTTTCCTGGCAGTTTGGTTGTGCTTTGTTTTGCCCTGTCAGCACTTGTACAACAGCTCACACGATGTGGTTGTGGCTGAGCCACACAGTAAGCCAGCCTGAGAGGAGAGTCCTCCCACAAGGAGGTCAACAACAATCTAGACCCAATCATAACAGGAGAGCTCAAAGAACCCACACTACAAAATCCCACCCCACAAGACTGGAAGACAGAAAATATATCTAATATATATCTAATAAACACTAAGAGTCACTAAGATGAGACAAAGAAACAACATCCAAACTACAGAAAAGGAAAAATCACCAGAAAAAGACCTTGATGAGATGGAGGTAAACAAGTTATGAAAAACAGAGTTCAGAGTACCGGGTATAAAGATGCTCAAGGAAATAAATGAGAACAATAAGACACTTAATGGGATGGTCCAAAAACAGTGAAAGCATGAAAAAATATATAGATATGATAAATAAGAACCTGGCAGAAATGAAGAATACTATATCTGATGTCAAGAATACTCTGGAGGGAATTAAAAGCAGGCTCAATGAAGCAGGAAATGTAATAAATGAATTAGAAGATTGCTAACAGTTAAAAAGAAAAAACACTTTAAAAAGCATGAGGGTAGTTTAAGGGAAATTTGGGACAACATGAAGCTAAATAACATTCACATCATAGGGGTAACAGAGGGGGAGGAAAGTGAGCAGGGGATAGAGAACTTGGTGGAGGAAATAATGACAGAAAACTTTTCTAAGCTGGTGAAGGAGAAAGCCACACAAATTTAGGGAAAACGCAGGGTCCCAAACAAGAGGAACCCAAAGAGACCCACTCCAAGACACATAATAATTAAAATGTCAAATGTTAAGGACAAAGAGAGAATATTAAGGCCTGCAAGAGAGAGACAAGCAGTGAACTACAAGGGAGTACCCATAAGGCTGATAGCAGATTTCTCAACAAAAACACTTCAGGCCAAAAAAGAGTGGCATGAACTTCTCAAAGTAATGAGAAGCAAGAACCTGCAAGCAAGACTGCTTTACCCAGCAAGGTTATCATTTAGAATTGAAGGTGAAATAAAGAACTTCCAAGACAAAAGAAAGCTAAAAGAGTTCAGTATCACAAAACCTGCATTGCAAGAAATGCTACAAAGACTGCTTTAAGAAGAAGAAATATTGAGAGAACAGTACATCAGCATAAAGGGTGAAAATGGCATTAAATAAGTATATATCAATAGTAACCTTAAATGTAAACAGGTTAAATACTCTGATCGATAGATATAGGGTAGCTGAATGGATAAGAAAACAGGACCCATATATATGCTGTCTACAAGAGACCCACCTGAGAGCAACATATTCACACAGACTGAAAGTGAAGGGATGGAAAAAAATATTCCATGCAAATAGAGACAAAAGAAAAGCTGGAGTGGCAATACTTATTTCTGACAAAATAGACTTCAAAATAAAGACTATAACAGGAGACAAAGAAGGTAACTTCATAATACTAAAGGGATCAATTCAACAGGAGGAAATAACCCTTATAAATATATATGCACCCAATATAGGAGCACCTAAATATATAAAAAATTTCTTGTGGCCTTTAAGGGGCAGATCAACAGCAACACAATCATACTGGGGGACTTTAACACCCCTTGTCATCATTGGACAGATCATCAAGACTAAAAACCAACAGGAAAACAGAGACCTTAAATGACTCATTAGACCTAACGGATTTAAATGACATTTACAGAACATTTCATCCTAAACCAGCAGAATACACATTTTTCTCAAGTGCACATGGGACATTTTCAAAAATAAACCACATGTTAGGGCACAAGGGAAGTCTCTACAAATTGAAGAAGGTTGAAATCATATCAAACATCTTGGATCACAATGGCACGAAGCTAGAAATTAACCACTATAAAAAAACTCAAAAATATTCAAGAACGTGGAGGCTAAATAGCATGATATTAAACAATGAATGGGTTAACAATGAGATGAAGGAAGAAATAAAAAGCTTCCTGGAAAAAACAAAAATGAACAGACAACAAACCAAAATCTATGGAACACAGTGAAGCATTCCTGAAAAGAAAGTTCATGGCAGTATAGGCCTACCTCAAGAAACAAGAAAAAGTTCCACTAAACCATGTAACACAACCACTAAAAGAGCTAGAATGAGAACAGCAAGAAAAGCCCCGAGGAAGTAGAAGGAAGGAAATAATAAAGATCAGAGCAGAAATTAATGACATAGAGACTAAAAAATATATATATAAAAGATCAATAAAACCAAGAGCTGGTTCTTTGAAAAGATAAATAAGATTGATGAACCTTTAGCTAGACTCACCAAGAAACAGAGAGGCCCCAAATAAATAAAATCAGAAATGAAAGAGGTGATATAATAACTGACCCAACAGAAATAAAAAGGATTGTAAGAAAATACTATGAGCAACTATATGTCAACAAACTGGACAACCTGGGTGAAATGGACAAATTCCTAGAAACATACAATCTTCCAAAGCTGAATCAGGAAGAATTAGAAAACCTGAATAGGCCAATAAATACTAATGAAATTGAAGAAGTAATCAAAAACCTCCCAGCAAACAAAAGTCCTAGGCCAGATGGATTTACATGGGAGTTTTACCAAACATTCAAAGAAGAATTAACACCTATTCTCCTCCAACTACTCCAGAAAATTCAAGAGGAGGGAAAACTCCCAAGCTCTTTTTATGAGCCCAGCATCATCCTAATCCCAAACCCAGATAAAGACATTACAAAAAAAGAAAATTACAGGCCAATATCCCTGATGAACACAGATGCTAAAATCCTCAACAAAATACTAGCAAAGCGGATCCATGAATACATTAAAAAGATCATAAACCACGACCAAGTGAGATTTATTCCAGGGATGCAAGGCTGCCCTAATATTCCCAAATCAATAAATGTGATAGATCACATAAATAAAATAAAAAACAAAAATCATATGATCATATCAATAGATGCAGAAAAAACATTCAACAAAATCCAGCACCATTTTTGATAAAAGCTATCAGCAAGTGGGAATAGAGGGAACATGCCTCAACATAATAAAAGCCATATATGACAAACTTTCAGCCACCATCATACTCAATGTTCAAAAAGTAAAACCATTTCCATTAAAAACAAGAGCAAGACAGGATTGTCTGTTTTCAGCACTTTTATCAACATAGTACTAGAAGTTCTTTCCACAGCCATCAGATAGGAAGAAAACATAAAAGGTATCCAAATTGGAAAGGAGGAAGTAAAACTGTCATTATTTCCAGATGACATGATATTGTGAATAGAAAACCTTAAATACTCCACCAAGGTACTACTAGATTTGATAAATGAATTTGTCAAGGTAGCTGGATACAAAATTAACATCTGAAAATCAAGGGCATTTTTATACACCAACAATGATCTCTTAGAAAGAGAAACTGAAAAAACAATACCATTTACCATTGCAACTAAAAAAATAAGATAGTTTGAAATAAACTTAACCAAGACTATAAAAGACCTGTGCTCAGAAAATTACAAGACACTGAAAAAAGAAATAGAGGAAGATATAAACCAATGGAAAGTATACCATGTTCATGGATTGGAATAATTAATATGATTAAAATGTCCATACTTCCCAAAGCAATCTATAGATTCAATTCAATTCTTATTAAAATACCAATAGCATATTTCACAGAGCTAGAACAAATATTCCAAAAATTTATATGGAACTGAAAATGACCCCGAAATAGCTGCAGCTATCTTGAGAAGGAAGAACAGAGAGGGACTGATCACTTTACCAGATATCAAATTATATTACAAAGCCATTGTAATCAAAACTGCTTGGTGCTGGTACAACAACAGACATATAGATTGATGGAACAGAACAGAGACCCCAGAAATAGACTCACACTATTATGGTCAGTTATTATTTGACAAAGGAGGCAAGAGAATACAATGGATTAAAGACAGTCTCTTCAATAAATGGTGCTGGGAAAACTGAACAGGTACATGCAAAAAATAAAACTAGATCACCAATTTACTCCGTACACAAAAATAAATTCAGAATAGATAAAAGACTCAAATGTAAGATGCAAAACCATAAAAATTCTGGAAGAAAACATAGGCAGTAAAGTCACAGACATCTCATGTAGTGGAATTTTCAATGACACATTTCCTAGGGTAAGAGAAATAAAAGTAAAAATAAACATATAAGACTACATCAAACTATAAAGCTTTTGCACAGCAAAAGAAATCAGCCTCAAAATACAAAGGAACCCCACGGTCTGGGAGAACATATTTGCCAAGGATGCATCTGATCAGGGGCTAATTTCCAAAGTGTACAAAGAACTCATACAGCTCAACAAGAGGAAGACAAACAATCCAATTAAAAAATGGGCAAAGGACCTGAATAGATACTTCTCCAAAGAGGACATACCGATGACCAGGAAGCATATGAAAAAATGTTCAACATCACTAATCATCAGAGAGATGCAAATTAAAACCACAATGAGGTATCACTTCACACCTGTCAGAATGGCTCCATCAACAAATCAACAAACCACTCCTGCTGGCGAGGATGTGGAGAAAGGGGAGCCCTAGTGCACTGCTGGTGGGAATGCTGACTGGTGCAGCCACTATGGAAAACAGTATGGAGGTTCCTCAAAAAATTAGAAATGGAACTGCCTTTTAACCCAGTGATCTCACTTCTAGGAGTATATCCTAAGAATCCAGAAACACCAATCAGAAAGAATATATGCACCCCTATGTTCATAGCAGCGTTATTTATAATAGCTAACTTCTGGAGACAGCCCAAGTGCCCATCAGTAGATGAGTGGATAAAAAAGCTGTGCTACATTTACACCATGAAATACTACGCAGCTATAAAGAAGAAAGATCTCGTACCCTTTAGGACAGTGTGGAGGGACCTGTAGAATGTTATGCTAAGTGAAATAAGCCAGGCAGGGAGAAACAAATATCACATGATCTCACTTATACCTGGAATATAAAGAACATATAAATTGAAGAACAGAGTAGATTCAATGACATGGAAGCACAGATCAAACTGATGAATCTCAGAGGGAAGGTGGGGTGTTTGTGGGTGGGGAGAGATTAACCAGGTAATTTATATGCATATATTCCTGACCCATGGACACAGACAATATTGTGGTAAAGGGCGGGGGGGAGAGTATGTGCAGGGTGGAAGGAGTTAATATGGATAAAAGGGGACATCTGTGATATTTTGAACAAAAAATAAAAACAAAAAAGATTGAGATGTGGTTGTCACAAGGTAGTTTTATTTACTTGAAGCAAGTAAAGGAGATGGGATTCACATCCAAAGCTCTGCGTATCTGAAGGGAGGTTTAGGATTACTTATATACACTTTTTTCTGTCAATTACACATTGATTTCTTCTTTGCAGTTGGCTATGTTTATCCATTTTGTTTTCGTCAGTCTTACTATTTACAACTGGTCTACCAAGTACTGTGCTACAGTTTAACATTTAGCAGGAACAGCATTTAGTAAGAAGGGCTGGGACTTGGAGACACTTGTCCTATCCAACAGTATCTCATTGTTGTTCATGTGCTCATGGGCTTCTTTTCAAATAGCAATAATTTTCTGCTGCAGAAGATAGGGTTTCCTCCACATTCACAGATCTGTGCTCTAGCTCTCCCAGGGGGCAATCCTACCACTGGACCTAGGCTAGAGTTGCCAGACAGCTGGAACAACAGGCTGACCTACAGCAGACCCTATTTAACACTCACGAAGTTCAGTTTCATGGCTATGTTTCTATCAATCCTGTTCTCCGGGTGACAGCCATCCCTGACCTTCTCAAAGATGCCAGGGCCCCCCTCACCAGTGCATTTCTTATTAACTTATAGAGGAAACAGTGCTCTGGGTCCTCCCAGGATGATGCATTCAAAAATCCCATCTTCTAGTGTATTCAGTACCATGGTGGAACGATGCAGAGGGAGTACAGATCGGCACCCTGGGTTTTACTGAGCCAGGAAAATAGTTGGAAAGCCTTGGACCCTCTGTCTGTGACTATCTGAATTGGATAATAACCAGTAAATCACACTGGAAGAAAAGCGATAAGGGTCAGAGCTGGAGCAGGGACAAAACAGATGGTTAAAGTGATGTTATCTGGGTTGACTTGGACGCGTCCTTGGTAATCAATTACCCCATGTATTTGGCTGCCGTGGCACAGAATCCAGCAAAAAACCAGTGGCACAAATCTCTGAAATCACTCATCCTCCTAACTCTTATAAGGCAATAGCATCATTTGCTCTCCCACCAACTTTGATGACTGGAAAGCACTTTGGGTAAGTTGTGAGCTCACCGTATGGAGGAAATGGCATAGTCCTGAGGCTGGCTGCTAGCTGCACAGAATAATCTCCTTTGTCTCCATCTCCATTGTCTCTTCTTGCTGGGCTCACCCTACAGCTGGGTCCAGGCGAGACTGCTTCTCCTCTGTCTGCAAAAGTCCATAGGGTGAGTCTGAATTCATTCTAGGCTTCCAGGAACAGTGGGAAGGAAGCCAGGGGAGTTACCTCACACATCCTGAGGATTTAATAGTCATTCCACCCGCTGTGTGGCTGATCAGGTCTGAGAAAGCACGGTATTCTGTTGCCTCGCTAGGCATGGGAAACAGTTGCTCCCAGCACTGGTTGTCAGCACAACTAAACCTTTGGTGAACAATTTTCCTGACTTGGAATAAGGGACAAAGAAAGATCGCTAAATGCAAAATACTTAAGAAGACACGTTTATGCGTTTCAATAACTCGCTTTCCTTCTTCTCCTGCTCCTTCCTGAAATGGGCCAGGGCCAGGGCTAGAACTCTCTCCAGCTGGAATGAGAGCCTGTCTCCATTCCCAGCCAAGGCAGAGTTAAGCAAACCATTTGCCATGTGCTCATGGGTAATTAAGCATGAAAAGAACCTGCCGTGAGCTCCCTCCCGTGTTCCTCACAAGCTGTCCTTTTGCCATGTGCCGGAGCCCCCGGGTCTCAGTGCTGGCATTTTACAGAAATATGGATGTGTTGCCATGGCCACTCTGCACTCAGCCACTTTATGATCTAATATTATTAAGGGCACAGGGGTCAAAAGCCAGTGAAGGACTTTGTTTCTGAAGCCCGGGATAAATATGTCAGGGATGGGGCAGGATTGCAAGCTCATGGGGGAAATGGGAATCTCAGTAAGCACCAGGCTGTCCCCAAAGAATCCTTTGAGACAGAGAGATGGGAAAACAGTGAGGTCAATAGAATATGTCTCTGTGGCTCCCAGTTTCTTGTCTCCCATGTCCCTTTCTCCATGACTCACTCTCCCCTCAGGTCCCTGGTTCCTGCTGCTCCCTCCTGGGAAAGGATGTGCTTTTGGTAGTTTCCACCTGAATAGGAATTCTAGTCACCGTTCACTACTGTTTTTATTTGCATTTCCAGTCTTATTTTTAATTGTGGAATGAAAAGCACTGACCAAGTGGTGGTAGAAAATATTTGGGGGAGAAAGATCCCTTTTCTCTAAAACCTAAAGTTACATATTGAGGAAGCTGCATTTTTTCTAGTTTAACTTCTTATTATGGAAGATTTCAATCGATGGCAAAAGTAGGAAGAATAATATAATTAACCTTCATGTAGCCATCATCCAGTTGCCTTCTTAGATATTCACCATGCTTGCAGACAAATACAGTGCAGAAAGGAACCCTTATACCTTTCTCTTTTTTACCTCAACCTCAGCCAGGGAGGGTTGCTCAACAAGCCTGGGGAAATTATTTCTTTCAGAGTGACATAGAAGAGAAAGTGTTGGGCGCTGCTCAAGAACTTTTAGAGCTTTGGATTAAGGAAGTGCTGAATGTGAATGCTTTCCTCTCTCCACCATTAACTAGTCAGAAGACCTGGGAATACAGAGAGTACACACATATCCAGCCAACCAGAGACCCAAAGTGGCTGGCTTCTGAGCCATTCGGATATTACCTGTGTGACAATTCCATGGTTCTCATGGGACCAGCCTCACAGACTATATTATCAAGTAACGTGAAGCAGCAGGTTGATTCTATGTTGCCCAAAAAATGCTCTCAGGTTTTGAATAATGCAGTGCACTTCCATATTAAGTGGAAAATATGCCCACCCTTTTAATAGTATCCAAGAATGCTGCTACTGCTGCAGAGGTTTTCCCAGCGCCCTGAGCTCCTTCCAAGGAGCTCACGGCCCCATGGGCAGGACAGGGAGTAGGGGCTGTGCAGCACAGGTCACTGCTATAACAAGGTTGTTTTCACTTGTAGGCTATTACAGTAGATTTATGATACTCCCAAATTATATTAAAAGTGGTCTGGAGGCATAAAAAAACTCTGGTTTTAAAAACATAAGGTAATGGGCCAACTTAGGCTTCTTTGTAAGGTGCAAAATGAGAGAGTTAAGCTCAATTTCAGATTACAAAATATTATTTTCTAAAGTCTACATAGACACGGCAATAACAACAACTACTACCAGTACTTACTCCCATCACTACTATGCCTATCATTACCTCACATTTACCATTTTAAAGTGCCTTCTTGCCCATTTTAGCTGGCATACATTTCTGCAGGTGAACAAACATGTTAGAGCTTCTCAGGTGAAATTTGTTAATTATTCCATTATTGGATATTAGTAAAACTCAGCCAGAAGTAAAAGATGGCAATGGCTGAGCAAGCAAAGAGCTTCACATACTACATGAGAGATAGAAGCAGTGCTGGTCTTACTGAAGAGAAAATGTAAACAATTGCTTCTATAATTGATATGACTCACAATTATTATTAATGCCTGACATTTTTACATTTCAATATATCCATCTATCCTATGAGATAAGTAGGTAGATGTTTACATCCCCACTTTATAGATAAGAAAACTAAGACCCGACTTATTGAATAATTAAGTTGGGCAAGCATTAGATCCTTTTTGTCCTAATACAGAGTGCTTTAGAAACAAATCAGTAAGATAAACAAGATAAACAAGTTCATCAAAGTAACTTAGTATCAGTTTTTTTTTCAGTCCATTCCATTATATATAGCTCAAACAGCTCTTTTAAAAATAACTTTAGGTAGGCTCTCCTGGATGCAAGTAAGAGAGGCACTCAACTCAGATTAACTTGATGGATGAAAGGCGCTTCATCCAAATGTTTGCACAGGAAGCAAAAAGCTCTCTGGAGCTGAGGGGGTCGTAGACGTTTGTTTCCTTCTGCCTCCAGTGGTAACCTTACTTCTCTCTGATATGGGATTCCATTTTTCATGGATTCCTTAGCTTACTTTGAACTCAGTTTCCTATAAGTATTGCATACATGTGTCCCATTATGGCTATTTTTGTTTATAAAAGATAAGTTTTCTTCAGCTTTTCCTCTACTACCAACTCATAAATTCTCATGGTATTTTTTGCTCAAAGTCTCAGGAGAGGAAAATGATTAGCCTAGCATGCTGAGAGTTTAGAATTAGCTTCTCTTAACTCAGATGTCCATACGTGGTCCAGTAAAATGTGGCCTAGGTTGGAGTTCATACAAGACAAAACATGGTAGCTGAAGTCATTTAACCAGAGCCACCCAACCAGAGCTGAGTGCTACCTCTCTATACAATGTTTTTGGCATCCATTATCCAGCGCTTATTCTGTTAGTTTGCAATAAAGTTTTCCTTGTTAGATTTTAAGCTGCTTTTAGATCACAGATTTGTTTTACTCATCTTTAGAGTCTGGTGCCTAATTCTTTCACAGAGCTAGCACTCAATATGTAATATACATTTGGATATGCTTTTACCTTTCTGGGCTCAGTGATAAATTAATATAATTTCTTGTTTTCAGAGCATTTTCACATAATTTGTATTGTGTGCCCTCTATTTTGCACTGAGCCATTCCTGTGTTGGATTTTGGACCATACAGGATCAAACCCCTGGGATTGATCCTACCGAAAGGCAAAGTGGAATGGCTGGAAAGGAGCCAAGGATGTCCCCAGGCCTATCTGTGGTGATGGCATTGCCCAGTTCTTCACTCCATTCTTTGGTAGAGTTACCCTCTCTTCTCCTCACATGTCCATTATGTCCCTGCTCTTTTTTTTTACTTCCTTCTCAAGAAGTAAATTCTGTTTTCAGGAAGTAATTTGATAAGTTAATTAATTGAGAGGTAAATGATTAATAGTGTTCAAAGTATGTCTTTCTTCAAAACTCTCAAAAGCACAGCAGCCAGGCAGCTGCCCAAACAGCAGCTTCCCCGGATTATCTTCCTTCAGCACATGTTGCTTAGTTGCCTGGATTAAAAATTTGTAGTAATTTTAAAAGATAATATTCAATAATCAATCCATTAAATCTTACTGGAACCTTGACACAAATTAGTTTGTCATATTATCCTACTTAGCAAAACCCTGAGAAAATGACCTCCTGGCCATGGGTAGAAGAGTATAGGAGGAGATTTTGGGAATAAGAAACAGGAACTGTCTGTAAGGTCCGGTCAAAATGGGGTGATGGGTAATTTGGGAGCAGATGAATTAGCTAGAGGTGGTGAAAAAGGGAGGGAGGGAACAGAAAGAAGAGAATGTTTGGTGGTTCATTTTACTGAGTTCTACTATGAACCAAGCACCAGGGCTGATAAAAGATGGCAATGGCTGAGCAAGCAAAGAGCTTCACATACTACATGAGAGATAGAAGCAGTGGTAGATAGGTGGGATGGGGTGGGTATAGTACTGTTCAGTAAATCTTAGGCTGATCTTACTGAAGAGAAAATGTAAACAATTGCTTCTATAATTGATATGACTCACAATTATTATTAATGCCTGACATTTTTACATTTCAATATATCCATCTATCCTATGAGATAAGTAAGTAGATGTTTACATCCCCACTTTATAGGTAAGAAAACTAAGACCCAACTTATTGAATAATTAAGTTGGGCAAGCATTAGATCCTTTTTGTCCTAATACAGAGTGCTTTAGAAACAAATCAGTAAGATAAACAAGATAAACAAGTTCATCAAAGTAACTTAGTTTTTTTTTCAGTCCATTCCATTATATATAGCTCAAATGGCTCCTTTAAAAATAACTTTAGGGCCCCGCTGGGCGTGGCTCAGCGGTTAAGCATCGACCTAGGATCCAGGTGGTCGGGGTTCGACTCCTGGTCAGGGCACATGCCCGGTTGCGGGCTTGATCAATGACTCTCTCCTCATTGATGTTTCTATCTCTCTCTCCCTCTCCTTTCCTCTCTCTGAAATCAATAAAGATATATTAAAACAACAACAACAACAAAAACTTTAGGTAGGCTCTACCACCTGCTATGGGCCACATTCTTTTTAGTTGCCTGGGTATATTAGTGACTGAACAGACAATATTCCTCGCTGTTCACATTTTAGTTGGGGAGACAGAAAATAAGATGAATAATTAGAATATACACTAAGTTACATAGGACATGTGGTAAAGAGAAAGAATAAAGCAGGCATGAGAGAGATGAAACATTGGGGGGGGTTGCTATTTTAGATGGGGTGACCAAGAAAGCCCCCCTGAGAAGGTGACTTCTGAGTAAAGGTTTGAAGAAGTAAGGGAACGAATCATTGCTATTACCCATAAGAATGCTTTGAGTAGACTACACAGCAAGAGCTAAGGACAGACGTGCAGTCTTTGAGGGACAGAAAGGAAGTCAGAATGACAAGACTGGAAAGAAGGAGTGGGGACTAGTAAGAAACAGGATCAGAATAATCAGAAAGCAGGTAATTTGGTGCTTTGAGGACTTTGGCTTTTACTCTGCGCAGGATGAAGAGCCATTAGAGAAGAGTGAGCAGAGGAGAAATACACCCTGCCGTAAATTTCAACATAACCACTCTGGCTTTTATGCTGAGAAATAAATTCAGGAGTTAAGGGCAGAGTCAAGAGGACCATTTAGGAGGCTATTTTGACAATCCAGGTAAGAGATGATATTGACTTGAACCAGAGTGGTGGCAGTAGGAGTGGTAAAAAGTGGTCAAATTCTAGGTTTATTATTAAGGTCACCCACAGAAACTGAGGTGTGAGAAAAGGAAGAATTGAGAATAGCTCCAAACTATTAAGCCTGAAAAAGCTGACATAAATTGAGAAGAAAAAAAAAAAAAAAGGTTTTGGAAAAAAACAACAGGAGCTCAGTTTGGGTCGTGTTAAGCTGTCCTGCCTGTTGGACGTCCAAGTGGTGATGGTAAATAGGCAGTTTGGGATCATGGGGAGAGATCCAGGCTAAAGATATAATTGTGAGCATCACCATTAATATATAGAGAGCCATCAGTTCCATACAGATGGCATTTAGCATCATAAGCCTAAAAGAGGTTATATAGATCATAGATGAATGTTTAGAGGGAATGAGTGTGGTTTATAAGAAAAAAGACATTCTAGAATTGAGCCCTGGGTGTATCTCACATTTAGAAATCATAGAGATGAGCACATACAAAGAAAAGGAAATGTATAGGTGCTGCCAGAAATGCAGGAGAAAACAGGACTATGTGTTGTCCTGAAGGAAAGAATATGAAATGTTTTAAGGAGTTCTCACTTACATAAAAAGCTACTGACAAGTAAACAAATATGAGGACTGAAAAATGACCATTGGATATAACAATGGGGAGGTTATTTGGTAGCCTTGTGAAGAGCCTTTTCAGTGGAGCGATGGCAACAAAAACCTTATTAAAATGTTTAAGAAAGAATGAAAACACATAAAAAGTAAATTCTCAATATCATTAGTCATCAGGGAAACGCATCAAAACCATAATGAGCTACTACTTTATACCCACTAAGATAGCTGTAATTTTAAAAAGACAGATAATAACATCAACTGTCAAGGAGAGGATTCAAAGGCATTGGAACCCTCATATACTGCTGGTGAGAATGTAAAATGAATGTAAGATGACTGTTTTCTTTGAAAAACAGTCTGGCAGTTTCTCAAAAAGTTAAACATAGAGTTACCGTATACTCAATAATTCCATTTATAGTATGTACCCAGAAGAATGAAAACATACAGCTACACAAAAACTCATACAAGAGTGTTTATAGCAACATTATTCATGATAACCGAAAAGTGGAAACAACCAAAATGGCCATAACTGATGAATGGACAAGTAAAATGTGGTATATCTTTACAATGGAACATGCTTTTGGCAATTAAAAGGAATGAATCACTAACACATGACAACATGGATGACCCTTGAAAACATGCTAAGTGAAGAATCTGATTATAAAGGACAACACATTGTTTCCATTCATATAAGAAGTTCACAATAGTTAAATCTGTAGGAACAAAAAATAGATTACTGGTTGCCCTGGGTCTGGGGTATAGGAGATAGAGATGAATAGGGAATGACTGCTGGTTTCCAGGGTGCTACTTTTTGGAATGATTAAAAATATTCTGAGCCCGGCTGGTGTGGCTCAGTGGCTGAGCGACAACCCATGAACCAAGAGGTCATGGGTTCAGTTCCCAGTCAGGGCACATGCCCTGGTGCAGGCTCGATCCCCAGTAGGGGGTGTGCAAGAGGCAGCCGATTGTTTCTCAGTCATCGATGTTTCTATCTATCCCTCTCCCTTCCTCTCTCTCTAAAAAAAGTCAGTAAAAACATTTTTAAAAATATGAAATTAGGTTGTGTTAATCATTGCACAACTCTGCAAATGTTGACACCATTGTGTTGTATACTTTAAATGCATAAATTCCATGATATGTGAAATATATCTCAGAAAGATTTTAAAAAGAAGAAACTGGGAAGATATTAGGAAGAGTTAGTAGAGAATTTTTTCAAAAAGTCATGCTACAAAGGAAGGAGAAAAATAAGGCAGTAGTTAGAGGGGGACACTAGATTTAAGGAAAATCTTTTTTTAAGATCAGAAAAATACCAGAATATTTTATGATGATGTAATTGATCTAATGGAAAGGGAAAGACTGATGATACAGAAGAGAGAAGTCTTGGTGGAGAAATGCTTTTGAGTACTTGATGGAAAATGGAGACTTTGTGCATAGGTGGAGGGATTTGCCCTATTGGGAATATAGATAGTTTATTCTCAATAATAACAGAGAAAGTAGAGTATATTAACGCTGATTCTGGTAGATAGGTAGATTTGAGGTTGGAGCTTTTAAAAATTCTCTTTTTTTTTTTTTTAAAAAATATATCTTTATTGATTTCAGAGAGAGGAAAGAAGAGGGAGAGAGAGAGAGAGATAGAAACATCAATGATGAGAAAGTCATTGATCGAGCCTGCAACATGGGC
The DNA here is from genome assembly GCF_964146895.1 of Miniopterus schreibersii. Classification (NCBI taxonomy): domain Eukaryota; kingdom Metazoa; phylum Chordata; class Mammalia; order Chiroptera; family Miniopteridae; genus Miniopterus; species Miniopterus schreibersii. The sequence goes on along the minus strand of NC_138122.1, from coordinate 2,141,867 downwards.
ATGTGCCCTGACCGGGAATCCAACCCCGATCGCCTGGATTCTAGGTCGACGCTCAACCGCTGAGCCACACCTGGACGGGCTAAAAATTCTCTTCTAATTGTTTCATTTTTTTTTACTACAGTGGAAAATAAGTTTGACCAGCTGAGAGTGATGGTGGAGAAAGATGTGTTGGAAATTAGAGTAGAATATCTAAAATAATTGTCCTGGAGAGTGAAAAAAATGGGTTAGAAAAGAAAATAATGATTTCTTAGGAGTGTTAAAGACCCAAATGAGGTTTAGTGAGCATGAACATAACACAAGACCAGTTGGCATGCTTGTGTATTTTTCTCCAGCTCTTTTCAGTTGCACGGGCTCAGGCGTGGAATAATAGTTAGATTTAGCCAGAGTCATCACATTGCCAGATTAGATTGGGTTATGAGAAAATAGACTGTGAGCTACAGATTTGTGTGCAGGAAGTGTATTGAAGCGTACTCTCAGAAGCAACATCTGTATAGTAGGGAAGGAAGGAAGATTGACAGGAGAGGTTAAAAAGAATTGCAGTTGTAACAGAGGTCTCAGATAATTCTGTGGGATATGTGGAGCTGAGACAAAAAGCTTAGGAGTTGTCCCAAATTGAGGCAAAGGGGCTAGGCATTTGTGTATCTTTGCATATATTTATATGGAGTTTCCCTGGGGAAGAGGCACAGCCTTGGGCAAGAAAACTTCTGGGTGAGAGGAATTCTTCATGAAGGACTCAGCTGTGAGATTGCATCAATCTCACAGCTATTCCTAGTAGCTGAGGTAATGAGCGCCTCATCCTAAAGGGAGGTAACAGTTGGCACACCACAGAATCCACTGCAGTTTAGCATTTGCTCCGCTTATTTTTATATTAAGTTTACAGATTCAAGATGACAGTGCAGTAGATGGAAGGTACATTCACCTCATCCCAGGACCAAACTAAAATTATAACTAAAATATAGAACAATCAACCTGAATAACCAACTGAAGACTAGCTGAACAGAGGTCTTGTAGCAAAGGATTTACAGAAGAATACACACTGAGAGTGGTAAGAAGGGAGATTCCAGAGGGATATATCAGCTGCAAAAGTTCCACTGAGGAGTGTGAGGTCTGAACCCCACATTGGGCTTCCCAGCCCAGGGCCCCAGAGCTGGGAGGAGGTGCCCATGTGATGTTTGAAAATTAGGGGGAATTTGTCTGCCAGGGAAAAATGAGTCTGGTAGAGACATGCACCTTCTTAAAAGACAAACACATAAAATCTTGATTGCACCCACTCACCATGGCTCTGGTGGAGGGAAGGTGGAGCAGTCTAGACTCACATGAGGAGAGGCTGGGCTTTGTGGCTCTGAGGAGAGAGCTGAATGGACAGCTGCCAGGGTCCTTGTCTGCGTAGTTCTTCCCCCCTGCAGATGCCATTTTTCTTGAGGGGAGCACTTCCGTTCATGTAGCATCAGCCTGAGGAAATGCAATAACCCCGCCCTCTGGACTCCCTGTAATGCCACCATGCGAAGTTCACGCTCTGCTGAGGAGCTGGCTGCTGGGCAAGGGTGTACAGTTCCAGGCAGACTCAAAGAATGACAGTGACTGAGTTGTGTGGCTTTAGGGCACGAGCCATTTCCCCCATATTCCCATGAACTTGATGAACACCTCCCCCTCATGGGAGATCCACTGGCCCCACCCTCTGGACTCCTGGTGGCCCCCTCATGCTAAGTGTAGCTCCATAGTAAATCTGGCCAGAATCCAAGACAAATTAAGTTGTGTGGCTCTGTGGTGGACATTCCACCCACCTTCTCTCAAGCCTGAATGGCATCTCCCCATCTAGGGAGATCCACTAGCCCCACCCTCTTACTGCTGGTAGTCCTTCTTTGCTGAGCTTGGGCTTCCAGCAGAATCTGGGACACACTAGTTTTGTGACTCTAGGATGGTGGCCATTTTATCCTTGTAAGCCTGACTAGTACAAAGCCATCCCTTTACATGGCCAAATTTTGGTATGTTTGGGTCTGATAAACTCTTCTGGTCTCACCATAATGACTCCCTGAGACCCCAACCACCAGAAGATTCTGTGGGCCCTGTTTTTGAGAGTTAGCCTTAGTATACCTTGGGACTTTTGCTGAGTGGCCTTAGACTCAGCACTTACATGGAATTTGAAGCTGTATCAATCTGGTGAACACTACTCGCCTCTACCTGATGACTCACCAGGAACGTTCTTCATGCAACTTGAGTACCACCAGAGGCTCTTTCAGTGACTGAGACTAACAGGCAGCTGGAAGGTGGAGGCAGGCAAAGGTGATCTACTAGGGGGCTTGGGCACTTGCTTACTTGGCCTTGTATTCAGTGCTGGTGGAAGATGGCGGGGTGTGCAACTTGTTGCTTCCCATGCATACCAAGCCCAGAATAGGCAGCCACAAACTGTGGATCATATTGTAGCTCCAAACAGGCTGCTCATGGCTAGCCACAGGCAGCATCTGATATTGTCCTACATCAGAGAACCTCCCAAGAGGTACCAGAGCCAACACACCCAGTGGCCAGTTTCAGACATCATAGCAGGATCCAATTAGCTTAATCCAAGTGGAATATCCAAAGGAAAACTTCAGCAGACACCATACTTAGCTGAGGCAAATTCCACTACTGTGCTCAGCATATACAAAACAGCTTCTATACTGTGGTTGGGGTCAATCGTCAAAGTCAGCACTCTTGAGAGTCAATCTCACAAATGGGCCAATAGCAATCAAGACTCAGTTACAACAGGAGAGCCCACGTCACACACACAAAGGACATTTGTGGAGTACCCAGCTCAGGTGGTCAAAGAGATTTCACCACTGGGTCCCACAGGACACATATAAGGCCAAGATTGGAAGTCATAACAGATGTACCTAGTAAATAGAAACAAACACAAAGAAGCAACCAAAATAGGGAGCCAAAAAACCCAAAATGAAAGAAGAGAAAAAATCTCCAGAAAAAGAGATAAAGGAAGTGAAAGCAAGAAATTTACCAGATATAGAGTTTAAAAGAATGGTTATACAGATGCTCAAGAAACTTAGAACTATAACAACATGAGAAAGGACATTGAAACCATAAAAAAAGGTCAGAAATAAAGAATACAATATCTGAAATGAAGAATACACTAGAAGGAATAAAAAGTAGGTTGAATGAAGTAGAGGACTGAATCAGAGATTTGGAAGACAGGTAGCAGAAAACAACCAGAGAAGAAAAAAAAAGAATTAAAAATGTGAGGATAGTTTAAGGGGGCTTTGGAACAACATGAAGCATAACAACATCTACATCATAGGGTACCAGAAGGAGAAGCAAGAGCAAGGGATTCAGAACCTATTTGAAAAAATAATGGCTGAAAATTTCCCTAAGTTGGAGAAAGAAAGACACACAAGTCCAGAAAGTGCAGAGAGTCCCAAACAAGATGAACACAAAGAAGCTCACACCTAGACACATAATAATTAAAATGCAAAAGGTTAAAGACAAAGAGAGAATCTTAAAAGCAGCAAGAGAAAAACAATTAGTTACCTACAAGGGAGCACACATAGGACTGTCAGCTGATTCCTCAACAGAAACATTCAGGTCAGAAGGAAGTGGCAAGAAATATTCAAAGTGATGAAAAGCAAGAACCTACAACCAAGATTACTCTACCCAGCAAAGCCATCATTTAGAACTGAAGGTCAGATAAAGATCTTCACAGATAAGGAAAGCTAAACGAGCTTGTTACCACCAAATCAGGATTATAGGAAATGTTAACAGATCTTCTTGAGGAAGAAGAAGAAGGAGGAGGAGGAAGAGGAGGGGAGAGAAGAACAGAGCAACATAGTTAATATAATTAAATGGCAATAAGTACATACCTATTAATAATCAATTTAAATGAAAATGGCTTAAATGATCCAATCAAAAGACCTAGTACAGATGAATGGAAAAGAAAACAAGTCCCATATATATGCTGTCTATAAGATACCCACCTCAGAGCAAAATATAAGCACAGACTGATAGTAAAGTGATGAAAAATGGTATTTAAAACCAATTGAAATGAAAAGAAGCTGGCATAGCAACACTTACAAAGGGTGAAATAGACTTGAAAGTACAAACTATGTTAAGAGACAAAAAAAGACACTACATATTTATAAAGAGAGCAGTCCAATAAGAGATTATAATGCTTTTAATCATTTATGCACCCAACATACCAGCACCTAAATATATAAAGCAAATATTGATGGACATAAAGGAAGAGATTGACAGTAATATTGTCATAATAGGGGATTTTCACACCCCATTTATATCAATGGATAGATCTTTCAGACAGAAAACCAACAAGAAAACAGCAACCTTAAATGACACACAAGACCAGATGGATTGAATTTATATCTTCAGAGCATTTCAACCCAAAGCAGCAGAATACACATTCTTTTCAAGTACACATAAAAATTTTTCTAGGACAGACCACATGATAGGAAACAAAACAAGTCTTAATAAATTGAGGAAGATTGAAATTATATCAAGCATCTTCTCTGAACATAATGGTATGAAACTAGGAATCAATCACAGAATAAAACTAAAAAACATACCAAAGCATGGAGGCTAAATAACATGTGACTAAACAATGAATGGGTTGACAACCAAATCAAGAACAAAAATCAAGATAGCTCAAAACAAATGAGAATGAGAATACAACTTAAAACCCTGAGGCACAGCAAAACAGCCCTAAGAGGGAAATTTATTACAGCCCAAACTGAAGAAATAATAAATCTCAAAGAAACAATCCAACTATACAGTTAAATGAACCAAAAAAGAACTAACAAAGCCCAAAGTGAATAGAAGAAAATAATAATATAGATCAGAACAGATAAAAACAAAATAGAGTAAAAAAATTAAACACAAAGTACCAATAAAACCAAGAGCTGGTTCTTTCAAAATATAAATGAGATTGATAAACTGTTAACCAGACTCATTAACAAGGGCACAAATAAATAAAATCAGAAATGAAAGAGGAGAGGAAATAACTGACACCATAAAAATACAAAGAATTATAAAAATATTACAAAAACCTACATGCCAACAAGTTGGACAATCATGAAGAAATGCACAAATTCATAGAAACAGACAATCTTCCAAGTCTGAATCAAGAAGAAAAGGAAAATCTGAATAGACTGATTACAACTAATGAATTAAAGCAGTAATCAAAAACTTTCAAAAAAACAAAAGTCTTAGACAAGAAGGCTTCATGGATGAATATTACCAAACATTCAAAGAACTAACCCCTATTCTTCCCAAACTATTTCAAAAAATTCAAGAGGAGGGAAGACTCATTTTACGAGACCAGCATTATCCTAAGACAAAAACCAGATGAAGACACGATAAAGAAATTAAATTACAGGCCAATATCCCAGATGAATATAGATGTTAAAATCCTCAACAAAATCTTAGCAAACTGAATTCAGCAATACATTAAAACAACCATACACCATGACCAAGCGGGATTTATTCTGGGTTTGCAAGTTTGGTACAATATCCACAAATCAATAAATGTGATATGTCACATAAACAGAATGAAGGATAAAAATTACATGATCATATCAATAGGTGAAGAAAGAGCATTTGACAAAACCCAGGGCCCATTTATGATGAAAACTCTCGGTAAAGTGAGAATAGAGGTATCATACCTCAATGTAATAAAGGCCATAAATGAAAAACCCACAGCTAACATCATACTCAATGGACAAAAACTGAAATTTTTTTCTTAAGATGAAGAACAAGACTCTTACTCAAAATAGCACTGTAAGTCCTAACCATAAAAATCGGAGAGGAAGAAGAAATAATAGTCATCCAAATTGAAAAAGAAATAAAACTTTTATTATTTCCAGATGACATGATACTGTATATAGAGAACACTAATGATTCCAGAAAGAAACAAAAACCAAAACAAAAAAACCCACTAAAACATACTCAACCTTGTAGAACTGATAAATGAATTCCGTAAGTTAGCAAGATACAAAATAAATGTCCAGGAGTCAGTTTCATTTTTATACACCAATAATGAACTATCAAAAAGGGAAACTAAGAAAACAATCCCATTTACAATTGCATAAAATATACATAGGAATAAATGTAACTGAGAATATAGAATACTTGTCCTCAGAAAAATTTTTTAAAATTTATCTTTATTTTTGAAAGTATTACAGGTATCTCGTTTTTTCCCCATTGACCCCCTCCAACTTGCTTCCACCAACTCCCCAGGCCTTCACCTCATTATTGTCTGTGTCGATGAGTTATGCATATATGCATATGCATATAACTTCTTTGGTTAATTTCTTCCTACCCTCCACCCCTTTCCCTCTTCCCTCTGAGATACTACCATCTGCTGCACGCTTCAATGTGTCTGGGTCTATTTAGTTTGTCAGATTCTTTTGTTCATTAGCTTCTTCTTAAAGAAGACCCTTTAACATTTCCTGTAGTGCTGGTCTGGTGGTGAACTCCTTTAGCTTTTCCTTATCTGTGAAACCCTTTAACTGACCTCCAGTTCTAAATGATAGCTTTGCTGGATAAATCTTGATTGTAGGTTCTTGATTTTCATCCCTTTGAATATTTCTTCCCATTCCCTTCTGGCCTGCAAAGTTTCTGTTGAGAAATCAGCTGACAGTCATATGGGTGCTCCCTTTGTAGGTAACTAACTGCCTTTCTCTTGCTTCTTTTAAGATTTTCTTTGTCTTTAAGTTTTTGCATTTTAATTATGATGTGTCTTGGTGTGGGCTTCTTTGCGTTCATCTTGTTTTTAACTCTCTGTGCTTCCTGGACTTGTATGTTTACTTCTTTCATCAGGTAAGGGAAGTTTTCTGTCATTAGTTTTTCAAATAGGTTTTCAATTTCTTGCTCACTTTCTTCTCCTTCTGGCACCCCATAATGCGAATGATGAGCTGCTTGAAGTCCCAGAGACTCCTTACACTATCTTCATATTTCTGAATTCTTTTTTCTTTTTGCTCTTCTGGTTGGGTGTTTTTTGTTTCCTCATATTCCAAGTTGTTAATTTGATTCTCAGCATCCTCTACTCTACTGTTGATTCCCTGTAAATTATTCTTCATTTCAGTTCGTGTAGCCTTCATTTCTGATTGGTACTTTATTATGTCATTGATGATCTCACTAGTTTCCTTAATAGTCTTACTAAGATCCTCGAGCATCCTTATAACCATTTTTTTGAACTCTGTATCTAGTAGCTTGCTTGTCTCTATTTCACTTAGTTCCTTTTCTGGAGATTTCTTCTGTTCTTTCTTTTGTGACATGTTTCTTTGCCTCCATATTTTGGTTGCTCCCAGGTGTTTGTTTCTATGTATTAGGTAGAGCTGCTATGTCTTCTGGAATTGGTAGAGTGGCTTTGTGTAGTAGGTGTCTTGTAGGATCCAGTGGCTCAGCCTCCCCAGTCACCTAGGCTGGGCCTTCTAGGTGTTCCCTTGTATGGGCTGTGTGCACTGTCCTGTTGTAGTTGAGCTTTGGTTGCTATTGGAATCACTGGGAGGAATTGACCCCCAGGCCAATCAGCTGTGAGGACCAGCTGCAACTACTTCTGAAGAGCTGCTGTGCTGGAGACACCCTTATGGATCAGGATTTACTTCAGTGGAGCTTTGGTGTTCACTGAGTGTGTCCCTTGAGTGTGTCACTCGTGGATGTGGTAAGGTTGTAATCCAGCTTGGTGGAGTCTGACCACCAGGTGCACTGTCTCTGGTACCTCCTGGGAGGTGCAAAGTCAGCCTCTGCCTATGCCTTGCCCAGGGCCACCCAGCATGAGCTACATAGCAAACCATCTATGGCTGCTGTTTCTGCTTGGCTTGGAGGAGTCCAGAAGAGACCAAGCTATGAACCTATGCATGCTGCTGCTAAGGCCAGGCCTGGGACCACTTATCAAGAGGTATGGGGCAAACTGAGGTCAGCTGCTGCTTGTTTGAGAGCTTTTAGAAAAGTCTTAAGCATGAGGCTAAAGAGGCCATTTGCATAGAAAAGCCACAGGAAATGGCTGGATAAGATTGCAAGTAGGGAGGGGCGGGGACTCTGGGAATCACCAGGGCAGGGCCAAAGTTGTGAGTCAGGTGCTGGAAATTAAAGTATGGTGCCTGCCTGCTGGCTCTGTGTGGGGAGGGCTCACCAAAGGAGCAATGGTCTCTTCTAGCTCTTCTATCTGGGAGAAAGCTGCTCCTCCAGCTCTTTCCCTGATTCCAGGCAAGTTAGTTCCTCCCTGAATGTCCTAGATTTCTTTCAAGCTGCTGCTCAGCACTGGAGGTCAGTGAGAAGGAGTGAGCTGGTGTAGGTCCATGCATAGGCCCTTTAAGAGGAGCTGCCTTGGACTCCCGCAGCCTCTGTGTCACTTGACCACACTTCCTGCTGGTTTTTACAGCCTGAAGTTGTGGGGACTTCTTTTCCCTGCACTGGAACCCTGGGCTTGGGGGCCTGTTGTGGTGCTGGGACCCCTTCCTACGCAGGAAACCACCGCCAAGATATCCCTCCAGGTTTTAAACTGTGGCACCGGGTGTGGGACCGTGGCCCCATCTCTGAGACTCAGCCTTGATCTGCTGCACGTATCCACCACTTCTACCCATCTCAATACTTCTTCAGTTACCTTTCTGTAGGACTTCTGTTCAGATAGATTTCAGGAGGTTCTGAATAATTGTTTTTCTATATTTTAGTTGTAATTTTGATGTGGTTGTGGGAAGCAGTGGGTGCCATGGTTACCTATGCTGCCATCTTGTTATTTCTCTGTCTTCAGAAAATTAAAAGACACCAAAAAAGGAAATTGATGAAGATACAAATAAGAGGAAGGCTATACCATGTTCACGAATGGGAAGAATTAACATAATTATAATGTCCATACTACCCAAAGCAATCTACAGATTCAACAAAATTTCCATCAAGATACCAATGGCATATTTCACAGAACTAGAGCAAATATTCGAAAAATTTTTATGGAACCACAAAAGACCCAGAATAGTCACAGAAATACTGGTAAAAAAGAAAAAAGTTTATGGAATCATACTACATAATATCATATTTTCCTACAAGGCCATCAAAATTAAAACAACCTGGTACTGGCATAAAACAGGCATATATCAATGGAACAGAATAAAGAGCCCAGAAATAAACCCACACTTTGATGGTGAATTAATATTTGGTGAAGAAAGCAAGAACATACACTGTGGTAAAGGCTTTCTCTTCAACAAATGGTGTTGGGAAAATTGGACAGATATGAACAAAACCAACAAAAACTCCCAAAAAACTAGGCCACTTTCTTATACCATACACAAGAATAAACTCAAAATGGATTAAAGAATTAAATGTAAGACTTGAAACCATAAAAAATCCTATAAGAAAGTATAGGCAGTAAACTGACATTGTTGTTAGTAATTTCTTTTTATATATCTCCTCTTGTAAGGGATACAAAAAATGAGCAAATTGGACTACATCAAACTAAAAGCTTTTGCACAGCAAAGAACTCATCAGCAAAATGGAAAGACCTACTGAATGGGCGAACATATTTTCCAGTGATATATCTAATAATGGGTTAATACCCAAAACCAATAAAAAAACATATACAACTTAACACCAAAAACAAAACAAAACAAAACAAAACAACCCAGTTAAAAAATGGGCAGAAGACCTAAATAGACACTTCTCCAAAGAGAACATACAAATGGCCAATAGACATATGAAAAGATGCTCAACATTATTTGTAATCAGAGAGATGCAAATTAAAAGTAAATGAGATATCACCTCACACCTTTCAGAATAGCTATCATCAATAAATCAATAAACAACAAGTGTTGGTGAGAATGTGGAGAAAAGGGAACCCTCGTGCATTGTTGGTGGGATTGCAGATTGGTGCACCCACTGTGGAAAGCAGTATGGAGTTACCTCAAAAAATTAAAAAGGACACTGCCTTATGGTCCAGTAATTTCTTTGCTAAAAATATATCCGAAGAAACCTGAAACGCTAATTTGAAAGAATATATGCACCCCTATGTTCACTGCAGTCTTATTTATAACAACAAGATTTGAATGCAGCCCAAGTGCCAATTAGTAGATGAGTGAATAAAAAAGCTGTGGTACCTTTATAGAATGGAATACTACTGGGCCATAAAAAATAAGGAAGGAACTCTCACCTTTTGGTAAAATAAGCCAGTCAGAGAAAGACAAGTACCGTATGATCACTTATATATAGATACTAACGAAGAAAATAAACTGATAATCAAAATAGAAACAGGCTAATAGTTACAGAGAATACACTGACAGCAGTCAGAGGGAAAGGGGCCTGTGAGGGCTGAGTGAAAAAGTTAAAGGGATTAAGCAAAACCCTAAAAAACTAAAAAAACACAGAAAACAGTATGGTGATGACCAGAGGGGAGTGGGGGGTGGGGTAGTAGAAGTGAGTAAAGCGGGGGGGGGGGGGTAAACTGTGATGGAAGAGAGTTAATTTTGTGTGGTGAACACAGTACAGATGATGTATATAGAATTGTACACTTGAAACCTATATAATTTTATTAACCAATGTCACTCCAATAAATTCAATAATTTTTTTTTTAAGTTTACTCCTTCTAGGAAGAGCTTATCCAAGATTCTGATTGGTCTTCCTATCCAGGCAAAGTTAGGAGAAGAAAGTTAGTGAGACTAATCCCACATCTGTAACTGGTCTAGTGGCTGCCACTGATATTCATAATCTTCCTATTTTATACCTGTTTTAGATTCTCCTTTCCCTTGGCTAGCACTTCTATTATCCAGACGTTTTACCTGGTAGTATGACACAGGTTTTCATATATGAGAGGTTGCCCCCGGAGTGAACAAGACATTCTCAGGATTTCCCTGTTGTATTTGTCCATTTGCCATCAGAATTTGGCAGTAAGGTACCAGGATATGCCATATTACACCACCTAGTTGTCAAACATGTTTTTCACTTTTTCCTTATTGGAGAGCTGTCGTACCTACTTCTTATCATCAACTGTCTTACCCATTTCTTCTACTAGTATGGTGACATTTCTACTGTTGGTATTTTGGTACAAGGAGCTCAAGGCGACTAGGTGACAGTTATAGCTTCAAGTTTAATGGCACTATAATGTCTCTTGGTTGATTTCCTTTTTGGGAATTAGTACCTCGAAATCTGTGAGGCAGAGCTTTGGGGACAGGAAGCACTCCCTTGGAGTGCTGGTAAGCAGGCTGACTTGGTTCCTGGACACATGCATTCTATGTACTGGTACATGTGATCACAAAACAGTCATTGAATTAAAGTGTATACTGTGTCTTGGAGGATAGCACCCCAGCTTTTCAGGGTATCATCTCCAAGCTGGTGCCTCGGCTGCACTTTCAAAAGGTCATTCTACTACTCTATCAGGTTGCTAGCTTGGGGTGGTACTGTATATGATAGGACTAGCATGTCCTACGGTCATGTGCCCTCTGTTACACATCCTTTTATCTAAAGTTTCTTGGTATAAGTTAATTTTATGTGGTAGCTCATGCTGGTGTATCAAATGTTATGTATGCTCTTGGATAATATTGTTAGCCAAGGCCTTTTGGGTAGGAAAAGGTTTGTGTTCCCCATAAAAATGAATTGTTGGTCAATTCAGTATGAAAGTGTTTCAATATGGTAACCTTGCCACCATTGTCTTGTTGGCCGCCTCTAGTGATGGGGCCACATCAGGGGCTGGGTATCTGTGCCTTTTGCTAGCATTTTGAGAGCATTTGGCAACATTGGTAACTAGATCATTTTTGTTGAGTGGTATTCCATGCTTTCAGGCCCAAGAACAGCCTTCCCCCATATTACCATGGCTACTGTGCTAATCAACCTATTATGTTGGCCCTGGGTAGCTAAAAGCAGTGACTGGATAAATTATTCTCTCTACATGGTTGTTTAGCACTTATTCCACAGTGGGTCCCTCTTGTGGGCATAGCCAGGAGTAAAGATTTTCATACTTTGTGATTACTCCCACATTCCATCCACATGCCTCTTCCCCTGACATTCTGTCCACAATCTTCCAAACTGTAAATTCTGACCAACAAGCCAAGTCAGTCATCATTGCCCATGAGTCCACGAGTAATCTCACCTCAGGCGATCTCTCTTTTCACAAAGTAGATAAGCAGGTTACTCACCTGAAGTCTGGTTATTGGAAGTGTTTCCACTCACCACTGTCTTTTGGGCCACCTTTGAGTGTGGCTGCTATACAGCGGCAGCTCTTGTTTGTCTTGCAACCATGTAGTGTAGTGTACCAGCACAGCCATGATGGGGCTCATGCTCTCCCCCCGCAGACGCTGGTGTGAGCTTACAGACAGGCCCTGGTGTAACAATGGGTGACAAAGGCGCCTGGGCCATCTGCTCATGCAACTTGCATGTGCTTTTGGTACCACTTTTATCTTACATTGAATTGCTGTTGGCCTTTCCTGACCTTACAAAACATATATTTCTCCATTCCTTACAGAAGGTTGATAGAATCCAACCCATAATGGTTAGCTTTGGCCGCATGGTTACTTAATGTCTAATGGTCAAATTCTCTATCTCTACTAGGGTTCCCTAACAATGTAAGGAGTATAATGTAAAATAAATTATAGTTATCTGTTTTGGAAAGCATAGTCTTGATCCAGGTCCCTAAGAATCTGTGTTGTGATTCTTCTATCAAAGTTTACTATTAAGTCCATAAGATGTATTTTCTTATAACATAAAATGTCTAGTATTACAGGTTCTTCTGGGCCATAGGGCCCAAGTGGTCTGCTTTTCCTGCAGTGTGGTCTTGATTCTCAGTGTATGGGTCAGAGAAGCACCTTAAGAGTGGAATATTCTACCTCCAGAATGTGAAGAGGTTTACAAGGCATTGTTTCCTTTTGATGCTATAAGATACATGATGTAATATGTGTGTTTTAATTTAGAGGGGCTGTCTCAGCATAATCCAGAACACTGAACTACCCAAAACTTCACAGATATGGTGGTACCCTAATTCTTTGTAAGATTTCTTTCCCGTGGTAAGGAGCTCATGTGTCTTATTTAAGATTCCCAATGTACTTGCCACTCCTTGTTTATCTTATTGAACTAATAAGATATCATCAATATAGCGGAATAATGTGATGTTCTTTTAAGTATACAAACTATTCCAGTTATTTTAGACAATAAGATTAAAGAGAAATGGTAACCTTGCAGCAAATGAGAAATGTGGACTTTTGTCCATTGCATATGAATGCAAACTGTTTCATATCCCCATGCTAGGAATGCAAAAGAACACATTTGCTATCTAAATAAATTTTAGAAGATTGAAACAGTATCAAGTATATTTTCCATGCACAATGGTATGAAACTGAAAATTAAGTCCAACAAGAGAGCTGGAAAAAACACAAATATGTGGAGATTAAACAACATGCAACTGAACAGCTCTTGGGTCAAAAAAGAATAAAAGAAAAGATAAAAAGGTATACAGAGGCAAATGAAAATGACAATATGACATACCAAAATGTTTGGAATGCAGCAAAAGCAGTACTAAAGAGGGACATTTATAACATTATAGGCCTACCTCAATAAATTTTTTAAAATATCAAATGAACAATCTAACATTTTATCTTAAAGAAATAGGAAAATCAAGACAAATGAAATCAAAAGTCAGTAGAAGAAAAGAAATAATAGAAATTAAAGCAATATTAAATAAAATAGAGAACAAAAATGCAATAGGAAAAATTAATGAGCTAGGTGTTTGAAAATACATAAAATTGACAAACTTTTGGCTAGACTGACAAAGGAAAAAGAGAGAAGACTCAGATAGATAAAATAAGAAATTAAAGAGGAGAAGCTATGATCGATACTGCAAAATACAAAGGATATTAGAGTAATGTTATGAAAGGGTATATGCCACCAAACTTGATAACCTAGAAAAAATGGAAAAAATCTAGAAATATACAACCTACCTAGACTAAACCATAAAAAATTGAAAAAAACTAAATACACCAATTCCCAGTAAGAAAATTTAAACAGTAATAAAAAATCTCCCCAAAATCAAAAGTCCAGGAACACATGGCTTTATTGGCAAATTGTACAAAAAAATAAAATAAAAAATCATTGAGGATTAAATACCTATTCTTCTCAAATTCTTCCAAAAAATTGAAGAAGAGGGAATGCTTATGAATCATTTTACAAGGTCAACATTACCCTGATAACAAAACCACAGACAGAAATACATACCACAAGCACACACACGTACACACAGACACACACACAAAGAAAATTACAAGCCAATTTCTCTGATAAACATAGATGCAAAAATTCTAAGCAAAATACTAGCAAATTAAATATAACAATACCTTAAAAAGATAATACATCATGATCAACTGGAGCTCATTCCTGGGATGCAACATTAGTTCAATATATGCAAATAAATCTATGTGATACACCATATTAACAACATAAGAGATAAAAATCATATAGTCATATAATAGATGTAGAAAAAACATTTGAAAAAATCCAACAGCCATTTATGATTAAAACACTCAATAAAATGGGTATAGAATGAAAGTACCTCAACATAATAAAGGCCATAAATGACAAACCCTCAGCTAATATCACACTCAATGGTGAAAAACTGAAAGCTTTTTCTCTAAGATCAAGAACAAGACAAGGATATCCACTCTCACCACTGTTATTTAGCATAGTTCTGGAAGTCCTAGGCAGAGCAATTAGGCAAGAGAAAGAAATAAGAGTCATCCAAGTTGGGAATGAAGAAATTAAACAGTCACTATTTGCAGATAATATGATTCTATATATAGAAAATGCTAAAGGATGTATCAAAAAACTATTAGAAACAATAAACAAATACAGTAAAATTTCAGTATACAAGACCAATGTAAAATTTATTGCATTCCCTAAACACTTACAATCAAATATGACAAAAGAAATAAAACTATACCATTTACAATTGCAACAAAATATGAAATATCCATGAGTAAACTTAACAAAGAAAGTGAAGAAACTATATAAAAAACTACAAGACATTGTTGAAAGAAATGGAAGAAGACACAAAGAAATAAGAAGGTATTCTATGTTCATGGATTGGAAGCATCAACATAGTTTAAATGTCCATATTACCTTTAGAAATATATAGATTTAATGCAATTTCCATCAAAATCACATTGGCATTTTTCAAAGAAATAAAACAAAAAATCCTCAAATTTGTACGGAACCACAAAAAACCTGGAATAGCTAAAGCAATCTTGAGAAAAAAGAACAAAGCTAGAGGGATCACACTCCCTGACTTTTAATTATACTACAAAGTAACAATATCAAAAGAGTATGATATTGGCAGAAAAATAGACTCACAGATCAATAGAACAGAATTGAGATGCCAGAAATAAACCCACACACATATATATATACAGCTAATTTTTTATCAACTTTAAAAAAATTATCTTCATTGTTGAAAGTATTACAGATTTCCCCCTTTTCCTCCTTATTGACCCCATCCACCCTGCTCTGACCCCTTCCCAGGCACTCCCTGGACTATTGCCAGTCTCTGGGCTATGCATGTATGCATATAAGTTCATGGTTAATCTCCTCCCGCTCCCCCCCCCTCCACTTCCTTCTGAAATGCATCAGCCTGTTCCATGCTTCCATGTCTCTGAATCTTTTTTGTTCATCCGTTTATTTTGTTCATTAGATTCCACATATAAGTGAGATCATGTGGTACTTGTCTTTCTCTGCCTGGCTTATTCTACTTAGAATAATATTCTCCGGGTCCCTCCATGCAGTCTCAGAGGGTAAGAGATCATTGTTTTTCATAGCTGCATAGTATTCCATTGTGTAAATGTACCACAGTTTTTTAATTTGTTCTTCTACCCATGGGCACTTGGGCTGTTTCCAGATCTTAGCTATTGTAAATTGTGCTTCTATGAACACAGGGGTGCATATATTCTTTCTGATTGGTGTTCCTGGCTTCTTAGGGTATATTCCTAGAAGTGGGATCACTGGGGCAAATGGCAGAGTCATTTTTAATTTTTTGAGGAACCTCCACACTGTTTCCCACAGTGGCTGCCCCAGTCTGCATTCCCGCCAGCAGTGCGCCAGGCTCCCTTTCTCCACACCCTCGCCAGCACATGTCATTTGTTGACTTGTTGATGGAGCCATTCTGACAGGTGTGAGGTGAGACTTCATTGTGGTTTTAATTTGCATCTCTCTGATGGTTAGTGACTTTGAGCATTTTTTCATGTCTCTTGGCATCTGTATGTCAACTCTGGGGAAGTGACTATTCAGGTCCTTTGCCCATTTTTTAATTGGGTTGCTTGTCTTCCTCTTGTCGAGTAGTGTGAGTTCCTTATATATTTTGGAGATTAACCTCTGCAGTACGAGGAATGACTCAGCACAGGCATCTCAGTTCTTTTTCCAGAGGCACCAACCCCGACTCTCCTCGCACAGGCCCTTCCCTCGGCGGAGCCCACGGGGAGTAGCTTCCCCCAAGCTGCTGCCATTTCTGACTTTCCAAACTATCGTCTTTATAAAAAAACTTTTTTTTTCTTTTTGTTGCCCTGACTTGTTGTTTTCTGCTACCTCGTCTCCAAATCACTGATTTATCCTCCGCTCCATCCAACCTGCTGCTGATTTCTTTGACTGTATTCTCACCCCTGATGTTTTTATGGTTTCTGTCTTTTTATGCTGTCGTATTGTAGCTCTCACTGCCTCTTGGGCATTCTCATAACCATTTTTGAAACTATTTGATAAATATCTTGCGTCTATTTCATTTACCTCCTTTTCTAGAGAGTTCTCTTGTTCTTTTGTTTGGGGCAAGTGTCTTTGTCCCCCCACCTTGGCTGCCTCTGTGTGCTTGGTTCTCACTATTAGGTAGACCCGCTGTGACTCCCAGTCTTGGTACGAAGGCCTTACGTAGTAGGTGTCCTGTGGGACCCAGTGGTCTAGTCTCCTTGATCACCTGAGCCGGGTGCTCCAGGATTTTCCCTTGTGCGGGTTATTAAGCCCTATTGTTTTTATTGAGTATTGATTGCTATTGACCAATTCTTGTCAACTGGGGTCTGGTGGACCTTCAGGCTGGCTGTGAGGATCAATCCCAAAGACAGTGTACAAGCTGCTTTGCGGGCGCTGACCACATGGAGCAGAATTCTCCTCAGCAGTCCCTTGTGCCTGCTGAGATCTCCCTATGGATATGCCGGTTTTGAAGCTAATTGGATCCTGCTCTGATTTTCTCTGAAGCTGGACACCAGGTGTATTGTTTCTGGGGCCTCTGGAAGGCATTCAGGTGCAGATCAATGTCAGACGCTGTCTGTGACTGGCCCTGGGCAACCTGTTCGGAGCTACAAAGTGATTCACAGTTTGTGGCTGCCTCTGCTGGGCCTGGGTGTGCACACAAAAGACCAAGCTGTGCACCAAGGCTGGCTTTTACCACCGCGGGGCCCAGGGACAGGTCAGCTAAATTTCACAGCACCCTGACATCTGCCTTCACATGCCTCCTCCTGCCAGCTGCCTTTTAGTCTCAGTCACTGAATGGGCCTCTGTCAGTACTCACGTTGCATGAGGTAGGTTCTCAGTGAGTCACCAGAGAGGGGCAAGTGGTCTTCACCAGACTGATACAGGTTCAAATTTTTGCCAGTGCTGAGTCTGAGGCCACTCAGCAAATGTCCCAGGGTATGCCAGGTCTAGCTGCCACCGCTGGTTGCTTGCATACCTTTGTTGATGGGGTGGGGTCTCGGGGAGTCCTGATTTGGCAATGTGAAGAGAAGACTCTGCACTGCTTGGGCATGTAAGAGAAAATGTCCCCCATTCTAGAGCCACACAGCTCAGACTGTCCCAGACCTACCAGGAGCTTGATCTCAGCAGGCAGGGCCACTGGGAGTTGGGAGGCTGGGGTTAGTGGATCTCCTGTGATGGGGAGGTGCTGGTCAGGCTTGGAGAAAGGTTGGAGGAGTGGCCCCTGCCCCAGAGCCACACAACTCAGTCTGTCCTAAATTCTGCCCAGACCTAAGCAGGGTGGAGACCCCAGGGGTCTCGAGGGTGGGGCTGCTGGGAACCTAAAGAGCGGGACTAGAGCATCTCTTGTGAGTGGGAGGTGCCAGTTAGGTTTACGGAAACATGGGGAAAAGGGCCCTCACCCCAAATCCACACAATTCAGTAACTGGCATACCCTGAGTCCGCCCAGACCTCCACACTGTAGCACAGGCACCTTAGCAGGGTGTGAGCTCCGGAGGCTGGGATGACAAGGAATATAGACGGTGGGGTTATTGCATTTCCCCTGGCTGATGCCATATGGAGGGGAGGGTTTGACCCAAGAGAGAAGCATGTGTGATGTGGGAGAGGGACTCAGCACAGGTGTTGTGGTGCCTGTCCCTTCAGCTCTCTCCCCAGAGCCATAAGCCCAGTCTCTCCTCTTGCAACTCTAGTCTGCGCCACCCTCCCGCTGTTGGAGCCCAGAGTGAGTAGCTGTGAATGAGATGTGGTTTGCTTGCCCTTTGAGGGGTGCCCCTGTCTCTAGGAGACTGCTGACTCTCCCTGGAGAACAGAAACCCCGCTGCTTTTCACAGCCGGGTGTTATATGGTGCCTCTTCCCAGCTCTGGTGCTCTGGGCAGGGAAACCCAACATGAGGTTGAGACCCCACACTCCTCAGGGGGAACCGTTGCAGCTGAGACATCCCTCCAGAATCCCAGCCGCCACCCACGGGAGTGAGGCCATCCCTTTTTACATCTCAACCCTCCTTACACGTTCTCTATGTAGCTTCTTGCGTAAATCCTTGGTTATAAGACTCCTCTTCAGCTAGTCTTCAGTTGGTTATTCAAGTTGCTTGCTCTATATTTAGTTTTAATTCCAGTTTGGTTCTGGGAGGAGGTGAGTGTAGCTTCCACCTGCTCTCTCCAAGGAAATACTTTATGCTCCAAGGATCTTAGATATGGAGAACACATCATAGAGCTCAGAAGTGTTGAAAGTGTTGCAGGCATAAAGAGGCAATAAATTTACCCATAAACCACATAGAAGCCCCTTTTATTAATCCAAGGAATTGTTGTTATCTCTGCAGCTTTTGTAGTAAGGGTTGGGCACACCATATTTCTTTGAACACTTAGGAAATTTCTATTGTTTTTGATTCTCTGTGACATCATTTCTTTTTAAAAACACATCGGTGTGTGTGCGTGTGTGTGTGCGTGTGTGTGTGCGTGTGTGTGTGTGTGTGTGTGAGTGCATTTAAGCAAATAAGCACTTTAATTCCAAATGAGTATTTCATAGTATTTGTAATTTTATAGAAAACAGAAACACATATAAATGGCACCCTGAAAACATCAGAAGAAAAACAAAAGATATTATTATTATTTTAAATAAAATGCTCTTTCACCCTCTCTCGGCCTCTCCCCCGTCTCCTTTCCCCACACCCCTCTCACTTGCAGAGTAAGAACTCTGCCTTTTCAGTCAGACAGAGAAGTAGTCTATTTTTAATCTCCAGAATTTCAGGCCTCTTGAAATAAACATGACAGAGCGATTTAGGGAAAGGGAAAGGGAAAGCATTGTTTGAAAAATAAGACCATTTTCAGTGTGACTTAGTGCAGTGGGTGAAATCTGAATTTTGAGATGGTGCACTGGCATGTTGCATTTTAGAGGAGGCTAATATGTAAATTATCTGAAAGATTACATTTTGGGTAGAATTTTAAAAAAGAAAATGTATCCAGAATCCAAACATCCTCCTGCTGTTTTGATTGCAGATACTCCTTATTCGATCGAGTTTGGGTTTAGGAGCTCGATCAGGAGAAGCCTTTAAACTGCTTGGGACGTGGTGTGCTTTAGAAAGAAGGCTGCCTGCTTTGCTTTTCTCCAGGGCAACTGCCATTTAGAACAGTCACAAAGCTGGGAATATAACCAAGGGGAAGAAAAAAAAATCACCCCCATGGTCTATTTGTTAAACTGACCTGCAGGTCACAACCTGAAAGTTTATGGATCGGTGAGGCCTTGTCTCAGCATAAGCATGTTTTCTGGACTTTGACTGAAGCTAAATTCCTGGCTTCTGAAAGGAGTGGGTGTGGACTTCCAGCAGAACTAGCCAGTGGGAAGGAAGTAATATTCATTAAGAGTGTCTCATGCAAGCAGTGCCGGGCTAAGCATGCTCAGTGTAAATTCCCCTATAGCTTGTCAAGCTATGTTTGAACTCGTTCCAGAATACTGGCAAATACTGGATCTACTTTTTTTTCCACCAGGAAGGATACTGGATTGGACTGCGTTTTGTTCTCTCTCTCTCTGCCTTTCTTTCTGCCACAGTATTGGAAACAGTATTCCTTCTTGATCAACTCAGTAATATACTGTCTCTAGGGTGTGCAGAGAATGTCAGTGGAGAAGAAAAGAAACTTTGCTACCTGGAAACTGAAGACTACTTAGGTCAGTGAATGCTAATAAAGTCTTAAGGATTTATGGAGCCAGGACTTAACTTTTCTCAGCTGTTAAGGTAATCTACAACAAATTTAATTGCCTTTTCAAATAAGTGGGTACTCACCATTTTTTTTCCACACAAAAAGTATGTTTTTCATATGTTGGAGTGACTTTTCAAACACAGGGAAAATATGTCTTTGGGTTAATTTGCATTTGAAAGAACCTCTTTTTGTATTAGAGTTTCTCTCTACCACAAATTTTGTGTTTTTCAGACAAATATTGTGGTGAGCTGATGTAGCCATACTGGTCTGAATGTGAATATGTTCTGTGTTATATTAACTCTTGGTGTGGGTTGATTTGGTGAAAACTGTTGCTTTTATTGCTGCCAAGGATGAAAGACAGTTTGCTTTTCATTGGATTGGTTATGGAAATTTGGTGGCTTTAAGACTGCATTGTGAGCCGTCCTAGAGGGAAAAGCCATCTCACTGTACGTGTAATGTGCTTTCCTTACAATGTTCAACTCTAACTCTAGGAAATGTGTATAGATGTTTTCAGAATCTGTGTCAAAGTAGAGTTTTTAATGTGGTTTTGGAGACAAGCAGTATTTAGAAAGGCAGGCCAAGGTTTGTAACAAAGAAATTAAATCAAGACCTTTTTGGTGACTATAAGCAATGAATGCAAAAAGTACTGCATGTTCTATGCTCACTGATTTAGTTTAGGTTAATAATTTTATTTTTTAATCATAAAAAGTAAATCAGGCCTTAATGTGCTTTTATCAGTTGATAACACAGAAAACTCAGATAAGAGAGAATTAGGGTCTCTGGACAAGCAGTTTAGAAAAGGCATCCCTTTGAAAACATCCGAGGACCGGGGTGAAGAAACCACGGGACTCCGTGGAGAAGCAGGGCATCCAGAGCTTCAGCGGTTAATCTTATCCAAGAATTTCAAGAGCAAAGGGGATTGATCTTTTAAAAAGCAACAGCAAAAAACATACAAAGATCAATCAGGGATTAAATATGTGCCGGAATACAAAGCGTCACATATCATCAATGTGTAAATCAGGCCGGCCAGCTGGCTATTCAGGGGATGCGAATGACCTGCGACTGTTTCACAGGGAACCAGCGCAGCAGCAGCCCTGCGCTTCATTTCCATCCTCCTGCCCAGAGAGGGATGGCAGCGTGGCCAGGGTGTGCAGCGGGACTTAGCCGATGAGCCGACTTTGTTCTTTTAACTTCTGTCCATCTGTTTTTCCTGGCAGCTGAAGCAGTGAGCAAAGTGGGAGGGGACCTCAGGGGAGACCCAGAGGAAGGGGCCAGACCCTGCCAGGCAGTGACCTGCTCCCCACCCGTGCTTGAGACAGGAGGAGAGGATCTGGACAGATGCCCCCACCTCCACTTCCTTCTGCTCCCAGGACTTTGATTTAGTCGAAACTGATGCAGTTCAGCACCTCCCTCTGTTTTTCATAAGTAGCAGCTCTGAGGCACCAGTGGTGGTGTGTGTGATATAGACTGGCCCCCAGGAGACAGTCAAAGCAGTTCCATCTTGTTTTGGTTTGTCCCTTCTTCCCAAGCATGTGGCAGAGATCTTGTGAGTTTAGTTGAAACAACAAATCCTTTCTGGGACAGGAGAGCACAGTTCTCCTGTGTGAGTGTGTGTGTGTATGTGTGTGTGTGTCCGCGAGCTCGCGCACCACTTGCAGCCTGGGATCTGCAACAGTGCCCCTGGAAGGCTTTGCACGCTGAGGGCATTGTCTGGAGCCAGGGGCCTTTTCACTGTCTTGGCTCTGTCTGTACTGAAAGGGAGGCGGTGGCCATTCTGGGGCATTCTATAAGCTTTTCTCTGACTTTTCTTCCCAACCTCCTTCCCCCTTTATGACCTATGTTTTAAAGAATATCACTGAAACTTTCTGAGGCACAAAAAAGAGAACGGGTATGCCAAAAGGTATAGAAAACAAAGACAGGCCTCATGTCCACATCTGGATAACATTTAGATTGTGACAAGGAAAGGGAGAGGAAAAAAATCTGGCATCACATTTTAAAAAATGCATATAATTGACTTCCTGGAGGTTTTCTTGTCTCAACTTTCCTGAGTGCTTTTGTATCCAGCCCACACCCAATTCTCTGGGCTTGGAGAAGATAAGTTTTATATCTCTATTGTGTAGTGAAGTCCAGGGGTTTGTCCGAAACAGCGACCGAGTTAGAACTCGCACACAGAGCTCTCAAGAGTCCGAGACTCTCCCTACGCAGTAATAGGAATAATCTGGTGTCAGTTTCTGTGTCTCAAGCTCAGTTTCTCCATTCGCTTTACGTTTTGGATAATAGCAGTTACTTTGTGCAAAAATTCTCAAACTGAATCTGTTACTATAATGGTTTCTTAAATTTGAAAAGTAGTTGAAATCTTTCAGGGAACCTTCATATCTTTCCTTTTATTTTTAACTTTAACACAATACATTAAAATAGATTGGACCAGTGTTGATATTTTCATTTGACAAGTGGTGAAACTAAAAGATTGAACGACTTGCTGTGTAAGGTCAGGTCACGGCTGGAAGGGGGTTTGAGTTTCCCAGCTTGGGATCTGGAATCCTAGGCCATCCCACATTTATGTGGGGACCTCCAGGTTGCTGAGGCCGAGAGATATCTAAAGAGGAGTTCCATGATCCATGAAGGCAAAAAGTGTGGCAGTGCCAGGGACTTTAAATGTTGTCAGTCTCATTATGAAAGAGAAAACTCAGATTGGAAAAGTTACTTCACCCACAATCAGACTTAGGGAGTTGTGGAGCTGGCTATCTGTGGTGCCCTAAAACAGGCACCCAATGGTGTAGTGACAGGGACTTTGCTGGGTTTCTCTGCGTCTCTTCTTCCTGGTATGTGGAGTGGGGACACCTATCATAGCGCTGCTGTGAGGATTATGTGGGACGATGCACAGAGTAAACCCTACAGAGTTTTGAATGGCGCCTGTTCTTGCTGTTTGTGCTCTATAGCACCCAAGGTAAGTGCGAGCTAATCACACTGTGAATACAAAAAAGCTCTTAGCTTAACTCCCATATCTTCGGGGTGGTTGTGTTGATGAGTTAACATAATCAGATGAGTAGCACTATAGTATAATTATTGAAGATACGAAGACTCTGCTGAATAGCCCAGGGAACCAATTAAGGCAAAAGCAGTGGCCTTCTTGATCTCACTCCAGGGAGAGGCTGGGGAGGTTGCCCAGGCAGGTGAGTCTGAGATAAGCAGTAGAGTGGAATCAAATCCCATGACCTTTGGTGGTCTTCCCGAGCTTCTGACCAGGCTCATTAGCTACGAGACATCTCTGTGAAGGAAAGAATGATGCTGAGAGGCTATCTAGGCTCATTCATCTGTCTGGTATTGAAAAACAAAGACACATGTACAGGCGAGTTTCAGAATTGTCAAGATTTTGTATTTCTTGGCCCTTCTGACCAGCACTGACTGAGCTGCTGAGGTTGATGTAGTATCTAGGCTCCAAAACTCCTGGGCTTACACATCGCATTATGTTATAAAGACATCTTTAGAGAGAGAAAGCCACTGACAAAATCAGTGGCTTATAATTGAGCACTCGCTGTATAGAGAACTTTGTAAGTACACAGCCACAGGCTAACAACCAGATGAAGGGCAGGGCTGCTTCCCTCCATCTACTTGAATATTTGGGATATACGAAGATACGGAGCACTTAAGCGCAGATTGACGAAACGTGTGGTGACGCAGAAGTGTGAAGGGCCTTCAGGGCTGGTAGATGTGGAGTCAAGATTTTAAATGTCTGTCTTACATTCTTTAGAGTTCAGTGTCTTCCTTCACCTGCCTCAGCACAACATCCAGCCACTTGCCCACGCTAGGAAGGGAAGGTCACTGCAGCTGGCGGTGGGGTGTGGTTTGTAGGTGGATGTTGTTTTATGTACCCAACACTAAATTTTATGCTTTACCAACATTAGCTTCTTCAAAGTTCACAATATTCCTGGGAAGTTTAAAGAGGAGAAAATCTGTTCTGAAAAGAGAAGGGTGTATGGCCGCTGAGGCAAGGAGGGTTGGGTGATCGATGGACAGGGAAGGTGATGTCATGTGAAGAGGGAGACCCCAGGAAGCGTGTTCAGTGGATGAAGGCAACCACGTTCCTGCAGACTCTTGGCTGCTGAGTAGTATTTCTGCAAGTTGCCTAGATGAGAGGTACCTGAGGCACCTATGTCTTGCCTAATTCTGGATCCATTAACATGTATTGTCCAGAGCTGAGCAAGCCTGGCCCCCTGAACAGTCAGTGCTTGGTTAGCTTTAAGCACACTGCCTGGGAGGAACCGTTCCATTTCAACAACAAATGCAAATTATCTTTTGACCCCACACATAGGTCCTTAGAAGTTTTGCAGCTTGAGAGTGAAGACCTCAGTCATTGTTACGTAGTATTGGGTAGTTTAAAAACAGAATTCAGAATGAAGTGGCTGGGATTTGGGTCTGACCCTGAAGTTTTCTAGCTATGTGACTTTGAATATTATTTTACTTCACTGTGTCTTAGTTTTTACACCTGGAAATTGGAATGTCACTAGAGTTTCCTCTAGTGTGACGATCGGATTTAGCTGCTGTACAAGTGCCTGCTGCTGCTCTCCTCCCGACTGTGATGGGTCCCAGTGCCGCCACCTTCTTCTGGCCTGAAGAGGGTCTCTCTCCCTTAGAAGGAGGCTTGGGGGAACGAGCTGCGCAGAATGCTCTCTCAGAGCGCTGCAAACCCTTTGATTGCAGAAATTAATTTTACATTTCCTGAACTAGGGAAAGACTGGAAAAGACAGAGAAACTAGACAGAACTCTGGCCAGAGCAGGACTTGGTTGACCGAAAGACATCCCTGCCTGCAGTGAGAAATGAACGAGTCAGGGTATGGGCAATGCAGACGTGCACCTGCCTCCCCCAGGCTCCCGGAGAGGGCGGGAGAAGCGCCGCAGCCGTGAGGGCGGCCACTTGGAAAAGAGAAAAGCAGACGTGTTGGGGAGGAAGGGGAGAAACTGGAACCCCGTGCGCGGACGGGGGCGTGTGAAATGGCAGAGCTGTGAAGAGTATGGGAGCTCTTCAGGAAGCTAGACACGGCATTACGCACGGTCCAGACATCCCACTTCTGGGTCGATAGCCAAAATAATTGACAACGGCCTCCCGCGGACGGTTGTCTGCCCAGGCTCCCGGAAGGCGGCTGCAGCCCAAGGGCCTGGGAGCGCCGAGCGGGTCCGCGGAGCACCGAGCGCCGAGCGGGTCCGCGGAGCACCGAGCGCCGAGCGGGTCCGCGGAGCACCGAGCGCCGAGCGGGTCTGCGGAGCACCGAGCGCCGAGCGGGTCTGCGGAACGCGGGCGTTCACCGAGCGGGTCTGCGGAGCACCGAGCACCGAGCGGGTCCGCGGAGCACCGAGCACCGAGCACCGAGCGGGTCTGCGGAGCACCGAGCACCGAGCGGGTCCGCGGAGCACCGAGCACCGAGCGCCGAGCGGGTCTGCGGAGCACCGAGCGCCGAGCGGGTCTGCGGAACGCGGGCGTTCACCGAGCGGGTCTGCGGAGCACCGAGCACCGAGCGGGTCCGCGGAGCACCGAGCACCGAGCACCGAGCGGGTCCGCGGAGCACCGAGCGCCGAGCGGGTCTGCGGAACGCGGGCGTTCACCGAGCGGGTCTGCGGAGCACCGAGCACCGAGCGGGTCCGCGGAGCACCGAGCACCGAGCACCGAGCGGGTCTGCGGAGCACCGAGCACCGAGCAGGTCCGCGGAGCACCGAGCACCGAGCGGGTCTGCGGAACGCGGGCGTTCACCGAGCGGGTCTGCGGAGCACCGAGCACCGAGCGGGTCCGCGGAGCACCGAGCACCGAGCGGGTCCGCGGAGCACCGAGCACCGAGCGGGTCTGCGGAGCACCGAGCACCGAGCGGGTCTGCGGAACGCGGGCGTTCACCGAGCGGGTCTGCGGAGCACCGAGCACCGAGCGGGTCCGCGGAGCACCGAGCACCGAGCGGGTCCGCGGAACGCGGGCGTTCACAGGCAGAGGGTGGCGGGCGGAGGAGGGACGGGGACTCCGGCGCGTGCACAGCCTTGAGGGCACCGTGCTAAGCAAACGTGTCGGTCACAAAGACAAATGCCGTGTGTTTCCACTTAGGAGGCACCTCGAGCAGCCGGAAGGCCGCGTTTCGGTTTGGGCAGATGGAGGCCGGGGGGGGGGGGGGGGGGGGGGACACGGCGCCCCACACCGGGAACGTGCTCAGCGCCGCCGGACTGACACCGTAAAACGCTTCAGGTGGTGACTTTTATGGTATGTACATTTCACCACAATTAAAAATGAAAAAAATGAGAATATTTTTAAGACTCTGTAAATTAAGTAATTTACAAGGGTTTATATAACAGAGTATTTGATTCGTTACTGAGTTCAGCTGCGTACGAAGAAGAAGGTTAGGCCCGAGGTGAGGAGGGCGCGCACAGCTCAGCTGCGCAGTTTGGGGAAGTGGGAGGGAAAACGGTGCCGCCGGCGTGGGTTTGCTGCGGCGGAGCGCGCGCCCCTCCGCGGGCAGGGGGGTGGGCACGCGGCGGGCACGCGGCGGGCAGGGGCCGGGCAGGGGGCGGGCAGGGGGCGGGCACGCGGCGGGCACGCGGCGGGCAGGGGCCGGGCAGGGGCCGGACACGCGGCGGGCACGCGGCGGGCACGCGGCCACTGGGCAGCCTGCGCCCCGAGGGCGCCCGGGCCGGGCCACCCTGTGTTGCTAGACCTCCACTCTGCTGTGAGGTTGACGCTTCACAGGGAGCACATCTGGGAAAGCTCGTCAGTGGGGCGAAGGGCAGGACTCCAGGGGCACGAAAAGCTGCCCACGGCGGCCCGGGGGGCGGCCGCTGGCCTCGGCGGGGCCCCGGGGCCGGGCGCGGGGCGGGTGCCCGGCCCTGGCGCCGCCTTGGGGCGGGTTCCGGGCGCTGCAGCGGCGACCAGGGCCGAGCCGGCCCGCGGGGCCCGGGCCCCGTCCCCGCGCGGGTCCGACCGCCCCCGGCCGCGCTCTCTCCGGGGGACACGGGCCTCCTGGGCCCCCCTGGGCATCCTCCGTCTGAACGTAACTCGCTCGGCAACACCCAGCCTCCTGGGGAAACAGCCCCCGAGCACGGGCGCGGGGCGCGTCTCAGGTCCGGCGCGAAGCCCGTGCGCCTGGCGCGGGGCCCCGAAAGGCTGCGGGGCCCCCGAAAGGCTGCGGGGCGCTTTGCGCGCAGGCCCAGCGCCCGAGGCCGCGTCTGCCCCGCGGCTTCCCGGGGCGCGCTGCCCGCCGCGGGGTGACCTGCGCTCTGGCTAACTTACTTCTGTCCCCGCTGCAGGATTTAGGGGTGAAGGGGGGCGACTGGGGGCTGGAGGGAGAAAGCCCGGGTCCGGGGCCGAGGGAGGCGCCCACAAGGGGGTTCGCTTGAAAACCTGCCCAGGAGGGGGCGCCAGGCGCTGGGGCAGGGCCCGCGGGGCGGGGAGCGAGAGAGCAGGGGAGGGATGTGCGAAAAGAAGTCCCCACCGTTACAGAGCCAGTCACCGTGTTGGGCAGCGTGTGGCGGATTTTTCTTTTTTTGATGAAATGACGGACAACTGGCGGGGGCAGGGAAGCGACGGGTGAAGCCTTGTTCTCCTCGGGGTGGGGACTTCAGCCACAGGACCTTCATGCGTGAGTCTCTGCAGCTGTGTTTATAGTTAGTGACATG
This sequence comes from Miniopterus schreibersii, assembly GCF_964146895.1. Taxonomy (NCBI): domain Eukaryota; kingdom Metazoa; phylum Chordata; class Mammalia; order Chiroptera; family Miniopteridae; genus Miniopterus; species Miniopterus schreibersii. The sequence goes on along the minus strand of NC_138122.1, from coordinate 2,113,838 downwards.
CGAGATGTTAAATCAGCCGCTTTAACACAAACGTCCCTTAGCCCGTCTCCATACAGCCTATCAAGTTACTTTTCTTGTGATCCGATTTTACTAGATAACTATTTGAACATCCACTTTTTGTGTGAAAACAATTTACATATTAGAAAATGAGGCTGCAAACTTAAAACAAGGAAAGATGTGGTTTGTTTTCGCATGCAGTTACTCACATCTGTTGTTAGTAGATAAATCGACTTGAAGCGTTTAAATGTTCACGTTTTTGCACATGGTATTTATTTCATTTGGGTAACAATGTTATTATTGTCAGTATATAGTTGAAAACATGCTGGCTCCACTGGCCAGTGTGCTGCGTTGCTCAGGTCTCATGGCTAGTAAGTAGCAAGTGCAGAATTCCACGCGGGGGCTGCTGACAGGATGCCCGGCAGAGCAGGGTCCCAGTGTTCTTCCAAGATCACCCACCGAATAGAGGCTGGAGTAAGAGGCAAGACAGTCTCAACTCCCCCAACCGCTTAGAAAGACACTAGTGAGATCAATCAGGGTCGAACGAGACATGCAGCCTTCCAAGCCTCCGGTCACGAGATTTATGCCTACGGTCAGGCGTCTGAGGTGCAGTCAGCCCTAGGAAGAAGGTTAACACACCCCCTAGTGATCACTTTCTTTCTTCTCCCGTGAACCAGCCCCAGGACCACCCCAGTGGACACACAGATTCTGTGAGTCTTAGGAGGAATAGAGTAAGTCGTCGCTCCTTACGCATTACCCTCAGTTACACCGTGTGCTGCGCTGGCTGTGGGCCAGCAGTCAGGTGTGACTTGGCTGAAGGAGCTCATGTCTGTACATTTCAGGCGCCCTAGGAGCCTCTCCTCTTCACAGCAGGACGTGGAAGGGGCGTGGGTGATCGGCAGTGATGGTGGGCCGGCAGGTCTTGGACAGTGGGGGCCTAGCCCACCTGTAACCGGCCAACCCTGGGGAAGAGCAGCCGCCTCGCCTGGCAGGGCAGCCGGGGAAGCATCGCAGGGCTCAGCTCGGTGCCCGAAAGGGCCTCCGAGCCTCAGTAAGGAGTCCCCGACTGGACTCATTCCGTTTTCAGAAATGGACAGCACGATGGTGTCATGCGAAGGCTCTGTCCTGGGGACGCACTTAAGGCTAAAGGACACGGCGTAGTTGTGTAAATAAATAAAACATTCAGTGTGTATAAATATCCCTGGAATAACTCGAGTTGTTTTGGTTTGAAGTAATCTGCACTTTGAAAGGAAACTGGAACTGATCCTTCACAGCCTGTGCTCCCATGATCTCAAGGTAATTTTACTCCAGGATGTAGGATTTTGAGACAGGAAGAGTAAGCTACAAAATAAGAAGGCTCAGGAGAAGGCCGGCTCACTTCCCATAAACAGCGAGTGCTGCGTGGGCCTTTCTCCTGCCTGGAGCAGGTCTACCCTGCAGTCCTCCGCTCTGGGATCCACAGCCCGAGGGCACAGTGTGCCGGAGCACTTGGGGCTCTCAGAGTTAAAACGCTTACATTGGGGTCCTGGTTCCACAACTTACTAGCTGTGTGGCCACAGCATTTTACAGCCATGATCCATTTCTGCATCAGTAAAATAGGTATATTGATTTCTACCCTAACACGTGGGTTTGTTGTGAGGACCTCAAGAGACAATGGGTGGTAAAGTGCTTTGAAAACTCTAAAACATTGAACGGAAAGTCTTTACCCTATATTATTTTGAGTTCATGCTTAAAATTGTGTAAACTTGGTCTCATCTTAATTATCTATGCTATTATAGTGGCATAATGTTCCAGAATGTCTCTGTTTAACAATAGCAGTTATTCCGGGCTATAATTTAAAATCAACCTACAGCTCACCATGAAATATCAAACAAACCTCGTTCCTGTTCTGTTCTACCTCTCTCCACACTTTCTAAATAGCCTGCCACATTGCTCTGAGAATTGGTTCAGCCCTCATATCTGCCCCAGTTCCTCTTTGGAGGTTCACCTGCACCCCCTTTAACTGAAGCCCCCTCTTCGGTAGAATCCGCCCCACAGTCTTTGGAACGTCCACAGGGTTGGAGCGAAGGGCGGGGCAGGCAGTGTGCAGAGACCAGCGCTGCTGGCAGGAGGTGCTGAGCTCAGACACCTCCGTTCTCAAATTGGAATGCGCTTTCTAATAAAAATAGTAGAACACATATATTTTAAGTCTGCTAATGCAACAATAATGTAGTTCTGCTGCATGATTGATGAGGTTTTTGGTGGGCTAGTCTGAGAATGTACCAATCATTTTACAATTGTTCACTTGGAAAATTGCTTTATGAATTACAAGGACTGACTTACAAACAAGCATTTAGAACTAAACCTAGTTATTACTTGAGATTTTTCTTGTCTTGAATGTAAAAACCTTTCCTCAAAATTTAATTTGTGGAAATGTAATTGATGTAGTGGGTTGTGAGTGGGTTGTGTGGGTAGCTGGCTGAATGCTGTTGCTGGGTGGATGGAAAGGGAAGGGACCCAGTCCTAGTGCTGCAAGTTCCAGCTGGGACACTGGAGCCACTTCAGCTACTTCAGCTCTCTATGTCTCAGCTTCTGCACCTACAAAATAAAGACAGGGGTAATGGTGCTCACTGTAAAGGGTTGTTGTTATATATGCCCCATGGTTTTTGCAGAGAGAGTTGCTTTACTGACTTGGTGCAATATTAAAACAGCTTTCTGTTTTGTTGAACAGCAGTAACTGGCTTCTGTGTGAGGACTCTTAAAAGCGTGTTCATTGATGGCAGAGAGTTCAATGAGAATTGAAGATCAAAAATTACCACAAATGCTTTATGTACAGTTAAGGAGTTGACTAAATTGTGGTATGTAATATATTGGAATATTAGCCATAAAAAATAATGATACATGCTACAGTGTGAATGAACTTTGAAAACATTATACTTAGTGAAAGAAGCAGGTCATAAAATGTCACTTGTTGTATGATTTCATTTATATGAAATGTCCAGAATAGGTAAACTCATAGGAACAGAAACAGATTGGTGGTTGCCAGAGGCTGGGGAGAAGGGAAGTTGGGAGTGACAGTGTAATGGACATGGGGTTTTCTGGGAGGTAATAAAAATGTTTCAGAATGAGAAAGAGGTGATGGTTGTGCAGCACTGTTAAGGTACTAAATTTTATAACTGAATTGTTCACTTTAAAATGGTTTATTTTCTGTGCATTGTCCCTCAGTTAAAAAAATACTGTGGAGCCCGGCTGGCGTGGCTCAGCTGTTGAGCATTGACCTAAGATACAGGAGATCAAGGTTTGATTCCCGGTCAGAGCACATGCCCGGGTTGTGGTCTCGATCCCCAGTAGGGGGCGTGCAGGAGGCAGCTGATCAATGACTCTCTCATCATTGATGTTTTTATCTCTCCCTCTCCCTCTCCTTTCCTCTCTCTGAAATCAATAAAGACATATTTTTTAAAAAATACTATGGAAAAATGCATCTGAATAAGTTGACTGTCCAGGAAACCTTCCTGACTCCATAGAGTCTTGGCCATTTGTGAGCTTTGTGAAGAAAGTCTCTCCTACTTCCCTATGTTTTCTATCTGCTTTTGTAGCCTTAACACCTTGGTTTTCTTACCTCCAAGTGTACTCAAGTTCTGTTAAGTCTCTCCTTTTATTCATTCACTGACTCAGCATTCACTTGGTGTCAAGGAGAGGGACAATTAATAAGTGATCCAGGACAGAGGACAGCAAGCTCCCTTGATGTGTAACTTGGGCAAATGACTTAACTCTCTGGTCTTATGGGGACATGCACTAGAATATTTGGGGGACTCTTTCAGTTTTAAAATTCTAGATTTCAGAAATGAGAAATGCCATTATTAAGTTCTCTTTAAATATTCTGCCAGCTAATTTTTCTAATTATTTTACTTTGAATTCAGTTATCTAACCAACCTAAACAGACAGAAAAATAAATTACACTTTGAATTAGCCTCTCTTTTTTATTAGATAGAACTCAGTAATGAGGAGGAAATTAATCTCTATGTCTGTGGTAAAACTTTTTTGACCATGGAAAACCTTTCTTCAAGAGTTTTAAGATAAAAATGTCCAAAGCATAAAACTGATATACTTTTAAGGTTTGAAAATCATCAAAAACAATTATTATCCTTAATTACAATATGTAACAGAAAATAGACACTGCAATAACTCAATGACCCATCAAAACACTATCTTCAAGGGTCTTTTAGCATTTCCATGATAAATTGCTATTTTTAGAAGCTTATGCAACCAGACAAAGAATATGTTCTTGGCTATGGCCAGGAAGACAAGTTATCATTGTGGGAGGGACAGAGGAATCTGAGAGGCTCATGAGAGACGGACAATTGCATAGGACATTTTAATGAGAACCGTTTCTCTTTAATTTTCTGCAATCAGGAGAGTGCTGTGCCTCTCAGAGACATTTTTATTTTTGTAGTGCTCTTTCCTCATTAACTAACAAATACTCATCAATGAATTTCCCTCCTCATCCTGGAAGTTGGAGGAAAAAGAAAGATGATAATTTTTTACTTTGTAAGTATTATTTCCCTTGGGGCTCCTCCTCTAGTACTTCGAATGGAAACATAAGAAATATATCTACTCATTTCTTCCATATAGAGCATCTTAAATTTGCATCAGATATTAATGATCTTCAATAACTACCCAACTATAGTAGCAGAATGAATGTCTGTCTCCCATTTCCAAGCTCTATACTGTTTAGTGTCTCCCAAGGACAATTCATTGGAAAGATAGCTTGGGGCCTGGGGTTCTCATCAGGGACCTGGGTATGATAGAGTTGAGCTGGGAAGAGTGTGTTTGTGTTGAGTATGGGTTTCCAATCAACTTCATATCTCTAATTTCCAGGTTCAAAGAGTAATGGTTTTGGAATTTTTAATTCTTTTGTATTATCCATGTTGCTTCTCCCCTATGTCACCTTCGTTCCACTTAGACTTGGCTATGAATTTCAGAGTTTCTGCTGTGGTGAATGGTATCATACATACTGCTCCTAGGCTATTGTAGCTACACATAGGTTTTGAGGAAGACAATTTGATTATAGCATAAACTATGTCCCGTTGAGTTTTGCTGCCCTATCTGTATAGTGTTATCCAACAGACATACGATGTAGGCCACAGATGTGTAATATTGAATTTTATGGCAATCACATTGAAAACAAAATTACACAAGTGAAATTATTTTAATAATATAGTTTATTTAGGCAAATATATCCAAAATATAATCACTTTAATATGTAACAAAAACAATAGGGTTGAGATATTTTACATTTTAAAACCAAATCAATGAATTTTAATGTGCATTTTACACTTACAACATATCTCAGCTTGAACTAGTCACACTACAAGGATCAATCACCACATTTTACATGCTTGGTGACCATTGTATTGGACAGTGCAGGTCTATAGTTAAAGACAGACAATATTTTAATAAATATTTTTAAAATTAAAAGCATTCTGAATTATTTATCACAAAGTCAAACCCAGATGTTAAGTATTGTAAGCTTTCTTTTCAAGCCCTCCTCTTTATCAAGTAAGTGATCTCCTACTTTTTCAGGAATGGGGTGAAGTCAGTGTTTACCGGCAGGGAAAGGGTTACTGTACCATTTCTCAACCCCACATTCACTATGGTGGTGACCCTTAGTACTAAAATTAACCACAGCATGAAAGAGTTAAGGTCTTTCCCTCCTCATTTTGTTTTATGCTTTGCCATAGGTTGAGTTCAGATCTACTTAAGAACCAAGAAATGACAAGACTATTGATTTTAGATAGTGGTTAAGATTTCACCATGTAGACTTCTTGTGGTTGCACTTTAGTAGTTGTAATTTAAGTGCTTTTCTCACTCCTAGTTTTTTTGTTTGTTCTGGTTAGTTGGTTTTTTAAATCCTCACTTGAAGACATGCTTTTCTTTGATTCCAGAGAAAGGGAAGGGAGAGGAGGAAGAGGGTGAGAGCGAAGGAGAGAGAGAGAGAGAGGGAGAGAAACATCTATTGGTTGCCCTGATGGGGATCGAGCCCACAACCTGGGTACATGCCCTGACTGGAAATCAGGCGCTTTAACCACTGAGCCACACTGGTCAAGGCCACACTCTTAGTTTTTGGTGCCGCCATCCTCCCAAATAATCCCCCGTGCTTATTTTTATATATTCTCATGAAGAGAGAGATACTTCTGATACTTGCAGTGTCCCACCTCAGTGCAACTGAAGGAGTTCTGATGGGCAGTAGCCAGGGCCAGAGAAGACAGAGGCAACAAGGTGTCAGGCTTGGCAACCCACTCTTGGGCTAAAAACCTCATTTTTCTGGAGAAAATATTACAAATGTTTAGTCTACCTGCCCTTCCATCAACTGGAGCTCTAGTCGTTGCCACTTCCACACATCTACGGGGTAACGACGATGTTTTAGTTATTTACCTTTGAGCACCGATCATGAGTAAAGCCCTGTGATAGGCAGATGCTGTGAGAGACACAAAAAGGAAATGCCCCCCTCCCTGCCTCAGCGCAGCTTAGCCTGCTGGGGACAGAAGCGTAAGACACAGAGGAAATCAAGGGCCTAACGTGTTGGAGCACAAGTATCAGCAGAGTACTCTGGTGACCCCTAAGCACTGCAAAATACTGTGAAAAAATATTTGCCAAAGCCCTGTTCCAAATGAGATTTTATAGATGCCAGTGACCATGAAGATGAATACATAGTTTCTCTCCCTGATGACCCCACTGTACTGTGAGAGGTGGGTAGAAACCCGCACCTGCAATGCCTTGTGAGGTCTGTTATGATGAAGAAAAAAGAGGAAGGAGAGACTAAGACCCCCAGTCCAAGTTGAGGTCAGATCTTCATAGGCAACGATGGTGCACTTGATTTTCAAAATAGGAGTTCACTGGCAGGAAAAGGAGAGGAGAGCAGCCTGGAGAGAAAGGGGCAGGAGGGAAGGCAAAGGTGGTTCAAGGGCTGGTGAGCCTCAGAGAAAGGCCGTATCTCAGCAACTTGTGTTCTCCCCAAATTACCTGGTCTGTCTTAGAATACTTGGTTCAAATCCTGTCTGTGTTATGTTCTCTAAAGTTCCTGGATGTTTAAAAAATTAATAGAAGTTACTAAGAATAGATAATTGGCTACTGAAAATAAGTATGCACTGGATAGACCACTGGCTGTGGTTGCACATAAGCCATGACCTAAGTGCCTGAGAGAAAGAAAGGGAAGGGTAGGCTACTCGACCCTTACACAACTGGAAGGAAGAAAGCTTCAGTCAGGGCGACAGGAAGACAGACTCTAGAACCAGAGGAAAGCTTGAAAAGCATAAATACAATAAACAAATACCATGCTGTGCCTTAAAATTGAGCTGGGGAACCAATTTTGTTGTTAGTGTTTTGGGTATTTGATCTGTGACACATTTCAATACATGACAATGCAAAACTCATGTTGGTGCCAGCCCCCATTTATGTTCTAGATATTCTTGGTTGATTATTTATTGAACCAAGCATATGGTGATATGCTCACTTGAGCACTTCTAGAATCTCCAATAGAAAACCATGAAATTAGATGATGAAGATGGAAGGTAAAAGAACATTAAGTAAGAGAAGTGGTGAACTTTAGAATAAAAATTTGCTTGTATAACACCATGTAACATGCATTTATTTTAAGCATTATGTGTACTACCAAAAATACAGGACAATTAAAAACTTGAGCATATGATTACTACATTATATCTCTGCCATAAAATTATCATTTGTATTTCTTTAGTATCATCTATTTTTGTATCACATATCACATTTATTGAGCATCTATTGCTCAATTGCACAGTGCTGGATGTGGGAAGGAACAGTCTTCATTAGCCAACGACAGAGATATCAAGCAAGACAAAAACCAAGCAGTAACCGGGGGTCCATAATTACTAAGGCACTAGCGGCAACACTCATTTCAGATGAATGGAAAGAAATGATCCAAATAATTTTCTTGTGTCTTTTCTGGCAGTGTGGTTGTCACAGATACACTCAGTCAGACCTTGCAAGGATCCCAAGTTGTAAGTGTTGAGGTTATCCGGGGGGATTAGAGGAGTGAATGGGCTAGCTGTTTTATCCTGTGTCTCTAGGACTTGAACTCTCCCCTTAGTTCTCACTGATAGATACAAGTCTGCCCTTAAGTCATGATATTAACACTTTTTCAACAGAATATAATCCCCATGAGGGCAGGGCTGGGTCTCTCTTGGTCACAACTGCAGCTCCCACTCCCTCCCTTTGTGTCTGAAACATAGTGGGAATTCAGTAAATAAAGAACTTCAGATTTGTTGGAGAAAGGTTTTCCCTGAAGCAGAAAGTTGCTCTGAAGCTTAAATGTATATCATAAAACTCTGAGGCTATTAGTTTCAGTTAGAAAAAGACTCGGAAATGAATACGTTTAGAATTATTACATTTCTTCCAACAAAGGCACCTCCCACCATCAGGAGCACATGCACATGCCTACACTTGCATGCCCACATGGGCTCACTTCTGTCCACTGTTCCGTCCTTTCATCTTTGTTATCTAGTTTAGGGAAAGAAGTTAGGAGAAGTGACATGAGTGGGAAATTGTACATTTCAGGCTTTCGGCCTTAACAGTGTGTCATAAGAGAAATAAATCCTTTCCCCAGAGACGGCAGTAATCTCTTTTTCTGGCAAGTTCTTCCTCTCCTTTTGCAATTCTCCTTCCTTAGGGGATTAAGTTCTCTCAGTCATCTCATTTACTGAAAAGAACCTCATTTGGGAATGAAAAAGTTTTGGCATAGCTGGGAGCTTTTTTTTAATCCTCCCTTGAGGATATGTTTTTATTAATTTAGAGAGAGATAAAGGGAAGGAGAGGGGGAGGGAGGGAGGGAGAGAGAAACATCGATGTGAGAGAGAAACATCCATCGGTTGCCTCCTGTATGCACCCTGACCGGGGATGGAACCCACAACCTTTTGGTGTAGGAGATGATGCTCCAACTATCCGAGCCACTTGGCCAGGGCATAGCTGGCAGCTTTTAATGGGAATCTGAGCAAAGATGTCTCTGACATATGTAATACGTTCAGTATGTTTCCATATTGTGTAATCTATGATGTCTTAGAGTCCCAATGACAGATGGGCCATGCCGAAAAAGAAGACTCCCCAAGAGGAGACCCCTTTAGAAAACAACATCCTTTCATGGTACTTTGAGCTATTTTTAGCAGTTGGGGCTCAACAGTCCACCCCCAACAGGAGCATATTTCTGCCAACAAAGCTTTGTTGCCTAGCACTTGGCTCTAAACTAGGGTCAAGCCAGGCAGTGCAGTCTTAGACTGAGAGAGACCTAGAACCGGAGGCCTGATCCTGGTTTCAGCTGTAGGATAGCCGCTTATTTACTGGACTACCTTGAACCCGTTTCTTTTGTCATGTAATGGGGCTGAGAAGTACTTGTTACTCACTTAAAAACTGTGAACTAAGCTGTGAAAAATAATTTTAGATAATAGTGGAAATTATGAAACTTTCACTACTCTTTTCAACTATTTCCTTTTTACACATCTAGAATGTAAATGATTGGGAGAGATGTTTCTTTTTCTTTCTTGTTTTACCCTGACCTGATCTAAATATTTGACAATTCAAAGTTTCGTCAAATGTAAACCACACACCTCAGAATAATGCAGAATTCCATTCTGGGGTGAGAAGAATGAGCGGTAATATAATTTGACCACCTAAGTGAAAACGTGGGTTTGGGATCCATAGTTATAAAGTTCTTAGCAATGACTCTTCCCTTCTCTTAGTTTGTGTTTCTTTTTTCTACCCCTTTTAATCCATGGTATAACAGATCTGAATTTATGGAATATTTTACATGCTCTCTCTTAACCATGCTCCATGAGTTTGAACTGTTTATCCGACTCTGCTTTTACTCTAATCATTTTTGTTTTGTTTTGGACACAATCTAATGGACTATTTTAACCACATTCATAATTGTGCTGACAGAGGTTTTTTTGTTTGTTTTCGTTTTTTTGTTTTGGGCTCAGTTTTCCCATCTGGAATGTGGGCTTTTATTGCAGTAGGATGCATAAAACATCTACTTAAAGACTTGGTGCTCGGCCCAAACCCAGGATACATTCCCAGATTTATGGTTTGTTAAAGTAAGAGACAAGTGAGATGTCTTTGGAACCAATTCCTTAGCTTTTCTAAGTGAGGTGAGGGGACTTAGAGAAGCAAGGTGCCTGGGCATTATGTAGAGCTAAGATTCATCAGGGTAACAAATGCCTTGGGAAAAGCCTAGAATGCCTTCCTTGGGTTAATTGAGAATTCTTCACGGAAAATAATGAGCCATGGGGAGTAAGAAAATTAAGCTTATGTTTTTGGTCTCTGAATTAATAATACTTTTCAATTTGGAAAACATTGCCCTATTGCAGATTGCAAATCAGAAGACACCTATACATCACAGGCAGTTTCACTGGATGTTAACGGTGTTTTGGAAGTGCACAGTGGGATTATTATAAATGGAGCTTTTCTTGTTTGCACCCTTAACATGCCTACCATGCTGACCACTCCCCACCCCCACTGCATACCTTCTTTGTGCCTTAATCTAACCTAAACACTTATTGCAAGCATACCCTTATTAGTTGTTTTCAGCTGGCCTTTATTCTAGTCTGATCTCAGACATCTCCAAAGGTGTGGCTTGGGAGCCCTACCTCCATTCTTCCTGTGGTTCTTAGGCTTGGTCTTTGGCCTTGGTCTCCCAGGACTTTGGATGTTCGTTTGCTCCATAGGTGAGGAAACAGGGCTGAATGAGAGCAGCAGTAGGTCTGAGCCTGCAAGTGCAGGCAGGAGCCCTTCCAGTTGGAACTTGTTAACACAGGGACCATGCCATTCCTCACAGGATCACAGTGACAAGGTGTGACCACAAAGGGAGGTTCTTTTTTACGGGGACAAATGAGTTATGTTCTGATCAGATAGCCTGCATTAGGAAATACTGCCCTCCAATACCAGTGAGATGCACAGGACTTTCCTCAGCAAACACCCCACCGCAGGTCCAAAACTCGCCATTGAAGGATCCTTGGCCACACAGCATTGCTCAGTTATTGTCTGGTTCTCTTCTCCATTGGCCTTTCTGCCCATACCTATGGCACACCCACCTTGCTCTTCTGAGCGAGTACATTATTCACCTTCTATGGCATGGGTTTTGTTTCTCTCTTTTTGCTTTGATCACAAAACTTTAAGGTAATATCCTTTCTTTGCTTCTAGAAACTTCTTTCATGACACCTCCCATTCAGGCAACATTGTACTATATACTCCTTTTGGTCAATTCAAGAAAGTGTATAAGTTGTTCCTTAAGCAAACTGCAGACACTCTTTAGAGATGTGTGTGTGTGTGTGTGTGTGTGTGTGTAAACACAGTTTTAGGAGAGTGATTTAGCTCCTGATTCATAAGAAATAGGCTTAGAAGACCTGGCATGGAATAGTGGACAGAGCCCTTAGCAAGGATCAGGAGACCTGAATTTTATACCTAGTTCTGTTAATAGCCATTGTTATGTGACAGAGGAAAAGTTACAGCCTTTATAAAATCTTAGCTGCAGACTACTGGGTTGAATTATTTGACACTGAAGTCTTTTAGGGATTATGTCTTTATGAGCTAGATCAGCTTACATGGATTTGGGGTAACACAGGTGTGGAAACTTATTGTCGGATCATATTAGATTGGATCTATTATTTATCAGCTGCAGTGATTTTGGGATACCTGAAAGATTGGGTCATTTGAAAAAATTGTACATTTATTGCTATTAGATAAATAAAGAAGAGAGGATACCCAGAGGAAATACACCATTCACTATTATTTAAGATATTCTGCTTCTATCTGTCTGATATTGTCGACATGACTTCGTGAGAAAATACTCTTCCTGTGGCATTTAACTGGCATGGCTATATTTTTTGGTTAAGATATTTTACTCTTCTTACATAAACCAATTAACTGTTATACTTTATTCTTTCAGGAGTAGCTAAATATAAGGCTGTCTGTCAGCCAGTTCGCTGAGTACTAGAGGATAAGTTTGCTGTTTATAAACGGCCTTTCTTAAAAGTCTCTCTATTCAATTCTGATGGTACTTATGAACCAGAAGATACTTGTGAGGCTGTGAAGAGAAGTCATATGTTGGGTGTTAGCTGCACAGAGTTTCCCAAATTATTTTATTTTTTCATCTGTGGGCGGTAGATGACCAAAACACTGACTCCTTTTCACTATTTGCGAAAAAATTTACTATTGTTGGAAAGCTTTGATATCTGACTTGCTGAGTGGTTTTGAATGACCCACTGAAATCTTAGGTATATTCTGAAAATCAAGATAAACAACATGAAAATATATGCAAATTTGGTACTTCAAATTTATAGGCAGCGATATCTTAGTATTAGGAAGCAGCAATGTCTTTAAATATTTAGGTTTCTCTTCTGTAAAACATGACCTCCATCTTTATGAGGAGAAGGTGTTTCCAACAACTTCAATTAGAAGATAATTTTTTTTCATCTTAAAAAGCTCATTCTAATCAGCTTATTGATGATTTGTGACTAAATGAATAAAGAATATAAAGGATTACATTTCTTTTGAACTGTACGAGGTTGTGAAAAAGTGAGCAAAAAAAAACTTAGTTCAAGATAAATGTTTGCTGAACTGATTTATTGAATACTTCTAAATGTTTTTGGAAAACAATTCAAATTTAAATTACTTTTATGTTTCTAAGCTCTCTATAAGATGCTTTGAAACTTGAATGAACATAGGCTTAACCATAATTTCTAGCATTTGATAATTCCAGTTGAGATGTGGACGTCACAACTTCAGTGCAAGAAAAAATGGCCACCAGTTAAGCATCATAGTACCAAGAAAAAACGAAGAGTCGCATGACAAGACTTCTGTGTTTTGAATCCACTTTTATTATCTCACAATTTAATTAATGTGTACTCAATGCTTTCTATGTGCCTGCACAGTGCCACATGTTAGAGCTACAATAATAAAGAAGAAATGTGTCCCCTGCCTTCTAAGTGTTTGCAGTCCAGTAGAAGGGTCTGGACAAGAAAATTGAATATTTTAAGACGGTGTTATCACCAGAGACAAATAGGGCATCTTGGGGTTCATGGAGCCTACTCAGGAAGGGCAGGGAAGACTCCCGGGAGAAGGGCATCCTAGGCTGAGCCCGGAGTGATGAGTAGGCGGCTCCAGGGGAAAGGTGGCTATGGGAGAAGATCGTGAAAGCAGGGGGATCAGTATGTACGAAGGCCTTTCAGCGGCACAGAGCACATGTGACTAGACCAGAAAGCGCAAGGGTGAGAGGTCCCGCTTTAGCTGCTCTTCGTCATCGCAGAAAGAAAGCACGTGCTCAGGGCCAGGGAGTGTGGCCCTTGCTGGCTGTCAGAGTGACTGCTTTCAAGGATTCCCGACTTGTGAAAAGTGCTTTCATTTTTTAAAATTTTATACATGTATCTCATTTAATTCTCACTTAAACCTGTGAAGTAGATCACGTTATTCCAGTTTATAGATGAGGCTCAGAGAGGTGGTGATTTGCCAAGATTACTTAGTAAGTAATGAGCTAGAGCTGCCTTTCAAAACAGCCTCCTCTCTCCTTCCCCTCTGTCCTCTCCACCTTCGTCTTTGCGGTGATGGTCACCATCTGTTGAGCTCCTACCGTGGGTCAGACACTACCAGGCAGCCTACAAGCATGGTGTCATTGAATCCGTGTAACCACAGGATCGTCTGTAGAGGAAGGAATGCATGTTCTTCACTCTGTCCTGTCTCCTTTTTCATGAAGAACAGGGTTCACCCCTCTTCTGCCTTCTGTCACAATTGGAAAAGTGGCTTTGTGAGAAAAGGGGACATTATATCATAACAATTACATTTTTTTAAACTTTATTTTTATTGTTAAATGAAGAGATTAAAATAATAGTCTCTGAGGTTTCTGACAGGCCAGACTTTTGAAAAAATAAGTACAAGTTTATTTAGTACCAGAAAGTATTGTTATAATAACAATAATTATATTAGAATGTGCAATTTATTATTTTGTGCTAAAATCTTTTCATATTATCTCAGTTCATGCTCATGAAATCTTATAAAATTGTTTTTTTCTACCTATTTGTTAAAAGAAACAGATTTAGAAAGATCCAATACTCTGCTCTTCACCACCGTTCTATAATGATGACAACACTAACTGACATTTATAGAGTTTGTCATGAGCCCTGAGCTGTTCCAAGCATTTTGCACATATTGGCTCATTCAATTTTCACAACAAGCCTATGAGTTAGCTACTGTACTATTAAAATCTCCATAATATGGCTGAGGAAACTGATTCATGGTAATTTTAAGTCACTGGCCTAATAAATGACGGATCTGAGGATATAATCTGGGAGGTCTGGCTTCAGATGTCAAGTTCTTAACCAGTAAGCTGTTCTGTCCTTTGCTCTGTGAATAGGTTTGGAGAGTGTGGCTTTAATAATGTAAGGACATTCCATTCCATCCTGAAGTGATGTGTGTGTGTGTACGCGTGCGTGCGTTTTGAGCAGGATATCATAATAGAAAGTCTTCCCCATAAAAATAAGCCTTGAATATGGATTGAAAATTGAGAAAGGATTATGACTTTCCAGAGAGGAACTGGAGGAAACCTTCAGGGCAGGAGTTGGCCAGCACCACAGCAGGACCCTTCAGTGTGGCGAGCACACTAGTGAGAGGCTGCTGGAGCCTGAGACTGCTCTGCAGCAAGGTGGGGGGCTCAACAGTCAGGCTGCCAGTTCTGAGTAGGACAAGTTGTGATAGAGTATTAATCTTTTTTATTGTTGAGGCAAATTGGCATATAACACTATGTTAGTAAACATAAATCTCGGTGCTTGTTATTCAGATCGATTTTGGAAGAAACACAAGAATTGGCGCATGGTTGGGAGGTATGTCACTGGGAATTAGAAGACATAACCACGCAGGGCAGATGTGAGGAAAGATTAAGTGGGTGAGAATTATTCATCTTGGAAAAGAGAGCTGAGGGAAAGAATTTTCAGAGGTAAATTTTTTAAATAATAAAAATTGTGAAACCCTAGAATGAGTTTTTATGAGACTCCATGCTTTTCTTGTCTTGGGTGGTGGGGCCCTTAAAAGCAGTACAGGCTGTGTGATGTATATTGATTTAAGTTGATCTTGTTCCAAGGGAGAGTGGGCTGGCGGTCAGAAATAACAAGTGCACACTACACCTGCCCCCAGATGCCCGTGCCACACCTGCAGCACACAGACTAGGTGATCCCCATGGCACTCTTTCCCTCTGAAGCTAGGCCTGGCCCCAGGTATTTCAGACAGTATGTCAAGAAACTTCAGGAAGCTTCAAATGATTGAAGTTCATACAAGTTAGAAAGTGTTCTCCAAGGCTGTGCCCTGACCAGGAATCAAACCTCGATATCCTGGATCTTAGATCAATGCTCAACCACTGAACCATGTCAGCCAGGCGAACATGTTTTTTACATTTTCAACATTACATCAAATTAGATAACAATTACATATAGATCAAAATTTTAATAAACCAAGCATATTTTCTACATAATTCATGATTTAATAGTATCTTTACTGATTCCTTGTACCGAGAAAGGGTATTTTGATTGTATCCCTTGTTCTTAAGATTAACAGCAGACTTTTTGTAATCTTCAACTTCTTTAGTACCAAGGAACTGTTCTTCATTTATGTCCAGGTTTTTCTCTGCAGTTTAATTTGGAGAAGTGTTTCCACGATATTTTTTTTTGAAAAGCTATTTGTTCATTTACACTCTTCTATGTCTGCTTCAGTCTTATATTTCTCCCATTCTTAAGTTTTCCAAGACTCATGGTATAAAACTGTTAGCAAATACATTGCATTATCATAATTTTGTCTCTTTAAAGGGCACCTATCTGTTTTGATGTTAAGCACATCTGTGGTCTTGCAGTATCGCTCTCCTACAAGTTTAATACATTCTAGTCCTGACTCATAGCTCAGTTGCTTAGAGCATCATCCTGATATACCAAGGTTGCAGGTTCAATCCCTGGTCAGGGCACACACAAGAACCAACCAAAGAATGCATAAATAAGTGGAACAACAAATCGATGTTTCTCTCTCTCTCTCTCTCTCTAAAAATCAATTTAAATAAATGTTTAATAAGTTTCTTACTTGGGTGATCATCTAAATTCAAACTGGAAAATTTAACCCTTAAGGTTACTACTGGTGCTTTGAGATTTTGAATAGATGGTCCTCATAAAACATAATCAGCTGTGTCGATTTCAATTAGAAAATGCTGCTCACAACTTTCATCACTGTCTCGTGCAGCTGGCCACTCAGTGCAGAAACCTTTGAGTTTCACAGGTTTTTAATGGCTTTTTAATGGCTACAGGAGTCAAATGCAGAACATTGGGAATGTGTAAACGTTCTAGACTTCCCTACTTTGCATGGGCACCACCTTTTTCCTGGATAACTCACTCCAACAGGAAGAGGTGCTGAGAGGGTTTAAGTGGTGCTGAAACAGGGTGAACACTGGACCAGTCCTGGGCATGGCCATCTTCTATCCTAGGGAGTGCCTTTCTTCTCACCCCTTTTAGATTTGGATGTTCTTTCTGATGTACACGGGTTTAGTCTCCAGGTGACTGGGTCCTGACCCCCGGCTGCAGGGCCAGCCACAAAGGGAATGAGAGGACTGTGTGGCTGTGAAGACCAAAAGCCCCTGTGCATTCTCTTTCCACAAGGTGGGCTGAAAAACAGTGCAGAGTTGACTCAGGAGTCCCGGCCTGTCTACAAATTAGCGTGTGGCTTTCTGCAGCTTTGAACACTGGTTTTCTTCTGCAGAATGGGAGGAGGTTGATACTTTTGACCCTTGGCCAATGGTTTTACAATGTACCTCTGATTTGGAGGATGGCTTCAGCTGAGTCATAATGCAGGTGCATCACTGGATCTTCATCTTGTAAAAGCTTCAATGCCTGTTTTTTACTATAATCACAAAGCATCAATTACACTTCGACACACCGATTGCTTTCCGTAATTGTAGTGACACATTTTATAGTTTTCAATAGTTACAGAGCTCCATTACATAGCAGGTGTCATTTTGTCTCTCATCAACCTGGATGAGGGGAGGGAGGCAACGTCAACCATGGGCTCCAGTATCAAATTCTTCATCTGTAAAATGTGCATAGTATTAGTATCTGTCTCCTTAGTTGGCTATGAGAAAAAAATAAGAAAAACATAAGGTCATGCATGTAACATGTTTAGCTGGGAGTTTATCACATTAACCATGTTGGCTGCTTTTTGGAGCCTCGCTCCAAATTCCAAACATTACTGATGACAGAGCTGGACTAGAATCTACTCTTTCACAGGGTCTGGAAGGGAAACTAGAAGGACATTTTTGAGGGGAGGTGGGGAAAGAGTGGATCATTTGCTTTAATTCTGGGCATAGGCAAAAGTAGGTTTACAGTTGTATGAGAAACAGAGTTTATTCTTGTATTATCCATTACTGATTGTATTATTTATTTATACTACAACTGTAAACCTACTTTTGTCCACCCCTGTGTTCACTCATGTGTTTTTAGTCAGCCACCTGCAGTCTGGGTCAGGCACTGTGCGGAGCATGGGACATACTAAAATCTAACTGTGGAACAGTCTATATTCAGAGAGCTCACTCTAGTGGGTGAGGCAGATATATAAAAATTAATGTGCCAGGCATTTAAGAATTTCTGTAGTGATTAGTGAGAGCATGTACAAGGTGCTTTGGCATGCATAGGGAAGGAAGCACCTAAATGTCAGGAGAGTTTGGCAAAATTATGCTTGAGCTAGCTAGACAAAGGACAAAGGAAGGGAGGACATTACAAATAGAGGTAATGCGGTATACAGAGAGAAGAATTGTGAGAAAACATGACACAATCAGGGAATTCAAATACTTCCACGTGTCTGGAGCCCAGTGAGAGTCTGAAGGATTGACAGAATTTGAGTCAGGAAGACGAAAGGAGTCAGATTGCAAAGGGATTATATGCCATTTTAGGTAATAGACATTTATGTTTTGTTTTATTTTTAATTTTATGTATTTTTAAAATTTTTCAATTAAAGTTTACATTCAATATTATTCTGTATTAGTTTCAGATGTACAGCAAAGTGGTTAGAAAATCAAGTACTTTAAAGAGTGGTGCCCATCTGGCCCCATATATTTATCTCGATATTATCGACTCTATTCCCCATGCTGTAATCTGCATCTCTGTGGCTATCTGTAACTACCAACTTGCTCTTCTTAGTCCCTTCACCTTTTCACCCAGCTCCCAACCCCCTCCCCCTGACAGCTGTTAGTCTGTTCTCTGTACCTATGAGTCTGTTTCTGTTTTGTTTATTTTGCTCATTAGATTCCACATGTAAGTGAGATCATATGGTGCTTGTCTTTCTCTGACTGGGCTTACGTGGAGAATTGGAGAACATGATTACCAGAAGCAGAATTTAGATTCTACTGTCTTGAAAGCAAGAGAAAACAAGAATATAGATTAAAACTACAGCAGGGCCCTGGAAAAGAGGCCTAGATATGTGAAGTATTTGGGAGGTATTTAAGAGGATAGGTGATTGGGAGTGGAGAGTAATTTAGAGGGAGGAAGCTGAGGTGACTCCCAGGTATCTGCTTGGTGACAGGGGAGATGGTTGTCCAGCACCAGGAGAAGTCTAGAGGGACTTTGAAACTATGTCTGATGTTCTGGAGAGAGACCTGGGATGCCAACGGGAATGTGAAGGAGCACTGTCAGGAAGTAGACAAGAGCTGAGGACAGCTGTGGAACAGATGGCCCTGGGAGGAGTATGAGCAGTTGTTTTGCTTTGCCTAGGTTTGCAGAAACCAGGGGGTTTCACTACCTGAATGACAATTGCTGGATAAAGCTCCTCTAAGAACCATCATTCCAGGCATTTCACTGGGTTTGCACACTTCTCTAACTGGCAACTCCTGTGTAATTAGGGAACTACTAGGCAGCCAGTAGGTGATTTCATCTTTCTCCTCCCCACTGCTCACCTTCTGCCATGTCTCTGCTCATCTGCAGCTGAATCAGGTACAGGTGAGGAGAGGGCAAACGAAAGGGTCCACTTAGCTGCATGTAAAAGTTCCTTGTTATGAGGGTTGGAGGTGAACCCCATCAAACTAATGGCTATCATGATATTGTAGTGCTATTTTTGAACTTGTGTTTCCTTTCCAAGACATTGTAGATGGTGAAAAATTGAATCTTAATTGTGGTCAATATCCTTTTTTGTGTGAGGCATGGTTTTTAAAATTTAGGTTTTTTTGTTTTGTTTTTTGTTTGTTTCTTAATTTTAACTACTACCCCTCCTGGGGTCCTTTCTCTAGAAAGCTGCTTTCAGAGTGAGTAGCTTTCTGATATTTTACTCAGAAGAACTTCTCTTTTCAGTTCAGAATTTTATCAGCAATTCTTATGCTAAGAGGGGTCAGAAGATGAAGCATTTCTCTTGTTACTCTTGCAGCCACTCATGAATAATAGCCTATATTACCTCTATTGTCTGCCCAAAACATAAGCAACCAAACATAAAGGCAGAGGAGAAAGTAAAGACCACAGAATGAGCCAGAAGAGCTGATACAGTGTGAAGAAGTAAAAATGCAGGGTGGGAACAGTGGCTGTGTAAGGGAAGTGTTTAGTGGATTAGCTACTCAACAGGTACAGAGTAAGCCAGATTCCCTAGTTTAAGGACAAGAAGAACAACAGGAAAAGTGCTCTGAAATCTTCAGAGTGAGATTAAGAACATCCCTTCCAAAGAGTAATGTAGCTAAATAAATTAGGGGCCATTATTCCAGGCTGCCACATAATAGACTAAGGAACACACTGGGCTTTCACTGCCCCTTCGCATCGTGCCCTGTGATTTATGCTGCGTTTCTGCTGTGAGGAAAATCTGTCACTCTGAATGCTTTCTTCCTTCATTACTGCATTGATTTAACTAAACTCCAATTGGAGTTTTCAGTTTGTAGGCTTGAGCAGGCAGGAGAAGGTGCTAAGCAAAACTAGAGAAGTCAAAGAGATCAAACAAATTCCTAACTGGTGGGCTAATAGGACCTGTCTTGGGGAAAATATGGTTCCATTTCTTTGTGGGAAGGCTGTGTGTGTGTGTGTGTGTGTGTGTGTGTATGTGTGTGCATGTGTGTGTTTTCCTGCCTACAGGTAGACAACATATATATATACATAAACGACTTCTAATTTGAAAGCACAGCACCTGCCTACCAGAGAACTCGTCTAAGACTCTCAAGAGAGGGGCAACATTTAAAATGAAAGCTTGGTGAGGCTTCGATGTTGTGCTGGCCAAGTATATTGAAGAGAGAGGGGAAAACAAAGAACACACCGACCTAGGAGGTCACAGAGTGTGACAAAAGGTCTGTAAGAGGGCATACCCTGCGGCCTAGCCAGAGAAAACAGAGCCCTTTGTGCTGGGGCACAAGTCCATAGAGTGATGGATGCTTTACACACAGACTCAGCCAGACCTCTCAGTCCCTGGGCCTGGCTGCTGCTGGGCCCTGAGAGATAACCAACCAGCTTGGGGGAGTCTGGCCTTTTGTTTCAGCATTTTCAAAGGCACTGACATCAGATTTGATGGGCTATTGGCACCTTTAGAGAGGCAATCTTTATGCTCCTATGTTTCTTATTAAGCTTGTTAGAACTAAGTAGAAAGGAAGACTTAAACTTAACTGTTAATAACAGAGCTGAGATTTTTAAATGAAAATAATAAAAGAACTATAGTACATCACTTCAACTCTCCAAGACTCTTAGATTACTTCATGCAGTACTGCCATTAAGATAGGAAAAGAGTAAAAAAGCATTGTACTCTGGCCTGAACCTTCCTTGTCTTGTTTTTAAACAAATAGTTCCAATCTTTTCTTCTCCCCCTCCCCGGTATAAGCCCAGCACTAGTGATGCTAAACCACTTGCTTGACTCAGATGGTCTCTGAGAATATGCTTTGATTTGGTGGTGGTGATGCAGGTGGGGTTCCATTCCATAGCTGAGAGGGGTGGTGTGTGCAAAGTATCTTTTCAGTGAGATGATTCATGGACTGTTCTAAGGACCAGCTTATATTTCTACCATGAATTCTTTGGATTGAGATGGTAACAAATCAAGAACTATAGAATCAGAATAAGAAATACGAAGGGGTTTGCTAAGTATTTCTTCTCTATCACATGTCCAAGGTGGAGAAGCCCTTTAATTACCCCAAACAGATGAAAATCTCCACATACAAGACCCTGTGGCCTCTGTTTAAGAGCCATTGTACAATATTAAACACTCTTCTAAAATGACTGTCCAGCCTTAGCCATGGATGACTCAGTTTGTCATGCTCAGCACTTTATGACTGGTGTGACTCAGTCGGTTGGAACATCACCCCGTAAGCCAAAAGCTCAAAGGTTCGATTCCTGGTCAGGGCACATATTTAGGTTGTGGATTTGGTCCCCTCTGGGTGCACACGAGAGGCAGCTGATCAATGTTTCTCTCTCTCCCTCTCTCTTTTCCTCTCTCTAAAATCAATAAACATATCCTTAGGTGAGGATTTAAAAAACACACAACTTACCGATATATGCATTTATTAAACCATTCATTTATCCAACAGGCATTGATATGTGAAGTGCCTAGAGTGGGCACAGTACCAAACTAAGCACTGTGGAGAATACGAAAGAAGTAAAGTAATAGTCCTAGTCCTTGAGCAGTACATTACACTGAGTGGGCAAGAAAATAATTTCTTTAGTGACTAGAGGACAGCTCAGTGCAGTGGAAGTATGATACTGTGGCGGGAGATGATACTTGCTCTGGAAAATAGGGAAATCTCATGGAAGGAGGCCGGTTTTGGATTGACATTTTGGGGACACATTTTTTCAAGTTTATTTATGTATAAATTAATTTATTATTTGGATACTTTATTTTCAATAATTCTAATTTTTGTTGCATATATTTTATTTTATTTTTTAAATATATTTCTAAAGGTCTCTAATTAGAGCCCACGATTTCTTTTTTTAATTCACTTTTTTTTCAACTACAGTTTACATTTGATATTATTTTGTATTAGTTTCAGTATACAGCATAGTGGTTAGACGATCCTATTTACAAAGTGTTCACCCCTGATATTTACAGTACCCACCTGGCACCACACATAGTTAACACAATATTATTGGCCATACTCCTTATGCTGTACATTACATCCCCATGATTACTTGGTAACTACCAATCTGTACTTCTCAGCCCCTTCACCTTTCTCACCCAGTCTGCCACCACCCTCCCCTCTGATAATCATCAGTCTATTCTCTGTTTCTATAAATATGTTTCTGTTCTATTTGTTTGATTATATTGTTAGATTCCACATATAAGTGAAATCATATAGTATTTGTCTTCCTCTGACTCACTTTTTTTCCCCTTAGCATAATACCTTCTAGTTTTATCCATGCTGTTGTAAATGGTAAGATTTTGTTCATTTTTATGGGCGAGTAATATTCTATTGTATATAAGTATCACCTCTTTTTTACCCACTCATCTATCAATGGGTACTTGAGTTGCTATCATAGCTTGGCTTTTGTAAATAATGCTGCGGTGAACATAGGGGTACATATATTCATTCAAATTAGTGTTTTGTGTTTCTTTGGATATATACCCAGAAGTGGAATAACTGGGTCATAAGGCAGTTTCATTTTTAATTTTTTGAGGAACATCCATACGGTTTTCCATAGTGGCTCCACTAATCTGCACCCATCAGCAGTGCATGAGGGTTCCCTTTTCTCCACAGCCTTGACAACAATTATTTGTTGATTTATTGATGGTAGCCATTCTGACAGGTGTGAGATGATATCTTTTGGGGTTTTAATTTATATTTTTCTGATGATGAGTGATATTGAGCATCTTTTCATATGTCTATTTGCTATCTATGTGTATTCTTTGGAGAAGTGTCTATTCAGGCCTTCATTCTTTTGTTAATTGGATTGTTTGATGTTTTTTTTGGTTCTTTTTTGGTGTTAAGTTGTGTAAATTCTTTATAAATTATGGATAATTCCCCTTATCAGATGTATCATTGGAAAATATGTTCTCTCATTCAGTGGGTTGTCTTCTCATATTATTGATGGTTTCCTTTGCTGTGAAAAAACATTTTAATTTAATGTAGTCCCATTTTTTAATTTTTTAATTTTGTTTACCTTGTTTGAGGAGATATATCAGAAATAATATTACTGAGAGAAATGTCCAAGATTTTACTGCCTATGTTTTCTTTTAGGAGTTTTATGGTTTTGACTCTTGCATTTAGGTCTTTCATCCATTTTGAGTTTATTTTGTATATGGTGTAAGAAGGTGATCTAGCTTCTTTTTTTTTTTTGCTTGTATGTATCTATCCAAGTTTCTCAGTACCATTGATGGAATAGGCTGACTTTATCCCATTGTATCTTTTGGCCTCCTTTATCAAATATTGACTATGTAAGTGTGGGTTTATTTCTGGGCCTTCTAGTCTGTTCCATTAATCTATATGTTTGTTTTTATGCAAACGCCCTGCTGTTTTGATAACTATGGCCTTGTAGTGTAGCTTGATATCAGGTAGTGTGACTCCTTTAATTTTATCCCTCTTTCCCAAGACTTCTGTAGCTATTTGGGGTCTTTTATGGTTCTACATAAATTTTTGGATTATTTGTTCTAGTTCTGTGAAATACACCATTAGTGTTTTGATAAGAATTGACTTAAATTTATAGATTGCTTTGGATAGTATGGACATTTCAGCAATGTTAATTTTTCCCACCCATGAGCATGGTATATGCTTCCATTTATTTTATTTTTTCCAATTTCTTTCTTTAGTGTCTTGTAATTTTCTGACTACAGGCCTTTTGCATCCTTGGTTAAATTTATTCCACTAGATATTTTACTTTTTTGGATGCAATTGTGAATGGGATTGTTTTCTTAGTTTCTCTTTTTGATAGTTCACTATTGGTATATAAACACGCAATTGATTTGGGGGCATTTATTTTGTATCCTGCTACTTTGCTGAATTTATTTATCAGTTCTAGTAACTTTTTCATGAAATCTTTAGGATTCTCTATATACAGTATCATATCATCTGCAAATAATGATAGTTTTAGTTTTTTTTCTTTCCAATTTGAATGCTTTTTATTTCTTCTTCTTGACTGATTGCTGTGGCTACCATTTCCAGTACTATGTTCAATAAGAGTCATGAAAGTGGACATCCCTGTCTTGTTCTTGATCTTAAGGGAAATGCTTTTAGTTTTGCCCATTGAGTATGATGTTGGCTATAAGTATGTCATATTGGCCTTTATTATGCTGAGATATGTTCCCTCTATTCCCTCTTTGCTGTGAGATTTTATCATAAATGGATGCTGGATGTTGTCAAATGCTTTTCTGTATATATTGATATGATCAAGCAATTTTTATGCTTCACATTTTTATGTGGTGTATCACATTTATTGTTTTGTGGATATTATATCAACCTTGCATCCCAGGAATAAATCATACTTGATCATGTTATATGTTCTTTTTAATGTATTGCTGAATTTGGTTTGCTAAATTTTTTTTGAGGATTTCTGTCTCTACAATCATCAAGACTATTCTATAACTTTTTTCTTTGTAGGTCTTTCTCTGGTTTTGGAATTTGGATAATGCTAGCTTTATAAAATGGGCTCAAGAGTCTTCCCTCCTCTTGGAATAGTTTGAGAAGAATTGGTGTTATTTGTTCTTTGAATATTTGCCAAAATTCACCTTTGAATTCATCCAGTCCAGGACTGGTACTTGTTGGAAATTTTTTATTACTGCTTTGATTTTGTTAGTTGTAATTGGTATGTTTAGATTTTCTGTTTCTTTTTGACTCAGTTTTGGGAGATTGTATGTTACTATTTATTTATCCATTTCTCCTAAATTGTTCTATTTATTGGCATAAAGTTGTGCATAATATTTTCTTATAATCTTTTGTATTTCTGTATTGTCAATTGTTAATTCCCCTCTTTCATTTCTGATTTTATTTATTTGGAGCCTCTTTTTTCTTGATGAGCTGGTTAAAGCTTTATCAAAGTTCTTTATATTTTCAAAGAACCAGCTATTTGTTTCAATGATCTTTTGTATTTTTTAATCCTCACCCAAGGATATGTTTACCCATTTTAGAGAGGGGTGGGGGAGACATCGATGTGAGAGAAACATTGATCAGTTAGTTGCTTCTTGTATTAGTCCCAGCTGGGGACCGAACCTGCATCCTAGGTATGTGCCCCTACCTGGAATTGAACTTGTGACCTTTTCATGTAAAGGACAGTGCTTCAATCAATTGAGCCATACTCACCAGGGCTCTGTTGTTGTTTGTACAGTCTATTTCATTCATTTCTCCTCTGATGTTTATTATTTTCTTTCTTCTACTCACTTTGGACTTTATTTGCTGTTCTTTTTCTAGATCTTTTAAGTGTAAGGTTAGATTGAGAGTTTTCTTCTTATCTGAGATAGTCCTGTAATGCTATTAAATTATCTCTTAGGACTTCTTTCTCTGTGTCCCATAGATGTGTTTCTGTTTTTTGGGTTTTTTAAAAAAATTTTATTTGTCTCTAAGTATCTTTTGATTTCTTTTTTGATTTTATTGTTAACCCATTTATTGTTTAGTAACATGTTATTTAGCCTCCATGTATTTGTTTTTTTTTTCAGTTTTATTTTTCTTGTAATTAATTTCTAGTTTAATACCATTGTTGTCTGAAAGATGCTTGATATGATTTCAGTCTTCTTAAATTTACAGAGACTTGTTTTATATCCTAAACATGTGGCCTATCCATGAAGTGTTCCATGTGCACTTGAAAAGAATGTATAATTCTGCTACTTTAGGATAATGCTTAAGATATCGGTTAAGTCTATATAATCTAGTGTGTCGTTTAAGTTGGCTCTTGATTTTCTGTCTGGAAGGTCTATCTATGGAGGTCAACGGGGTGTTAAATCCCCTTCTATGACTATATTACTGCCCATCTCTCCCTTAATGTCCATGAAGGTTTGCTTTATATGTTCAGGTGCTCCTATGTTGGGTGTATATTTGTCAGGGTTATATTCTTTGTTGAATTGATCCCTTTATCGTTATGTAGTGTCCTTCTTTGTTGTTCATGATAGCCTTTATCTTAAAATATATTTTGTCTGACATAAGTATTGCTACCCCAGCTTTTTTTCATTTATATTTTCATGAAATATCTTTTTCCATCTCTTCACTTTCAGTCTGTGTGTGTCTTTCATTCTGAGGTGGGTTCTAGTAGACAGCATACATATGGGTTTTGTTTTCTTATTGTTCAGCTACCTTATGTCTTTTGATTGGTACATTTACACCAACCACTTATGTTTAAAGTGATTCTTGATATGTATGTACTTAATGCCATTTTATTTTTTATAATTATGTTCTTCACCCCCCTTCCTTTTTGAAGAAGACAATTTGACATTTATTGTGATAATGGTTTGTTGGTAATGAGCTTCTTCAACTTTTTCTGTCTGGAAAGCTCTTATATCTTTTTAAAATTTAAATTACAGCCTTGGTGTGTAGATTGTACTGATGACAGTTTCTTGCTTTTCATCAATTTAAATACTTCATGCCAATCTTTTCTGGCCTGAAATGTTTCTGTTGAGAAATCAGAAAACAGTCTTATGGGAGCTCCCTTAAAGGTAACTAAATGTCTTTCTCTTGCTGCTTTTAAGAATTTCTCTTTGTTTTTAATTTTCCCATTTTAATTATTGTGTCTTGCTGTGGACCTCTTTGGGTTCATCATGTTTGGGACTCTTTGTGCCTGCTGGACATGTGTGCCTTTTTTCTTCACCAGATTAGGATCGTTTTTAATCATTATTTTTTCGAATATGTTCTCAATACCTTGCTCTCTTTCTTCTCCTTCTGTAATGCTGATGTTAGACTTCATGTTGTCCCACAGATCCTTTAATCTATCTTAATTTTAAAATATATATATATATATATTTTTTTGCTGTTCTGATTGTGTTTTCTGCTACCTTGTCTTCCAAATCACTGACTCAATCCTCTGCTTCATCTTACCTATTTCCTTCTATTATATTCTTTATTTCAGATATTATATTATTCATTTCTGATTGATTCTATTTTATAGTTTCTATGTACTTTTTCATGCTGTTCAAGTTCATGCTAAGTTCCTTGAGCTTTCTTATAACCATTATTTTGAACTTTATATCTAGTAGATTGTTTATGTTCATTTCATTTAGTTTTTTTTTTTCTGGAGATTTCTCCTGTTCTTTCATTTTGGGCATTTCTTTGTCTCCCCATTTTGGCTGCCTCTCTGCGTTTATTTCTGTGTATTAGGTAGATCTACTATGTGTCCTAGTCTTGGTAGGGTGGCCTTATGTATTAAATGTGATGTGGAACCCAGTGGTGGAGTGTCCCTGATCACTTGAACTGGGTGCTCCAGGAATGTCCCTTGTGTGGGTTATGTAAACCCTTCTTTTGTAGTTAAGTCTTGATGGCTGTTGGCCCATCTGTGCATGGGGTTTACCTTTAGTCTGCCTGACTTTAAGGATCAACTTGACCACACAAGGTAGAATTCACCTCAGCAGGCCTGGTGTCTGCCAAGATCTTCTTTTGGATGTGCTGGTTGTAGAACTAATTAGGTCCAGCTATGATTTTCTCTGAAGCATGCCACAGGGTTTCTTCATTCTGGGGCTTCTTTGTAGGGACTTTGGTACAGGTCAATGACAGGCGATGCCTACATCTGGCCCTGGGCAACATATTTGGAGCTACAAAGTGATGCATAGTTTGTGGCTGCTCTGCTGGGCCTAGGTGTGCATGGGAAGGGCCAAGCTGTACACCAAAGCTGGCTTCCACCAACACTGAGCCTGCAAGCAGGTGGCAAAAGGCCCAAGGTACCTGAGATCCATCTCATTCTACCTCCTTCTGTGGCTGCCTATGAGGGTCAGTCACTGAAAGATCTTCTTGTGATATCCAAGTTGCTTGATGTTGGTTCTCAGTGCGTCATTGGGTAGTGGTGTGTGATGTTCATGAGATTGATACAGATTCAAAGTTGATTAGATGGCTGGATCTAAAGCCACTCAGCAAAAGTCCTAGGGTATACCAAGGCCAGCTGCCACCTGCCATGTGCTCATACACATTTGTAGTAAGACTGGTTCTCAGGGAATCATCAGGTAAGGTCAGCAGTTTATTAGGCCCAAACAGACAAATATGTGGTGATGTGAAGGGAGGACTCTGCATTGTTCAGGCATGAAAGGGAAAAATGGCCCCATCCTAGAGATGCAGGACTCAATCAGTCCTGGATTCTGCCTGGACCTTTTGGAGAGTGGGAGCTTGAGCAGGGTGGGGCCACTGAGAGTCAGGAGGGTCCAGCTAGTGAATCTCTTTTGAGAGGGTGGCATCAGGCTCTCAGGAAGATGGGGGGAATGGACCTTGACTGAGAGGCAAACAACTCAGTCTCTGACACCCCTTGAGTCCATCAAATCTCTACGTCCTGTGTCCAGGCAGTTGACTCTTCCACGGGGAAATGCAATAGGGAGTTGGGAGTGTGGGGCAATTGCACTCCTCAGGCTGACGCTTTATGAAGGGAAAGTTTGACCAAGAAAGATGATGTCTATGGGTAGTGTTGGCACAGGGACTCTGGTGGCACTGGTGGCTATTTCTTCAGCTATCTCTCTCTAGAGCCACACAACTGGGTCTCTCCTTACTGGACTCTATTCTGCTCCAAGCCGTGCTTGCTGCAGCCCATGGTGAATGGCTATGAATGAGATTTTGTGCACTGGTTCTTTCAGAGCACCTAGGATTCAAGCAGACTCTCATCTCTTTTTAGTAGACAGAACTCTCACTGATTTTCACAGCCAAATGTTATGTGCACTCCTTTTCCCAGATCTGGTGTTCTGGGCTGGGAAGCACAGCATGAGGTTGAAACCCCACAATCCTCAGGGGAAACCTTTGTAGCTGAGATATTTTTCCGGATTCTTAGCCACTACACCTGGGTGTGGGGTTAGCCCTTTTTGCATCTCGGCCCTTCCTATGAGTCTCCACGTGGCTTCCTCTGTAAACCCTTGGTTATGAGACTTCTGTTCAGCTAAGCTTCAGTTGGTTATTCAGGTTGATTGCTCTATATTTAGTTGTAATTCCAGTTTGGTCCTGAGAGGAGGTGAGTGTAACTTTCACCTACTCAGCTGCAATCTTGGGTCTCTCTGTCTTCAATTGACTTTTGAAGGATGTGCTAGAATTAACTTAGTAGAAATAAATGAGTTAGGGAAAAACACCTTCATTTTCTATAGGCTATATAGGAATTTAAGATTTAATTCTTTTTTCACAGAGGCTGCAATTATTCAAGCTGTAAGAAATATCTCATCTACCTTATAATCCATAGTCTCCATCCTTTCCAACCATCAAGGATTCTATTATTCATTTTGACAGAACTTTGTTCTGACTATTCTCCAAACCACACCCTGCCTATGAGATGCAGGTTACATGTTATAGGATAAAGTGTCTTCATGGGAAATGCTCTATGACTGCCCACATTGCCACTCCTTCCTCATAGTGCAGTACTAGACTGGGGTTTGCCTTCCCCTTTATTCAATGAAGGGCTGGTAAGCTTAGGGAGTCAGGGTTCTTGCATTGTCTAGCACAGTTCTCACTAATAGTCACATGACTTCTGGTGGGCAGCAAATAATTTCTTCATCCTTGACAGCTTTCTTTGAGCTAATGTTCATGGTATTTCATAACTTAAAGCTGGTGTTGTTTCTTATATATATATATTTTTAATGCTTCATATCAGCTTCAGTGCCACTTCCTCAGGACTATCTTTCTCTGTAGATCCACATTTTTCTTCTTAACCGTGGGCCTGCAATCCTGATTTGTAATTATATTTTGCCTGTGTGGTTACCAGATTAGTGTTTTACTCCCCCACTAGAATGTAAGCTCCATGAGTCAGGAAGGTAATTTGCTTTGTTCACTACTATATGCTAAAACCTTAGCCTATGTGCAAAATCAATGTTTGATGGTTGGATGAATAAGTTTTAAATAAAAGCATGAGTGGGTGGAGATGCAAATCCTTTAGAATTAGGACACCTAGCATCTCCTTGGGATTTTTATTATAAGCAGTTTTTTTTTTTTCTTCTTCTGACTGATGGCTCTGAAATTACCCATAGGGTCTCTAAGAAAGCAGTTGAGAGAGAATGTTAGCTGTCATAGTCTAAAGAAAAGACATCCTTGTGCCCTCTGAATGAACTCAGTAGACCCTTGGAAATGTCATCCCAGGTGTTTTAGAGGTGCTACCTTGTCTGTGATTACATGCTGAATGCCTCTAGCATTGCCACAGGAATTCATTTCATTGCCATGTGGATTTTCTATTAGAGATGAGAAAATAAGCTCAGAAAATCTGATTTAATTATAGAATATTTCCAGAAGAAAATAAATTTTCCCTTATTTAATGTTTTCAGTTTCTTACTGACTTTTGACCTGGAGATTATAGGATATCATTTTATTTAATCTTTGTAACAGCACTGCAGAGTAGATATCTCTGTTTTTATATGCCCATTTGATAGAGGAGATATAATGATATGTATCAGAACAAACAAGAAATAGAGCTAGAGTTTGATCAGGTAATAGAGCTTGCATTCCCTCTACTGCCTGCTAACATAATTTATATAGTTCATATGTGTTTTCTTATTTAGTGTTACAATTTTATGAGGTTAATACAATTATTATGCCCATGTTACAAGTGATGGCGCTGAAGCTTAGAGAATTTAGGAAACTTACTCAAGATTACACAGCTAGTTATTAGCATAGCAAGACTGTAGCTCTGATTAACTTATTCTAAAGAACATGTTTCCAGCCACTGCACAGTACTCTCTCTATACAATCGCAGAGATACCCTGTGTGGACCATTCCATGGGGTAGCATTGTGGGATTAGCTAATTGTGTGCCATGCAAATAGCCTGTCAAAACTGCAGTAGAAAGCTGACAAATTTTTCCTCATTATGCAACAGCCTTTTCCTCCCTGTACCTTGGAAAGGGGAAGTGTTTTTTCTTTTGACGACCCTGTATCATTAAATTGACCTGTGTTCTTCTATTGGAAATCCTCACATTTCCAGTACTAGCACACTTTTGGTAAATGAGCTGCTTCAGTTCTCATCCTTTACAGTTGAATTTCTTCTGGCACTGCACAGGGAGAGGATGAATTGGGGGCAGGTATCCTCTTATATTTATTTCACTCAAAGCTCTATCTTTGTACCAATTAAAAAAAGGAATTAAAATCATCTAAATCAGCCTGGCTGTCATGGGTCAGTGATTGAGTGTGGACTCATGAACCAGCAGGTTTCCATTCCTGGTCAGGGCACATGCCCGGGTTGCAGGAGGCAGCTGATCAATGACTCTCTCATCATTGATGTTTCTATCTCTCTCTTCAT
This sequence comes from Miniopterus schreibersii, assembly GCF_964146895.1. Classification (NCBI taxonomy): domain Eukaryota; kingdom Metazoa; phylum Chordata; class Mammalia; order Chiroptera; family Miniopteridae; genus Miniopterus; species Miniopterus schreibersii. The sequence goes on along the minus strand of NC_138122.1, from coordinate 2,082,500 downwards.
CTCCCTTTCTCTCTCTGAAATCAATAAAAACATATTTTTAAAAAGTTCTCTTAAATAATCCAAGTCAGTTCTCTATAATAAATTCATTATTTTTTTCGTTTAGGGAAATATAAACTATAGTTAAGGTTCTGCAAACCAGATACCCAAATGAATTTTGTGCCCACTGGCCCTGACCCACTCTATCTATGCATTGTCTTTGTGTTATCCTAGGAGATGAGTCCCAACCCCACACCCTCTATACCCACATAGTCTATCTTTCTTTCTGAGATACTTTGGCCTCTGTCTTCATCTGGTTCTTTGAGTATGAACTTAAGCTTGGTTTGATCTCTTCAAACATTAGTTTGTAAGAGTTCTTCTCAGTATCAGGGCCTTGACTTTGTCCCGAAAATTTTTGTTTAATTAACCCTTCTGACTTCTGCCTTCCCCTATTGCCATAAAGTGGAACCTTGTTCCCTGTTTTCAATTCCTCTGAATTTAATTTTTGCCCTTTAGCCATCAAGGCCAAACTCAAGACCCAGCAATTTTTGTGTGTGTTTGTTTTTTTAAAAATTTTTAAACTAACAATTGATGTACAATTTTGTATTAGTTTCAGGTGTACAACCTCATGATTAGACATTATATAACTTATGAAGTGATCGTACCAATAAATCTAGCATCTATCTGACACCATACATAGTTAATACAATATTATTGACTACATTCCTTATGCTGTTCTTTACATACACCCATGACTATTCTGTAACTGCTAATTTGCACTTCTTAATCCCCTCACCTTTTTCACCTACTCTTCCAATCCCCCTTCCATCTGGCAACCTTCAAAATGTTCTCTATATCTATGGGTCTGTTTCTGTTCAGCTTGTTCATTTGTTTTTCAGATTCCACATATAAGTAAAATTATATGGCATTTGTCTGACTTATTTCACTTAACCTAATATGTTCTAGGTCCAATCATGTTGTTGCAGATGCAAAATTTCATTCTTTTTTATGGCTGAGTCATATTCCATTGTATACATGCACCACCCCTTCCTTATCCAGTTATCTATTGATGGGCACTTAGGTTGCTTCCATATCGTGGCTATTATAAATAATGCTGCAATGAATATAGGGGTGTATATGTATTTTCCATTTAATGTTTTGGGTTCTTTCAGGCAAATACCCAGAAGTGGAGTTGCTGGGTCCTTCTTTATCTCTCATAATAGCCTTTCTTATAAAGTCTATTTTGTCTGGTATAAGTATTGCTACCCCAGCTTTTTTTGCTGTTTGTTTCCATTTTCATGATTTTTTTTTTCAATCCCTTTACTTTCAGCCTCTGTGTGTCTTTCAACCTAAAGTGAGTCTCTTGTATACAGCATATTTAAGGGTGTTGTTTTGTTACCCATTCAGTCACCATATGTCTTTTAATTGGAGCATTTAATTCATTTGCATTTAAAGTAATTATTGATGAATATGTATTTATTGTTATTTTATTATTCATATTTTCAGTCTTTTGTTTTTCTTTTTCTTTGTAAAGAAGACCCTTCAGTATTTCATGTGATACTGGTTTGGTGGTAATGAACTCCTTTACATTTTTCTTGTCTGGGAAGCTCTTTATCTGACCTTCAATTCTAAATGATAACTTTGCTGGGTAGAGTAATCTTGGTTGTAGGTCCTTGCTTTTCATCATTTTGACTATTTCTTGCCAATCCCTCCTGATCTGCAAAGTTTCTGTTGAGAAGTTAGCTGACAATCTTATGGGAGCTCCCTTGTAGGTAACTAACTGCTTTTCTCTTTCTGCTTTTAAGATTGTCTCTTTGTCTTTAACCTTTGGCATTTTAATTATGATGTATCTTGGTTTGGGTTCATCTTGTTTGGGACTCCCTGCACTTCCTGAACTTGTATGTCTGTTTCTTTCACCAAGTTAGGGAAATTTTCCATCATTATTTTTTCAAACAGGTTTTCAGTTTCTTGCTCTCTCTCTTCTCCTTCCGATACCCACGATATGAATGTTGTCCCAAAGGCTCCTTACACTATCTTCATTTTTTTTTGATTCTCTTTTCTTTTTGCTGTTCTGATTGAGTGTTTTCTACTTCTTTATCTTTTAAATCACTGACTTAATCCTCTGCTTCATCTACGGTACTGTTGGTCCCTTGTGATGTACTTTTTATTTCAGTTAGTGTATTCTTCACTTATGACTTTTTTTATAGTTTCCATCTCCTTTTTAAAAAAAAGAATAATTTATTGATTTTTAGAGAGAGAAAGGGAGAGGGGAGAGAGATAGAATCACCAAAGTGAGAACACAACATCAATAGGTGCCTCCTGCATGCCCCCTACCAGGGATTGAACCCACAACCCAGGCATGTGCCCTTGAATAAGAATCAAACCAGCAAACTCCTGGTGCATGGGACTATGCCCAGCCAACTGAGCCGCACTGGCCAGAGCTCCATCTCCTTTTTTTTAATGCTGTTGAAGTTCTCACTAAGTTCCTTGTGCATTCTTATAACCATTGTTTTGAACTCTGTATTGGGTAGTTTGTTTGCCTCCATTTCATTAGTTCTTTTTCTGGCAATTTCTCCTGTTCTTTCATTTGGGACTTTTTTCTTTGTCTTCTCATTTTAGTTGCTTTCCTGTGTTTGTGTCTATGTATCAGGTAGACTTGCTACATCTCCCAGGGTTTGTAGAGTGGCCTTATGTAGTAGGTGTCCTGTAGAGCCTAGTGGCGCAACATCTCCAGTCATCTGAGCCAGGTGTTCTAGATGTGCCCCCCCCACCCATGTGGGCTGTGTGCACCCTCCTGTTGTAGTTGAGTCTTTATTGCTGTTGGCATGTCACTTGGAGGGATTGACACTTAGGCCAATGGGCTACAAGAGCCACGTGCATCTACAGGGGGTCAGCTGTTGTATAGGGGCTGACCCCACAGAGCAGGACTTGCTTCAGTGGGGCTTTGGTTCCTACCGAGTCCACGCCTTGAGTATGTCATTCATGAAGGTGGTTGAGTTGTAATTCAGTATAGTCTGAAGCTGTCCACCAGATGCACTTACTCTGGGGTCTCCCTGGAGAGGCAGGCCAGTCAGTCACCTCCTGTGCCTTTCCCTGAGGCCATACAGCATGAGTTACAGAGTAATCTGAGGATGACTGCTACTTATGTTGAGCTTGAAGTTTCCTGCCAGAGGCTAAGCTGTGAACTGAGGTCAGCTATTACTTGTGCCAGGCCTGGGGCCACTTAGCAAGAGGTATAGTGTATGTAGAGGCCAGATGCTGCTTGTTTGAGAGATCTTAGGAAATTCCAAAGCATGAATCAAGAGAGGTAGTTTATATGGAAAAAATACTGAAAATAGCTTGGGTGGAGTGGCAAGTTAGGTGGGGCACTGTCTCAGGGAATCACCAGGGAGGGCAGAGCAAACAATGATGGCCAGGTTTATGAAAACTCAGATATGGCACCCACCTGCTGGCTCTGTAGGTAGAGGGCTCAGCAAAGAAACAATGGCCTCTGCCAGCACTGTGAGAAAGCTGCCCCCCCCAACTCTCACTGATTCCAGACAATTCATTTGTTTCCTGTATGTCCCTGGTGCCTTTTAAACTACTGCCCCAGCCCTGGATCTCAGAGGGAGTGAATCAGAATAAGTCTGTGTGCGAACCCTTTAAGAGGAATGCCTGGGACTCCAGCAGCCCTCACTCTCCCTCAGCCTCAATCTCTGCTGGTTTTCACAGCCAGAAGTTATGGGGACTTCTGTTCCTGACACTGAAACCCTGGCCTGGGGGGCTTAGTGTGGGGCTGGGACCCCTGGCTCCTTAGGGAATACTTTCACAGCTGAGATACACAGTCTAATTTTTTGTCTGCCACACATGGGTGTGGGACTAGTGTATCCACCCCTCTTACCAGTGTCCATGTGGCTTCTTCTTTATATCCTTAGTTGTAAGATTTCTGGTCAGCTAGATTTCTGGTGGTTCTTAATGATGGTTGGTCTGTAATTTAGTTGTAATTTTGATGTGGTTGAGGGAGGACCTGAGTACCACATTTACCTATGCTACTATCTTCACCAGAAACCTGAGACCCAGCTAATTTTTTGTTTTTTAAAAAAATATTTTTTTAAATATGTTTTTATTGATTTTTAGAGAGAGAGGAAAGGAGAACGAGAAAGAGATGTGAGAGAGAAAGATTGATTGGTTGCCTCCCATATGCACCCCTACCAAGGATTGAACCCATAATCTCAGCATGTGCCCTGACCGGGAATTGAACCAGTGCATGGGGCAATGCTCAACCAACTGAGCCACATATGGGCCATGGGCCAGCTAGTTTTTAAAAGCACATTTTTATTGATTTTTTTTAGAGAGAGAGAGAAAGGGAGAGGGACACAGAGAGAGAGACATTGATATGAGAGTGAAACATTGATCGGCTGCCTCCTGCACACTTCCACCTGGGATTAAGCTTACAATTCGATCATGTGCCTTGACCAGGAATTGAATCAGCAACCTTTTGGTCCACAGGATAAAGCCAACCTACTGAGCCACCCCTGACAGGGGGAGACTCAGCTATTTTTATCAGCTGTTTTATCACACCTCAAATCAGCAACATACCTTGGCCCAATCCTTAGTAATAGAATATTTTTGTCTCTCCCTCTGATAGCAGAAGTCTTTTAGTCTTAGAGATGAGGAAACCAAAAAATGCTTTGACAGTTTTATTTACTAGAAAGAATTTAAATAAAAACATCTGAATGTAATTGTTGGCCCTGAAATAGGCTGGAATATATATACTTTATCACAATTAAAATGCAGGTGGATGCTAGAAATATTCAATGGAAGGGGAAGCAAAACCCCCAAGTTATATCCTTATTTCACAAAATGCACCAAAATAACTTTCAGGTAGACTGCATGCAAAAATTCTTTACATAAAATAACTTGAAGATCATATAAGTGAATATTTAATTTTGAATGAAAAGTACTTCAAAATATAAGAGCACCTGATGATATCACAAAAGAAAATATCAGTACATTTGCATTTTTGAATGCAAAAGTTATGTAACTAAAAAAATAATAAACAACTTAGAAAACACATTATTAGCAGTTGACAAAAGGGAGTTATACATATTTATGTATGCATTTTATAAATGAGTAAGAAAAACTGTAGCAGCAAGTAGAGGAAAAGAAGAAGGATGTGAATGGGCAATTAATGAAATGAAGAGAATAATTATCAATGAATTCTTGAGATATCATTTTAATCTCACTGGAATTCAAAGAAATACAAAGTAAACAGCACTGGTAAATAAGCATTATATATTAAAATAAATAAAACTCCAAGCTAGTAATACTGCAGAAGTGAGAATTTCCTCCAACAACTAAAATGTAAATTAGCCAAAACTTTCTAGAAAGTAACTTAGTAAGACATAAAAAATATGAAAACACTTTGACCCAGTAATTCCACTCCTAATCTATACTAAGCTAAGTGGTCAGATAGTTATGTAAAAAATATGTCTATTACAAACTATTATATAATATAAATTCTAAATACATGCCAATTGTCCAATATTGGGGAAATAAATATCATATCTACTGAATAGAATATTATAGAATGATTTAAATATATATTTTTTAATATATCTTTATTGATTTCAGAGAGAGGAAAGGAAAGGGAGAGAGAGAGAGAGAGAGAAACATCAGTGATGAGAGAGTCATTGATTGGCTGCCTCCTGCACGCCCTCTACTGGGAATCGATCCCGCAACCCAGGCATGTACCGACCAGGAATTGAACCCCAATCTCCTGGATCCTAGGTCGATGCTCAACAGCTGCACCATACCCGGCTGGGCTTAAATATTTTTGAAGGGTATTTAAAGACCAAAAATGTTCCTGATATGATGTTAAACTAAGAGGGTAGGAAGCAAAATTATTTACATCATGGTTTAAATGTTCTAAAGACACATAAATATATTAATATATGAACACCCACACATGTAAACAATTAGAGAAAAATATGTTGAAATACCCAAAGTGGTTATATTTAATTGTTATTATGAATAATTTTGTCATCTTTAAATTTTTATTTTTTTCTAAAATTTTAGTAGGAAATGTGTTACTATTCTAATCAGAAAAAGTAATAAGCGTATTAAAATATGCATTACTTGAATTTTTTGTGTCTGCTAAACATTAGGGAAGACAAAGAGGAAGGTGTCTTCCTTCCCTCACAGGCAATATCAGGGCTTGAGGAGGTGCTTGAGAAGCAGGGAGCACACATCTGCAGGGTAGTGCTGTGAGCCTGCACCACACAAGGCTGGAGGAGACAGAGACAGAAATTAGGAGTGATTGTGGTTAGCACTGAATCAGATGGAAATACTACTGAGATCTGTTCCTCTCTGAGGAATTCTGGATCCAGACATGCCTGATCTCATGAACCAGCTCTCCGAAAAGTCACCCAGATGGAAAACAAATATTTGGATTCTTTAATTCCAGTTTTTCTTATAAAGCACTTATCTCCCTTACACCAGCTGGTAAGCTTTGATGGGAGAGGGACTTGTTCTGTCTGGTAGAGTCATGCCCAGTAATATTTGCTGAAGGAATGCATGAGTGAATGAACTTGGAAACTAAATGAGAAGAAAGAATGCAGGCTTGTAGCAGTCTCACATTATTATGTTTTGTTTCTGGCCAGAATTTCTACTTGACTATGTAGAACTTCCCCTTTCTCTCAGAGTTTACTCATAATAAACTTAGCCTGTTGGCCATTCAGTCCCACCTTGTACTGGGACTTTTTCTTGTTTAACACTTTGTAATTATTTTATGATTTTAAATTTTTTATTTCTAGACTTTAAGCTCTTTGAGGACAAATGTTTTTCTTACATATCCCACCTATTCATATACTTAATGAATAATTTACTGACATGCAAAAATTTATTAAGTGAATAATTAGACCCTTTCTCCTTTTATTTCAAACACAGGGCACACTGGGTAGTGATATTCGCAAAGGTGTCTGTGACACATTGCTATAGTTCTTCCTGTAATTTCATCTGGGAACTTTCAATCCTATTTTCTGTCCTTAATCAATGGCAACTAAGAGAGAATCAACTGGGAGCCTGTCTGGTAGTGATTGTTAGATGGGCCAGGTATAGAAATTCAGGTAGAGAAATCCAGGTACAGAAATCCAGGTACAGAAACTCAGCAGAGCAGAAAACCCCAGATGCCTAGGAAGGGGCAAAACTGGAAAAACAAGAACCTTGTCCCCAGGGTAACCATTCCTCCCCTAGCATATCACTGGTCATGCGGTTTAGACCCGCTGAGCGTGTCCTCCCTAAAGAGAACATCTAGGCCTCGGTTGTATTTTAGCTCCAGGCCCAGAAAAGCAGCAAAACCAGACAAGTGGCACCGTGGCTGCCTCAGGACCAGCTGCACTGGCTGATGACCCCCTGCCCTGGCACTGGCCCATCAGTGGAGACCAGGACCCTGAAAAAGCACCTGGAAAGCTGATGAATATTCTATTAAGACCCTCCCCTGAGACCTCCCCTCAGATTCCCACCTGCGAGAAAGAGATAAACATGCTCAGGACAAAGGACCCAGTGTGCACTCCCCACCAGGGGACCATGCCATCTCCTTCCCCCTTCTTCCCTCTGAGGGAACCCCACAAAACCTGCAACCAGGGGAGCAGTGGACAGCGGCAGCTTGCCCCAGGCTTGCCCCCTGAACCTGTCCCCAAGGCCCCTTCTCTCTCCTACTTCGCAGGGAGCCAGAGCAGCCCAGCCAGGCTCTCCTGTTGCCTCTTCTGTGTTCTTTCTTGTCTCACTGTCCCAAGTGTATTTTGCCACCATCATGGACTCAATACCCTTTGGCTCAGTGCTGTGCAGTCCTTCCCTTTGGAGATCCTGGATATCCCCACCCCCTTTTAATAAATTTAACTTTTCTTTATTCACCCGTCTGAGATGGCTGTTTAGCTGCCGCACCACCAACCTGTAACCTTTCAGTGATCAATCCTGGACACGCCTCCTCCATTAGAAATGACTGCAGATAGTTCCCTACACGATTACTCACAGTGAGGTGCTGGACTATATTATTATTCCATTTTGTCTTACACTGAATAGTGTGTTAAACTTTAAAAATATTATTGTTATTTTGATGATGATGATGATGATGATGATATTCCTCTGTAGTGGTGAGCAGCTTATCGAGGGTTCTATATACATTGTCTCATCTAATCTATATAATAGGCTTGCATTTTTATTGCTGATTTATAATGTGGAAATATGGGGATTGGGAAGAGCAAGGGTTACCTTAGTTCATGCCACAGGCTTTGCAGACATTACCTCATTCAACCTCACAGCAACCCCCAAGGTAGGCAGCAATGTCTCTATTTTACTAATAGAAATCTAAGGTTCAGGGATGCTAACTGATATATGATACAACTGATATTGAAACTCTTGGTTTGTCTGGCAACAAAACGTGTACTCTTTCTACTATATTAATGGCTGATTAGTTACATATAAATAGTAATTTATCAGACTCTCAGTAGTCTACCTCTCATGATTGAAGTCGCTGTGTGTGTGTTTTCTCTCAGCTTTACTGAGGCATAATTGACAAATAAAGTCTGTATATATTTAAGGTGTACAACATGATGATTTGATATATGTATACGCTGTGAAATAGTCTCCACCATCAAGCTACTTAGCACATCCATCACCTCGCATATTTACCATTTTTGACGCGTGTATAGTGAGCACACTTAGATCTACTCTTTCAGCAAATTTCAAATAAACAAGATAGTGCCGTTAACTACAGTCCCCACGCTGTGCACGGTGGCTCTGACCTTGCTCGTCTCGTGCTTAGAAGTTTATGCTCTTCGGCCAGTATCTGCCCACTTTGCCCACCCCGTCCCTGCAGCCACTGCTGTCCTCTCTGAGCTCAGGGGTCCCTGCTTGCTCGTCTCACTGGCCCCGGCTCCAGAGGCGGTCGGGACAGCCCGCCCCGCCCCGCCCTCCTCACAGAGCTCCCTCTGCTTTCCAGCCTCTGTTGCTGGGGATAAGCATGGAGAAGGCAGTGTCCCGCTGTCGTCTGTCACCGTGTGCACTGGCTGAAACCAAGGCGATGATTCGGGCGGGGCCAAACACATCAGCATTCTTTCCCCCGTCCCGTCTCCAGCCCATTTCCTCTACCACAGCGCCTGAGGGAACTGAGGCCTCAAGTTCCGCAGTGTGGCTGGCTTAGGAGGGAGCAATGACTGCTGTAGCTCACCTTCTGACTTTCCTTTCAAGAGGTTTGCTACAAAATTTCAAAAATGACCCATTCGATTAGACCTGTGGTGGTCTGAGTTCACTATGGAGAATGTTGAGAAAAAAGAATAAGCCTGCTCCGGACAAAGCAATCTGACCTTTGGGTCCTAGCAACCCTGGTTGGGAGGTGGAGGCTTGTGTCCACGTTTGGGTCAGGGAGTCATTGCTCAGTTTGCTAAGGGAATTCATTTTCCTTGAGTGTTTTTCCTTTCAAGTCACGTCTTACTGCTGGAGTTACTCAGCGAATTAATAGGTATAGAAATGCAAACTCTTTTCTTATTACATTTTATCGATCTGATTGCGGTGTCATTAATTGAAAGGCTAGGAAAATGTGACGGATAGTCCAACTCAAGATTCTACATTCATCTTGGCCCAGATCTGTTGGAAGAAGCTGCAGGAAACTGACTGAAATAAGCCTTTGGTCTGGCATGAATTATTTTTCCTTTGTCAATTTTTATAAAAGCGTTTAGTCTTAGTGAGATTTACAATGTAAAATCAAAACTCAGAATGCTTATTTGTAGAGTTGGAGATAATTTATTTTTAACTCTCTTCTACAGATTACATATATATATATAACATTTCAAAAAACACACAATTCTGACAGAAGCAAATTCTGACTCAAAAATAGGGAAGTGGGCATTTTGCTCTGCATTTAAAGTAATTTCGCAGGGAATGATGTGGTCATGAAACGTATTCATGACCATTATGTCCATTTCATTTGAGTGGTGTGTGAAACTTTACAGAGACTGATAAATGGTCAGGGATTATTGTGTTAGTTATTTTCTTTGGGGATTGTTTGACCTACTATCTCTTGAATTTTGCCCATACATTGAATTGAATTTGAAAATTTTGTATGTGTACAGGTCTGCCCACATACACATTTAATAAGTGTATTCTAATACAAACAATTTAGAAAGATCTTTTTAAATATTCTGATACTCTACGCGAAGGAAAATTCCTGGGCTCAGGCCAGAACATAGCAAATTATGTTTAATTTGTTGGCAAAGGCCAAGGGAGCTTGTTTGTGTGCTTTCTGGTTATACTTTAATGAGCAGGGCTATTTTTGTGTTGTATTTATTATTTTAAATATTTGAAGACTGAAGTGAATGGAAAGAGTACTCAAATTTAAAGCACATCTAAATGACAGAAAACATCATTTATCTCTTGCTTTTAATAGATTGTTGTTTGGAGAAATTTAGATGTTTAGAACTTGTTACTAATAATACATGTCCTGCCAAATAAATTTCATCCTTAATATAAGGTGTTTGAATTGTCTTTCTCAAGGTATGATTTTTTCCTCCCCTGGCTGTGCTTTCAGATGGTAGAGCAAGTCACCTGTGGAAAGACTGGAAGTGAGCAAGCTGCCTTGCGGCACCACCTCGTTTGGGCACATACCTTGAAGACGTGTTTGCTGCTTTCTGAGGGCAGCGACCAGCTTGTGGGCTGGGGTCCACCTCACTGCCCCTTGGCTGGTGAGAAATGCGGACTGCTTCCTCCGGTCCCCAGCTCCTCTCAGTGAAAAAGTCTGCATCAGTGTTAGGAAAGAAATGCCGCCTTATCCCTGATATTATGTCTAAAAATACATCCACAGGGAGGCAGGCATATGCTCTCGCCTCGGCGTGGGGGAGCTTTCGCCTGTGTTTCTTGCTGTACCGTCTAAGTCCTGGGGTGAGGGATTAAATTATTCTGGGAGCCTGCTGCTTTTCTACATGTCATTGCCTCTGCTCCTTCGCTGCCTTTGAATGGGACCCGTGACACAGAGTTTCCGTGGGTGCTGATGAGGTCCTGGCGTGAGGATGGCGCCTGCTCCTTTCTGTTGCATCCTGTGCAGGGCAAGCTTCTCTTTCCCTCAGGGATGCAGAGAGCCCTGGGCAGAGGTGGCACTTGGCACATTTCCACTCTGTGTCCCTGCTGTGGCTCCTGTCCCCTTTGGCAAGGGCCAAGGAGCCCCCAGGCCTGTGGGCCGCCCTGTCGGCTACTTAACACCATTTCCTGTCTCCCTCTCAATGTGGTTAGGACTTTTTTCTTTCTTAACTGACGGGGTTTGATGGGGGATTTTTGAGCCACCTTCCCTCCCCCTGCTTTATCCTGAGAGGGAACCACTCTGTCCTGATTTCTCACACCTCTCTTCATTATGAAAGATTGCTAGACTCTCACGTTTGTCCGCGTAATTTAGTTTTTAGACTCTCTTGTTGGGATTTTCTTTTTGAGTGTTATCTCTAAATTGCTCAGCTTCTATAGTTACCTCTTAAGTTAAAGGGGGAAAAATCGTTGTGTGAGCCATTTTGTCTAGGAAGAGAGAAAACCGATATTGTCCTTTAGAGACATAGTCCCCAGAAAATCACAGGGAGAAATAAGGTGACAGTGTTTTGCAGCCCCTGCTCCAGCATGGCTGTGAAAGCCTGTTTCCAGGTGGAACTTTCTGTCTTATTGACAGATTTAGAGAAAGATGTTAGCCTTTAAGATATTTTCCGTACCTTGTTTGAAAATAATTCCAGTTCTAACAGGAAAGACATGCAGTTTTTCATTCACTACAAAAGGACAGAATTATAGACAATGATGTCATTCCCTTTTAAATTACCCAAAGTTAAAATAAGATCAGTCGTTACTAACATCTCCCGTTTTCTTCTTGTATGTTCAACTTAATATTTTGATGTTATTGAAAACTGAAAGGCAAAGAATTATTTTTCAAAAAGACTGTTTTTGAGGTTTCTGCAAAATAGGTAAAATAATTATTTTTATTGTTTCAGATGATTAGCACAGAATACATCCAATGCAAGTCACCACAGACAGAGCCAATGTGGGCTGGTACCCACATGTCCAATTAAAGCTCTCTCTCTCAGACACGCACACACACACACACACACACACACACACACACACACACGAGTCCAAAAGAATGCCACCCAATGGGAATCAAAATCCAGAACTGAATTTAAACCAAAATCATTTCATCTCCTATAGGGGAGAGTTAGGTTCCTATATGCTTTTCTATAGCTGACTGTGTTCCTGTTTGTCATCATTATTTTACTAGTTTCTTTCATAAAAGCCACGGAAATGGTCAAAGAACTATACCAGATAGTTAATTTATGTTTTAGTGGCAGTTGGTTAAAATAGAGCATAGATCAAATGTGTCATAAACCCTTGTTTATCACCAGGTATTTCCTTTTAGTTCAGCTTAATGCATTTCATTGTATTCCCCATGATGCCAAAGAAACATGTATGTCTTTTAACACTTGCTACCTGATTTTGCAGCTGGATACATGAATAACCTGGACTATTACATAGATTTCAGACTTAAACAGAGAAAAAAAGCAGGAAAAAGTGCCCTTGTAGCCAGCAAGTTTGGCGATGCGGGTGCTGGGGTATTTGTGTGTCTCTCTACCTTTGTTCCCTTAGGTGTGGAGGGTCTCAGCTCTTGCTGACTAACTGATAGGTTCTTAGATTAGAAATGCATGCAAACATGGGTCTCAGTTCAAACACTAAGGAACACGCACTCTCACTTACTTACCCAGGCGGACAGTCTTCGTACTAATAGGGATGTGGTGGAGATAGCAGGACATAAAGCAGCAGAGGAGGGAGGAGGGGGCGAGGGAGGGAGGGAGGGGGAGAGATTGCTGCAGCAAGTACACCCCTGCAAATAGTTCTAACATGCGTTTGCAAATGCAGAAGCCTTCAGAACCATCCAACAATTCAGACACCTTTTTATTTCTGCTCTGCGGGACGCCTCCATCCAGACTATTCGCAAAAAAACGGAGAAGGTGAGAGCCCTGCCATTTTAGCTCAGAATTCATCTGCTTTCCTTTTTTCCCCCCTGCCTTGTATTCCTCAGCCCATTGTTCGGCATCGATGGCAGTCGCCCTGGCTCTTGAATGCAAGTTGCACGGCAGGAGCAGACGGAGGGTGCTGAGGGGAGGCGCTGTCAAAGCAGGGTGGTCTTTGGTTTCTTTCTTTTCACTGCAATGCTTTTTTTTTTTTTTTTCTTTCCCCGTGAGGCTTTTTCTTACTAGTGGCCTCTGTCCAGGAGGAGGGAGAAAATTGCAAGAGTGCACTGAGAAGTAGAGTGGAGCCTTTTAAATATATATATATTGCACACTGTTTTGATAAACAGCTCAGTAACACAGTCTATGAAATTAGGAAATACTGCAAGAGGGGAGCGTTCTGGCCGGGAAGCCGTGGAGGCGGGGGCAGGCTTTGGAGATTGATTGCTCCAGATTAGATGCCAAAGGCAGTTTCTTTGCAAGGACTTCTGTGGTGATATTTGTTTTCTGCCGCATTTTCAATTTTAAAAAATCATGACAAAAGTCTTGCTCATCTGTTAAGCTTCTGATTTGTTTATTTTTGTTCAGCTGCTCAACAACTAGATAGAAATTTTAAGCAGGGCCAGAGCTGCAGTTTGTGATTTGCTCCCATGTTGAAATCACTTGAGCCTGAGCCGTGATTGGCTTTTTCGGATCATTTGAGCTTGCGTGTAATGTGTGTGGTCACTTTACAATGGACATTGCAAAAAGCAGTTTTGACCACTGTTTGTGTGGCTATAAATCTTGGGGTTGTGTATGTTAAACCATCACCATAGCTGTTCTTTGGGGTGACATTAATGCAGGAGTGATGATGTTCTTTAACACTTTAACTCTCAAAGTTTTCAGGGCTACAGAGTCACACTTTCAAAATAGATTTTTAAGAAAATATTTCAAATGGGCATTTGAGCCCAGCCGGGTGTGGCTCAGCGGTTGAGCGTCGACCTGGGATCCAGGCGATCAGGGTTCGATTCCCGGTCAGGGCACATGCCCGGGTTGTGGGCTCGATCAAAGACTCTCTCATCATTGATGTTTCTATCTCTCTCTCTCCCTCTCCTTTCCTCTCTCTGAAATCAATAAAGATATATTTAAAAAAATAAAAATAAAAAACAAATGGGCATTTGACCTAAAAATGAAAATACTGGGAATTTTTCCCCAGCAACTTAACTTTGCATAATCTATGTTTCTTCAAATAAATAAAAGTGATTGAAGCTGACTCCACACAGAAAGAATCAGAGGGCAGATTAAATTTAAACTTCATATTAAAATAATTTTTCAAAAAACAAACATATTTGCAAATTTTTTACACTTAGTTTTAGCTTAGAAAAATTACGTACCTATAATTGGTTCTCCTCAGTTTTCTCCCTTCTATATATTGTACTGTCTATAATTATGTAGAAAAAAGTATTCCAAATTGATCATTTGTTTTTCTTAAGCCATCTAACTCCATGCAGGAGCCCAGGACTCTTTTGTATCAGAATTTGCCAAATACTCAGTGCTTCAATTCTAGAGTGTATTTTAAGTCAAAAAGTGATGTATCAGCATACGGAGGACGACTTTTTTTCCTTTCACGAAGCCATTCTATTTTATAATACATGCTGGCAAGTTGATGTTCAGTATGAGCTCATGATCTCTTTCTTTTCCAAATAATGATTGTAGTCTGTTTGTTAATGTAGGTGTAGAATAAATTTTGAATTTCATAATAAAATACCCTAAATTGGAAGTTTTGGATCTCCCTTGATATGAACAGCTACTTTGGTGCCCTGCAAATACATTCTCTGCCTCTTCATTCTCAATACCTAGATCTAGGGGACTTTAGCTCAGCCACCCTGCCTTCTCTTGAGAAGAGACATTTTGAAAAATCTATACAAAGCAAACTTGTTGAAAAAATGCAGAGTGGGCCATGGTTTGAATGAAAGTCTGAGTTTTATTCAGGCTACCCTGGTAGTACAATGTCTAATTTTCAACACACATCTGTAGGATCTTTATTGCATCCCTAGGCCAGGAATTGTGAGTGAGAAAAGTTGATCTGTGATAAAATTACATGTCTTTTGCCAAGGAACAGTCACTTGGGGTTGACTCAAGAGTCAAATTTAAACAAATGTTTCAACAACTTTTGTGTATGGGGAGGTTAGTGTTTTTGTCTGGTTTTGGAATCAGGATAACACTGGGCTTGTAAAATGAGCTTGGGAGCCTTCCCTCCTCTTGAATATTTTTGGAATAGTTTGAGAAGGATAAGTGTTATTTCTTTGAAAGTTTGGTAAAATCCACCTCTGAAGACATCTGTCCAGGACTTTCATTTCTTGGAAGTATTTGACTTCTGCTTTGATTTCATTGGTTGTAATTGGTCTCTTTAGATTTTCTATTTCCTCTTGATTCAGTCTGGGAGCTTGTATGTTTCTATGAATTTATCCATTTCTTCCAGATTGTCCAATTTGTTAGCAAATAATTGTTCATAGTTTAATCTTTTCTGTTTTTGTGGTGTCAGTTCTTCTCTCTCATTTCTAATATTTTTTATTTGGGTTCTTTCATTTTCTTGATGAGTCTGGATAAAGGTTTATAATTCTTGTCTGTCTTATCAAAATGCCAGTTTTGGTTTCATTTTCTTATGTATTATTATTTTAGATTCTATTTTATTTATTTCCACCTGATCTTAATTATGTCTTTTTTTTTTTTAAACTCATTTTGGGTTTTGTTTGTCAGTTTTTCTAGTTTCTTTAGGTGTAATGTTAGATTGCTTATTTGAGATTTTATTTATTTCTTGAGGTAGGTCTGTATTGCTATGAATTTTCCTCTTAGGACTTTTTCTGCTGTATCCCGTTGATTTGGGCTTATTGTTGTCTTTTGTTTTTTGTTTTTATTTTACTTTTTATTTACTTTTATTGCTGAAAATATTACAGACGTCCCTTTTTTTCCTCCCACTGACCCCCTTCACTCAGCCCCTGCACCTCTCCAGGCCTTCAACACACTATTGTCCTTGTCTATAGGCTATGCTTATATGCATAGAAGTTCTTTGGTTAATATCTTTCTTCCCCTCCTGCTCCCCTCTGTGGGTTGTTGTGTTTTCATTTTTATTTTTCGCAAGGCATTTTTTATTTTTTCTTTGATCTCATTGTTAAACCATTCATTGTTGAATAATGTGTTATTTAGCCTCCATGTCTTTGTATGTTTTCAGTTTTTTTCTTATGGTCAGGAAGATGCTTAAAATGATTTCAATTTTCTTAAATTTATTGAGGCTTGTTTTATAGCCCAACACATGGTCTATCCTGAAAAATTATCCACGTGCACTTTAAAAATATATATTCTGCAATTTTGGGGTGTAATGCTCTGAAAATATTAATTAAATTCATCTGGTCTAATGTGGCACTGTTTTTTTGTTGATCTTCTGTTTGGAAGATCTAGTCATTGATGTCAATGGTGTATTTAAGTTTCCCACTATGATTGCATTGCTGTTGGTTTCTCCCTTCATGTCTATCACTATTTACTTTACATATAGGATGGGGCAAAAGTAGATTTACAGTTGTGAGTGTGCAAAACACAGAGTTTATTCTTCTATTATTACTTATCACTTATTGTATTATTTTCCATACAAACAACTGTAAACCTACTTTTGCCCCAGCCTGCATTTCGATGCTTCTGTATTGGGTGCATAAATGTTTACAATGGTTATATCCTTTTGTTGGATGGATCCTTTTATTATTATGTAGTGTCCTTCTCTGTCTCTTATTATAGCCTTTGTTTTAAAGTCTATTTCCTCTGATATAAGCATTGCTACCCCAACTTAACTTTTCTTGGTTTGGTGGTGTTGAACCCCTTTAACTTTTTCTTGTCTGAGAATCTGTTTCTTCTTTGATATTAAATGATAGCTTTGCTGAGTAGACTATTTTTGGTTGTAGGTCCTTGCTTTTTATCATTTTGAGTATTTCATTCCAATCCCTTTTGGCCTGAAATGTTTCTGTTGAGAAATCAGCTGATAGGCTTATGAGAGTTTCCTGTAAGTAACTGACTTTCTCTTGATGCTTTTAAGAGTTTCTCTCTTTGTTTATAAACTTTGCTATTTTTCATTATGATGTGTCTTGGTGTGGGCCTCCTTGGGTTCATCTAGATTTGTACTCTGTGCTTCCTGGATTTGTGTGTCTTTTCTTCACCAGGTTAGGGAAATTTTCAGTCATTATTTCTTCAAATAGGTTCTCAATCCTTTGCTTTCTTCTGCTACTGGTACCCCTCTGATGCAGATGCTGTTTTGCTTTACGTAGTTTCAGAGGTCCCTCACACTATCTTCATTTATATAAAATTCTTTATTCCTTTTGCTGCTCTGCTTGGGTGTTTGCTCCTGCCTTGTCTCCAAATCACTGATTAGATCCTCTGCTCCATCCAACCTGCTGTGGGTTCTTTCTAGTGTGTTCTTCACTTTAGTTATTTTATTCTTTATTTTTTACTGTTTTTTAATGGTTTCTATGTCCCATTTTAGGCTTACTCTCTGTTTAAGTTCTCACTGAGTTCACGCACCCGTCCCCTGAGTTCCTTGAGCATCCTTACGACCACTGCTCTGAACTCTGTACCTGTGGAGTGCTTGCCTCCGTCTCATTAGTTCTTTTTCTGGGACTTATCCTGTTCTTTTTTAGTGGGAGCATGTTTTTTGGCTCCCCATTTTGGTTGTTTCTCTGTATTTGTTCCTGTGTATTAGGTAGACCTGCTATGTCTCCCAGTCTTGTTATAGTGGCCTTACGTAGATGATGTCTTGTGGGGCTCGGTGGTACAGCCTCCCTTATCACCAGAGCTGGGCGCTCCAGGAATGTCGCATGTGTGTGTTCTATGAGTCTTCCTGTTGTAGTTGTGCCTTGATTTCCATTTGCTCATCAGTGGGTGGGGTTGACTCTCAGGCTGGCTGGCTGTGAGGAGTAATCTTGATCAGTGTATGAGCTGCTTTCCAGAGGCTGATCCCATGAAGTGAAATTTGTCTCAGCATGGTCTGGTGCCTACCAGGATCTCCCTTTGTGTGTACCACTTGTGGAGCTAACTGGGTCATGTTCTAGTGTGATCTGTAGGCTGCCACCTGGTGTGTTGGCTACGGAGACTCTTGGGAGGGATTCATGTGCATGTCAATGTCATACACTGCCTGTAACTGGCTTTGGGCTACCTGTCTGGAGCTACCAAGTAATTTGCAGGTTGTGGCTGCCTGTGCTGGGACTGGGAGCATGTGGGAGGGCCAAACTTCATATCAAGGTCAGCTTCCACTATCTTTGAGCTAGGGGTTGCAGGTCAGCAGAGGGCACTCGGTACCCCAAGGTCCACCTCCACTTGTCCATTGCCTATGAGGCTTAATCACTGGAAGCACCTCAGTAGGTACATGAGTTGTGTGAGGCAGGTTCTCCTTGAGTCACCAGGTAGGGGTGAGTGGTGTTCACCATATTGATACAGATTCAAACTCGGGCCAGTGTTGGGTCTGAGGCCACTCAGTGAACGTCTCAAGGTTCAAGAAGGCCAGCTGCCACCCACCTGAGATTGGAAAACCTTTGTGGTGTGGCTGGGTCTGAAAGAGTCATCAGTGTGAGGCCAGCAGTGTTCATCACGCTCAAACAGACCAAGATTTGGCCATGCAGAAAAAGGACTCCACACAGAATGGAGGTGTCTCTTAGGGAATGAAAAAATATGGCTCTCCCCTTCAACCCCACAACTCAGTCCCTTCACATACGATTCTGGCATTGTCAAGACTGCCTGAATCTCCTCGAGGACTCCTCAGTAAGGTCTGCAGCACAGGTTCAGCTGGAGTCTGACAGAAACTTCCCAACCAGGAGTGATCCTTGCTGGGCAGGGCTTCCAAGGAGTCAGCACTGATTGTTCTGTGCTGTGCTTATGCTACTCTGATATGGTCCTGGAAGGAGAGAAGCGGAATTTCCACCTACTTCGCTGCCATCTTGCTGATCCACATTAACCATTTTTAAGTGTGGAGTTCAGTGTTATTACGTACATAAACATCCTGTTACCATCACCGTTCATCCTCAGAGCTCTTTTCATTGTGCAAAACTGAACCCCTGTTCCCGTGAAACAACAGCTCCCTGTTCCTCTCTCTCCAGCCCCTGGCAACCACCACCTTTCTTTCTTTCTTTGTGAATTTTACTACTCTATGTGCCTCTTAGAAGTGGGACCACATAGTATTTGTTGTTTTGTTACCGGCTTATATTACTTAGCGTAATGATCTCAAGATTTATCCATATCGTAGCATGTACAGAATTTCTATTGTATTTTTTTACTCATCGGGTGGTAATGAACACTTGATCACTTCCTCCTTTTGGCTATTGTGGGTAATTCTGCTATGAATTTGGATGTACAAATGTCTCCTCAAGACCCTGCTTTCAAATTTTGGATATGTACCCAGAGATAAGATTATGGAATTATGGTAATTCTATTTTCAAGTGTGTGTGGCACCACCACACTGTTTTCCACATTGGCTCTGCCATTTCACATTCACCAACAGTGCACAAGGGTTCCAACTTCTCCACATCTTCTCCAACACTTATTTTCTGAATTTTTATAGTAACAGTCCTAATGTGTGTGAGATGGTCTTTTATTTTTATTTGCATTTCCCTGATGATTAGTGATGCATCTTTGCACGTGATGATTGACTATTTGTATGCCTTGTTCGAAGGAATGTCTATTCAAGTTCTTTGCACAATTTTTAATCGAGTTATTTGTTTTGTTGTTGAGTTATAGGAGTTTTTTATATTTTCTGGGCCCCTTATCAGATATGATTTGCAAATACTTTATTCCATTTAGTAGGTTGTCTTTTCACTGTTAATCATGTCATTTAATGCACAAAAGTTTCTACAGTTAGCTATGTAGTCATGAAAATGATTATGCAAGGAGATAGTTTCTGCCATCCACACAAGTTTCCAGAACTTTGGGTCAACCAGTGGAAGAAGCACCGGATCAATACCTACCCAAGTTAGTTTTGTGACCTTGGGCAAGTTATTCCATTTGTCCAAGCACCCTCAGAGTCTTCATTTATAAAATGAGAGCACTAGCTCTAAAATTATACAAGTTTAGGTAATGGCCATAAGGCGATTCTATAGAAGTAGGAATTGAACCACTTCTGGGAAGAAACGGAGACAAGATTCACTGCAATCTGGCCTCTCACAGAGAACCCTCCGACACCAGGACTGATCAGAGAGTCAGGTGGAGAGAAGGTTGTGCCAGTCTTTGACATTATGTTTCTGCTTGTGCCATGTGTGCTTGCAGGGAGGGGTGAATTTAAAACAAAATTCTTGTTGTTGCTGTTATTGAATCAAGGTCATCTTATCCACATTTCACCCATTCCATAGTCAGTCATCTTGTACTTGGGTATGTTTGACACAATCAGTTTAAAAGACAAAAAAGCTCTTGTTACACTATTAAAACTACGAGTACCTCTCCAGCCCCCAAATCCCATACACCCCACATGTTTTCTGGATGAGTTTTTCATGTTTGAGAGACAATTACAGCTCCTGTCTCCCTGATGGACACCTCTGTAAGAGGTGGGCTTTGCCATACTAGTATCTGATTCTGAGGTCTCCTTTTTACCGGCCACTATTGGACCTTTCTGAGACCTGGTATTATGCCATTTTTATGGTGCCAATCAAACAAGGCCTGGGATGAAATCAGGAAAATCTGGGTTCTGACATCTCGTTGTTTTATTTTGTGCGGTTTGGGCAAATGAGTTAACCTCACTAGGGATGGGTTTCTACAAGTGTGAAATAGGATTTTACTTACTGTTTTATGGAGCGAAATGGGTTGTTGAAAGGGGAAAAGGGGAAGGAACTCACTTTTATTGAGCATGTTCTATGTGCTGGGTCCTTTGCTAGGTATTTATATAAATTACCTTGTTTTATGCTCAAAGAGCTCTGTGAAGGAGTCACAGTTAGACTCATCTTAAGATGGGAAAATTGATGCTCAGAGAGGTTAAGTCTGTTCAGAGTTATTTAGCTTGTGTAGAGCAAAATCAAGATTCCACCCATGTACGCTGAATCTATAGCCCATGCTTTCCTCCCACATCACTGGACCTTTACGTGGCACAGAGCAGATGTTTTCTGCAGAGACAGGGACCCCTTCCGTTTTTCCTGCCACTCAGGCTGCTGATTTACTTTCCTTAAGGCTCCTGAGAAGGGGAACTCTTAACCTTTGAATCTTCTGGCTTTTATCCTTGCTGTTGAGCAGATACTACAAATTTTCCACAGAATCCATATTTTCTGGAGAAAGAAGGACTTTTTGGTTAAATTTGGGGGACAAGTTGTTCCAAAGATACAATCACAAGTGAGGCTATTCCCTGATGCTTCCTCGCAGGCAGTTCTTTTTCTCTCTTTTCCTTCTTCTAACACACAGGGGTGGGCAAAAGTACATTCACAGTTGTAATACAAATACTAATACAATAATTAATAAATAATAATACAAGAATAAACTCTGTGTTCCACATACTCACAACTATAAACCTACTTTTGCTCACTCCTGTAGTCTTCAAAAACGTGTTCTCACTGGGGGCCCTGGTGAGTAGATTCCCACTCTGGGCCTGGATTCACTAAAGCCCAAGTAGATGCCCATTCTGCATCTGGTTTATTTAAGGCCAGAGGACACCTGAGGTCTCCTGAGAGCCAGGAGAGATTTGCCCCAGCTAATCTCCACAGCTTACGGTGCACCTGCTTGTCTGCTAGCCAACAGCCTCCTTGCTCATTTCCCTGTAGGATGGCTGGGGTCAGAGGACCTCCAGAAAGCCTTTTCTCCCCCACCATCGCTCATCGCCCCCTCAGCCACACCTGGGTACACACTCAAGACTTGCTTTGAGGAGAGGTCCAGTCGTTGTCCTCCCTCTCCGTTGGAGGCGGCCTGCTTGTTTCTTCCTCTAAATCCGCATTTAATTCGAGCTGTGTCATGCATAGCTCCTGCTTTATCCCACTGCAGTTCAACTGAGCTGAGTTAGTGTCTCAGTTGCTGAGCTGCAAATGCTGTAGGTGCTCGGTAAGTAAAGGAGCTTGTTTATGATCTGTTTGGGAATTCAGGAAAGATACACTATCAGCTTTCCATTTGTTTCATCACTGGAATGTTACAGTAACACTTATAATATTAAAGTGTAGGAGAACTCAAAAGTCATTTCTGTTTAGCTGTGGGAGTTAGAGATTCTCTCCTCCCTCTTCTCCCAAATCACATTTCCCCTCTTACTTATCTTTAGGACTAGTTAATCATGAAATTGATCTGTTTTCTCTGCTTAAGAGGGGTGGTCAGCACCTGCTGTTTGACATAGGAAGCTCCAGGGGGTCTTCCTTCCCTCTCCTTCCCTCCTGTCCTCCTTCCTTCCTTCCTTCCTTCCTTCCTTCCTTCCTTCCTTCCTTCCTTCCTCCCTCCCTCCCTCCCTCCCTCCCTCCCTCCCTCCCTCCCTCCCTCCCTCCCTCCCTCCCTCCCTCCCTCCCTCCCTCCCTCCCTCCCTCCCTCCCTCCCTCCCTCCCTCCCTCCCTCCCTCCTTCCTTCCTTCCTTCCTTCCTTCCTTCCTTCCTTCCTTCCTTCCTTCCTTCTTCCCTCTCTTTCCTTTTTGGTTTTTGTGTATAAAATAGAGACATAAATCTTTTTTGAAGAAGGTACTATTAATGGTAATCTGTGGGGGCATGGCTGAAAAAAATCTAATTTAAAATACGCGATTCTCTCTTCCTTTTAACTCACTAAATGTTCTGCAGGTCTATAATTTCACTCGTTCCAAATTCCACTAATATTTGTGAAGCCCTTGTTTTAAATCCCTGGGCTGAGTACAGTGGGATGAATCCAGCCCCATGGAAACTTCCGCTTAGCTAAGAATATAGGCCATTGGAATTATATGATAAAGCTTGTGTAAGCTGATGGATTGATGGTCAATTTTAATATTAAGTAAAGGTAGGAAAATAAATAAATATCAGTCACTTTGATCGTGTGCATGATACCAAAAGCTTATACACATTTCAGTTATTTCCTCAAAACCATGCAGGATAAGGTTATTCCCACGTCATAAATGAGGAAACGGAAGCTCAAAGACATTATGTAATTTGGTCTGTATATTGGCTGCAAAGCTAAGATCTAGGTGACATAACTAATACTCGGAAATTCAGCTGTCGTTAGAAGCCAGCACCGGACCTGACAACCCTCGGGCTCTGGGCTGCTCCGCCTGCACCGAAAGGCGGCCGGATGGAGGCAGAGCCCCGTGTGCAGACAGCCGGCTGCTGCGAGGACCGCGAGTGACACAGCAGAGACGAGGCCTGTCACACAGCGGACGGTGGCCGTCGTCCGGCCTACAATTGTCAGGCGTTCTTTGTTTGAAATGCACCTTCCTGGCCATGAATACCGGAGCAGCCATGGTTGTCCGTGGCAAGGTTATAAATCTCCGTTTCTTCCCCCAATTAAACTTGACAAAAGAGAGAATAAAAAATGGTACCCACTTTTCTCCCTAGATGATCTCATCACCTTGACCAGCAGAAGGTACTGTACTTGCTCTCCTGTCGTCTTATTTATAAACCACTATATCAGTAAACGGCTGCCTCAGAAGACGGGAAAGAAACAGCTTTCCCGAGCGAGTGTGTGTCCGCGTGGGGCACGGGCTTAGCTTTTGTGTGTATCATCTCGTTTGTGCCTCACAACACCACTTTGAGATCAATAGCATTGTTCTTATTTTAAAGATGAAAAGCCTGAATCTCAGGGGAGGAAAGTGACTTGCTCAACTCAACCCTAGTGGTGGGGCAGGATTCTCACTCAGAGCTGGGCTGTCACCGTGGCCGTTCCTTCCAGAGGTGGGACGGTCCACGCACCTCATCTGACATCTTCCTCCAAACAGCCAGCACCATGAGTGTTTCTTTCAATATGAAATACTTCTCTTTAAGTCTCTGGAAATCTGATATCAACTAACCCAAACCTTCAGATAATTAAAATGGCTCTTCTATATTCCAATTTTAGATGAAAGAGTCAAAAGAGAGGATGAACTGCTTAGTTTAGAAATTCAGACAAAGCATTAACTTCTTGAATATACATTTACCTCAGTACAATTTTTAGCTCAATAATCTAAACCTTCTGCCTTATTGAACTGCGACTGGAAAAGTATAGAATGGTGACCCCGAGCTGTGGGAAGGGACTAAACTATCAAAGACGGCCGAAGAAGGGCATAGAAAGAAGAGTGCCGATTTTGGAAGTCCTGAGAACAGGCTTGAGTCCCCTTGCAACCGCACAGGGCTGTGTCCACGCAGCCCTCCCTTCCGCTCCATGAGCTGAAAGGCAGACGCAGGGCGACGGAAAGGCCGCGAGAAGCCGAGGGGACAGCAGGGGTGTCCCTCCCCGAGCACAGGGTGGCCACTGCCCCGTTTCCGTCCTAAGGCAGAAAAGTAAGTTCGACCACAAGTAAAACAAAGTGGATTTGGTCACTTAGAGTTTTCCCACTTTTGCCACAAGTGCAGCTTCTACGAAAAGTGTCCAGAGGGCGGAGGAGACTTTGCAGAGGCTCCGACAGTGAGCTCCGGGTGAGACTGGCGTCCCCCGGGCAGCGCCCTGCCTCCAGCACCCCTGCTCCTGCCCTGCGTTCGCTCAGTGACGCCGGGTGTTGAACAGTAAAAATATAGGGGTTTGAGCATCACCAGGTTACTGCTTTAGTTCACCAGCCCAGTTTTTCCAAGCAGACTGAGCCAAGAGCAGCAAACCCGGGGGGCCCGGCTTGTCCCCCAGGCCCCCGCCCTGGTTTACTCCTCTGCCCTCCGCCCCGACGCCTTCAGGGATGCGCCCAAGCTCCGAGGAAACTAGAGCAGCGGTTCTCAGCCCTTCTCATCTCACGGCACAGAAACTAATTACAAAAATTCTGCGGCACATCAAAAAGTCTATTTTTTCCAATCTGACCAAAAAAAAAAAAAAAAAAAAGGTATAATTTTCATTGATTTACAACCAAAAAAAAAATAATAGTAACTACCTACCCTTTTTGCTCCAAAGTGACTTTTTAAACAACCAGGAGCCTAGACGTGTACCTAAGGATTTCCAGGACCAGGAATTAAGCAGCCAGGCCCACCTTGTTGTGTGACACGGGCAATAGGAAGGGGCTCTATTAGACGACCTGTATTTACGGTTCGAGACAGGGATTCACTCTGCACAGCTACTGATGTGCTGGCTGTTGTCGTTTTTTATCTGGCAACTCCCGGGAAACGAAGTCGGTGCCCCTGACGAAGCAGCCAGGTGCTGCATGTTTTAAAAACTCTCGAGGCACACGAGTGTGCTGACCGTGCTCGCCGGCTGAAGACCGGCCGTCCAGACGGATCAAGTGCACACCAGCGACCCCGACATGGTGAAGTAAAGGCTTCGAGGAGGCCCCTAGTTGTATTTCCAAATGCGCTTTCTGCGGGGCTGGGAGGCGCTGGGCTGAGACCACTGTCCGGTTTGCGGCGAGGCCGACCTTGTTCTGGGCCCTGGATTGGCCGCTTGCAATCCTGTGGTGCCGGGCAAATCACTTAATGTCCCCAAGCCTTAGTTCCCAGTAAACTGTATGTGGCTCATGAATAGGTTCTCAATAAATTTAAGTTATTAAATCAACTTTGCTTTCTGTTTACCTGAGTGTTGATAGCTTTGCTTCGCCACCCGCAGCCTTCGGAGCCCGAGGTGTGCTTCATCCACGCCGCTCCAAAGGGCCTCGCGTTGTCAGTGTCTCCTCGCACGGGGAGGTGGGCCCTGAACCGCTTGGGGGTTCTCAGCTGAAGGCAGCCCCACACTGCAGTGCCGCCCCGGCTCCTTCCGTTCCCCCCGACGATCGTCCTCATTGCCCTCCCGTGGAGGGAGGGTCATAGTGACAATGCCAATGCAGCAAATGCGGGGCGTCCATCAGGAGCCCCGAGCGTGGAGACCGTTTTGTCTAAGTTTGCAGTGATGTTTCTCACTGCAGACTCTGCTCTTTAGCATTATTGATCCCTTCTGTCTACGGGGCCACGTCAGGTGTCCTCGACCCTGGTTGGCACCAGGCGCAGTCAGAGCCGCCTGAGCCCGTCTGGCTTGGTGACTGAATTCCATTCCTCCATGTTTCATAGGCCTTTTGTCCCGCCTTCAACTGGACCGTGCCATTGCGGGCGCGGTGCAGAGTCGGAGTCCTTCGGGCCATTCTTCTCAAGGCGGGAGTGGTTTCTCGGGGCTGCGATCCCTGTCTCTGCTGGCCGCTGCTGGCCCAGGGAGGGAGGGCCCCCAGCTTGCGGCTCTGCTCCAGGAGGCTGGCCGGTAGTTTCTAAACGACATAAGGAGGGGGCCGGAGAAGAAATTATTTATTCAGCACATGCAAACAGAAACGACAGCGTGAGGCGAGGAGAAAGAGGGGCTCCTTCTCTGTTCTTCTTCTTAGAGTTTAAAATTATCCTGAATTACCTTCTAGGGCTTTAGTGAGAAAAGAAGTCATGAGAGTTTTTTATTTACCCTTTTATTTTACCCATTCAAAGTCCTCTGGAAATATTAATCAGTGAGACCGCTCTTGCCTGTCGGGAGGCCCCCCGCTGACCACATCTCCTGACCGCGAGCCTGCGTTGCTTCGTATTGTGGCTCTGCGTAACAGCCCCGGCCGCACCGCTGTGCTGCTCAGTTATCGCATCTGCACACTTTGAAGCTCTAAGGCGGAGAGTGAGTAATATCCCCGGGGAAGGTAGAGTAGCTCTGCTTGAAATAGTGAATTTTCATTAAAGAATAATAATAATTTGAATAAGTAGCAATTATACTGCAGATAATTCAGCTCCTGGACCACATAGAAACAATCAATAAGGCTCTGTCTGCATGCTGAAGTCAAAGAGTGGGGCAATTACTAAGAAATTTGCTTCAAAACCTCTGCTCAGGAGGAGCTTAATTTGATTGCTTACTTTAAATTTATTGTCCATTCAACTAATCAACTCTATCAAACTTTACTTATGTAGGCCTAATATCTATCTATATCTATCTATCATCTATTATCTATCTATCATCTATCTATCTATCTATCTATCTATCTCTATCTATCTATCTATCTATCTATCTATCTATCTATCTATCTATATCATCTATCTATATCTATCATCTATCATCATCTATCTATCACTTCTCTATCTATCTATCTATCTATCTATCTATCTATCTATCATCTATCTATCTATCTATCTATCTATCTATCATCTATCTATCTATCATCTATCTATCTATATCTATCTATCATCTATCATCTATCTATCTAATCATCTATCATCATCTATCTATCAATCATCATTTCAGTCAGTTTCTCTCTTTGTAGTGTGATGATCCTTTACCAATAAATCATACTTGTTCCAAAATTCATTTCAATCCACAATTTGCAATATTATAAAAATATTATGGTTCTTACAAGGTGAAAGACAAGTAGTTGACTATCGCACCATAACCCTTAGTACAGGTTTCTCTGCATGATACAATCATTTTGTGTCTTTGCTGGCATGGCTCGCACCTGCAATCCCAGTACATCACATACTCTGTGTTGCTTTAACTTGTTCCTATGACAACCTCCCCCAGTAACAAAATTTAAATATGTGTCTATGAAGTTGAAAAAATGACTCTTAAGATTAAATGAAACCTTACTAGCACTAGTTGTTTCTTGTTGCATTCTGAGATGATTTTATAATAACAATTATTTGACATAATTTCATGAGATGGAATTCATAGTTTATCTTCCCTGGAGAAGAAAAATAATCAGGCTCTCCACAGCAAATGGGTAAGTGTCCTAGGCAGGTTTTCCATCATCGACTGAATGTCTACACGTGCCACTGTGTTAGTCTTATGTATCAGTTAGGGCACACTCCAGAACAAACAGGCCTGGAAATACATAAAGATTTTACAATGGAAATATGTTTAGTCCAACACATTGTTTCTAGTCAACAGCAGCTCTTTTCAATGCCCCACCAGCTCCTGAGCCCCCCTCAGCCTCTGTATGTACCTGGCAGCAGGCAAAAGAGAGTGTGCGATGTGTGTTATAAACTCAAAGTTAAATGCATCACTTCTGCTCATTTTCTGTTGGCTAAAACTAATCGTGTGGACACACTTAGCTAGACATGGGGCTGAGAAATGCAGTCTCGGGTTTGGTAGGAGTTTCCCAGCAGCAACTTTGTGTTAGAGAAGGAGATTTGTAAATTTTAGTAACTAGCTAGCTCTGTCACTGTGCAGGTAGAAAGAAGAGAGGGGTGTGCTTAAAACGCCCGAAGGACTCGCAGTCTGGGGAGAGAAAGCAACGTAACGTGTCAGTGCTTTGGTAAAGGGGTGAGCTGAGTGCCCTGGGAGCGACTTCTTCTTGGCAGGACTGGTAGGTTGATGGTATTGCCTGTATAGCGGCTGTTCCTCACACTGATTAGAACTGTCTTAAAGTAATCTTGAAATAAGGAACTCGCTTCGGAGCATGTGCGTCGCAGGCGTAGGCTAGAAGAGACAGGGGTGAAAAGGAATGACTGGGTAACGTAGCTGTCCTTGCTGGTGCTGAAGCGATGGTGGGCCTGTATTTTTGCCTCACTCCCACTTGCCTTATCATGAGTGGGTGACCCTGATGAGACATTTTCAATACGGTATTTTAGTTTCCTTTTAATCTCCTGTCAGTTACTATAACCGTCAGCATGACTGACCTTCAGTGAAAAATTCAGGTTTCATTCCTACCCTACCAGGAAAGCTGAATTATGAAGAAACGTTAGGCTGGAGGACGCTGTAAACACTGTGGACGCGGTGTGTGAGGGGTCACTGGAGGACACTGAGATCTGCTCTATCAACATTACAGGGACTAAGAAGTCCTGGGTTTGACCTTCTGGATCTTCCTCCAGTTTGAGTTACTTGTCATCTGAGCACTGTTTCTCTTCAGTGCTGACTGTGCTGTGTTCCGGTCACATAAAAAAGGTCATAGGGCCCGGCCGGGCGTGGCTCAGCGGTTGAGCATCGACCTAGGATCCAGGCGATCGGGGTTCGATTCCCGGTCAGGGCACATGCCCGGGTTACGGGCTCGATCAGTGACTCTCTCATCATTGATGTTTCTATCTCTCTCTCTCCCTGTCCTTTCCTCTCTCTGAAATCAATAAACATATATTAAAAAGAAAAAAAAAAAAAAAAAAGGTAATAAGCATTTACCTGCTTGAAGTTGGAGCAACCAGTGACCAGTTAACCAAAGGCACCAACACTTCGGACATAGCTTTTGTTGATGGGTGAGATGATCTGTGGATTTGTGGTTGTAATGCTCTTTGAGGTTTGTTCGTGAAACAAATCATGACAATGCTTTGAAAAGTTATAATGACTTATATACAAATAAATGAAGGTACCACTATTTTAAATGGAGAATTTCCAGTGACATTTATATGAAGCCCTTCAACTATTCAATCCCTCTTACCTAAGAAGAGGCAGAAGTTGGATTTGAGTGAAACGCTGGTAGTGATTCTACGGGACGCCAGCCAACCACGATAGGCATGGCGAGAGACTGAGAGGATAAAGAAAAAGAGATTCACTTCAGGTATTTGGAGGTTAGTTGGGAGGCAGAACTAACAAACATGAAATAAATGGCAAAATGTAAATGCAAAAACGTAACAGGCCACGTGTCCAGGCAGCTATTCAGGTAACGCAGTGAAAGCCCTTATCTATGAAACACTGTACGCTTTCTAACATTTTGACATATAACAGGTTCATTTTCTCTCTTTGGGAGCTTTTTAATAAAAAAAAAAAAAAAAAAAGATGATTTTATGGTTTTGTTTGGTTTTCAAACCTTGGTTGTGGACGTGTTTTGGCTTCACTCTAAAAACAGCCGCCTGACAGCCTCGGCCTTTGTGTCTATGAATCTGTAAACGCATAGCCGAAATGATGCCTTATATTCCATGTTTCTCCACAGGTCTTGGATTCTATGAGTATGCGCTGAGTGGTTATACTTTTATTATGATTGCTTTCTTTTTAATCCCAACCTGAGGACAGCTTAGAGAGCAGAAGGGAAAGAGAGAGAGAGACATCGATGGGAGAGAGAAGCGTAGACTAGTTGCCTTTCGTAGGTACCCCAACTGGGGACCGAACTCGCAGCCCAGGTCTGTGCCCTGACTGGGAATGAACCCCAACTTTTTGGTGCACAGACCATGCTCAGCCAACTGAGCCATTCCAGCCGGGCTATTAGGATGGCTTTTGATATACCTCACAATTTTTTCTTCCTTAGACTTTAAAGTTTTCAGGTCTGTGCTTGTGCTAAAAAAAAAAAAAAAAAAGTTTTGACACACTAAAGAGAAGCACTTGAGGTTGTAAATAAACCTCAAGAAAGACAAATGCCTCCACAGCTCTTCTAATTTATGTCTCTTACATTGATTACATATTTGTTGAATAATTTAATTTTTTACTGAGACCTTCTTTTTTCTGTTTTGATTATTGATGAAATAGGTGACCCAAAATTTCTAAGGTCTAATGGGCTCTAAAATGACCAACTTCAACTTTGACCAAAAAAGCACATAAGCTAAGATTTCACTAAAGACACACATTTCTCAGCGATGAACTTGCACGTAGAGTCAGGCCCTCAGGCCTGGGCAGCAAAAGGACCACGGCCGGGTGTTTGGGTCAGTGAGAGGAGAGTCTCACTTTCCCCAAGTAATGAACAAGAGGCCACTGCAGCAAGGATGCGTGTTCCCATAATGTGCACAGCAGAGAATAATCTCGCAGTTTTCTTGTGAGGTCATTAAATGATACAACTTCCCAGTTATAAGTGAAATTAGAAGTTATGTATTCTAACTTTGCCATAATTGAAAGGCTTCTACATAGGGTATCTTCAAATGAAAGTCCACTCAGGCTCTGTGGAGACCCTTACTTATATAAATAAGAAAATGTTGTAGGACGTCAGCATCGGCAGAGTGAGGAGACCCCCTTGTTTCTCCCTAAAGGTCACACAACAGTAATTCAACACAAACACGTGGGAGCGATCCACACGTTGAGACATCGGACCGGAGGCATATTGGAGCCAGCAGGGGAGGCAGGGGCGAGGGAAGGACAGAGACGGCCCACAGGTTGGCCGCGATGCCCTCTGTGGCTCCGGTGGACACTGGCAGTGCAGGAGTCTGGCCGCAGCAGCCTGGAGCTTTTCAGGAGCAGCTATGTTCCAGCCAGAGCGGCTGTCCCCAGGCAGCTACCTGGTGGTGGGGAGAACATGCAGCGCAGCGGTGTGGGAGCTGTGGACTAGCGGTCATCCTGCTGTCAAGAAAACAGCGCCAGGGACCCCGTTTCTTTGCCCGCCTCGCTCAGGCCACCAGCAGAGCCCTGTGGGCAGGCCGGAGAAGCAGCAGGAGGCCCCGGGTAACAGCGCCCTGGGCGCCGCTGGGTGTGAGGAGGCGTTGACGAGAACTGACTCAGAGCCCCGCTGCCCGACACGTCCCACCACAGGGCGATGCCCTGAGAATGAGGCGGCTAGAGCCCAGAGGGACGCCACCGCCTCCGTGAGTCCAGGCGTTTTCCCAGCGGAGGCCACGCTGGCCCACGGAGGTGCCGGAGGCCCCAGCGAGCAGGTGGGAAAACGAAAACTGGCGGCATAGCGCCACCTGCCGGAAACCAAAGGAAAGAGCGCGGCTCGCCGGCCGGATTGCTGCGAGCAAAGGCGCTTGGAAAGAAAATAGTCCACTGCTCAAGTTCCCAAGAGAGAAACGATTCACTTAGTACCAAGGGTAACAAAGGTAATAAGGTAGCTCACAAAGAAAAGGAAAAGTCTCCAGGAACCAGATGTGAAGACATGTAAGACTGTGGTTTAAGTAGCAGAGAATTCAATGTGGCAGTTCTGAAACCAACAACGTTCAAGAAAGGCAGCTCAGGGGCCGGGAACAAGTCATCGGACAGAAGGGCTGCTTTGCCGAGAGAGTGAAACTGTGAAGAAGAAAGGGATGGAAATGTTGGAGCTGAAGATCTCAACACCCAAGATGAGGAACGCGCTGGAGAGCACTGGAAACTGCGCAGCTGAGATGGACGAGAGGTTTAGGGAGCCTGAGCGCAGAAATCTGGAAATGACTCCGGTGGAAGAACAGAGAGAACTGAGGGTAAAAACAGCAAGTATTCTCCGAGAACTGTCTGACTCCATCAGAAAGAGCAACAGAACAATGGGTGTGCCAGAAAAAGACAAGATGGGAAAGGGAGCAGGGAGCCTGCTCAGAGAAATAATCAATGAGAACCTCCCAAACCATGGAACGAGCTGAATTCCAGAAGCTAACAGGACCCCTAATTATCTCAATGCAAAACAGTCTTCTCCCATTTACCACTGCAACAAAAATAAGATACTTAGGAATAAATTTAACCAAGTAGGTAAAAGACCTGTATTCAGATAACTACAGGACATAGAAATAAGAGATAGAGGAAAACAGCATGGCCAGCGTGGCCCAGTGGTGAACACTGACCCGTGAACCAGGAGGCCAGAGTTTGATTCCTGCTCAGCTCAGATGCCTGGGTGTGGGCTCCATTCCCAGCAGGGAGCGTGCAGGAGGCAGCCCATCAATGACTCATCACTGATGTTTCTATCTCTCTCTCTTTCTCCCTTCCTCTCTCTGAAAGCAATAAAAATATATTAAAAAAAAAAAAAGAAAGAAAGAAATAGAGGAAGATACAAACAAGTGGAGCATATACGGTGTTTAATGGATTTGAAGAATTAACATCATTAAAATGTCCATATTGCCTAAAGCAATCTATAGTTTCAACGCAATCCCTATTAAAATACCAATAACATATTTCATAGATCTAGAACAAACACCCCCAAAATTTATGTGGAACCAAAAATGAGCCCAAATAGCCACAGCAATCTTGAGAAAGAACAAAGTTGGAGGGATCACAATACCGAATATTAAGCTATATATACTACAAAGCCATTGTAATCAAAACAGTGGGTGCTGGCACAATAAGTAACATACAGACCGACGGGACAGAACAGAGGCCTGAGAAACCCACCCAGGCCATTACGTGCAATTAATATTTGACAAAGGCGGCAAGCGCATGTAACAGAGTGAAGACAGTCTCTTATAAATAGTGTTGGGAAAGTTGGACAGGTACATGCAAAGAAATAACTTACTTACACCAACTTACTAGACTAACCAACTTACACCGTACTCAAAAATAAAATCAAAATAGATTAAAAACTTAAATATATATCATGAAACCATAAAAATTGTAGAAGAAAATATAGGCAGCAAAATCTCAGACATACCACATACCAGAATTTTCACTGATACATCACCTAGGACAAGAGAAACAAAGGAAAAAATAAACAAATGGGACTACATCAAGCTGAAAAGCTTCTGCACAGCAAAAGAAAGCAGCATAAAAATTAAAAGGAAACCCACAATATGGGAGAATCTATTTACCAATGCTACATCAGATAAGGATTAATTTCCAAAATATATAAAGAATTCCTTCAACTTAACTAAAGGAAGACAAATAAATCCAATTAAAAACTGGGCAAAGGACATACGGATGGCCAAGAGACATATGAAAAAATGCTCAATGTCACTAATCATCAGAGATGGAAAGTAAAACCACAATGAGGTATCACCTCACACCTGTCAGAATGGCTCCATCAACAAATCAATGAAGGACATGTGCTGGCGAGGGTGTGGGGAAAGGGGAGCCTAGTGCACTGCTGGTGGGAATGCAGAGTGGGGCAGTCACTGTGGAAAACAGTATGGAGATTCCTCAAAAAATTAAAAATGGAGCTGCCTTTTGACCCAGTGATCTCACTTCTAGGAATATATCCTAAGAATCCTGAAACACCAATCAGAAAGAATATATGCACCCTTATGTTCATAGCAGTGCAATTCACAATAGCTAAGATCTGGAAACAGCCCAAGTGCCCGTCAGTAGATGAGTGGATAGGAAAGCTGTGGGACATTCACACCATGGGATACTATGCAGCTGTAAAAAAAAAGAGAAGGATTTCTTACCCCTTGAGATGGCATGGAGGGACCTGGAGACTATTATGCTAAGTGAAATAAGCCAGTCAGAGAAAGAGAAGTATCACATGATGGCACTTATATGTGTAATATAATGAACAATATAAACTGACAAACAAAATAGATCCAGAGACATGGAAACATGGAACAGACTGAGGGATCTCAGAGGGAAGGCGGGGGTTGGGGTGGGTGGGAAGAGATTAACCAAACAACTTATGTGCTTATATGCTTAACCCATGGACACAGACAGTTGTGTGGTGAAGGCCTGGGCATGTGGGCGGGAGTGGGGTGGAGGCGTCAATGGGAAAAAAGAGGGAACATCTATAATACTTTCAACAATAAAGGTAATTTTTTTAAAAATTTTTTTAATATATCTTTATTGATTTCAGAGAGAGGGCAGCAGAGGGAGAGAGAGATAGAAACACCAATGATGAGAGAATCATTGGGGATGGAGCCCGCAACCCAGGCATGTGCCCTGACCGGGAATCGAACCTCGATCTCCTGGATCCTAGGTCGATGCTCAACCGCTGAGCCACGCCCAGCTGGGCAAGGTAATTTTTAAATAAAAGTCTATAACATCTGCAATTTGGAAATGGACACAAAACATAAAAACATAATTGGTGACAAAAACATTAAAGGGGAGGAGCAAAAGGACTGAGCTTGCACAGTGAGTGAAGGAAATACGCAGTAAGAAGCAAAATTACTATTATTTGTATGAAAATTTTTACATAAACACATTGGTAACCACAAAACAAAAATGTAGAACTGAGGCATGTAATTTAAGAAAAAGAAACAGCCCGGCCAGGCGTGGCTCAGCAGTTAAGCATCGACCTAGCATCCAGGCGATCAGGGTTCGATTCCCGGTCAGGGCACATGCCCGGGTTGCAGGCTGGATCCCCAGTCAGGGGAATGCAGGAGGCAGCCGATCAATGACTCTCTCATCGTTAATGTTTCTATCTCTCTCTCCCTTTCCCTTCTTCTCTCTGAAATCAATAAATATATTTTAAAAAATTTTAAAAAGAAAAAATCATAGAAATCACCAAAGTAAAATAGCAGAGAGACCACAAGAGAATAAAACACTAGACATGCAGAGCAGTCAGAAAGCAATGCTGAAAAGTCTGCAGTAAGTCCTCATATGTCAATAATCATCCTAAATGAAAATGGACTAAACTCACCAGAAAAAAAAAAAAAAGCAAATAGCAGACTGGATTAAAAACCAAGAATCAACTATGTGTTGCCTTTAGGAGACCCATTTCAGCTACAAAGATAACGGCATCCAGAGAGAAGTGGGTGTAGCCATACTGATATCACAAAATAGATTTCAAAATAGGAAAGGTAATGGACAACAAAGATGAATATTTTAAAATAATAAAGGGGACAATTCATCATAAAGATATAACACATCAAGATATATGCATCTAATCTGTGAGCATCAAAGTACATAAAACAATTCCTCTCAGAACTAAAGTGAGAAAAATATAATTGTTATACGGGTCCTGAATACCCCTTTACAGCCATGAGTGGATCATCGTAAAAGAAATACAATCAGGAAATACTGGACTTAAATGACACATTATACCAAATGGACATAATCAGCATTTACAGAACTGTCCATCTCAAAATGATAGAATATGTATTCTTGTCAAGTCCACGTGGAACATTATTTAGAATAAACCATATATTGGGGCACAAAACTACTCTTAGTAAATTTAAGAGTATTGAAGTTATATCAAGAATATTTTCCAACCACAGTGATATGAAACTGAAAATTAACTACAAGAAGAAAGCTGGAAAAACACAAATATGTAGAGATTAAACAAAATGTTACTAAGCAAGTATTGGGTCAAAGAAAAAAAACCCTAAGAGATCAAAAGATACATAGAGACAAAATAAAAATGACAATACGACATAAAATTTTGGAATGCAACAAAAATGGCACTAAGAGGGAAGTTCACAGCATTCTCGGACTACCTCAAGAAACAAGAAAAATCTCAAATAACCTAATATTTCACCCTAAAGAACTAGAAAAGAACAAAAGAAAGCCCAAGTCAGTAGAAGGATGGAAATAATAAAAATTAGAACAGAAGTAAAAAGATAAGGATAATTGAAAAACCTCTGGCTAGACTTACTAAGGTAAAAATAGAGAAGTCTCAAATGAATAAAATTAGAAATGAAAAAGGAGAAATCACAATAGACACCGCAGAAATACAAAGGATTATACAAGAATACTATAAAAGGCTATGTGCCTCAAAATTTGATAACTTAGAAGAAATAGGAACATTCTTAGAAGTATATACAACCTTCCTAGACTGAATGATGAAGAATTGGGGAACCTAAATACATCACTGGTAAGAAAAAAGGAACAGTAATTCAATATCTTCCCCTCAAAAGGACCAGGAGCAAATGACTTCACTGGTGAATTCTGTCAAATATTTAAAGAAGATTTAATACTTATCTTTCTTATATGCTTCTAAAAAAAAATGAAGAGGAAGTAATACTTTCTAAATCATCTTAAGAGGCCAACAGTATCCTGATACCAAAACCAGGCAAGGACAACACACAGAGAAAAAAAGAAAATTACAGGTCAGTATTTCCGAATGATGAACATAGATAAAAAACCCTAAACAGAATAATAGCAAATAAAATGCAATACATTAAAAGTATAACATGGCATGATCGAGTGAAGATTATTCCCGGGATGCAAGAATGATTTAACATATGCAAGTCAATTAATGTAATACACCACATTAACAAAATAAAATATAAACATTATATGATTATATTAATAGATGTAGTAAAACCATTTGACAAGATACAACATCCACTTATGATTAAAACACTCAATAAGATGAGCACATAAGAAAAGTACCCGAACAAAATAGAGGCCATGCATACCAAACCCTCAGCTAATATCGTATGCAAAGTGAAAAACTGACAGCTTTTCTTCTAAGATCAGGAATAAGACAAGGGTGCTCAGTGTCACCATTGTTATTTACACATAGTTCTAGAAGTCTTATCAAGATCAATCAAGCAAGAAAAATAAAGACATTCAAAATGGGAATAAATAAGTGAAACTGTACTGTTTGCAGACGACATGATTCTATATATAGTAAACCCAAAAGACTATTAGAACAATAAACAAATACAGTAAAAGTTGCAGGTTACAAAGTCAATATAAATTATTTGTTGCAGTCTTATATATTATCAATAAAACATCAGAAAGAGAAAGTAAGCCATCCCATCTGCAATTGCAACAGAAAGGATCAACTACCAGAGAATAAACTTGACAAAGGAAATGTACGTTGAAAACTACACGACTTTGTTGAAAAAATTGAGGAAGCCACGAAGAAATATGAGTGTATTCTGTGTTCGTAGATTATAAGAATTAGCATAATTAAAATTCCATACTAACTAAAGCAATATACAAATTTAATGGAATCCTC
Organism: Miniopterus schreibersii; assembly: GCF_964146895.1. Classification (NCBI taxonomy): domain Eukaryota; kingdom Metazoa; phylum Chordata; class Mammalia; order Chiroptera; family Miniopteridae; genus Miniopterus; species Miniopterus schreibersii. Next base: position 2,045,132 of record NC_138122.1, on the reverse strand, counting down.
ATCAAAATCCCAATGGCAATTTTCAAAGAAATAGAACAAAAAAAGTCCTCAAATTTGCATGAAATCACAAAAGACTTCAAATAGCCAATGCAATCTGATTAAAAAAAAACAAAACACCAGAGAGGAAATATCAGAATCTCTGTCTTCCAACTATACTACAAAGCTACAATAATCAAAACAGCATGGTATTGGCAGAAAAACAGACACACAGACTAATGGAACAAAATTGAGGGCATGTAAATAAACCCACATACACATGGGCAACTAATTTTCAACAAAGAATTAAAAAACATACAAATGGAAAAGGTAAAGTTTCTTTACTAAATGGCACTGGGAAAACTGAGAAGCCACATGGAAAAGAATGAAACCACACTGCTATCTGACACCGCACACAAAAATTAACTCAAAATAGATGAAAGACTTGAATGTAAGACCGGAAACAATGAAATACATAGAAGAAAACATAAGCATTAAACTTATGGACCTTGGTATCAGAGGGGTTTTGTGAACTTGACCCCAAGGCAAAGGTAGTAAAACCAAATATATACAAGTGGGACTACATCAAACTAAGAAGCTTCTGTAGAACAAAAGTATCCATCATATAAATAAAAAAGGCAACCAACCAAATAGAAGATATTTGCAAACCATACCTACAATAAGAGCTAATATCCAACATATAAAAGGAACTCATACAACTCAAAAACAAAAAACCTATCAAGCTGATCAAAAAATGGACAGAAGACTTAAACAGACACATTTCCAAGTAAGACATGCAGATAGCCAACGGATATATTAAAAGATGACTAAGTTCACTAGCTATAAGGGAATTTAAAATCAAAACCACACTGAAATACCATGTCACACCTGTTAGAATGGCTACTATCAATAAGACAAGAGATAGCAAGTGTGGCGAGAACGTGGACCACAAGGAAGCCTGGAGCTCTGCTTCTGGTTATGTGAACTGGTGGGGCCACGTGGAGAACAATACGGAGGTTCCTAAACAAAATTAAGAGTTAAGCTACAATATGAACCAGAAATTTATCATCTGGGTGTCAACCCCCAAACTTTGAAAACACTTATTTATAAAGGTATATGTACCCTTATGGTCACTGCAGTATTATTTATGCTAGCCAAGGCATGGGAAGGACCTATGCTCCATTTGATGGATGACTGGATAAACAAGTGGTACATATATACCAAGGAGTGCCACTCAGCTGCAAAGAAGATGAAATACTGTTATTGGTGACAACATGGATAGACCTTTAGAGTATTATGCTAAGTGAAATAATTCAGATGGAAAATAATAAGAATCCTATGATATCACACATATGTGGAATATAAAACTAAAAGCAACAAATGCATAAACAAAACAAACATAAAAACAAATAAAGACCCCCCATCAAACTTATAGATACACACAACAGAATGGTGGTCACCAGAGGGGAGAGGGGCTGAGGGGGGGAAAGAGGGAAATGTGGGTGAAATGCATGGTGATGAAATGAGACTAGATTTTCGGTGGAGAGCACAAAAGAGTATACAGATGTCGTATCATAAAGTCGCAAACCTAAAAATTATATGGTGTTATTGACTATTGTTAGCCCCAATAAATTTAATAAAAATTAAAATGTTATCATTTTATATCTCTCTCACCTAATTATAAGTTTCAAAGGAGCTCTGAGGGGCTAACAATAATATAAAGTAGCTATTATACATACCAACCACAGCTTTAACTATGGTTGTAGGAAATTTTCTACATTTAATGTTGATGAGTAACTGCTTTGATAATAAGAAAGCAGCATGCACTGTTAGAAAATAAAAGCATCTTCATGTATATAGTCATTTAACAACCTTCTCTAATCTAAAATGTCCCTATTCTGAGTATGTTGGAAACTGAACTGATAAACAGTAGAGGAAAGAATTGGAAGCACTGACAAGCACGTATCTAGTAATAAGTCCTGATTTTTATCTTCATTTTTGCTTCATATTTCTTCTTTCTAAAACAAAAATTCACATTTATTTTTTAAAATGTATTTATTTATAATTACAGTTGACATACAATGTTATATTAACTTCAAGTGTACACACAGTGATTAGAAATCTATGTATCTCCTGTAGTCATCACCCGTAAATCTAGTGCCCCTGGGACACCACACACAGTGATAGTGTTAATGACTGTATTCCTTACTCTGTACTGTGCCTCCCCAGGACTGCTGTGTAACTGCCAGTTTGTGCTTCGTAATACCATCACGATTTTTGCCCGGCCCCTGGAACCGCCTCATCAGGCAACCAACAGTTTGTTCTCTGTATCTATGAGTCTGTTTCTGTTTTGCTTGTTCATCTACTTTGTTTGTTTAGATTCCACATATAAGTCAAATCATATGATATTTGTCTTTCTCTGCCTGACTTATTTAACTTAGCATAATAAGCTGTAGGTCCATTCATGTTGTCGCAGTGTTAAGATTTCATTCTTTTTTATGGCCAAGTAATATTCCGTTGTATGTGTATCAGTTCTTTATCCAGTAGTCTGCTGATGGACATTTAGGCTGCTACCATTTCTTGGCTATTGTAAATAAGACTCCAAAGAACATAAGAATGCATGTATCTTTTGAAATAGTGTTTTGAATTTCTTTGGATCAACACCCATAAGTGGAATTGCTAGTTCATAAGGTAGTTTTATTTTTAATTTTTGAGGAATCTCCATACTGCAATCCACAGTGGCTGTACCAATTTGTAATCCACCAGCAATTTACTAGGGTCCCCTTTCCCCACATCCTCACCAGCTCCTGTTGTTTGTTGCTTTGTTGATGGAGCCATTGTGACAGGTGTGAGGTGATACCTCATTGTGGTTTTAATTTCCATCTCTCTGATGATTGAGTGACGTTGACCTTATTTTCATATGTCTATTGGCCATCTGTATGTCTACTTTGGAGAAATGTCTATTCAGGATGATTTGATTTTTTTGTGTTAAGTTGTATGACTTCCTTATAAATTTTGGATATTAACCCTTTATCTGGTGAATCATCGATGAATATCATCTCCCATTTGGTAGGTTGTCATTTCCATTTGTTGATTGTTTCTTTTGCTGTGCAAAAACTTCTTACTTTCATGTAGTCCAATTTGTTTATTTTTTCTTTCTTTTCCCTTGCCTAAGGAGATATATATAAAATATATATTACTGAGAACAATGTCAGAGACTTTGCTATCTATGTGTTTTTTTCTAAGTTTTATGGTTTCAAGTCTTATATTTAAGTATTTAATCCATTTTGAGTTTATTGTTGTATCTGGTGTAAGAAAGTGATCTAGTTTCAGTTTTTGCATATATCTGTTCAGTTTTCCAAAACCATTTATTGAGGAAACTACCTTTATCCCATTGATATTCTTGCCCCCTTTGCCATAGATTGATTTTCATTTTTTCCTTGATGTCATTGTTAACACACTCATTGTCTAGCAGCATGTTATTTAGCCTCCATGTGTTTGTGTGCTTCTCAATTTTGTTCGTAGTTAATTTCTAGTTTCATACCATAGTGGTCAGAGAAGGTGCTTGACATGATTTCAAGCTCCTTAAATTTATTGACATTTGTTTTGTGACATAAATGTGGTCCATTCTGGAAAGTGTTTTATAAGCACATCAAAAGAATGTCTATTTTGCTACTTAGCATGAACTACTATAAAAATATTAATTAAACCCATGGGGTCAAAAATTGTGCCATTTAACACCCCATTTCCTTTTAGATTTTCTACCTAGAAGATATATCCATTTTATAGTGGGTGTTATATTCCCCTTCTATGACTGTATTACTGTCAGTCTCTTCCTTTCTGTCCGTCAATATGTGCTTTATATACTTCGGTGTGCCTGTGCTAGGTGTGTAAATGTTTACCAAGGTTCTAGCCTTTTGTTGGGTTGATCCCTTTATCACAATATAATGTCTTCCTTTGTCTCTTATTAGAGCCTTTGTTTTAAAGTCTGTTTTGTCTGATACAAGCATTCCTATCTCATCTTTTTTCCCCATTGCCATTTACAAGATTAGTCTTTACCCATCCCTTCACTTTCCATCTGTGTATGTCTGTCAATCTCAGGTGGGTGTCTTTTAGACACCTTAGTATAAATCTTGTTTTCTTTTTTTTCCTTTAAAGTTTCTTAATCCTTATTGTTGAAAATAATACAGATGTCCCATTTTTACCCCCAGTGATCCCCTCCATGCTGCATCCACCCCACACCCAGGCCTTCCCCAGACCAATGTCTGTGTCCATGGGTTATGCTTATAAACATAAGTTCTTTGATTAATCTCTCCCCACCCACCCCACCTTCCCTCTGAGATCCCTCAGTCTGTTCCATGCTTCTATGTCTCTGGATCTATTTTGTTCATCAGTTTATTTTGTTTAACACAGTCTACATATGAGTTAGATCATGCGGTACTTATCTCTCTGACTGGCTTATTTCGCTAAGCATAATACTCTCCAGTTCTCTCCATGCTGTCCCAAAGGATAAGAGACCCTTCTTCTTTATAGCTGCATAGTATTCCATGGTGTAAATGTCCCACAGCTTTTTTATCCACTCAGCTACTGATGGGCACTTGGGCTGTTTCAAGATCTTAGCTATTGTAAACTATGCTGCTTTGAACAAAAGGGTATATATATTCTTTCTGATTAGTGTTTCAGAATTCTTAGGATATATTCTTAGAAGTGAGATCACTGGGTCAAAAGGCAGCTCCATTTTTAATTTTTTGAGGAAACTCCTACTGCTTTCCACAGTGGCTGCACCAGCCTGCATTCCCGCCAGCAGTGCACTAGGTGCCCTTTTCTCCACACCCTCGCCAGCACTTGTAGTTCATTGATTTGCTGATGGAGCCATTCTGACAGGTGTGAACTGATACTTCATTGTGGTTTCAATTTGCATCTCTCTGATCATTAGCGACTTTGAGCATTTTTTCATATGTCTCTTAGCCATTTGTATGTGCTCTTTGGAGAAGTGTCTATTTAGGACCTTTGCCCAGTTTTTAATTGGATTTACTTGTCTTCCTTTTGTTAAGTTGTAGGAGTTCCTTATATATTTTGGAAATTAACCCTTCGTCAGGTGTGTCATTAGCAAATATATTCTCCCATACAGGGGGCTCCCTTTTCCTCTTGTTGATGTTTTCTTTTTCTGTGTAGAAGCTTTTTATTTTGATGCAGTCCCATTTGTTTATTTTCTCCTTCGTTTCTCTTGCCCTAGGAGATGTATCAGCAAACATTGCTACGAGAGATGTCTGAGATTTTGCTGCCTGTGTGTTCCTCTAGGATTTTTATGGTTTCACCCCTTACATTTAAATCTTTTATCCATTTTGAGTTTACTTTGTGTATTGTATAAGTTGGTGATCTAGTTTCATTTTTTTCATGTTCCTGTCCAATTTTCCCAGCACCATTTATTGAAGAGACTGTCTTTACTCCATTATATGTTCTTGCCTCCTTTGTCAAAAATTAATTGACCATAACGGCATGGGCCTAATTCTGGGTTCTCAGTTCTGTTCCACTGATCTATGTGTTCTTGTGCCAGTACCAGGCTGTTTTGATGACAGTGGCTCTGTAGTATAACTTGATATCTGGTATTGTGATCCCTCCAACTTTGTTCTTCTTTCTCAAGATTGCCATGGCTATTCAGGGTATTTTTTGGTTCCAGATAAATTTTCAAAGTGTTTGTTCTGGATTTGTGAAGAAGTATGCTGTTGGTATTTTAATAGGGATTGCATTGAATCTATAGGTTGTCTTGGGTAGTATGGACATTTTAATGATGTTAATTCTTCCAATCCATGAGCATAGTATATTCTTCCATTTGTTTATATTTTCATCTATTTCCTTTTTTCAGTGACCTGTAGTTTTACGAGTACACATCTTTTACATCCTTGGTTAAGTTTATACCTAGGTATCTTATTTTGTTAGTTGCAATGGTAAATAGGGTTGCTTTTTAGTTTCTCTTTCTGAGAGTTCATTATTGGTGTATAAAAATGCCATCGATTTCTGATTGTTTATTTTGTATCCTGCTACCTTACTGAATTCATTTATTAAATCTAGTACTTTTTGGTGGGCTCTTTAGGATTTTCTATGTACAATATCATGTCATCTGCAAATAATTACAGTTTTGTTTCCTCCTTTCCAGTTTGAATGCCTTTTATGTTTTCTTCTTGTCTGATTGCTGTGGCTAGGATTTCAGGTACTATATTGAATAAGAGTGGTGAAAGTGGACACCCCTGTCTTGTTCCTGTCCTTAAGGAAAATGGTTTTAGTTTTTGCCTATTGTGTATGGTGTTGGCTAAACGTTTGTCATATATGACCTTTATTATGTTGAGATACGACCCCTATATTTCCACTTTGCTGAGAGTTTTTAATAAAAAATGGTTGTTAGATTTTTATTGAATGCTTTTTCTGCCCCTATGTGACTTTTGTCTTTCAATTTGTTTATGTGATGTATCACGTTTATTGATTTGCTAATATTGTACCAGCCTTGCATCACTGGAATAAATCCCACTTGGTCATGGTGTATGATCTTTTTAATATATTGCTGGATCCGATTTGCTAATATTTTGTTGAGGATTTTAGCATCTATGTTCATCAGGGATACTGGCTTATAATTCTCTTTCTTTGTAGTGTCTTTATCTGGTTTTAGAATTAGGCTAATGTTGGCCTCGTAAAAAGAGCTGGGGCTGGGTGCCTTTGGACAGGACCAAGATGTCCACCAAAGTCTGCTTTTCCGAGGCCCGGGTTCCAAAGCTGATCAAGCAAAGACTCAAAGCACTCTGACGTCTGCCTCAGCCTGCAGGCTGATTAGTCTGATTCTCTTAATGAGCCTCAGGCTTTAGAAGCTCCACAGGGTGGGGTGGCTGGTTCTTATCAGTCTCTAAAGAAGCCTAAGGCTGTAGAACTCTTCTGGGCAGGGCAAGAGGCTTTCCAGAAGGGTGGGGCAATCGCTTCTGTCCTCAGGCAAAAGCCAAAAATTGTCTGCCTGGGAAAGGTGTCCTCCACAGTCTGGGGGAATGACTGCACGGGAATCCAGACAGGCATCCCCTGATCTCACTCTCCAGTGCCCACATACATTAGAGCTAGGTAGAAGGATTGTTTAAGAAAAGAACAGTGGTACCAGCCGGCACTTTTGTCCCCGTAGAGAGCTGCCCTGACCCCTGCCTCTCCAGCCCTTGCCTGAAACTAGTCAATTTACTTTCTTCCTTAAGTCCCTTGTGCTTTTTGAGCTGCTTCTTCTGTGCTGGAGCATGGAACAAGTGAGTCTATGGGCAAGTGAGTCCTTCCTTGGTCCCTCAAGAGCAATGCCTAGGGCTCCATCTCACTTGGATTCAATTCCTAGTGGTTTTTACAGCTAGATATTATGAAACTCCTCTTCTCAGCACTAGTGCCCCAGGCTGGGAAGCCTGGTGCGGGGACTGGGACCCTTCACGTCTCAGCGGGGACCTCCACAGCTGAGATACACCTCCCGCTTTCTCATCACCACATCATGGGTATGGGACAGGCCCATCTGTATCTCCACCCCTCCTACCAGTTTTCCTATGGCTTGGCTGCTTCTTTATATCCTTAGTTAAGGGACTTCTATTCAGATAGTCTTCAAGTGGTTCTTGATGGTGATTTTTCTATGAATTAGTTGTAATTTTGATGTGGTCATAGGAGAAAGTGAGCACATTTACCTACTCTGTCCTCTTGACCTCAAGTCAGTCAGATCCAATTCTCTTTTTAAAATTTTCTACTACTTTTTTAAACTCTGACCTGTTCTTTTGATTATAGCAATTAAAAATTCTAGACTATCAATTTTTCGTCAGCAAAATTATTTTTAGAGGCAGATGTGTATGTGTGTGTTTGCATTTGTGTGTTTAGAGGGGAATTATAATATTAATTAAAATATATCACACCTTATATTTCTATGGCCTTATAAATAAGTATAAAATATGTCATTCATAAATTTGTTGCTTTTTAAATTTTAAAACTTTTTATTGAAGTATTATCAATATATAACATTATATTAGTTTCAGTTATACAACATAATAATTTGATATTTGTATATATTGCAAAATAGTCATCACAGTAAGACTAACACCCATCACTATACATAGTTACAAAATTGTTTAATAATTTTGAAGATCTACTCTCTTTGCTGAGAAGGTTGGGACCATCTGATGTGAGTTGCCTCAACTTTCTTCCATATCAAAATTCTATATATCGTCGTCTATCTTCTCTTCTTCCTTCTTGGGTCAGGGGAAGAAGTACCTTCCTCTTCGCCAAGGCTAGAGCTCCCAACTGGGGCCACACCACACCCGCTGCCCCCATTCTCTTCCCTTTCACAAACCATCCACAACTCTCTTTGCATCTTTATTCATCCTCTGCTTTCATTTGTGTAACAAACAGAATCTTGTTTGTTTGGTGGGGAGAGAAAGTTCTTTGGACTGATATCCATCTCTTTCCTCCCTTTTGTTCCTCCCTTTTTAAAAAAGTAAGTCTATACTTTCTAGCATCACTTTTTTGCCATTTCTTGTGATTTGGCTTTACTCTCTATCTTTTATGGAATCCGTGCGCTCACCTTGTTGCACTCCTCACTGTGCGTATCTTAGCTGCCTTTGAGGCTCACTCGACTTTACATTGCTGTAGTATTTGACACTGCTAGCAGTTACCCGTCTGCTTTCTTTATAAGTATTTTTCCTCTTGCTTCCGTGACACAGCATTCTGCTGCTTCTCTTCACTGTTCTTTCTCAGCCTTGCTAGCGCCTCCTTAATTACCCCATTTGGGTTTGATAACTCACATGAGCTCTTTCTTCAATACTTTTATTATTTTTGTTTCTCCTTCATCTTATCATATGCCAGCTGGCTTTATAATATTATTTTAAAGAACTGTGTCTCATTCATTATGACCAGAAGCAGCATTGCAGAGTGGTTGGGAATACAAACAGAGTCGAACTGAGCCAAACTGTCTGGGTTTGACTCCGCTCTGCTTTGTGACTATGGGTAAGTTACTCAGCTACTCTGTGCTCATTTTTTTTTTTTTAACCCATAAACCAGGATTAATAATACATTTTTTACAGTGTTGTTTTGAGGATCAAATGAGTTAAAGTATATTAAATGCTTAGAACAGTGACTGGCACATGGTAAGAGTCTAAAAGTGTTTATTAGCTTTATTTGTATCCACCATGGCACACAGCTCATGAACAATATTAACATACATACACATTTAATTAAAAGGTAAGCAATTATAAATAGTAAATATTGAATAGGTTCATTATTATTGAGAACTTACTATAGGCAGATTTTGGCTTAAGCGTCTAAAAAAAATTTTTTTTTTTTGCTTTATCTCATTTAATCCTCACAAGAACCCTAGAAACTGAAGTCATTATTGTCTCAGTTTTGCAGATAAGGCAACATCAATCTCTGAGAGATTAGGTGGTTTGCTCAGTTCAGGCAGCTTATGGTGGAGCTGGTCTGACTCCAGGGTGATAGTCCCTTAGTAGGTGCTCCATGAGTGCGGATTGGCAAACATACACAAGAGTCTTCTCCAGCTTCCTTCTAACATCCACAGCCATAAGGAACTTAGCTCCATGCTGAATACTCTCTTACTATGTTGAGTTTGAAAAGTTATAAATGTTTATTGAGTTATAAAGCCAAAATTGGAATTATATTGCCACATATTCACCTAGGTTATTTAATTATTTTTCTTATGTTTCTTTTGATTCGCTGTGACTTTTAAGTGTGTGGAGGGTGAGAAATCCTATCATTTACTTATTTTATGCATCCTTCGCAGGGTCTGAGACAGTGCTCTGTTCAAACAATTCTCACTGGTACACACAACAGGCAAGAAGGTTTGACAGAACCAAACTCAGTTGGAAGGCCCTTAGTGTCATGATCTCTCACCCTCATCCCTAACTAGCAACTCTTCTAAGACCCAGGATCTCACCCCCTTCCTTCACTCACCAACTCCTATCTGAAAGTCAGAGAGCTCACCCTTGGCCCCCCCTTGCTCCCAGAGCACAATGTAACCCTCTTCCTCCACTGAAGACCCACACTGGCTTCAGTTTAGACCGTGGACTCCTACTACAGGCCAGACACTCAGTCAACCCTTTTTACATTCTCTGTGCCTAACAGTGCTTGACACATAGAAGGTTCTTGATAAATCCTAATCCAATAAATAAATAAAAAAGGCTTTTAAAATATGTTTTCTGAATCTCCCTTTGCAGATTGAGATGAGTATGGAAATATTTAGTCCCTCTGTGTTTGTATCTTCTCAGTAAGGATGGTAAATGTGTGGCTAGACATTCTTTAGTTGGCTTGTATCTACTTCCTCACTCTATCTGTCTAACTCTGAAGCATCCTCCACATCTCCCCTCCACCTAGCCACGACAGAGCTGGTACCAATGTCCCTAGGCCTTTTGGGGATACACCTTGGCTGAGCTACCTCAAGAAATGAGCTTCCATCCCCACACCCTCTGTTTCCCCCAGTGAGTCCTGTGTGATTATCTCTGTGGACCTTTTGGATCAAGAAATATTGTTAATTTTTCTGTGTTCCAGCTCCAGTTACCATAATATATTTTTATGTGTTTGCTTTCATGAAACCCTTTCAGTTAATCAAAGCACTGTCACAAACTTCTCTTCATTTAGACAAAGCAACAGAGAGAGTTTAATAATAATGCTGGCAATGTAAAATGAATGATAGGTAATATTGCTAGGTTTCCAGTACCAGAATTAATACTTTTATATTATTTTATTTAATTCTTAAGTGGTGGTTAATAGTGCTCTAGAATGTGGGTTGACTGGATTTTAATCCTGGTTTCACTTACCAGCTGCATGACTTAGGCTAACTTATTTCACTCCCTATGCCTGTTTCTTTGTAATAAAGAGGGCATCTCATAGTAAATATTTCACAGAGTTGCTGTAAGGAACACGCTAATGCACATCAAGTGTTAAGCGCAGTGTTTGGCACCTGGTGAGTATGTAGCAGACATTATTATTAGTCCTCACTGTGGACCTGCTACAAACTGCATTTTAACAGATGAGTAAAGAGAGGCTTGAGGCCTAGATTCAGTGTCCACATGGCTAATCACCATGCATCCCACCTCTTGAGTATTGGCAGTAATACATTCTTATTAGATTAGATGTGAAGACATGGGTCAATTGGTCTTAAAAAGTAATGAAAGCTCCCTGTGTGTAGTTGATAATTTTGAATCCTCTTTTCCCAGGTGCTATGTGCCAGGCCCTCTGATCTTTCTTCCTCACCCCTAACCTCCCACAAACTATAGAAACAGACTTCTGTTTGCCAGGGCAGTGCAGCTCCCTGCTATGGGTAAGCAGTCACATCCCCGCTGCTGGCCTTCCCACCAGCTGTCACACCCTCTACCTGCTACCAAGTAGCCTTGGAAGAATCATCCAAGAAATTTCTGGCCCCTGGAAACATCAAAGCCGTCCCTCTCCGTCTCCTCACTTTTCCTACTGAACGTGCCCTTGGTTGGTATACATGGAGTCAAATAAGTGCTTAGTTGCCTCAACAACTTGAGCACAATTCAGATACATGGAGGGGAACTGAATGGCCAGAGCACAGAGGCAAAGTCTCATGCAGTGTCCAGGGATATGGTCAGAGACTCAGTCCCTGAAAGCACTCGTGTACAGACCAGTAGTTTATGTGTGTACTCATACACTCAACACTCTGTGTTGGTTTCAAACAGGAAGCCTACTGCTTCAGGTTATTATTTCTTTATTGTATAATAATTAGACCACTGCTTTGAGATTAGGTCAGTGATAACAAAACCTCAGAAGCCTCTTCTATCGCTGAAAACCCAATCAACCTGAACTAATACTTTAATGACCACTTTTCCCAGTGAGAAAACAAATTCAGACCAAAAAAATGAAGCAGGACACTGAGAAAAATCTTCTTGGTCAATAAAGAGAAGAAAGAGGTGTCTGGAGCCATGGCAATGAGTAGGGCTTACTTTGATTTGGAAAATAGGTTTTATTTTTTTCCCTCTCCTGTGCTTGATTTTTCTCAGGAAGCCCAGAGATGCTCCTGAGCATGATGAGGGAAGCCCTTTCAGAACGAGGGGCACCGTAGAAGAAAACTGAATGACTGCTTTCATGGACAGCTACTTTAGTAATCTCATGTTTGAAAAATATGCAATTAAAGGAAATACTATTACAAATAGCCCTTATTTGTTGCTTTAAAATACTATCAATTAACTGAAAAATGAGAAGTGTACAAGATTATTATGTTAACTGTAAACCTCAGGTTTTAGGAGGGAAACATATAAAAATAACTATCAGACAAAGTCTTGCCCACCAGAGTTCTTAATCACTTTCTTTGTGTCAGTACTGTTAATAAAAATATGTGTTATTGATGAAGGATTCAATTTCTCGTAAACTTAATCTGAAGTAGTTGGGAGTCTTTATGAGTGAGAATAATGCTTCTTAATGAATGCTCTTTGAGCATTTTAAATGAAACAATAGTGGTCCTGGGCAGTGCGATCTTACATTTTCCGCTGGTGTTTGCGCCTACCTTGAAGCCCTCTGCCAAGTCTCTTCCCATCCCTCCATCTGCCTAGTCATCATCTCCTTCTCAGGTCAAGCCCTGTGTTAATTGGGAGATACTCAGCAAACAACTGTGTGTCTTTAGTGGAGGACAAAGGAGACTTTTGTCACTCCCAAAATAGGTGGAAACATCCCTGGCTATTCATTTAAGAGATTTCCAAATCCTCCGTCCAGGTAACCTGCCTCATTTTCATGACAACAATAGGATGGTTACTGTCTTTTTCTTCTTTTTTTCCTTTACTTTCATGGAATTGATATTGTTGTAATTAGCTAGTTATTAGTAATAGGAAAGGAGCGAAAGGGGAAGGCAGACATTATAGGCATGTTATGTGGGCAGCTTCACCTGGGAGCTGCAACTTTGCACTCCCCAGAGAACCACCAGCCTACTCCCTGGGGAAAGGGATCAAAAGAGGGAAGATAGACGCATGCTCAGTACAGTGTGGGGACTCGGGAAGGTACTTGCCTATCAAGCAAACCTGGGCACAAAGATGGTTGGCCAGAATGGGAGAGACCACTGCCAGCATATGAACATTTGGGAATACATAATCTCCTCAACAAAGGACTCTGCTGTCTTGTTGCTCTCTTGTTTTTTTTTTTTTTTTGTGCTCTTAGCTCACTCTTGGCTTCCTTGCATTTGGCTGTGTTTCCTCCATAGCTATGTGGCCTTGTGGACCCCAAATGCAATGGACTGAGGGACTGTAATGGGAAACACACGCTAAGTTAGCCTGTTGCTGGACTGTATTTGGCTCCAACATGGAAAGGAAACTCTGGACACGGGCTCTGATTTTAGCTCTACTAAACCCCAGCTGCACTTCTTCTATTACTGGACTAATGGTTGTGGTACTTTGGAAACTGGGGGATTTAATTCCAGAGAAATGAAGCTTTCTCTATATCTCATCTTCCCATGGGAGCCTCCAGAAATTCTTATTCCAGTGGTACCCCAAGAACCCCACCCCCATGAGCAACCAAGAGAGGAGCACCTCTCTTATCCTGTAACAGATTTATTTAATTCTGTTACAGCTGATATATAACTGTCATTTTTAAATGGACATTCTAGTCTTCTGCATACAAGTAGAAAATAAAAATACTAAAGGTATAATTATTATTTTTAGACATTCAAAATTTTTTATTCTCCCTGGAAAAGTTGATCAGAGATTTGTTACTTCTTACATTCACCCAAGATGAAGATGAAATTAGATTTTTCATTTTCTTTTTTAAGCTAAAATGTGATACGCATTTTTGATGAGGTAGGCACTGTGCTAAGCCTTTTATCTATATTTAATTCTCAAAATGAATTCATGTGTAAGCCCTATTATTGTGCCCATTTTACAGATGAGAACCTGAAAAGTTGAGTAATTTGCCTAATTTCAAAATCTCACAAGTGATAGAGATAGGAGACAAATCCATTTTTTTTTTTTAAATATATCTTTATTGATTTCAGACAGAGGAAAGGAGAGGGGGAGAGAGAGGTAGAAACATCAATGATGAGAGAGTCATTGATCGAGCCCACAACGCGGGCATGTGCCTTGACTGGGAATCGAACCCTGATCGTCTAGATCCTAGGTGGACGCTCAACCGCTGAGCCACGCCCGGCCGGGCCAAATCCTTAATTCAAGGTCCAGGCGTGGTGAAGTCAGGCATTTGAGGTAGTCTCCTCAGAGGGTATGTCTTACAGTTCTATTATGCATGAAACAGATCTGGGATTTTGGAACTTTTTAGCATGAAGTATTTACATTGACCTGAGTAAGTATGTCTTCATGTAAAGGATGCTTGACATTGACATGTGAGGGTAAAGGAGTTGTAGAATGTTCTTAGGAGAAATATTTTTCTGGAAAAATACTTTCTGAAAATAGAGGCATGAAAGAAAATAGTTCTTGGGATCTTGAAAGGTCCTCTGATTCCATGGGTTGAGGCAGCTGGAGTTAAACGGAGAGTCAGGGATCTCCTTGCTGATACATAGGAGAATGACTCCCTGGCCACTGGGGCACGTGGGCACTGAGGACACAGTAAGGTAGTGGGGACCCCAGCACACCAGAGGCCTCTGGGCAGCAGAACCACAAGCCTCCCTTCAAGCATATGTTGGATTCCCCAGGTCTGAGTTGCTATCCTATCTGCACTCCAATTGGGAAATGGCTAATTCTCTCAGAGTAACCAGAGACTCACCTGGAACTATTAAAGCCTGTTGACCTTAAAAGTAAAAGTTATTTCACTAGTGAAAATATGTTTATTCAGGAATAGCAGAGAATTGCCATTTTAGACATGCATGCTATGGTAAACCACGGGCAAATGTAAGGAACAAAGCAGAGAAACGTTCTTTCAGAGAGGAAAGGAGAAGTTGGGAGGAGTTGTAAAGAGTCTATTAGAGAAAGTGCAGCGTCTCCTGGGAGTTTGAAGTGCCTTGTCTTCTCATGGGCTGGGCTGTTGTCAGGGGAGGAGAAAATCTTTCTTCCTCTTGCCGGGGTAGTAAAGTAGATGGAAGGCATGCCTCTCCCTCCTGGGGCAACGAGCAACAAGCGGCAGGGACTCTGAGCTCCTGTCACCGGCCCTGCAGACTCCACTTTTGGTTGAAGTCTCCTTTATTTTTACAAGTCTGTGTTAAAGTCCTTGGGTTTCCCACGGCCTGCTTGAACTCCTCACATGTTCTTTATGTATGCGGGGTGCTCTACCTCTTCGGGGTTAATCTGGCTGAGAAAGGGTAGAATCCTGGTTAAAGCTGTGGTCTCTGGGAAGCAGCCTGCCTGGATTTGAATCTCGCTCCCACTTTGCACAGTTTCCTCCTGCAACCCGTCTTCCTACCGATAAAACAGAATGAGACCATCTGCCTCGTAGAGTTATTGAGAGAACTGAGGTGATACATTTAAAGTGCCCAGAAGAAGGGACACATTCAAAAATATTTATTGTCATTATTATGACACAATCCTTAAAATTTTAGCCTAAATATCAAACTTGCCAAATAACCTCCTGATAGCCACCCAGATGAGGGCAGCTGCTGCTCCTCTGGGCTTCCCTGGCGCCCCCACTTCTCTCAATCCAGCACCCAGCTCCCCTGATACACTGAACAGGGAGATGTCTCGCTCACCAGAGCACACATATTGTTTGTGTGTATATGTGCCATGAATAATATTAGGAATAGGAAAGCAAGCCTTCATTTTAGCAGAGCAATACAAGTTTTATTAATGTCTCCAAGAAATCTCTTAAGAAGTTTCTGTTAAGCTAGTACAGCCTTGGGCACTGGGGTAGGGAAAGAGAAAAGACATATTACAGAAGTGTACCTGCACAGAAGAGCCAAGCTGGGGGACAAACCTAACATTTGACTGACCAATTAATAAAACAAAAGAGAGTGATCCACATGAAATGGAATTTTATTAGAGAGACATATGGCAAGGCCGAGGCCTTTGCTAAGGCTTACAGTATGCAAAAGATTTGCAAAGCAGAGGAGGAGAATTCAGGAAGAGAGGACAAGCATGAAAATGCAGAGGTGCAGAGAACCACTGAGTGGGTAAAAGTAGTGAAGAGAGTGGGGGGTAGACTAGAAGATGCCAGGTTTATGAATTCACAGCTCGGCAGGAGATAACCTGTAGACTGGTCGTGAGCCTGATTTTCCCCCAGTTTTATTGAGAAATGATGGACATAAATCACGGTGTAAGATTAAGGTGTACAGTGTGATGGTTTGACTTACCTATATTGTGAAATGATTACCACAATAGGTTCAGCTAAGATCTACTCATACAGATAAAATAAACAGAAAAGAAGGAAGGAAAGAAAAAAGGAAAGACAATCTTTTGAGAAGAGCTCTTAGAATTTACTATCTCAACAACTTTCCTATATATGGTACAAGTGTTAGTTATAGTCATTACATTATCCATTGCACCCCGAGCACTTATTTACCTTGTAACTGGAAGTGTTACGTATACATAACCTGTACCTTCGCAGAAGAGCCGAGCTGGAAGAGCTGCCTTTTGATCACCTTTCTCCATCTCCCTCTCCCCTCACCCGCCACTTCTGGCAACCACAGGTATGAAGTCTGGTCTCTTTTCTGTAAGATTTTGTTTTGTTTTGTTTATTTTGTTTTGTTTTTGTTTCATTAAGAGTGCGCATGTAATTGAGACCATACAATATGTGTCTTTCTCTGACATTTCACTTAGTTTAATGCTCTTAAGTTTCCTCCATGTTTTCACAAATGGTAGGAATTCCTAATTTTTTATAACTGTAAAATATTCCATTGTATATATGTACCACAACTTCTTTGCCCATTCACTCAGTGATGCACACTTAGATTGTTTCCATGTCTTAGCTATTGTAAATATGCTGCTATTAACAAAGGGGTGCATATATTTTTTTCAAGTTAGTGTTTTCATTTCCTTTGGAAATATTCCCAGAAGTGGAATTGCTGGATCATATGGTACTTCTATTTTAAAATGTTCAGTATGTGGTGAAGGTGTTTGATAAGACGATGATTACAACAGAGTCTATGTATTTTTTTGAACTTAATGTTATCTTACCCATAATTTATTTAAGCATCTTCTGGTTGGCCTACAGAATCACCTCTTTACATTTGTTACTTTTTAAAGAAACTTCTTTCATAAGCAATATTAATCATTTTTAAATCCTCATGTTGCCCTTGAGGTAGCCTTTATCACCCTTATTGGATCCTACACACCCTAGTTTCTCCATCCACCTATCATCTATCTATCTATCATCTATCTATCTATCATCTATCTATCTATCTATCTATCTATCTATCTATCTATCTATCTATCTATCATCTATCTATCTATCTATCTATCTATCTATCTATCTATCATCTATCATCTATCTATCTCTATCTATCTATCTATCTATCTATCTATCTATCTATCTATCTATCTATCTATCTATCATCTATCATCTATATCTATCATATCTATCTATCATCTATCTATCCTCTATCTATCTATCTATCTATCTATCTATCTATCTATCTATCTATCTATCTATCATCTATCTATCTATCTATCTATCTATCTATCTATCTATCTATCATCTATCTATCATCTATCATCTATATCTATCATATCTATCTATCATCTATCTATCATCTATCTATCTATCTATCTATCTATCTATCTATCTATCTATCTATCTATCATCTATCTATCATCTATCTATCTATCATCTATCATCACCTATCATCTACCTATCTATATCTATCTATCTATCTATCTATCTATCTATCTATCTATCTATCTATCTATCTATCTATCTATCATCTATCTATCTCTATCTATCTATCATCTATCTAATCTATCTATCATCTATCTATCATCTATCTATCTATTATCTGTCTATCTATCTATCATCTATCTATCTATCTATCTATCTATCTATCTATCTATCTATCATCTATCATCTATCTATATCTATTATCTATCTATCTCTATCATCTATCTCTATCATCTATCATCTATCTATCTATCTATCTATCTATCTATCTATCTATCTATCTATCATCATCATCTATCTATCTATCTATCATCTATCTATCTATCTATCTATCTATCTATCTATCTATCTATCTATCTATCTATCATCTATCTATCTATCATCTATCTATCAGCTATCATCTATCATCTATCATCTATCATCTGTCTATATCTATCAATCATCTATCTATTATCATTATTACTGATTTATTTGTGTTGGGCAATGCTTTTCTGCATTTTGATTCTCTGTTTTCATCTTATAAAGAACTTAGACTGTCACAAAACTCTGTGGTACCAAAGAATATTCCTTTATAGTATCTAATTTCCTGGTGGAGAGAAAGACATGAGCACTTCCTAGGATAGTGGATTGGATGTTCTTCAAGAGACAGACCTTGCTGTTATGGAGGTGGCATCAACAATGAGCTCAGGGGGAGGCCAAAGTTGGTGCAGCTCGTCTTGAGAAAGGGGAGTTTTGTTGTCTTGAGGCTCTCTCACATGAAAAATGGAGGTAAAGGCAAGAATAGAAAAGGAATTATATTGTTTCAATAGAAACATTTTCAGTTGCCAACAATAAAGACAATTTTTAAGCCATCAGTAGGACACATTCAGAAAAAGAGGAGACAGTCACCAGCCTAATGATTTTGTTAGTAGGCTGCCTGAAGTAGGTGAGTGGGATGCACTAGAATAAAAGCAGAGGCTATGCTGGCACCTTCGGGGCCAGGACAAGCAACCATGCTCATCCTCCTCATCTCCCTTGCCCCAATATTCAGCATAGAAAGACTGGAAAGTATATTTTATTTTATTTAATTTATTTCAGTGGCTCCCCTTGGTGAGGGGCTACCATTTTGGAGAGTACAGGACAATAGAGTAACAGGGCCCAGAACAGGGAGATGATCAACAATGCTCATCTACTGACAGAATAAAGGAAAGGAAAATAAAAGTAATGAAAACAATGAATGAACAATGAAAGAAATAAATGAATGCCTATCAGTGTGCCTCATGGGGTTGCTATGAGGATCGACGGGTCTAACAACATAGCTCCAGAAACTAACCTACTTTACAAGGTGCCATTCTCTCTTCTTCTTCTGGCACCACTACAATACAGGTGTCGTTCCACTGGATATTGTCCTAGAGGTTCCTTAAACTATCCTCCTTATTTTAAAATTGCTTTTCCTTTTTGCTGCTTTGATTGGGTGTTTTCTGTTACCTCTCCTCCTGATCACTGATTTGATAATCTAATCTTCTGTTGGCCTATTCTGCTCTATTCTTTGTTTCAGTTATTGTAGTCTTCATTTATGCGTACTATTTTTTATGAGTTCTTTGTCTTTTTTTTTTTTGTAATTCTCACCCAAGGATATTTTTTCCATTGCTTTTCAGAGAGAGTGGGAGGGAGAGAGACAGACAGAAACACTGATGTGAAAGAGACACGTCGATTGGTTGCCACTTGCACTTGCCCTGATCTGGGCCAGGGACTGAGCCTGCAACCGAGGTACATGTCCTTGGCTGGAACTGAACCTGAGACCCTTCAGTCTGAGGGCCGATGCTCTAACCACTGAGCCAACCCAGCTAGGGTTCTATGTCTTTTTTTAATGCTGTTGATGTTCTTACTAAGGTTTTGAGCTTCCTGTAACTGTTGTTTTGAATCCTGTATCTGGTGGATTACTCCCCTCCATTTCATTTATTTATTTATTTTCCTGGAAATTTCTCTTGTTCTTTCATTTGAAGCATGCTTCTTTGTTTTCCAATTTTGGCTACCTTTCTGTATCTGGTTTTATGTATTAGGTAGACCTGTTAAATCTCCTAGCCTGGGTAAGATGGTCTTATGAAGTGCATGTCCTGTGTCACTCAATGATGCAGCCTCCCCAGTTACCTGAGCTTGGTGCTCCAGGAATGTCTCTTGTGTCTGTCATGAGAGCTCTCCTGTTGTAGTGGAGTCTTGTTTGTTGTTGGCTGGCTGACTCTGAGGACACGTCCTAGTGTACAAGCTGCTGTACTAGGGCTGATCCCATGACCTGGAAATTGCTTCATCAGGTTCTGGTGCCTGTCAAGACCTCCTTTTTGGTTTGCCGCTTATGGAGCTAATGTGGTTGTGTTGTCATATGGTCTGAAGTCAGCCCCTTGGTATGTTGGCTCTGGGGCCTCTTGGGAGGAACTCAGGTGCTGGTCAATGTCAGATGCTGTCTGTGACTGGTTTTGGGCTACTTGTTAGGATCTACAAGGCATTCCACTTTTGGTCAGTGTCTCTTCTGGGCTTAGGGACACATGGGAGAAGCTAAACTGCATACCAAGGCCAGGTGCCACCAGTCCTGGGCCTAAGCTAGTCAATAAAAGGCTCAAGGCACCCCAAGATCCACTGCCACCATTTAGCTCCTTCTTAGGCTCAGCCACTGAAAGAGCTTCAAGTAGTACATGAGTTGTTTGAGGCATATTCTCAAGGACTCACTAGGTAGGTGCAAATGGTGTTTACCATCTTAATACAGATTCAAATTTGGCCCTGGTGCTGAGTGTGAGGCCACTTAGCAAAAGTGTCAGGGTCCAACAAGGCCAGCTGCCACATGCCTGGAACCTGTGGATTTTTGCTGTGAGGCAGGGTCTCAGGGAATTGCCTGGGTAGAGTCAGAAGAGTTCATCAGGCTAAAACAGATTAAGATTTGGAAGGAGGGCTCTAAACATAACACAGTCTCATTCTGTGTGTCTCTAGCTCCCACTGAGTTTGCCTGAATTTCCTCACCAGTTTTTCAACAAGGACTGCAATACAGTCCCAGGCTGGCTGCAGCCAGAGATTCTTCTGCAAGGTGTGAGTTTGGCAGGGTGGGGCCTCAACTCTTCAGTAAGGTGGGACTAGACTATCTCCCTAAGCTGAAGTTGTAGGGGAGTGGGCAACACAGGAACAGTGACATCTGTCGGGAACTTGGGAAAAATGGTCCTCTTCCAAAAGCCACACTCAGGCTCTACCGTTGTGACTCTGGCACCCCTTGAGTTTGCCTGTATGTACTCAAGAATTTTTCAAGAAGGACTGAACATTGGCTCAGCCTGGCCATAGACAGATAATCCCTCCAAGGGGTGCGAGCTTGGTAGGGCTAGGGCTCAGGGAGTTGCCAGGTTGGGGTTAGCTCATCTACCCAGGTAAATGCCAAATGTTGGGGAGCGCTTGACCAAGGACAGATGGCATCTGTGGGTGGTATGGGAGAGGGACTCAGCACATAGACATTGGTGACTCTCTCTCCAGCCCTCACCCAGAAGACACACTACCCAACTGCTCCCTGTATGATTTCAGTCCCCTTAGAGGCACCATCCCATCATCAGAGGCCCAGGTGAGTTTCTGCCAGTGAGATTTTGTCCATTGGCCCTTTAAAAGGTCATCTGGATTTCCAGGAATCTCTCCTCTCACCCTGGCGGATGGAATCACCTCTGATTTTCACAACCAGATGTTATGTGAGCTCCTCCTCTGGGCTCTGGTACTCTGGGCTGGACAGTCCAGCATAGGGTTGAGATCCCTTGCTCCTCATGGGGGGCCCTCTGCAACCGTGATATCCCTCCAGATTCTCAACTGCCACATGTGGGTGCAGGGCCAGCCTTTTTATTTTCTCTGCCTTTCCTTGCAGTCTCGTCCTGGCTTCATCTGTATATTCTTAGTTATAATAAGACTTCTGTTCAATTGGTCTTCAGATGGTGCTCCAGGTTGATTGTTTTTAATGTATTTGTAGTTTTGATATGGCCTTGGGAGGACATGAGTGTAACTTCCATCTACTCTACTACCATTTTGGATCCCCAAGAATCTTATTTTCATACAAACTCCCTCTGGTGACAGGGAGAAGCAAGACTAGGTTAGATGTTAAGCAGCTTAACTCCATTCCTGGCTTAGGCTGAAACTTCTACTTGACTTTGAATGCTTCACTCATTCTTCCCCTTTATTATAGGGTTAAAAAATTAAATAATTATGACAGTCTTGTTTTATCATCAAGGATTGCATCCTGCAGCCTGGCCAGCATGACTCGGTGGTTGAGTATCGACCTATGATCCAGGAGATCCCAGTTCGATTCTGGGTCAGGACATATGCCTGGGTTGCAGGCTCGATCCCCAGCAGGGGTTGTGCAGGAGGCAGCAGATCAGTGACTCTCTCATCATTGATGTTTTTCTCTCTCTCTCTCCCTCTTTCTTTAAAATCAATAAAAATATATTTAAAAAAAAAAAAAAAAAAAAGAATTGCATCCTGTAGGTTTTTCAGGAAAGTTTCTGACTGATACATGAGAAAATACAAGCATGGTCAGAATTGGCCACTAGCTATGTGCCTAGCAGGGAAGACCCAGATTAGAACTCTATAAATAATCATTGAGTGACAAATGAATAAAAAATGGGTGAAAGAACCACTGTGTGCATGAAAGAATCAACAATACACATAACTTGCCACCACTGTTTTATGGGACTGGCTGTAATACCACTTCTTAGCTAGTCTGGGAAATTTGTGCTAACTTTACTTGATTGCGTGGGAAGGCTTTCCCTGGCACACTCAGACACAGCTGTCTGTTCAGATATGACCCAAGAGTAGTCTGGTTTGTCAAGTACCAGAAGCTAGTAAACTTGGTCCTTTTTACATATTTAAGCAACATGAAATGAATATTACAGAGTTGCCTTGAACTGCTTGCTGACATTCACTGCTTCCCTAGGGCCAGCTGCGTTAGAGACATGCACTAGATCCTGTTTAATTTCTCTGATTTAATTAGCAATTTTACTGAGCATCTAGAGGGGTCTCAGTTTCATCTCTGGCAGATCTGGCTAAGTCATACAAAGCAAAGGGTCTGGAAGGGAGCTGCATTAGGGCACTTGGTCCTTTCTGGGCTGGTTGCTGAACTCTCATTTCCTCAGTGTCTAATAGAAGAGGAGCAGTTAGCAGACAGGTTAGAGCTGGCTCTACAATTAGGACACCTAGGAGAGGACAGTCACTCTACTGTTCTTGGCCAGGGCCCAAGTTGATGGGGAGCTGAGAGCCCTGGTCTTGGGGTGCTCACATTCACATTCCTGTCTGACACAAGTCAGAGAAAATCAGTTGCAAGTTTTTAAAAATGTTGTTCTTTGGTGGATATAATTTCATGGAGGAAAAAAACACTGAAAATTCAAATAAAATGAAGTAATTTTTATAGCAGGGGCACAATAGGAGACCTAGATAGAATGATGTTTTGTTTTGAACTTAATAAAAATATTGTAATTCTGGGAAAGGGAGAACCCTTCTACCTTTGTTCTTCTATTTCCAATTCAATTTGTATTGTATAAATTTTGAAATAGTCCAGAACATATAAGGACCAAAATAACTGCATAATCAAGGGACTCATAGAATAGAGCAAGTCAATAACAGTGATGATTAATAAGTGAAATTATCAAATCCCAGGGCACCCAGAATGCAGACCATAAAGTAAAGGAGTGACTGATCAGCACTTCCGAAGGGACCCTTGGCCCTCAGGGAGAATATGTGAGCTCTCCAGAGGCCCAGAGGTGGGCCTGGAAGAGCTGATGTCCCAGCAAATATGCTGGGGTTACTCAGTGTGCCCCTCTCTCCCATCATCAATTTTAATTCTCTGGACCTTTGAGTTCTGAGAAACAGAATTATACTTAATTGCTAATTCACATCCCTATACTGTCACCTGCATAGAATTAAGCATCTTATCTTGGACTTTTCCTGATGTTCTTGGGAGAGATCAAGGGTAAAATAAAAGAAAAAAATTTTAAAGACATGCCATCACTTACCACCCTCAAAAAATTTGTCATGTTACAGCAGCTGTAACTACAATGTTCACAGAAGTGCCAGACATGTCAATTATAAGAAAAAGAGCATGGATGAAAAACTTCACTGAAGGCTTTGATGAGACACTGATTCACATCAACGGTTATTGGAGGAGGGCTTCTTCATAGAGCTATGTCATGGTGACCCTGAGGAAGATATCTTTCAGGAATTTAGACCCACGTGTTCATTAGCTTGTTCTTTCAGATGTTTTACTTATGACTGAATATAAAAAACCACAGTGCCCCACAAGGAACTTTTTCCATAGATGTAGAAAAGTGGGTAGAGGTCATACACAAATGATCTGAGAAGATAGGAGCTTTAGATGCCAACAGTAGGCTGAAAAAGTAAGCATGACCTATGCTATTAAGAAGAAATACTTGACTAGTTGCAAGCTGATAAATTACCTGAATAAAGGAAAACAAAAGAAAATCAAACATTTAAATACACACACATGAGAACATACACACGTATAGACACACACACACTTGACTCAAAGGTCTGTTAGCTCTTTTTTATTGGAAAACATTAACTGATCAACCCATGTCAATTGGATGGCAAAACAGATATAATAGAAACTGCTTTCATGCATCTGGTATTAGAGATGGATTTAGCAGCAAATAGTCACCTAGGCATTGGCATTGCTGACGGCTTTTGGAATAAAAAATATGGGTCCTCAAACCAAGTATGAGAATGAAAGCTTTGGAACTTGAGTTTCTCACATATGAGAATAGCCATTTGTTTCATGTTGACTGAAGAGTTCCAACATAGCGAAAAATTATGCTTTTTAGACAAAAAAAAAAAAGCAAAGCAGAGGTTCTCTAACAGAAATCTGCCCAAGAACCACCCAGGAGTTTTTTGAAATTAGAGATTCCTGGTCCCTACCAAGAAAGACTGGGATTCAGTGGGCCTCTGGTAGGGCTTGGGACTCTCAGCTCTTGACAAGTCCTCAGATGATTGGGGACCACACTCTGAGAAGCACTGACAAATGGTCACCATCAAACTGATGTAAAATATTACATAAGCAAGCTATTTATTTATTTATTTATTTATTTATTATTTAATCAAAATTGATTAATTAGAACCTTACATGTGCCAAATACTGTGCTAGGGATACAGATTAAAACATCACACAAGTCCCATCCTCAAGAAGTGCAAAGTTGAGTGGAGCTAAAAAGTCTTAGAGGGCAATTGTTGTTGTATGTCCTAGCTCATATTAAATAATATTTATACCAAAACAGACTAGTTTGAGGGCAAACACATAACTTTATAATCAAATTTATTATATGAAAAATAGTCTAGTAAAGGGTAAAAGCAATTTTATTTGGAATAAAGCAAGTAAATATAAACATTATATGACAATCTATAATCTACACCCACAATCTAGAATAGTAATTTTTCAAAAACAAACTTAATAAATCAGATGTTACCCTTTTTTATTATTTTGACCATAATACAATTTCCAAATGCCTGAGATCTGTCACATCTCCTTGGATTCTTTCTTCAAGTGGAAGATTGAAAATGTTGACTGGAATGGGAATTCAGACCACTGGACCCACCACTTATTGGAGGAAATCAGTTCCTAGATACTTCAAAACCGAGGTTTTGACTAACCTAGACAGACTCTGATGATCCAGGTAGTTATGAAAGACACTAAACTACTGTGTGGGCAGGATTAAGTCTCCTCTGGTGCTGTGGGAAGTGCTAGTCTCCATTCTGGAGCGATGGAATCCACGGCACAGAGAGTTTTGAGTGATCTTTTAAGGTTGCACTGAAAATTAGTTGCAAAACTAGGATGTGAATTTCTACTTCTGTGTACTCATTAAGAGTTTGTTATGTAATGTCCTTTCTGTTTTCTCTTCAGAGTGTTTCCTTGGGGAGGTGGGAATAACTAAGATAGATATCTATGGAAATCATGTTAAAAAGTCTTCTTCTTAAATTAACAAACCATTAGAACAGGAATATCCTAGGAATTATTTGTGGTACAGATGCAATTTAGAATTGCATCTAAAAGGAAGCAAAAACCCACCAATCTAAATTGAAGCTCTAATTGTCAAAATTTTAAAATATTTTTACATATACACAGAGTGATTATTTAGAATATTTTTGTGAAAAATTGATGTTGAAGGTACACACCTGTTCTTCAGCATGGATGCAGTCCTTTGTCTTTGATAAGAAAGCTATCCATCACCAATTGAGTTTTTGAAATATTTGATTCTTTGAAGAACTCTTTTATATATCAGTTTGTATCCTAAATAAATTCTGAATTTTCTAAAATAATGAATATTGATGTTACATTATGTAAGGTTCAGTGAAAGTTGTGAATTCACCAGATGCTTGGAAAATCAGCGGCTTCTCTATTGTGCATTTCCTTGGCCTAAACTTGGATGTTTTCCAAGAAGCAGTGACAGGAGCAAGTGGAAGGACCTGGGAGGAGTGAGTGTGTGCATATGTGTGTGTGTAAACTCTAACTTGTTAAAATGAGAAATGTGTGAGCAACCTTCAAGTCTTTCTTTAACTGAATGATGAGCTTAGATTTTTATAGGAAATCAAATTAGAAGCTGGAAATATCCTGGGCCCTTACTTCTAGGCAAGCTGGCCTCTAGGCAATCATTTTTATGAGAACCGGGTTCTTACCGCTAAGTTTGCTTAGCAACACATTTTCTTGATGAGTGTTCTCAAAGCAGAGGGAAGTGAATGGAGGTTTGATTAACCGCAGGCCATAATGGGTATATCGGTTTCTTTTGTAAGTGAAAGATTGTCTTTGCATATTCATAAGGGGTGTCTCAGCAGCTCGGCTGGAGCTGTCAAGGCCTCTGAGCTGGGCTGGATTAGTAAGCGTATGGGAGGCCTCCCAATGGGTGGTTTTGGGGACATTTTTTCACAATCAAAGAATTCAGATTGCACAGAATTTACTCATAAAAGTTTTTAGGCTTAGAAAGAGGTTATAGAATTTATTTTTCCCATAGATCCTTAAGGACACTGAATAGGTTGGATTTAATACAATCCTGGAGCTTTTGAAATTAACTATTACTAGAAAGGAAGAGCCAAAGGAAATGTAGAAACTGAGAGGCTTGACAGTCAATACAATTATGTTAGCAACTGGGGTTGGGGACTAGTATAAAAATTAGACATTGTGTGGGATGAAGCAAACATTTTGTATTGTAGGATAACTTATATTTTACTAATAATATGCCTACTAAAATATATGTATGTACCAGAGCCATCTGAATTAGAAAAATAAATAAAAGGCTCATATTATTTATGCTAGACTCATCCAGCTACTAAAGATAGTTTTATATATAAAGTTATTTTAAAATGTAATATCTCATTTTTTCATCAAATAGGCTTAACTCTGTAATCAGGATCAGGGCTAAATTATTTACATCCTGTCTTAGAATTATTGGTGAGGCTAAGATTAGAATTAAACATTCTTTTCCCTAAACCAGAAGCTTGCTTCTGAATGCTTCTAACCTTGGCATTATCTAATTCTACAGCTTTATGAAAGCATCAGTGTGTCAAAGAGTATTCCCTCCTAGAGACTTTAATTTAGAGAGGAGATCACAGCTACCTGTCTGAGAGTAAATCAGAAATAGGCTTCCACACCATTGGTTCCACTCTGGCCTACATTTCACAGAATCTAGGATTGAGAAACATACTCAAAAACATTTTTCAAGAGACAAATGTGAAGGTGAGACTTAGACCCCCACAAAGCTTTAAAACAAGCCCTACTCAAGATGCAGATTGAAACCTACATAATTCTATTAAACAATGTCACCACAATAAATTCAATAAAAAATTTTAAAAAATTACACCTGTTGAAATGCAAATGAAAACAATAATGAGAGATCACTTCATCCTCTTAGGATGGCAGTTACCAAAAAGGCAAGAGAAAAAAAAGATGCAGATTTAACGCACAGGCTAAGTAGGAAAGGCTTTTCAGACCTGGTTTTGCCTATGAGCTCCTAGAGATCAATTTTTGATTCCTAAAGTCAGCTTGCAAGCACCTTTAAACAAATGTATGCTGCATTTTTCTCATTGTTCAGTTATGAAGGTCCTTCCCCTAGTGTTTTAATTAGCATTCATTTACTGAGAATTGAATTGTCAGTGTAGTTGAACCCAAAGGAGTACCCTGGGGACATGCATTCCACACTATAATAAAAGTATTATGTAACTTGATGCTCCAGTGGTTTAGAGGGGAGCCATGACGGGGCTTTCCTCAGCCGTTTCTTCCCGGACTTTACTGTTTAAGAGGAGACACCATCATTTTACACCTTGAAATTTGAGGCCTAACCATTTTGAATCAAGAAAATCTGATCTTTTGAGTTCTTCATGATGCTATTAAACAGGAAGCTAAAGGAAAGGACCAGCATGTGAGGGTTGGATTTGGCTTCCAGTCATGGTCTTGCCCCATGAGTGCTGCTTTCCCTCTAAGCAGCAGTCCGTTTTCCCCGGGTGCAATGGGTATGTGATGACTGGTTATCACGGTGGGGCTGTGGCTGTGGCCTCAGCTTCTTTGAGGTCTTCTCTCATCACTTCAGATCCATCACTTTCCCTTGGCATCCATACTGTAAAGTCTTTCATGTCTCAGTGCAGCAGGAAACTCTGTCTAGACTGAGATGGAGAAGCACTGTACAATGTCCCATTATGTCTGAAAAACACCACTTCCTTTCATTTTGGGAACTTTGAGGTAGAACTAGGGTTTTGTTTTGTTTTAACCTTTCTTACAGACTTTCATAGTTTCTATTCTGTCACCCAGACAATATATGAGTTTTGAAAAGCTGAATGACTTTAACTGATTAAAATGAGCATAAATTATAGGACCACAAACAGAAGGTACAGCCTTCAAGTTCTGGGGATGTACAACATGAAGACTGTAGTTAACAATACTGTATTGTATATTTTAAAGTTGCTGAGAGAGTAGATCTTAAAAGTTCTCGTTATACACACAAACATTTTGTAACTATATGAATGATGGGTGTTAACTAAGCTTATTATGGTAATCTTTTCATAATGTATGCATGCATCAAATTATTATGTTGTATACTTTAAATTAATACAATGTTATACCTCAATTATATCTCAATAAACCTGAAAAAGTAACCCGGCCAGGTGGCTCAGTTGGTTGAGTATTGTCCTGTGCACCAGAAAGGTTGTGGGTTCAATTCTTATCTGGGGCTCCTATGGGGAGGCTGTTTCTCTCTCATATCGATGTTTCTCTTTCTCGTCCTCCCTTTCTCTCTCTAAAATCTATAAAAATATCCTCAGGTGAGGATTAAATAATAATAATAACTGAAAAAGAAATCAAAGGCCTATAGGACAAAAGAAGAGAGATGACCTTAGCAATTCAATAGTGTCCAGCATCTCCATTTTACAATTGGGAGGACTGAGGGTCAGATAAATTAGTTGATTTCCCCAGGGCAAAATAATTTGTGGGAAATGAACAATAGAACTCAAGTATCGTGGGTTCCATGTACCTGTTTTCCCTGTACCCATGAGTCAGGATATTGCAGCGGGAAGACCAGGAATTCGGGAGTCCAACTGCCTGGGTATGAATTCCAGCTCCACTATTTTCTGCTCAGTGACTTTAGGAAAACGTCTTAATTTTCATGACAGTACTTCTCTCAGTGTCCTAAATATAGTGAGAGTTCAAAACTATCATGTGTTGTCATTACTGTGTCCCCCTGTGGTCCCTGAATCCTTATGGCCGCCACAGGAGGAGGAAACAGGCACCTGGGTTTTGCTTGCTTGTCTCCTGTCCTTTATCTTCCACAACGCTTTGTACCAGCATTTTGTGGTTTGTATCTGAACCTCACAAGAACCATGCAGGGTAAGTGATATCTATCCATCCTTAGGATGAAAAAAGGTAGGCACAGAGAAATAATTTGTCTAAGGTCCCATAGCCAACAAATTAGGATTCTCTTTGATTATAAGTCTAGAAAACTTTGTGTCAGGTTGATGTGCCTTCCGGTTCCAAGTCTAGGCCTCACAGTGCTGGTGCTGTCATGGGATTTTGTTTCTCATGAGGGGGGAAGTAGAGTAGTGTGCATCTTCCAAAAATATGTTTTCAAAGCACATTCAACTGTTTTCTGATGATATAGCTTAACCTCTAAGCCTCTTCCTCTTTGATCAGTAAAGATTTAAACAAAATTTTTTATATATCTTTTTCAATTACAGTTTTCAATCAATATAATTTTGTATTAGTTTCAGGTGTACATCATAGTGGTAAGACAATCATAAACTTTGCAAAGTGTCACCCCTTATATTTCCAGTATCCACCTGCGACAATACATACTTATTACAATATTATTGACGAAATTTCTCCTGCTGCACTTACATCCCTGTGACTATCTGTAACTACCAATCTGTACTTCTCGGCCCCTTCACCTTTTTCACCCATCCCCCAACCCTCCTTTCCTCTGGCAACTATCAGTCTGTGCTCTGTATCTATGAGTCTGTTTCTGTTTTGTCTGTTTGTTTATATTGTTTTTTAGATTCCACATATAAGTGAAATTATGTGGTATTTGTCTTTCTCTGAGTGACTTATGCTGTTTCAAATGTTAAGATTTCATTTTTTTAAGGCCGAGTAATATTCCATTGTATATTTGTACCACCACTTTTTAACCACTCATCTATTGATGGGCAGTTGAGTTGCTTCCATATCTAGGCTATTGTAAACAATGCTGCAATGAATATATGGGTACATATATTATTTCAAATTATTGTTTTGTATTTTTGTACATACATCCACACCTGAAATCACTGGGTCAAATGGCAATTCCATTTTAATTTTTGAGGACCCTCCGCACATTTTCCCACAGTAGCTGCATCAGTCTGCATTCCCACCAACAGAACATGAGGGCTCCCTTTTCTCCACATCCTCACCAACACTTGTTATTGGTTTATTTATTGATGATAATCATTCTGACAGATGTGCTTTTAATTTTCATCTTTCTGATGATTAGTGACGTTGACCATCTTTTCATATGTCTCTTGGTATCTGTATGTCTTCTTTGGGGAACTGTCTATTCAGGTTCTCTGCCCATTTTTAAAATTTTATTGGTTTTTTGGTGTTGAGATGTATGAGTTCGTCATGAATTTTTGGATATTAACTCCTTATTGGACCTTTTTGTGAATACATTCTCCCATTCAGTAGATTGTCTTTCTGTTTTGCTGATGGTTTCCTTTGCTGTGCAAAACCTTTTTATTTTGATATAGTTCCATTTGTTTATTTCTTTTTATGTTTCCCTTGCCAGAGGAAATATATCAGAAAAAAACATGCCTAAAGGAAATAACTGAGACTTTACTGCCTATGTTTTCTTTTTTAGGAGTTTTATGGATTTGAGTGTTGTGTTTAAGTCTTTAATCCATTGTGAGTTTATTCTTATATATAGTGTAGGAAGGTTGTTTAGTTTCGTTTTTTGCATGTACCTGTCCATTTTTTCCAACCCCATTTATTGAATAGATTGTCTTTACCTCATTGTATGTTCTTGCTTCTTTTGTCAAATATTAATTAACCATATCAGTGTGGATTTATTTCTGGGCTCTCTATTTTGTTCAATTAATCTACATGTCTGTTTTAATGCCAGTGCCATGCTGTTTTGACTACTATGGATTTGAGTATAGTTTGATATCAGGAAATGTGGTTCCTCTAACTTTTTTCTTCTTTCTCAAGATTGCTGTCGCTATTTAGGGTATTTTATGGTTCCATATAAAGTTTCAGATTATTTGTTCCAGTTCTGTGAAATACACCATTGATATTTAAGTAGGCATTGCATTGAATCTATAGATTTGTTTGGGTAGTACGGACATTTTGACAATGTTAATTCTTCTTATCTGTGACCATGGTATATGCTTCTATTTATTTATATTTTCTTCAATTTCATTCTTCAGTGTCTTATAATTTTCTGAGAACAGTTTTTTTCCCCTCAGTGGTTAAATTTTTCCTAGGTATTTTATTTTTTGGATGCTATTGTAAATGGGATTATTTTCTTAGTTTCTATTTCTGATAGTTCATTAATGGTATATAATGAACTAGCCATATCTAGGCTATTGTAACTGATTTCTGAATATTTATTTTGTATCCTGATATTTTATTGAATTTATTTATCAGTTCTAGTAGTTTTTGGTGGAGTCTTTAGGGTCCTCTATACACAGTATTATGTCATCTGCAAATAATAACCCTGTAACTTGTTCCTTTCCAGTTGGAAATCTTTTATTTATTTTTCTTGTCTGATGGCTGTTCCTAGGACTTCCAGGACTATATTGAATAAAAGGGTGAAAGGGGACATCCTTGGCTTGTTCCTGATCTTAAGGGAAATGCTTTAAGTTTTTTCCCATTGAGTATGCTGTTGGCTGTGGATTTGTCATATGTTTATTATGTTGAGGTATGTTCCCTTTAAACATGCTTTGCTGAGAGTTTTTATCATAATTGGGTGCTGGGTATTGTCAAATATTTTTCTGAATCTATTGATATGATCATGTGATTTTTTATCCTTAATTTTGTTTATGTGGTGTATCACTTTAATTGATTTGTGGATATTGTACCAACCTTGCATCCCAGGAATAAATCATTGTATATGAGCCTTTTAATATATTGCTAGATTCAGTTTGCTAGTATTTTGTTGAGGATTTTGCATCTATGTTCATCAGAGATATTGGCCTGTAATTTTTTGTTAGTGCTTTTTATCTACTTTTGGAATTAAGATTAAGCAGTAAAATTAATATTTTTTTTATTATCTCAGCTTTGGGGAAATTTAGGTGGAGAAGGAGGTTTAGAAGTGTATGAGAAGGTGAATTTCTAACGTAAGTGAGAGAATCTTTTACTTTTTTGTTTCTCAAAGCTGTATGTGGCTTTAGCAAGATATGAGCCAAGTAAAAGCCTTCACTGATAAGTAGGCAAAACAACCTGACAGAGGATAAGTAAGAAAGTTTACTTTTTTCCTCTCACAAAGCTCTCCAGTAGCATTTGCTCTACTATCATGAATGGTCTGACATACTGATGTTTCCCGTACAGAAGTAAGCTTAAGTCCAGAGTTCTTACAAGAGATTTTATTAAATCCTTTATTCCTTTTAGTTCCAGTGAATTGTTTTACTCTAATATGTGACTTTGAATTTTCTTGGCAAAGCAAAGTAGAAAAATACACACTCATCCTGAAGAGAGGAGCATTGCTCCCATTCGTATTGATTTGAGCTTTTTCTCTGTGCGTTCATCAGGACTAAGGTGTTCTGATGTCTGCCCTGCACATGTGAAACTTCATCAAGGAGCAAGGACTGAGAGAGGGCTTCTCAGAAGCCAACCAGAAGCAGGCATTGGCCAGTTATTCTGTTGAACATAGTAAAAATAACAGTCAACCTGTTAGTTAACCCTTACTTGTTATCGGTGCTATAGGATCATCAGCGGACATAATGGTACCTTTTTTCTATAGGAGTTTACCTCTTCATGAGAAGAAAAGCAGTAAACACAAATAAAGATTAGACAATAAGGTAATAATTATATTGGTATTAAATAATAAGTTGTAGTTCACAAAATGTTTTTCTATGCATTATTTCACTTAATTCTCCCACGGATTGGTTGTGGTTTCTAGATAGGCACTAGGCATTGAGTGGGGGACACACTGTCTATAGTGGGTCTCTCAGCTCCATTCTCTCTGAGCTGGTGCCCTGCCTGTCTGTCTGTCTATCACGAAGGTAAGTCTCTCCTCTTTTTGAGCTCTGGGTCATGTTCTTGTCTTACTGCTCTCTCCCTAGCATAGCTCATTCATCTAATGACTTTACATGCCATTGCTATGATAAAGCCCCCACTTTTATGTGTTCATTCCTAACCTCTCATCTGACCTCCAGACTCATATATTTAACTGTATAACTGCCTGTAGATGATGCTTTTAATTAGATGCATTAAAGGAATCTCAGTGTTAAGATACCCAAAATGGAACTCTTGATTTTCTCCTCCTCTCCAACTTTGTCTCACCACATTTGGCTTTCATCCCTCCTAATCTAATCCCCAAAGAAAAAGGACATTACCAACCACTCCTGGGCTCAGACCAAAAATTTAGGAGTTATCTTTGATTTCTGTCCTTCCATCATTTCAAATATCCAGTCTATTGAGCATGATGATTCCACATATGCAACGTTCCTTAAACGGTCTCCTCCTCCTCACCTCCTGTTGCCACCATGCCAGCCCAGGTCATCCTGTCTACGGCCCAGGTCCCTGCAGTGGCCATGTAACCTGTGTCTGCTGCCACTCTGCCCTTCCGCCCGCCACTGACAAGCCAGTCCCCACACAGTATCTAGAGAGATCTTTAAAACACAAAACAGAACAACATAAAACTAACTCGTTTCTTTCCCTTGCTTAAATTTTTTAGTGACTTCTAATTCTACTTAGAAAACTTTTAAACACTTACCCTGTTTTAAAAGCCATGTGGGATCTGGCTCCTGCCCATGTGCTCATTCCAGGCTCCTAGCCCCTCATCACCCCCTGGTTTCCTGACCCTTTCTGGAATCCTGCAAGATCTTTCCCACCTCAAGACTTTCACCCCAGTTCTTTTCTCTTCTTCTCTGGCTCTTCGCCTGGCTGCTTCTCATTCCCCATACTTTGTTTTAAATTTAACCTTTCCTGGCCACTCCCTCTCCTTACTTTTTTCTCTAACATCACACCTTGCTGATTTGCTTTTTAGAACTGCCTTTTGTCTAAAACTATTTAAATCTGGAAGTGGAGTAATTCATGTGTTTCAGGCCAGTTTTCCAAAGTTCCCTGCTTTGAGGTTAGATATTAAGCCATTTACTTGCCTCTTTATATCAATAGCTCCCATAATAGCATCTCCTAAGAATCCAGTATTACCCTGATTTCTAACAAGGCAAACTCGATTTAGCCAAGTCATATGGAGGCAAATTTTCAGTTTGCTAGTCAAGGGCCTTTGCACTTCGCCTAAGCTTCAAGGGCAGTGGCGGTTAATGGGCGGCTGAGCTTCAGAATAAGGAGCAGAGAATGTGTCTGCTGACTGCCTGTGGTCAACGCACTTTGCCCAAGTAAATGCCAGCACTTTCTGTGCCTTTCAGTAAACGATCGCTTGTGTCTCTCTTCTCTCTTTAGTATAATGGAAAGAAATCCCTGCTCACCCTCATGTGGGCACAATACGAAGACTGCTGAAGGCTTTGAGCTAGAAATGCACACTTACTACCACTCTGAGCAACGTCTTCTGGTTTTGTTCCTCCATGATTTAAAAACCCACCAGAGGCAGCTTCTCAGGACGAACATTCTGTATTCCCACTTGCCTTCTTTCCTTGCTCATAACATTGTCCTCCTTGTCAGATGCCCACTTCAGAGGAACCTTCACCGGAGGGAAAATGAACAAGATGAAGAAAGCAAGACATAGCACCAAAGGAGGTGTTTGGGTTGGAGGCCAGGCCAGGCCAGGCCATTGTGAACATTCGCCACTCCTGCCTGTTTTAATCAGCTCCAGTATAGTTCAAGGCCAGCTTCCCTGTGGCTTTCAAATACATGGCAGTACTTGAAAACACTGAAATTTTACACCACCAACCTTGTAATGATGCTCAGTACCTCACACTAATTAAAGCCAGCCAGTAGTAGTCCTATGAACCCTGCATGAAGGAAAAGACACAGTGAATCCAATGCCTGAGAGAGAAGGGGGAGCAGCCAGGAGGGAATTAGAGCGAGGAATCTGAACTCTGCACAAGGAGCTCAATGTCCAATGTTAGCCCCTGTCTTTTCTCTCATCCTTGTAGCTCTTAGGAGATGCTTCTGCCATGGCTTTGCTTCTGTAAGGATAGATGATATGGTTCAGTTGGGAGATGCCATAAAAATAAACATTAAAAAACTTCATTCCATAGGGAAGAAAACCAAGATCTCTGATAGGAGTCCAGTGAAAAACCCAAGCTTTGTTCAGATCATTTTTCACACATCCTGTTATAGAGTGAAGCTTAGCAATGGTCAATGAATTGATAATTCACCTGAGTTATTGACAACCAACTAAAAGTGATTTCTCCCAAGAGAACGGGCTTCTGCTGTGCATGCCATGAAGTTTGCACCAACTCTGCCAATAAATAGAGACAAAGTCATGGTTAATATCTTTCTTGGTTCTTCCCACCTCATCCTACCCATAACTGATCACAATAAATGGTACCATCTTACTTAGTTTCTTAAGTTGAAACCTTATGGGTCTTGGTCTTCTCTCTCTCTTTTATGTCTGTTCACATTAGATCCATCAGAGGTCCTATCCGCATGCCTTCACAATAATCTCCATTCATCCCTTATTCGTCTCAACCACCATCTTAATCCAAGCCAATGCTTTCTCTCCTGGACTATGGACAGGAATCCTGACCAGCCTTTTGCTTCCACTCATGCCTTTCTACCCCAGCCTCCTTGTCGCAGTAGAACAATGCTTTTACTGTACATCAAATCATGCCACACCCCTGCTTAAGGTCTTATGATCGTTTCTCATTGCATTTAGAAGAAATCAAACTTCTCACCCTAGCCTATAAGTCCTTACATGATTCGGCCCAAGCTGATTTTACTGACTTCATCTTGTACCTCTTTCCACTTTGTTCACTGCACTGCAGGCACACCAACCTTCTTCTGTGCCTTGAATATGCCAAGATCATTTCCTCCTGAAGCCTTTTGTGCCATCTGTTCTCTCTGGATGCTCTTTCCCCAGACATTTTCCAGGCTGACATCTCCTCATTATTCAGGACTCACCCTCTCTTTGTCGCAGAGATTTTCACTGAATACCCCTTTGCACATTTCCTGTCATACACAATCATTATCCCGTTATTTTGTTTTATTTTCTTTGTGGCACTTACCACCCTCTGAAATTATTTTATTGTTTCTTAATATTTTTGACTTCACTCTCTAGAATATAAGACATACATGAGCTAAGGCATTGTTTTATTACTCATTTATTCTCAATGCCAGGAACAATCATGGATACATGGAATGGGTTTGCTCAATGAGTAGTTGTTGAGTAAATAAATGAATGAAAAGATGAAGCTCTTCATTAGCATAGCAACTGTCACTTTACACATGTTTACTGTGTGCCAGGCATATTATCTCAATTAATCTTCCCAACAACTAAAAGGTAAACACATTACTATTGTCAATTTTCAGCTTAGAAACTAAGGCCCAGGAAGAATAGAAAATTTCCCCAAGGTTAAGGGTTAATGAAATCAGTCTCTGACTCCAAAGCCTCTGCTCTTCCAGTCTCACATTGTGGTTACATTGGATGATATGGCTCTGTGGGGAATGGGGTACAGCTATTTATTTGTTCTTCTGTTCTGTAGCTATTTAGTAAGTACTGGTTATGTGCAAGGCACTATAGCACGTGTTGTGAATATCACAATGAACAAGACAAAATTCTTGCTTTCATGTATCTTGTACTTCTAAAATTATTTAGTTAATGCTTGTGAGAGTTATCTGGATTGTATTGGTCTGCTAGAGTTGCCGTAATAAAATATCACAGACTGGGTAGTGCAAACAACAGAAATTTATTTTCTCACAATTCTGGAGGCTGGAAGTCAAGATCGAGGCTGGCAAGGTTGGATCACTCTGAGCCCTCCCTTCTTGGCTTGCAGATGGCTGCCCATTGCTGTGTCCTTACATGACTTTATCTCAGTGCTCCCATATCCCTCTTCCTCTTCTTATTAGAACACCAGTCATAGTGGATTGGGGTCATACTGTTATGACTTCATTAATTTTAATTACCTTTTTAAAGGCCTTATCTCCAAATACAGTTATATTGAGGATTGGACCTTCAACATACGAATTTTGGGAAAATGCAATTCTGTCCATAGGACTGATCATCTGAAAAGAAGAATTCTTTATTTAAAACATGAATAAAAACCTGAATTGTCAACTGGATTAATATTAGTATTATATAAGTCTTAGATTAAACTCATTTATACTAGTGTGTATGCCTACATTAATTCAAAGTCCAAGACTACATTTTATAAAGAGGTTCTGAATCGTTTTTTTCTAGGAGGGAAAGACCTAAAGAAATCTTATTGTAAACAAGAAGGGTACTAGCACACCTGATGGTGACGATAGCATGGGATGGTCGGAGAGGGACAGTTTATCTTGATCACAGCCAAGGCTAAATCTGCCTCCACCTCTGCATAAGTGAGTGAGAGACTTATGTATATAATACATTTCATACCATATCTTCTCATGGCAAAGTGTATATAGAAGGTTCTGAAAGGATAGTCACTGAAGGTATAAGGTATGTTCCAACTAGACTTGAATAATCTCTCGCAAATGATTTTGCAGAACAGACTCAACTGTATTTACGACCCTTTGCCTGGAATACTGGCATGGATTATTAACACTGATGGAGGGGTTCAATGGCCCAAATACTTAAAAAATAGGATATAAACAAGCACATCTTTATTTTTGGTTTTGAAAAGTTATTTCTGACCCTTTCCCTGCAGTAAAAAAAAAATTTTTTCTTACCACTTAATCAATATAAGACCACAAAAGCAGTAAGGTGCAAGGCAGAGCATATCCACAGAAGTTAGCATAGAGGCCCCAAGAGCATAATGCTCAAGGAATGTTAGCTTTTGGGAAGCCCTATTCAACAACTTACAAAAGAAAAAATGTGTGTGTATATTATATACGTATGTTGCATTGTTATTAGAGAAACAGCATGAGTAGTGGGAAAAAGTGAGTATAAACTTGACTGGATTCTGGTCCAAATACTGCCCCTAAGTAACTATGAGAGTAATAGATGCAGAGACGCGGAAACAGGCAACAGGCTGAGGTATTTCGGAGGGATGGGGGCAGTTAACCAGAGAATTTATATGCACATATGCAAGTCCAAGGACAGAGAGTAGTTTGGGGAAGGCCTGGGGAGGCGGGGAGGGGAAAGGGTTAGTGGGGAAAGATGGGATATCTGTAATACTTTTAACAATAAAGATAAATTTTTAATAAAGAAGAAGAAGCAGTCCTTCCAGCCTCTGCCCCAAAGCCCTGGGTCTCGGTTTCCTCATATGTAAAATGAAACAATAAGGCTGGTTCCAAGTTTTCTCTACAGTGTCCTGTTTTATGGTGATGGGTGATGATTACCAGTTAAATATTACTTAGAGTTGCCAGATTTAACAAATAAAATTACAGGTTTCCAGTATTTTATGTCAGCTCTCATATTAGAAGATGCACTGAGAGGTCCCTGAAGAATACAGAGTTATCATGAAGAATCTATAGTGTGCATAATCTGCTGGTATTTCACAGAGACCTGTATTCTTATGTTACTATTTGAAACTTGCAGCATTTCAGGTTGGTTTTGGATGAATGGAAAATGCTTCTCTCCTTACTGGTGTAGCCCAGGACACACAGCTAAGGGGAAGCTGGGTGGCTGAGCAGAGCAGAAGTGATGGTCATTATCTCCCTCTGCCCACTAATGGTTTCCTAATGGACAGGAAGGAACCTGCTGGCTACACTTCCCTTGCAAAGTTCTGCTGTCCTTGAGAAAGCAGGCAAATTCTTGCTATGCCTCTGCCCTTCATACTAAGCCTCACATTGGCATTCTGGAAGAGTTTACATTGATAACCATGTACTTTCATGGAAGAAAATTCATACACCAGGTTTTCTTGGATGTTGAACCAAATTCAACCCCAGCCTGGCTACTTTCTTACAGGATGGAGAAGAAAAGTGTTTGTGGGTTAGGGAAAACTATCTTTTTAAAGATCTTTAGAAATAATCTGTTTTGCAAAAAAAAATCTTTATTGAAACCAGCAATATATTTGTTCCAGTACCAGGACAGTGTGTCCTTGCAGCATTTTCAGAACTGACTTCCTAGAGCTCAGTCAGCACAATAGGTACATGAGCCAGGCAGGTCACCCAGTCCACAGCAAAGGAAGTGTGAGCAGCATACAGCAAAAAGAGGTATGTGGGTTGTGGGTTTGGGGGTCATAAATACAGGTTAGGTGCTTCATACCAATTGCTTCTATCCTTTGACACATTTCTATTCTGAAGTTAAATAGGTTTAATTACACAGCTTTTCCCCCTAATCTTGGCTTCTTTTTGACATTACATAAGATATTTTAGGAACAGAGAAAGGTTAATGGGCCTATGATCAGGCCTAGAATTAACTTCCTTAATTAAGCTTCCAGAAGACATCTTTTCATTTCTTTTAATGACCTATCTTAGTTAAACAAGACCCAAAGCTCCTACAGTTCTGTGCAGATCTTGCTTGTATAGGACCTTCACAGTCCATCACATGACCAGAGCTTTGTTTCAGATGATATTCCTGACTCAAGCAACTGCTGTTATTAATAGAAGGACCAAAACTGAGAGGCAATGAGAAGAAAAATCTGATCAATGTTGTGACTTAGAAAAATTCTCCTTGTGAATTTGTCATTTAGGCATCAATTTATTTAATAGAGTAAATAAATATATCTCTCCTCAATTTATGTTCATTATATACTTGTAAATTAAATGAAAATTTGAATGTACCAGATAGTAAATGGACAATCAAAACCCTTATCACGAATCTTTTCTAAGACTCACATTAATACTCTTAACTTTTCTCTCATTATTTAAGAATTTTTAATTTATGTGTCTCTTAGGTGAGGACCAGCTGTATAGTAATTTCTCCCTGCTTTCTTCAAATTTGATCTCTTTAAGGGGCAGTCATCATTGACTAAATTTTGCAGAGCCCATTTCAACATGACCAGAATTCTACATTTAAGGGCACTCCTGTAGTCCTGATTCTTTGAATTTAGTTTATCCATATCTTATTTCTGTTCTCTGATATTATTGGAACCGAATATGTATACTATTAGTTTGTTCATGCTCTTCTAAGATGATAATTCTAGTACTATTTCCTAATCAATATGTATCAGAATCTCTTTGCTTAATATAAATGCATATAAATACCGAGGCCATAGCTAGCAGGTTCTGATTTAGAGATACGGAGTAGCAAAATAAAATCTAGCTTGTTTTTCCAAGTTCCCCGGAGGATGTTTATAGGCACCCCTATGTATGTGTGTCTGGAAATGCAGTCACTTTAGAACTCCAACCAAGGCAGGAGATGGCACCCTTTCTGTTGTCTCCAAGTCTTCTCATCTAGCTGGCCATAAAACTGTCTGAAAGGGGAATTGTTGCTCAACAGCTTCTGTGACATTGACCTCAGTACTGAGCAGGAAACAGAGCTGTTGTTATCTGAACTATGCAAATGGGAGAGGAAATGAATGTGCAGTCCATTGAAAAGGCTTGCTAGGGACAAAACCCTGAATTTGTTCCACCTGCTTTTACAAATTCTCTCTCCCAGGTAATACAGCAGCAATGTTTTATTTTTTACTGTGTGTAGATACTTTAGTTTTTGTATGGACACCTTGTGTTTTGTTCCAAAAGAGTTTGGGAGCCTGAATAGGTATCTAAGAGAATGCCTGCAAAATAATGCATTCTTTTTTAAAAATATTTTTCAATTGCAATTACATTGAATATTATTATGTATTAGTTTCAGGTGTACAGCAGAGTGGTTAGACAACCGTGTATCAGTGATCCCCCTGATATTTCCAGTACCCACCTGGCACCATACTTAGTTATTACAATATTATTGACTACATCCCATATGCTGTACTTTACCTCCCCATGACTCTTTTGTAACTATGAATCTGTACTTCTCAATCTTTTCACCTTTTTCACCCAGTTCCCAACCGACCTCCCCTCTGGCAGCCATCAGTCTGTTTTCTGTATCTATGAGTCCGTTTCTGTGCTGTTTGCTCATTTATAATGTTCTTTAAATTCCACATATAAGTTAAATCATATGGCATTTGTCTTTCTCTGACTTATTTTACTTAGTATAATACTCTCTAGCTTCTTCCACACTGTCAAAAAGTAAGATTTCCTTATTTTTTTATGGCCGAGTAATATGCCATTGTGTAAATATGCCTTCTTAATAGTCTCGATGTGGCTTCCTCTTGGTTATGAGACTTCTGTTCAGCTGGTCTTCAGTTGATTATTTAGATTGATTTTTCTATATTTTAGTTGTAATTATAGTTTGGTCCTGGAAGGAGATGAGTGTAACTTCCACTTACTCTGCAACCATCTTGGATCTCCCCTCAAAATGATGCATTTTTAAAATCAAACTTTGTCTTTCCCCTTTTCTTAGTTCTGATATTATATAGAGTGAATGCCTGTCATCACTTAGTGTTTTGTTCATATTACATACCCTGAGTTTAATTCTATCAGAATTAATTATTTGTATTAAAAAAGTAGAAAATAAATGCCCTTATGGCTGTTTTTGCCCTCTTCTTCAGAACAGTGATGGAGTGAGCAGATGAATCTGTAATAGGATGGCTGGACCAGAAGGTGGCAATGGGCACATGGCATAGGAACAAAGGGTATGCAGATCCAACTTCAAAGTTCAGAGCATAATATCTGAAGGGTAAGGCAACTCTA
This sequence comes from Miniopterus schreibersii, assembly GCF_964146895.1. NCBI lineage: Eukaryota > Metazoa > Chordata > Mammalia > Chiroptera > Miniopteridae > Miniopterus > Miniopterus schreibersii. The sequence goes on along the minus strand of NC_138122.1, from coordinate 2,002,948 downwards.
ACAAGTCAGAATCATGAAATCTACAGTAATTGGACAAAACATGATCAGGAGAAATCAAAAAGTAAGCAGCATATGGAAACATTTCTGTATTTTTGTTTCCTTCATCTGTAAAATGTGATAATTCACATCAGTAATAGGTTTATTGTAAAGATTAAACTTGTTGATACATATAGTGTACTCAGAATGGTGCCTTACACATGGTAAGGTTGTATTAATGTGTGAAATCACATTATTGATATTGTTTTCACCAGCAGAAACTGTACCATAAGGTAGGCTCAGGGCCTTAGGAGCAGAAAAATGGGATGCAATATGGAAGACAAGGTACAGGTGCAGCTTGACCTTTGAGCAACAGAGCTGAGCTGGGGCCCTTGAAATCTTTTTGCTCAAGGTCCAAATTGATCTTAGAGACCAAATGAGCTGAGTTTGAAATAGAAGGTCCTGTGAACCCTAATGTGGGGAAACAGGAGAGCAGAGGTTGAGACCTAATTTCTAGAACAATTTATTTTATTTTTTTTGGTTGGCCTTACCTCTTGTCCCTCTCCCTTTCTGACAACACCATTAAGTCCCACAAGTAAGAGTGCTATCTGGGAGAGTGACTGGTGTCCATGTTTACTGTGTTAGACTGAAAGACCCTAGAAGTCAGAGCTTGATTGTGTCTTAGGCTATAATTCTGCTGATCATTAGAAGTGACAGGTGATCAGGTGTTTAATAAATGATTTGAGATAGGTCACTTCCCTTTAGGGTAGTGGCAGAACTAACATGAGTAATTTTCACTATTAACATCAATTGTCTTTAATATTCATCATTGGGGAATCTCAAAGATTAATCAACTGAAAATGTTTCCACTAGATCTGTGGTTGCTGTGTGTTTTTCACTGTTCCCAGGGATAACATGATAGCTATTTTACAGAGTGACTATATTCATGTAATTATTTAATTCATCAAACATTAATTGAGTACCCACTCTCTGTTGGCAATAGTACTTGATACTCAAGATGCAAAAGACAAATGTGACATGGTTCCTGGCTCAATGTCCTCAAAGACTAATGCAAGGAAAAGACAAGTGGACAAGCACTACAGTTCAGTGAAGGTGCTGCTGGTAGAGTGCCATCAGGGGCCTTGGTGACAGAGTAACGATCAAGAAGATTCACAGAGGTGATAAAAGAAAAAAGAGAAAAAGGAAGAAAATGGGAGAAACAGGATTGGACAGGTTAAAAGAGACAACTTCACCAAGGACATTACATGAAAATTTTGAAACTTGCCTTTATTGAAAATCATTAAAGGACTTTAAACAAGAAGGTATTATCAGATTTGTCTTTGAGAATGTTCTTTCTGATGACAGTTTGGAGAATACAATAGAGGATAGCAAAATATTACACAAGAAGACCAAGTGTACAGTTGAGAGGCCACTCTAATGTCCTTTATAGATCATAAGGACCTGAGCTAACAGGAGGCAGTGGATAGAAAGGAGGACTCAGATTAAAAAATCATTTAGGAGGTAAAATCTAAAGGATCTGGTAGCCAACTAGATGTTCAGAAATGGAGAGGTACGTTAATGCCAAATTATATTTACTATTGGTTTTCACAATCCACAATGTATATTCCTCCTTCAAATTCTTACTGGTGATCCAAAGAACATTCTGCTCCAGCAGCCCTAAGAGAAAAACTGGAAGTGATAAACCTGCTGGAGCAAATTAAAACACACACACACACACACACACACACACACATGCACACAAATTTTAAGTAAGTTTTGAATTTAATTGTGGTCTTTTATTTCTCCATTTAAATGTGCAGAAAACTCAAAGTGGTTCACTAAAATTTTATAGATGAAGCTAAGGGTGAAGCCAAAGAATCATGGTTTTAATCTCTAGAGCACTGCTTCTCACATTTCCTGCGTATTTTATGGGGGTCTTGCTAACATGCAGATTCCGTGGGACTGGGATGAGGATTGGTGTTCTGCCTGTTCAACAAAACTCCCAGGTGATGCCCATGCCCTTGATCATGATTTGAATAATGAATCTCTAGATTGTTTCACAAAAAGGGAAATACAACTTGTTAGTGCAAAAAAATGACCACAATCAGACTGCAGCAAAGGGGAAAACAGCATATGTCTCAGCTTATGCTATTGCTGCTGCTGCTGCTGGGTCTGCTTCAGTTCTCTCGGATGTTTTCTGTGTGGGCCTCTTGGGAATGGTGTCTGTCCCAAGAAGAGAGCTGGTAAAGTCATAAACAGTCGCTTATAGTCTGAGCCAGTAGTTTGTCCTAGTTGTCCACAAAGAGCCACAAAGGATTTTCCCATAATGTTGCTACTGGCATGTCTCAGGGAAGTAATCAAATCCTGACTGAAACCTGAAAATAACTCCAACCCACTGGGCCCCAGACAGTCCCACTCACCCCAAATGGGATAGAGTATGTTTTGTTAAACTTGCTATGGAGTTGAGGAATATTTTGAGTTAAGAGTTATAAAAAGCTCTTGGTTGCAATTGCAATATTTATCTACCTGTCACCAGAAACAAACAAGACTAGAAAACTGTAAACTGGCTTCTTCTTACCTTATGAGTCAACATTCATGCTTTCTGGCCTCTACTTACTGACCACATAATGCTTAAATTACAGTTTGTTTATATATGTCAGCTTTTTAATTATGAGAGTATAAGTGCTAGGGACCAGGACCAGATGCCAAGGCTGGCACTGCCTGTGGGAGACTGGCATTGACACATGGCCTTGAGTGGCTCAGATTCAACCTGGCCTACTCTGTTTGTCTGGAATGGAGGGCACATTTTGCTGTAGGGAGATTGCAGTAGGCTCTGAAATTGAGAGGAGTCTGGTATGAGAGAAAGTGCTGTCTTGGGAATCAGGAAACTTGTTTCAGCTCAGCAATAAGTGGTTATATGATTTTAGATGAAGCATTTGAATTTCTTGGGACCTTTCTCTCTGAGAAAGGAGGAGGTAGGCTAAGTCAGTGGTTATCCAACTGTTCTCTGCAGAGCCCTATAGTCTTCACAGATGTGCCAAAAGAATCAGTCAGGAAATCCTTTCCAACTCTGGGTCATGTGAGTTGGTAGGTCCCCAATATGTGCATGCCCTTGATTCCAGTGCCATAGTAACCTTTTTCCAGTCCATAGAAGTACTCCCATTTGCGAGGCCATCCATTTAGATTTGGGACTTTCTACGAGAGTCCTTTTTCTACTCAACACTGATAAAGAATATGAATCATCCAAAAAAAATAATTCTAATGTTTCAGGAATCTTATGATCATGAATTACACACATGAAAAATATGTAGAAAAAAACATATTAACTATACAAACATGACAGCAACTATTGTACCTCCAGTGTATGCCATATCTTAAGAAAATTGATTGATTTCTGAAAAATCAACTGCTGGATTAATTTTAGTAAACCAAACAAGAACTAACCTACTTTTTAAAAAAAATGCATTTATTTTGGTTCTTGGACCATGATCTGGAGTTAATAGCTTGTGCAACTACTAGACTTGTCTTTATCTCAAAATATTTCTTAGCAATTCACTTAAAAGTGGTTTACCTGGTTTTTGTCTCCATTGTATGTGTGTATGTGTTAAAATTATTCCTGTAGACTGTACTAACAGGATTGTTACTATACTGTTATTTCTCTAACCCTGACTTTCCCAGGGCAAAGTTTCCTTGAGCAGGATATACAGGCATACAAGTGCTGATGTGCCTAGGTGCAAAGGTCAAACAAAGAGGTTATTTATAGACAACTGTACACACAACAGAGCATTTCACAAAGGGTTTCCCTTTATGACACTGACAACAGTGCCTTGAAAGCAGCAGGCATACTTGTTGGATGACTGAATGACCATTCATTCATTTAATCATTCCATAGAGTTGATCCCATTGCAAAGCTTTGTATGAATTATTGTTTTCTTACTTGGAGAACTGAAATAAAGCTATGCTTCTCCTAATAACTATACTTTCATCTTGATTCACTCAGCCAGCTGGGGTTTCATATTTACTAGGCTTTGCCGATCAGTCTTCTTTTGGCAGAGGCTATACACAGTTATCCTACTTCTCTGTATCCTCAATAAGATTTTCTTCTTTGGCTCTTCCCCTTGACCATAGAAGGATCATTCAACACAGAGGCTACTGACAAAAAGGAACGTTTTCGTTGTGAATAGGGTTAAGTCATGACTGGTTAACAGAAGCTTGATTCTCAAAATTACAGTGAAATCTAGAAAATTTTCATCACACTGAATATGGTTCTTTATTGGATTATGTCACAATATACAAGTAAACAAATTTTGAAATTGTTTTGATTTCTTTTCATTTTATAAGTAAATGCCTGGTTGAAATTTGACATTTGAAGTTTGACTAATTGATTTCAGCTTCCCATGAGCTTAAGAACATCTTCAGAAAACAGCTTCATGTTCCTACCTTCCAGGAGATAGGGAATTATAAAGGATAGTATATGAGAAAGGTGACTAATAAACTATAAATATTATGAGATTATAAACTCTAAAAAATTCATTCTGGGACATAAAGAGTGAATGGGTCCAATTCATTTAGCTAAGAAAAATATAGGTAACATAGCATGAGACAGCAGTGAAGACATATTGGGCAAAGGGGGCAGAAGACTGGACTCTAAATCTCCTTGCTTGACCTTGAACCTCTTTGGAGCTTAGTATGCCCATCTGTAGACTAAAGACAGGATTATCTTCCTCTCACTTTTCAATGATCTTTGGAGGTTTATCAAGATAATAATGATGATAGCATTATAGAGGATGGGATAAAAGTAGATTTACAGTTGTTTGTATGAGAAATAATACAATAATTAATAAATAATAATACAAGAATAAACTCTCAGCTGTAAACCTACTTTTGCTCACCATGTAATCCTAAAAGTCTTACAGATATGTAATGGCTCTTCATGATATGGCCATGGCAGAAGCACAGGCATTGAAACCACACAGACCATTGTTCAAATCTCAAACTCTGCCATTTCTTATGATGCCCTGAGAAAGGCACTGAACTTTTCTGAACCACAAAATTATGGCTTCCTTTAAAATGGAGATAATAGTGTATTGGGGTAAAAATGTAATTTAAATATGTGAAATACCATACCTTACACAGTAGATATATATGGCCTTCATCATCATAAGTAAGAAATAAAAGTCTATTTCCTAAGCCTTCATTTATTTACTCAACAGATATATTGAGTGTTTACTATGTACATTGGAAATTAGATTTAATGTCTAATTACTTTTTAATGTCAGCTTATGATGCCAGTGGAGACAAATGACATCATTTTAATGCATATTAAGGGAATTTTCTGTCCTTAAGTGAAAAGTTAAATTTCATAGCTGACCATTACATTGTGTACAAATTGGTTTTGTTGGCTGTTTTGTTTGTTTTTAAACTTATGCAATAAATCACTCCTTAAAGGAAAAACCCATGTTAACTCTGCCTTTCAGTGTGTAGGAATAGTGTATAGACTTTAGATTTTATTCTAGAGGAGATGGTGCCATTTGAAAACATTGAGCATAGGAGTTTCATGAACTGACTATATATGGAGGAGATATGGTTATGGGGCAAAGGTGAAGCAGGGATACCTTTGAATGGTCTTTGCAATAATAAAGAGGAAACGTGGTGTGGTAGTATTTGGTCTTGAATGGCCATGGTGGGAAGTGGTGATAAATGACCAGATTCTGGATCTGATTTGAAGGTAGAATGACAGAATTTGCAAGTGGGTTGCAGTGTGGTGTGAACAAAAGAGAAGAGTCAAGTCTGAGTGCAGGAACTTTGGATTGAACCTGGAAAGAATGATGTGGCCATGCACTGGAATGAAGGAAACTGGGAGCATGTGGAAATTTTCTGAGGGGAAGATCAATGATACAGTTTTACACAATGTAAGTTTGAGATGTATATTAGATACTCAAGCGAAGATGCAGAGTTGACAATTGGATAGTTAAATCTAGATGTCAGGGGAAATGTTGAAGCAGGAGATAGAAATGTGAGAACCATCGGGGTATAGCTTGTATTCAATGCCACTGTATTGGAATAGATGGCCAGAAAGTGAATGTAGAGAGGAAAGAAGGTAAGTTCCCCAGATTGAGCACTTCCATGTGTAGAGGTCAAGAAAATAAGGAGAGACCAGCAAAGGAAAACAAAGGTAAGCTGATAGGAAAGAGAACTGAGAGAGAGATGGGTGTCTCAGAGACACGAAAGAAGGTAAAACAGTGAATATATTTTAAAGAGAAGTGGTCAACTGTGTCAAACACTGCTGATAAGCAAAACAACATGAGAACTAAGAATTTATTTTTAGATTTGACAAAATAAAGGTTCATTGATAACCCTGAGAAAAGCTGTGATGCTGGAAAGATCGGAAAGGTAACCTGATTGGAATGTGTTCAAAAGAAAACAGGAAGAGAAATAGAAGCAATGAGAATAGACAAGTCTTTCAAGGGTTTTGCTCTAAAGGAGAGGAAAGTAATTAAAGGGGGAAGACTCAAAGAAAATGTAGGGCCTAATATTAACAAATGTGTCCCAGGCACTGACAGATCAGAATGGATGCCGAATATAGAACTGGAGCAGAGTCTTGAGGGTCTTGCTGATCCAGACTTTAACTTTCATTTGCTGGATTAGGAAATGTCCAGGAGGTCTCAGGGGAGAGGTTGGGTTGAAAAAAGTGGAGGGAGGTACTTGGGAAGCTCAGGGTTGTGAGTTCTTGCCAACAGGTTCACAAAGTGTTTGAATATTTTAAAAACCAGCATGCTAGTACCAGTGTGTTTCAGCCTTGGATCCATAAGGAGGTTTTTTTGTTTTTTCCTTTATTATCTTTATTTTTTAAGATAAGGATATTGCAGCATATTTTTCTGACAATAAAAATGACTAGAAGAGAGGGAATATTTTAAAATTTGATGTTGTTAAAGAACAAGATAAGAATTATAGGGGATCCTTGCGTTAGTGAGTGGGGATGGGGTTAGTGCATAAATGAAAGTGTTGGTTTAGATGGAAACACAATCTCTTTGTTCCTTATAAAAGGAAGGAGTGCAGGATAGACATAGGTTAGCTGCTAAAGGTGGTAGAGGGCATATGCAATTTCTTTCCTGCCTGCTTCTATATTCTCTGTGAAAGAGGATACTAATTAAAACCTCAAATTTTTTCTTCCACAGGATTACTATGCAACCACATTTTATCTGAGATCTATGTAGAATTCTGGGAAGTCCTGGTCATTAGACCAATTTTTGATTCATAATCTGTGTCTCCCTCCAAGGTACATCCAACTGTGGAACTTTGGTCTCATCCCATTTTGTGAATGATGGTCAGAGCCAGTTCCTTTTAGGACCAGTTTGTTTAGAATATGATGAACCTTGACCCTCTTATGCCCTGCTTTGATATAGAGTGACCCACAAGGGAAACGAGTCCTGCCTGGCACAGTGATGTATCCATCATAGATACTGGGCTTTCAGACAGAACCTGACTCACAATAGGTGTTCAATGAATATTTGTGTGTTATTATAGGAAGGGAGGGAGGGAGGGAGGGAGGGAGGGAGGGAGGGAGGGAGGGAGGGAGGGAGGGAGGGAGGGAGGGAAGTAGGGAGGAAGGAAGGAAGGAAGGAAGGAAGGAAGGAAGGAAGGAAGGAAGGAAGGAAGGAAGGTGTACATAGAAGGGTCACCAATAATCTGGCCTAATTACGTACATTTCTGCTCAGAAGATTTACATCTTGTTTATAAGGAATTCTTTTGCATGTTTGGCATTCCAACATTTTTGCCTAGACTAACAAATATATTCAAAGTGGCCAAAGATGACAGCATTTGTATGCTTGCCTCTCTCTCTACCTTTGAGGTTAATACGATGCTGAGTGCCAAGGCACAGACAGGGAGGAATTTAATGCAAATTTATCCAGGGGTCTAGTGTCACTTAACAAAATATTGATTAGATGTCTGATTTGTTTTCCCCTGACAGTGGGCTAAGGAATAAACCAATGAGGTGGGCTGGACTCCAGCTCGTCATGGTCATTCGATGAAGCCAGACAACCAATGAGGAGTAGCTGTCTTTTGATTGGGTGAAAGGCTAGCGAGGGGGAAACCATCTTAGCAACAGCAGCAGAAAATACTGTGCACACCCTTGCAGGCATGCAGGAGCAGGCTTCACGCTTACACCTGCTGCAGTCAACCATTACTGATTGCGTCTCTTCGGGCTTTTGTTTGGCCACAGTTCCAGTTCCAAAGGACCAGTTTCTGTTCACAGATCACACTGCTTACCTGGTCAGTCAGCCCATAATCCCTTTTTAATTGAATGAAGGGGCAACATTCTTCTCTCTTTCTCCTTCGACACACACTAAGAGCAAACTTTGATCTGCAGGTAAAGGGCACAGGCTTTGTCTTTGAAATGTACTGTTTGCTTCCTTGTAGGGAGCTGGCCCCCCCCCACTCTCCCCGACCAGCATGCACGTGGGGAAGGAGGTGAGGTGTGGAGGGCAGGCCCACCGCCGGACTGCTGTTCCTTTTGCTTCCTGTAAGAAAGCAAACAAATTGATTTCATCAGGCTAGCCCAGGCTCCGTGCCAGTGTTGTTTTCTCCTGGGCTTCCCTCTCCCTGTCACACCCGGGCTCAGGGCAGCTTTCCCATTTTCAGCATGACGTTGGGCAATGCCTTTCTCAGCCCCTGGGCTCCAAACCTTTAACTCCCTTTTTGAAAGGCTCACCTCCTCTGCTCCCCACCATGTTTTCCTGTTTCCTGGGCGGCTGCACTTATTCCCCAGGTGCCAGGGCATGGCGGCTGCCTGTCAATCCGTGGTTTCTCAAAAGTCGTAGCTGCCATGGCTTCCTTGCCTCATTTCTATACCCTCCCACCCCATATGCTGACTTGGAGTCTGTTTGGAAGTGACTGGTGGTGGCAAGTAACTGGGGCGGGGGGGGCATATTGTTCCTCAACACTCTTCTTTCTTCCATGATCTTTGCTACTACGCTCTGCCAGCCGGTTTCAACAGGAGCCTTTGACTCAAATGCATCAGTCCATGGATTGATTGTCCAGCCCTGTTCATGGCTCTCACTCATGCTTCCTGAAGACAGTCAGAATTATGCCTGGGCAGGAAAGCCTATCAGTTAGGACAACCTTCACCCTAAGAGGCAGATGGCTATATTTCATACTAGAATAAAGGAAATTGAGATGATATCATAGAAATTTTCCAGTCAAAGCAGGAGTATTGTAAAGGAAATGGTAGCCAGCTCTTGTCTGTTTTCTTACCTACAAAACACAGGGAAATGGCATGACATAGAAGTAAGAGAATTAAAATAGACAAGAAGAACATGTTTCTGAATATCAAGGTTACCAGAACCTGGGCTGCATTACCAAGTGACCATCTGGAATCCTTCTTGGTTGGGTAGAATTCTCGCCCCTGGTGTTCCACTTGGGTGCCTCTCTCACAGATGCCAGGCAATGGGCAGGATGACCTGCAGGGCAGCATGTGGGTTTTGGAGTCAGATAGGTTCAGACTTAGGTTGTGGCTTTGCTGCAAATTTAGGTGTTAGCAAATTTCTTAACTTCTCTGGGCCTTTTAAAATATCTGTAAAATGGAAGTCAGAATATCAAACATATAGGTTTAAATAAAATCATATGAGTAAAATACTTAGCTTAGGGTTTGCCATGTAATAAGCATTCAAAAATGTTAAATCTTCCTCCCAATTCTGGAATTCTCAGAGCTTCATTTTATCAATAGACTTATGAGCACAGTATTGTTAATCGAGAGAGAGAGAGAGAGAGAGGAGAGAACTCACAGGCAGGAACAACACTGTGGTGATTGCCAAGGTGAGAGGGTGGTGGAGGGTAGGAGGAGGTTATGGGGGGACAATAGTGATGGAAGGAGACTTCACTTGCGGTGGTGAACACACAATACAGTGCACAGATGATGTGTTGTGGAATTGTACACATGAAACCTATATATAATTTTGTTAACCAATAAATTCAATAAAAAGGAAAAATAAAAACTATAAGATCTAAAAAAGTTTTTTAAAGTTAAAAAGTAAAATACAAATGAGCATCTACGAAGACCTTAGCATTGTGAGGTCTACATATGGTTTCTGCCCATGAAAATTTACCAACAAGTTATATACCAGGGAGCAACTAAGGCAAGGCAAAATTAACGCTCATTATATAGAGCCAGAATGTATATAAGTGGGATATCTAACTGGTTAGAATCATCCAAGAGAACAATACAAGGAAGTTGAGACTTGATTCAGGCTTTAAAGAATGGCAAGGATTTGGATAGCTTAAGGGATGGAGGTAGGGAGAGGGAGCATCCTTCCGGATTGAGGTACTAGTGTTGGCAAACTCTTAGGAGAAGAAATGAGTGTGATTGTTGAAGTCTGAAAAGAAGAGAGTGATTGCAGGGGAGAGAAACTCTGAATGTACATTGGTAAAGAACTCAGGCACTAGAGTTAGGCCTATCTTGGTTCCTGTTAAGAAACTGCCATTTAATGTCTTTGTGACTCTGTTTTCTTTGCTGTAAAATGAGCATAATATTAGTGAGGATTCAATGGTACTGAAAGCAAATAAAATGTTTCAGGTAAGTCTGACTGCAAAAACCATGCTTTACCTAACACATACACTGTTTTCATAAGAGGATGGATAATAAAATATTTTAAATGTGAAAAATAAATGGATAAAAGATACAACTATGAATAATGACTGGACTGAATCAATATTATGTTGCTTAAGAATTCCATGACCATGGCCTTTGGTGTCCTCCCTTCAGACAGTTGCTTATACCCACTTCTTCCTCTGTGGATTGTGATCCAGCACAGAAGTATTTTCCCTTTTTTCTCCCCATTTGCATGCTTATATTAGACATGGGTTTGGTTAGACCTGCATCTGTTGAGAGGGTTAGCCAATAATAAAAGCCCTATAGGCACTAATGCAGTCTGGTTTTGGGACTGGGTCTAGCAAATGAGGTCTAGGTCAGGAAGCTATTAACTGTAGAGTCAGAGAATATATTCAGCTGTCATCACTCTGTAATAATAGCCTGGTGGCACTTGCATTCTACCCCATTGTAAGCAGGGGAGCACCATCTTTCCCCTGCACTGGGTTCTCCCACAGAACAGCACAAGCACCTCCTCCCTGATCCCACGTGTCTGGGGTTACTCAGGAACAGATACAATACATAATCTCTCTCCAACCCTACATTTAGTAATGACAAGTTGGTGAGTATTTATACCATGGAAATCTGAAAATGCTACAAATCAGGACTTTTTCCTCCCTGGAGAGCGATGTGTTACATATAGACCATCATACTACTGGAAAAGAGAAAGGGTACATTTCCAGCTGGTGATCCCTGAGGTTAACATTGTGAAGTAGGTACTCCAGATTTTGTCATTTATTTTCCATTGTATTAAATTCACTTCTTCCATTGCTTATATAGAACGGAAAATTGAGAAACAATATGAGATCATTTTAAGAGGCTGCTCAGCTGGACAAACACATAAATTCAAATCCCTACTCCTTAATTACTTGACCTTGTTTACTTAACTGTTCTAAGCCTTGGTTTTCTCATCTGTAAAATGGGGCTAATAATAGTATCAACTTAAAGTTACCATGAACATTCAATGAAATATTTCATATAAAGCACTTAGTGTAGTACCAGGCATGAAACAATCATTCAATAAGTGTAAGCTGTCTTATTAGTCAGTATTTATAATTCTGGTTGGGGGACATAATAAAAAAATTTGTTCAAGTGTAAACTAACCACTGAGACAGCATGACAGGACCTGAGAGTATTATGTTAAATCCAAATAAACTGAGGCACAAAATAGATCCAGAGATATGGAAGCATGGAACAGACTAAGGCGTCTCAGAGGGAAGGCGGGCGTAGGGAGTGTGTGTAGGGGGTTAACATAAGAACTTATATGTATGTATGTATAACCCGTGGGTGCAGACAATAGTGCGGTGAGGGCCTGGGGGGAGAGGGAAGGGTTAATGGGAGGTATCTGTAATAACTTTCAGCAATAAAGACACATTTTTTAAAAAAGGAAACAAAGTATAGGCTAGCCATGTTCTATCAGACTTGTCATGAATGTGGAAGTTTAATAAGGACATTATTTGACCCTGTTCTGTACACCATGCAAGAGTTTATTACTCTGGTGTTTTAGCAGCACAGTCCACAGTCTTTCAAATGGACACAGTACACAAATTACATATTCAGCACATTATAGTAGTATGCAAATAAAGCATCAACATATTTGCACCTTCATCAGCACAAAACATTTATTTTGTGCCTATTTTCCATGGGCACATCAGAATAAAATGATTTTTGACAAGTACAGTTTCTACCCTTTTGGAGTTTATGGTCTAAAAGAGATCATACTAAAATCTGTCTTATATGTAAACAGATGAGAGAGAGGGGCAGGGGTATTCTGAAGGAAGAATAAAAATGTTTGTCCCAAGAGTGAATTTATGGAAAATGAAGCAATTTACCACATGGTGAGAGAGAAATTAATTTTAGGTGAGTATGAGTTAGCCATTTAGGAATCTTTTACATAGGCCAGTACATTTCCATTACATTTGTTGCCCGTGTTGACTACTTTTAAATTGTTTTACCATTGAAGTGTAATTTTATTTTTCAAAGTTAGCCAGATCAGAGTGATAAGCAATGTAGCAGAGCCCATTGGCAAAGTTCCCCCAACATTTAGCACTGCATTTATTCTGAATTCCACCCTGGTTTTGACGGTAGCTCTAGAATCAGTGGTTCTGCAGGATGCTCCTCCGGCAAATCGTCGCACTCCCCGACCAGCACCCTCAGTAGCCTGCATTTGCACCCCTGAGTGCTCATAACAAGGAAGATTCCCGGGCGAAAGCCCAGTCCTGTAAATCATGAAGATGGGACCTAGGACGTTTGCATTCTATCATGGTTCTCAGATAATTTCTATTCACCCCAAACCGCTGCTGTAGGTCCTGCCTCTTAATATTCATCATATGCTATGCCTCCTATTACTTCTGTTGCCTTAGTTCATAGGTCTAGCTTGGCTACTACAATAGACTTTTAATTGGCCTCCTAGCCATTCTCTTTACTATAGTAAAAATGAACTAAATAAAATTCAAACTTTACAGTGTCAAATCCCACATAAACCCTACAATACATCCTTGTTTTCTATTGGATAACTTAGCCCTTTCCCTAAGACATATAAGACACGTCCTCTCCTGCCTCGCATGCTCAGTGCCCCTTCACACTCCCCTGCGAAGGAAACCGGGTTGAGGCGCCCCTGCAGGCCTGCGTTCCCACTCTAGCATCTAGCAAGAATGAGCTCCTCCCTGGCACATACCTACTCCTCTTTAACATAACAGTTCAAAAAATATTTTTTTCATGATGACTTTCCTAACCTATTCCTTTTTGTGTGCATCCGTCCTTCCCTCCAGTCTGCACTGACTTTGATGGCAGCTCTTATAACACTGCCCTGCAGTATTCTTTGTCATGTCAGTCAGCCCTTCCGAGGTACAGCCTGTGTCTCACTACTCATGACACCTCAAGGAATTTATTAATGTTTTCCAGAATGAATGAATGAACCTATACATTGCACAAGGAGCCTACCTTTATTTCCAAACTAAATTTGCAACTCAAGAGTTGATCCTGTTGTGTCATCTTTCTTTTGATGATATATATATAACATATATATATTTTTAATCCTCACTTGAGGATATTTTTCCCATTGCTTGTTATTTTTATTTTTTTTTTAGAGAGAGAGTGGAAGGGAGAGAGAAAGAATGAGAAAAACATTAATGTGAGAGAGACATATTGATTGGTTGCCTCCCGTATGCACCATGACAAGGCTGGGATTGAACCTTCAACCAAGGTATGTACCCTTGACCAGAATCAAACCCAGGACCCTTCAGTCCGAGGGGCTGACGCTCTAACCACTGAGCATAACCAGCTAGGGCTGATGACATATATGCTATCAAGAGTTTTGAAGGTAGCAAATAAAATGAAACAATTTGGAGTTTCCCATATGTAACTGGGCTCAATCCAGTTCAACTAATAAATACTAAAATGAAGAAAGCTTACCAAATGTACTTCTCTCCAAGATATGGATAGCAAGGAAGGGAGAAAGATAGAAATCAAACCAGTGTCTTGGTTATATAATCTCAGGGTAAATCTGGGTAAATGAGCAATCTATATGACTAATATAGCTGATTTTTCTAGAGAGCTATTTTATTTAATTGGTTGATTTTATTTCCTAGCAAATGAAATCTGAAAATACTATCCCTGAGTACACTTACTTGCCACAAATCCCTTCTCTTATCTAAACCTCATTTATTTCAATTAATTTTCCATTACTCCTTCTAACTGTCTACAATGATTTCAGTAGTTCACAGATTTCTTTCAAGGTTACAATTCAAAGATCAAACAAAAAGTTAAAGACTTTCAGTTCTGCCACCTATGGCAATTTTAAGAACCAGTATCTGCCCTGTGCTGTGGTGGGAATGCAAACTGGAACAGCCACTGGAAGACAGTTTAGTCATTTTAAAAAATGTTAAACAAAAACTTAGTATAAGACTCATCAATTCCACTCTTAGAAATGTACCCAAGAGAAATAAAAATATGTGCTCACATAAAGACTCATACATGAATGTTCACAGCAACATTACTCAGAATAGCCAAATGGATGCAATTCAAATGTCCACAAATTGATGAATGGGTAAACAAACTGGGGTATTTCCATACAATGAAATACTATTCAATAGTAAAAAAATATATTAATGATACATGCTGCAACCTAGATGAACCTGAAAACATGCTAAGTGAAAGAAAACAGATGTAAAAGTACTCCTATCATGTGATCTCATTTATATGAAGTGTCTAGAAATGACTAATTTAAAGATACAGAGAGTGGAGCAGTGGTTTCCTAGGACTGGGTAGGTTGCCTGGGAATGGGGGTTAGGTGCAGAAACTGACTGCAAACAGGCTTGAGGAAAATTTGGGGAGTGATTGGAATGGTTTAAAACTGGATTGTTGTGATAGCTGTCCAACTCTAAAGATTTAAAAGTAATCATGCCATGATTTGTAATTTATACCTCAACAGACCTGTAAAACTGATTAAATTGGTACTTTGTTACCTTCATATTTTTATTTTAGTAATATTACAGCTTCAAAAACATTTCCCGTGTAATGTTAAAAAAGTCTTTAATCACAGAATCTAGATTTTAAGTAAGTTTCTTTCCTCTTTCATGAGTTTCTGAAACCTTTATACCAGTGGAGACATGTTCAGACTGTAAAAACTTTTTCTCCTTCAAACTAATTAAGCTCTGATGACATCAGCTGTATTTGCAGTGCTCCTGATTAAAGCCATGATACTAATTAAATTCTTGAGAATCATTAGAATTGCAAATTACCAGCCTAGTTCAGTAATAGGCATTGCTGGCTGGCTCTAGAACAGGAGAGGGAATAACCAGACTCATCGTAGGTAACAGAATGCTCTGGAATCTAACCTCAGTCTAATAGGAAACTACTATTATCTAGGAATGATGAAGACTTACCTATTCACATGGGGCAATGTTTCATTTATAGAGGCAGTGCATTTCTAGGTGGCTCATACCCATGTGAATACATTGAGAAGTGCTGTGGCAGGATGGGAGTCATACAGTACTGAGTTCAAATTCTGTCACTTACCAGTGGGGTGGTCTTTAGCTAGCTATTTAATTTTTCTGAGCCTGCATATCTTCATCAATAATAGAGGAATCAATGATCTATCTCAACGGATTTAAGAGCTAATTGAATGAGATCATATGTACCTAGGCCTATCATACAAAAGACATTTAACAAATGGAATATATTCATAGGATAGCTTAGATAAGGCGAGGAGTCCTGACCATTCACTCAACAAATATTAACTGAGTGCCTGCAATTCATTTGTTCCTTCAAGTCAGCAAATATTTATTGGACACCTACTATATCCCTGGTAATTTTCTTAGTGTTCAGGATACATTAATGACCTAAAAAAGACAAAAATCCATACCATAGCAAAGCCTACTTAGACAACATCTATAAACATGATAAATAACTAAATTTTATGATATGTTACAAAGAGACATGTCTTATAGGAAAAAATGCAGAGTAGGGGAAGTGGAATCTAGGGTGATGGAGGTGGGGGACAGGATAAATTGTTACTTAGGGTGGTGAAGGAAGGGCCCATTGAGTAGGTAAAAAAATGTGCAAAGTCTTAGAGTAGCTGTGTTAGCCCAGTGTCTTCCTGCGGATTTCTGGGGAAGAGACTTGTAGGTCAAGTAAACAGCTAGTACAAAGGTCTCCAAGCAGAATGTACCAGACACCCACAAGAAGTATCAAGGAGGGCAACTACTGCTCCAGTCACTAGATATACAAGTAAACTAAACAGAACTGTGTTCAAATTCTGCCTCTGTCACTTGCCAGTTCTATGACCTTTTGCTAATTATTTAATTTCTCTGAGCTTGTACCCCTTTGTCTATAAAATGAGATTTGAATATTTATTTTAAATGATTATCTGTCCTAAAGGATTAAAAAGTCATTCATCTCAGTTATCTTTGAAGCCAGAATTTGTAGATCATGCTTCAGCAAAATAGAAACTACTGGGAGTTTTTGTGGGTTTTTTTGTCTGGTTCTGATTCATTTTGCTGCAGGTGTGATCCTCTTACCCTGAGCTTATTCTGATACTCCATTGAGCACCACTGGTGGGCAGCAAGGGGATGGGACTGGCTAAAATAGAGGACCAACCTGATACCCAAGAAGGGATGAGAGAGACAAGCATTAATTCATTCCATCAATAGATATCGAGCTTCTGCTATGTTCCAAGTGCTTATTGCATGGACAAGAACAATGTGGGGTGTGGTAACGTTTTAAATACTGGAATGATACTAAATTTTATCCAATATAAGTGCACATCTGTGTGTGCATGTATCTCATCGTTTCTTCTCAGAATCTGTGCACCAAAGGCCATTCAGACATTTACAGATTTTTTATCAGAGACTTCTGGTGAGTTGTGGGTTGGAGGTTAAAGAAAGGGACATGGTGGCTCTTTCAGCAGTAGCCTCCTCAAGCTTTCTTTTGTCATCTCTGACTGGTTATGAATAGTGTTTTGGAAAGAATACTGGATTCAGAGTCAGAAGACTCTGGTTCAACAAAAGCCCTTCAGATTTTAGCTGTGTGACTTAGGTTTGCCATTTAACTCTCTGAGTTTTATTTTCCATAGATTCCCTTGCATCCCTGCTCATGTATTGGTCTCATTCTCCACACTATAAGCTGCTCCTAAATAGGACCAAAGTTCTTGCCTTTTTTTTCTATCTCTAGTGCTCACTTGGGTGCTTGGCATTCCATAGTTGCTCTATACATATTATTGAATGGAATGGTTGTTCTGGTCCTTTCCACACACCATGGCTGCCTAGGGGAGGAAGACTTTCATGAGTAACTTACTTCAATGTTCCATAATCCTTAATAGTTGGGGAAGATTTGGATTTGGTTAAAAAAATAAAAATACTTCTCTTGTTGGGGAATATTCATTTTGATTGTGCTTGTAGCACCAGCAATGGGCTAGAAGTGGACCAGAAGGCAAGCACTCTGTGATCTCTTTCTATAAGACAGAGCTTCCCAGTGACACTGTGGCAGGTTCAGGGTCACTGGAATAGTTTTCAGGCATTTTCTGAGATATGCATGAGATGGTTGTAAGTTTCTTTGAGTGGTAAAATATGTAAAATCAGATTTGATAAGATTTTAGAAACTTTCACTTGTATTTGAACATTCATTCTTTGCCTATAAACTACCTGACTTTTGTAAAGACTAGTTGGGTATCTGAAACTTATGAAGAGCCCCTGCCACCAGAGTGTCCTGGAGCAACTCTAGATAACCCACTTTCCTTTAAGCTTCCTGTTAAAATATCCTGGTATTAGTTCAATCATTATTTAGTCACGATTTGTTTATCAGCATGTTTTTCTTTGCTTTGCCTGTAGTATAAACATTACACTTTTCTGATTTAATTTGCTTCTATATTTTATATTTTAAATAACATAGGAGGCATGTGTGATTTTAATTTATAGATTTTAAAATAAAAATAATTTATTTTACTAGGAAATTGATTTAATAAAATTTATTTAATTATTTTTATTACTAAGTCTCAAATAGAATCTTCCAAATATTTTTCAACATATTCTAGTTATGCTATAATTTTCTGTGTGTATTGATGTGAAAAGGTAAGGCAATGCTGCTATAAATTAAGCTTGTTGCAATTTTTCACACTGAGAATTTGATTGCAAGTGGAAAGAATGATATTGGTGAAAAAGATTTGTTAGAGGAATCCAAGATGTCATATTTTTATTTTTTAAATTTCATTTGCTAAAATTGTGAAATAAAGAGGGTAGCTTGAACCTAAAGATATTTCACAAAGGTAGACACTTTGAAGGGATTGAATGTGTTTCTTCAGATTCATACACTTCCAGCTGGATCTCCCTGGCTTCTTCCCGGAGAGACTGGGTTGAGAGAGTCAGCAGGAACTGAAAGATAAATGTCACTACATCTTCCCTGCCATGCTTTGAAATTAAACAAGGATTTGATTGACAGATTTCAAAGTGTCACAGTCATACAACTCATAAAATTCATTAAACCACATTTAAATCAAAAGTAAATGATCATCCTCCTATTTAAAAATAATTTAGCAAATGTTTTTATATTAAAAACCAAAACACTTAAACTTCATTTCTATTGAATAAATACACCCAACAGAGGAGAAAACACACACAAAATGGATCTGAAACTGACCTTAATTACTCTTTCAACATTCTGGAAGTGGGTGCCAGGAGTGCCAGACTTTCCTCTGAGGGGGTTAGGGAGAATGACCAGTGCCGAGAAACTGTACTCACAGCTTTGAATGATCCCCCATCCCCATCCCTGAGCAGGGAGTAGAGGACAAGACCTAAGTTCAGTGGTCTCACGAGTAAGGTTGCCATACTTAGCAAACAAAAATACAACAAAACATGCAATTTTGGGATATAGTTATGCTAAAAATGATGTATGGTTTATCTGAAATTCAAATTTAATTAAACATTCTGTTTTTATCTGACAACCCTGCTTAGCAAGGAGTTGGGGTTAGAGGGACCTGAAAAAACATTAAGGAGCAGAAACAAGGATTCTACAAAGTGGTGAGTGAATATTATAGAACATGAATGGAGGCAACAGCACCATTTTTAAAAATTTATCTTTATTGTGGAAAGTATTACAAGCGTCCCCCTTTTCCCCAAATTGATCCCCTCTACCCTGCACCCCTCCCCCGAGGCCTTCACCATGCTATTATCAGTGTCGATGGACTATGCATATAAGTTCTTAGGTTAATCTCTTCCTACTCACCCACCCAACCCTGCCTGAGGTTCCTCAGTCTGTTCCGTGCTTCTATGTCTCTGGATCTATTTTGCTCATCATTTTATTTTGTTCATTAGATTCCACATATGAGTAAGATCATGTGACACTTGTCTTTCTCTGACTTATTTCGCTTAGCATAATACTCTCCAGGCCCCACCATGCTGTCTCAAAAGGTAAGGGATTCTTTTTTTTTTTTTTTTTATAGCTGCATAGTATTCCGTGGTATAAATGTCCAAGAAGATGCTTGATATGATTTCAATCTTTTTGAGCTTTTAGAGACTTGTTTTGAGTCCTAACATGTGGTCTATCTTTGAGAATGTCCCATGTGCACTTGAGGAGAATGTATATTCTGCAGCTTTGGGGTGAAATGTTCTTTAAATGTCAATTAAATCTATCTGATCTAGTGTGTCATTTAGAGTCACTGCTTCCTTGTTGGTTTTTTGTCTGGAAGATCTATGCAGTAAAGTCAGTGGAGTGTTAAATTCCCCTACTATGACTGTATTGCTGTCAATCTCTCCCTTAAAGTCCTCCAGAAGTTTTTTTTTTCCCCCCATGTGAGTCTTTTGTTCTGAGGTGAGTCTCTTATAGACAGCATATCTTTGGGTCATAATTTCTTATCCATTCAGCTACCCTATGTCTTTTGATTGGAGCATTTAATCCATTTATATTTAAGGTCATTATTGCTAGGTAGTTAACTATTGCCATTTTATTTCTTTATGCCTATGTTTCTCATTCTTTCTATTTCAACTTCTAATTACAGTAGTCCCTTTAACATTTCTTGCAATGCTGGTTTGGTGGTGATAAACTCCTTTAGCCTTTTTTTTGTCTGGGAAGCTCTTTATTCCACCATCTATTTTGAATGATGGTCTTGCTGGATAGAGTAGTCTTGGTTTCAGATCCTTGTTTTGCATTACCTTGAATACTTCATGCCATTCCTTTCTGGTTGTAGAGCTTCTAATGAGAAAGCAGCTGACAGCCTTATGGGAGCTCCTTTGTAGGTAACAGCTTGCTTTTCTCTTGCTGCCTTTAAGATTCTTTCTTTGTCTTGAATTTTTGGCATTTTAATTATGATATGTCTGGGTCTGGGCCTCTTTGGGTTCTTCTTGCTTGGGACTCTCTGTGCCTCTTGAACTTGGGTGACTTTTTTCTTGACCAAGTTAGGGAAGTTTTCTGCCATTATTTCTTCAAACAGGTTCTCTA
Source organism: Miniopterus schreibersii (assembly GCF_964146895.1). Taxonomy (NCBI): domain Eukaryota; kingdom Metazoa; phylum Chordata; class Mammalia; order Chiroptera; family Miniopteridae; genus Miniopterus; species Miniopterus schreibersii. The sequence goes on along the minus strand of NC_138122.1, from coordinate 1,982,397 downwards.
ACCATTGCTTACATTGCTTATTTTCTACCTCTTCTGTTACTTCTATGATGCAAATATTTTTATATATCATGTTGTCCCACAGCTCCCTTAAACTCTCCTCCTGTTTTTTAATTGTTTTTTCTTTTTAGTTTTCTGATTGAGTGATTTTTTCTACCCAGTCTTCTATTTTGTTGATCTGATGATCCTCAGCTTTCACTAATCTGCTCTTTATTTCTTCCAATCTTTTTTTTTTTTTAATTTCTATGTCATTCTTAGTTCTTTTTAGTTTCCATTTCTTTTCTCATGCTGTTAAGCACCTTTATGATCAGTATTCTGAACTTTACATCTGATAGATCTGATAGATAGCTTATCTCCATTTCATTTAGCTCTTCTTCTGGAGAATTCTTTTGTTTTTTCATTTAGGGCTTTTTTTTTTGGTCTCCTCATTTTGACTACCTGTTTGGATTTGTTTCTATGTATTAGGCAGATCTGCTAGGACTCCCAGTCTTTTGGATGGTCTTTGGTGCAGGTCAATATTAGACACTGTTTATGACTGGCCTTGAGTATGCTATTTGAAGCTTTCCACTCTCCACAGCTTGTGGTTCCCTCTGCTGTGGTTGGGTGTGTTTGGACAGGACCAAGATGTGCACCAAGTTCTGTTTTTCCAACCCTGGGTCCAGAAGCAAATCAAGCAAAGACTCAAAGCACCCAGAGGCTGATTGTTATCAGTCTGTTAATGAGCCTCAGGATGCAGAAACCCTACAGGGTGAGGTAAAAAGTTTTCCAGCAGGGCCAGGCAATTGCTTTCCTCTCACCAGGCAAAAACTGCTTGGACAGTAAATGTTTGCCTGAGAAAGATATTCTCTGCCATATGAGGGAATGACTCAGCATAGAAATCCAAATGGCTGCCCTCTGAGTTCTGTTCTCCAAGTCAGCATCCCTAAATTCTCCTCACATAGCTCTAGTCCAGTCTGCCCTTCCTCCAGCAGAGCCCAAGGTGAGTGGCTGCACACGAAACTTTGTGTGTTGGCTCTTTAAGAGGGTGCCTGCATTTCTAGCTGCCTACCCCTGGCAGACAGAAACCCTGCTGCTTTTTACAGCCAGATGTTATGTGGTTCTCAGTTCTGCTGCTCTGGGCCAGGGAGCCCAGCTTGAGGTTTAGACACCAGAGTTCTCAGTGAGAACCCCCCACAGCTGAGATCTCCCTCCAGACCTTCAGCGGCTGCCTGTGGGAGCCCAGCCAGCCCTCTTGCACCCCTGCACTTCCTACCAATCTCTGTGTGGTCTCCATTTTTCCTCCTTGGTTATGAAGGTGCTCTCCGGCTTGTCTTCAGTTGCAGTTGATTATTCAGGATTGTTTTTCTATATTTTAGTTGTAATTTCAGTTTACTTCTGAGAGAGTGTCAGTGTAGTTTCCATTTAATCCCCTACCATCTTGGAATCCAAACAGCATCATTTTTATGTCATGTACTTGGAATGAGACTTGCACAGGCTTTTTAAGAATGCACAGGGGGAAGGTGCTGGTAAGAGCTGGCTTTAGATGACATTAGTACTTGTTCTTAAAGAAAACCCCAAAAAGAAAGATGGTGAGTTGAGGAAGGACATTCTAGGCAGAAGAAAACATGTCCAAAGGCACAGAGGGGTGAATCAGCTCCAATATTTGTTTTCATGAAGCCCTTCTGGTCCAAGCAGAAGGAATTCATTTTTCCTCTGTGCTTTTAAGGCCCACTGTGGGAGACTGAATCATCTAGCATTTGTACTTTCTGTATTGAGACATCAGTGATGTGTTCCTTATCAATTGCAGGTAGTAGGCTCCAAGACAGATTCCAGACTTATCTACTGTCCTAGTTAAGTAGATAACCCAGCACTGAACTTAGTTGAGCAGACCTTACTTTTTGCAGAATATTGAGAGCAAACACATAAAATGTTTTAACTATTTTTTAAACAATGCCAAACTTTGCTTATGTTTATAAATGTACTTAAGTAAATACCAAAAATTAATTTCTATATCATTAGACCTTAGTATCTGGGAATGTTTCCCAGTGAGAGAAATAAAAATGGAAAAATAAGCAATTCCTGATATTACCTAAGATTTGTCCTCAAGCCAACCTATACAACTTACGTGTATGAGGTAAATTCTCTATTGCATGTTTCAGCATCTACTGCTTTGAAAGCAATATTTTAGAGGAAAAAGGTTGTGTATCTTGTGTGATAGTTTTATCCCTTTCTGCTTAGTATCCTCACCTGCTTAAAGTGCTTTGTCTTGTGGTGCTATGTAAATAAATAAGTGCTTTCTTCCCTTTGGGGCACAGGCACTGAGGAGCCATGGTGTATGGGAGAGAGGAACTTTCTTGCTCTCCTCTCCCCATAATGGTATGATTTGGAGGCCAAGTGTCCCAGAGGTAAGAAGTGGAGAAGGTGGGTTGTCTAGTAGCTTTAGGGTGTAGATAAATTTCTTTTTTTTTAAATGCTACTTTCAAGAACTTTACCAACCAGAATAAGTGTTTTGGTTTGTTTGTTTTTTCTTTTCTGTTATCAGTGTCTTGTTCTGTGTTGTTTCCTATTGGGGGATGCTATTTGGAGAATTATACTTTACCCATCATTGTTTAAGGGTCACCATGGTTTGAACCTTTTAGCTCTAGAAATGTTTATTGTGTCCCTAAAGTTAATATTGTATATTGCTCTTCTCTTTTGTTTTCTTTGCAAATTTCCTAAAAGTGCTCCATCCAAAGATTTTGTTCAGATGTCTGAGGGCCTAACTTGACTTTTCTTTACCTGAGAAATGCCCATGTCTGGTTTTACTCTTCCTCCTGGCACTTTGTCTTTTCTAACACTGTGCAGAGAGCCTGCTCTCCTTTGTCTTTCTTGGCCCTAGTGCCTCTCTTCCAAGTGGAATTAATTCCGAGTTTTCTTTCTGGCTCCACTGAGGGTTGGTTTTTGCTCTCCTGCTCCACCTGCTGTAACCAGCTCCAAACGCAGCAGCTTTCCCAGTCTCTGGCCCTAGATTCCCGGCAGGAGCCAGATCCAAAACCTCAGACAAAGCAGACTGTATTTAGGCTGCCAGACTTCTGTCCTGTGCTTATCTCTGCTGCCTCCCCTGCTCACTAGATCAGAATTCCAAATGTCCCCAGATGACTTGCAGACCGAGAGCTCCTTGACCAAAAAGAGGGAGCTTGCCAGCTTGGAGGTTGGTGACTAGCAGCTCCTGCCAGCTTCCTGAATGTGTGGTTAGTTGAGGCCAGTTCTGCTCAGCAAAGAAAATGCAAATGGTTTCTTTCGTAGCAATGTCAACATACAGATGGCACTTATCCTTTAATGGCCTCTACAACGTGTCCCCAACATGTTCCCTCATTGGGCCATTCAGTTTTCTTCCAAGTTACTCAGAAATTGGAAAATGCTTTTTGTTTGTTTTCTAGCACTCTGGACTTCGCTATATTCTCACCAAACTTGTTGATTCTAACCAAAAGACCTCAAAAAAAGTGGAGTGCTGCTTTTTATTAAATTAAGTGTCCCCATTATTTGTATTCTAGGGTAAAGATCTCCTGATTGCAGGGATTTATGCAGTGGATTATTCTCCACCACACAGCCTGGAACAGAGTGGCCACTTTAGAAAAGCTTATTGAAATGCCCAGATTCTCTCTGGTCAGAATTCTTCTTGACAGTTCTTTTCTATTTGTTCTTTAAAAGTAAAAACTGTTAGATCTGAGATTCTGATTGTTCATTCCTAATTTAACCCCCCTAAATAAAGCTTACTTGGTAGAAAAAAAAATGAGTGATAGCAGCAATTTCTACCATTACTCTGATAACCGCGGTTGCATCCCAAGTTTGGAAAACGGAACAATGTATGTATGCAGGAGAGAGTGGGGTTAGATATGAGATAGGACTGCCTGAGACCGAAGGTTTTATAGGCTACTCATAAAATACAAATGAGGGGCTTTATGCCAACAACTACTCTAGAGATATAAACACATCCATTTAATAAACATCTATTAAACTCCTACAATGTACCAACACTGTGCTAGAAACTAGAGCTAAAAAGATTAATAAAGTATAATGCTTGATCACAGAGAAGACCAAGACAACTAACAGACAATTTCAATGCCATTTTCTAAGTGACAAGAGAGAGGTGTGTCTACAGTGTTATGGAAGCATGACAAAGGGCCACTGATTCAAACTATGTAGTCAGGGAAGGCTTCCTGGAAGAGGTGGTGCTTGTACTGACTTTTACTATTGTGTGAGAAAAATAGAGAAAAATAAATGCAGTCAGCGCATTCCAGAAAAGGTGAACAGCTAGATTAACTGATGTAGAAACATTTTTAGGTCATAGAAAATCCTGTCAGTCCTTCTGAGTTGACTTATCTAGGAAATGCTTTTGGCAAAAAGGGAATCAGTTTTTTTGTTCCATGGTTGACTTAGCACTTTATCGGGACAGCCTTTTGTAGACTTGGGAGTGGAAAGTTAAAGGAGAGAATCTTATTTCCTCTGCATCCGAGGGGCATGGTTCTTTAAGCAACCTCTCTTGTCCAACCGCAGAGCTGATGCATCCTTGATACATCAGACCTGAGGTGTTTGGGGGCTGCCCACAGAGCCATTCTGACTGGGTGCAGGGAGTGTATTCTTCATGGGATCCAGTCGGCTACACAGAAGAAGGCTAGGGCTGAGGCCGGTCTATGGGCTCAGAGAAAATAGGTTGCATCCTAGAAACTCTCACAGAAGCTATTCGTTGAATTCCAACAGATTATTTTACCAGATCCCATTTTATAGAAAACGGGGGTGAAGATCATGGAGCTGCTTCCTAGGCCCTGGAGAATAGTGGTGGCTACTATGCACTAAGTACGAGTCTTACATTTCACTCATGTGATACCTAGTACCTGCCCAGAGAGGAGACTCTGGGAGGCATTCTTTCCAGGAAGAAATGCTTTTGAAACAGCAGGCCAGTTAGTAAAGGCTTGTTTCTGCTGGATACCCTGCTCATTGGGTTGGCATCACAGGATCTGGGGGGATCCTCAGTTCCTCCAGGGAGGCCATCAATCCCTGTCATGGCAGCTGGTATCCTCATACCCTGGACCACCATCAGAAAAAGGAATTTGAGGGGAAACAAAGAGTGAGCCCTCCACTGCCACTCGCCCACGGTTGGCCCCAGGGGTGCTGGTGCCAGGCCCTGTGCTGCTTCTTCACCCCCTTCCTGAGCCCCGCGACTCGTCTGCTTGCCGCCAGAACTGCAGCCATCCTGAATGAGTCTTTGTGTGTGCCCCAGGAGCTGGCCAGGAGAGCCCTGATAGAAAGCTGGACAGAGATGTCTCCTCTGGGTCCCGGGCCCTGATCACTTTCACTGAGTTCTCTTTCCCACTCTTTCTTTGTTACTTTGCCTCAGAGGTGCCTCTGCTAATATTAATACTAAAAGGCACAATTAAATGGTTGCTCCTCCTGTGACAGTCATTTGCCAAGGCTTTTATTTAATTAAACCTGCTCAACAATCCTGTGAAATATGTCTCTTTATTATCCCCATTTTGCAGGTGAGGAAACTGACGTAAGAGACATTAAGCAACCTGCCCTGGGAATTCTGAATACAGATGAGATGCATCTGTGCTCTTGTCCCCTCCTTCTGGCATTCTAGATGACTCTTACCAGACATGAAAGTCCTAAGGCCACTTTACACTTTGCTGCTCGAGATGTCACCATGCTCCAGGGTGCTGGCACTCAGGTCACCTAAAGGGAGGGGGAGCCTGGTCCTGGCAGATTGCAGAGAGCCTCCTGGCCTTCCAAGTCCCATCTTGTTTACACTGCCACTCCTTTCTACTTTTTTAAAAAATCGAGAGTAACATTTTATTTGATAAGATATAAGAAATTATGCACATGTAAGAAAAAAGTTGAGGTACAACTACACATTGACAATTTTGCTAAAGAGACCTACCTTCACTCCCAGGAAATAAAATGGTTTTATGAGGTAAACGCCACAGGAGGGTTAAAGCATAGGATTCATTTCTGGCATCAGTGGTCCCAGCTCTGCTACTGACTGCACTGCTCTGGCCTAGATCCTGCTGTGCATAAGGAGACAGAGTTAATTCCAGATGTCTGACTATGCACCTCTCTCTGGTCTCGTTGATACGTAGGCATGAATCTTGCTTTTACTTTTTTCTCAGTAGGTAGAATGCTAATGATAGCATCCACATTCACCCATGTATGGCAGGGTGCCCAGCTTGAGAGGGGTGATCCATAGCTCACTTCAGGGGCAAAGCTCAGTGGCCCTTCGGGGGTCATGAGTTTTAGAGCAGCTTCGTTAGCCAAGCCAAATGGCCATCTGGGAAGAACTGTGAATATTTCTCTGTTTGCAAAGAGGTTAATAAAACAAACAAACAAAAACAGCAGGAAAAATGCAGGTTAGATCAAAAACTTCTTACCTGGCCAGTGTGGTAAAATAATTGGGCAAAATTGTAAGTTGTCCTCCAGACTTTGCATTTGTCTGTTTCATTTTTTTTCTCATTTTTTTTTATTTTATTTTATTTTATTTTATATTTTATTTTATTTTATTTTAAACTTTAATGCTTCATTTTCTTAAGCTATTATCATTACAGCCTATACTTCTGGGAATAAGGAATGACTATCCTAGGCCCTCTGCAGAGGCATATTCCTTTGTGTCCATGTTTCACACACGACCAGGATCAGGATCCTCCAGCGTCAGGATCCTCCGAATGGCCCATGGCATGGCGCTCTCCACTCCTCACCCTGAGGAGCTAATGTCCACTCTTAGCCACTGCTGCTGTCAGCCTCAGAAATAGCGGTGTTGTCACGATGGGAAACGTGACAGGAGTTTTTATATTGGCCCGAGGATATGTTTATTGATTTTAGGGAGAGAGACATTGACCTGAGAGGGAAACACCAATCGACTGCTTCCCACCTGTGCCCTGGCCAAGGGCTGAACCTTCAACCTTTCGGTATATGGGACAACCTTCCAACCAACCGAGCCACCCGGCCAAGGCGACTGAGTAACTTTCTATGCATTATCCCCCAAGTTAATTTCTACAGCACTTTCGTATCGCCTTGAGAGGCTCATGTAAACCATTGCTATCCTCATGGGTTGATATTAAAGTTTAACTGTGGTGATTATAATAAATACTTATGTTTTGAGTAATTCGAGCATAAGTGTAGCAGAGAAATACCCATCACAATGAAAATAATAGTCTGTAGATGATGGAGGTCCTGAAAGACGGGGTTAAACAAGAGTCATAAATATCAGTAGCTTACTTGTCGGTTCTAGCCCTTCCCCACTCAATACGCTGTCATTCCCTGGTTTTCTTCTTGGGAGTCACTTGTGTGTTTTTTTACTTTGCTAGTGTCACTTATGAGAGTGGAACTCACTTTTCAAATAAATAATAGTCAAGTACAGCAGCCTTCAAGAGCATGAGGGATAATTCGGGATAGAGAGAGGAAAGGACTTGTTAAGAAGATGTACAGGAGAAAAAGGAATGTGGATAAGAAAAGTGAAATTTACCTCTGGGGCATGGGCCACCGAAGACCGAGCAATTTTATGAGTCTTGGTCCTTTATTCAAAGGGTAACATATGCGTCACTGGACAAATTAATCTTTGTGAATAAAGCTGTCCATTTATTTGCTGTACTTTGGTTGGTGGGCAATGCAGAATCACTATGTTTGGGCTGTGAATAGTAGGCAGTCGAGTATCACCAAGAGTTTTGAACGGAAGAGTGACATGATTGGAGGCACGAATCAGGAGTAGTAAACGAAAAGTCACATGTGAAAAGGATGATGGTGGGTGCATATTAGTACAGGAAAACCAAATGGGAAGGTGCAGCAAAAGTCTTGCAAAAAAAGAAAAAAAAAGGCAACTTCAGCAGTAGGAATGAAAGAAAGGGATTAGCTGAAGAAATAAATGCAGAAAAAATGGACGGAGCTTGGCAACTAAGCAGCTAGGAAGGAGGGGCATGGGTGTGGGGAAAATTAACTGTGCTATCAGATTGGGCATTTGTCCAATAGCCAGTGGGAGTAACTGGACTTTCTTCACTTTTCTTGCTGAAAAACAAGGAGGGAACAACAGCTGTCTATGAGCTGTATCGACCTACCCCCGTTACCTACCATTATGGCAAGAGGATGGTGGACACATGTTTGCACTTCATTGGGGGGTGATGCCTTTGAATGGATTCCTTTGCCACTGCTCGGCCCCCAGTCTTATTGGTGATAACATCTAATAATTCAATTGCTTTTAGTTAGCGGGCTCTCTGCATATAGAACTGGGGAAAAATTGACAATTGAGAGGAAGAAAGTTAAGAGAAAGTGCCATGAAAATATCCTGCATAACCCTGGATAACTTTTAGTGCTTTTAATTACTTCCTATCCTCACTCTTCTAGTCACCATTTCCCTTCTCAGAAATCAAAGGGCCCGGCCAGGCGTGGCTCAGCAGTTGAGCGTCGACCTAGGATCCGGGCGATCGGGGTTTGATTCCCGGTCAGGGAACATGCCCGGGTTCCGGGCTTGATCCCCAGTCGGGGGCGTGCAGGAGGCAGCCGATCAATGACTCTCTCATCATTGATGTTTCTATCTCTCTCTCTCCCTCTCCTTTCCTCTCTCTGAAATCAATAAAGGTATATTTAAAAAAAAAAAAAAATCAAAGGCTCTGATATCATATATCCTCGGCTTTAACAATGAAATGAGAAGTAACTTGCAATTAAATTCTGTGTTAATTGCTGTCATGCCACCTGAAGGCAGTAGGTACTGGGAAAGGCAGTGGAGATGGCATCTTATTGGACGTGAATGTTAAAGATTACAGTATAGGCACAGGAGTCTCACTGACGTCCCACTGAGGGCCTCTAGGAGGATAACCTGGCAGCACACTTTTTTTTTTTTTTGCCAGTCTGTTTTTTATTTAAAATTTTAAATTTATTTGGGTGACATTGGTTAATAAAGTTAGATGGGTTTCAAGTGTACAGTTCTATAAAACATCACCTGTATGTTGCATTTTGTTTTCACCACCCAAGTCAAGTTTCCTCCACCACCACATGTCTGCCCACCCTCAACCCTTTCCACCTCCCCCACCCCCTTTCTGTCTGGGAACCACCATGCTGTTGCCTTTTGTCTATGAGTTTTTGTTTCTTTGCTTGCTTGTTGTTTTCAGTTTTATATTCCATATGAGTGAAATCATGGTTCTAGACTTTTCCCATCTGACTTATTTCACTTAGCACGATATTCTCAAGATGTATCCATGTTGTCACAAATGGCAGGATTTCACCTTTCCTTGTGGATGAGTAATATTCCACTGCACACATGTACCACATCTTCCCAGTTACCTATCAAAGGACACTTTGGTTGCTTCTATATTCTTTTATAGCTCACTCCAGGACAAGAAAGAATATTCTTTCAATAATCAAAGCCCATATGACTAAAGATATTTTTTAAAGGAAGGCCCAAAAGCTTCCTCTTTCTATGATCCAGGTTAATCTCTGGCCAGGAACCTATGAAATCCCCTGAAGATGAGCACCTCCTGAGGGTCCAGCTGTATTCTTAATTAAAGACAGGGAATTTTATTCTTTTTACAACCCCATTTGGTTTCCCACCCAAATTGTCAGCCCATCCAAGCTATTTCCAGTGTCTGTTACATTTAAATGGCCTCTCCTGGCTCATGCTTTGTACTTTCCTAAACTCTCTCAAATAAGCAGCAGCTGGCCTCTTCATGCCATAAACCTCTTGCTAAGTGGCCATGCCTGACAGTGGCAACCAGCCTTGGTTCACAGTTTTGCCTCTCCCTGGAACCCCCAAACCCAGCACAAGTAGCAGCCATCTGCAAATCACTCTGTAGCTAAAGCAAGGTGGTCCCAGGCAGGTAATAGGCAGTGGCTGATCTTGTTCAGCACCTGCTGGGAGGCCCCAGAGCCAGTGCACCCAGTGGACAGCTTCAGACCATGTCAGATTACAATGCAACAACCTCCACAAGAAATGCACCCATTGAGCAGACTTGGTGAGCACCAAAGTGCCACTGAAGTAAGTCCTGCTCTGTGGGGTCATCCCTACACAGAAACATCTTCACTGTAGTTGCAGCTGGTCCTCACAGTCGATTGACCTGGAGGTCAGTTTCCCCCAGTGATGTGCCAAAGCAATCAGTCTCCACTGCAACAGGAGGGTGCACACAGCACACACAGAGGGCACACAAGACTCAAGTGGAATGGGGAGGCTGAGCCACTGAGCTCTATGGGCCACCTACTACTTAAGGCCACTCTAACAAGACTGGGAGATGTAGCACCTCTGCCTAATAGATAGAAACAAAGGGTAGCAGCCAAAATGAGAAGACAAAGAAAGAAATCCCAAATAAAAGAACAGGAGAAATCACTAAAAAAGGAACTAAGGAAATGGAGGCAAGCAAACTACCAGATACAGAGTTCAAAACAATGTTTATAATGATGTTCAAGAAACTTAGTGAGAACTTCAACAACATAAAAAAGGACATGGAAACCATAAAAAAAGGACCAGTCAGAAATGGAGAATACACTAACTGAAATAAAGATTACATTACAGCATTACCTGTGTGGCTCAGTTGTTTGGAGCATTGTCCTGTGCACCAAAAGTTTGTGGGTTTGATTCCCTGTCACGGGCACATAATTAGGTTGTGGGTCCAATCCTCAGTCAGGGCAAGTATTGGAGGCAATGGATCGATGCTTCTCACATCATTGTTTCTCTCCCTCTCCTTCTTTCTCAATAATCAATTTTTAAAAAAGAAACATATCCTCAGGGGAGGATTTAAAAAAATACTTTACAGGGAACCAACTGTACAGTAGGTGAAGCAGAAGGTAAATTCAGCAATTTAAAAGATAAGGAAGTAGAAAACACCCAATCAGGAGAGGGGGGAAAAAAAGAATTCAAAACAAATGAGGATTCTCTGGAAAAACTTCAAGCATACCAACATTAGGATCATGGACATACCAGAAGGAGAAGAGAGAGCACAAGGAATTGAAATCCTATTTCAAAAAAAGAAAACTTTTCTAACCTGTTGAAGAAAATAGGCATACATGTCCATGAAGCACAGAGGCCCCAAAATAATTTTTTATTTTTCAATTACAATTGAGGTACAATATTTTATTAATTTCAGGTGTATAACCCAGTAATTAGACATATATATGTAACTTACAAAGTCATCATCCCAATAAAACGAATACCCACCTGGCACCATCCATAGGTATTACAATATTATTGACTATATTCTCTATGCTGTACTTTACATCCCCATGACAATTTTGTAACTACCAATTTATACTTCTTCATCCCTTCACCTTTTTCACCCATCCTTCCAGTGCCCCCTCTGTTTCTATTATGCTTGTCTGTTTATTTTGTTTTTGAGATTTCACATGTAAGTGAAATCATAATGGCATTTGTCTTTCCCTGTCTGATTTATTCCACTCAGCAAAGTACACTCTATGTCCACCCATGTTGCTGCAGATGGCATTTTTTTTTCTTAATGACTGAATCCTACTCCATTATATATATGCACCACTTCTTCTTTATCCATTCATCTATGACAGACACTTAAGTTACTTCAATAACTTGGCAACTGTAAATAAGGCTACAGTGAACATATGGATGCATATGTCTTTTCAATTTAGTATTTTGGGCTTCTTTTGATAAACACTGAGAAGTGGAATTGCTGGGTCCTTCTTCATATTTGTTTTAAAGTCTATTTTGTCTGGTGTAAGTATTGCTACCCCAACTTTTTGTTCTGTTTTATTTCCATTTTCATGAAATATCTCTTCCATCCCTTTACTTTTGGTCCATGTACATCTTTCCATCTAAAGTGTCTCGTGTAGACAGCATATGTCTTATTTTGTATTCCATTCAGTCACTGTATGTCTTTTGATTTGAGCATTTAATTCATTTGCATTTAAGGTAACTGTTAAAAGAAATGCATTTATTTCCATTTTTATTAATATTTTTATTTTTTCCCCTTTTTAAAATCTTTATTGATGAAAGTATTATAGATGTCCTCTTTTTTCTCCCATTTATTCCTCCGCCATGCTCCCACCCCTTCCCCAGCCCTTCACAGCACAATTGTCTGCGTCCAAGAGTTATGAATATATGTGTATAAGTTTTTTGGTTCATCTCTCCCCCGCCCCTTCCCTTTGAGATTTGTCAGCCTTTTGCCTGCTTCCATGTCTCTGAATCTATTTTGTTCATCAGTTTATTGTGTTCATTAGATTCCACATATAAGTGAGATCATGTGATACTTGTCTTTCTCTGACTGGCTTATTTTGCTTAGCATAATACTCTCCAGGTTGATCCATGCTGTCTCAAAGGGGACGAGATCCTTCTTTTTAACAGCATCATAATATTCCATTGGGTAAACTACCACAGCTTTTTTATCTACTCATCTACTGAAACAGAACTTGGGCTGTTTCCAGATCTTAGCTATTGTAAATAGCACTGCTAGGAACATAGGGGTGCATAAATTCTTTCTGGTTGGTGTTTCAGGATTCTTAGGATCTATACATGGAAGTGGGATCACTGGGTCAAATGGCAGAGTCATTTTTAATTTTTAAAGGAACCTCCATACTATTTTCCATAGTGGCTGCACCAGTTTGCATTCCCACCATCAGTGTACCAGGCTCCCCTTTTCTCCACATCCTTGCCAGCACTTGTAGTTCATTGATTTGTTGATGGCCGCCATTCTGACAAGTGTGAAATGATACCTCATTGTGGTTTTAATTTGCATCTCTGATGATTAGTGACATTGAGCATTTTTTCATATGGTTCTTGGCCATCTGTATATCCTCTTTGGAGAAGTATCTATTTAGGACCTTTGCCCAGTTTTTAATTGGATTGCTTGTCTTCCTTTTGTTAAGTTGTAGGAAGTATTTATATATTTTGGAAATTAACCCATACAGTGGGATCTCTTTGAATTTTGTTGACAGTTTCTTTTGATGTGAAGAAGCTTTTTATTTTGATGCAGTTCCATTTGTTTATTTTCTTCATTCCTCTTGCCCTAAGAGATGTACCAGCAAATTTATTGCTAAGACAGATGTCTGAGATTTTGCTTCTTATGATTTCTTCTAGGATTTTTATGGTTTCAAGAGTTACATTTAAATATTTTTATTTATTTCGAGTTTATTCTTGTCTATGGTGTAAGTTGGTGGTCTAGTTTCTTTTCTTTTTTTTTTATGTACATCTTCAATTTTTCCAACACCATTTATTGAAGAGGCTGTCTTCACTCCATTGTATGTTCTTGCCTCCTTTGTTAAATATTAATTGAGCGTAATGGCTTGGGTTGATTTCTGGGGTCTCTGTTCTGTTCCATTGATCTATAGGCCTGTACTTGTGCCAGTACCAGGCTGTTTTGATTACAATGGCATTAAAGTATAATTTGACGTTCAGTATTGTGATCCCTCCAACTTTGTTCTTTCTCCAGATTGCTGCGGCTAGGCTATTTAGGGTCTTTTTTGGTTTCATACAAATTTTTGAAGTACTTGTTCTACATCTGTGAAATATGCCATTGGTATTTTAATAGGAATTGGGTTGAATCTCTATATTGCTTTGGGTAGTATGGAAGTTTTAATGATGTTAATTCTTCCTATCCATGAACATGGTATATTCTTCCATTTGTTTGTAGCTTCCTCTATTTATTTTTTCAATGTCCTGTAGATTTCCAAGTACAGGTCTCTTACCTTGTTGGTTAAGTTTATTCCTAGGTACCTTATTTTTTGTTGTTGCAATGGTAAATGAGGTTGTTTTTTAGTTTCTCTTTCTGAGTGTTCATTATTGGTGTATAGAAGTGCCTTCGATTCCTGGGTGTTAATTTTGTATCCTGTTACTTTGCAGAATTTATTTATTAACTCTAGTAATTTTTTGGTGGACTCCTTAGGGTTTCTATGTACAATATCATGTCATCTGCGAATAATAACAGTTTTACTTCCTCGGTTCTAATTTGTATGTCTTTTATATTTTCTACTTGTCTGATCACTGTGGCTAAGACTTTTTGTACTATGTTGAATAAGAGTGGTGAAATTGGACAACCCTATCTTGTTCCTGTTCTTAAGGGAAATACTTTTAGTTTTTGCCCATTGAGTTTGATGTTTGCTCTGGGTTTGTCATATATGGCCTTTATTATGTTGAGGTATGATTCCCTCTATTCATACTTTTCTGGAGTTTTTATAAAAAATGGGTTCTGGATTTTGTTGAAGCTTGTCCTGCATCTATTGATAATGGTCATATGATTTTTTAACAATATATTTTTATATATTTCAGAGAGAGATATAGAGAGGGAGAGAGAGATAGAAACATCAGGATGAGAGAGAATGATTGATCAGCTGACTCTTACACACCCCTACCAGGGATTGAGCCCACAACCCTGGAATATGCCTTGACCAGGAATCGAAGCATGATTTCCTGATTCATGGGTTAACACTCAACCACTGATCCTTGCTGGCTGGGTGGTCATATGATTTTTATTTTTCATTTTGTTTATGTGATGTATTACCTTTATTGATTTGCAAGTATTATACCAGTCTTGCATCCCTGGCATAAATTCCATTTGGTCTTGGTGAATAACCTTTTTAATATATTGCTTGATCTGATTTGGTAATTCTGTTGAGGATTTTGGCATCTATGATCATCATGGATATTGGCCTTTAATTTTCTATCTTTGTACTGTTTTTATCTGATTTTGGAATTAGAATAATGCTAGCCTCATAAAAAACACTTGAAAGTCTTTCTTCCTCTTTAATTTTTTGTAATAGTTTGAGCAGGGTAGGTGTTCTTTGAATATTTAGTAAAACTCCTCTGTGAGGCCGTCTGGTCCAGGACTTTTGTTTGCTGGGAGTTTTTTTATTACTGCTCAAATTTTATTAGTTGTTATTCCTCCAATCAGATTTTCTGATTCTTCGTGAATCAGTTTTGGAAGATTGTGCGTTTCTAGAAATTTGTCCATTTTGCCCACGTTGTGCAATTTTTTGGCATATAGTTGTTTATGATATTTTCTTACAATCCTTTGTATTTGTGGTGTTGTTACTTCATCTCTTTCATTTCTGATTCTATTTGGGTCCGCTCTATTTCTTGATGAGTCTGGCTAAAGGTTCATTAATCTTGTTTATCTTTTTTGAAGAATCAGCTCTTGGTTTCATTGACATTATATTATTATTATTTCTGACAATTGCTATACTTTATGTCCATGCTCATTGATCTTTTGTTTTTTGGTTTTTTTTTTAGTCTCTATGTCATTTACTTCCACTCTGATGTTTATTATTTCCTTCCTTCTACTTACTTTAGGCTTTTCTTGTTGTTTTCTTTCTAATTCTGTAAGCTGTAGGGTTAGATACTTTATTAGAAAATTTTCTTGTTTTTTGACATAAGTGTGTAGTGCTATGAACTTCCCTTTCAGGACTGCTTTTGCTGTGTCACCTAGACTTAGGTTTGTTGTGTGTTCAGTTTCATTTGTTTCCAGGAAATTTTTAATTTCTTCCTTGATCTCATTGGTAATACATTCATTGTTTAATGACATACTATTTAGCCTCCATGTGTTTAAATGCTTTTAAGTATTTTTATTGTAGTTGATTTCTAGTTTCATGCCATTGTGATCTGAGAAGATGCTTGATATGATTTCAATCTTCTTGAAAATATAGAAACTTATTTTGTTTCCTTACATGTGGTTTCCCTTTGAGAATGGCCCATGTGCACTTGAGGAGAATGTATATTTTGCAACTTTGGGGTGGAATATTCTGTAAAAGTCAATTAAATACATCTGATTTGGTGTGCCATTTAGGGTCAGTTTCCTTGTTAATTTTTTGTCTGGAAGACCTATCCAGTGAAGTCAGTGGGGTGTTGAAGTCCCCTACTATGATTATATTGCTGTCAATCTCTCCTTTAAAGTCCTCCAGAAGTGTTTTGTGTTTTTTTAAAAGAATATACTTAGGTGCTTCTATATTGGGTGCCAGGGTTGTATCTTCTTGCTGGATTGAACACTTTAGTATTATGTAGTGACCTTCTCTCTCTCTTGTGTCTCTTGTAATGGCCTTTTCTTTGAAGTCTATTTTGTCAGGTGTGGGTATTGCTACATCTGCTTTTTTGTTGTTTTCATTTGCATGGAAAATTATTTTCCATGCCTTCACTTTCATTTTGTGTGAGTCTTTTGTTATGAGGTAGGTCTCTTGTAGACAGCATATATGGGTCATGTATTTTTATCCAGTCAGCTATCCTATTTTTTTATTGTAGCATTTAATCCATTTACATCTCAGGTTATTATTGATAGGTACTTATTTATTGCTATTTTAATTCTTTATGCCTATGTTTCTCTATTTCTTCTTCTTATTATTATTACAGCAGTCCCTTTAACATTTCTTGCAATGCTGGTTTGGTGGTGATAAACTCCTTTATCTTTTTTTTTTTTGGTCAGGGTAGCTCTCTATTTCACCAAATATTTTGAATGGTAGTTTTGCTGGATAAAGTATTTTTGGTTTCAGATCCTTGCTTTTCATTACCTTGAATATTTTATCCATTTCCCTTCTGACCTGTAAAGTTTCTGTTGAGAAATCTGCTGACAGTCTTTAGGGCTCTCCTTTGTAGCCAACAAATTGCTTTTCCTTTGCTGCTTTAATAATCTCTCTTTGTCTTTAATTTTTGGCATTTTAATATGATGTATCTGGGTGTGGGCCTCTTTGGATTCTTCTTGCTTGGGACTCTCTGCGCTTCCTTAACTTGAGTGATTTTTTCCTTGACCACGCTAAGGAAGTTTTCTGCATTATTTCTTTTAACACATTCTCTAAGCCTTGCTCACTTTCTTCTCCTTCTTTAAGTCTTATAATGCAGATATTGTTATTACCCCACAGCTCCCTTAAACTCCCCTCCTGTTTTTTAATTGTTTTTCTTTTTGGATCTCTGATTGTATGATTTTTTTCCTACCCTATCCTCTAATTCACTAATCTGATACTTGGCTCCCTCCAATCTGCAATTTATTCCTTCTAGTGTATTCTTTATTTATGTTCTGTCATTCTTCATTTCTGACTGGTTGTTTTCATAGTTTCTATATCTTTTTCACGGTGTTGAGCATCATTATAATCATTACTCTGAACTCCATATCTGATAAACTGCTTATCTCTATTCATTTAGCTCTTCTTAAGAATTCTCTCATTCTTCACTTGTTTCTTTGTCTCCCCATTTTAACTGCCTGTTTGGGTCTGTTTCAATATATTAGATAGGTCTGCTATGACACCCAGCTTTTGTAAGGTGGGACCCAGTGGCAGTCTCCCTGATCACCAGAGCTGGGTGCTCTAACAGTGTCCCTCGTGCATTTGTGCAGGCCCTCCTGTTGTAATTGAGTCTTGATTGTTATTTGCTCATTTGTGCATGTGCTGAATCCTCAGGCTTGTTGACAGTGAGACTCAACCTCCAACACAGCAGGCTGCTGTATGGTTGCTGATCACATGAAACAAATTCACCTCAGCAGGTTTTGGAGCCTGCCAATATTTCTCTGTGGATATACTGCTTATGTAGCTTATTGGATCGTGCTCTGTCAATGTCTGAAGTGGCCACTGGGTTTATTTGTTTAGGGCCTCTTCAGAGAGTCTCTGGTGCAGGAAATTGTCAGATGTTGCCTGTAACTGGCCTCAGTACCCTGTTTTGAGTTATAAGTGACCCACAGCTTGTTGTTCCCTCTGATGGGTCTGTATATGTATAGAAAGGACAAAACTGCACACTACGGTCTGTTTTTTTCTAGCCCTGGGCTCAGGAGCAGGCCTGGTAAAGAATCAAAGCTCCCAGAGATCTACCTCTGCCTGCAGGCTGATTTGTTAGTCTTAGTCAATTAATAAGCTTCAGGCTGTAGAACCTCAGCAGGGTATAAACTCTACCAAGTAAAGCAAGAGGGTTTCCAATGGGTAGGTCAATTGCTTCCGCCCCAGGTTAAAGCTGCTTTAATGGGAAACTCTGCCTGAGAGAGATGTGGCATGGGGGAATGACTCAGTCCAGGGATCCTGGCAGCTGTCCTCTCAGCTCTCTCCTCAGGGCCACCAAAACCAGGCTCTCCTCATGCAGCTTTAATCCACTCTGTCCTCCCTTTGTGAGAGCCCAAGGTGAGTGGCTGTAAACAAATTTTAGTTCCTTGGCCCTTTAAGTGGGTGCCTGTGTTTCTAGCTGTCTCTGCCTGCCTGGCAGTGCTTTTCACAGCCAGATGTTATGTGGGCACCTTTCCCAGTTTGTTACTCTTGGCTGGGAAGTCAAGCTTTGGGTTTAGATCCCAGACTTCTCACCAGGAACTGCCCCTTAGCTGAGATATTCCTCCAGAACTTCAGCTGTTGTCTGTGCAAGCCCAGCCAGACCTCTCGAGCTCCTGCACTTCCTATCAGTCTCTATGTTGTCTCCTCTTTATGTCCTTGGTTATAAGGGTGTTCTCCAGCTAGTCTTCAATTGGGTATTCAGGATGATTTCTCTGTGTTTTAGTTGTAATTCCAGTTTGGTCCTGGGAGAATGTCAGTGTAGCTTCCACTTAATCTGCTGCTCTCTTGGAATCTCTTATTTTCTTTTATTCTGCTTCAGATGAGAAATCTTAATTGAGAAATTTTCCATTCAAATGCAGAGAGAGTCCTGGAAGCTGACCCATGCTCCAGCACAGAGAAAGCCAGCTGTACCTAGACCTTTCTTATTCTTCTAACATCTTCTTCAAGACTGTCTTCTAACATTTCATATAATATTTGTTTGGTGGTGATGAACTCCTTTAGATTTTTGTCTGGAAACCTCTTTATCTGTCTTTTGAGTCTAAATTACAGCTTTGCTGGGTAGAGTAATTTGGTTTTAGGTCCTTGCTTTTCATCACTTTGAATATTTTGTGTCAATCTCTTCTGGCCTGCAAAGTTTCTGTTGAGAAATCATCTAACAGTCTTATGGGAGCTCCCTTGTAGCTAACTAATTGCTTTTCTCTTGCTGTTTTGAAGAGTCTCTCTTTGTTTTTAACCTTTGCCATTTTAATTATGATGTGTCTTGGTGTGGGCTCTTTTGGTTCATTTTGTTTGGGACTATCTGTGTTTCCTAGACTTGTGTGGCTTTTTCTTTTTCCAGGTGAGAGAAGTTTTCCATCATTATTTATCCCGATAGGTAATCAATCTCTTGTTCTCGTTCTTTCTCTTTTACCTCTATGTTGCAGATGTTGTTACACTTAGTGTTGTCCCATAGGTCCCTTAAACTATCCTAATTTTTATTTATTTTTTGCTGCTCTAATTGGGTGTTTTTTGCTATCTTGTATTACAAATTATTGATTTGATCTTCTGCTTCATCTAATTTGTGGATGATTTCTACTAGTGCATTCTTCATTTCAATTATTGGATTATTGGTTTTTTTATGGTTTCTATGTCCTTTTATGCTTTTGAAATTCTCACTAAGTTCCTTGAGCATCCTTATAACCATTGTTTTAAACTCTGTATCTGGTAGTTTGCTTGCCTCCATTTTATTTAGTTCTATTTCTAGAGATTTCTCCTCTCATTCATTTGCGACATGTTTCTTTGTCTCCCCATTTTTGCTGTCTCTTTGTGTTTGTTTCTACGTATTCGGTAGATCTGCTTTGTCTTCTAGTCTTGTTATTATAGCCTTATGTAGTAGGTATCCTGTAGAGCCCAGTGGCACAGGATCCCTGGTCACTTGAGCTGAGCTCTCCAAGTGTACTACACCCCTCATGTGGGCTGTGTGCATCCTCCTATTGAAATTGAGCCTTGCTTGCTGTTAGCACATCAGTGCGAGGGACTGACCTACAGGTTGATTGGCTATGGAGACTCTCTGTGACTATAGTGGAGGATCTGCTTTGGGGGGGGGGGAGGCTCACCCCTGACCCCATGGAGCAGAACTCACTTAGCTGGGCTCTGGTGTAGGTCAAGTTCTCTTAAGCACATCACTTATGTAGGTAATTGGGTGGTGCTCCATTGTGGTCTGAAGTTGGTCACCAGGTACACTGGCTCTGGGGCCTCCCAAGAGGTATAAGCCAAGTTCAGTTGCCCCATGTGACCTGCCTGAAGACACCTGGTATGAGCTGCAGAGTGATCTGCGGATGACTGGTACTTTTGCTCAGCTTTGAGGTGCACAGGAGAGGCCAAAATACGAACTAAGTGACCTGGGGCACACAGAGGCCAGATTCTGTTTGGGGTTTGTAAACCTTTGAAAGCATTTAGGAAAGTTCACAACATGAGCCAAGACAGGCCATTTGTATCAAAAGCCACTGGAAGCAGCTTGGGTGGGCCAGTAAGTTGGGTGGGGTGGGATCTCAGGGAATCACCAGGGCAGGGCAAACAGTATTAGGTTTATGGAGGCTCTGATATGGCACCCACCTGGGCCTACAGGTGAAGGGCTCAATAAAGGAACAATGGCTTCTGCCAGCACTTTTGTTAGAAAACTACTCCTCCAGTCCTTGCCCCAAAGCCAGACAATTCAGTTCCTCCCCATATGTCCCTTCGAGCTGTTGCCCCAGCCCTGAAGCTCAGAGTGAGTAAGTCCATCATTGAATAAGTCCATTATTGAGTAAGTCCATGCTCGGACTACATAAAAGGAACTCCTGGGACTCCAGCAGCCCTGTGTCTCACTTAGCCACAATCCCCACTGGTTTTCACAGCCAGAAACTTGGAGATTTCTATTCCTAGCACTGGAACCCCGAGCTTGGGGCACTGGTATAAGGCTGGGATCCCTCACTCCTCAGGAGGGACCTTTGCAGCAGAGATATTCCTCCCAATTTTTATCCATCACACATGGGTGTGAAACCAGCCAGTTCTGCATCTCCACCCCTCCTACCAGTCTTGATGTGGTTTCTTCAGTCTGTTCTTAGTTATAGGACTTCTATTCAGCTAGATTTCAGGCAGTTCTCGATGGTTGTTCTGTAGCTTAGTTGTAATTTTGAGGTTGTGTGAGGATGCCAGTACCACTTTTGCCTACACTGCCATCTTTACTGAAAGCCTGTCCAGAGGTTAATTCTTTAATGTTCTATTTCTCTCATCTTTTACCCTTGCCAGCTTTCCACTTATTTTGACACATCTACCCCATTCACGTTACATAAGCAGTCACAAACACACACCACATGCCAGCACTTCTCAAAGCACCATAGTGTTTCTTTCTTCTTTATTAGCAGTCTTCAGATTTTTTATTTATCCTGCTGCTATTTCTTTATCTTCCCAACTGTAAATGTAATGCTTGCATATAAATGCAAAAGATAGCATAGCAATTTCACCTATACTTTTTACCAGTTCCATGTGTCATAAGTAGTGGCCAAAGTACAGGTGGTATTTTTAAAAACTTACTTAATTCTAACTTTTAAAAATCCTGATTAATTTTAAGTTCTGTCTTCAAACTCTGACATAGTGCCTACCAAGGTACCATTTTTCTTTCCTTTTGTTTCCATGCCTTGCTGATGCAATATGTATGTGTATATTTTGCTTCTTTCTCCATTAAAATGGTCTACAATGAAATTAGCTTTGAAAGCAGCATTCAAACAGAAATTAGGGAGATACGCCAGGTATTCAGACATGAGTGGTGAGGGTGTTTGATGGGATGGCTTCTACACATCTCTTTTAAAACCTGAAATTCTCTTTAAACTAATCAGAGTGTAGGAGTTTTTCATTTTTCTTTGTTTTTCATTATACTAAAGGGAATTTGCCCCACCTTGGATGTGCTTAAATATTAGAATTATCTGAGAGAGTAAAGCAAATAGTTCTGTCTGAGGGAGAGAGAGGATGGGGAAGCAGACATACTTTGGATTTAGTGGTCATTGAACATACTGGGCCATGAGATCTATCGATAGGAGTTACATGTTCCGTGGGAGGGTTTCACATGTTTCTTTTGTTCATTTTCTCCTTTGGATCTCAGGTTATTTATAGACCCAAATGCTCTCAGAGCTGGAGGTGTCCCCAAGGGTTATTTCAGTCCAGTAGGTCTTCCTGCTTGGGCCTTCTCCTTGACCAAAAAACTGCTGACGGCAGAGCCCTTCTAACCTCCTCCAGACAGTCCAATTTTGGACTGAACTAGAATGTTTTTCTTCTTAGTGAGTCAAAAAGCATCTTCTTTGAAATTTCTCCCTATTGATTCCATTGTACTCCATGCTGAGCTCAGCGGAGCAAATCTCACCTTTTTTCTACTTGAGAGCCCTTTGGATATTAGAAGACAGTAACCATTTCCTATGCAGAGTTTTTCTATATTGGCCTAAACATGTCCAGTTTTCCAGGTTCCTCAGGATGTGACTGCCATGCTCTTCTTTCCTCTGGTTGCTCCATTGTGTCCTCCGTTTTGGGTGAGGTGGGGTCCTGAGCGGAAGGGATGCCCTGACCAGCCCAGCCGCAAACAGCACTCTCCTTCCCACCACATTTGTTTCCTGCTTTCAACCCTGACCCAGGACCATCCACATGCTTCAGACCTCCTGACTCTATCCCCATTTCATTCTTCATAATCCATGGGCGTGAAAGGGAATTTTGTTTTGTTTCTGCAGTTTTCCTTGAATTCTCCAAATCCTTATTGCTGTTTTTTACTTGACTTGAATTTATGACAAGGTTTATTGTCTTCGGGGCAGGTTGCTTTCTTCCTACTCAGTCCAGAGCCCAATATAGATCTAAGAAGTGTTTATAGAGTTCACGCTCAGTACCTTGTGCTGACCTGTCTTCATTTCAACATCATCATCATCATCATCGTCATCACCTTAGTTGCACAGATCTCCTTTTGCTTAGGGTGTTTGTTTTTTTGTTTCCAATAGTGTTTATCTGTTTATGAAGAAAGAGCCCATGAAAAGCTGTGGTTTTTAATAAAAAGAGTTTTCTGATTTTACTCCAAGGTCAGTCTTCCCATATGGTTCAGTACAGAGCTTCCACCAACATCAGCAGGAACTGGCTTGAGATGAGGTTTGTTGAAATTAATATGAGGTGTTTCATATTGACCCCCTGGCAGGGCAGTTAAAACAGTCACTGAGGCAGAGTTGCGGTGAGACGAGCCCCAGGCTCACGCAGATTGAGGTCTGATTTCTATCTCTGTCACTTGTTTCGTGGTAACCACCCAGACCTCAGCGTCTTCATCTATAAAATCGGAGGTAACCTAACTTAACCACCCAGGTCGCAGAGCTTGGTGCGAGGGTGAAATGAGCTACTGTCCCACGCGTGGCGAGTGCCGGGCAGAGCCACGTTTCTTACTCAGGCCCGCCTACCGGTTCTGGTAAATGAAGGGCATTCCCGTAGGAGGGCTGGTTGTTTCCTGTCATGGGACACAGAGCACATGCTCCCCCGCAGCCCGTCCGGGTGTCTGGGGGTGCCGCACCCAGCACGCTGTCCTCGCCGCACCCCCAGTCCGCGGCCGCCGCCCTGCACGGCGGGGGTCGGCGGGGCCGTCTCCCCTTCTCTCCGGACGCGGAGCGTAGTCTGGACACACGGGTGGGAGGAAGTCAGGACCCCTGAGCCCTTGTCTCCGGATGGTTTCTAGTTATTTCTATTTTTTGAGTGCATCGGACTACTTGGTGGCGCGAGCCTCCGGCTTCGTTTGCAGGAGTGAGCCTGACCCCCGGCCGCGGGCAGGGCGCGCGGAGAGAGAGGCCCCTGGAGGGAGACGCCCTGTGGACGCCCTGCGCTCCGGGGGGACGGCGAGAGGGGGCGCGCGGAGAGAGAGGCCCCTGGGGGGAGACGCCCTGTGGACGCCCTGCGCTCCCGGGGAACGGGGAGCGGGGGCGCGCGGAGAGAGAGGCCCCTGGAGGGAGACGCCCTGTGGACGCCCTGCGCTCCGGGGGGACGGCGAGAGGGGGCGCGCGGAGAGAGAGGCCCCTGGGGGGAGACGCCCTGTGGACGCCGTGCGCTCCGGGGGGACGGCGAGAGGGGGCGCGCGGAGAGAGAGGCCCCTGGGGGGAGACGCCCTGTGGACGCCGTGCGCTCCGGGGGGACGGGGAGCGGGGGCGCGCGGAGAGAGAGGCCCCTGGGGGGAGACGCCCTGTGGACGCCGTGCGCTCCGGGGGGACGGCGAGAGGGGGCGCGCGGAGAGAGAGGCCCCTGGGGGGAGACGCCCTGTGGACGCCGTGCGCTCCGGGGGGACGGGGAGCGGGGGCGCGCGGAGAGAGAGGCCCCTGGGGGGAGACGCCCTGTGGACGCCGTGCGCTCCGGGGGGACGCGAGAAGGGGCGCAGGGAGAGAGAGGCCCCTGGAGGGAGACGCCCTGTGGACGCCGTGCGCTCCCGGAGGACGGGGAGAGGGGGCGCGGGGAGAGAGAGGCCCCTGGAGGGAGAGCCGCGGGACGCCGTGCGCGGGCAGGGCGCGCGGAGAGAGAGGCTCCTGGAGGGAGACGCCCTGTGGACGCCCTGCGCTCCGGGGGACGGCGAGCGGGGGCGCGAGCCCGAGCGTCCCGGGGACTGACCGCGCCTTTTCCTCCCAGGGGAGGCTGCGCCCGGCTCCCCGCGCGGTGCCGTGAAGGGCCGGCCCCTCCATCCACGCGTGCTGGTGCCGGGGGCGCGGGACGCAGAGCCCAGGCCGCCCGCGCCTCCCGCCCGGAGGCCGCCCTCACCTGGCGCAGAGACCCCGGGCGCCTAGTGCCGTCTCCCCAGGGTGCCTCCGGGTCGGTCCCCGCCGCCGCGCCCGCAGCTCCCAGGAGGCCGCCTTTCGCGCGGGACCGCGCTCCGCCCCCTGCGGGCCGCAGCCCGGGCGCGCCCCCCCTCCCGGGGCCCTGGCACCTGCCGTGCCCCCCGCCCCCCGCCAGGGGGCGCCCCGGGAGGCGGCGGGGCTTTGGACGCGCGGGTTTCCCGCCCTGGGTCTCAGGCTCAGCGGCGAGGTCGCTGTGTTGCGGGGCTGGAGGCTGCGGTGAGAACCAGAGCGGACGCCCCCTTTTACTGTTTCTGTTATTAATACCTAAGGAGGAAAGGCAACAAGGAGCCTAAGGGCTGGCATAGCTCACAGGCCCTGGATGCAGGCTGGCAGCGCCAAACAGGCAGAGCCAAGTACCTGAGGGCAGCCCTGGGGGTGCCTATGGCTGCAGGGCTCAGGGAGGTGCCCGGGAGGACCGCGGGGGCCGCAGGCAGGGAGGCACCAGCCCGGCGCAGGGAGGCCGCACGGACAGAGGGGGCCAGGAGGGACTGAGACTGGGGGGGGGGGCAGGAGGGACTGAGACTCGGGGGGGGGCGGGCAGGAGGGACTGAGACTGGGGGGGGGCAGGAGGGACTGAGACTGGGGGGGGGGCAGGAGGGACTGAGACTGGGGGGGGCAGGAGGGACTGAGACTCGGGGGGGGGCGGGCAGGAGGGACTGAGACTGGGGGGGGGCAGGAGGGACTGAGACTGGGGGGGGCAGGAGGGACTGAGACTGGGGGGGGGCAGGAGGGACTGAGACTGGGGGGGGCAGGAGGGACTGAGACTGGGGGGGGGCAGGAGGGACTGAGACTGGGGGGGGCAGGAGGGACTGAGACTGGGGGGGGCAGGAGGGACTGAGACTGGGGGGGGCAGGAGGGACTGAGACTGGGGGGGGGCAGGAGGGACTGAGACTCAGGGCGGGGGGTCAGGAGGGACTGAGACTCAGGCCGGGATGGACAGGAGGGACTGAGACTCAGGGCGGGATGGACAGGAGGGACTGAGACTCAGGGCGGGGGGTCAGGAGGGACTGAGACTCAGGGCGGTGTGGACAGGAGGGACTGAGACTCAGGACGTGATGGACAGGAGGGACTGAGACTCAGGGCGGGGGGTCAGGAGGGACTGAGACTCAGGACGTGATGGACAGGAGGGACTGAGACTCAGGGCGGGGGGTCAGGAGGGACTGAGACTCAGGCCGCGATGGACAGGAGGGACTGAGACTCAGGGCGGGGGGTCAGGAGGGACTGAGACTCAGGGCGGGGGGTCAGGAGGGACTGAGACTCAGGGCCGTGTGGAGAGGGGTTTGGAGATTGAGCAGCGTTGGAGGGAGGAGCCTCAAAGGAGTCCAA
The DNA here is from genome assembly GCF_964146895.1 of Miniopterus schreibersii. NCBI lineage: Eukaryota > Metazoa > Chordata > Mammalia > Chiroptera > Miniopteridae > Miniopterus > Miniopterus schreibersii. The sequence continues at coordinate 1,956,541 of NC_138122.1, read as the reverse complement.
AATAAAAATCGTTGGTTTTGATGAAAAAGGCTGACCCAGACCTGGAGAGGGAGGTTCTGTGAACTGAATCAGGGACTCACACTAGTTTGAAGTTGATTCCCACTGGGCTGCCCCAGAAACTTCACAGGACATCAGGGGCGGGCGTTTGAGAGCGAATGCTCAGTTGTACAGGAAAATTCAAAATGAGTAGGTGCGACTGCAAGCCTGTCTAACGGTGCTCGCTGTGGGCATGTGGACACCAGCTCTGGACTTCTGACCTAAACTAGAAGGAATTTCGGTCTGATGGTGTTTCAGGCTCTCCTCTGAGCTGATGTTTCACTTTCCCCTGCCTCCTCCCAGCTCCCACAGCTGCCCCTGGTAACGGGCTAGGAGTCAGAAGTTGCTCTGCCATTTTGCGAGGTTAGTTTAAGCAAGGAAACACTGGAGTTTCCTTTCTTTGTCTATAAAAGGGAGAAAATAAAATATTACTGACATACCTTCTAGGATTTTTCTGAGGATTGAATGTGAGTGATAATGTGAATAATCGCTCTTGATAGATTATAATTGCTAGCTAAATCAAAGATGGCATTAATAATAATTGATCAGTTAATACAGCCTTACTCCTCCCAGCAGGGTGTCTTCCCACTGAGCTTTGCAGGAACTTGTGTGTGTGAGTGTGTGTGAGTGTGTGTGTGTGTGTGTAGGGAATTTAAATACACAAACCCGGATTTTCAGGGCACTTTCCTGAAGAACCGCCTTGGCAGATAAGCTGGAAACATGGTGTTCCTTCCCCTTTAGCCACCTTCCTTCGAATGCTCTTTTCCCCAGCCGTGGCTACACTGCTCTACTTCTCAAACATGCAGATAGTGGTTAGTGTCTGCTTGGCTGCTTGGAGGAGTGACCTATGTCCTGGACCTGTGCTGCCTGAGTAAGTGTCACGTTGTCTCTCAGGCACGTGGTCAGAGTGAATGTGCCTGGAAGAAGCAAATAAAAGGCTGGGTTTGTGATCCCATCGCCATACGCCTTTCCGGGGGTGCTCTTCCCAGACCACTCGTTACCTACTCACTGAAATGTCTCAGATGGCAGATTGGGTTCTGCACTCTCTGGGTCAGGCTGGTGCAGTTGACCTATGAAGGCTGAAGTTGGCTTTCGTCCCTGTGGACACATTCACCCTTTCCTTGGGCTCCAGAAGCAGTGTGGTGAATGGGAGGCAGTGCAGACATGGGCAAATCCCTCTTCCCCATCTGTCAGACGAAGTCGAAACTCCCCTTCCTTCCCGCATCCAAATGTAGGTGTGAGGTGCTCATGAGATTATACCTGAACACCCCAAAAGTTTGTAACTCTAGTGTTGTGTAACTATAAGGCATCATCATTGTTACTCTGCTACACTCTTCTGATCAGTGATTTACCTATATTTCAAAGCCTTAAATATTTTAAAAGTTGCATTTTCCCAGATGTTAATGAACCCTCCTGCTTCTTTCCTTCTTCACCAATGGACTGAAAAATTGAGTATTGTAGAGATGCTAAGTTTAAGACCCGAGTCTACCCATCTTGAAAGTTATCTAAGTCACAATTAGATGCACAATATGTACATAGACTGTATTTTTCTAAAACCACCAACCATACATATATATGAATCCCTTCTCCTGTCAAGAATGTATTTACTCTGTTAATACAAAATATATCAAATATATATTTAACTAATAAAACACACTGATATTCACATGGCATACTCACCTAGCAGATTTAATCAGGAATGAACCCATCACTCTATCAGCATCTCAGCTATTTTAGGGTCCAGAGTGACCACAATACACTATTCATGTTGCTAAAAAATTATGAGTCAATTTCTCCCTGTTCCTAGTAATGCCTGTCAATATCTTGCTTCTTCCAGACAGATTCTCAGCACCTTTAGTATTTTTAAATGAGTTTTTTAAAATACATTTGCAAAGTCAGTTATTTTGAATCTCATTTGAAGCAATTAAAAACATCCTGACATTTAAGGTGATATTTTTTTCCAAATAAAATAATTATAAATAATACTAATTATGAACAAATCATTCAGTTACTCTCACTCTGGTTCAACCTTTAGGCTAATAAACCAATCAATTAAAATTTATCTTGCTCAGAGGATCAATTTGTTTAAAAATGTAGCGACATTTCACCTCAAGTATGATTGATGTTTTCTTTAACAATAATCAGAGCTGTCTTCCCAGAAGACAGTATGGTCAAGTGGTAGGTATAGACAATTAACTCTTTTTTTTATGCTTCTCTTGATAATGCTTCTCAGGTACAAAATGTTGATGGTGAAGAAAATGGTGATGTTAATGTACAAAACTAAAACTTAGACTTCAAAAAGGACTTTAAAGAGATTTCTGAAAATCTCAGGAAAATTCCTCGCAGAAACTGACATTATCATTCTTCACAGTGGGAAAGATATTAGATATGTCCCTCTGTCTGCCTTGTGTGTTTCATTTTCTCCAAAGGTATAGGATGGATTTGCAAATATGGCCCATAGACCAAATCCAGTCTGCCACTTGTTTGTTCAAGCAAAGTTTTATCAGAATAAAGCACATCTCTTTATTTACATGTTGTCAATGACTACTTTTTTGCCAACCCCAGGGGTAGGGTAATAAAAATACCAAAACCCAGTTATTTTTGAATTTATAACATCAACTAATTTTTTTTATTTTTAAAAATATATCTTTATTGACTCCAGAGAAAGGAAGGGAGAGGGAGAGAGAGATAGAAACATCAATGATGAGAGAGTTGTCATTGATCGGCTGCCTCCTGCACGCCCCCAACTGGGGATGGAGCCCACAATCCTGGCACATGCCCCTACAACATCAACTAATTTTTGAACAGGACTTTACAGTATATAAAATCTGACCACATTATTTTGTTACAAGTATTATTCTCACTTAACTGATGAAGAAATTGCAAACTTTTCCAGAGTCATCCAGCCAGTTAGTGGTGCAGGTCGGATGTGGCCTCTGAAGAGGGAATGGTGCTGTCCTCGGGCAGCCTTGAGAGAAGCGGGGAAGGGGATGGCTCTCAGCTGCAATAGGGCTCTTATCTCACTCCTACGCCCAGACGTGATCAAAGACAGTAGAGAAAACCAAACTCGAGACGTTCTGTTCACTCATTACTTGACCTTGGCCTGGGTGATTTTAACTTCATCCTGCTCCTGGGTCCCTATTCTCATAACCAGGAAGGAGACCAAGCGCTAGGCAGTCATGGCCAAGCTGTAATGCAGCAGCTCCCTCTTTCCACGCTGAAGGAATGTGCTCATCCTGAAATTGGCGCTGGGGCATGGAGAGTCTGAAGTAACCAGTAACAGAAAAGTCTTTGTTTTTGGAATATGCTATCCTTTTCAAAAGTTTGTGGTTGAAAACACTTAATTGTGTTTTTTTCTCACTTTATTATAAAAATTATATTTTCCTCCTAAGCTCATTCAATCTACTAGCAAGGTAGGCCACAAGGTGCTGGACATCAGGAAGAAGGAAACCTGGAATCAAGACCTTGCTTTTGAGATACCCAGATATAAAACCAGTTGTTTGCAGAAACAAGTATTTTATTTATTGTTTTATTTTTCAAATTTATTTTTTATTTACAGTTGACATTCAATATTATATTAGCTTCAAGTGTACAATGTAGTGATTAGACATTTATATACTGTAAAATATAATCACTTTGATAAGTCTAGTACCCATGTGACACTATACATAATTATTACAATAGTATTGACTATATTCCCTATGCTGTAATTTACATCCCTGTGACTATAATTATAACTAACAATTGTACTTCTTAATCTTTTCACCTTTTTTACCCAGTCCTCTAAACCCCCTTCCATCTGGCAACCATGAATCTGTTCTCTATATCTATGAGTTTGTTTCTGTTTTGTTTGTTCATTTATTTTATTTTTAAGATTCCACGTATAAGTGAAACCATATGGTACTTGTCTTTTTCTGAAAGACCTATTTCACTTAGCACACCTACTAGATCCATCCCTGTTGTCACAAATCTTTATTAATCGTAAGGATTCTTCTTTATAAAGGCTGAGTAATATTCCATTGTATAGATGCACCACTTCACCTTTATCTAATCTCCTATCAGTAGATACTTATGTTGCTTCCATATCTTGGCTATTGTAAATAATGCTGCGATGAGCATAAAGATGCATATATCTTTTCGAATTAGTATACTGGCTTTCTTTCTGTAAATACTCAACAGTGGAATTTCTGGGTCATGTCTTAGTTCTATATTAAAATTTTTCAGCAAACTCCACACTGTTTTCCACAGTGGCTGCACCAATTTACAATCCCAGCAACAGTGCCCAAGGGTTCCCTTTTCCTTATAGCCTCTCAAATACTTGTTGATTCTTGATGTATTGACGATGGCCATTCTGACAGGTGTGAGGTGATATCTTATTGTGGTTTTAATTTGCATTTCCCTGATGATAAGTGATGTTGAGCATCTTTTCTTATGTCTATTGGCATCTGTATGTTTTTGGAGAAATGTCTATTCAGGTCCTTTCCACATTTTTTAAATGGGTGGTTTAACTTTTTAAACTTTTTTTTGGTGTTAAGTTGTATGAGTTTCTGATATATTTTGGATGTCATGCCCTTATTGGATGTATTATTGGCAAATATTTTATCCCATTAAGTAGGTTGTCTTTTCATTTTGTTAATGATTTCCTTCTCTGTGCAAACATGTTTTAATTGGATTTAGTCCCATTTGTTATTCTGTTTTCCTTGCCCATGGATCCTTATACAAAACACACACACACACACACATATATATGTTTATATATATATATGTGTGTATATATATATATATTATATATATATAAACATATGTAACTGAGATTGGGTTGACTGCCTGTGTTTTCCTCTAGCAATTTTATGGTTTTGGGTCTTGCACTCAAGTTGTTAATCCATTTTGAGGTTTTTTAATATGGTGTAAAAAAGTGGTCTAGTTTTTATTATTTTGTGTGTATTTGTTCACTTTTCCCAACATTATTTATGAAGAGACTGTCTTCACTTCATTGTATAATCTTGCCTCTTTTGTCAAAGATCACTTGACCTTATGGGTGTGGGTATATTTCTGGGCTATTCTGTTTCATTGATCTATGTGTCTGTTTTTAGGACGGTATCACACTGTTTTGATTACTGTGGCTTTATAGTATAGTTTGGTATCAGGTAGGGTGGTGATACCTCCAACTTTGTACTATTTTTAAAATATTTCTAGGACTATTTGAAGTGTTTTTGTGGTTCCATATAAATTTTAAAATCTAGTTCTGAAAAATGCCATTGGTATTTTGATAGGGATTGCATTAAATCTGCAGATTGCTTCTGGGTAGTTATGAGCACATTAACAATGTTAATTCTCCCTATCCATGAGGGCAGTATAATTTTTCATTTATTTGTATCTTCTTGTACTTCTTTCTGTAGTGTCTTATAATTTTCTGAGTACAGGTTTTTTACTTAGTTAAATTTATTCCTATGTAATTTATTCTTCTTGATGTAATTATAAATGGGATTGTTTTCTTAATTTCTCTTTCTGATACTTCATTATTGGTGTATAAAAATGCAACCAATTTTTGAATAATAAATTTGTATTCTGCTACTTTACTGAATTTATTTATTCTAATAGTGTTTTGGTAAATTCTGTAGGGTTCTCTATAGTATTATACCATCTGCAACTAATGACAGTTTTACTCCTTTTTTTCTAGTTTTGATGCCTTTTCTTTCTGTTTCTTGTATGGTTGCTGTGGTTAGGACTGGAGTACAATGTTGAATAAAAGTGGTGTAATGGACATCCTTGTCTTATTCTGGATCTTTAAGAAAAAAGCTTCAGCTTTTCAAACATGAATATAATGTTAGCTAAGGTTTGTCATATATGATCCTTGTTATACTGAGGTTTGTTCTCTCTTTGCTGAAAGTTTTTATTATAAATAGATATTGGATTTTGTCAAATGCTTTTTCTTCATCTATTTATATGATTGTGTGATTTTTGTCCTTCATTATGTTTACATGGGGTATCATGTTAAGGGATTTATGGGTATTGACCAACCTTACACCCTAAGAATACATTCCACATGATTATGGTATATGATATTCTTAATATATTGCTGAATTAGTTTTGCCCATATTTTGTTGAGGATTTTGCATGTATGTTCATGAAGGATAACATTTTTAGATTTGCTTTATTTTTCCCTCACCATTTATCCCCTCTATGCCATCTTCCACTTCCACCCCCTTACCCCCCCCCGCCCCGCTCCAGCCATCACCACACTGTTGTCCATGTCAGTGAGTTCTATTTTTTTTTCTCAATCCCCCGCCCCTCCCTAACACCTCCCTCTGCCAGAGCTGTCTGCCTGCTTTCTATCTCTGAGTCTGTCACTATTTTGCTTGGTAGTTCAATTTGTTCATTAAATTCCACATATGAGTGAAATCATATGGTACTTGTTTTTCTCTAACTGGCTTATTTCACTTAGCATAATGTTCTCCAGGTCCACCCATGCTGTTTTGATTACTATGACCTTGTAGTATAGTTTGATGTCAGGTACTGTGATTCCCCCAAGACATAAATTTTTGAAACATTTTTTCTAGTTCTGTGAAATACTCCATCGGTATCTTGATAGGAATTACATTGTATGTAGATTGCTTTGTGCAGTATGGACATTTTAATGATGTTAATTATTCCTATCCATGAACATAGTACATACTTCCACTTATTTGTATCTTCTTCAGTTTCTTTCTTCAGTGTCTTATAATTTTCTGAGCACAGGTCTATTACATCCTTGGTTAAATTTATTCCTAGGTATTTTATTCTTTTTGAAGCAATTGTGAATGGTATTGTTTATTTTTAGTTTCCCTTTCTGATCGTTCATTATTGGTGCATAAAAATGCAACTGATTTCTGAATATTTATTTTGTATCCTGCTACTTTACCGAATTCATTTATCAGTTCTAGTAGTTTTTTGGTGGAATCTTTAGGATTTTCTATATAAAATATTATGTCATCTGCAAATAAGGACAATTTTAGTTTTTCCTTTCCAATTTGGATGTCTTTTATTTTTTCTTCTTGTCTGATTGCTGTAGCTAGGACTTCCAGTACTATGTTGAACATGACTGGTGAAAGTGGACATCCTTGTCTAGTTCCCAATCCTAGGAGGAACGCTTGTAGCTTTTGCTCATTGAGTATGTTGTTGGCTGTGGGTTTGTCATATATGGTCTTTATTACATTGGGGTATGTTCCCTTTATTCCCACTTTATTGAGAGTTTTTATCATAACTGGGTACTGGATTTTAACAAATGCTTTTTCTGCATCTATTGATATGATGAGGTGATTTTTATCTTTCAATTTGTTTATGTGATCTATCACATTTCTTTTTTGTGGATATTGTACCAACTTTGTATCACTGGAATAAATCCCACTTGATCATGGTGTATTATCTTTTAATTGTATTGCTGGATTTGTTTTGTTAATATTTTGTTGAGGATTTTAGCATCTATGTTCATCAGGGATATTGGCCTATAAGTATTGTTATCCCAGGTTTGTTTGTTGTTTTCATTTGCATTTGCATGAGGTATCTTTTTCCATCCTTTTACTTTCAGTCTGTGTGCATCTTTTGATATGAAGTTTGTCTCTTGTAGACACCATATGTATAGGTCTTATTGTATTAATCCATTCAGCCAGCCTATGTCTTTAATTGGAGCATTTAGTCTATTTACGATTAAAGAAATTATTGATAGTTATGTAATTACTGCCATTTTATTGTTTATTGACTATTTTTGTAGTTCTTTCTGTTCCTTTATTATTATTTTGCTTTCTTTTCTTGTATATTGACGCCTTTCTGTAGTTTTCTTTGGATTCTTTACTCTTTATTTCTTATATACCATCTATAGATTTTTGTGTGTTGTTGTTTTTTATCATATGGTCCATATATACTAAACTATGTTTATAGTAGTCTACTTTAAGTTGATTGTCCCTTAAGTTTGAACACATTCTAAAATCACTACAGTTTTTACTGCCCCCTTTTATATTTTTGTAATTTTTTTTTACTTTTGTATATTTGTGTGTGTCCCTTAGTTTAATGTTGTAATTACACATGGTCTTCCTACCTTTGTCTTTTAGTCTTTGTACTGACTTTATAGTAGATTGACCCATTGCTTGTACTGTTTGCCTTGTCAGTGATAATTTTTTTCTATATTTTCTTGTTCATACTTTTTCTTCTCTTCTCTTCTCTTCTCTTCTCTTCTCTTCTCTTCTCTTCTCTTCTCTTCTCTTCTCTTCTCTTCTCTTCTCTTCTCTTCTCTTCTCTTCTCTTCTCTTCTCTTCTCTTCTCTTCTCTTCTCTTCTCTTCTCTTCTCTTCTCTTCTCTCTTTTTTCTTTTTTCTTCTTAAAGACATCCCTGTAATACTAGCTTAGTGGTAATGAACATTTTTAGCTTTTTCTTGTTGGGGAAATTTTTTCTCTCTCACTTGATAATATATAGCCTTGCTGGGTAGAGTGATCTTGATTGTAGGCTATATTTTTCATCACTTTGAATATTTTGTCCCAATTCTTTCCAGACTACAAAGTTTCTGTTGAGAATTGAGCTAACAGTCTTATGGGAGCTCCCTTGTAGGTAAACTAACTGCTTTTCTCTTGCTGCTTTTAAGATTCTCTCTTTGTCTTTAACTTTTGCCATTTTAATTATGATGTGTCTTAGTGTGGGCCTTCTTGGGTTCATCTTGTTTGGGACTCTGTGTTTCCTGGACTTGTATATCTGTCTTTTTCAATAGATTAAGTAAATTTTCAATCATTATTTTTTCAAACAGATTTTCAATCGCTTTGTCTCTCTCTTCTCCTGGTACCCATATGATGAAATGTTGGCACACTTGATGTTGTCCCAAAAGTTCCTTAAACTATCCTCAAGCTTTTGATTCCCTCTAATGTATTCTTTATTTCAGTTATTGTATTCCTTATTTCTGACCAGTCTTTTTATGCTTTCTGTCTCCTATTTTATATTTTCTATGTCTTTGTTGAAGTTCTCACTGAATTAATCAATTATTTTCCTCAGTTCATGAGCATTCTTATAACCAGTGCTCTGAACTCTACATCTGGTAGGTTACTTGTCCCCATTTTGTCTAGTTTTTATTCTGTAATTTTGTTCTGTTTTTTTCATTTTGTATATGTTTCTTTGTCTCCTCATTTTGGCTGACTTTCTGTGTTTGTTTCAGTGTATTATGTAGATCTGTTATTTCTCCCAATCTTGGCAGGGTGGCCTTATATAGAAGGTATCCTCTGGGGCCCAGGGCATTCTCCCTGTTCACCTCAACCAGGTGCTCAAGGGGTGTCCCTTGTGTGAATTTTGTGTGCCTTCCTGCTTTAGTTGAGCCTAAATTGCTGTTGGAACATCAATGGGTGGGTTTGACCCTCACAGCTCACTGGTTGCGAGTTCTGGCCATGACTACAGCAAATGAGCTCTTGTGTGGAGGCCAACCTCACCGAGTGGGAGTCATTTTAGCAGGGTTTTGGTGCCAGCTGAGCCTTCCCTTTGGGAGTGGTGTTTATGGAACTGGTTGGGTGGTTTTCTGATGTGTGCTGAAGCCAACCACTGGGTGGGTTATTTCTGGAGGCTCTTGGGAGGGGCATCATTGCAGGCTAAGGTCAGCTGCTGCTTGTGCCTTGCTTGGTGCCTCTTGGTAGGAGCTACAAAGTGGTCTGAAATTGATTGCCACTTATGCTGGGAGAGGCTATGTTGCAAACCAAGGCCAACGGCCACTGTGCTGGGCTTGAGACCTTTTGGTGGACCCCATGATATGAACTGAGGGCAGCTACCATTTGTGCTAGGCTTGTGATTTCTTAGTTGAAGAGTGTTCCAGGCCAAGATTGGCCATCACTATGTTAGGCTTGGGGTCACCTGATGGGAGTTGCAATGTAAGTTGTGACCTAATGCTGGGCTTGGGGCCTCTTAGCAAGACCTGGAAGGCATGCTGAAGTCAGCTGCTGCTTGTTTGGGTTTTGTGGAACTTTAGAGATTTGGGGAAAGTCTGCAGGCTGCTTGTTTGGAGGAGCTGCTAGAAGAGGCTCAGGCCAGGTGGTGATTTGGTGGGGTAGGGTCTCAAGGGCTCACCAGGGCAAGTTGAATGGTATTAACCAGGTTAATAGAGATTTGGTGCCCACCCATTCCAGGCTGACTGGTTTGGAGGAGAGTTCAACAAAGGAACTATGGAGCCTGCCAGTGCCTCTGTCACAGAAGAGGGTTGCCCCAACCCTTGCCTCTCCAGTCCTCACCCTGAAATCAGTCAATGTAGTTTCTCTCCGTATGTCCCTGGCAGGGTTTGAGCTGTGTGCCTTTGCACTGCAGCTTAGAGTGAGTGGGTGTGTGAGCAAGGGAGTTGTGCGCTGGCCCTTTAAGAGAAGTGCTTTGACCTCCAACAGCCCTTTTTCTTGCTCAGATGCAATCCCCGCTGGTTTTCACAGCCAGATGTTATAAGGACTCCTCTTCTAGGGACTGATGACATAGGTTTTGGAATTCATTGTGGAGCTGGACCTCTTACTCCTCAGGGGACACCTCCTCAACTGAGATATTGCTCCTGATTCTTAATCTCCACACTGTGGGTTGGATTCTACCCATTCCGTCTACACCCCTCCTACCAGTTTCAACATGGCTTCTTCTTTAAATCCTTAGTTACAGGAACTCTGTTCAGCCAGTCTTCATATGGTTCTCAATGATGGTCGTTCTGTAATTTAATTGTAACTTTAATGTGGTTGTGGGAGGAGGCAAGCACAGAGTTTACCTACTCTGACATCTTGACTGGATGTCTCAGATTTTCATAATACTATGTTTTTTTTGGAAAGGAGGTAAGGAATAAAACATGAAAGACAAGAATAAGAAACTCTTATGCCAAGCATTTCTTAAAGACTCTCAGCCAAAGATAAGGATTTAAATGATGGAACTATTTCAATTTTCCCACTCAACCAACTTTTATTTTGAGTGTCCACTATGGCTGACATTGTCAGGAGTTGAAAAACAGATTAAGAAATATCCCAGGAAGTGATTTAATAGAAATATGAACATGTTCATGTGCATTTATAATACACATTAGAAATGGGAAATGGAATGGGAGTTCACATAAAAATCTGAGCATACTCAAAAGAGAAGTATTATTTCTTATTGGACAATCACTGAAGATATTGTGGAGGTAGTAGTGTTTGTGAGACTCAAAGAATACGTAGGTTTTAGACATAGAAATGGAGGGGATGGGCATACTAGGAAGAAACAGAGGAAACAAAGTCATAGAGCAACATGTATAATTTGTATGTGATCAGAAAGTCATCCATTCTATTTGGAGCATGTATTTATGTGGAAGAGGAGGAACATGAGGCTGGTGAATGAGGTCAGAGCCACATTCTAGATGGCCCAGAATTGTAGGTTAAGAAGTTTGGTCTTTATTCTATAGATGATGGGAACCATTGAATATTTATTTTTCTGCAGAAGAACTACATGAACGTACCTGTAATTTGGAAAAGAGTGTGACAGATGTTTGAAAATAACTTGGAGGCAAGGTCACCAGTTAGTGGCTAGAGCACTGGTCCAGGAAAGTTGATGGAGGTGACACTTTCTTCCTGTGCTCAAATCACAAGAATGCTCCTCTGTTAACTGTCAGAGGTTAAAGTACTGGCTGAGGGCTTTCTGAGGGCATTTATTTAATGGCATGCCAGGGGCATGTACTCATAAAACCAAAATGCCATTGGGGCCAAGAATAGGGGTTTGGGTTACTTCCCCAGACAGGATGCACTTGGGGTGATTATCCATGTGATTCATAGAGATCGGGAAAGAAGTCCTCCACAAACACCCCTCCCCTCCAAGCCCGGTGACTCATGGCTTCTTCAGTTTGGAAGGCTCTGAAGTCCAGGCAGAATTTGAAATATGATGTCAAATCATAAATTATTTGTGTTCGTTGTTAAAAGAGAAATATTTTTATCCATTCTTTTAATCATTCAAGAAATAAGCGTTTAGTGAGCTCTTACTGTTTTGAGGCACACAGAACCTGGAGTTATAAAACATAGTTCCTGCCATAAAATATTTCCCAGTTTATCCTAGAAAACAGATACAGCATAAACAATATGTAGACTTGATAGTGTACATATTGAATCTTATAATAGATAAATGCAAACAGTATTAAGAGTCAGAGGAAAGACCCATAACTGCTTTGGGATAGGGAGGTTGTATAATCCTAAAGAATGACTGTTCGTACCATGTATTCATTCATCAATTCAACAAATAATTGTCAAGAGCTTACTGTATGACAAACAGTAAACTATACATGAGATTCCATGCTTTGTGGAGTTCACATGCTAGTGAGCAGACCCAGATAGTAAATACTTCTAGGAACCAAATGACACATCTTTACCTTACAGAAATTTGCAGTTTTGTAGAGCAAAGTTGCCAAGAACTGCAACTAGCACTTCATTCCAAGGAAGAGCAGATGCAGAAAAGAAGCATGAACCCAGCCCTACTTGGAAAGAATGAGGAAAGGAACTTCAGTTTTGGGGACACCTACATGACAAGAAGACTCATTAATAAAATTGAGGCAGGATGGCCAACTTGCGTTAACACTGTTTGGCTGGAGATGACAAAAAACAGATACCATTTTTACAGGGAGACTCACAGCAGTGAGTCCCAGACATTCTGATTTGCATTGTCTATCAGGCAAGTGGAGTCACTGGTTAAGAAATGTGAGTATTATAGTTTTAACTCAGCAATAGTTTTTCTATATCTTCAGTCTGACTGCTTTGCAATGGCCCAGTGCCATGAAAATAAAAACTTAAGACACTGACTGCTTTGTTGCTCAATAATATTCAGGTCAAATTCTGTGACAGCCAACTCTGGCTTGGAGGTCATACTTGATTCTCATAGCATCAGGCTGTCTAAAGTAGGCAGGCTGTGAGGTAGTTTTTGTCATGGTGCTCACTGAAATGGGATTTGACCTATATAAGGAAAAGAAGTAGGACAGAAATTGCTTTTCAACCCATCCCAGGCTTGGAGAAATCCAGTACAAGTAATTGCAGAATCACAGAGCTGGAAGGGACTCAGAGCTACTTAAGGTGATCCTGGCACCTGCCTCTCAAAAGATATAGGCCTATCAGTAAATTTAATGTAAATTATCAAGCTCACTATTTTTGCAGCACATTAAAAATTTACCCATTCTGAATAGTATAGTTCCCTTTGGGGCAGCAGTGCTGCCTAGCCTTAGGTAAAACATCTTTGAACCTTCTATTTTACGGATCTCAGAACCTACCTCGCATATTCTTTTGAATACTCTCAGTAGGAGAAAATCTTTGGGGGAGGATGCTCTGCATTTTCAGAAAACGAAGTGCGTATACAGTTGGTCTAGCTGGAGGGACTTTATCCTCACCTGAGGATATGCTTATGATTTTAGAGAGAGGAAGGGAGGGAGGGGGGGAGAGTTTGATGTGAGAGAGAAGCATCCATTGGTTGACTTCCATATGCGCCCTGACAGGGGATCGAACCTGCAACCAGGCATGTGCCCTGGCTGGGAATCAAACTCGCAACACGCTGGTGCACAGGACAATGCTGCAACCAACTGAACACCCAGCCAGGGCAATGGTACCACTTTAAAAAGTAAATGTTTTAATTGATTTCAGAGAGAGAAAGGGAGACAGAGAGAGAAACATCAGTGATGAGAAAGATTGTCATTGATGGGCTGCCTCCTGCACGCCCCCTACTGGGATCAAGCGCACAACCCAGGCATGTGCCCTGGCTGGAATTGAACCGTGACCTCCTGGCTCATAGGTGGACGCTCACCCACTGAGCCACCCCGGCTGGGCAATGATATAATTTTTTATTAAAAATAAATTGAAATGCAGTTATGAAATGATGAGGTGACATTTTCTCTGGTTTATATTTGATTCAAAAAGGACTTACCAGCAATGGCAAAAGTAGTAAAATACTCTCCCAATGGCTGCTTTGATGGTCTACGAGCTTTGCTAACTGTACTACTTCTTACTCTCTCTGGTGAACTAGTGACCAAGGTGCACACCTTGTTTGTCTCAAAATACCCACCTGATGCCGTTGCATGCCAGGGCTGTCTGTCGAATGACTTAGAAAACAATAATGCCTCCACTTTATAGTCATATTATGAATTATTTGCCCTTTTTCCCCAGCAAATACAAACCCTATGGTCACTTCTTACCTGGAGGCTAATTAGCCCAAATAACAAGGGAAGCAGCCTGTGCAGAATAGACACTGTTCTGGGACAAGAGTTCAGGCTCTGTTATGAGGAGGATTGGCTGCTATGGGAAAAGTACTTAACCCTGTGTTTTCATTTAAATGAAATGACTGAACTAGATGATGGGACAAGGTCTATGTGAGGAACAAAATATTGAGTAGCTACTTTGTGCGCATCTCTGTGCATGTTGTAGGAGATTTTTTAAAGGTCTTAGTATAGATCAGGATTCTTGTGTTTGCAAATGACAGGAGCCAAGCTTGGTTTAGATATGGTTAAAAAATAACAAACTCCAGGGAGGACAGGACTATACCAGGCCCCAGAAGTTAGCAGAACCAAGGGCTCAAGCACGTCCATGACACACTTCCTCCAGCTTTGTCCGTGGCTTCTCCCTCGGGATCAGTCTGTTCTCTCATATCTGTGTCCCTGTGAGCGTAGAGAAATGTGCAAAACCTCTGGGAAGGCCTCTGGGCCAGGGGAACAAGATATCATGACTGGCAGCTGCTCTTAGAACCATGAGATTGGCTGGGCAGAGGGCAGCTTCCCCACATAAGAGGATGATATACAAACAAAAATAGAGCTCCATGAAGCCTGCTCTCTGTTTGCTCCCCACTCTCACGCTACTCCTCTTGCTCCACTCACACTGGCCGAGGGACCTCCTGCTCTTCTCGAAGACCAGACCCAGCTTCATCATTCCTGAGGTCTGACTGCCTGGGCAGCACAATCCCTTCCTTTTTATGTGCTCAGAGCACCTTGGGCCCATCTGTACTGGGGAAATACAACTCCTCATGTTGTTTGTCATGGTCTGTTGACAGGTTTTTCTCCCCCATGAGACTTGGTTCTGGGGATTCAATGAGAAGTAACCCCAAAATCTTGTTCTCAAGATGATCAAGGTTCAGTGGGAAATCTATGCTAAACAAACACTTTCAATACAATGTGGTGGGATGAGCTCACCAGATGTCAGCACTGATATTATAGGAGCACATGGGAGAGTGTCATCCCGGAAGCAGGGCCCGGGGTGAGAAGGACAGATAGAGTTTTCAAGGAGAGAGGGGCCACTGCTGGCCTGAGTTGGGTTCTGCTGAGTAGGATTGAAGCTGGACCAGGCTGTATAAAGTCTGCAGCAGGGAGCACTCTTTGCAGTAAGAACAGCCTATAAGAGCTCAAGAAATGCCTGAAATCACAACATAATCAAAGGTTTATGTTTGAATGTAACAGGTAAGACAGAAATGAAGTTATTGGAAAATAAGACAGTTTCCAATAAAGTACTGATTGAATAGTGCAGTGCGCTAGGAGTTAGTGCATTGAGTTCACCATGATCCTATGAAGGAAGTCTTTCAGAAAATGCCCGTATTGTCTCACTACATGGGGAGCTGACTGTGATAAATATGAAATTGGAGAGTATGGGTTTCAGTCTCACTTTGCCAGGTATTCGCTTGGTGATAAGTTTTCAATCTCCAATTTCTACATCATAAAACAAAGACACTAAGATTCATCTCTCAGAGTTATACACAGGAAAAACAAGACATGTACATGAAAGTGCTTAATAAACTATAAGGTTCTATACAAATTTAAATTACTACTTAAATATGCTTATCTGTAAAACAGAGAATTATTAACTGACAAGAATGTTTGGAAGACATGAGAAGGCATATAAATATAATGACATGACAAGATACAATATTCACATTACGAGGTATGGTCATTGTACTTACCAGCTAAAAGTCTTGGTTAGTGCTATTGCAAAATGCATAACATGTTAATGAGCTGACTTGGGCCTTTTATAGATTTCTAACTCTGATGATAGGCCAGAGAAACACCACTTCAGGGTGTTTCAGTCTGACTCAACTGGACATGTGCTGTGCTACGAATTAGGCCTCTGAAATGTGATTATAAGGTATTCCGTCTACCAAGTGAACCGCATCCTGGTAGAAAGAAGGTTCACCTAAGAATTTCCTTCTAGTTATAGAACTCTAAGAGGGAAAACTTTTACTCTAAGAGGTAAAGTTTTCTCCTTTTAAATGGTCATTTTAAAGTGTCAGATGACATACAAAGGACCTGAATAAGTGTAATTCCCTTACGTTCTGGGCGAGCACTTCTTATGCTCTGGGTAGAGTGTGGGAGAGGGCAGGGAAGCACATCCAACAGATACAGAATGACTTGCTAAAGAAATCTGAACTCTCTGAGTGTATCTTAAAGACTATGGAAAAAAAATACTAAAGTTTAATTGATACAGTGAATGCCGGCACACAGTGTAAATAATTTCACTCCCTGCGCTCCTTCAGTTTTTGAGAGTTCTTGGCTTTCCCCTGGGAATAAGCCTCTGCCTTGCCTCCCACATTCCCTGCTGGGGCAGCTCTGATCTGAGTGTCACAGAGGAGGCTGACTCAGGTGCTTTTCTATGTTGCCGGAAGGCGACCCTGAGAAGCGTGGGTCCGGACATTAGAGGCGTGTTATTCACTGTGCTTCAAGGATCAACCCAGAGAACCTGGAAGCGGAGGCTCAACACCCCCAAGTATGGGGTCAAAGTCACGGCCAGTTGGCGGTGCTCTTGTCTCTCTCTTACACCCATTATTTAATAGCCTTGATCCTAATTCTTCTGACGGGTGCTTTCTAAAACTTATGTAAGGAGGGAGAACATGGCCCCTCTCTGAGAACATTAGGTCTCTGAGATACAAATAAGAAGATATTGTAAGTTTAAATGAGTTCTCAACAGTCCCCACTGAACATACAAAACGCACAAGCACTGCCCGGCCTGTGTGGCTCAGCTGGTTCAGCGACACCCTGTGCACCAGGAGGATGCTGGTTTGATTCCCCATCAGGGCACATGCCTGCGTTTTGGGTTTGATCCCCAGTAGGGGGTGTGCGAAAGGCAGCTGATTGATGTTTCTCTCTCACCGATGTTTCTATACCTCTCTCCCTCTCCCTTTCTCTCTCTAAAATCAATAAAAACATATTTTAAAAAATGAAACAAAATGAGCAAACATTTAACTAAGTCTGCAAAAAAAAAATTTTTTAAGCTCAGCTTTCCCAAAGTTTTTTCACTACAGAACTGTTTTATTTAGTAACACTCCTTAGCATATTGAGTACCTCTCGTTCCCCCATAGACAGTTTGGAAAATTATGTCCTTAGATAAATTTCCTATTGAAGGGTGAGATCTATGCCTTAGACTGAAGAGAAGTTGAACATAGCTTACATACAAATTTGAAATTAGGAATACGTGTTCACCACCCCAAAGGTTCTTTGAACCGCCTGTTGTTTATAAAATTAAAGGTTTGAAGGGAGGGGGCTGAAAAAGGCAGTTAGCATTCTAGTTCATTTATCCAGGAAAGCTCTACTT
The DNA here is from genome assembly GCF_964146895.1 of Miniopterus schreibersii. Taxonomy (NCBI): domain Eukaryota; kingdom Metazoa; phylum Chordata; class Mammalia; order Chiroptera; family Miniopteridae; genus Miniopterus; species Miniopterus schreibersii. The sequence continues at coordinate 1,938,974 of NC_138122.1, read as the reverse complement.
TTAAGATTAATTCAGAAAAAAAAAAAGTATTTTTTTTCTATTAGGTTGTATGTATTTTATGGAAAATCCTTTGAAAATGTTGACATGATCTCCCTTCCTCTCCTTTCCCTCTGCCCTCTTGCCCTTCTACAAAGAATGGGTCTGGGCTTGATGTAAAACTGTTGTAGCTTTTATTCGACGGGGCCCTCGGAAACCTTGCCCAGAGAAGGCGTAACAGTGAATAGCTTTAGCTGTAATCACAGAGAAACCCTCCCCTCTCCTTCCACCTTTCCATCGCTCTGTGACCAGGAGTTGTATCTTCAATAGAAACTTTCTAATAAGTGCTAAAATTATGTTTTCTTTCCATAGGCTCTCCAGAGTGTCTTGTCTTCCCACCCATGAAATAGGCAGAACGATACCAGGCAATGGAACCAACTCCGCTCATTACACCCTTTATCTAATTTCCCTCTCAAAGGCTCTCCTTGGTTAGCTGCTTCCTCCTCGCATCCCTGCTTTCTGCTGTACCTTTTATGCTTTTATTCCATTCATCGGGTGCTATTTTACCTATGGTGACACAATGCTTCTCAACTGACCCTTGTCCATTTATAGCTGTATTTTCTCTGCCAACTAAAACTTAAAGTTTATTAGAGGTAGTTACTATGTATTTAAATATTTTATATTGTCTTCAAAGTCCCATATGCAGGCTCTGCACAGAGCAAACATTCGTTAATTTGAATTGATTTAAGAATAGTTTATGTGGAGTGAATGTGAGTGAGGACGTCTCCTTGTCTTTTGGCTGAATAGCTGCATGACTAGCCCAGGAACGCTGGAGTCCACCTGACCTGAGTTTAAATCTGGGGCCAGAAAACTTTAATGATCTTTGTGCCCTTGATCAAACTACTTATGTTCTCTGAGCTGCCATTTTCTTGTCTACATGATGGAAATATTATATCTATCTTTGTTTTAAGGACTAAGTGACGATGTAGTTTGAGTTCTGGAGTCAGGCAGTTCTGGGCTTAACTCTCCTCTCCGCTTCTCACTCGCTGCATCACCTGAAACAAGTTAGTTAACCTCTCCGAGCCTCATTCTGCTCGTCTGTGAATTGGGCTCCACACCAGCATTTATCTTGTGATACAATTTGGATTTAATGAAATAATGCATGTAACACCTAATAATGGCACCTCATACCTAATTAGGGATTCAATTAACCTCAACTATCGATATAGACACCAGTGGGAACAAATAAATGTTTGTTCTTCCCCTTGCTAATTCTCATCTTAAATGTTTGCTGTTGACGGACACGCTTGTAGACTTGTTAGCTGAGCATTCTCACTCTTTTACGTCTTAAATGGCACTGAATTCTTCTGAAAGAAAAGCTTTCTTGAGCAGACAGTGAACATCCAGATTTAAAAGACCTTACCTTCTAAGGTGGAGGGGTGGGGATGGTTTTCACTGAGTACAGCCCTGTAGTGATTTGACTGCTCTGGAATATGAATCAGGGAGAAGAAGAAACCCAGAAAACTGAGGCTTTGTCCTGAAAAAGAGAACAGGACGGGCGAGGGTTTCCACTGCCAGGCAGTTACACACTCGTGCTTTTCATAGTGCGTCACGGTCTGTGACACTTTCATAGGAACGTCTATGAGTTGCCAAATCTGGAATTAAACATATCAGCCAAATAGCAGAGAGAGAAGAAAAATAGTTTCCATCCACCTGGCTGCCGTTCACAGGGTTCTGGAAGCAGAACGTCAAAAAGTGATTATTCCAGCATCTCACTTTTCGTCACGTCTTCAAGCCCATTGAGAGAATATCTATTCGCTTTCAAAACATCTTCAGCATAAAGCGCTAGTGTTCTTTGAGGAAAGGTGGTTTTTTTCCTGATCTCTCCCCAAGCCTTTGTTTTGCTCCCATGCTGGCTGACCAGTGTAATTTAAAATGACATTATAGGCTTTAAAAAACTGACACTGCTCAGTCTTTGGTCCTTTTACTTTTTCTAATCAAGCAATCTCAACTCGTCTAAAATGCTCCCCTAAGGCTGGTTTTTCTAGACTTCGGTCATTTGGGGGCTCTTCTGAGGGTGTTCCTGAGCTAGTCCAAGAGCAGAATAAAAGTGCCGACCCCGCGTTACAGCCGCCTGGCTCCCCGGACCCAGTGCCGCTCAGAGAGCATCACAGGCGCTCAAGCGAATGCTGACCGACGGACACGGGCTCCTATTTGTACAGCTTTTAATCCTTTATGGAAGCTTTAACTTCTCCTATTCTCTCTGCTGACCCACTCCGCCCCAACATTTTACCTTTAGTTATGAAGCCAGCAAGTGGTTAAGTGGAGACCTGAACTTGGGTTTCCAATTCCCAGTCGCACCAGTTTATTGACTCCACCTGAACATTTACTAGAGCAGAGCTGCTCAGGTTTTGGAAAATGTAGACCCCCAAACTTAACCAATGCTCAGGTGATGAAGAGAGTAATGGACCGGCCACCTACCAGTTCACATTCCAGTTCTAACATGTCTTTTTTAGGAAATATGTTTGAACATTGATTTTTTGTTTTGCTTTATTTTGTTTTGTTTTTTAACTGTAAAATGTGATTCGTTCATAAATAGCTTTTAGTCTTCTCTGACCCTGAGCTCCAATTCCTGTTGCTGTTTTGTGAGCTTGTTATTTTTTACATGGTGTCTCTACATTTTTTCCTGAGTATGAAATATTAATAGCACATGAGAGGGCACCTTTAAACTCTTCATCACCAGGATGTCCACGTGACCTCTCGGTGCCTTGATTGAATGATGTATGTTCAGTGCGAGGACCTTGGGACACCTCATGATAAAACCCTTGCTGCTCAAAGATTTCTTTAGTGTGGAAATCAACTGTCTTCACTATTCCTTTTATTTACTTTGCTGGAACTTACAAAGTCAGCCAAAAGTGGGTATTAAATGATCTAGGACACAGGGTCTCTAGCAGTAAGCTCCTCAAAATTAGGGGCTGTGTCACAACTTTTTACATCCTACCCCTAATCCGTCTTCTTTCTGCCGTATAAGATATTGAATTGCTCATGGAATTCCAGCTCAAATTCAAGATTCTTACTCCTTGGTAAGAATCAAGGAGTCAGCTTAGTTTGCTATCTGTCATGGGATTCGGTTCATGCTTCCAAACATGTGTGTAGATATGGCCCATTCTTTGGCATTAACAGAGGTTGAAGACAAAAGGAAAAATCTCGCCTTCTGCCCCATGAGGGAAAATCCCTCCCCATCTCAGAAAGCTACAGTGCGGCTTATCTGGAACCTGGTTGTGTTTCACACTCAACTAGTATTATTCTGGTTTATGAAAAAGAGAGTATTCCTTCTCTTCCCTATAAGAATGACAAAATAATTTATTTAAAAAGAAAATTCATCCTAGTTATTAAAATGTGGAACAAAAGAAAATCAAGTGGAACAATAACTTTTTTTAAGGGGAAAACTTACTGGCAGTAGCTTGGTTTTAACAGGTTCTTGGGGAATTCTAAGGATGTCAGACCCATTCATTCATGGTAGGCAGTTATTTAACATGGAGCAGCTTCATTTATGAATGAAGGGGAACAATTTGGCTGGCAGAACAACTGACAAACGTAACATTCAGTTCATGAATACTATGTAAATTCAGTCAGTTCATTTGCTAATACATAAAATATAATATTCACATCTGAGTTTATTCTAGATTAAAATAAAAACATTAATACAGCATTTTGGTGGGAAAAAGTCAATATGGAAATGTCAAATCTCAAGTTCTTAACCCTTTTACATATTTCCCCTCAAGATGTGGAAACATAAGCTCTTCACTTTTCAGTGGAAAAAGTTATCCATCCAGCCTGCAAACACCCGTTTAGAATAGGAGAAGCTGATGTTAGCTTTCACATGGAGCTTAATGGCTAAAGGTGGATAAAGATATAAATTAGTTAAATTAATTACTAAGATGAATTGTGATTTTTCGTTTCCCCGAAGAATTAAAGACATGTGCTTCGTCTCCATTTCCCATAGCTTAGGTGCTCTCCCCTGGAGACAGGCATCTGCGCTAATGATTCATGGGCACAGGGGTCTACAGGTCTTCCCTCTTCCCCATCTCAGGACTTGTTCTTGCAAAGCGTATGTGTTATACTTTGTGCTACAAGTGAAACTTGATTTCACTTGTTTGACAAATCCGTATTGCCCAGTGGCCAGCTCACTTGCTCCTTATGGCTGACTTCAGAAGGGCTGAAATCCCCTAAGAGAGGGAAAGGGAGAGGGTAGAGACCCAGCCCTGCTCCCCGTTTCAGCCCCTTCATCTGAGGAGTCTGACTCAACCCCAAGCAACTTCCTCCCGACCAGAGCCCCAGATGCATTGTTGACATTTTCTTTAGTGGTGATTCTTGTCCTGAGAGTACAGAGAATGCTGATTTTATTAGAGTTCTTTCAACAAACTCATTTAATTGCTGCTGCTGCTTCGCGAGGGCCGAGTCCCTCCCAATGCTTCACGGCGGCCCAGCGACTCCTCACCCTCCCTTGGTGCTTCCCTTTCTTCCAAGTCCTTTTGTTGAGTTTAGAACAAGTCTTTTTTTTTTTAACAGACTCATCCCTGGGAAAGATTGAGAAGAGCAGTAACCTTGGCTCCCTCGCTGTGCTCTGACTACCGTGCGAAGGCAGCAAAGCAGTGGCCTCCCCAGGCTCTGCCCGTTTCCGCAACGCTGGGGCAGTTTTAGAATAAAACCTGGAAAACATGCTGACACTTCCGTGCTTTTGTAAGTTCATCTTTGTGGCAATTTTAAGGTGTGTGTTTTTCCCCCTTGACTGTTGTAAAGAGCTGAAAATCTGTCTTTTGCAGAGCATTCTAGCAATTGGGTCTCATTTGCTTTGCAAGGGCATTAGAAGAAACTGCTATTTTGGAAACTCCTTAATATATGAGATATATGTACAAAGTCTTGACAGTTTGTGTTGCTCTTTCCTATTATCTTACCCAGTCACCTCTCATAGAAGCCCAGGGCATATTATTTATAGACTTCGGAAACAAAATAGAGGTGTTGAAAAAGTAACAAGTGTGGCACTCTGGAATTAATCAACTGATTAAAATGTCTTCCTTCAGATCCTTTAAAACCCATGACCAGGAAACCCCATGCCTTCTGACCTGAACAGGTAGGACCTGCACACTCCCGTGCATTTTAGGACTATGTGGTCTAGCTAGTCTTAGGTTCACCCTAACAAAAAGCTGTCTGAGTGACTGGACATTGGGAACTGTGGTGTTCCGCTACTTTTTTTTTTAGTCTTCACCTGAGGATATATTTATTGATTTTAGAGAGAGGTGAAGAGAGAGGAGGGAGAGGAAGGGAGGGACAGAGAGAAACATCATCATTAGTTGCCTTCTGTATGTGCCCTGACTGGGAATCAAATCCCCAACCTTTAGGTGCACAGGACAACACTCCAGCCAACTGAGCCACATGGTCCACAGCTCAGTTACTTTTATTAAAAGTGTTATAGTGGATGGCTAAAAGCACTGTTTCTAGGGCCAGACTACCTGGGCTTAAATTCAAGCTCCAACCTTTCTCAGCTGTGTTCCATGTCAGGGATGTATCATTTAATCCTTCTTGGCTTTGTTTTTCTGGTCTGTAAAATGGGAACATTAGCTGCTACTTCATGAAATTATTGTGGGGCTGAATTGACTGAATCCATGTAAAGCTCTAAGCCCAGGGCCTGGAACACAGTAAGGCCTCACTAAGTGTTAGCTATTACCATATTGTAATTCAAAAGGTGCCCAAGTGGACATTTTTTCTGAAGTTCTTTTAGGTTGACTTGTTTCATGAAATTACACATATGGCCCAGGCAAGACCAGAGATAGTTGGTGGTCTAATAGGTACTTGGTGGAGTAAATAGAACTTCATACTAGTGTCTCCTCTGTTCTTAAGAGCTGTTATAATTATAAGTTCTCAGTCCCCCCGTCGTTCTAATCTAAAACACAAAGCAGCAATGGCATTGCTCCTGAATACTTTGAGGAATCGACCAGGGCCCCATTCACCAGCACCCACAGTATTCCCCTCAGCACGTTTGGAATGGTAGCACACAAAGAAGGCAAAGATGACATTGGGTTTCTTACAGTTCCAGGTGAGAGTAAGATATAGAGGAAATAGCAGGGATCTGCCTCCTTACAAATGTGCTCTTGTTGGAACACAAAAGACTAAGTCCCGCATCTGCTTCTGGTTTGCTGGATAAACCTGGCAAAACACTTTGCTCGTTTGTATCTCAGTTTCCCCTACTATAAATGGGAATTATACTACCCATAGGATGAACAACTAGTCTTTCATTTGCTGCAGTTTTCCTGTGGCAAGTGCCATGTCCCGGGAACCTCCTCAGTCCCAAGAAAATCAGGATGGTTGGTCACCCTAAATATTTGCCTCTCTTCTAACTGTGTTTACCATAAGGGCAGTGGATATGAAGGTGCTTTGAAATTTCATGAACTGAAGGATGTAATTAACTCAACTCTGAACACCTAAAGTCCCAAAATAGTGCTTTGGGTTATTGGAAGGAAAACATGGTAAAATAGTACACTATTTCTTTTTTTTTTTTTTTCTTTTTAAAAAATAGATTTTCATTTATTTCAGAGAAACAAAGGGAGAGGGAGAGAGAGAGAAACATCAATGATGAGAAAGCCATTGATCGGCCTCCTCCTGCATGGCCCTGACTGGGGATCAAGCCCGCAACCCAGGCATGTGCCCTGACCGGGAAACGAACTGCGATCTCCTGGATCCTAGGTCGGTGCTCAACTGCTGAGCCATGGCCAGCTGGACAGGATGTAATTTCTTAAGTAAGAATATGCACACATTCTTGGTACATTGTTTTATAAGCTGCTTAGAAATGTGTAATGTGACTGGCAAATTTCATCCATGGGTTTATCAGTCTCACAACAGTCTTAGGTTTGAGTAAATGCGATTGAAAGTGCACCCAAGCATTCTCAAGCAGGACAGTCAGGGCAAGCACCCCACATCGTGGCAAAGATGAGTTTTATTGGAAGGACCTCATCTGAATCATTTTTATTTCCTGAAATGTCTGTTTTACACCCAAAGCATATTTTGGAAAAGATTATCATTTATAATAAGTTGATTAGTGATTTGTCTTAGAAAACTTCACAGGGAAACAAAATAGCGTGGGAAAGATGGCATCACTGACCATGTGATCTGAAAAATAAGTACACACAGAGGCTGCTAGCCCATTGCTGGGAGTTAACTCGAGGCAGCATCAGTGCCCAATAGATGTACAAAAATATTAACCAATGTGCACACTCAGGAATTGAGCAGTTTCCAAAAAATTGATTCATTTCATTTTCTTTTATATCATGTAGAGATTGCATTTGAGTGGAACTTCAAAATGTATAAGCATGCATTTGCTTGAAAATTCAAAAAGCTTTTTATTTGTGTTTTCCCTAGAGGCATCTAACCAGACTTCAAGCCAATGTAAGATCTATAGATGCCTAAGTAAGGCTCCTTGAAGACATACATAACACAACAAATAAAACACATATAGTATGTATTAGTGAAAGTGTAAAAACAAATTCAGTCAAACCTAGTTGCTTACATAAGTAGTGAGAAGGACTATTTATTTTTTAAAATCAGACTTTTAAAATATAATGGGTTGGGTTCTGCTTGGCTTTAAAATGGAACATTTAAAGCTCTGAGAAATCATTAAGATGCCTGAAGACTCTGAACAGGTCCCATGTCTATCCCAGAGGAACCTTGGGTACATGGCCGATACTCAGTTAAATCTTGTTAACTTACATCGAATGTACTATCTATTAATAATAATTCAAAATAACATCATGAAACCATAATGAAAAGGACATGGTCTACCATTCCACATTCAATTTTTTCTCCAAAGAATGAACCACTTTACATCTCAGACAAAAGCAAACAACGTCTTCAAAAGCTGAGCTGCAGGCTGCTGGCGTTCTGGTTTATGCTTCCTGGACAGAGGCCACTGTGCTGGCTTCAGAGCCCTTCTCTCACCTGCCTCACAGCTGTTGTTGCAAGAAGAAGCCTTCGTTCTGTTCCTACAATTTACAAATGGAAGCCCAGAGGAGGAAACGAGTTTCCCATGGTCACAGGTTCGAACCTTCTCAGATATTCTAATTTAATTCTAATTTAATTTTTCCAAAATTTCACCAAATAGAACTTTAAGTAAGTTGTGTGGTTTTTTTGCCCTTTTTAGTTTAGGAAACTCTCCCATCCATTGTTATCTTAATCACACTGCTCTGTAAGCAACTCCATTACTTTTAAATGGCATTTTCTTTGCTCTCAGACACACTTTACCCTCCACTCCAGGACTTAAGCAAAAGGAATCTTCTAGACTACCCCAAGTGCTATGTAAATATAAGAGCTATTCCTGGACTACCTCTTACGCCTGCAGCCTTTGATACAGTGACACCCAGTTCCCTGTTTGTACTGATTTCCCTCAGGCTTCGGTAATGTGAGTCAAAGCTTTGCTTTATGGTTAATTTCGCTGATCATGAGAGCAAGCTGAAGCCTACAAGGGTAGACATAAGCTGGAACACCAAGGTCATAACTTGAACAAAACCTCCAAAAAGACAGTGGCTCTTACAGCATCTTTCCTGTGACAGTAGTGATGCAAACTGAAAGTAGAAAAATTAGTCTTCTTTGAGGGGCATATGAGGGCACAAAGATTTTTCAGAACTCACAAAGAGGAAATCTGTCCCCTTCCTTTTATTTATTTATTTAAATTTCTTATTTAGTTATTTTTTTATTGATCTTAGAGATAGGCAGTGAGGGGGAAAGAGAGAAACAATAATGTAAAAAAGAAACATTGATTGATTGCCTCCTGCACTCACCTGTCCAGAAATCAAACCCACAACCTGATTATATGCCCTGACTGGGACTCAAACCCGCAACCTTTTGGTATACAAGACGATGCTCCACCCAGCCAGGGCCAGACCCCTTCCTTTTAAATCCTGAGAACCCCTGGCTCAGCCAGGGGCTGAAGTTGATGCACCAGTGGCAGGTGACTCTTATGTAAGAATGGAATCTCAGGTATGATAAATTTGGTCTTGAGTAATTTAGCTCAGTTGCTGCAGACGGCAGTGTCATGATGGCAGGTTAGAGAATGTGTCCTGCTGGGCTGTGGATTGTGAGAAATGGCCACTCAGTTCAGAACTGGCTCAGATTATTCCTTGAGCCTCAAAGTCATGACCAAGTGGCACAGCATAACTCTAGGGTTGACTTTATTTATTATTTATTTATTTATTTATTTATATTATTTTTTTTAATCCTCACCTGAGGATTTTTTTCCATTGCTTTTTAGAGAGCATGGAAAGGGGAGAGAGAGGGGAGAGAGAGAAAAAGAGAGGGAGAGAGAGACATCAATGTGAGAGAGACACATCAATTCGTTGCCTCCTGCACTCACCTCAACCGCCCTGATGGGCGCCGAGATGTAGCCTGCAACTAGGTATGTACTGTGCCCTTGGCCAGAATTGAACCTGGGACCCTTTAGTCTGTGGGCCGATGCTCTAACCACTGAGCCAAACCGGCCAGGGTGGGTTTACGTTTATTCTCTCAACGTCTTTTCCTACTCTCTTACACTGCTGTTGACACCCATTTCCACTCAAGGTCCAACAAGAGTCAGGTTGTAACCTGTTTTTTGCGAATATCTTTATAATTCAGGGTCTCTGTCTATCATAAGTAGCCCCTGTTAGGGGTGATTTCTATGCTTGTCAAGAGTTGCTTATCCTAGAGAATTTGTATTAAATGAATTGGTTTGGCCAAGGAGCCATTTCTACCCCCTCCACCCCTGTCAGGCCCTACACCTTTCAGATTACAAGCTTTAAGCCTTAGTTTTGAGGAGTCTGGAAATCCCTAAAAAGTGCACATACAACAAAAAAGTGTGAACATTCAGGGTAAGGTAAAAGTATTATTATTTATTAATTATTATATTACTTTCTATATGAAGAACTGTAAACCTACTTTTCCACCACCCTGCATATTTCTAAGGAGAGTGCCTACAGTTTTCATGAATTTTTTGTAGAAATCTGAGAACCAAGAAGTAGAGAGAGTCACTATTATAGATGAAGTAAATATTCTGAAGTATTCATTGTTTTTTTCCAACTAGATCTCCCACTTTGAATTTGAGGTTGAACTTGATCAGAGGTGAACACATAGGGCAGGCTTTGGAGTCAGATAGATAGATCCTTGATTCTGGCTTAGACTCTGGCTCTACTTCTCCTGACCTTGTGAGCTTACACACATCACTCTTCTATTCTCACATACACTTGAGATTATACAGTACTTGTATTTCTGTGTCTGATTTATTTTACCTAGCATAATGCCTTCAACATCCACCCATGTTGTCACAAATGGTACGATGTCCTATTTTATCTGTTGCTGAATAATTATTCTGTTTAATAAATGGACTTCTTTGTTCACTTATTCATCAAGGGACATTTAGGTTGTTTCCAAGTCTTGGCTATTTTGAGGCTTCTGAATGAGCCTTTATGAGTGTGTGTTAGAGGTTGAGTTTTGCAATTACACCAATTCAGACAGAAAAATAATCAGAAGCCCTCGACAGTCTTGTGGATGTGCATCTTCTCTCTTTCTCTCAATCTTGCCTTTCATAAAATAAATCACAAGCAAAATCAGAATGGCATTGACCTGCCTGACTTATGGCTGAGACTAAGGAAGGGTAGTAACACGTTCTATGAGAAGACTCTAGAACCTCTCATCTTAGTGGGAGGACTCACCTGAGAACCTAGGGAAAAGATAGCTATGTGGCTAGGGTAGCTGCCTACAGTAGCCAGCTTCTCGTGAGGCATAACTGAACCTGAGGCACTGGCATTCAAAGCAAGTGGTCTAAGAAATTATCTCCCAAAGAAACTATGTATTTCTTCTTTCCTTTATTCCTACTCAAGGCTCTGTGTTCACCTTTGATTACTCAGTACTGTATCTCAGGCGTGTATTCTTTATTATCACTTATGCTGTCGTTAATCCTCCTTGTCTTACAAAAACACATGGCATTGGTCCTTACCTTGTATTTCTATTAGGGAATGAAAAAAAGTAATTAACATCTATTGATGGCAGTTAATTTACTAACTCTCCGAGCCAACATGTTTTAGATGAGAAAAATTGAGTATGAGGAAGTTAAGCAACTTACGCCATGTAAGCTGTGGGACTTTTCCCTTGGCTGTCAGCCTCTGCATTTCCATGTGGAACTCTTAAGGACAGATAGAAAATCCTGAGAAACTGAATAAAAGGACAGGGTTGGTGATAAGGACTATTAATTTTGAAGATTTATTTTCTTCCTTGCATTCCTTTGCTATACAGACCAACACAGACACACTCATTTGCATATCACATGTGCGAGCTTAAGGCCTCTCCAATATTTCCTATTCATGCAACAGCAAAGTTTCTGTTTCACAGATGTGAAGATCAGGGTCCATGACTGCACTTCTGGTATTGGGAAGGGCAAGATGGTCACAGGAGGTTAAAAAAAAAGAAAAAAAGTAGAATAGGAATGGATTTATTAGTGTCAGATCAAAGGCACGTGTGGCCAAACACTGACATGTCTTGGTTTGCCTCTTACCCAATTTAATGTTCAAAGTAATTGCACTTGAGCTTGAATTTATTCTAAGTTAATATTGTAACTCGTTTTGGGCCCCTTTTTCAGGTAGTTTTATTTAGTGTTTAACTGTCTGCACTTCAATCTTAAGAGCTTCTCCAACGCCTTCCTTCCCCATCCTCTGCTCCCGCCTCTCCTCCCTGCTGAGCTTGACTACCTGGTACAAAACAATATATTGACCGCCAAGTGCAAGTCAACAGATATCTCTGTGAAAACCGGGAGGAACAGGAGCTCACCACTTCCCAGTGCTGGTTAAAGCATCCTGAAACAGCTCGTGCATGGTGCCAAGGTCAAGGAGGTCAGCCCGCACCTGAGCTCAGGCATTTGAGTTTGTCAAATGAGTCAGTCAAATGGGAATGTTGGGGTATCTTGGCTGGATGCATGTCAATATCACTGTGCATAGAAGACATCTATTTGCTATTCAATGTTTGCCATCACACTAAACCATTTGTTTAAAAAGTGAGCAATGCCCTGAATGCATTTGTGTTTACAAGAAGTTCTTTGCAGCAGAGGCAGATGAATTTTGTTGAATATACTTTAATCTCCTCTTTCCTTTCCTCATCTCTCCCTGATTAACCACTGTCTCCATCACACCTCCTCTGCACCTCTACTAGAAGAAGTGCAATCTCTGTTTGCCTACTGGCAACACTGACACACATGTGATTATTTGTGACCCACTAGAGTGGACATTCCGTGCACATCTGTTTTATCACTCATATGTAATTCATCTGCAAGTCACTGGCTCCAAGTTGATTGCTGGCACAAACTAGGCATTCAATAAATATTTGTTGAATGAATCCATGATAGAATGAATAGAAAAGCACATTCATTTATTTTGCTGCATGTCTAGCTTCACAAAAACATTTGAATATTTTTCTTTTGAGTATCATTCACTGATACTGCCACTCTGCCTTCCTCAGTCAATATTTATGGGGAGTCTTTGAGGTGTCAGGCACTGGACTATATGCCAGGGTGAGTGAGACATGGTCCCTACTTCCTTGGAAGGTCCAGAGTAGGCTATACTGATCACATAGGTTCTGAGCAAGGCAGCCATACCTAGTGAATCACCAGCCACTGTGGGTGTAGCCTTGAAGTGGCTGTTTGTGGGAGGGTGCAGAAGAAGACATTAACCTGACCTGGAGACTTCCACAGCTCAGTGAACAAAAAATACATGAAATATAGGGGATAATGTATGCCTAGACACAGGAAATAGTGGAGTACAGTAGGAATGACTAGAGTGGCTTGTAGAGGTGAAACAATGAGTTTTTCACCCTAACATGGACTCTCCCTGATACTTTTAGCTCATATGTAATTTACATAACAAATATTTTTTCTGTACTACTATGTGCTTGACACTATGCCAAGTCTGGGCACGTGGTAATGCAGAACAAAGGTGTGAAAATGTCTTCTAAGAAGGTGCAGGCCAAGACACAGGTGTCTGGCTCACACCTGAAAATGAAAGTAAACATAAGTAAGTAGAGTGAGAGTAAGAGAGAGAAGGGGAAGGGACTGGGATGGTGAAAAAGACAGAAAATCTAAGGGCTCTCGGTCTATCTCCTGCTTCTAGGTCCAAAAATTCCAAAGATGGTGACTTTAAATTCAGGACTTTTATATTTCTCCCTTAGAATTTTTTAAAAAAGACCTTGATATTGTTGAGGTGACAGAGTGTGAGTTTAGTAGAAATATGAGAAATGTCTAACTAACTCCAATAATCTCTCGGTTACTGAGGGCTAACATATTTTCAGATGACTTGTTTCATTCGAACCTAAGATTTCAGACTTAGCCTTCCATCTCTACTATCCATACACTATAAACCTTTAAAATTTTTTTCAGCCTGTTCCCTGTTTTACAGTGACTAAAAGCATTGGATCTTGTGTTACTTTAGGGCATATTTATTTGGTACTTACTATGTGCCAGGAAGTGTCTTAGGCTCTAGGAATTCATCAGCTCCCAAATCATTGACCCCATGTTGAAATCGGTAAACTTGGCTTTATAGATCTTTGTAAGATATATTTCAAGGTTCCTCTGAAAGGACCTTTAGAGTCCATTTTTTAACAATAGGATTCAGCATGCATGCATGTGATCTGGTTTTAATCAATAAAGGAAATAAGAAGCACAGCTGAATAACACAGAAACTAAAATTAAAACAATTTGAGCATTTTCGAAAGCATGACCCTCTTGAAGTCCTAAATCACCACTCTGTCAAGCTTCTATGAGGAAGGCAAGACAGGCTCAAGAAGGCAAGACCTGCTGCACGCTGTATGAAGAGGAATGCTTAGTGTGCCTTGGGCACAAGGCTAGGTACTTTTACAAGGCTTATTTCATTCAGTTCCTCCAATAGCCTTGTGAAATAGATATCATTGCTATTCCTTTCTTATGGATAAAGGAATCGGGGCTCCTAGTGACTAAGGAAGTCACCCAAGACAACAACACACCTAATAAACACAGTGGGAAACACTTAAGTACAGATTCATTGACTCCAAAGTCCTTGCCTTAGGTAGAAATTCCTTTCAAAATAATTCCTGTTAAGGCTTAGAGCCACTTCTTGGTGACTGAGAAACTCTTCTGAAGACTAAAGAGGGATTAATCTAGGTTTGGGTTTGTCTTCTTAAAACCTTGGGATTTACTGGAGGGTGCTATCACTTGCCATTTTGGGCCTCCTACACATAGTACATGGTAGAGAGCCCCCTTTTCAACTCAGCCATCTGTGTTCTTGGCTTTAATTTCCATCAAAATTATTGGACACATTCTTCTATTTCCATTTATACCTAAGGCCAGAGAGAGACATTCTATTGGTCTTCTTCAGTAATCTTTCCTAAGGTTGTTTTCAGTATCTGTTCCAAGGTCTTCATCTCATCTTCCCTTTCTTGTGTATGTGTGTGTGTGTGTCTGTGTGTGTATCTTACATTATTTGTTATAGTAATTATATTTGTTAATATACTATAATTATAATGCAAATGTATTAAAATATAAAAATTATATATTTTAATAATTAAGAACCAATGCAAATAACAGGCAGCTTCTGAATTTGAAAAGTCTCCAAATGACATCCCAGGGACCCAAAGACAACTCAAACCTGGTATGAATGGTCCATCTTATACGGCTTATGTACAAGCCTACCAAAGGCAGGGAATTGGGTTAGTCATGGGCATAGAATTTTACAACTTAAAAGAGCATTTGAGTTCCAACTCCTACAATGTAGAGAAGGAACTGAATTCTGGAAAGGTTAGTGATTTGCCCAAGGTCAAACAGGAAAACAGAACAGGATCTGGACAGTGATTCCGAAACTTTTATTTTTAGATAAAAATTAGACTGTTACAACACAGATTCTTGAATCATGACACCTGAGAATTCGATTCAGATCAGTTCAGTAATTGGTATGATTGATAAACCTCCTGGGTGGCTTGGCAGCTGGTGGTCTAAGACCACACTTTAAGAAACACTAATGGATATTAGGCCTCATGATCAATTTTTTCCCAATAAACTATGCTGCCTTCCTACATTAAAAAGCATTTCAAACAATATATAAGACTCTGTGAGGTACATTAATGCTTTTATTTCCTAACTCAACAATTAATTCCTGATTGCATCATTCATTGAAAGTCTTTTTCCCCCCCACTCAATAAATCAGCCCCTATGATGTGCCAGGTACTGTGCTAAGAGCAAGAGATAATACAAAGACTAAAACAGCTCCACCTCCAAGGAACCCACACATAGCAAGGGTCGTGGCTGCCATTTTTCCCCCATTGCTTTTCAGAGAGAGTGGAAGGGAGAGAGAGAGAGAGAGAGAGAGAGAGAAGCAGCAATGCGAGAGAAACACATGGATTGGTTGCCTCTCTCACACACCCCGGCCAGGGCTGGGGATTGAGCCTGCAACCGAGGGATGTGCCCTTGGCCCAAATCAAACACCGGACACTTCAGGCCAAAGCCCTAACCATTGAGCAAAACTGGCTAGGGCATGGCTACCATGTTTAACACTTTATACGTGCTTTTTATAGTGTACCTCATTCACTTATCTCATTCCTTACCTTTAGGTGAACCTGTACATCATAACAACATAATCTGAGAGTTTTTCATATATGTAGAATCATGTATATTCTATCCAACTTAATATGCCTTAGAAGTATTTGTCTGTTCTTTCTTTATATATGTCTACTCTTTATAATAGCTACAGAGTATTTCCCAGTATTGATGTGACATCATGTATTTAACCATTCCCACAATGACAAATATTAAATTGTTTATATTTTCTATTAAAAACAGTCCCATGATGGCTTCCAAAGTAAATATTGTTATCTCTGTTTTATAGGTGAGTAGATAGACAAAGTTAGCTACTGTTCAAGGTCTCACAATGTCAGAGTTAGCATTCAAACTGAGGCAAGTCTGCCTCAAAGGCTACAGTTACTTTATTGTCACTATTATGCCTTCTAAAAGTTGCAACAGGAAGGGGTAAATGCTGAGGTGGATTTTATTGGATCACCAGCAACTAGATGTTTTGGTGATCCTCAGGGTCATCTGGGGAGGTGACATATTGAGCAGAATCTAGGGGTCTTCTGGGCAGACGGGGAGAAGCCACTCTAGAAGAGGTATAAGTTTACTACATGCCAATCAATTATAGGTATTGATCACCACTAGAAGAAACCTGTAAGACACGCTTGTGGGGAGATTCATTGGAAGAAGGTATGATACGGACACCGAATCTTACAGCATGATGTGTGTGTGAAAAATTCTAGAGTAATAAGCTAGTGAGTACAGTGTAAATAAATACCTGCTTCATGTGTCAGCTTCGAGGGAGCTCAGGACATGATGGGCTCCGGATCCTGTCTACATGGCATGGCAGAGAATTTCCCCTTCCGTATCTCAGTTTCTCCTCTGGAACACAAAAGTAACACTTCATCCCTGACAACTGGAGAGCAATGTTTCAGGGCTTAGTTAATTTTTGTAAATGTTTTGAGCTCCTCCAAGATGAGGTGTGTATTATGTAAATAGAATAAATTAATAGCAACTGTCAGAATCAAAATGAAACTGAACTGAGCTGCAGTCACTTTCTGAGAAACACAATAGCCATAAAGCATGAAGCCCACCTGGGGTCTGTCACATTGACCCTTCTTTAAAAGGCAGCCTGGGCCTCATATAGGACATTTGGACAGCTCTGGCCTTGATCTCAAGAGGGGAAATTCAGGAGACTAGCTGGATTTTCCAACCTTTAATTTCCCAGCCGATTACTATGATTAAGAGCCCATCTGGTACAGCTCATTTGCGAGGTATGTGTGTGCAGGGAAGTGGACTCTAGTAAAAGCAGAGATCTAACAAAACAAAAACAAAGAAAGCAAGAAAGAAAATGCACAGTGGAGTTGGTGCCGCTTTGGAACCCTCTGCTAAAGTGTCTAAATAGGAATTTCCTCGGATTAGCATTCTTGAGGACAGTGGGCCCTATGTCGTAAGAAAGGCAGTTAGCGAGCAAGTGTTTCTCTTTTCCAGGCTTTTATGTCAGCTTAGTGAGGATTTGGTGGTACCTTTGTCTGCCATGGGTCTAGAGCAGCGAAATTCTGCCAGTGCCACAAGAATTTTTAAAATGTGCGATACCTATTTAGTCAGAGGCACTGACTTCTTCTCCCTTAGATTGTCGAATAAAAAAATGACAACAGCCAACACAACAACAGCCGTCTGGTGTGAATGAATCAAAAGTGTACCTATTTATCAGATCAGCAAAAAATATATCATTTGTTTTGCCATAGAATTCTAGTGATTAGTTCACAGGTGCCAAGGGGTAGAAAGGTTGAAAATTGCTGCTCTAGAGGGCCTATGAACATGCTAAGAAGAAAATGCAGCTCTGGGTTTCATGGGTCTAGAGCAGCAACGTACCTACATCTTTACCTGGGAACTCAGGGGAACCAAGCAGGAGCTGGGCAGGAGCAGAGTGACACTGCTACCCAGGGCTCTGGTAACAATTTAGGAAGAGGGGTCTTGGAGCTTGTGTTCCCTTGCTCTTATCACTCCAAAGAAAGCTCTGAGCAAGGGGTGGGGGAAGCCATATGTTAGCTCTCATATCTCCATGGCCCATTTAGTGGAATGACAGTTCTACGTCAGTCGCAGGAAAGCTGATCTCGTAAGTACTAATAGGACTTACAGATGTGCAGAAACCAAGGTTATGATGCTTAACTGACTCCCGGATGGAATTTCTCATAATTTTCTGTCACCCGGGGGATCCTATGTAAACCTGTTTCAGACAGAGTTTTTATTGTATTTTATTTCTGAGCTCCAACGGGCTTCCCCTTTCCAGGACAAGCCTCTAAATCTCCTTGAAAACCCTACCTCAAAGGTTGAGGCTCCTGTCTCCTGTGGTCACCACTTCTGCTGGGGCTCCAGGTCCACAAGGAAAACTCATCAGTGACTTGATCTTAGTCCCTCGCTGCCTGCGCACAGGTTCACTGAAAACATCTGGCAGCCCTGACCCTCCTATCCATTTGCCAGATGTATTGAAGCAAAGAGGACCTGGAGAACCCATCTGTAGCCCTCTGTGGTGACGGAGGGTAGACTAGGTGATGGTCTAACTTCAGGACGACCTGCGAGCCCTACTAGCTATTTAGCTCAGTCATAAAAGGACTGATGATTTCCCTTCTGTAGTTGGAAGGTCTCTACCTTTACAGGCTGCTATGCTGAGTTTCTTATGGCCAAGACTAGGAAGCTGTCCTTTGTTACACCTCAGAAACCTAAAAATAAAGCTGGCTTCCCCACAAGTTGGCATTAGTACCTAATAGCCCTTTGGGAGAATCCCACCCTGTCTTCCAGAAAGGTGGATTTCACAGCCCACAATGTGGAGTTACGCAGAGAAAGCAGATCAGTAGAAATGAGACAGATTCTGACAGGGTCCCCTTAGACCTCTGTTTCTGAAAAGGCACTTTAGCTACCTGGACCTTCCACTGAAGATCCCTTCTCATAAGGGTGGGAGTTCATCAGTGAATCTGTGAATTTGTAGTGAGACCTCAATGTCAATGACGAAGCTTCCTCAGAGCCTAAGGTTTTCTGGTGAAGTGTGTCTGTGGAGGAGTGTCCTGAACAAAGGGCAAGTCTACAGGTGGTAGGTCCTGCTCAGCCATAGCTGTCTAACCTCACAGGAGGAGGGAGCCTGGCAAAGTCGATTACGTGGGATGGGAAGCATCCAGATCTCACCGAACATCCTCTCGTGCTTCAGCTTACCCTCACCCAGCACCAGGAAGCTTCCAAGCTTCCCAGGACTCCTCCTGGGAATGCTGATCTGGTCCAGTTGCATTTCTTGGAGAGAGGTCTTAATTCTAAAGGTTGTGTGAATAAAATTTGTAAGGCCTATTTTATGCAAGATAAAAATCAACCCGAACTAGTTCTTTATTAGCTAGGATGTCCAGAGATATAATATTAACAATAATACTTTCTAGGAATCCAAAATTTTATCACATAGAGGCTGCTGAACGCTCTCCCCCATTGTTGTGAGAAAGATAAAACAAGGCTGATACATGAGGAGTTTCAGTCACTCGATAAGGCGAATGCATGGTCTGTTTCATCCTCAGCTTCTTTCCACAGTGACAACTGACTGAGTGCTCATAAAGCTCATTCCTGCTGAGGTCAGGCAGGATTTCAGAATCCTTCTCCATTTGTACTCCAAGCATTCCCTACCAGTCAGTCAATGTTGGCATAGGGGAATTAACTTAAAAACATAAAAAGAGAAGAGCAGTATCCTAAGTTCTACATGGCATAATTTAAATATCTCAAGAAGGGGCTTTGGACTCTGTGGCTTTTACCATCCTTTCTGTTTACAAATTATTTAATTGCCACCAAGACTCAACTTTTCACTTACCCCACCCATTCTTGTCTACCACCTCAAATACCACACCAAAATAAATGGGAAAGATGATCCTGCTTTTATGAGCCATCCTTAAGGTGTTGTCTGGCTCATATTAAATGTCAGGAATAAATTATTTATGTGAGATGAAAATACAAAGATATCATTATATTATGGGCATTAATCCTACCCAAGAATAGAAGATTAACCCTCTTGAATGCCCCCTGAGTGGCACTATTACTTTTAAAATTATACTAACCACTTGCCTTGGGAATACATAGAAAATATGGAAACATTTTACACAGGACACTTGAACTTGATGTCCTCTCTTCAAGTCTTAAATGTACTCTCTCCTCAGCCCTGTACCATGTGTGAAAACAAATAAAAACTCAGTGAGCGCTAACAGTTACCTCAGGTATGGACAGATGGACTTGAGTCCATGTCTAGAGAGAGTGAAACCATTTTGCAGAATTGGGCCTGTGCCCTATTACCTGCCACTCATGATCAGAGTTACAGAAGTGCACAGCTGGACTGGTGTAACTAGAACTTCTGCCATCGATCTCCAGGGTGAGCTTTGGTTGCTTCTTTGGGGTTACACACAATAACAGCCACTGCAGTACATGTGGCTGGTGTTTTCTACATCTTGGGATTACAGGTGATACAAACTGGCTGACTGATGAGTGAGGGGCACCACCCAATTCCTTTAGGCTGGCTTAGGATCCTCTCCAGTTTGGGGAGGGGAAGGGACTCTTAATTCTGACCCTGCCATTACAATAATATATGAGCTTTGGAATAACACGTAACTCTCCTCTTCACTACAACGTGGAGTAACAGTAGCAACTGGATTTAGGAGACAATTACTGACTGATGTATAAAGCATTTTACAATTGAAAGTATTAGCTCATAAAAGATGGAGACGCAAAACATTCTGTTTTTACCCTGCATATGGGACATAGACTGAATTTCAGAGCACAGTAAGGGAAAGTCATTTTGCAAAATCTAAAAAAATGTGGTATTTGACCTCAAGGCTAAAGGTGAGGGACTTGAATGGCAAGTACACACACACACACACACACACACACACATAAATATGTACTATATTAATGTTAAAAATAGAAGTTATATTACTTAATACTTTGAGACGTATCTGAGCAACATTTTTGTTTGTTCGGCACTGTTAACATGATTATTTTACCAGTTTTAATATGGCTGTTTCTTCTTTCTTCATCTCAAAGAACAGACTTAAAGTTTTTCTAATATGATATGGGAACTATATATTTTATATTAAAGTCATCTGAGTTGACTTTTTATGCATCTGATGCAGTCTTTTTTCCAGGCTTGTCTACCATGTTGATCATTTATTTACTGGTATCTTTCCTTTTCCCACAAAACTTGGCAGGTTTGGAGGGAGGGTGAGGGGTGATGTAATGAAAGGTATCTAATATGGTTTCTGTTCTTTGGGAATTTGAGAAAGCAGTAAGCCAACTTTTTATAAAGGGGAGCCTCTTTTTTTTTTTACAATCTAGATGGAAAGAATCCTCCATTGGAGAACAAAGGACAAGCTATTGCATTGATCCTATAGTTTAGCTCCTCCTCTCTTTGATGATATAGGATCCTGCAGTGTCCTAGCAAATATTCTTTACATTAGGGTGAGAACCCTCCCATTCCCATCAGGCAGGACAAATAAGCCAATATGCAACTAGGCAGGATTTCCTGGGGTTCAGACTATTGCAGCTTCCTGAACAAATGAAAAAATGCAGGTGTCATTCCCTTGACCCAAGACCTAGCAGGTCACAGGGCAATTGGCCAATTGCCTGCTGGGACAGGCCCACCCTGCTCTTCTTTGTCAAGGTCCATTTTTCATTCTGATTAAGTCATGATGGCTCAAGTGCCACGAAACACCTGAGGATATGCCTTATAGCAGAAAGGTCACGAAGAACGCCAGTGATCGCCCTTCCCTAAAGTCCCTAAAGTCCAGGGCTTGCTCACGAAGTCATCTGTGAAGGGTGGGCAAGCGGGCTGGTTGCAGGGCTGTCTTTCTCTGAGAATGGATGGCAGGAGCAGAATCCCCACCGGTTAGCCCGAGTTTCCTGGCCACCCTAATACAACAAGTCAACACAGCGTTAGTGTGAAAACCGAACCAAGCCTGCGAAGGGCAGAGACATAAGCTGCATGACCCCTGGGAGCGTGAAGTCACACCCAGTCCCATGCCCTGAAGGCAGAGGCTTTCTCCATTCCTTTACCAGTCTCCAGCCCACGGTCACCCTGAGAATTGTGACTAAAACAGCCACAGGCTTGTAGGTTGCCCCTCACGGGAACTGCTCTGCTGGGGGCAGACATTGTGAACTTCTCGAATTTGGAAGAGAGCACACAGACACTCAGTGTTTGCCTACCTAGGTTGTCTTGCTAATCTGTTCTCAACAGCAAGGCAGGGAAACACGCACTAGCATATAAACACACACACATACACACACACACACACCCCCTTTGATTTGCCCCAGCACCCTGAACACTAATTTAGGCTGTTGTTATTGTCCACTGCCTCTCTGTTCTGGGGAAAATTTCAGAAATTCTAACACAGGTGCTGAGAAAGAAAGTCATTGCCTTCTACAGTACAAACATCTCAGTTCTGAAAGAAAATGTTAAATTTTCCCCTAAATCAAATGTTGACCCATGTGAGCAGCTGCTAAAGCCATGTCACTATGGGAGGATCTTCTGCCCCTGAGCATAGATACCGGTTTGAAGTCGCTCTCTGAAGTTCTGGCTGGTTTAGAATCTAAACAGCTTTGGTTTAAAGGTTTTAGAATTGTCCCAGTTTGTTTTCAACAAGCCAATCTCCCTGGGACACTCTCCTGAACAGGGGGACAGGGTCCCCCTTTGTGGAATGACTGCCTTCTGCAGAAGCCTAGGCCCTACATCAGCATCTGCCATGATCCAGGCAGTTTTCCTCTGTCAGAGGACACGGGGTGTGGGCGGACAAAGAGGCTAGGAGCAGGGAGAGAGAATGAGGTCCATAGGCAAAGGGAAATTTCCAGCTCTAGATGTTTTACCTCCTACCCCTTTCCCCACTGCTCCCCAAACACAAAGTATAAGTATTCTTTGTTCAACACCTATGTTTAAAAAAAATTTTTAATTAAATTCTCCCATTCTCTCCCTCCAATGAATCATGTATATATATGCATGGGTGTGAGCACACACACACACACACACACACCCTTTTAACTTGTTAAGTTTGAAAGATGATATGTGCAGCCAGGGTGCGCCAGCCTGCATGGCGAAAGCCAGGATTAATGCAGAAAGTTGGTGCAGTGTTGCTGCAGAGCAGCGTGATCAGAATGCAAGATGGAGCACAGGGGGAAAGGCCAAGAAATGTGTCTGCTTGGAGTTTACACAAGTCTCCTTAGCAACTTGTCTGAATTTATTTTGCCCTTAATGTGTATGGATTTCTTCCAAACCCTGAATGAAGTAGAAGTTGAGTTTCTAACAGTTCCCTAATTTTCTTCCCTGACTCAACCCCTCCCCATTTAGTGGCTTCACACTGTGGACCATTGGTGGCTCCTTTACACTGAGACTGTGGGCTGCTGGTGGCTCCTTTACACTGAGACTGTGGACTATTGGTGGCTCCTTTACACTGAGACTGTGGACTATTGGTGGCTCCTTTACACTGAGACTGTGGACTATTGGTGGCTCCTTTACACTGACACTGTGTGGGCTGCTGGTGGCTCCTTTACACTGACAATGTGGACTATTGGTGGCTCCTTTACACTGGGACTGTGTGGGCTGCTGGTGGCTCCTTTACACTGACACTGTGGACTATTGGTGGCTCCTTTACACTGGGACTGTGTGGGCTGCTGGTGGCTCCTTTACACTGAGACTCTGGACGGCTGGTAGCTTTCCAGAGACTGAAGTCTCCCTGGGGAATGAGAGAGGCTGTTTCTGAGGCCACAGCTGTGCAGGTTTCTGCACAGAGTCATGCAGCCAGTGCTGCTCCTTGTGCCCCCTACGTGTAAATGTGCTTGTTTCTGTCTTGTAAAGGGGAGGCACAGTGGAGCCCCCTTCCTCTCAACTATTTCTTTTCTTTTTCTTTCTTGCTCTTCTCTCGTTTTATTTTTCACCCCCCCCCATACACACACAAACACAAAAGGTCCTATGATTCTGATCAAAAGGTGAATGTATATAGAGCTATTGGAAAAAATTCTGGCTTTTAAGAATCTGGAATGTTGGATTTGGTGTGACAAGACTCGCTTCAGGGGAGACATAAATGCTGCGATGGTTTTACCTAAAATTGCTTTACCTTGAAAGAGCTCTAGAGGGGAGAGTGCTGCCTCATTGGAGCCAATGCTGAATATAAATCTTAATACTTCCCCCTTTAGAGCCAAGGGAAAATAGAAAAAAGAAACCTAGCCAAAAATGTTAAGGTTTCATTTTGGCTCTTTTACAAACAGATGTTGCTTGTCATTCTGTTGTTGTTAAGCAGGCACCAGATTAGACCAAGCAGCAGTCTGTGTGTGTAGAGAGAGAGAGACAGTCTTGGGGTGGGACTGGGGATGGGGGGGGGGGCGACAATGCAGAAAGAGATTGGTCTGGGAAAAATTTTAGAGCAAGAACTGGGTAATAACTTTGTTTTGATTTCCAAATTTTAATTTGGCAGAGACTAGAAAAAATTGTATTTTATTTGATTGTTGTTGTTCTAAACCAAAAGGGAAATGTGGAAATCAGCTGTGGACAGCCCTAGGTGAGCAAGGCTGACCTCTTCTAAGGCGTGATGCAGATGCAGAGAGGGTGGTTGGTCATTCAGAGGCTCCTCCGTCTGAGTGGATCTGGGCCCTAAAGTAAGGCAAAGGTCTTTCTGTTTCAATTGAACTTAGTTTCGTGTGGGAGGTAGGTGATTCTTTCTGTAAGTATTGTGGAGGTCCCAGGCTCTTTTGCACTTTTTCTGAAACAGGATCCCACTGTTGTGCCATCTGGGTTCTGAAGAAATATTCTCTGCATGTTGCATCTCTTCTCTTGCAGGATCCCAGTGATTTAATCCTCAGTTCCTTCCCAAAGGACCGGGCACCCACACCTTATTCACACCCTTCTATCCTAATTGTGTTATGCTTTCTCAAGAGCAAAATATAGCTTTGAATGTCAGAGTGTTAAAGTTGGCTGGCATCTAGGAAGCATAGAGTTCATTTATATTTTTAAAAATATGTACATTGTGTTTCTATATCGGTATATATATTTTTAATTTTAAATCTTTTGAAAACCTCCCTGGCTTTATTAACAATATAGCTAGAAAGGAAATTGCAGGCCGCCATCATTGCTTGCATTTTCAGAAGGAAGAAAAACTGTCATCCTGAGCAAATTGATTGCTTTCAAAAGTGAAAGTAGTCTCTCCAGCCAGCTGCACACGAATCAACAGTGATACTGGAGGCTCTTTCTCTTTTGTTTCATCCAGTGTGTCAAAAGCAAATTTGCCTCCAATGTTTCCCTCTTAAATAGTTGATCTGTTACACATCTGTGGTAAGTGAACATTTAGTGGGTTTAATATTGTTTTTAAATTACAAAAATAAGCCGACTACTCAAATAACCTAAGGGCACCTTTGTTTTGGTTCAGTCTGTCTCATTCCAGCAGGCCGTTTTCGGGCCTTGTTCTTTAGTCAACCTGGCTGCACCGTCATTTTTCATTTTACATATTTATTTTTTTAGTATGAGGGGTGTGTGGCAGAAGATTATAAATATCAATTTCTAACTTTCTCTGTGCTCAGAAGGAACACAAAAAGCATGCTGCCGGTCGCCAGTCTCCTGGCTGCCTCCTCCCTCCGGCCAGTCCTTCCTGGGCCGGGAAGAGTTAAGTCCGCCTAAGCTGGTGGCCGGCGGAAGCCTCGGCCCTGGGGCCTGGCATCCTGGGGTAACCTCACAGGTGGACAAAGCGTGCTGTGTCGCATGGCAACGATGAATTACACTGGGAACAGCAATTGCTGGATGTGTCTCTTTTGTTAAGGTGATTGGATCTTGCTACAAAAAACAAGGGCTGCAGAGGGCGAGAGGAAAGACATCAGGAAAACTGAAAAGCCACAGGGAGGCCGGAGTCTAGCTGCACCCCAGCTTCACGAGGTCGGGGTGGACGCCACAGGGTAGAGGGCAGACCTGAGGTTCTCTTTCTTCCTCCTCCCTCCTTCCCTCCCTTCCTTTTCCTCTCTCTCATTTTCTGTTTCATTCTCTGTTTCTTTTTCTCTTTTCTCTTTCTGTCTCTTCTCCCTCTTTCTTTCTCTCTAATTCAGTAAAACCATACCCTCTGGTGAGGATTAAAAAACAAAAAGATGCTGTAGGGCAGGGAATGTTTCCTCAGGGTGTTCTCTGACGTCACCGTGGACTGGGTGTTCAAGTCCAAAGCCAGGAAACTCAAATACAGCTTCCCTGTGCAAGCAACTGCACAGCGAGTTTGCCTTTCATTAGGAAAGGAACGTCAGAGAAAAGGCAAACCCTGCGCCCCAAACACAGGCAGTGAAAGAAGCTCGGGTCCTGCTGTGGGGGGGGGTAGACTCAGGATCCAGCACGTCGGGTATTCACTTCCTAGCAGCCCGTCTGCACAGAAGTAATAACTCCCCCGTCATTTCAGAACCAAAGAGTTAAAATGATGTGGGGGCGATACCACCCTATGCAGGTAATGATTATCCAACTCGATTGTACCTTAACCGTTCTTAATCATTGATAGTCTATCTTTTAATCATATTTAGCAAATGAGCAGTTTGGTATAAAACATTGAAATCTGAGAGCATTCCAAGACTTCACATTCCTATTTGATCATATTTCTGGTAAAATTGTTCTCAAGGTTCAGCTGTAGCCAGGGAAATTCCAGGAATGATGTGAAAGTTACTTTTTTCAGAACCTTAATATCATGTGTCGTTTGGGAAATGAAGTAACCCTAATGCTGCTCAGTGCTTTTCTAGAATTATTTTTATTTCTGTTCCTGGTGTTCCTTTTACTGTAATTCTGCATTAATTCTCACTTAGCTTTACAAAAGAATTGGGTGACAAAAACAAACCAACCAAAAAAGGGCAAAAATCTTGATCCATTTAATATCATTTTATTTTCCAGACACGTGTGGATAGTTTGAAGATATTGGCCTAGCAAGATGGCAACAGGTTTAAAAAATAAGATTCATAAGAAGTTACTTTTTCAGGTAATAGTATTTTCCTATAATTTCCCTAACACCTCTGTCCTCAAACATTGCAGATTTTTAGGGTATGCTTAAATGAGTTAATTATGAAGAATAATTACATTTTAAACTTGATTTTTAAAAATAGCAACCACTTTTATAATATTCATAGCCAATGAGTAGAGCAGTCATGGTGTTCAATTTTATGGAGCTCCAAAAAATTTTTGAAAAATTCCTTAACAGAGCCACTTCTTTCAACAATGATTTAGGCAGAACTCATTTAAACCAGCAGTCACCGTCCTTAAACTCTGCATTATCTATGGTAATTAAATTTAAGAATATAAGTATTAGAGAACTGTTTCTGAAAAACCCACCATTTGCTCTAAATTCCTGGAAGATGGGGCTTATTACATAAATTGCATAATGGCTGTTTTAACTTTAGTCCTAGATTGGTAATACTATGTGCATTTTATGGAACTATCTCTTTGCATGTCCAGTGACTAAGATTTTTTTTTTTTTTTAAATATATCTTTATTGATTTCAGAGAGAGGAAAGGAGAGGGAGAGAGAGAGAGAGAAACATCAATGATGAGAGAGTCATTGATCGGCTACAGCCCACAACCCGGGCATGTGCCCTGACCGGGAATCGAACCCCGATCGCCTGGATCCTAGGTCGACGCTCAACTGCTGAGCCACGCCCGGCTGGACCCAGCGACTAAGATTTGAGCTCAGCTATTGATATAGGTAGTTTCCTTTCAGTGTTATTGAAAGGCTTTATGCCAATTAGACATTTTTTTAATAATGTAAGTAATATATTTGCTTGACAAATTTTCTCACCCTGATTTTGCCATTTTGAAAAGCATGAGCCTATATTTTCCAACTTAATTATTAGTATTACTATCTATAAGAGCCCCATAGAATTTTGCTTAATAAAGCAAAACAGCCCGGCCGGGCGTGGCTCAGCGGTTGAGCGTCGACCTAGGATCCAGGCGATTGGGGTTCGGTTCCCGGTCAGGGCACAGGCCCGGGTTGCGGGCCAGCTGGTCAATGACTCTCTCATCGTTGATGTTTTTATCTCTCTCTCTCCTTTCCTCTCTCTGAAATCAATAATGATATATTTTAAAAATAAATAAATAAAGCAAGACAAACTTTCCTCTGAAAGAATGCTTATTTTTCTTCTGAACACAAAGAAGGTTCTTGAAGGACAAATTTAGCTAATATTTAGAAAATACCTATTCCCAAACAAGCCCTTCTTCTACCTGGTCAGTATTTGACTTTTTCTCTTCTCTGCAGCACGGGCACCTTCTAATTTCTCTTTTATTTTCTAAAATTAAAACTGAATTGTTTAGAAGCTAATGCTACAAACCATTTAGAATGTATGATTTTTTTCTGTCCCACAGTTGCCAAAAAAAAAAAAAAAAAGATACAGAGGTGCCTCCCAACTGAAACACAGCATTGAATTCCTTCCTATGGGCTTACGAAGGTGGTGCCACTTAAACGACTACATGTAATATTTTGGAAAAGTTTTGCCCATTGCTAACAAATGTTGCATCATGTTTTTAATAAACTTGATGATAAAATCTTCTCATCCCTTCGGGGCCTGGGCCTCTTCCTTTGTATCTTAATTAGAGCCCGAGGTCACACGTGCTTTAGCAACACTTGTCAGTGTTCAGTGACTGTCCACAGATACCTCCAGCCCCACGCCTTTGTCAGGGATCCAAGGAAAAGAAGAGGCTCGGAGTTTATTTTAAAATCTTTTATTTTAGAAAGGAAATGAACATTTTAAAATAAAATAAAGATCATTTCCAGGTGACTGGTTTGTATCCCACCTACTTCCACCTGCTGTTGTTGTTTCTTTGGATCTAAAAGTCAAGCCACAAAGCTGCAAGTGAATCCTGAGACCTGGCACCCTTTGCACTGCCAGCGGACTACATGTAGTCCTGCACCACAGACAGCTCAGTGGCGATGAAGCAGGCAGACAGCGAGGTGCCTGTGAAGGATTGCATCTCAGTCCCCATGGGCCTGCTGTTTGTTCCCCGTATTCCTGCTTTCACCATTTAAGTGTGTACATAAGGACCTGCTCTTTTCTCTGAGTAATTCCCAAATTCAGTTCCATCTTGTTTATTAGTAGAACCTCCTAGATTTTTAAGAAAGGAATGAAAGTTCATATGTTGAGGCAAAAGAGATAATATTTTTGAGACCCCAGATCTGTAGACATTGCTACCAAAAATGAAAAGTGTCTTATTAGGTCCTGCAAAGGCATGACCATGCATGTTTTGCCAAACACTAAAGGAGGGGGATTATTTCACTTTCTCTCATGTGTCCTTAAAGTGCATATGATTAAAACTATGTCTTCAATAAAACTCACGAAGGAGCCATTAATGAAAGTTTTGTGTCTTGGATGTTCCATTCTTACAACCAGAAATTTGGTTTTGAAGGAAGTATATTATGTTGACAAATGAAATCATTGTATGAGAAAGACTCAGAAACAGATTCCAACATCCTCAAACAGTTTGGGGGATGAAATTATATAATTTCTTTTCTGGAACAAATTTTATTAAATATGCCAACACTTGCTCAGTTTTGGTGTTTGAACCAATACTGGGGGTAGGGTGAGGGTGGGGAATAAAAGTACAAACTTTTCCTGAAGAGGAATCTTCCAATTTAATGTAGCTGCAAATCTCTTCTAGAATAGTTTTTTAAAAATATTCACAAATTCTTTGATTAATCTCTCCCCACCCATTCCCCCTCCCCCGCTTTCCCTCTGAGATTCCTCAGTCTGTTCCATGCTTCTATGTTTCTGAATCTGTTTTGTTCATTGGCTTATTTTGTTCCTTAGATTCCATATATGAGTGAGATCAAGTGATACTTGTCTTTCTCTGACTGGCATAACCCATGGACACAGATAATAGGATGGGGAAGGCCTGGGGTAGGGCAGATGTGAGGTGAAGGGGATCAATGGGAGGAAAAAAGAGGCATCAGTAATACGTTCAACAATAAAGATAAATTTTTTAAAAATACTCACAAGCCCATTAGTGGTGCTTGCTAGTTTGTTTGAGCTGTTTTCCAGAATGCAAGTGGAAAAGAAAAATTTCACCACCTCTTTTCATAGACTTACAGATATTTAAAAGAATGGAGTTGCATTTGGACCCTCAAGTGTTTTTCTCTCCCTGCCCTTTCCTTACAATTTAAAGAATTTCCTTTATTCTGCTCATTTTCTATACTGATATCCCTTTGTGCTATTGTGTGTTAAGGACTGAATAAATGTGTGTATTGTAATATTAAACAGTAAAATGAGGTTTACCTGAAGCGGCTGTGTCTGCAGAGTCCATGAAAACAAAGGGAGGTCTGTGGGGAAGAACATGGAAGATGCGGCTTAACTTTTGCTCTCTCAGAGCAGGACAAAGTTTTTCCATTTCTAGCACAAAATATCAGGATGGCAGAATCTTTGGTTGGACTAATGGTTTTAACATTTTATTTTCAGACAAGCCAAACCCCCAAATGAGAGAAGACACTGAGGCCTGTTGCCACAAACCCGTAGATCCGAACTTGTGGTGATAGTCCACACAAGCTTGTGTCTACAGGTATGTGTCTGTTGGGCAATCTCACAGACCAGGGCTCTGCCTGGGTCACTCAATACCGTCAGCTGCCTTCAGTCTCCCTCCCTTCCCCTGGTCTCTTAGGAATGGTGGAAATGGAAAGAAGGGCTGGTATGGAGAAAGGAGACTTTGTTCTGAAATGAATGAGATTCTTCAGTGATTACTTTATAAGCTTGCGCTCAATTCCCTTATCTCTTATATTAATTTCACTTATCATTGAGAGACTGGGCTTGCAGATGAGGCAGCAAGAATTTGGGTGACTCAGACAACTTATTGTTGAGTAATGAGGAAATAGATACTAAACAAGGTTTTATTTTGTTTTCTGTAATTTTGACTGTTTTCAGTTATAGCCTTTTTTTGGAAACTAAGAGAGACTTGCTTACAAGACCCATTGCCCTCTGATTTGGGTGGCACCTTGTAGCAATGTTTTCTCACCCACTGCTCTCCAAGTGCAGTCTAATTAGCCTTTATCTTTAAAGGTGAAATTAATGAGAGGAATGGATGTGCTTAACTATTTCTATTTCTGTAAATATCCAGTACTGTAAGAAAAAAAAGAACTTTTTAATGAAAAAGAAATAGCCTGTTTGGGTCCAACCTCAGATTTGTCCAGAGTCTTCATGTTTAAAAGGCTGGAATGAAAATCATTTTCTCCCTTTGCCTCTTAAATGTCACCCTTGCGCCAAGATTGGAAAGCCAAACTGACTGCAGATCAAAGCAAAAGTGGCTGTATCTGTTTTATTCCGGCCACGTGAGCTGTGAGTCCCTAAACAGGACCAGGGTGAAGAGCTGACCCAACCTGAATGACTTAAATGTTTGCATTCCCTTTTGGTCCAACATGGTGCCAGGAATTCCCTTAAGTTTTTTGTTCATTTTTGTACAGTTTTTTATATATAACAAAAAGAGTCCATATGAAGTAGTTATTGAGTGAACATCAGCAAAAAGTTTGAAACAGAAATAGATACATTTTATTTCATTAAATGCTGTCTCTTCTTAAGAGCCACACCTTTCAGAGATGGCTAGAACTCTTCTATAAAGTATATAAAAGTTAAATTTTGTATGTCAGAATTAGGAAGGCCCAATACAGATCACATATGTTTGAAGGGTGGAATGTCCAGCTCTGCACATGCCACAGCAGAGGACAGTGTGAGCGTGCATTTCCTTCATGTGCGCTCTGTTCCTCACGGAGGAGGGCTGCCTGCGAGGAAGTCACTGCTTTATTATGGAATGCTGGAACATTACATCCAGAAGCAAAAGGCTGTCCTCATTGGTGCGTATCATGTGTCGTTTGCCCAAAGCCTTTGTCGACCCATTAAGCAAACAATCTACTTGGCTGGTTTTACATGCCTCTTTGATGTGGTTGGCCGAGAATGGATAAACTGCTAGCAAATTAAATGTGTACCTTCTTTGGATAAACACATTTGATAAAGGCAAAATCACATCTCTACTTATCACCTCTTTAACTTGCTGCTAAGTGTGCTACCAGGGGACCAAAGGAGTTCATGAATCCCAAGGACACTGAGCTGCCTCATTCCCTGAACAGGACAGCACAAGGGCTGCAGGGTGGCCAGTGGGTGACTGCCAGGTTGCTTCTTTTAATGAGTGGTTTTAAACCCCAAGAAAAAAGATTATGCTGAGCAGTCAATCCTTTCAGCATTTCTAAAAGACCTAAGACATTATTACCTGATTCACCTGGCTAGGAAATGTCCTAGTGGAAAGCCCAAAGACCCTGGACATTGGTCACAAGAAAAAGAGTTTTAAATATTTCACATGGTGATTAAATTCAGTGATTTCCCTTCTTCCCTGTGAATGAATGGTGCTATTAACACTAATTATTCCTTTGGGGTCTCTCAAAGTGGACCAAATATTCTACAGGAAGTTGCAGAATGTCAGGTTTTTCCTTAAAAGACTCTAAAATATTTTTCAGTAGTCATTCTTACATGAAAGTTTAGAGAGACTGGGAATAAAACAAACTAGTTTTAGTAAAATTCTCAAGTCATTACTATCAAAATGCATTTATTTAGCAGTAGCAACAAAATATAGTTTAGATTTTCTTAAACAGAAAAAAAACTATTCCAAGAATTGCATTTGATAAAGCAATTCGCCCCTGATCATCAGTGTTTGGGGGAGATGGGAGAGCAGATGTTTAGTTTTGAAAGGATTTCTTGTTTGTAATTCAAAATTAATAAATTGAATGTTCTACATGGGAAAATGGTATGTGTAGTAGAGAATTAACTTTGAATTTTAAGTTAATATAATTTCTTGTTTTTTAATGTGCTTACCAATCCCTCCAATGTTCGTGAGGTCCTGCTGATCCTTGTCTGCTGACTATGGTATTTAACCTCACCAAAAACCTCTCTAATGGAGATTTTTAAAGTTTCTTATGCCTGTAATAGTGCTGGAACTTTACAAAGACATCAATATGAGTGACTCTTCAAAAATTTCAAAGATTTATTACCAGCTAACATAATTGTCAATAAAGTGTGAGTCATAATAGAGCCACTCTTTTCCTTTGGTGTAGCCATATAGCTGGAGAAATGTTAAGATTCATACACTCTCATTAATTCAACACACCTTTGTAGATGCTTACTATTTGTTCAGCACTTTGCTGAAGATTGAAGCTATAACTCTTACTTCAAAAAACTAATTATCTGGTCAGGAGCCCCTTTGCAGAGTTGCATCTCAGCCAATCTGACACAAGTTTTAATGAATCACATGTTTTAATCACAACATTTGTCCAACTTCCAAATACCTAATCAAATACAGAATGTGTTTACTAATGGGGATCTGATCCCCTGCTTTTCACAATTCTAGACACTTGTGCTATGCTTGAGGTTCATTCTTTTCTTCATTTGGGGAGATTGTTGTTGGTAGCACTTAAAGGTATTTAGAACACCTTTGGAATATGTCTTTTTAAAGTTAAAGAGTACAATAGACTTTCTATACTTAAAACACATTATAACTACTGTTCTCCTAGAAATGCTCTTTTCAATGAGACGTTTTATAACACCATTCTATATCATAATTGCATGTTGTTGTTACATGCCTACAAATATTTACACTGATTATGTAATAAGCCATAATTGCACTAATACATGGTAATGGGCTAAAATTGGTGTAAATAAACAGAAATTCATGCAAGCAAAAGAGCGGTGTATTGAAAACTATTAGTATTCTAAGGGCAACATCCTTCTATCTTTGACTGCTGGAAGATGTACATGGAGAAAGATTAATTTTCCATTTCCAGATATTTGAAAGATCTATAAGTTAAACGTTTAGGCTAAGACACTAGCCGTTTAGCTCGTGAGAGCAAATCCTTTCTTTGTTGCTCTTGTTTTGTTAACTCTTACCCACCCTCGTTGCCTTGTCTCCCATTCAAAAGATGTTTACAGACTCAGGGAAATTGTCAATACAAGAAAAAGGAGGGAAATTCAAATGCAAAGGAAAGAAGTAATTTTTTTAATTTCCCAGTAAATATTAAATCTTATACGTAAGTTAGTATCTAGAGGCAGAGGATTCACAGTTATTCTTGAATTTCCACATGAAATTCAGGACTTGAGGCAAACTTGCCAGGTTGAACTCAACCAATCTGAGTTTCCTCCCTTGGGAATCTTTATAGCAAATGCACTTTGCTACGATTGAAGTTACAATATAAGTGGAAGAACAAGGAACCTAACATAAAAATAAAAATCACTTGGCCCTTAACTTTAGGTTCATAGTCCATTTTATTCATTCATTCACTTATTCATTCATTTTTGTTTGCATTCAGCAAACATATCTTTAGATCTCCACTATCTGTTAAGTAGTAGGCATGCAGGTGGTATACTAGACTTGCAAAGGTGAGTGGCACTGTCCCGTTTTCAAATAGTTCAGGATCTAGTCAAGGAGACAGAAATATAAATGATAATGTGGTGATGTTAGAGTTAAATTATACATGTGGTGTAGAACTGTAAGATAATCAGAAGAAGAACTCTTTGAATTGAGGTTTGAGGGATGAGTGCGAGTTTGCTTGATAAAATTAACTTCCCAAGGTTTTCCCCAAACCGTGTAGCATTGATCCAACAGAGGTAGCCTCCTCAAAAAAGCTGCCACACCCTATGATAGCTGTGTGAGGGAGGAGGGTTGGAAAAGAGGTCCTTCTGCAGGTTAGTGGAGGAGCATGAAGGAACACCAAACCTACAGAATTTGGAGCACCATAGAATTATCACTCTTTGGTACCTGGTGTATTCAGACACTCTTCCATCTGTATATGCATAGGCCCAGCTCTTTTGTGGAACAGCCTTTACCAGGCAAAACCAGAGTCAAGCTAAGCAATGAAGAGAGATGACCATCATAGACCACAGAGCAGTCCTCATGGGAAAAGGCACACCTCACCAAATACGAGCTCGCATGGACATGGGGCGTCACCAAGCTTGTTAGTCTGTCTGCTACTCCAGCACCTCACTGGAGCTGAAGATAAAGGAAAGACCCAGATTAAAAATTAAAAGAAAAAATAGGGAAATTTACATATTCTCTCATAAAGAAAAAATACAGTCCCATTTTTATATGTTGCTAAATAAACTGTTGGGGACAGACTTTATGGCAAATGCTGAAACATTCAGCTCTGGAAGGAGGAGCGCTTTATAAATATATGGATTATGTAATATGTGTGATCAGCACTGCTGCGTGAACGCTCATCATAGCCTGTATGTTAGTTGTTGACCTATCTCTGCTCAGAATCTTGCTGTCCATATCTTTCTACTGTCTTTTGGCTTAAGCTATTTCCCCTTGCTTATTGACCTTTTAGAAAGTCGAGATTTTCAGTTTCACAAGAGAAACATTTATTTTTATAATCTTTTTTTTCACTTGTCCAAGTTTAAATATTGCTCTACTTTTGTATTCTGTCAAAAGATACCAGAGGGCACTAGCTTGATCAGAACAACTGCCATTATACAACATCTCCATAATTTTCATGCACAAATAATTTCAAGAAGACAGATCCCAAGTACTTTCTCTCTTGTCTGCACCATCATCTCAAGCTGAGGTTCTTGTGTTATTTTCTCTGCTGTCAGGCCCTATGGTATGTTGTTTCTTATGAATGGCCCAAATAGGTGACAGCACGAACACTTATAAGACTAACTTGCAATTTCATTGTTTAAGAAATGGTACTTTCCAGCCATTGCAACTGCATGTTCCCAGGTTGAGGTAGTAGGTTGTATAGTTTAGAATTATATCAAGGGAGATAACTGTACAGCCTCCTAGCTTTCCTTGGGTCTTGCACAAAGCAACATGCCAAGAATAATCATGATTCTTCTGGGCCTTTTTTTCCTAGGAAACCTATGTAAGGTAAGATTGGGTACAATTAATTTACTGGTATTTTAGAATTCAGGTTTTGTTTAAATTCTGGTACCCATGCTGTATTTTCATGTTCTGTTTCTTTGGGTTGAATTCTGTTTTACCAAAAACATAAGACTTTGAGAGATTCAGTATATCAGTTATCCATTGTCACAATAATGCTGCAAATAATAACACAAAACCTCAGTGGCATACAAGAAATATATATTTAGCTCATGAGTCTGTGGATTAATGACTTAGACTGAGCATATTTTCTGGTCTTGGCTAGCCTCATTCATTTTGGCTGTACTCTGTAGAATGGAGTCACTAGGATGGCCAGACAATTCAGTTCTATTCCATGTGTTACATCTTCCAAGAAGCTCCTCCATAGCACATTCCCATGGTAAAGGCAGAAGAGCAAGGATAAGAACAAGCCAAAAGGCTTAAGTATTTTGCAAGTTTCTGCCTGCTTTCTACCTCATTTGTCAAAGGAAGTCACATGACCAAGCCTAGAGCTATAGCAGAAGACACTACAAAGTTTCATGGCAAAGGGCATGAACTGAGAAAGGCATGACAACTGGAGGCCATTTTTGCAATCACATTGCTTTTCTGGCTTTCATCAATTGAAAGTACTCGAACACCCTCCATCCCAGGAAGCTCCCATGTTTGTAAATTCACACTTCAGATTTTAAGCTAAGCTAGTCTTTGTCTAAATGCTATTGATATCCCTGATAATGAGATATGCTCCAGCCAACTTCTGTGGAAATAAAATGCCAAAAGACCAGAATGGTAATAATGTGGGAATTATTTATATCAGAATATGAGGCTAGGTGAATTAATGGTGATAACCAATGTCATTGAAAGATGGACATTTTGCCTCACTTGGACTAAACTCACACAACTCCATAGAGTAAACCAATACTAGAATCTAATCCTGTTGGCTAGGATGGGGTTGCTCCAAGCCCAGACACTTTTTAATAGAAAATACAAACAGGTAGTCAGAAGTTACCTAATGAAGTTCTTTCATTATTTTCTGGCATTTTAATATACAATATATGTAAAAGAATGGTTTTACAACCTCTAGCTATAGCTCTCTCTAAGCTACCATAAAAAAAGATGAGATCCCAGTATCACCATTGTGATCCCATGCTCAAATATTCTCATGGTGAATCATAGTGATTGTTACATTACTAACAGGTCAAGGATAACTAGCCTGACTTTGATGACAAAACACAGCTGAAGGTTCATGTTAGTTTTAAGTCACCCTGAAAGTCTGCCGCAGAACTGAGAACAAGACTCTAAGGCTCCTGTACAGTCTTCAGTTGTTAGCTTTTTCATTCATCCTTTGAAAGGACCTGTGGCCTTACTCTAAAAGACACTGTCATTACTTTGTCACATTTGTTATGAGTTTGACATGAAGCACAGCTATTACCTGTATCTGTGTTGGGTAAGAGTTTGTACATTAAACATCTGTAGCTACTTGATATATAAGGACCTACTTAGTACTGTTTATATATTCATAAAGCTTTTTTTTGTTTGTTCAAGTCATGTTACCTTCCTGTACAAGACAATAGTTAATCTTCTTTTTGGTGACATAAATTTCAGTGGTCTAATATGCCATGGTTGCCAAGGGCGAAGTAGTAGTTGGAGTCCTGCTTCTGAAGACAAAGTAACTTTCATATGATTGAGTTTCTACTGATTTGGTATCAAGTTGTATCTACCAGAGTTTAAATAATGCCCTGTTTGCTTTCAGAATGGCTATGGTGTCTAGAAAGTCATATTGTTTATTTTTCAGCCAATATCCCATGCTAGGACAAAGAGTTTGGGAACTATAAGAAAAAGAAATTATGTTGGAGGCCACTTTAGACATGTCTTAGTGTCAGTTTTAGCAGTAATGGATGGGTAAAGTGTCCTTCAAAATGATCCTTCCTTGCTTTCATCTTTGGTGAGTATGTGCCCTATTTCCTCATGAAAGCTCTTCACTGAATTTTATATCTGACAATAATTCTTAGTCCCAGATACCCCAAATATATCATTAATATAAATAACCATGGTATCATCTGAGAATTAGTGCTAGTATTCAAGATAGGAAATAAAGTATTGCAAAATGGTACGTTTTTAGAAGTATCATCAAGAAATGATAATATCTATATGGTGGTGTAAATGTTATTTTAATTTTTCAGAATGTGGTCATTTGGTCCTGCTCTTCTCTAGCTCATTGATAAGCTTCAAAACATAAATATGCTGCTGGCATTTTGACCTTCATCAATCAAGGAACATTTTGTTGATATAATTTAAGAAGACTTGGCCAATTAGCATAGCGAGCTTACAAAGTTTCTTGAAGACAGGTCATCTGTACTTCTTTATTTGCATACATCACATTCTTTTGGACTAGGTTTAGACATTTTGCTAGTGATAAAGCAATCAGTCCCCATCTTGTACTGGGTAAGTAAGCACTTCCAAAAACATTCTTATAAGGACAAACACTAGCCTTCTCACAGTTGGCTTTGGCTCCTTGTCTTCTCTGAGCTTTCAGAAGAAGACCCAAAGAGAAGTGAGTAAACCAAGTTTTTTCTGTTTTCACCAATATATGTTTTTAAATACAGTTGTACTTCCAAGTTCTACTGAAAACTTCCTTTAAGTAGTGTTTATCAAACTTTACTATGAATTCCCTGGAATCTTTTTACTCTGCAGGTTGGCTGATTTTAGAGTAATAACCTACCTCATTAATATTCTTGTCCCACTGGACTCTTTTCCCTTTGTCTCTTGCCCTCCAAATTCTAACCCCCCTAAAACACTTGTTTTTCTATTCTGAGTTAGAAAAACTTCTGGTGGTCTTTAATATCTTATTTCTCTAGCAGTTGTACTTCCAAGTTCTACTGAAAACTTCCTTTAAGTAGTGTTTATCAAACTTTACTATGAATTCCCTGGAATCTTTTTACTCTGCAGGTTCTGATTTAGTAGGTCTCAACAAGGACTGAAATTCACATTTCTAACCAATTCTTGAGTAAGTCTGATGCTGTGGGTGCATGGAACACACTGTTGGAGAGCAAGGTTTTACATAATCAAATGCTTCTAAGTTCCAGATGTCCAGGCATATAAGCTAAAGGTAAGAAATTTGGAGACAACTTATCATCTTTAGATAAGTATTGCAAGTTCCCCTTTTAATTGCAGTCACATGGCTTATCTTTTAAAAATATTTTAGTTCTCCCTGGACGGTGTGAGCATCGTCTGGTGCACCAAAAGGTCACTGATTTGATGCTCAGTTGGGGCACATGCCCAGGTTATGGGTTCTGTTCCCAGTCAGGGTGTGTACCAGAGGCAACTAATCTATTTCTCTCTGACATCTATGTTCCTCTCTCTCTCTCCCCCCCAATCTCTCCCTCTCCCTCTTCTTCCTCTCTCTTCCTTTTTCTCCAAAATCAATAAAAACATACTTTAAAAAATAAACAAGTAAAAATATCTTAGTTCCTTTTACTAATATAGAACCTTAAGATGCAGCACTGTGAAACTTGCATTTTAGAAATACTGACATTGTGACACTGAGTATAGTCCTAAAGATTTTGATATCACAATGATTAGTCATTCAACAGAAGCATCCTTAAGTAGCTCATGTAAAGAGACTCAGCTGGGGGCATGAGCGCAGGTACCACGCCTGGTTCTGCAATACCCAAATCACTTAAAGTTTCTGAACATCAGTATTCAATTATGTAAATCCATGGACTGGAAGGCATAATTTCTAAGGTGTCTTTAATATAGAATATTCTGCAATTCTGGGATTCTCATTCAGTAATCTTAGATGGCAGTGACCAGAATCTTATGTCTTAGCATTCATTCTTTCTGCCTTATAACACAGAAGGAGAGATTCCCAATTCCATCTCTGTATTGTAAAAGGTACATGAACAGAATGGCAAGGGACAGTTTGGAATAATGGTTTCCACAATAAGCTATAAACACTGAAAGCCAATGGAAAAAGTCGCCTAAGCAAACAGTAAATATTAATTGCCTTGTTCCTTCCATGGTGTGAGATCACTTGGGTAATAAATAAGTCAATTAATTTCTTTCAGGTTAATGTCTATAGACAGGATATGTTAACACACTAAATGCCATTTTTTAGCAGACATTATCTTGGTGATGAACAGGAGAAAGATATGTAGGATATGTGAAATTCACCACCTCCTTCCTTCGTTCTTGTTTGTGCTCTCTCTAAACAAAAATTATGTGCTCTGTGCCCCACCATCAACTGCTGTATAGAGTGCAGAAGAGTTTCTGTGGCCCTTCTCAATCCTTTTACATCAGCCACAGAACTCCCACTGTTCTGTGCTAATGCAAAATGCAATAACGTTTAGCATTAGGACATCTCTGAGTCAAGAGGTTAACAGAAAACACATCTCCCATTGTGTTCCTGCAGCTCAGATACTGTTAATGGCGAAAACACCATGGAGACAAATAGATCTCTCTTTATTCAGGGAGCTTCCAGTGAAGAGAAAATATATATGACATCTTTACAATATGAGAGCCCTCTCTTTATGGTGCATTAAGGAAGGATCGAGGAGGGGAGAAGTTCATGTGACATCGTGCTTGATATGGCTTGAGTCTTGTCTGGAGGGAGGATTCTGTGTCTTCCATTGCTTCCTGTTGCTTTGGAGACTTCCAGTCTGGTTGGGGGAAGTGAGATTTAGCTGTTCAAGGTACAAACTCTGGGAAAGAGGCCTCTGGCTAAGCATAGTGGAAGCTTTATGGGGAAGTTTCTAAAATGTGACCAGAAGAAATATAAGACGACATAGCTGCCTCTTTCTTTTCTATTTCACTTTTGTACACCTTCCCTTTCTCCAGGCATAAGCTCCAGGTGTAGACACTATAAATAATTTGTGAGAGGGAACCATGGCAAGAGAACAATCCATTATAATTATACTGAGAGTTTTACTTAAAAATTACCTGAAAGCAGACTGTGTGTCCTGTATGGCCATATAAACATAGTTTTGTGGTCTTATCCATCCACTTGAGAGTGTCCCTTAGGGAAATCTTAGTCAAGGTCACTTCTTTTACCTACAAAATATTTTTAAAATTGTTTTATAGTTTATGAATTTTGAATCAAAAACTAAAATTAGGATGTTCCATTTCTTTAAGACCTAACAACTTCGCTCTGTGGTAAAAAAAAAATTCTGGATCAAGAACCTGTTTGGGAGAAGTTATCTGCACAGTTTTTAGATACAACAAATAATTATCAATTTTTCTATGTCATGATAGTCTTTAAAACATTTGGAAGATATGCACTATTGATACCACTCAATCTGGCCTTGGGGGTGGCTGGTGGAGAGTGGGGATTGCATTCAGCTTTACATTGAACTGAAAATGTTTAGACAGATTTCCAAACCAGGCTGGCACTGCAGTACTAGCACTGTAATCGTTGGTCCAGGTGCATCAAGTGTAGCCAGATTTCACGTATAGAAGTTCATCAACTACAGGAAAGAGGGAAAGGAATTCCAGAATGATTCATTGTTTAATGAATAAGGCCCCATGTGTTCCGTGGTTGCCATTTTAAAATTTGAATAAAATATATAGAATTCAAATCATAACTTGAATTCCAAATTAGAGCAGATCATGCTCAATGCTGAGCCTACAGTGTTATAGCAATATGCTGTTTCTGTCAACTGCTAATAAGCAACTTCACAGCATAGATAGGGCACTCATGATGTGTGCCCTCTGAACCCTCTAAGAATTTAGGAGTCTTTAAATCTATTTGTGCCTTTTTATTATTGAATAATAAAGTACTGCGGATATACTAGAACCAATATCCAAAACAACTTAAATCAAGCATAATTAAAGGAGAAAATATCCACAAAGACTGAACAGAAAGGTACAAAATGAATTTTTGAAAAGTAAACCAAGAAGCAGTTTTCTGGTTAATGAATATAGGTTTGTTTTTTTTGACAAAATTATCATATATAAGATGTATGAAAAACCAGTTTAAAAAATAAGGGTTATATTCTGCTTAAAGCTAAAACTGTTCTAAATACAATGTAATATTTCAATAAGATTTAGAAATTATTCAGAATCCTATATGCTTCAAGATCAACATTATAAAGCTAAACTAATGCTGTATATTTAATTGACATGTAGACATGCCAGTTATAGACATCAGCTTGGCAGAATATTTGTTAAATTAGATTTTGCCATCTATGTTCTATGACTTAAGTTGAAAACTCATGTTAATATTGACTGCCTGATCTCATCTAACGGAAAACTGCCAAATATTCTGTTGCAAATTAAACACTGCTCTCAACCAAGCTACCAAAATATTTATTGTGAATACAGCACATATATTATCTGGTGGACTTGTGTGATTTTAAACTCAGCCAGCTCTGTTGGCCATTCTCCGTCTTCGCCAGATCATCTCTCTATGTTTTCCCATCCTGTTCTGTTCTCTCAGCAATTGACCTTCATGGACTGCCTCAACAATCTTTTTTGCCCTCCTTCTGACTTCTGAATGTGCTTAGCCAGAAAGAAGCACCATCAGGGGACCCAAGGGGAAGTGGAGAGGACAGGGTGCTTGATTGCCCCGACTTCATTGCTCAAGGACACGGGGTTGACTTGTCTTCTTTCCTTACTGAAGATGGCCACATCTTATAGTTCTAGTTCTCTCTCCAGTTTCTGAAAACCACTCCCTCTCCTTGTTTTCTCAGGTCTAGGTGTGGTAATAACTTCCCCTATTCTTAGTTCTAGGACACTTACCATCTTTTGTTGGTCTTTCTTAACTCCACCCAATC
This sequence comes from Miniopterus schreibersii, assembly GCF_964146895.1. Classification (NCBI taxonomy): domain Eukaryota; kingdom Metazoa; phylum Chordata; class Mammalia; order Chiroptera; family Miniopteridae; genus Miniopterus; species Miniopterus schreibersii. The sequence goes on along the minus strand of NC_138122.1, from coordinate 1,896,749 downwards.
TTTGTAAATACAACTGACCCTTGAACAACATGGTTTGAACTGTGCAGGCCCACTTATAAGCAGGTTTTTTTCAATAAGTATATGGTCAGTCTTTCATATTCCCAAGATTCCCATTGGGGTTCTAACCACCATGGTTGCAGAGGGCCGACTCTGTGTATGTATTGTTCGAATGCATTTTATATACGGGACATGAGCATCTGTGGATTTTGGAAACTGTTGGGAGTCCTGGAACCAGCAGCACTCTCATACCAGGGATGACTGCAAGAGGGTTGTAATCCTTTCTCTAAACTTCCCCTGGTTTCCCCATCTGAGTATGCTATTTTCTTGTCTGGACTCTAAATTTCTAGCTGAAGTGAACATAAGTTACATAACAAAAATTAGTGATTCAAATTTCCATCCTGTGTGGGAGACCAGGGATGAGAGAGTAGATATTTATGTTTTCCATAATACAGTAAGCTCTGGAAGGGGAGGGACCCTATCCAGTACCTCCTTTATAAATCTTTACAACACTTGCAAAGGGCTTAGCTCAGAGTGCAAGCTCAATGCACACAGAGAGTCTTACTGAGTTCCTCTGAAATCCTCAAATTTGTTATAGGCTTAAATGGAATGTAAGCTCTTGACTTAGAATGTAGACATCAAGAAGTCAAGACCACATTTTTTTCCAACATTTTTAATAATCTCACATGACACAAATATCAGAACCACTGGAAATTCTAGCTTGATAAAAATAGAAGATTAACTTCATGGGTTAGGTTAATCTCAGTATAGTAGAGGAGAAATAATTCTATTTAAAATATTTAGATATAATTTTTCTTTACATCACCAACTCATCCACTACTATTTGTCAGTTTTCCCCACTTCTATGATTAATATATTTACTTATACTAATATTAATATAATATTATGGAATGTAAATTATATATAATGCATAATATATAATTTATAACATATTACATATAATAATAAATATAATATTATATAACATAGTAACATAATATAACATTATTATATATTAAAAATATGTAAGTAAACATATTCACCTCTTCAGTAGTATTGATAATTTTCTGGATATAATATGGGTTGAGGTATGTGGCTGAAATAGGATTTAAGAACTACAGTGTAAAGGGAAATAATTACCAGAATGAGTATCTTCACTATTTCCTTGGGGTTCCTGATTTGCTCTTTGACTTTTACCATAATACCAAACTTCTCCATATTTTATATTTTAAAATTATTCCAAATTTCATGAAATACAGCAAATGGAAAACACTTTGATTCATAAAATTGTAAGTTAATGTTGTATTGTATTTTATTGTATTCTTTTTCTACTTTGTGCAAAACAGTGTTTTAATGTTTAATTGTTCTGAAACCAGTGAAAGTAAATTAGGAAAAACAGAAAGTACTTGCCCTTTGATATTCTTTACTGAAGAGAAACTGCCTGGCTAGTTCAAAGAGCAGATTCCTCATTCTTTGTATTTTGCCAGCAAGATCATTGCTAAAACAAATGGAGGGGGTTGGAACACTGTCAACTCAGATAAGTTAACTTTGTGTCTCCCTGATAAGTGAAACTGTTTAATGATAATTTTACTAGTCCACTTGGGAAATGACCAGAGCGCTATTAGATAAGTCAAAAAAAAAAAAAAAAAAAGAAAAGAAAAGCATGGAAAACAGTTCGCCAACTGTTTCTTCTTGGCCTTGGCAAAAATTAACAGTTAAATTCCCAATCTAGGGACTCTCTCTGTGGGTCAGAATGGATGAGCTAATAGGTCTTGGTAATCTCTAAATCCTGTGACTTTTATCTTCAAGTGAACTACGTAGTTTATTTACATAGAAACACACTCACAAGCTAAGGAAATGCAGTATGACTAATACTAAGGGAAGTGAGCCAGGATGACTCAAGTGGCTTTTTTTTCCAGATTGGATAATTAAAATAATAGACATTATCGCCAGTTCCTTCCAGCATCGATGTCAGAATTCCCCAGCATTGCACTAGTTTTCTGCCACCAGCAAGTTATAAGCATGCTGTCCCGTTAAGTCAGTAAACCTTTGTTGTGCTATCAAGAAAGCCCTTTAGTGGAAATTTGGTTTAATTGTTGTTTTAATTTTACATTCTATCCCAGGCACTTGGGAAGTTAAAAGTGTTTGAATAATAGAAAAATAAAAATTGCTAGAAAAATTTAAGCATGAAAAATAAAGCATAATCATTGTGCATTTCAACTTTATTAAAATTCTGTTTTGTGCCTTGGGCTACATTTATCTAGACAAATTAAGCATTGGGAAGAATCTCACTATTTGTATTAAGAAGTAGTTTCCTCAGGACTGTGTGGCATAGACAACATTTTTAAGGACTCTTTTTTCTCTATGCTGTACAAACATTTTATGCTTTCCTCATAAGTAATACTTAGAATCGTCTATCTGGGAAAATGAAAACTTTGCATTGTTGTTATTCATGTTTTTTAATTTTTAAATCAAATCTCCTCCATAACTGATATCATGCCCTCTTAAAAATAAATATAGGGACAGGCAAGCGAGCACCTTCCCCAGGGCCTGGAGCTTCCCAGCTGGCTACCTGCAGCTCACTCTGTCATGCACAAAGTGGAAGAATGTAGGCAAGATGTAGCGGTTAAGAAGACAGGTGGCAAATGCTCATGTTACCAATATACCGTGTTCTTAAGACGATTGGACAACCTGGAGCCGTCCTTTATTTTCAGAGGCAGTTTCTGGGTGCTGATGAAAATGGGGGTAGTGAGGAATTCTGTCTGGGGCCTTAATGATTGTTTTTTCCTTTTTTTTCTTTGTTGTTCCTTCTGCTTTCCGTCCTGATTTACATTTGGAAACCCCGACTATTTCAGCACTGCGGAGAAAGGCCATATAAGTATAATGCATTATTTTCTGACATCCTAGATTAGTTCAGTTGATTATGTTGCTTATCCTTAAGTAAAAGCATTTCTTCAAAAATGATCATTTTTTTAGCATATGCTAAAACCCCAGGAAGTCGTTCCCAGCCCCTCCGCGTCTCTCAGGGTCCTTCCTCATGGAGCGCGGTGCATATTCCTCAGCCTATAGTCTCATCGTTTAAGTCTCATCGCTCATTTCACTCACCTCGCTTTAGTGTCTCCCTATCATTTATCTTTAATCTGAATGCTTTCATAGTTTATGTTTTGAAACTGCCCTAAAACTTATTCCTGCTAAGGATACATTTGTTTCCACTGTTTATATCTTCCAAAGTCTAGCTCAAGGTCACTTTCTTTTTGTTCCCCTCTCACCTCCTTCAGGCAGGTCTTTCTTTTCTGCCAGCATAATACTTTGTTCAAACAGCTACCCTATTACATTATATGAGTGCTATATATGTCTATTTTACTGATAGTTTCTGTGAATTTTTGATGGGGTGGACACCACTTAATAAGTGTTGATTACTTGCACCAAATTTTCTTTCAGTAAACAATTTTTGGCAGGCATGTAGAAACTCATGTAACAATTCTACCCTGCATTTAACTTCTGTATTGTCTCTTCTAGCATCTGTAGGAATTTCTCCTTCCATTTTGCTGTTGTTTCAGTGCACAAAATTCAATCTGAAATTAGTTTTATAGCCAGGACAAAGTAAGGTGCAAATGAGGCTTGGCTTTTGAAAAGTTTCCTTAGGATGTTGGGAGTTCCCAGAAATTAAAGGGTTTGTTAAACTATGGGTACATAGAATAAGCCCCAAAGAGAAAGATTTTAATACTTATCAGAACAGAACTGACTACATTTCATTACTTATTTTTACTTCAGAATAAAATCATGCAGTTTCCCTGCAAAGGGACAAAACGTACTGGGAAGAAGTCCTCAACGCACCTTTTTCTGCATTGTTCATTGGATGTAAATAAAACCATCATGGTCATGAAGATGAGGAATGGTTCTGCTTTGATGTTACTAAGCTATCACAGTTGTAGCTTCCCACTGAGCTACATTTCTAGTATAGTTTCTCATGTTTGTTTGTTTTTTAATCCTCACCCAATGATATATTTATTGATTTTAGAGAGAAAAGAAGACAGAGAGAGAGAGAGAGAGAGAAACACAGACAGGCTGCTTCCCACACACGCTTCGCCTGGGATAGCACCCTCAGCCCAGGTCGGCGCCCTGGCGGGGCGCAAACCTGTAACGTTTTTCACGCGTGGGACCCCGCTCCAACCAACTGAGCAAGCCAGCGGCGCTGGGTTTTCACATTTTTTAAGCTAAGGAATATATTTTATGATATGGTAGTAGTGTTAGCAATAATGATTTGTTTCATTAGCATTCACTGTATGAATGGAATAGACAATAAATACTGAGTTAACTTTTTTCTCTTGATCAAAACTAAAAAGCGCTGTACCCTTACATTATTAGTTGTGTCTAGCAATGTCTATTCCATTTAAACATTCACAGTATGCATTTGTTGGTTCAAGTGGCACCATCCTGATGGACCCGAACGAGCCACTCGGATAGATCAGTGAAGATGCAAATGAGGATATAGCTCCACAGCCCTGATTGGACGGGAAAGCCTCAGTCCTGTTGGTCGAGTTTGGATCCTAGGCCGGCGTGTAAGGGCGACCGCTGCGAGCCGCGGGGGCTGCGGCTCAGCCCGCGCTTCCCGGGGGCGGGCGCGGGGCGCGGGGCGCGGGGCGCGGGGCGCGGGGCGCGGGGCGCGGGGCGCGGGGCGCGGGGCGCGGGGCGCGGGGCGCGGGGCGCGGGGCGGCCGGGCTCCTGGCCGGCCTGAGCCCAGCTCGCCCGCCCCCGGCTCTCCTCCCCAGGCACACCGATCCCTGGGCCACGCAGGTGACCGGAAACCCTCTCCCAGAGGGACACGAACGGCTTGTAACGGCGTTTGGAATTCCACCAGGCAGCTTTGGGGAACATCTTAGTTGATTATCTGACTGCTTTAAAATGATTAATTAGCTTATAAAGTGGGCAGGACAGTCCGTGGGGAGACTAGTTAAGAGCTCATTACCACAGACGGGTGATTTGGGTGTCACTATGAACTAGAGTGTTGACACCGTGTGTAGAAAGGAGGGAATATCTGGCAGATCCTGTCAGTGGAATTGGGATTCAACAGATGAATGAAAATAAGCACATTAGCCCGGCCGGTGTGGCTCAGTGATGGAGCGCCAACCAGTGAACCTGGAGGCCATGGTTCAACTACTGGTCAGGGCACTGCCCAGGTGGAGGGCTGATCCCCACTAGGGAGCGTGCAGGACGCAGCGATGCATGACTCGCTCATCATTGATGTTTCTGTCTCTCTCCCTCCTCGCTCTGAAATCGATAAAAATATATATTAAAACAAACAAACAAACAAAAAAACACAGTAAAAACTTGTTGAAATTTGATTAAGTAAATTAATTTATTTTGGATTTAAATAGTATGGTCTTGTGAATTTTTGCAGACATACTTGGCAGACCAGGACTAGAAGGAAAGGAAACAAATGGTGATTCCTGAACCATAGCTCAGAAAATGAAACTATGTGGAAGATCGAAAGATAATAGGTCCTGTGGTGCTACTGAAGACATCACTGGAATGACTTCACAAGTGTTTCCAACTAAACAGAGATAAGTTTAAATCCAGCTAAAAGAGAGCGCTTGGCTGGGGTGTATAGGAATTTTGGAGTTTTATGTCACAAATAAAAACCGAATAGATTCAGAAGATGTGAGGAGTGGATATGTGATAATTAAGAGGAAACATTTCCAGATACTGATGAAATTCAGGCTGTAGCAGCGCATACTGATGACAAAATGGAAAAGAGATAAACATCATGTTATGTGGCCAAGGATCTTGAAAGGCCCTCAGTGCAGGCAAGGTGGGGAAAACAGACCATAAGCTGAGATAGAATAAATTATAAAATTAAAGCTCCCCAAGTTGAACAAAAGTTGAAGACAGATGCTCGTGAACTGTCTCCATCTCTAAGAAAAGTGTGATACTAACATGGGCAAGTCTCAGTGGAGAAGTCCCACTCCTTCTGCCGGCCCTGATAACGGAAGAATTCTGTCAGTTCCTGATTTTTCAAAATTTCAATGATCATTTCAAGTGCTAACATTATACTTATTCCCTTATTCACAAAAAGCAAAGGCATATAAATTTACAATCATTGCATGTGTTTAAAGGTACAGCCAGTTCTCATTATTTATGAATTCCATATTGGCAAATTTGCCAACTCACTAAAATGTATTTATTTGTAAACCCCAATTAATCCTGGCAATACTTTTGTGATCATTTGCAAACATGCACAGAGAAATGAAAAAAGTGTCAGCTGATGCACATGCTCCCAGCTGAAGTCAAACAAGGCAATGCTCTGCCTTCTCCTCACAGCTCTCAGACGTGTTCTTTATGAGATCTACTTGGTGCCACATTTTTTGCAATTTTTTACCCTTTGTTGATGATTTCACTGTTTAAAAAGGCCCCCAGGTGTAATGCTGAAGTGCTGTTTAGTGTTTCTAAGCACACAAAAGATGTGATGTGCTTATGGAGAAAATGCATGTGCTGGATAAGCTACTATATGTGATTTCTAGATCCTTCACAATTCTCCATGTTCATCAATTGATATGGCAACTAGAATTGAAAATATTCTCAATCTGTCCAATCAGTAGAGAACACCATGTAACTAGCCTCTCCCTTATTCTAACAGCATAATTATATTAATTGAGCCTAAGAGTGCTTTGGCTCTTTTGGAAGAAAAACTGTTGGCTTGGTTTGTGTTTCCCTTATAAATAACCCATCCCCTTGTCCCTTTATTCCTCATGCCTTCAACCTCATCCCGAATCTTTTCCTCTGTAAATACCTTTAAATAATTATTAGATTGTTACAAGAGGTCTTCCCTACCCAGTTCAATTGGGGCTTTGAACTTAACATTCACAATTTATTTATTTCTGTCCTATTTTGTATTCTTTATTTTGGCCTCCTGTCACAGTCCTTTTTGAACTTTGATCTTGTCTGGCATAGCTTTTATTCCCCCCCACTTTTAATATCTGCTTATTTGATAAGAATATAATCTATTTTCTTCCAAGGCTCTAATAAAATAAACATGACAGGGTCAAGAATAGAGCTCTTGGGCAAATCATGTATGTCTGGTCATTTCATGATGTAGAAAGTGCCCACCTGTACTGTCATTCAGCTTCTGTGTCTCCCTCCAGAGGGAACATGTGAGGGAGGAGCAGGACGTGCTCATAGACGGTGCCAAGCCTGACCCAACCAGAGCCCAAGGTGGCATGCTGGTTACCACTTTCAAATCAGGTTATTCTTCAGAGAGTATGGGTCACATTATATAATGTGCTAAAGCCAGGAATAGTCATTGTTGCTAGTGACAGTAATTCTGTAACATGTTACTTGTTGTGGAGCTGTCTTGTTGTGGAGTGGTCATGTAGCTCTGAAATGGTATGTGTTAAGTTGCTGATAAAGATTTTGGACCAGGGAATGACAAAATAAAAGCAGAATTTAAAGCATAGTATTGTTAATGGAACTCAGATGAACTGGAAAGGGGAAAAAACTGGGAGAAGGGAAGCTAGTAGGGAAGTTGCTGGAGTTATCTAGGAGGCGAAGAACTTAGACAAAGACAATACTAAGAGGTGGAGAGGAAACAACAGATAAAAGACATATGTTCCACAAAAGATCAATAGAACTTTGTAACTAAGAATGGATTTGGGGAGGGAAGAGGTCAGGTAAATCGAAGATAACTCCCACATGTTAAATCTGGAAGAATGGTGGCTCAGTAGGCAGAAGCAAAGGATTGGTAAGGAAATCCTGCTTAGAGTGAGATTGGTTTTATTGTTTTTATGTTTGACTTAATGGTAATAAAAGACAAAAGTTACTCTTAGTGAGAGCCAAAGACTAAGGAATCATCACCATTAGTACAGAGAGAAAGGTTTCTAAGGAATGCTACATTCAAGTAAAAATGTAAGGGCCTCCTTTGTGGCTTGGCAAAACCATAGGACTTCAGCAGCTGCCAGCACCTCTTGGTTTCCTGGCAGAGTTGGATTATTGTAAAAGAAGTAAATATTCCTTATTGAACCAAGGATCTCTTAGCTTTGCAGAATTATGTAAAATGTTACAAATGGTAGATGTGGTTATGAAATCTTGAAAATCCAAGTTGGCTAAGATATATTATGTCCAAATCATAAAATGGGTCATAGAAGTAAAATCTTGGCTACCCCATTCTTTAACTGTGAGAAATATCTACCTACTTCTAAAAGGTAGAACAGTCTACTTTATTCCTTCAACCGATGCTCAATTTATAGTCACTCACATCCCCCTGCCACACACACACACACACACACACGGAAATATGAAGAATGGAAAGATAGGAACTTGAAGCCCCATCAATCAGCCTTTAGAGAAGACCAGCTACTAAGCTCTTGATCATAGTCATCACTAGCTACTCATCAAATGCGCTCCTGACTGTGTGCACTGGGCAAAAGTCACTTGGGCTTGTCCCCTCTGAGTGTGTGGACCCTACATGCAAGAGCAAGAGAGGAAAACAATGCGAAATGGCCCAAAAAGTGCTAAGTGAGCCCCTCTTCAATTTCATCAGCAATGCCTCAGCTATTCTACTTTATCAAGGAACAAAATCTTCATCTAAATAAATTTTCATCAGAACAAAAACTTACCTGTCCAGTGATCACAACAACTTCTACCTTGTCACCTTCTTCCAACTGTTTCCTACACCTGCCCACTTGACTGCTAAGGGTTATCACATGAAACCGCCTGTGTTTAATTTTTTGCTCTCAAAGATCTTTCTTTGCTCTTTGCCTGTTAGTCATTTCAGTAGTCAGCTGCTGGCAGCTGATTTCCCCGCTGTTCTTGTGCTTGCCCCTTAGTTGCTGTCTCACTTCACTTGTAGTTTGTCACTCCAAAATACCTTCAGGCTTGGTTAACCAAGTTAACCCAGATTGTCATAAATTGTAAGCAACATGAGTCAATATGCATTCTGAGTGGGGATCTTAAAGAAAGGCATGTGGCTTTGGTATGGAGACACTCAGCTTACTACTGAGTGTCCACACGTGTGTGATCTGTTCACTTCTGCATTTGAGGGGGGCTCTAGGAAGCAGAGGTTGAAGAAACATTGACCTCTAGGTAAGGGGGGAAGGACGTGTGGCGGCTCTATTTACAGTGTAGATTATTAGGTCAAAAGTTAGCACATGTTTTAGGGATTGAAAGTAAAGTCTAGTGTCTGGAAAGCAGACAAATATAGACTTTCCTGTAATCAATCTGATCAAATTAAAATGTAGTATAATATGACATTATAAAAATAAAGATAAATATTTTACTCCCATTTTGGCTGCCCTCTCTCAACTATACACATCTACATACAACACATTTTAAATTCCACTGGTGGTCATTTTCTTAAACCAAAGCAACATGCTTTTTATTCCATGAATAGGACCACTGCGGTTTCCAGACCTTCTGAAGAGCGCTCCCCCAGTGAGTCGCGGAACCAGCTCTGAGTCAGGCACTGAGGGGGAAGCTAGACGCACGGCCTTTGGGTAGCAGTGGGAGAGGGAGTCACTTTGAAAATCTACAATTCTTTTATATCTAAAAGATTAAGAAACACTATGGTTGGCTCAGAGTGTCAGGACTTGTGTTAAACTTCTTGAGGGTGATTAGTGAGTCCCTGTCAATATCTAGGGGGCTTGTCATGCATCAGGTGATCTGTAGCAGTCTTTCCTTTCTTTGGTATTTTTAAGTTCCTCTAAGAATGTACATATGGTCATACCTTCATTCTCCAGGCCACGTACTATTTAAAAGGAAAAATATTTTGAGATTTAAAATTTATGATAATTTATAGACTGGCTCTTTTAAACTGATACAGAAATAGTTTGATTAAAACTACCATTTATATTACCTCTGGTAACATCATCAACAAGAGAATGTGTTCTGCTTGCAGGTTAGAAGCCTGTCTGTATCTCCAGTGGGCCTTTTTGCTTGCCTTTAGTGGACCTGCGCAGACTGCCTGAGAGCACTGCATTCCCGTTTTATGCACGGTCACACTAGAACCCGGGAGCACCAACGACCCAGGGTGCTGTTAGGGCGTGCAGAGCAACAAGCCAGGGCTGTCTGAAAGCAGCAGGCAGAAGTTCAATTAAGCAGAAAGTTTTGGCGACAGGAGACTAAGGTTCAAGTACAAAGAAGTAATTTACAAGGGAGAACGGAATCTAAGCAAACAGATACAGTTCCAAATTCTAAAGGTCAGGTGATGGATGACGGCATGTTACAAGCAGAGCTGCAAACCAGCCTTAGCAATGGAAGACTTCCTTGCAGCTTCGCTTCATGCTGTTTGCTGACACAGGGAGCTTTGGGCCCTCCGAATCTAATCCTAGTCAGACAGAAGTCCAAAGATGCGTGCACCCTGCCCCTCAATGAGACAAGAACAGAAGTACACAGACTGCCTCAGAGTAGTTCTATTCGAGCAGCAGACTGAAACTGAATTTCTATTTCATCGCACAATTTCTTCCATTAAAGTATGAAATGGATTGCAGTACTTGAAAAGCCTTTCCTTTATCTTAATGAAATGGTTTCAGGAAAGATTAGAGAATTTGACTCTAAAAAGAATCGCAATAGCACCATAAGAAGAAACAACTCCCTAGAAAGCTTTTTTTTTTTTTTCCCCCCAAGAAAGTTTGCAAATGCTTGCTTACTCAGTGTAAGGAATACAGAGTAGTAGGAAAACATGACAGGTATTCAAAACACATGGAACATATTGAAACACGACATACTTCTCTACTTCTCTAGGAAGAGACAAAAACTCATATATCTAGGCAAAAATTCAAATTAAAGCCAAAACTAAAAGTTAATCTCTTCCCCAAAATAAGCGCCTTAAAGAGACTCTCTGGTAAGCAGTAGCAGTCAATATCACTTTGGGATGTTGAGATAATAACCTTTTTAATTGATACTATTACCCCTAGAAAACTGACAGGAAAGGGGAGTCATAACATTGATTAAGTGGCTACTTTGTTTACATTCCACATTTCCTCCTTCCAAAAACACCCTACTTAAGGAATTATTATTTCCGTTTTACAGATGAGGGTGCCATGGGTTTGAGAGGTTAAGCAGTCTGTTCACACCACACGGGCCAGGACCCAGTGCTGACCACTCTGTGTCGTCCAAGGCCAGAGCTTTCTGCACTGCACCATGCTCTCTACCACCCTTGACTGATTGAATCTCATCATATTTGAAGAAAATCCAGCATTGAGCATAGTTTGACAATTAACCATTCACTGACCTGAGATTTGGATTTTGCCTTGTGAGTAGAAAGGATAGTTTATTCAACTATCTTATGCTGAAGAAAGGAAAATTTGGCAAGATGTTTTTGGTTCAGTTAATTAAGAACTTACTCTCAGTTCTTCACAAGCTTCACCTTAATTAGTCTGCCTACAAATTTCAGCTCTGAGAGGACTGTAGAGTATGAGGTGGCTTGAAGACCCAAGAGCTCAATATATTTGACTCTTTCTTTGTTCACTTTTGTTATTTATTCACATTATTGGACATGGATAATTTTCTTTTAAGTCCAAAGTGCCATACTCATTCTTGTGAGCACACCTCTCCTGTTCCTGATACAACGTCAATGCGGACCTCTTGATGTCTGGATCTAACTGTATTATCTAGACTAGGGGCATGAGAATCTTCAGAAGGGACCAGAGAGGAAATAATTTAGGCTTTGCAGGCCATATGATCTCTGTTGCAGCTACTCAGCTCTGCTATTGTCATAAAAAAGCATTATAACTAAAAGAAGGAAGTTTTTTTATTAACCAAAAATATTAAAAAAACAAACCCACAACCCACATCTCCCTGTGTTTCACAACAAGTTCTCCCCCAGGGTACTGCAGAGCATGGAAAAGTGAAAGCTCATTTGAAATCTCCAATCACAGAATTTCTCCAGTCACAGAACTCTGCTCCTCTACAATTTACCATTTGAGTCAAACATTCATATCGATCAGTCTTGAGAGGTTAATCACGTTATTCATTTTGTTTCTGGGAAAAAGGATGCCTGTGTTTCCTTTACTAAGTGTCTCCGGGTACTTCTTAAAAACAATCCAGCAATTTACTCAAACCTGCATTCCCCTGTTAAGCAAGGGGACTCCTCTCACTTTGATTTTCTTTAGTCATATTCCCTTGCCGCAGCCATAATTTCCCTTTCTCATTGAGATCTTCACACTGGAACCACAATTTCCAACCACTTGTTTATCTTTTGTTTGCTTATTTTTTTGTTTAGAGAATAGCTTACTCTCCATTGACCTCACGCATAGCAGTGTCATAGATCATCTAGAAGCAATGGGTAATCCTCAAGTCCCTCCTACTTTAGAATGATTGACTTAATTTTGAGGGGGGAAATTTACCTTGGTGATTGTATCCAGCCCAATATAAAATAAAAATTAACTCTAATTCCTAGATACTTCATTGACCAAAGTTATATACAGGGTGGGGCAAAAGTAGATTTACAGTTGTTCGTATGGAAAATAATGCAATAATTAATAAATGATAATAGAAAAATAAACTGTGTTTCGCATACTCACAACAGTAAGCCTACTTTTGCCCCACCCTGTATAAGTGTGTCTCTGATTAGGAAAATCATTTGATATGAAAATATAATCATATAATAGGATATTTGAGTATGTGAATAATGAAATAACAGTTTTATGAGGTCCTACTATTTGTCATGGAATTGTAGCATTGTACTTAAATGTTATTAAGCATTTCCTACGTATTATTTTAACCCTTGCAACAACTGCATTGTGAGGATAGTATCTTCATTTTGCAGATGAGGCTTTGAGAGGTAAAATGACTTCCCACAGGACTCAAAGGGGAAAAGATGGGTTGTGACTTGTACTCAGTCTTCTGATACTAGACCCAGCACTCTTTAAGACTCTTTCAGCAGCTGTCCATATGTACAGTGAATAGACTCTGTGCAATTCAGAAACATGGCTGCCCTCCTTAGTTCTGGACACTGAAAGGACTGTTGATATAATGCAAGACTTAGGTGTTGCCAGGAGGGAATTCGTAAGTTATTTTCAGAGGCAGGCATTCATACTTCTGTGCCTTTGCTCATGTGCTTCTCTCTGCAGGCCCGTTTCACCCCTTGTCCACCTGCTATCCTTCTACTCATTACATTTGGCAAACATATTGACATATAATTACGTGCCATATTTACATGCATCTTCATTCATTGATGAGTTCTGACAGGCCTACGTCCATGAAAACACCATGACAATCAAGATACAGAACATCTTCATCACCCCCAAGGCTTCCCGGTGCTGCTTTGCAGTTTACCCTCCCCTGGCCCTGGCCCTGGCACTAAGCGAGCACTGATGTGCTTCCTGCCTCTACAGAGTGGCTTGAATTTTTATAGTTTTATGTAAATGGAACCGTACAGCATCTGCTCTTTTGCATCTGATTCGCTTCATGCAGGATGGAGAGTCTGAGACTCCTACACGTTGCGTATGCAAGTGGTTTGCTCCTGTCCATTGCTGAGCAGTGTTTCAGTGTAGCATGGATGTATCACAATTTGCTTATTCCTTTCCCAGATGGGAAAGGGTTGTTTCAGGTTTGGGCTGTGGTGGATAAAGCTGCTGTGAACATGTGTGTACAAATCTTTGCACGGGCATATGTTTTCTTCTGGGAGACACTAGGAGGATTGCTGGGTCACATGGTCGACACGTATTTAACTTTGTAACAAACTGCCAGCTTTGTAAGGAACAGAGGCGTATCATTTTATACCCTCACTAAGAATTTATGTGAGCTCCAGTTTCTTCATAGTCTGTGAAAACTTGCTATTGCCAGTCTTTTAAATTTAGCCATTCTAATGGGTAGTTTTATCTCATTGCGATTTTTAATTTACGTTTTCCTGAGGACTGATAATTTGGAACATCTTTTCTTGTGCTTTTTGGCCATTTCTATATCTTGTTTTGTGATGTGTTTGTTTAAATGTATATCTTATTTACTAGGTTGTCATTATTATATAAGAGAACTTTGTATATGCTAGATACTAATCTGTCATGTTATATGCGTTACAAATATTTTCTCAATTTGTGGTGTGTATGTTCATTTCTTAATGGTATCCTTCAAAGAGCAAAAGTTTTACATTTTGATCAAGTCCAGTTTATTGAAATATTTCTCTTTGTTTTTGTGTCTTATCTTTGTTATCTTTGCCTAACCTCCCAGTTTTGGAGATTTTCTTCTGTTTTTGTCTAGAAAATGTATAGTTTTAGCATATACATTCAACTTTTTTGTTTGCTTTAATTTTTATGTGTAGTGAGAAATTGGGTCCATGTTCATTCTTTCCTGCACAGCTATCTTCTTATAGCACCATTTGTTGAAAAGACGTCTTCCCCATCAAATTGGCTTGACACTTCTGTCAGAAAGTCAATGTGCACACACATGTTCGCAGCAGCTTTACCTGCCCTCTGGGTGTGGATCTCGCTTTGGACCCCATGCCGCTCCTCGGCCTGTGTCTGCCTTGCCTTCCAGCGCCACCGGCTCCATCCTCATACCCCACAGCAAATCCTGAAACAGAGCAGTAGGAAACCTCCGTTCTTGGTAAATTACTGTAAAATTATAGAACTTTGTCTTTCCTTATAAATTTTAGAAGTTGTCAATTTCTGCCCCCCCAAAGAATAAAAAAAAAAGAAAGATTGCTGAAATTTTGATTGTGAGATTGCTTTGAATCTATAGCTCAATTTGGGTAGAACTGGCACCTTAATGATACTGGAATCTTCTAGTCTGTGAACCTGGTATATCTCTGCATTTCTTTAGGCCTTTAACTTTCTCTCAGCAATATTTTGTCATTTTCATTGTAAAGGTCTTACACATTGTATTCATTTCCTATGGCTAATATAACAAACTGTTACGAACTGTGAGGTTTAAAACAACAGAAATTTATTCTCAGTGTTCAGGACGCCAAAAGTCTAAAACTAAGGTATTGGGTTGGTTCATTCTGGACTTTCTGACAAAAAAAAATTTGTCCCATGCCTCGCATTGGGTGTCTGCAAGTAATCCTTGGCATTTCTTGGACATATCTCTGCTTCTGTCTTCACTTGGTCTTCTCCTTCTATGTCTCAGTGTCTTCTTTACACTCTTATAAGGACATTGCCATTGGATTTAGTAACTAACTTAATCCAGAATGATCTCATCTTGAGATCTTTACCTTAATTAATGGCAAAGACCCTTTAAAAAACTCAGTCTTAGGTTCCAGGTAGACAGATCTTTTTAAAATTTATTCCTAAGTATTTTATGTTTTATGATACTGCTATAAATGGATTTTTAAAACTTCTTTTCCAATGATTTGTTGCTAGTATATAAAAATATAATTGACTTGTATATATTAATTTTGTATCTTACTAAATGCAGTTATTCTGGTCATTGTTTTATGGATTTTCTACATAAACAAAAGTGCTATTTACAAATAGAGGCAATTTTACATATTTCCTATCTATGCTTTTTGTGTGTGTGCTTTATTACAATTGCTAAGGTGTCCAGTGAAATGTTGACTAGAAGTGGTAAGAGCAAGCATCCTTGCCTTCTTCCTAGTCTTTGGAGAACATAATTTTATAGTTAATCATTAAGGATGTTGTTAACAATAGTTTTTTTGTTTTGTTTTGTTTTGTTTTGTTGTTTTGTTATTTTTACAGAATGTCCTTTATCATATTGGGAGAATTTCTTTCTATTTGTAACATGGTGAGAGTTTTTTTCTTTTAAATCATGACTGGGTATTGAATTTTATCAAATGATTTTTCTACATCTATTGAAATAATGATGCTTTTCCCCATTTATTTTATCAGTATGATGAATTACATCAATTTTAAATTTTATTTTTCAATTACAGTTCACATTCAATATTTTTTAAAAAAACATACATTTTCTTCCTTCATATATATATATGAAGGAAGAAAATGTATATATATATTTTTTTAATTGATTTCAGAGAGGAAGGGAGAGATAGAGACATCAATGATGAGAGGTCATTGATTGGCTGCCTCCTGCATGTTCCTCACTGGGGATCGACCCTGCAACCCAGGCATGTGCCCTGACCAGGAATTGAACTGTCATCTCCTGGATCATAGGTTCAATACTTAACCACTGAGCCACACAGGCTGGGCAACATTCAATATTTTTTAATATTAGTTTTAAGTGTATAGCATAGTGATTAGACAATTGAATTACATTGATTTTAAAATATAAAACCAAGCTTAGTTTCCTGGAATAAATCCTAATTGGTAGTGATGTATTTTTGATCTATTATTAGATTTGATTTATTAATTTTTGAAGTATTTTTGCGTTTATTTTTTATGAAGGATATTGATCTGTAATTGCCAATTTTATTACATTGGTCTGTATTTAATTGTCCAATTTTTGTTAAAAAATGAGTTTGGAAGTAGCCTGTCTTCCTTTATTTTCTAGAAGAATTATGTAAGAATAGTGCTGTTTCTTTTTTTTAAAAAATATATCTTTATTGATTTCAGAGAGAGGAAAGGAGAGGGAGAGGGAGAGAGAGAGATAGAAACATCAATGATGAGAAAGTCATTGATCGGCTGCAGCCCGCAACCCGGGCATGTGCCCCAACCGGGAATCGAACCCCAATCTTCTGGATCCCAGGTCGAAGCTCAACCGCTGAGCCATGCCCAGCCGGGCTAGTGCTGTTTCTTACTTCAGTATATGACAGGAATCAACAATGATGCCATTTGGATCTGGAACTTTCTCTGTGAGAAGGTTAGATAATGAATTAATTGCTCTGATAAAAGACTATTTAGATTTTCTGTTTCATCTGTGTCAGTTTTATTTTTCAAGAATTTTTTAAAAATTTCATCTAAATTCTGACCTACTTATTTTTGTAGGCCCAGCCTAAATATCTCCTTTTCTGTGAAACCTTACTTGACACCTCCAATAGAAGTGATTTGTGCCACTACTTTTTCCGTATAATTTGTACTCTCCACCTTCCTTCCAGGTTATTTGTCCACATGTCTCTCCCTATACTAACTAAAGGGCCCTCAAGTTCAATGATTGCATCCTATATATCTTTGAGTCTCTGCCTCCTTGTACGGTGTGTGTAACATAATAGATATCTACCCCCATGCTTAAATTATCACATTATTCCATTTATTGTTGTCTAATTTATACATATTCGACACATTTCTCACTTCCTCAGTAGATTATGAGCATCTTTTGCAAAAGTGGCAAGCATTATTTAATGCTCTTATCTTTTCTATGTCATATATTTAGAATAATTTTTAAACTATTAAATTGAATATACTTGCTTGCTGAAAAGCACAGAAAAATCAGTATTCTATGAACTCAGAGAAGAGAGGTTAACAAATTGGGAAAGCATGCATCAATAAAGGAAGAGAAATAAGAGAACTAACATCATTGAGTGCTCACCATATGTCAGACACTGTGATAAACAATTTATATGTTTACCTCATTTAACCTTAAAATAATTATGAATAGAAGATATTATCCCCATTTTACAGGTCAGAAAACTGAGATTCAGAAAAGTTAAGTACTTTGCCTAAGTCCACAAAGTTATTCCGTGGTAGATCTGGGTTTCACACCCAAGTCTGAATGATTTCATTATCCATGTTCTTGGTTTCAATTGGTCTTCTAGAAGACACTTGATGGATTTCCCTAATATCTTTAAACTTCGGTAGAATAAAATATTCTGTGGCCCCCCCTAATTGAGAGTTGGAATCACTGTAAGCTTAGAAAAAACTCCAAAGTATTCCCTGGATACTTGTTCTGCCTATAGCATAAATTTATAGTAGTAGCATAGGATATCCAAAGAAGATTTATCTCAAAGTATGCTGCACAACTCCATGGCATTCATTTGATGATATCAGATGCCAGCATTCTAGATTTGGCTAATTGGGGATATTGTTGTTTCCTGAATTCATACTGAAATAGCATAAGGGAAATTAAGAGGCCAAAGCCATGATAACTCAAGCAATCTCCATGGCTTGGCGTGGAAAGAGAAGATCTTTCCTTTCAGTTGATGTTATCTTTATGTATGTTCCATATTGGTTCAGTGTAGAAAATTCTGTAGGCTAATTTTGTGCAAGACACATTCCTTCTTCTTATGCCTTGATACCAGACATGTGAAACACCAGATTCAATCACATTGCCTCTCTGCTGCCATTAACTAAGATGTTTCTATCTTCAGTCTCTTTTTCTCTCAACACAACAGTCCTCTGTACATCACCTAACTCTGGGTTTCATATAATAACCGGGATTTTCCCAATTAAAAATGTGAATAATGTACCATTACTGTGGTCAGGAACTTGCTCCTTCACCAGGGAAATTGTTTGCAACACATCATTGAGAAGGCAGTCTAACAATTCACACTGATCCTTCCACGCTCTGCCATGACTAGAGTGACACTTCCATGTATCATAAGAACAAGACAAGAACGCTGGGCCAATAGTGTCTGTTGGAATGACTCCCTGAGGCATCCACAGCTCTAGGTTCTTTCTGACTGAAAAATGAAGCAAATACTCTCAGGCTGGTCACATTGGAGAGAAAATCATAAAAGCATCTCTGCCTTTTAAATGTCAGAGATCAACATGGAGATCTCATTTTTGGTAGTAGATATAGCTTCGTTGTAGTCTGAGCATCAAACTTTAGGAAGAAAAAACATGGTTGAGACAACATTATAAATAATGTTTATCATGCAAACCTGGATGGATTATATTCTACATGAATGTAAGAGGGAAGTAGTGGAATAAATACATGCTCCCTCCAAAGCTGTTTTTGGTTGAGGATTTTTAAGTAATCACTTGAAATCAAGGAATAGTAAGAGATGGGAATAGCAGGCATTGGATCAGGATCTAACTGTGTTTATCTTTCTACTTAACACTGTGCTTAGGAAAAGTACAGTTCATATAAGAGCTGCCTTCTAAAAACTTTTTGGATGAATGACTGAGTGATGCTAGATTCTGAACTTTCTTACATGGTAGTTTCAAACAATGGTGAATTTGCTGTGCTGCATCTAGGTGTTGCAGGAGGCCAGGAGAGACCTTTCTAGTGCATCCCAAGGCCTGAGAGTATGCTCTGAAATGCCTGAATAGACCAGCTCTGGCAGCTCTGCTCATCCAGAGACAGAATGGGCGCTCGTATCTGCAACTGGAACACCACTGCCATTTTCAACAAAGAACCCATGTTCTCTAAGGAAACAGTATTTCCTCTTACGAGGTACGATCTTGGCTTCTCTGCCATGAGGGGACTGCTCTTGGAAATGTACTCCAGAGACTTTCCTATTCAACCAAATTGCCAGTTGCATTGCTACATAATTCTTATACTGAGGACCTATGAAAGGAATGAATTAGGACAGATACAGCAAGATATTAGGACAGATTTTCCCTGTTCTTCATGCAGCACAACACAAAAGTAAACTTAATTTCAACAAGATGACTCAATTCTTAGCATGCCTTTCTAACCACTTTTACCCGTAATGCTTCCAAATCACTGTCTTTGATTCAAATTGTGCAGAGAAATAAGGACATGAAAAAAGAGAAACTGGTTTGTTAAAAGTAAAATGACATTTAATTAAAACTAAGCTTGCAAATTCATGGGGGAAAATGTATTTTGTTAGGAACAAACAAAAACACTGAAATTAAACTTCAGGGCAACACCACTGTCCTTTTGTGGTTTTGAGTGTATTTAATATGTACATTGGCGATAGATATTTGTCATATTGTTAACAATCTCTCTACTAAATTGTACACTCACCATTGTGCATCATTTTAACCCTGTTTAGTCACAAGGGTTTCATTTTCTCTCTGTGCTTTTGTTAAGCTTGTTTCTGAGTGGTGGTTTGTTCACATAAGCTTTCAATTTTAAACAGCACAACCCATTTACTAGGCGTCCTTATTTGCTTAAAGTGAAGAATCAGGTTGTGATTGTCTAGTCATTTCCTCTATAGGAAAAGCTGTGGATTCTAAAAAAGAGAACTGAAAGAAATTCTATTAGTGTTTTATAAACTCAGTTATTACAGTAAGTAGAGCTGAATGTATGGGTTGGGGGTCGGGTAGGGGGTGGGAGAAAAGACAATGGAAAAGGTGTTTTCAGAGCTTTTACTTTAAGCCTTTCCAGTATCCCCCTTCTCTGCTTCTTTCTACTACCCTAATCCCACCCCTGACCCACAGTCAAAATCAAGGTCACAGGGCAGCTCCGAAGCCTAAAGGAGGCTTTGGGTAATGAATGCTTCCACAGCAACCTTAGAAGGTGGACATAGGAAGACTGCCTGGGGAACTTACTTTTCACATTTCTAAAATTGCATCAGTGATCCTGAAATCTTTGTAAGTAAAGACTTTTCTGCATTTAAAGAACTTAACTTTGCTTTTAATGCAGAAAAATACAATGAAAAACAAACATTTCTTATATTTCTATGTATTGGGTATGAACGCTCCTGGAAACATTGGAGCAACTGTTTGCCAAAAAGTCTTGGCAGTTTTCGAAAATGACTGGTCAAGTCACAGAGGAGCAGAGGGAGAGGTTTATGTAGTACTGTGTCCAGCATTTTATGTAAAACACAGGTTTCAATATGAAGCAATCTGATGCATAAAAACCTTTGGAAACATATCACCTCTCTTTCCTTAACAACACAGATACCCCAACACAAGTACCCTATTCTTCCAAAAAAAATTTTTGGAAAATATGTAAAAAGAAGAAAATCAACATGGTCCTAAAGAAGCAAATCTCTTTGTTTTAATTTTTTCACTTTTACACTTAAAAATTAAGACAACAGCTCTGGCCAGGTGGTTCGAATGGTTGAGCATCTTCCCATGCACCAAAGGGTTGCTGGTTCGATTCCCCGTCAGGGACATACCTGGGTTGAGGGTTCGATCCCCAGTAGGAGGCTTGCAGGAGGCAGCCAATTGGGGTTTCTCTCTCACATCAATGTTTCCCCCTCTCTCTCCCTCTCCCTCTTCTCTATCTCTAAAAACAGAAAAATCAGTAAAAACATATTTCAAAAAACAGTTACGGCAACATTTCAGCAGAGAAATGTGAAGAAGGGTAAAGGGAAGGCAATAAAATTCTTCTGTGACTTTTCCCAGGATGGAGCTATGTTAATCGAGAATGGCTTGCTTGGATGTAGGGGTGTGTGTGTGTGTGCACACACACATACAATTATATATATATATATATACACACACACATATGCATTTTAAATATACACACATACATTTAAAAAGTAGATAAGAGTAATTTCTTTAGATAACTAGCAATATCAGACAAAAATAATTCTAAAAATATTTCATGTATATTAAATTGGATCATTTTATACTCTATACATTTCTTTAATGTCTTTTGAATCCTAAAAAAAAAATTGATGTGCAAAAGCCTAAAATGATAGATGAAGGAATGAAAACCAGATATCCTGACCCAAAACCAGTGAAAGTGTCTTTGACAATAAGAAAGCTTCCAAAGAGTCCTGTTGCATGGTTGGGAGAAGCCCTCGTCCCTGCTGCTGCTCCTGGGAGTGGGCTTCTTGTGCTGTCCCAACCAAAAGACTTTCCTGAGACTCGCACAGGAAGGTGAGATATTGTAGAAAGCTTTATTTCTGTGGAATCAAAGTCCTGAGTTTCCAAGGTCCCATTTCCCTTTGTCCCACCAAAGTGTAGCTGTGGCTTCAGCAGAGATAAAATCAGAGCCAGTGTCCGGAGTTTCCGTTCCACGTTGGAGCAGTCCAATTCAGCATTAGGCTGGCTTTGTTTGTGTTTCTCTCCGCAGTCCTCCCACTGCATGTAGGGTCTGCAGGGCCACATGGCTATGGAGGAAACACAGGCAAATGCAAGGAAGCCAAGAGCAAGCTACAAGCCAAGAGTCATAAGAGAGCAAACTCCTTTGTTTAGGAGATTATATATCTCCAAGTTTTCATGATCTTGCATTGGCTCCACCCATTCTGGCCAATCCATGGTTCCCCAGGCTTGATTGACAGGCAAGCACCTTCCCTAATCACCCCAACTTCACTGCACATGTGTCTATTTCCCCTCTGTTGGACCCTTTCCTCCTAGTGATTCTGCAGGGCTGGTGGTTCCCTGGGGAGTGTGAAATTGCAGCTTCCTGGTGAAGCTGCCCAAATGACCTGCCTGTAATGTCTAGCTTCCCCCTTTGATCCTTTCCTATTATTAATAACTAGATGATTACAACGGTATCACTGTGGGTCTTTTGTGTGTGCTTTTTTCTTGCCATCAACATTACAGAAATTTTCAGCAATGTGATTTCAGCAGAGCTTATGAAAGTTGAGGTGGCCAGGGGACTGCCCAATTCTACTGGGTCATGGCACCATATTCTTGTGATTGTTGGAAACAGTGCTGGTTTCTTCATCAGATGACATAATTGAGTGAGAGGCAGGATCCTTAGGGTCAGGCTTGACTTCATCTTTCACAGTGTGATCCTGAGTGAGTTATTTATCCTTTATAGACTTTCATTTCCCTTTATCTTGAATGAGATGAATAATTCTTGCCCCTTCCTAACAATATGCTTTCTTTTTGTCCAGAAACCTTGTAAAACTTTCTTTGTTCTATTCAAGGATAAGGAGATTTTGAGGACAGGTAAATGGGGATACCTTTTTCATGACCTAATCTTCTATAATTAAATAGGTCCACCATTCTTAGACACACAACATTTTTCTTCTCTTGCTTTGTATATTTAGACTCTAAATCGTTTTTACCATCACCTAATATGTTCTATTTATTTTCTAAATCCAAATTCCATCTATGTCATAACTGTTAACATTCTTATAAGAGAATGGAATCTAGACAGAAGGACTCTCCAATTCTAGAATTTCCGTAAGGGAACTTAAGAGTTCATCTGCTCTACTACTCTCACTTTATAGTTGAAGAAGGAGCTAATGATTTGAGAGGTAAAGAGTCTGATCCGAGGACACTGGGACAGAGCCAAGCAGAGAATCCATGTTTTTTTTTCACTTTCACTTCTGTATTTTTCACATTGGTTCATGTGTCTTGGGATCACTATAAACAGAAATAGAACCTGCAGATCAAGTAAGCAGACCAGACCACCATATGTCAGCTTTGGTTTTCCCCAGGGTCAGATTCCAGCCCTGCATAACTTGGCCAGCAGGTAGTCAGCATTGTCATGGAGCATGGAGTATTCATGGTTGTGAGTCTTCTTTGCCCTTTCCTGTCCCATAAGGCCCAGCCAAGAAGCTGGATCTAATTGAACATCTACCTTTTCGTATTTATTTTGGATGTGGTGAGCATGTATTTTATCTTATCACTCATATATATATATATATATATATATATATATATATATATATATATATACATATATCTTTATTGATTTCAGAGAGAGGAAACGAGAGAGAGAGAAACATCAATGATGAGAGAGTCATTGATCGGCTGCCTCCTGCATGCCCCCGACTGGGGATCGAGCCCGCAACCCGGGCATGTGCCCTGACCAGGAATCAAACCCCGATTGCCTGGATCCTAGGTCGACGCTCAACTGCTGAGCCACGCCCGGCTGGGCTATCTTATCACTCTTAAGTTTATCTGCAACTTATTCATTTTACATTTTATATTCACTGAGAGTTTACTGTGTTCCGGTCATTGTGCAGTGGTCTTGAGGTACAGAGCTATATCTCAGTCTCTTAATGACAATCACAGTGTGACACATCCCATCTAAGATATGCTTACAGTGCTGGGGGCACTGAGGAAAGGCAAACTGAGTTCATAAGAAGACAGAAGATTGGGTGATAATTATCTTGCCTTTACTCTCTTGTCCCCTTCCTTATCAGGGTAGAGAAGTTAATTTTATACAATGGTATTTTAAAGAGTAGTCTCTCCTGTGTTTTAAACAGAAGAGAAGTAGTTATACAGTAAGTCCTCAATGCTTTTGATAGGTTCTGCAACTTTAAGTAAAATGATGTATTACAACACCCATTTTACTATAGATTAATTGATATAAACAAGAGTTCCTACAGCATCTCATTAATGTTATAACAAAACGACATCAAAGGAGACAGTGTTATTTGAGAACCTGCTGTGTAAGAGTCTTCCCCTACCTCCGTGTCCATACCCAGACTTAGACACCTGACCACTTCTCCATGAGTTCCCGGAACAATGCTGGTTTCCTGATACTTCAAACTATTCCTACTATGCTGTGGAAAGCAAGTCAGTAGGGTCTAGAAATATATGCAGATGTAGATTAGTTGAGGCAAAGACATTGCCCACCAATCCACCAATCATTTCCTCCCCTACTTTGATTCTTGAATCTGTTTTCTCTGTTTACTTTGTTTTTAAAAAGGCATGGAGACACCTCGATGTTTAGTACAAACACCCAAAGCACTGTTAACATTTTAAATAGAATCTGAACACCAGCTAGATTTATTTTTGGTTTTATTTTCAAAGTTCTTTTCCTCCTTCCTTACTTTATATATTTTTTGTCCCATAAATTTTAAGATATGGATTTTTAGTAATTAAACATATGGCAGGAGAGAAAAATCACTAGTTAAAGATTGCTTATCTGTGAATAATTAGTTGATTGGCTTGTGCTACATAACAATATGACCCTCCAGCGGGGTGGGGCTCAGCAGTTGAGCATCGACCTAGAATGCAGGAGATCACGGTTTGATTCCCCATCATCCGCTTCCAGGCACATGCCTGGGTTGTGGGCTCCATTCCCACAAGTCGGGGGCGTACAAGAGGCAGCCAGTCAATGACTCTCTCATCATTGATGTTTCTGTCTCCTCTCCCTCTCCCTTCCTCTCTCTGAAATCAATAAAAGATATATTTAAAACAACAAAAACAATATGACCCTAGATTATAGTAAATTCCCAGAAGAGTACAGAAGGAACAATACTTTGTAAAGCACATTATGTGACAGGCACAAGGCTAAGCATAGTAGAATCAGTTCAACATGTCTTCATTCAGTGCATGTAAATATCGTGCAGAGGTAAGTTCATAGAGCTATGGGCCCATAAACTGAATAATTCAGACTCAGGATAGGTAGTCAAAATAGCACAGTGAATCTTTAAAGACTTAAAAATGCAAAAAAAATTACTAAACCTTCCCTCATTTGGGAGTGCCGATTGGTGACAAACTGTACAGTTAGCTTGCTCTGCACGGCCTAGACTGGAGCGTGCGGCCCAGCATTCCTCAGAGGCAACGCGTCAGACCGGAAGGACAGCCTGACGCCGTTCTCTGAGGCCTCACGTCACTGTGGCTTGTATTATGGAGAGACTCCCTGAGAAGCAGTGCTTTCCAGCTTTAAAATATTCCTCGGCTTCTGCCCAGCGTGTTCCTTAGTCCCTGCCCGGGCCAGGGCCTCAGCGCCACACTGCCATTGCCACTGCCCCGCAGCCCCACACACGCTCGGTACGCTGCTGTATTCTTTTAATTCTATTAATTCTGCACACTCATGCTTTTGAAACTCATATATTTCACAAATGCTCAAGTAAATTTGATCATGTATTTTTATTTATTTATTTTTAATCCTCACCCTGGAATATTTTTTCCATTGATTTTCTTTTAGAGGCAGTGGAGGTGGGGACACAGAGAGAGAAATACAGATGTGAGTGTTTCCCACTTGTGCCCGACTGGGGCTGGGGGCTGAGCCTGCAGCCGAGGCTCGTGCCCTTGGCTGGAATTAAACCTTCCACCCTTTAGTTAGGGGCCAACACTCTAACCACTGCGCACACCAGCCAGGGCTAATCATGTGTTTTTGAAGCTCTGCCTTACTTGGAGGAAACCAAGACACAGGGTGGCTTGGATTTATACAAACTGACTCTGAATGAGCTCAGGGCAGTTCACACGTATTCGCTCATTTTTCTTCATGACAGCTGGTTGAGAGACCTGGGTTCTACTCTTGGGGCCATAACACGTTTTCGTGAGAGCCCCCAGCTCCCAAACCTGAAATGGGAGTAAGGGAACGGCACAAGGGCATTGGCTCCTGCTTCCCTTTACTCTAAAGCTTCAGAACTGAAATAGCTTTAGAAGTCGGGAAAGACTGAAAACATGAAAAGTCTAAAAGTGACTTTGTGACATTAATGAAAGGTGAGATACAGTATTAGGAGTTTGCCTGCAATCGCTGAGATCTAAATTAGAATCCACGTGTTAACGATGGACCGTTGGTGTGGATGCCTCCCTTAGAAATCCAGAGATGGCGAACCCTGTAAAAGAGTCCTGGTCTAAAGAGTATTAATTTTGTCAGCACAGATGTCTCTCGGAACCATGGCATCAGTAAAACGACCTGAGATCAGAACACTCCTATCTTCCAAAGCCCACCCCTTCCCCCACCTCTCTCGTTCCCTCTCAACATCCAGGCTTTGTAGCAGTTTCAAAAGCATGCCGACTACTGCAGACCCAGTTCTGGCCCGTATCCTGGGTTGCACACCCTCTCTAGACTCTCGGCTTCGCTATCTCAATCTTCAAAGTCCTAGGAGTAGAAAATACGCATCTTTGCTTGCCAGCCTAAAACTCATAACAGAATGGCAGGGCACCTAGACTAAAACAGAGCTTGGCTCTTAGATGGCGCACTTCAGACAGGACGAGTGATGTTTGTCATGTCAGGCTCAGTTCTCCTCGTGCACGGGTAATAGGAATCTCGCGTTTTAGAGGGGCCTTAGTTCTTTCCCTCTCCTTCTCTCTCAGTTTTCCCATTACTATACATCAGTGAGGGCTTTTCTCTCTTACTTTCCTAGACTCCAAGGCTATTGAAATGTACTTTCTACAAATTGGTAGAGTCAGGCCCCAAAGCAATGGACTATAGATTAGCTGCTGGAGAGCTTCACAATCCACATGAGCCCATAAGATAAGCTCAGCCCTTATACAGAGTTGAAGCTAGAAGTCAAATCCCCTGAAACTCACCCAATGAGGGATAAAGAGGCAATATAATTATTTTATATATTCATAGCAAAAATGTTATTTAAAAAAATATATGTGTGCCAAAGAGTTATCTCACCATGATTTCCCCTAGTATCTTAAAAGGCTAAGGAAAGCAAAAAACACTTTTTTTTCTCTATTAGGCCAAAATCTAAGTATTTAGTTTGACCCTTGGAGCTGGTGTGGATTTGGGGTTTAAATCTGCCATATGACTCCTTCTGAGAACACATGAGCTACCAATTGCCTGTTTGAAACGCTGCTCCCTGATTCAAAGCCTCACCAATTTAGGAAAAGGCTTTTTGCCAGCCAAACAGTGCATAAGCAAGCTTCCCGCAGCTCATCTTCCTATGGAGGGTAGTAAGGAATGTTTCTGTCAGTCAACGAGGGACTCTTGCTGAGGGACTTTAGATAGTTCACATCTAAAGGACTTTTAAAGTTCGGGACTGGAGTAGGTGGGCCCTCCCGTGAGAGATGCCAGCAGCCCCCAAGGATGCATCTTCAGAAGCTGTGCTCTGGGTAGATATAACAGACCTTATCCCAGCCCAATGAAGGTAGTCACCTATTTGTAATGTGATTCAGGGGTGCTGCAAGTCTGAATGTGCATCAGCCCTTGTCCAAGGACAGAATGAAAGCCATCATGTTCCCCTTACTCTTCCCCGCTCAGAGACAGGCATCTCTCACGCTAAGACAAGGACAGGAGCCCGCTTGCTGGGGGTCCCACTTACACGTACCTAAATAGTCTCTCCTCAGGCAAAATAAGGGATTGTCTAATGTTTTTCCAGATTACATATTATAAAACCCTGGAGTCTTAGGTCAGATAGTCATGAACCATTTCTAGCTTCTCAACCTCTTTTCTGAAATTAGGGCATCTGAGCTGCGTTGCTTCTATGAGCTCTGGACTCACCCGCACACTCTAAAGAGGTCTCCATCCCTGCATGTCTCCCAGAAGAGTCCCTCACAGCCAGGCCACCCTGGGCAGTTTGTCACTTGACATTACCTCCTATCCACAGGTCAGTGAGATTTCAGGCAGTGCCTGGCTTCCAACAGAAAGAGCATGCCTTTGGAACATTTAGAATGAATTAAACACATCAATTTGCTATATTTCAGAAACACAAACATAGCTATAAGCGGGACCTCACCAGAGTGCAATCTTAGTAAGGCTGCGACTCGCCATTTATTAAATGCTACTTTTTTCTTTTTCTTTTTGTAATCCTCATCTGAATATATTTTTTTCCATTGTTTTTCAGAGAGAGCGGAAGGGAGGGAGAGAGAGAAAGAGAGAGAGAAACACTGGTGTGAGAGACACACATCAATCGGTTGCCTCCCACACGTGCCCCAACCGAGGCTGGGGGTCAATCCTACAAGCAAGGTACGCGGCTGGAGTCAAACCCCGGGCCCTTCAACCCACCAGCTGATGCTTTAACCACTGAGCCGAACCAGCCAGGGCTCTTAGATGCTACTTTTATGTAGCATTTTACTGAGCATTATTCCAAGGGTTATTTATTTTATTTTTGTTTACACTATTACAAATGTTACCATTTCCCTCCTTTTACCACACCCCCCCCCCCAGATCTCTCTAAAAGTTACAATCAAAACCACATTAGCATAAAAACATTTAAAACTTCTGCTGTGTGCCAGGTGTTGAGTTATATACACAGAATGCAGAAATGACCATGTCACACCCCTCTCTCCATTCACCGTAGAGCTCGGAGGTGGAGGCAGCCCAGGATGCAGACAGTGCCACCGGCACAGCACTGTTTTCTGCCTCTAGCTAAGGGAATGGCACTGCCCAGCACAGTGCCTGACACACAGTCAAGGACTCGGTCACAGTACTGCTCAAAATGAGCTAGATGAATGACTATTAAGACAGAGGAGTACAGGATGCTATGAAAAATGTGTACAAGGAGAAACTAGAGGTGCGTGAGGGTGTCTAACTGCAGAAAGTGTCCTTTCCACGGAGAGGGTCACAAAGCATAATGGTGCAAAAGAAAGGCCGTGCTTATGGACTGAAAGCTGGGTTCCAATTCTAGCAGCGCCGCTCATGAGCTGGGCAATTCTAACTATTCTAAACCTTACTCTTTGCATTTGCAAAACACTGATGATGGCTTCAAGGCTGTTTTGAGGACTAAATGAGATATTAGTTATCTTTAAGCGTCTGTCACAAAGAAGAACCTCAATGGAAGCTATCAGAGGAGTCACAGAAAACAGAATTGCAACATTAAAGCAACAAGTACTAAGTAGTAAGGTTAAGAGCACAAATGTTGTGAGGGCTGAATAGTGGTAATAAGCTGAAAGTCATTGTGAAAATACAGGAGAGGTTCTCTAGCAGTTCTTAGCCTGCAGGCCCACAATGGAGTACTACTTGGCTGGAAAAAAGGAGGAAATCTTACTTTTTGCAACAGCATGGTTGGACCTGGAGATTATTATGCTTAGCTAAAAAAGCCAGTCAGAGAAAGACAAATACCATATGGTCTCACTTACATGTGGAATATAATGAACAAAATAAAGTGGAGAACAAAATAGAAACAGGCATGGAAGCATGAAACAGACTGAGGGATCACAGAGGGGAGGAAGGAAGGAGGACTACATGAAAGAAGGTGAAGGGACCAGCCAAAGGCCAAAGGACATATATGCACAACCCATAGACACAGACCACAGTGTGGTGAAAGCCAGGGGACGCAGGGGTGCAGAGGCTGGGTGGAGGAGGGCAAACCTGGGGGGGGGGCACATCTGTAATTGTGTCAACAATAAAAATAAAGAAAAATAATTATTTTTTCAAAAACAAAAAGAGTGAAATGAGGCAGGTGACTTATGAGTATTTGTCTTCCTCCTCCCAGTCCACCCCAGAAGGGCTTCATATTCA
Organism: Miniopterus schreibersii; assembly: GCF_964146895.1. Taxonomy (NCBI): domain Eukaryota; kingdom Metazoa; phylum Chordata; class Mammalia; order Chiroptera; family Miniopteridae; genus Miniopterus; species Miniopterus schreibersii. The sequence goes on along the minus strand of NC_138122.1, from coordinate 1,867,058 downwards.
GCTTTTACTGCAGAACCATGTGGCCTGTCACTGTTCACAGTAGAGTCTTGATACAGACTGTGTGCGTGTGTGTGTACACATACATAAAAATACAAATTTTTCTCTGTAAGTTCTGGCCTCAGCTCTTTTTAGGTGAGCTTTTGGGAAATGCCCTGAAATTAATTTGTTAGATATGTTAATGTGTTCGAAGGAAGGCTAGGAGAGGGGAGATGCTAGCAGCAGACTTTTGCATTTTCAGTTTTCAGTCCATAACATGAGATAGAACTGTATTTGATATAGCAAAAAAAAAAAAAAAAGTCAAATAAGAGATGCCAAACAAAGGCTATGGTGGTGGCCAGAGATAAAAGAAACTGTAAGACATGAAAACATTTCAGACATAAAAATTCGGAAAAAGGAGTACTTGAGGTGTTTAAAATGATGGGGAAGGAGAAGCAACTGATTTGGGCCTTTGAAACCATACCGGGAACCACGAGCCAACGGCAGTGGCCGATGGAAAGTGCAGGTAGGACAATTAAAACAGAAATCTGGCTCCTGGCAGAGCAGCTGGAGCAGGACCACAGAGTGTGCTGCAGTGGGAGGTGGGGCAAGTCTAGCACAGTCTGCAGGTTTGACAAGGCCTGGGCGATTGGGGAATGCCAGTCAGCCTTTGTAGTTCCGAGCTGGAAAAGGGTGACAAACACAGGCTCAGCTCAGAAGCCTGGGTGAAGGTGGATTTTGGAAACATTTTCTCTTTGCCCCCAAACCCTTGAATTGTACTCATCCACCATGGCCTCCGATCACATCGTGGACATGTGTCCTGGGAGCTGTCCTTCAGCAGAGCTTTCCGGGTGGTACCTGTTGGCTGACTAATGGGGCTCTTCCCCTTCCTATTCTGTAGATACTATAAACTTGGCTGAATACAATATCTTTGCATATTCTCCTCCACCCTTTCCACATGCTTCACATCTCCCAGACTCCTGGGGTTAATCCCCAGGACAACCTTGCTTTGAAAGAAAAAAATGTGGTGAGCCTGGTAAAAATTTGGATCCCAAAGGCCTGTCTGTCCTGCCTCAGCCAGACCCAGAGAGCCGGTTCAAGGAGCTGGGCAGCGACAGAGAAAGAAGCAGTAAGTTTTTGTTGTTTGTTTTCCAGGCTTGGTTGCTCTGGAGAATCAGGGTCCCTGAATCACGGGGTTTCCTTTTTTTTTTTTCTTTTATCTCTTTTTTCCTTTCTTTCTCAGCAAAATACAGTAATATCCCCTTACTATCCTGGGGGTGATTCATAAAAGCAAGTGAACTAGAAAGTGCTTTTTGGTTGCTGCTCATATATCTGAAGGGATCTGGGTGTGCCTATTCTTAACACTGTGATATTTTAAAATGTATCTGTATTTGGTAAAATAATTTGTACTGATTGTTCTTCAGAATAAATACTATATAACTAGCTAATTGATTTTAATTATGATTAATTTGCCCCTGGGCTTGCATGAATGTCTTCTTTGGGAATTTTTGTGCTTATTTGTTGCTCATCAAAGGGAAGGATGGAAGACTTCGGAAGGAGGGAGTGGTGGGGCTGATTCAGCTGGCTTCCTAGATGGTCACTGACTCCTGCCTTCTGATTCACCCTTTCTCCATCTCCTATCCTGGCTCCTCAGATCCACCTGAAGCCTGCTGTCAATGAATGAGCATCTACCTTTCCTTTCTATTACAGCCTGTGTTAGACTTGGTCAGTAGGAAACCATTCCCCATCATCAGACTCATTACATTTGTGATCTCAGCATATTTTCAAGCCAAGATGTAGACTTACACAGTTGCATCTACTCCCTAAACTTCTCCCATCCTGGGATTATTAGCCAAGATATTAATAACAATAATAATACTGTATTTAGAAGCTCCCTAGCACATTTTATCTCTGACAGTCTTATAGATGTTAACTAGTTAATCTTCACAACACTGCATACAAGAGAGGTAAATATTATTAACCATAGTTAAATATAATATGGATATGCTAAGGACAGTAAAATAGTTCACTTATTTATCACGGTTCACTTGAAATAGTAACTGACATTTTTAAAGCACCCATCATAGATACAATAATTAGAGATGTGCTTTTGCTAACAAAACCACTCCCCACTTCTAGCGCACCCTTGGGTACTAAATAATTACCCACTTCGTGTGGTTATCTAGCTCACTAATTACCCACAGAAATTGGGGTCAGGTGTTAACTGCTTGAAATAAGTATCCTCCAAAGACATCACTGGGTTGTATAGAGAAAATATGTGTTCATAGCACAACTTTCATAACTCATATATTGGCATATCTTTGTAAGAAGAGAAAATACAGACAAGGCAAATTAGTTTACTGTGTGAAATCGTGCTGAATTATCATTGCAAATGCACAGAGGTTTGGGAGAGTCTCAGTAAATTTCATTCCCTATTTACCTTTCCTTTTCGGAGATGAGTGCAATGACATGATTCCCATAACCTGGCCTCTGGATACAAGCACACTGAGACAACGGATGACTCTGCTTAGAGATGATTCATCTTGCATTACAGGGAGGCACCCAGTGAGTCAAAGATATTGTTTGACAGCTCCACCCTTTATGATTATTCTAGCATGTTTCTTTTCTCTCCATCAGTCTACTACAAACACGCTATTAGACAAATCTGAAAAAATTCTAACCTAGTCACCACCCCTTACCAACCATCTTTCTCCTTCCCAATAATGACAAAAAGGGAAAAGTATTAAATGAAACGCCACACTGTGCCTGCACGGCTCTCGCTCCGTGCCCGTTGGTTCGGGTTCTGTCTCCTCCCCTCCCCCTCCTCTCCGCTCCCTCTTCCTCTCCAGTCTCCTTTCCCTGGCACACAGCCCTGCTACTGCAGGTTCCAGCCCGAGACAAAGCATCGTCGCCGAGCTGCGCACAAAGACGCTACCTTTCAGGAGCCCTGCCCGAGGAAGCCGCCTTCTCGGGGACCCCTGCCTCCGCCAGCGCGGCCCGGCGTCCCGCGCAGCGCCGCAGCCCGCCGGCGAGGCTCGGGGCGGCGGGGTTAGGGGGCACTGTGCCCACTGCTCGTGCAGACAGGTAGAGGCCCTCGTCTCCAGGGGATACCTGTTTCCCAGGATCACCGCGCACTGGCTTTTAGGAGGCGCGCGGCCGCAGCCGGCGGGCGGCCGAGCATCGCCCCAGGAGGCAGGAGCCCGCGGGTCCCTCCCGCTCGGGCTCCATCCCAGGCGGGGCTGCGGGGGACAGTCCATCCGCGACCCTCATCGTTGACGTTTCCATCTCTCTCTCCCTCTCCCTTCCTCTCCCGAAATCAATATATTTTTAAAAGATTTAAACAATTGTGTGCCAAAAGAAATGCTAGGGAACGCTCAGTCTCCAGTTAGAGACTGGAGCCGTCCCAGGGCGTCTCTCACGCCCCTCGCACCACGTTCTCCGTCTAAGCGTCGCGGTCCTTGTGCGGGGCCTCAGGCCGGCAGGGGGCTGTGTGTCCGACGGGCACGGACGCGAGACGCTTCCGGAGAAAGAGAAGCGCCCGCAGCGGGGCGAAGGGCCGGGAGCCGCAGCCCGACGGGCTCCCCTCCGGCTCGGGGGCGCGAGCGGCCGACGGTCCACGTGGCGCAGAGTCAGGGGGAGCCGGGGCCCGGAGGGGGAGGAGGCAGGGCTCAGCCCGACGCCGCCGCGGCCGAGGCGGGACGCAGGGAGCGCCGCTCGCAGCCCGCGGGCTCCGAGAACCGCCGGGCGCTGCCGCCCCGCGCGGAGCGCCGGCCGAGACCCAGCCCCCGCCCCGGCCCGGCCCCGCGCGCCGGGACTGGGCCGCGCTGGCGAGGCGCCGGCTCCCCCGACCTGCGGGGACGCGGCCTCATTAGCAGTCAGGGAGATGCTCGCGCATCCGGGGCTGCGAGTCGGAGGCGAGGCTCCGGCGGGGAGGGCGGCGCGGGGAGGGCGGCGGGAGAGGCCGCCGGGCGTGCGGGGGGCGGGCGGGACGCGCCGCAGCTCCGCGCGGGCCGGCGGGGCGGGCGCGGGGGGTTCCCGCGCGAGGAGGGGGGCGCGCGGGGCCGGAGGATTCCGGGGCCGCCGAGCCCGCGTCCGCCGCGGGTCTCAGCGGGCAGGAGGCGTCTGCGCCGCGGCCGGCGGGGGCCCGAAACCCGAGGCGCGGGCTGGCGGCCGGGAGCGGGCGGGCAGGAAGGGGGCAGTGTGCGCCAGGAAACCCGCCGGCGCTGATTCGGGCCGGCGCGCTGCCCGTCAGCAGCCTCCCTCCTCCCGCCCCGCCCGCCGCCCGCCCGCGGAAGCCCGGGGGAGCCGCAGGGTGAAACGCGCTCCCGGGCCGCCGCGCGCCGTCGTCATTTCCATTCTTAACGGCGCAGGGGAAGGGGCGAGGCGGACGGAGCGCCGAGGTAGGAGGGCGGCGCCCTCGCGCTCCGGCAGGACGCGGGGCGGGGCGGGACGGGGCGCGGGAGCGGCGCGGGGGGCGAGGCCGCGCGCGGCGCCGCGAGGTGAGCGGGTCCGCGGGCGGGGGTGCGCGGCGCGGCGAGGCCCGTGCGGGGCGGGCGGGCGCGGACGCGGTCGCGCTGCCCCGCGGGGCGATTCCATTTTGAAGAGGGGCGAGGACGGGAGAGAGCGGAGCCCGGCAGCGCGGGCGCGGGTGGAAGTGGGCGCGGAACGCTCGGCGCGCCCGCCAGGTGCCGGCCCCCGGGCGTCTCCGAGGGCGCTTTGTCGTGCTCTCCCTGGACAGCACCCACCCTGCCCGGGCTGGGAGGAAGAACAGAAGGAAGGAGGGGGCGCGTCCTTAAAGAGCCGCCTTCCCGCCGCCCCCTCCCGGCCCCTTTCCGTTTCGGAGGCGTCGCGGGAGCAGCCCGTGGGAGAGCGCGGCTCCCCGCGGACGGAGCCGCCGCAGGTACGCTCCCCGCGAGGAGGACGGGCCGCTGCGGCGCCGCCGGCGCCCCGCGAGCGGCGGGAGCTGCGTGGGGGCTGCGCCAGCCGCGCCCCGCGCCCCGCGAACAGCGGCGACCCGGCCTGGCTGCGGCCCCGCGTGCGGGACTGGCACCGTGCGCGGGGAAAAGGAAGGACGTTTCTGAAGCGGCTCCGGGGAGGTTTCTCATCCTTCAATTTAGAAAGAATTAACTGCCTGTTTATTCAGCATCGATCGGCCCTGGGGCATCCACCCTCTCCCCCCAAAGCCGCCCCCGCCCCCTTTCTCCCCCGGGTGGAAGCCTGAAGCTCGGAGCTGCGGCCTCCGCCTCGGCGTCGGGCCTGCCCCGCGCCCGCCCCGCGCCCGCCGAGGGCTCGCGCCTCCCGCCCGCCGGCGGCCAGCGCCCGGGTGCAGCCGGCCCGGGCCCGGTGAGTTCGCGGCGCGCGCCCCGCGTGCCCCCGCAGCCCCGAGCCCCGCACCGCGGTCTCCGTCTAGTAACCCGTTTCCGCGGTCGTGCGCGTGGCGTGCTCCCGGGGAGGAGGCGCCGCCTCGTTTTCTTTACAGTCTTTGCGCTAGTTGTCAATTAAAGCTTCGAAGAGAAACTTAATCCTTACAGACCGTGCTTTTACAAACATGGACATTTCTGAGTCTATTCACATTATTTTCCATTTAGTAAGTAATTTGGCCCAAAGCTGTAGAGAGTTTTCCGTGATGGGCTCGGGATGGTATGTGCAGGTACGTATCTGCCTGTGCCCAGAGCTGCTGGGTGAGGGTGCCTGAGGGTGCGTGTGCCCTGCGGGGAGCTGAGGAGCGCAGGGGAGGGTCAGCCCGCCACCTGCTTGCCACCTTTAATCACGAAGCTGAGACAGAAATTGCCTGTCCTCCTTTGGCTTTGTTTTGTCTCAAGAAAGAACAATTTGTTGCGCTCCTCTCGATCCCTGAGACCCTAACTTGTGATGTTTACTGTTTAAATCCACGGGTTAGGCTCTTGGGAGCTGCGAGCAGTGCTTTAGCATCCCGGAAATTTGGTGGAACTTTTTTCTTTAAAGCAAAAACAAGAGGAAAGAAAGTTTGTGTGAAGTGACCGAGCGCATCTCAGAGGTTTCATTGTTAGGTGGGGTCAGGTGACCGGGGCGGCCGCCCTGCATCTGGGACTAGGTCCGTGCCGGTCAAAGCGGCCTGCTGGCCTGTGCGCGGACCTGTGCGGTGATGCTGGCGACGCGCGGGCCCCGCGGCCCCTGCTGGGCGCTCCGTGCGGGCGGGCCCAGCGGCAGCGCGGTGCTGGCGCTCGGCCTCGGCACAGACCCGCCGAAGTCCCGGCATGCCCCGTGCTTCCAACTTTTAAACCCAACAGTTAACCTTAAAATCGTGCCCAATTAAAATGGGCATGTGGACACATTGTAGATTCAGTTCCCACACATGGGTATCATACATGGCTAGATAGTGAACAGCAGACATAGATAAGGGTGAACCAGTAGTTTGGGCTAAAGTACTGACAGGCTAAAACATTTACTCTTGTTATTCCAGATGAAGGATTGAATGTTGGTGTTAATAAAGACTAAACTTGTATTTCTTTGCAAGATCTTAAAGTAAAAGGAGATATATAGCCTCCTTGCTTGCCCATCTGTTTTAAAATGCTATGCACAGTGATTTTAAAAGTAATAGGGATTGGAAATTTATATATGGAACCATAACAGCACGCACAAAAAGTATTGTGTCCTTTAGAATTAACTCTTGGTTAAAAATTGGGAAAAATCATCAGGATTTAAACTCAATCCAATGTAGTTATTTATAACACAAAACTGTACATTTAAAATTATTTTCTTTTAAGGTCATTGTTAGCATTACCTAGTGTGTAGTTTTCTGAAATGTGATATTTTGCAACAGAATAATTTCAGTGATTTAGATCTATCTCATAGTTAGAAAAGAGAAACAGTAACTTACCTTTCCTTTGTTGTGAAAAATTCCAATATACAATTTCCTTTAAACAATTTTAGTATTCTTGGGCCAACATTTGTCTTCTATTTTTGAAAAATACCTAAATCAATCCCGACTTCAAATGCTTTCTTCATTTAAAGACTTTATATTGGTTGTAACCTTGTTTATGCATGTAGTCAAAGGTTAAAACTCTTCTTTCCCTGTTTTTGTTTTTGTGTTTTTAAATATTCATTGCAATTTTAGTCATTGACTCCAAATCATAGTCAAGGAACCATTTTGTATCAGCAAATTGAATTGAGAAGATGAACTGTGGAACAATTGTACCATCCCTTTTGTTGAAACCTCTTGTGTACTTGTAATATTTAAATATCACTCTCCAGGCTTTGATAGTCTGAATGTGTTTCAAAGAGAAGTTATTTGATTTTTAAGTCATCTTTTGGTTTCTATAGAATGGATTAATGATTTTATCCCATCTTAGCTGATTTGTATGCATAGGTATTTGGAAATTATGGAAAGGCATCTGTTTAACTTATGGATCTATATTACCACATAGTTCATATCAAATATTTGCAAAAACATTTGGTGCTTTTAGAAGTCAAAATATATCTGCAGTTAATTTTATGAAAATGTATGCATGGGTCAATAAAAACCTGCTAGATATAATTCTTCCTTGATTTTAAATTATAAAAGAATAGTAATTTAATACAAGTGGTACAGTTTGTATTCCAAGGCACTGTTTCGGTTTTTTACATGTTTTCAAGTGGATTGCTCGTTCTGAGGCTGCTATCATACAACTGATCACACAATCGTTTAGCAGTGCATAACGACACACAGGATTTTATTTTTCAGCAGGGAACCGCTTCAGTGTAAGGATAGGTTTCTCAACACCCCTTCTTCCTCACGGAGCCCATCAGTGAAGTTCAGTGAAATGAATAACATAATTGGTGGTTGGTTCAATCACTACCAGTCTAGACTAGCCCAGACGCATCAATTAGAGGGGGCTGTCTTTTAAAGGGAGAGTGCAACCGAAACAAGCAGGGCATTATTGATACTGATCTTTAAAAGTGCAAATCCAGCTTGGCAGATAAAAAAAAATAAGGCGGGGAATTTGGGAGGGGGGGGTGTGCATTGCAGGAAGAAAAGAGAAAGAAGTGAACTGGAGCTCTGGGACACAGAAAGACAGGAAGCGGAGAGAAAAGGAGGGATAATGGGTGAAAGGCGAGGCAGCACCTCCCTGGAACAGCTACAGTTCGGTCCACGGGCGTCCTGGCTCACCATATTTTAACTAGGTCCTCCCCCTTCCTTTTTTATTCTTTTTTTTTTTTTTGCTTGTTTCCTAAGAAGTACCAGCTCAAAATCAAAGCAGTTGAAAATTTAGGAAGCTTCTAGTGAGAATAAAGCCCAGTGATGCCAACCAGCCAGAATGCCTTTCGCAACATTTTCCCCCAAAAGAGAAACACAGAAAATGTTTATGTTTGAGTCCCTAATCCCACCTTTTTTAAAAAAAAATCAGCTGTACTAATGAACAGTGCTCATTTTAAATTCAGCAACTGGGAACTAATTTTATGGGCAAGACACCTCTAGGCAAAGGGCTCATAGTTTTCTGTTGAATACAGTAAAAGTCTGAAGAATGTAACAAAGGCGTTGGCGATTTGGTAGGGTGGGGGCCGTGGATGGATAAAAGACAGAGGATTTAGAATGCATTAGGGATATATCAAGCCCCAGGGAAAGAAAATGTTTAATTGGTATTAATTAAAACACTGCTAATATATTCTAACAAAATCATATTTGACGTTCTAAACTAATCCCCTTGGTATGTCAAAGGAAAGGAAAAGTATTATCTGATTTGCATCTCTGCAATCCAAATGCACTGCTCATTCAGCAGAATTAATTTTCATCACCAGCCTGTTTAATCTCTTCACATATTTAGTCAAACTTACTCCTTCAAACTGAAAGGATCGAGGTAGAGAATCCATAAAGACATTGGGCAGACTAGTGGCTGTGGATACCACTGGCTTCATGTGTTGCTGCTCTTTTCTCCTCACTGCGGTGGGTGTGGGGGAAACGGTGAGACTGCAGGGACAAGGGTGAATAGTCCATTTTTCCTCTTTCTCTCCTACCTTCCAGGTTATTTAGGAATTTCAGTTGCCAAATTATAAGTGTGTCATTTATTTACATGGCTGATGCTGGTCTGCTAATTAATATCTAATTTATTTCTAATTTTAGAATCTATTTTATTACAAATTTTTAATGAAAAAAGGCTCGAGCCAGAAACTAATGACCTTTTCTCAATTATTTTCAACTGCAGTGTTCCTAAATGGAATAGGGAGGTGAGTGTAAAATTTTATTACCCAAGAACTGAATTCTTTATTTTATCTTTAAGTTAAAAATTTCTACAGGGAAATTCACACTTTTATGAAATGGTGATTTTTATGTTCTTTAGTGTTGAACTCTCACAATGGATAAAATTTTCCCAAAATGACATCATAGCCAAAATGTTTCTCCACTCATTAGTCTCCCATGACTATGATATCATATGTAAATAAGTGGCTAACACCAAAAATAAATAGGCCAAATATATTGAAGGCCACGTTTTTATATTTGAAAAGTGAGGAATTCTGCACACTGTCGGAGATGTGAACTACTGACTCAACTACTGATGATACTGCCTTTTTGCTCCGTTGCCTTTTTCAGTTCTTCAACGTAAAAGAGCAATTGCAGTTCAGTTTCACATGTATTGTTCTATAATCCAGGCAATAAATGCTAATTAGTAATGCTCAAGGATCCGACTATTCAGAGTAATTATCATAATTTACTTCTTCCTTGCTAAAGACATTCCTTGCTGATTAAAAAAAAATTAAATCGTTGTTTTACCATTGCACTGCAGTGGAAATACACCGGAGAGATGTTTGAGGTTGGGTCATATCGTTCTGGCTTCATTCGAAGTCACCAACATGTGCCTCTTAGCTTATTCCAAATGGAATTGCAACTTAATTTCTAAAAAGGAATTCATGTAAATACATAAAGTTTTGCATGTGCACCAGGAATGTATAATTTTATTTTACAAACCTCAAGGCTCCTCCTTCCTAGCCCATCCCTTTTCTAAAATCACTTACTGAACAGAACAAAGGAAACTGCTAACTGTAGAGGCATCACTGAACAGCAACAGCATGATAAAGTGTGTGCTAGACAACATACTTCATCACACAAGAGTGCAGCTAATTAAATAATTAAATAGTAGCCCTAATTAACAGACAGATCTTTAAGGAGGAATCAAGAAAATGGATCCAATCAGCTTGAACAATGTACTCCATTCTCCATGATCACAAATGTATTCGGCTGTTTGACGATTGGTTGATTCATACAGAAAGATGAGGGCAGAAGCCTGTTTCTCAAAATGCAGCTCTGATCTGGTACCCTCTTCAGGGCAAATTAATCATACATTTTATAGGAACAGAATTTAATGTAGGGCCCTCTCTTTTCAAAGATATAATCTGCTATTCACTTACACATTTCTCTTTTATCAGTTGATCTAAAAAATCATCTGAAAAATTATGAACCCCTTATTGTTTCATATAATTGCTGCAGAATATATATGAAGCCTTCTCCACAGTCTATAATGAGGCTTGTGTTTAAGGTTTTTTTCTTACTGCTTGAAGCTAATAAGAATACTATGCACAGAAGGAACAGAATAAATAACCATGCCGAATGTTATATTTGGTGGAGCCCACCCCCTTGCTTTATCTATCAAGGTTATATTCCCAGGGGTTATTTTTCATTGGCCTTTAAGGGAGAACTTTAGCTTTTACTTGAGGGTTGTAAGCACATTGGAGGAATAATTCCCTTTGAATACTATACAGAATGAGCCACCTGCAAAATGTTGATGCTCTTACTGAAATCTCAAGTGGAGTCAGCTTTCAAAAAAATTAGATATTAGATACATCCGATATAATTTGCAATGTGTAATTATACTAATGTGCATGTAGTTGTGTGTTGCTTTACATGTTGCCTACTTGAGACTTTTTTTTTCCCTTTGGCATTTCTCATCATTTAACATGGATCCTGAGTAGAATGTTTTCAAGTCAACTTTAAAAAAAAATTCTTGTTAATTAACATAAGAATAAAAGGATTCTATGATCTGTGTTCTCATGCAAGAATGAATGTGTGTAACCTAGATGTTGGCAATTAATCATCTCTAAAAGAGTTGTCATTGCAGATACTTTCGCATTATTTGTAAAATATTTGCTGCTTTAATCTTCATCTTAACTTTGGACAATTTGAAGTATGGGAGAATATTAGAATAGTAAATATTATTCATCAGAAGTCCATTTCCTTTATTAAAATAATGAGATAAAATGCCAGGGAAATGGCCTTAGGCAGAGATAACATTTTAACTTATTCAAAGTGAACACACTCATAACCATAATAACTTCTTTTCTAATTTTCCTCCATTTTGCATGGAACATGACGCGTCACTGAAACTCCGCCTAGATCACAGATGCAATAACAGCCCTTTTGGTGTCTCAGTGTAATGGGTCCTTGGACTGCAACTCCCTCTCCATAGAGCCGAACCCTGAAGATCTAGGTATTAAGGAGAAATCCAGGCTGAGCAACAGCAAGTTGACTGGGCAGCCTGGCCACTGGCTCTTGCTGTGCGCACAGTAGGTGATGATGCTCTTGATGCAAATTTGGAGAATCATCATATTCAGATCACAGAGGGGTCCTGAGCGAGCCAACGTGAGGGTCCCAATATATGCTTGTATGTTCAGGAAGCCAAAAATTTCCAAGGGAAGCTAAGCTGAGGTGATACGAGATATTACTCATTTCAATTAAGTAAACATAGGCACCAAAGAAAGCTGATTTGTTAAACATTTGACTCATAATAGACACGTAGAATATGGTGGTTCACTAATTTATACTATTTATTCTTCAAATTTATTTTAAAAGAGGGATCCATATTATAAAAGAGACATTTCTAAGGGCTATATCTATGATACACCAAAGCAATATACCTGTTTACTTTTCATCTGGACTTCCTTTTATTAAGCTACCCAAAGGAGTCACACACAAATTGTGTGAAACATCTTTCCTTAACACAATAACATTTTAATTTATTCACAAATGAGTCTTCCACATGGGTAGCAAAGGATTAACACCCCACCCTCCCACCCTATGTTTATAAAATAATAAATTCTAAAGTTTGTAAGATGTATATTTTATTTAATTACTTATGCAGAATCAGTTATTACATGATTGGTCAGAACAGAAAAATGCCTATTAACAATATTTAACAATAGATTATTTTACAGGTTTTGGGGGGAAATGTATACCATACCTGCCATCTAGAGAGCCAAGACCTTTAATGCACCCAGAGTGCTTAGGGCAGAAGGCGGTGGAATGTGGCAGCACATCCCGTCTGGTGCACCAACCCTTTACGCATCTCACTGTGCTGGCTTAATGAAGAGGCTGACAATAAAGGTTCAGTTCAATTAAAATCCAACTGCAAAGTGAATTTCATTCATAACATCTTTTGTGTAATAAAAGAAACATTAATACAGCTCTTCCCAAATACTCCTATCTGTAAAATGAGTGGGTTGGATTAGTTGGTCTCTAAATTCTTTTACAGCTCTAAGAATTTTTTAAGCTATTTTAAAGTTGAGGTACAAGAACAGCTCCAGGATGCTTGAGTCCGGAGTCTATTTGTAATAACAGTTGTCCTTTAAAGTTATATTTGATTCCACCTCCAGGTACTGTATTTACTAGCATGTTGTGGTCTTGATGCTAAAACAGTAAAGTTCATTTTTAGGAAAGGCAGTGAGAGAAAAGAGGAACAGCTGAAGAACAAAAAATGCTACAGTGAGAGGAGGAAATGCTTGATCTGAGTTCTAAGCCCATTTCCTTCAGCATAAACATAGAAGGAACCCAGACAAGCACCTGCCTCTCTATTTTATGAGCGTATTCTTTAATTCTAATGCCCTCATTTAATTTCTTGCTGTATGGTTTGTTGTTCTCATTGGGTTGACATCTTTGAGTTTCATCTTTACCTTTCCACTTAAATTATTTGGATCATGTTAACGTTCCCTTCAAAAGTTTACAATAGTTATATTAACATACTACACTTCCAAAATTAAACCTTAATATGTTCAAAACCTGCAATTTGCTTTGCCCCACTTTCTAAAACCAGATAAATATATAATCTCTTTTTGATTTAAGCAAGCCCATTTCCCGGGCTCCCAATCTCTGAACTTGCTTGGGTGCTCTCTGCACACCCTATGCTTCTGCCCCCCCCCTCCCTCCCTCCCTCCCTCCCTCCCTCCCTCCCTCCCTTGTTCTTTTATTGGGCACCATTTGTCATGCTCTGAGCCAGGCACTACAAATATAAATACAAGGAATTGACATTAACTCCTAGCAAGCCTAGTGACTTCATTCACTCCTGCATTGCTGAGCACTTACATACCCATGGTTATTTTATTTTGCATTTAGTCTTTAGATATCTGAGCGTGTCCTCAATGGCCTGTGTTCTTGTGTTTTCCTGTGTGCCCCCTTTCAGTCAGTTGCCCGTTGGATCAACCTGAAGCTTTCTTGCAGGGCATTTCCTCCCAGGGTGGCTAACGTGCTGCGCACACACGCCAGTGGCGCTGTGGCCGGGCTGCTTCTCAGCGAGGCGAACAACCAGAGCTACGTTTGTCTGGTGATGCAGCATCTCACGCAGTTAGAAGTAATATGTGCTAAAGTATCATTACATTTATGTTTATTTTTTGAACAGTCAATGCGATAACTTTCTGTGACATGTTCTGTCATTTTTTTAGTTGTGTTGATGTTCCTTTCAGCTGGTCCTCTAGCCCCCTCAGGAAGGTCTGCTCAGTGAAAGGGCAGAGACCGCAGAGAGTGCCACCAGTGGATGCCCAGGCCCACTCGGAATTTGAAACAAAGCGATCACCTGAAGACACCTCTCCTGCTCAGCAGCACACTTACAACAAATGGCAATCGTTTCAAGAAACAGAGAAAATAATGCCATGGAGATTTTTTTAATAGATTTTTAGAAAGAGGAAGGGGAAGAGAGAAAGACAGAGACAGACAGAGATTTGTTGTTCCATTGATTTATGCACTCATCGGTTGATTCTTGTATGTTCCCTGACCAGGGATCGACCCGAAACCTTGGCATATAGGCACAACACTCTAACCAACTGAGTTACCCAGCCAGGGCTAAAGCTGTCTAGATTTTTAATGAGCCAAGGAATTTCCTCATTTGTATTCCTCTGTTCAAATTTAAATTTAGTGTTACATTTATTTTTTAAAATTCTTCCTAGTATAAATATGCTTAATGCAGTTTTTAATATAGAAATTGCACAAATCTGTTAATATTTTAAGGAACAAAATGACTGCTATAAGATTGATTTTTAGCCACACACAGAGTTTGATCTTAAGAGTGACCTAAAGAATATAAAGCACAGCAATCCAAAAGATAAAATGATGGTGGAAAGTTACTGTGCAGCACAGAGGTACCACAATATCCCTCCTGACGTCAGTCAGGCAGCCATTCTTTTAGTAGGCAAGCTAGGTTCTGTGGATATGGTCGCTACCTCGAAAGAGTATAAATCTAGTGAGACAGGGGTACATAAACTTCTGAAAAGATAAGTAGCAATCAGGTCAATAGATGGTAAGACCAAAACCAAACCAAAACAAATGATGTAAACAAGGAATTCAGAGGAGGTCAGCATAAGCTGTCCTAAACTGGTCTGTTTAGGGAAGAAAGTTCCCTTAAAGAGAAAATTATACAGTGAATCTGAAAGGGTGTTAAAGAATTAGATAAATGGAAGGAAAGGAGACAATAGTGTCTTTTAGATGCGTTATTGTGAGAACAAAGGCATGGAGGAAGTAACCTCATGGGGACTTTAGTAATTGCAAATCCACACACCTAGTTCACTTCACTCCGGACTTTTAATGCCAGTGTGTCTGTACATACATGGTAAGACTTCACACACACACACCTGCCCTGTCTCACCCAGGTTTGCCATTAAAGTAAGACAGAGGGACTGGTAATAATAGGAGAACTTATGATTATTCTGTTAACCTAATAATAACTGGTATTTATTGAATTCTCACTATATGTTAAGCATTTTATATATTCACTCACTTAAGCCTCACAACAATTCTGAAAAATAGGTATTATTACCATTTTATAGTTAAGAAAATTGAGGTTTAATGAGGTTAAGTAACCTGCCAAACAGCCATATACAGGATTCACATTCAGAACTGCAATCGCAAAGCTCATTATCTAAGGCAGGATTTTCAACCACTATGCTGCAAGAATTTTTAAAACATGCAGTGCCTGACTCTTCAGGGGCACTGACCTTTTTCCCTTAGACTGTCAAGTAAAAAATGATAACCAAAACAACAATAGCTGTCCAGTGTGAATGAATCAAAATTATACCTATATTTTTGTCAGATTGACAAAAAAACATATTTCTGGTGTGATGCAGAATATTAGTAATCAGTTTATGTGCCATGAGATGAAAAAGGTTGAAATTGCTGATCTAAGGCATTAAGTCGTAATATTGCAATCATTATCTTAGCACTTCTATATTACTTGATATTTTTGTGGTAAACAAAGAGCTATTTCATTTAATTATCCCCTCAAATTTTTCATATTTCAATAGAGTGATAGAATGTATTTTCCTGATAGAAAATTAAGGATATTGGGGAATAGAGTTTATCAATATTTTAGGGTTTGTGTTTTTTTGTTTTTTGCCAGACTTTGATGAGATTCTTTAATTTGGTCTGCATGAAGTCTCAAATTTTTGAAAAAAAAAAAAAGGGACGGGGAGGTTAAAGGTCATCTAATGCGATGTCCTCTCTGCACTTTAGATAAATGCACAGAGTGCCTTACGGAGATCGCACACGTGACTGGCAGCGCCGGGCCCTCAGTCCGACCCAGAGGCTCTTCCCCGCACCCTGCCTCGGTCGCGTGTGACCTGGAATTGGACCAGCGAAGACATTTATCCTGGCGACCTGGGAGCATTACGCCTAGTCGATTGCCTAAGTTTTGCACCTCTTTGGCTTCCCATGTTAATGTGAAAAATCACTACCTGTAAACATCTTTAGACCCAGAAACTGTCCACGATCATCCCCCCAAATCACGTAATGGCCCAAGCTATTATGTACAATATCGTCAGTGATGTTCTTAAGTTATTTGAAATTCTTAGTTCACCTAAACAAATAAGATCTTCAGAGTCTTTTCTTAACCAATTTTGTGCAGAGTATGTATTTATAAGTGCTTCTGCATGAATATTTATATATGACTGTTTCAGTAGTCCTATTTTTGAAAATATCAGTGGTTATTTGCTATTTTAATCCTCACTTATCCGTGTATCGAGTCAAGAATACTTCAGCCATAAAAAGCTAGAGTTGAGGAAATCTCCCTCTTCTTTACCAGCCCCTTTGCATTCAGTTGGCATTTAGTAATGATTAATAAAATGGTCAGTTGGGTAACAGAGAGTCAAAACGCAGTGCTGTCTTGGAGGAGTCCGGTAAGCAGGGCCTGCTGAAGGACACACACCGAGACATGTGGAAGTGCCTGATGTTTGCTTGTTGAAAACGTGCTCTTAGACATCTGGCATTGTCAGACTCAGACCTCCCCGCGGCTCAGGTTTTCAAAATGATGACTGGCCTTATTTCACACAGTTCTCATTAAACGAATTCATAAATAAACAGGGCTTTTTTAAAAAAAGTAGCCAAGCACAAAATATGACTTTGTTGACATTTTATGAGACTCTGTTATATGTCCCCCGAACCCCCAATAAAAGCCATATTGCATCAACTGTGAATTTGTGTTGATTTCTTGGAAGAGCATGCCCTCAAGATTTGTTTTCACTTGGTATACCAAAGCTGGCTTCCGAATCCCTGAGGGGCAGGTAATCTGGTGGGACAGGGAAACTTTAACTTGCGACCAGCGAAAGGACCCTGTTGCCTTTCGGTGAGTGTCGTCATCGCCTGCGAGTCGGAAGCCAGGTGCGGCCCTGGCCTCTTCTCCTTTCACCTGCCGGGGCCGGTGGGTCAGGCCGGTGGGTCAGGCCGGTGGGTCAGGCCGGTCGGTCGGTCAGGCCGGTGGGTCAGGCCGGTGGGTCAGGCCGGTGGGTCAGGCCGGTCGGTCGGTCAGGCCGGTGGGTCAGGCCGGTGGGTCAGGCCGGTCGGTCGGTCAGGCCGGTCGGTCAGGCCGGTGGGTCAGGCCGGTGGGTCAGGCCGGTGGGTCAGGCCGGTGGGTCAGGCCGGTCGGTCAGGCCGGTGGGTCAGGCCGGTCGGTCGGTCAGGCCGGTCGGTCGGTCAGGCCGGTGGGTCAGGCCGGTGGGTCAGGCCGGTGGGTCAGGCCGGTCGGTCAGGCCGGTGGGTCAGGCCGGTCGGTCGGTCAGGCCGGTGGGTCAGGCCGGTGGGTCAGGCCGGTCGGTCAGGCCGGTCGGTCAGGCCGGTGGGTCAGGCCGGTGGGTCAGGCCGGTGGGTCAGGCCGGTCGGTCGGTCAGGCCGGTGGGTCAGGCCGGTGGGTCAGGCCGGTCGGTCGGTCAGGCCGGTCGGTCAGGCCGGTGGGTCAGGCCGGTGGGTCAGGCCGGTGGGTCAGGCCGGTGGGTCAGGCCGGTGGGTCAGGCCGGTCGGTCAGGCCGGTGGGTCAGGCCGGTGGGTCAGGCCGGTCGGTCGGTCAGGCCGGTGGGTCAGGCCGGTGGGTCAGGCCGGTGGGTCAGGCCGGTCTTTCGGGCTTTTTCTCCCTCCAGCTGTCGAGCGCGTCTGCCGCCCCACGGCCCCTGGAGCTGGCGTGCAGGCGGCCCTCGCTCCGCGCCTGGGCTGCGCGCTCCGTCCCGCTCCCCACGCTGCCCAGGGGCAACCGGGGACGTCTCCCTCGCCACAGGTATCGCCACAGCATCAGCCCTTCCCCGCTTCAGATCTCTCATGGGACGCCGGCGTCCTCGCCTCCTGGGGGCCGGCCCCACGCTCCTCTGGGCTGACAGCCCCCTTCCCCACTTCTCGGGGTGCTGCCGTCTGCGGCGGTCGTTCCTTAATGTTCTTTTGTGCCCTGGGTCTTCTCTCCCACCAAAGGCTTGTGCAGATGCTGTCCACCGCCCCTTCCGGGCTCCGCGCCTTGCCCTTCGCGCCTCAGCCTGAAGCCCTGCCCTCCCGGGAGCCTCGCCCAGGACTGGCCTCTTTCCTAAGTGCTTCCACCGCACCCTCCTAGCAGCACGACCCCCGGTTATGACAACCTACGCGCCAGCACCGCCACTTGAATACGCGATTCCAGAGATGCCTTGTTCAGTGGGGTAGCCACTCTCCATAGGTGGCTACTTCAATTTAAATGAATACTAAATAAGATTTAAATTTTCATTTATCAGGTATTCTGGCCACGTGTAACTAGTAGCCACCCTCTTGAAAAGCTTAGATAAAGAGCAATTCTATCTTCAAGAAAACTGAATAGGACAATACTGTTCTAAAGGACAAGTACTGGCTTCATTTATCACTTCATCCCCTGCACTCGCAGCCTTTCTTAGCCGGAGTTTGCCATCTGAACCACAGAGCAAAACAACTATGTGAGTTACTATTTTCTCAATTCTTCCAGGAATGATATGTAACTGAAACTGTACTATATGCATTAAAAGTAAATTAACTTATTACATGTAAAGATGCCCAGGGTATTAAGGTTTAATTTTAGCATAAAGCCCTCACCAGAAAGTCTCCTTTAGTCTATCACAGTGCTTGGCACAATGTGCGTGCTTTATAAGTGTTGGTGGAATAAGTAAATGACACACCTGAACACTGAGGGGTTTTGCTTTATTTCCACCTAAATGTGTGGAGTCATGTAGGAGACATGTCTTTAGATTCCAAAGGGCCTCCTCTGTAGAGAATGTGAGGATAGATGATTTCCTTACTTTCATCCCAAGAAGGATTGAATTGTATCCCTGCAATAGGGTACCCGTTGCTTCACTTTACTTTGTGTAGGATGGCAAACAAGGTTAGAGAGCTGTGCTGTTACTCAGTGAGAAGAATCAAAATAAATATCAGATCTGAGAAGACTGTTTCTTCTTAGGGAATTGCCAAAGTTCTCTTAAACGGTAATTATTTCTTCAGTATCTCCTATGTACCAGACACTTTGTTAGGTACTGGGGATATAGGAGGGAGCAATATCAGACACAATTCTTGTGCTCATAGTGAAGTAACAATATTATTATTTCAGTTCCTCTCCCTGCATTGCACCCAAAGCAGGAGTTCTCAACCTTAGCTGCACATTCTAACCACTTGGGGAATTTAAAAAATACTGATACCTGGGTTCTTCCTCAAAAGACTCTGACATAACTGTTGTAGTCTGGGAATTCTGAGTTTTTTTAAAGCTTCCCAGGTGATTATAATGTGCAGCCAGAGTTGAGAACTATTAACCAATGAGAACATACATAATCTTAGAGTGAACTCAGAGATCAAGAGCTTTTGGTATTGATAATTGATAGCATATTAGAACCAAAAAGAGAAATTTTAAAATAAACTGTTTAGCATATCTTCCTTTTACTTTTTATTTCTCATAATATAAGCTGATATTTAAGAGTCACATAGTTGTCCAGGCAAACAGCCAGTTCATAACTGAGGTAAGATGTGACACCAGGTGTTTGACTCTAGCACGGTGCTTATTTTGCTACCTGAAGGTGTCTCAGGAAAATGGAAAATACAATTATCTTCAAGTTAAGAGACAACCAACATCCATTGTGGTCATAATTTTTTTAAAGCAAGAATTGAATTTGCATCAGTTTGTATCCCATGTACTCAATTTTCTGTGATAATTAAATGAGCACATTATAGATACATTTTGAGTGCAAATTTTTGACAATATATAACATTACATATATATAGAGTGTGTGTGTGTGTGTGTGTAAAGAGAGAGTTCATTTCCTCAGAAGCCCTAACCACATTCTTACAAATTCTAAACTCAGTTTACATATGTTGAACTCCACACATCACTGGGATGAACATTTTGCCTTTGAACTTGAAGTACTCAATAGCAGCAGTGGTGTGGGAGGAAAGGATGAGTGCATTGTGCATTTTCTGTTCTCACCCACCTTATTACATGATGTTCTATTCAGTTTAATATTTCATAGTACAGGTAAAAATTGCCATTCTGTCCCCATGAGAAATAATTACCATTAAAAAAGTTAGCTACCATTTTTAAAAAGTTAGCTCTCTTAGTTACCAACACCACACATTTCTAGATTCCGAAACTCAGAGATGGAGAAAATCCAGGAACCATAAATCATTTAGTTCACTCCGCAGCCATGGAAGACCACATAGTGAACATGTGTCTTTCCATTTTTTTAGGGCATCAAAATAAAACTAATGTTCACACACTTCTTTCAAAATGCATTTCAGTGTTTGAGAGCCTACACAGTTGGGAAATTCTGTTTTATTTCTATTCCAAATCCCTCATGCTGTCATATAATCCCATTTTCTTTTGTTCTCTGTGGAGAGACAGAACAGCTGGTCTCCACTCTTTCTAAACTCAATCCCTTCAGCTCCTTAAAGACATCTACCTACCTTCCAGCCTTCTTTACTCTAGAATAAATAATAAAAGTTCCCGTCAGGAAAATGTCTCTTGCATTGTGCACACTCACTGCCATGTCACATACGCTCAGGCTCATCACATGATGTTCATAACCAAAACAAGCCTAAGCCAAGAGCAAAGCCAAACATGCAGTACAGTTTTCATAAATGAAGTTATAGATCCAATAATAGATACTGAATACATAGTTGGCAGTGATAATCTTCTAATAATTATGTGCCAAAACGATCAGAATTTCTTTTAGAAAGTATTGGCAACCTGTTGCTTTTGGAGAGGTGAATGAAAAATCCAGTGATTTGGTTTCAATTTCCTTTCTGTAAGTTCCCCCAAACCCTGCCATGGAATATTCCATTCAGCATTCCACAGCAGGAGTCACCATTGCTCTGACAAAAATAGATACTGTATTGGAACATTTAGTCAATGGAGTAATCCAATGTCTGAACATTCTTATCTGCTTTGTCACTTACATTTTAATAAATACCAAATATTGTCAAGCTGTTTCAAATTGTAGCAAGCGTAGCTAATAACATGAAGTTACCAGATGCAATACGGAAATCATAACATGCAGGTCCTGTAATGCATCAACATTTGGTTTGTGTATATTTTTAAGTTCCTAGATTTTAAATGATACTCAAAACTAAAAAAAAAAAAAAAAAAATCTTTAGCAAAATATTGCTATTATCAACATTCTGTTAAGATATTGTTTTCATAAAGGAAGTGCTGGAGAAGTGGTGCTCTACTTACCTGATCAAGGAGTGCTGGCCTCCGTTAACCCTGAGGATGACAGCGTGTAGCTAGCAACATGTGGAATGTCAATTATCACAGTATTTCTATTCCTCTGCCAGTTTCCTTTCTCTTCATTCAGGAGGCTCAGATAATTACATCTTAAATTCATTTGACATTTCATGATGCCAAGATTTCAGACAAGCCAGTCCTGAAAAAGATCGTGTATGTGCTTGTGTGTGATTATTGTTATTAACCCTGTGCACAGATTGGCCACCAACTGTTTCAGCACTTGGAGGGGCTGTTGCCCTGGTTTGACAGAGCCCACTGAAATTTTACAATGTTCTGGAGCTACATGAGGGGGTGTGAACCTCACTCAGCATGAGGGGCATCCCTAAGTGGCAGGGATATGCCCAGAGAGGAGAGTTCCTCAGGATGAAACTGTTCAACTTAATCATTAGTAAAAAACCACATGGGACATGAGGCTTACCTTAGTTCTGATTATATCTTTTGTACCTAATTACCTAAGTCACTTAAGTTAGCCTATCAGAAAACTCTCACTTTAGTCTTCTCTTATTACTCCTTGGGATATTAACTGCCAAAGGGCCAGGATTATTTCCTGACACCAGGTAAATCTGTTCAGTGTAAAACTTGTAATAAACTCAAGGACTGAAAAGAACCTTTTTTTTTTTTTTTTTGCCAATGCTTAGAGGCATTTAAATGCTTGTTACCCACTATCAGTACATAGGGTCAAGTATTGCACTGAAGAGAGTGATATCGTAGCACACAGTAGTGAGATGGAGAAAACCAAAGTGTAGTGCAGTTGGAATGCACAAATGAGGCCATCAGCATTGTTATTTCCAGAGTTTTCTCTTACTCTGCTCATACTGTGATAATGGTAGATCGAGTGGAAAAGTGTGGCCTAGCAAATAGTAGGATGATCGCGATATTTTTGAATACCTCTAGAGAAGGAACTCTTAAAACTTCTCCATTCACTCGTAATATGATTAAACACTTGCTCTCATAAAGTACTACCATTATTATAGAATAATGGGTTATGATATTGAACTGTACTCAGTGAACTTGAATTAATCAATTAGTGATCTCAATCAACATCAGGGAATAGAAAATATGTCAGGTAGTGAATGTCAAAAGGCATATTCAAAGTTTTAGTTTTGTGAATCCACGTTCCCATGTTCTAGATCTAAGTTTATCAGTAATTGTTTCCTGCGGTTCAGCCAGGTCTTCTGTAAGATCAGAAACACTGGTTGACTGGCTCTTCCATTACAAGGATATTAAAAGTAAATAAAACTCTTCCTGCCTCCAATATTTTCTCCTTCGTTACCTTTGGACATTTTCATTATAACGTGTCTTGGTGAGGTCTGTTTGGGTTTCCTTCATTTGGAACTTTCTGGGCCTCCTGGGCTGAATGTCTGTTTACTCCCAAGGTTAGAGAAGTTTCAGCCATTATTTCTACAAATCCAAAGGTCTCCCTCCCTCTCCCCTCGCTCACGCTGGCCCACCGTGTGAGTGTTAGTCCGTTCTATGTCGTCGCATAAGCACCTTATGCTCTCTTCACTTTTAAAATTCCTCTTTTCTTTTGCTACTTTGATTGGGTAAGTTTCACTGCCCGTCTTTGAGCCGACTGACCCTTTTCTTCTTTGTCCACTGTTGCTAAACCCCTCTAGTGTGTTTTAAGTTCACTTTGTTTATTATTTGTTTATTATTTAGCTCTGTGACTTCTGTTTGGCACTTTCTTCTTTCTTCCGTCATCCTGTTGGAGTTTTTGCTCTGTTTATCCAGTCTCCTTCCCGGTTTGGGGAGCACCTTTATGACCACTGCTTTGAACTCTTTATCAGGTAATTTACTTATCTCTGTTTTATTAATTCTTCTCCTTGAGGCGTTTATCTTATTTTTCCATGTGGAACATATTCCTTTGTTTCTTCGTTTGTTTGACTCTCTTGCTGGTTTCTGTACAGTAGATAGAACAGCCACCTCTTCCAGCCCTGTGGGTGTGGCCTCCAGTGGGAGGGCAGCCTGCCCTTCAGCCCTGCCCTGGACCTTCACTGTCTCAAACATTTGTGCTTGTCGAGCAGCCTATTGTATTTTTAATGGCTCCCAGTAGTTTAGGATGTGCCAAGACCTGTCAGCATCCCTGAGGGGAGAATATCAGCATATAGATTTAGGCTGTTTGGAAGCCAGATCTTCAGGCTTTTCAACCATATAAATATATACATTCCTGTGGAATGGCCAGTGTTAACCCTGCTGGCCAGGCAATCTTCAAGATCCCCTGGGTGACAGCTGCAAAAAGTGGGGCTCCAGATGAATGTACAGGTGTGGGCAAAAGTAGGTTTACAGTTGCAATACAAATAAATAATACAATAATTAATAAATAATAAGACAAAAATAAATTCTGTGTTTTGTGTACTCACAAGGTAGACTTACTTTTGCCCACCCCTGTATAATCTGTTTTCTGGGAGATACCAATGAGCTATAGCAAGGCAGAGGGCAAGCACCTATGTGGCATTCATAGCTGTTTTCCTTGAACATAGCTCCGTAGTCCACTAGACGTATGCTAAAGCTAAAGCCTGCCCCTCGGGGCAAAGCTCCAGGACAGCAAGTAGTCTTCCTTTACAGAAAGGCCAGGGGGTGCCTCAGTCTGCTCTCTGCCCAGTGCCTTCCCAGAACCGTCTCTCTGTCCCTCTGATTGCCAAAGTCTTGTGGGAATCAGGAATACAAGACCCTCTGGCCACCAGAGCCACGTGGTTAAAATTACATACCATTGGTTTTTAAATAATCAGTTTAATAGAGAAGAGCAAGAATGCAGATGTTATAAAATTTTTAATGCAGTTTTTCAGAATGCATTTTTGATGTATGCTTCAGCCAGATTTCCCTCTGGGTGCTAGATCTGTAAACTTTCAATAACGGAGAAGCCATAGACACCATCTAGTCCAGCCTCTGCTGGCCCGCATGTGCCAGCTCATGGGTCGACAATTCCATCTTTGGACAGGCAGATAGTTCAACTACTTTTTATTTATATTGAATCACAAGAGACCCCTCCCTTATCCCTAATTTTACCTCTAGAGAGACAGTGTCAGTTCGATCTCTTCTCTACCAGTCCTAGAGATGTGTAAAGTAAGAACTCATGTTGCCTTCAGAGCCTACTTTTTTCTAGGCTACACACACCTGACATCTTTGTCATCTTCCCAGGGTGTTATTTCAAATACTTTGATTTTTCTTGATAATCTCCACACTCCAGTTTGTCTCTCTGCCTTTTAAAATGTGTTATTCAGAATTGAATGAAACTTTCTAGATCTGGACTGACAAATGGAGGGAAGAAGTAATAATCACATTAAATTTTTTCTAAATACTGAATTTATGTGAATAAAGCCTCTTAGTAAGCTGTGTTGGCCCCTGTCATCTTTCTATCTCTTAAGACACTTGAGTCTGTTCTGTGCATACCACTGTTAACCACCATCTCCCTAACCCCACTCTTCTGTCTCCCAATATGTTTTTATCCACGTTAAGGTATCTGATACATTAGATATTTCTCTTAGCCTCATCTTATTCACATATTTGACTCAAATTTGCCCAAAGAAGATTATAAGAAGCCTTGTCAAGTGACTTGTTGAAGTTTGGATCCCAAATGCCATTCCCTAAAACTGGCAGTCTAATAACCATCAGAGAAGAAGTGAATGTAATCCAGAACGTTTTGGGTTTTGTTCTTAGTCTCATGTTTACATTAGTTTTTCTTAACAACTACTGATGCTGGGAAGGGTCATCTGGGTGAATGAGTGGCAGAGGAATGCTGGTTTGAAATCAATACTTTGCTTCTGGTAACCAAAAAAGGCAATATTTCATCTGTGAAGAATTGAAATCACTATTGCATATGTTGATGTTTTAAATCCTGAATTTTCCTCTTTCTTGCTCTCTTTGGGTTGATAGATAATTCTCCTTGAGAGAGAAAACAGGGTAAATGGGGTTGGAAATCTTTTGTCCATAGTATAGAAGGGTATTAATATGTCCATACATCCTTGTACTTACCTATTACACATAGTAAAGTAAAAGTAAAGGTAAAGATAAACAAACAAAGCAAAAAAGCACCTTGGTGCCTCCCTGCGGTAAAAATTCTCTATAGGAAGAAGGGAGTTATGTAAGGGGAGTTTGGCCTGACACCTATTCAAGGGGTTTAGTTACCAAACTGCCTAAAGATACTCATAACAAGGCATTTCAGTTTAACTCATATCATTAAAATGAACTGCAATTCATGACGAAGCAGTTCCGCAGCTGCCCGAGGACAGGCTTCCGAGCAGGGCCCCAGCGCACCGCGCTCCTGGGGGTCAGTCCCCCGGACACTCTGAAGCCCCCTGCCCACCCCTCCTGCACCCACTCCGCAGTTCTTTTTCTGTCCTGCGTTTCCTTTTGCTTTTTTCTTCTTTCTTTCCTTCTTCCTTCCTTTCTTTCTCTCTCTCTTTCCTCTGTCTCTCTTCTTCTTTCTGTCCTTTTTAGTTAGCGTATCTTCCCCCGTTTTTACTCAGTTTCTGAAAGTTGTCACTCTTTTTACTGATAATGAGTGTTTAAGTGACACTGCTACTTAAATTTGCTGTGTGCTTGTGACTTTATTTCTCCTGCTACTGCTGTTCTCTCAAGATTTCGTCTCTAAATAAACCTGTTAAAATAAAGGAACCTGCTCACCCCTCCTCCCAGGGGTTCCCACCGCTCCCTCTCCCTGACCATCACCCTGCTCCCTAAGTGGCTCTTAGACTGGAAGGGCATCGTTCTCTCGGGTTTCTGTCAGCCCACAGAGTGCTGGGCACCATCCCCAGAGCTTCTGCTCCAGCAGGTTGCAGGTAGACACCGGGATCTGCATTTCTATCAAGTTCCCATGTGTTGCTGCTACTACATTTTGAGAACCACTGCTCTAATTCCAATGATTTCATTTTCCATCAACCATTCCTCAATGACACAGATACTACCAGCTCCTTTAATCTCTTTTAATAACATTTACTTCAAGAGCTTTTAATCATCAAGGTGGCTCTTCTTTGAACTATTTCCCAATCCACCTTTTGTTAGATGGCTAGAACTGGATATAAAACTGTGGCAATTCTGACATACTAAAAATAACAACCCCTTCTATTTCTATGATGTATTTCTCCCAAAGGATTAGAGCAGTGCTTTATTATTTATTATTTTGTTTATCTGCCTAATACTGATGTGAAGTTATCTCATTTTGGTAAAGGAGACCTCTGAGGGAAGAGACATTGAGCAATTGCCATAAAGATATGCAAGACAAGACTTGAACTCCACTTTTCTGACTCCTAGCTTATAGCTGTATTTGAAATCTTGGAGGACTTCTTTAATTTATAAAATCTAAACTCTAGTTCAGCTCCTTGAGTCCAGGTGAACTGCTTTGATCTTTAAATATACTGCCCCCCAAATTAGAGTATTGCTTAATTTTGAGTAAAAGTTGTCATTGACTGTTTAGATACAAACTAAGACTAATTTAAAAAATTCTACTCAAACCCGGACAGTGTGGCTCAGTAGTTGAGTATCGACCTATGATCCAGGAGATTGCGGCTCCATTCCTGGTCAGGTTAAATGCCTGGGTTGTGGGCTCAGTCCCCAGTAGGGGGCTTGCAGGAGGCAGCTGATCAATGACTCTCTGTCATCACTGATGTTCCTCTCTCTCTCTTCCTCTCTCTGAAATCAATAAAGACATTTTTTTAAAAAAAGAATTCCACTCAAATAATATGCAAATTTAAAACTCTTTCAAGTGGAGTTCACTTTTATGATCACAGATAATGGCTTTTAACTGTGACCTCACCTTTGGCTTTTAGTTCAGGAACCGTATTAATTTTGGTGAGTTTTTCTCCCAGTTTTCCTGCTGTAGTAAAATAGCCTCTACCTAGGTCTACAAACTGGTTATAGCATTGTTTCATCTTTACAATCTTAGTATTCACAAGATAATTAGGAACCTCTACGTTTTTCATTTACTTGGTTTTATGTACTTACATATTTGTAAAAACAAAAGTGAGAAGAGAGATTGGAGGGTTAGCAGTTAACATACTAACCTTATTATTCATGTTATCTCAAAGTCCTTTAGCTCCTTAAGCCTTATGTTTCTCGCTCTGGCTTTTTAAAATCCTGTTCTGTCTTCCCATCAGGACAAAGAAAATGAAGAGTTGGAGAGCTTATAAAACAACAAAACTGGATTAGATGGGTTTTTAAGGGTCCTATTGTTTACCCCTCAGCCATTGTTGCAAAAGTGAAAGGCTCCAACTTTTGACTGACATACAAATTGCCATCAGCAAGGTATTAGAAGGAATCTCACTCATTACCACCAAGGAAATAAAGAACACCAATGGACTGAGTGTCTTTCATCTGCATTAGACTAGCCAAATCAATTCAAATCATTAGAATACATTGTATCTAATTATATATAAATCTGACTTGTAAAGAGCCACTTACCTTCTTGCCCAGAGCAGTGCAATACTTTATGCTAAGCCCTCAGTTTTAAAACATTATAGAATAAACTGGCAAATATTTTAATGGGTTGTTCCATATTTTGTACTCAATTCATTCAATAAACATTAACTGATGACCTACTACATCCTGGGAATACAAAGATGGATAATACATAATCCTGGTCCTCAAAGTGCTCACCTAGTAAGAGGGAACAGACAAGTAAAGAAATGATTGCCCTTCTTTGGCTCTAAACTGCTTTCAGTCCCAGGAAAATTATCCGTGTGAGTTCCTGCCTAACTCATGCATGGGAACAAAGAAGAAGAGGCTGTTGAACATATCTAGAGGAAAGTAAACGATGAAAATTTGCATGAAGGTTCCTATTCAGTGCCTCCAAATAAGCTTCTCTCGTAAGGCAGGCTTCAGGTTAGGGAAGACAATGAGGAAGATGGGCCTGTGCGGGAGTGGTGAGCACCGAGTTCCAGAGCAACTAGAAGCAGCTTCTAGGTGGTCTAGAATGTTGTGATTTCATTCTGTCTGCTCTTTTGCATAACTAAGTTAAATATATTAAAAACATTTGCAGGGGAATCACTAGCAGTGGGAAAACATGTTTATTCTTCAAATTAGGTCTCTATCCCCAAAACAGTCAATTTACTTAGGTTATTTTTTTATATATCAATCTGGTCTGACTGACCCACATTTAATTGGACACATGTGTCAAAGACGCACATGGATCCACCCACACTTTCTTTAAACAATGGTCTCATTTCCTTTAAAAAATGGTATTTGCCATTTTGCCACTGGACTCTCTGAGATCATGGCACTAAGAGGACTAGCCAGTGCCTATGGAGGAGTGAACTGCTTTACCTAGGGAGTGGGGTTACGAGCTCATGAACACCAAGTCTGAAACAGCTGCTTGCAGAGTCATATCATGAGCAAGAACATTATCTTCTTGGTTTTAGTTTTCCAGTATCTTCTTTTAAAAGGCACAGCCCCATGCCACACATTAATTGAGATTGGCGATTTTGAGACCTCCAGTGTGGGTCACAGAAACCTTCAGACCTTTCAAAGAGAAGAGGCTGTGCCGTCTGTGGGTGTCAGTCCATTACATTCCACCACAGGGCCTCAGAGAGAAATAACCACCTCAGAGCCAATGTTGAGAAAAGTTTTACAAGTGGCTTTTGAACCCTAAATAAAGTCATACAAAAATAGTCACCTTTCTCTGAAGTCACATATGTTTGCCTTTTTAAACAGCTTGTTTCCACTATCAGCCATATGCATCATTTTGTATTCTTAAAGACTTTTTACAATTATTATAGTTTTATTATTAGCTAATGACCATGAGTAAGTAATTCACCCTTTCAACTGATTTTTTGTTGATAAAGTTCTGTTATCAATAACTTTTAAAGTTTTGTTATCAAGCTCTGAAAACTAGTATTTCTTATGTGTGTGATGAGTCTGGGATCAAGGCATTGCTGAGTTCTGGCTGGTCAATTTGCTGTGGGCTGACAGCCAGTCAGTAATGCCCACTTATGAAAACATGGCAGGGACGAGTCATGTTTGCAGTAAGAAAGTCTTGTGTACTTTTTATTTTGTATGTAGTTTATAACCACTTTTTCTTGCATCTGGTTAAACATCTGACCATGTGACCATATGCTCCAAATATGTGCATATTTTTATTTAATTGTATAATTGATGCAGGGGACTCCTCTATGAATAATCTGTTTTGCATATACAATGACTTTGTGTTATGCCAGGAATTGTTTACTGAGAGCCAATAGAGGCTCTTATACAATTGAGACCCTGGCTGAGCCTCCCTTGGGCAGTTGACCAAACATCTCTCCAGCATTATTCCACTCAGCAGTGCCTATCCCCAACCCTTAGCTCTGTCACATGTCTCCTCCCTTTAGGGCCTCAGGCTCAGCTCTCTGTGCCTATTAGAAAATAACTGATAGATTAATGCTTCTTTAAGTTATTATTTAATAAGGTGTGTTCCTCTCATGGGTATTATGCTTTAATAAAGGAACTTTGAAGACTGAAAAGACTTAACATCTCAGAGAAGAATTTCTCCTTGATTGGTCCTTCTGACACCGTGACAGATCTGTGGAGTAAAGGGGGAACCCAGGCTCATTCGTTTATTCGTGGTTCTCACCACCTCTTGCCTGGGGAAACTGGCAAGCAGAGGAGGTTTATTCACCTGCCTTTCCCACTTTCCCAAGTGTAACCTCAAGGCTTTATTTTCATAAATTCAACTCTAGGTATGTTCACAAGTAGATATCAAACCAGAACCAGAAGCAAAAAGTGACTGACTCCAGCTCCTCACATTTAATTTCATTTAACCCCTGCTCTTCTCGCCTTCTGTCACTCCACACGTCCAAAAGGGCGGTAACATTACGTTGGTGCATGATCTGGACAGACGTGTATTCTCATGAAAAGCCAAGTTAGGATTTCCTTTCATTGGATTATTTCCATAAATTCTAAATGCAAAAAGTTAAACTGCAAACTAAAGATACTTATAGGTGAAAGATTTATCAGATTCTTTTGAGACATACAGGACGGAGGTTGATGGTATGTATACTAGTAACTTCCTCCTTGTTTTGTTTATTTTTCTTCTTATTTGGATTTATTATTTATTAACTGAGCTATTTGTTTCCTCTTGGCCATGTCTCTCTTCTTTATCATGGTGTTCTCTGGACCATGCTTCTGTCTGCCTGCTTTGCTTTATACATGCACTCAAAATTATTAACACTGATGTTAGACCACTTTCCATCTAACAAAGTCCATCTGATAAGATGGACTTATATATTTATTATATACATAATATATATTATATATTTGGGCAATAATTTGATAAACGTGTGCCCCTTCTATAAGACAATGAGCTCCGGAGAGCAGAGGTGTGTGTGTCTCACTCAACTGCATCCCTTTCTCTTCATTCAATGCCTAGCTCAGAACAGTGTTGACAGATGTTAATTTATAGCTATTATTATTATTATTATTATTAGTAGTAGTAGTAGTAGTAATACTAAGGTCTATGATCAGCTTTGTTTTTATTATAAAACCAAAACTGGCTATAGATAAAGATTTATATATTTACCTATTTTTGCCTTCACTCATTCATTAGCTTATTTATTCTATACAGCTATCAAACAAATAACAAATATATATTGTTTGACTATTCTGCTTGAGCCCCTTTTCAAGCAAACAAGGGTGAAACAACACTCTGCCCATTGAAGGAACTTGTCATTGTTTAGGGGAAACATAGAGACCGCTAAGTGCCCGAGAGTGCTCGAGAGCACGCACAGCCGGGAGGCCTCGGGACAGCTTCGCAGGGGAAATTGCCTTTAGCTGAGACTCCAAGGCAATGACTAACTTGGACAGGTACAGAGGGAAAGGAATAGTGTTCCAGATGGAGAGACGAGTGAGAATAAAACTTGGTGTCCCGACTCATAGCGAGCAGGCTGACAGATGTCAGGGTGGGGGGACTGGGGAGCTGCGTGGGGCAGGGGAAGGAACCGAGGAAAAGCTCATGGACACAGACAGCCGTGTGGTGATTGCGGGGGGAAGGTGGAGAAGGGTAAGGGGGGATAAATTGTGATGGAAGAAATCTTGACTTGAGGTGGTAAACACACAGTACAATGTACTGATTATGTGTTGTGAAATTGTTCACCTGAAACCTGTATAATCTTATTAACCAGTGTCACCCAAATAAATTCAATTAAAAAAAAAGTTTGTGTCTCTATTTCTTGAATGCCATGTGCATATATAGTAGACAGTGACTATCTTAGTGATCTCAAGTGGGAGATAAAGCTGAGAGTGGAGACTGAGAAAAGTTCCTGGAGGAACTTGTGTTCTCATCACAGAAGTTTACATTTTTATTCTTAGGCCAGTGTGAAGTGACTGGAGGCCTATGAGCACGACAATCTCACCTGTATTGTGTGTTTCAAAGGTTAATGTGGCATCCCTGTGTCTGAGGATTAAGTGGGCTATTGTGTTGGTTGTGGCAACTCCCATCTCTGATGCTTGGGCGCTTGTGTCTGTGTGTCTTCCTCTCTGGGGACTGGATGCCAACTCATGATACCTTGGCCTGGGGTCAGCTTCTACATTTTCCTCACACTGATTACCTGCAGTTTGAGACTGCTTATCACCTGTGTGGTCTCCAAGGACACACTTAGTCATGGTCTGTTTTAATAAATGGACTATTTAAAAACTGGACACATATTTGAACCAGGTCTTCTTATTCTTGTTTTCAGATGCAGAAGCTGAGGTTGTGATAGAACTGATTCTCAAACCCAGGTCTTTTGAGCTCTTTTCTGTCATAAGTTTACAATCTCTTTTTATTTTAATAAAATGAGTGAATATAAATCAAACCACAATGGTTAAGATCTATTGAATGCTTTCTATGTGTAGGCCCTATTGTAAGTGCTTTCATGGGCACTTAATCATTTAATAACCACAAAAATTTTTTGAGGTAGTTACTATTGTTCTTTTAACAGGAGAGGAAACTGTGATAAGAGAATTTAAGTATGTGCCTCATCATGAAGCTATTAGGTGAAATAGTCTGGACAGAAACCTGGACAGCCCGACTCCTGAGCCTGTGTTTACTCCTCAGTTCAGGGAGATGCATATGTGGAAGCACCTAGTCATTGTCTCATATACAGTAGGTGTTCAATGAATATACAGTAGAGTTCAGTGAATATACAATAGTGTCCAATGAATATGCAGTAGTGTTAAATGAATATACAGTAGGTGTTCAATGAATATACAGTAGTGTCCAATGAATATACCTTGCCTGAATGTTAGTCACTCTTCAATCTCAGCTAGTGCTGTGTTCATCTTTCTTGTCCTGTGCTTCAAACCAGTTTTGCCATATGTGACTTTTTCTCCAGATGCTCAGATGGTCATCCTGAGAGCAATGACTCAACTGCTGTGCATGTATGTTTGGTCCCTCATCTACTGACAATCCCAAGTCTGTCTCTACTTTTTAAATTATCAACCTGGTCATTCCAGTCAGTGCAACCTCTTGTTCTAGTAACTTGTGGGTGGCATTTGCTTTTCTGCACGTGGAGCACACATGGTGTTTAGAATGGATCCACATAACCACTTTCCAGGGAATGAACCTTTAAGGAACCTATTCCTCTTCTATTAGCATTGTATGGGCTTCCAAAGATTATCAAGAAAGACTTTTTAGAATGGCAAGCAATTAACTTAAAAATTCAACCATAGGTATTGAATTTAAAAGGAGAAAACTAATAGCTATTATGTCTCTATTATGTTATGCCACGTGCCATACATTTTCACACATCTTATTTAGTAGTCACAAAAATTATATAAATAATTATCATCTCATTTTACAGATAAGAAATTAGGTTCAGAAAAGTAAAGATGCCCATGGTTACAGCTAGTACATTGTGGAACACAGTATAAACATAGGTGTGTCTGACTTGAAGCTCATCCGTTTGATTAAACAAATATTTCTTAAGTGCTTACTATGAGCTAAGCACTCTGTTGGGCCCTAGGGATGTGTGAACTTAACAAGTTAGGCATGGCCCTTATCTGTAAAGAGTGCATGATTCACCAAGAAGAACAGATAGCTGTATAAATTACATCAAGCAAGATAAATGTTGTGATGGAGAAAATGCAATCGATGCCACTCTTCCATAGATTCTGTAGGTGGCAAAAAGTGCAAGCCTTGAATTTTAAAACATATATATATATATGTGTGTGTGTGTGTGTGTATACATGTATTATATATCTATATATATATAGATATATATCACATTTAATGAACCACTTATTTGTCCCCTTTACTCAAGTCTTTATTCCTGACTGTTTTACTCTAAATTATTAAGAAGTTTACTTGAACAACTCAGGTTCCTAACAGTATGTAAAGCACCATGACACCTATCATTGGAAATTTAAAAAATATGTATGGTCTCAAGGCAATAGAAGCTTAAACAAAACTGGCAATAGTTGTGGGCAATGTAGGTGCTAAGAAATTCTAGGAAAAGCTTGTAAAGAGGGTCAGTCTTTGTACAATAAGCTCCTCGGCATGAGTGGTCAGGAGACACTGGCCAGCGTGGGTTGGTGCTTTGGCGATGGGGGTGTCAACCTGTGGGCATGGCAGGAGTTTGTGTCCTGGTCTTGTTTACAATTTGTCTGAGGCTTCTTGAGCTCAGCCTAGCCAGATGGACTCTTCCTCTCAAATATCAGACCTGATCTTTTCAAATAAAACAGCACAAAGCACATTAAAAGCTTTGATCCAACTGTTTACTTTGTATTTGTGTGTGTTGGGGGAAATGAGGACAAAGGAAGGATTTATGAGGCCTTGCTGTGGGTGGCCAGTGCAACCACTGGGCTTACTGGAGGAAGCTGTGAGTGCTCTGCGATGACACCTTGGATGTGTGTCAGCTCTGACACCCCCGATGATCCACCTGAACCTTGTGGGCTTGCTCAGAGGGTCTCCTGCTTTCATTCTTTGTTCACAAGGGATAGGAGGCCTTGAAGTTTATTTAGCTGATTAGTCCTCCCCTCCACCTCAGGACAGGTCAGAATCAGACACCTTTCTTTAGGATTCTTCTGGAAAAGAAGTTTCTCAACATCTCTGAATGACAACTTCCTTTTCCATGAGCATCTCATACTTTCCAAGTATTTCTGTTAAGTTAACTTATTAGACCCACATTCTTCTGGAACAGGTGGTTATGTATACATTTTCTCTCTTTCACACCCACACCCACCCACCCACACCCACACCCACACGAACAATACCGACATTTCAGATTAGAAAACTGAGAGTTTTGATTACAGGAAAAAGGAATCTTTAACTGACTCCTACTATATGCCAGATACTTTCAACAGATGTTATCATTAATCTTTTCAAAAGTATCATGAAGTCAGTAAGATTTGCCTGTTTTAATGATAGAAGATCCTGAAGCTCAGAAAAGTGAAAAACCCTCTGGCTCATTCATAATATATTTTGATACCTGTTATCTATCAACAAAGGGTGGAGTTATGACTGAAGCTCGGGTCCAGGACTTGCTTCAATGGCTTGGTTGTATGTTCTTCCCTGGCTAGTGGAACTGAGGTTGCAAAGCTGAGACCCTCATGGGACCTTTTTCTTCTGACTTACAGCTCAGTTTCTTTACCTCCACCAAATATCTAGTGTAAATGAGATATTACTCTCAGAAAAAAACCTCCTTTATGTCTGTTTTCTCTTATATTTGTGTTAGGTAGAGACAGAAAAGCTACCATAAAGATTTTGAGATCAGTAAATGACAGGAAATTGCACAGGCAGAATATACAATATTTTGAATGGGGATTCAGGAATCTTCTTATGTTTAGAAATGAGAATAGAGAATTTCAGCTTCCTTTTAACTCAACAGAAGAGCAGCTAAGATTCCTTAGTAAACACAGTGGATGGAGTATGTAGAATCCCCAGTGTCAACAGAGACTTGTCCTCTAATTTCTCAGCTCCAGGTTGCCTTTCTTCCCTTGCTCTCCCCACCAGCCCTGCCCTCAGACAAAACTGGTACACATTAAGCCCTTGGTCTCTGGATAGTTCAGGGATGGCACTAGAAAGGGAAGGAACTTAGAAATTCCAATACAGAGACAGTACATAAAGCTTAAGAAATTGCAATGTTTAGTGAAATTAAATGCCTCTTATAAAAAACTCAGTTATTGCTAGATTTCAAAAACAAATGAGGCATTTTAAAAAATAAACATAAAGCATGATTGTCACAATGGAATTTTAAAATATCTGCTCAATGTGTGTGAGAGAGAGAGAGAGAGAGAGACTAGGTACTGCAATTTTAATTAGTTGTAATCTAACTTGCCTTTTTGTTCCTTTTTTCTCTCTTTTTTCCTTTTTTTTGTATCAGTTAATCTATTGGTTACATTTTCGGCTTTTCTTTGCTTCTGGTTTCATTTTCAGATGAAAAAATGCTAGGCACACAGTGCTGGTGTCTGGTTGCCATGGTGACCACAGCCCATTATCCTGCCTTGTCATTCATCAAGAAAGAATTGCACTTGACAGAGGGAGAGGAAAATGCCTGCAGTCTGCAGCATAGAAGGAAAAAGGGTTTCTTTTCTTCTATGTATGTGAAAGGTTTTTAATGCCTGTTTAGTTACATGTTTTATTTAGCATTATTTATTACTTGTAAGGACAATAACTGATACCTGTAAAAATATATCCCCTCCCCCCAAAGTATTTAACTTGCAATTTGTACATTTGCCTTGCTTTCCGGTTACAGATTTATACCTAGTGTTGCACCCCTACCTCCTACCACAAATATTGCTCCCATTCCAGTAACAGAAACAGCCAGAAGATCATATTCTCAACAGTGAATGATCATTGTAAAGTAACCAAATGAACCACTTCTTCCTGAAATGATGTTTTATAATCAACAGTTCTTTTGTTGCTATTTTTTTCATTGATTTTAGAGAGACAAGGGGGGGGGGAGAGAGAGAAAGAGAGAGAAAGAAACATCAACGTGAGAGAGAAACAGGGGCTGCCTCCTGCATGCACCCCGATGGGGGATCGAACCCAAAACCCAGGTATGTGCCCTGACTGGGATTCCAACTGCCATCTTCTGGTGTATGGGGTGACATTCCAACCAACTAAGCTACACTGACCAGGGCTTGTTCTGTTAATTATTCTTAAAACTAATTAGTATAATACAAGATCAATCAATAATTGAATATAATTTTTGATTAAATGACTTCTCCCAGTATGGAATGCCTATGAAATATAGCATCAGCAAATAATACAAAAGATAGCATGGCTGTCTTTCCATTAAATAATTAAACATAAAATCATGATTGCTCCTTATAAATTTGGATCCATCCCAAATCCATTGTTATTCAAAGTCAGAAAAAATTAATTAATTGTTATTTGACTATTCTTCATCATGTCCATTTGAATTAATTCAAATCGTAGCTGAAAATAAATGGTCTAATAAATTATATATGTTTATACACCAGGTCTTTTATTTATTTATTTTAAGTCTGATATTTTCCACCTCATTACTCAACTCTTTAAATATCTGCATCCGGTGGGCCAGCTTAAACAACGTTGCTCTGCTGATTACTTTGCTTTTCTCTTCTTGAATTGTTTGATTTTCTTGTTAGGTGGAGAAAGTAGTTGTAAAACAGGCAGTAAAACCAGTTGTGACCTCTGAACTTGGTTTTTGAGTATTGGGCTGATCTTTAGTCTCAGTGATCAGAGAGAAGCTGGACAGTAATGACACTTCGAATAGAGTTGGTAAAAGAACAGCATTTAGCAAAACTGATGTTTGTTGCAATTAATCCATTCTATCTTGAGTGCAATTGGGCAACTGGTTTGAGCAATAAAGAACTTCTGAAGTTCAAGTTCTATTCTGTCTGAAGACAATTTCCCTACTAGGGGTCAGACTTCAGCAGCACACATGAGACACTGAAGTCATATTTCTAAATTGTAAGTGAAACAGACAGTTGGATAATTATCTGGTTAGTTTTGGTTTTGAGATGGTTCAGATTCTAACCTTCCCCTTACTTCCTTAATTATCTAGAAAATTCTGGAAAGAGGAAGTTTGAGGGTGGAGAGGAATAATTCTAAAAGAATTCATTACAACTGTCAGGAAGTCTGGATTTTGGATATTCCTACAAACTCAAAATCTCTTGATTTCCGTTGCCTCTAAGACAAATTTCATTAATGTATGTTTCCCAGCATCCTTTATATACTCTGGACATGTGAAAATGTAGAAACCATGGAATGTTTTTCTTTAATTTTGACACTTGGTAGGGCAAAGGAAACAACAAAAAGGAGAAAAGACATATTGACTAGAGAATTATGGCTTTTCCTACTGGTTCTAAACTTTTACTTTAATATTGCAGCAACACCACTGTTCATTTCCTGTTAACTGGCAAGCCTCCCTTACCTTTTGATTTTCAAATGTCCCTAAGGCTAATGTTTTCACTGCAGAATGAAAGCGAACAGGCAGAAACAATTAAGCGAGCAGATACAGTGAAAACGAACACCACACTGCACTTGCACAGAAATGAAAGTTTACAAAGGAATTCTGCTTGGAATTTGATCCTATAGCAGCAAAGCTTTTGCTTCTTGTCATTTTTCTTTTGCCCACCCCCAATGCACACCACTTTCCCTTTATGGGGAAAGAAAGAAAGAAGAAAGTGAGAGGAGAGAGAGAGAGAAAAGGAGAGAAAGAGAGAGAAAAGGAGAGAGAGAAAGAGGTAGGCACACAAAGGAACTCCTAAACACTCGCAGGCATGGGAAATATTTTATCTGTTGCTGGTACAGGATTACCTCCAAGAAAAAAAAATTTCATCTAGATATTCTAAACTGCAAATAGCTCCCAAACCCTGTTAACATTCACACATGTCTTTATAAAATTTGTAATATGGAAGAAGGGGTTGTTTACACACCCCTGATTAAGGGCATAATATCATTAAGAAGGATCAAGTCAGCTTCATTAAAGGTGGGAAATTATAAAATCACATAGAATTGTAACCGACAAGAAATTAGGAACAGGAAATTAATATGCTAGTTTAAGAAATAGTACATTCATTTATTTATTCGGATAATTTTCCGGTAATATTATTTCGTGCATAAAATACATGCCAATCACTGAATGAGGAATAAAGATTCAGGGATAAAACACACAACTCTTACTTTGAAATCCATGATCTCAAAGCAGCGATAAATAATTCCTACAAAATGTGGCAAAGCTATGAATATGCTAAGCACATGAGTCCCTGAGAGCATATATGTGGGACATTTAATCAAACCGAGGAGGAAATTATAGCCAGGAAGACTTCCTAGAGGAAGTGATATTTTGAGTAAAATTAAAAACATTAGTAGAAATTAATCTGGCAAAATGGGGGGAAAGAACATCATATATTTAAGTAATGTTGAGTTCAGAAAGCAATAAGAGAACATATCACATCCAGGGGACTGTGAGTAGTTTGCTACTCACTAGTAATCAAGGACTAAAGTACTTGTAAGGCATAGACCTTAAACAAATAAGTGTGCTAATTTAATGTTATTATTCTTTTAATAAGGTATCATTTATCTATTAGTAAATATATTGATTTCAGGTATACAGTTTGATTTGATTTGACCAATGAACTCACCTGTATAATCCATACTCCAACAAGATACAGTCAATTCTGCTGCAATGTGAAATATACATTCCAAAAACTCACCAATGCCATGCAAAATCATGCAAAAAACATCAAAGTTTTTATACAAAAACACTGGGTTGGGGCACAACATTCAAACACTTTGTCAGTGACATGTAAATATAAATAGAAGCTTAATAAAAACAGCAGTGGAGTTTTGCACATGTTAGGTGATTAAGAAGTTCTTAAATGCTATAATAAATATGGAACTTTACCCTGGAAAAGACCTGGTTTGCTTATGGAAGTGGTCATCAGAATGGTTCTAGTTTGTGAGTTATTGTGAAGTGAAGGAAGGAGAATTATCTGAAATGAGACAAAAATATGCAACAGCTGATGTAGATGGTTGTGGCTCATAATACACAAGAAGTAGATGTTTCAGGTGTGTGAGGTTTGTGTGTTTCTTTGCAGCTCAGTTGAGCTGGATATAGTTTCCTGCATTCACTTAGTGTTTCCTGCAGACAGAATCGCACATAAGCAAATGAATAATCCACACTGTCCTCAAATTCTTTCCTAATATGTCAATTGTACTAGAACAAATTCTCATTTTTAAAGCATGTATTATAACAGAACTAACTGGATAGAACATTTCCAGTTACTTCCCTCATACTTCTGCCCAATTACCAAGTCCAGGTCCCAAACTGTTCCGATTGCTATCACCATAGATTAGTTTTGCTTCTTCTAGAACTTCACATACATAGAATCATGCACTCTGGACAGTCTGTGAACTGGCTCAAATGTTTTTGAGGTCCATTCATGTTCCGGGTTTCCTCAATAGTTCATTCCTTTGATGGCTGAGTAGTAGTATTTCATTATATGGATATACAATAATTTGTTTTCCATTTTCCTATTGATGTTCATTGTGGTCATTATAGTGCCAACTTTTGATTACATGTGTAAAGCTGCTATGAACACGCTGGTTTTTTTGTTTCTAAATCTTCACCTGAGGACTTTTTCTCCATTGATTTCTAGAGAGAGTGTAAGGGAGGGAGGAGGTAGAGGGGAGAGAGAGAGAAAGATTGATGTGTCAATTGGTTGCCTCCTGGACTGGGGTGGGGAACCTGCCCTTGACCAGGAATCGAACCCACGACCCTTTGGTCCCAGGGCTGACACTCTAACCACTGAGCTAAACTGGCCAGGGCACTATGAACATTTTGTACATATCTGTTTGTGTTTTAAGATATATTTTAATTTTTCTTGGGTAAATGCCTAGAAGTGAAATTGCTGGGTAAGGTTATATGTTTAACTTTGTGAAAACAGTCAGGCAAATTTGAGAAGTAGTGTCCCATTTCTGCTTCCACCAGCTACGTAGGAGAGCTGCAGTCGCACCACATTCTCAGCAACATTTGATGCAATTAGTCTTGTAGTCATTCTGAGGGGAGTTTTGACTTATATGTATAAATAAGGTTGTGTTGGTTGATGGTTCAAATGTTACATATGTTTATTGACGTTCTTTTAGTTATTCTATTAATTGCTGAGATCAGAATGTTGAGATCTTTACCTGTAATTGCAGGTTTGTCTGCTGCTTCCTCCTTCTCCAGCCACTTTTGCTTCATGAATGTTGATGCTGTTATTAGGTGCATACTTTTTTATAATTTTAAATGATTTGACATTTCTATCATTGTTTTATTTTTCTGCTAAAACTACTTTTTCTAAAGTCAATTTTGTCTAATATTAATATAGCCACTCGGTCATTCTTATGATTAATGTTTTCAATCTTTTTTCCATATTTTTTACTTTTAAGTTATCTGTATTATCACATTATATGTGAGTCTGTTGAAATCAGCACATATTGGGGTGTGTTTTTTAATATGGCAGGACAATTTCATCCTTTAAAGGAACACTTAGTTAATTTATCACTGAAGAGTTGGATGTGAGACTGTGCTCTTGCTCTTTGTTTTCTGTTTGTCCCAACTGCACTTTGTCTCTTTTTTCCTCTTTGCAGACTAATTTTTCATGAGCAATGTTGACTATTCCATTTTGTATCTTCTGTTAGCTTATTATTTATAAATCATTTTATCTATTTATTTTTAATAACTGTTTTAGAAGTTGTATACATCCTTAACTTATCATAGTCTGTCTTGAATTAATATCAGCCACATATAAAACATATGTACTTAAAAGTTTTTACTTCTTTCACATTCTAACACTTTTCTATGTAACTTCTCTCCTATGCTCTCATACACTGAAACTCTGCTAATGTTTTCAGTTGTTTTTATGTTCCTGCTGCAATTCAGATAATTTCTATTTTCCTATATTCAAATTCACTAATCTTTCTTTTGCTGTTAAGCTTGTCCACTGATCTTTTTACTTCAGTTTTTTTTTTTTTTTTTTTTTTACTTCAGATTTATTTTTGGTTCTTTTATATGTTCTTTTATGAAATTTCTATTCACTACTATGTTTCTCTACTTTCCTCACTGCTGCACTATATCCATATTTCTCTTAAGTCTTTGAACATGTTTATAACTGTTGTTTTGAAGTTCTTGTCTGTTAATTCCATTGTCTCTGTTATTTCTGAGTTTGTTTTTATTGAGTGAGTTTTCTTCTGATTATGTGTCACATTTTTCAACTTCTTTATATATAATAAGTTCTGATTTGATGCTGAACATTATAGATCCCATGTTTTTGAGTGTCTGGCTTTTGCTGTCTTCCTTAATAGAGTATTGAATTTTGTTCTGGGAGGAAGTTAAATCAAAGCTGTTTAATTCTTTTTGGTCTTGTTATTAAACTTTGTTAGGACAGGTCTAGAGTAGACTTTATTCTAGGGATAAACTCTTCTTCTGAGGCATAGCCTTTCTAGTTTCTCTGCCAATTAGTGTGGCTGCTCT
The DNA here is from genome assembly GCF_964146895.1 of Miniopterus schreibersii. Classification (NCBI taxonomy): domain Eukaryota; kingdom Metazoa; phylum Chordata; class Mammalia; order Chiroptera; family Miniopteridae; genus Miniopterus; species Miniopterus schreibersii. The sequence continues at coordinate 1,825,462 of NC_138122.1, read as the reverse complement.
GAGGTCTCTACACTCCACTTGGCTGGAACTTGAATGTCCCTCCACCTTTTGAAAGTTCTGGTACTTGTTTTACTCACAGCACCTCAGTAGTTTTTCTTTCACCAAAGTTGTCTTTGCTCAGTAGTTGTTCTGCACAGGACCTCATGGTTCTTGCCCTGCACATGTGAAGTACTGTGTTCAAACACTCAAGGGTTCCCAGTACAGATTTCTGAAGCACTTTGTCTGTGTAGCTCCCTTTTATCTAGTGTTATGACCCACAAATTTGAGCAAACAGAGAAACACAAATTCTGTTCCCTTCCTCTTTAACCAAGCAAGACCATTGTTCTCCAGGTTCCTATCCCTGCACTACAATTCAGAACATATCTCCAATTAGAAAGCCACTGAGATAATGAAGCTCACTTAATTTAGTTTCTTTCCCACAGTAATCATTGTTCTTTCTTGCCTGTTGTTCCACAACTGAAAATGGTTGTTTGGTATATTTTGTCCAGTTTTAAAGTCCTATACCAGTTACTCAGTTGTCATTGGTAAGCAGGTATTTTAATGCTAAATCATTTTGGTTGTCAAGTTATTTGAAGAAAAAGTATAAAAGTGTTCCTTCATTACAAGAAACACTACCTACATAATCATGCTATAATAAATTTGTTGTGTGTTTGTATAAATGTGTGTGTATCATGGGATTTCAGTAATCACAAGAGGTAACAATCATTTAGTTTTAGGTATGCAATCACCTTATCAATTTTCTTTTCATAACAATTTTGGTTAGTTTGGACTTCACTGAAGCCTGTGAGAATTATAGCTATAAGAACTAGAATGAAAGCAATTTTTTTCTATTTTATTTAATACTAAACTATTTCTCTTTTCAAATATTATTAAACTAAGGCAGAGAATAATTCTCTTGATTCTGTTACCATAGAGAGTCAAAGCACCAGGAAGTCTCCCCCATTGGCCAAGAGAGCACCAAGCAAGATTTTTATACTGAGCATGCCAAAAGCTAGAAATATGAACAGGTAGGATCTGAACAGCTAAAAACTAGCAAAATGATTGAATAGAAAAAAATTTCTCCCCTCCTTATCCCTATAAGAACTGTGGACTTGAGCAGGAAGAAGAGATGGTCTTTGAGAAGGGAGGACATCATTCTCCAAGGTTGTGTGGCACCTGAATAAACCTCTTTTCTTTTGTACCAGCATCTGCCTCTTTCTTTGTGGCAGAAAGACAAATCTGAGTTTTTCAGTTAGCATTGCAGAGCTAATTAGAGTCAATTATACCCTAATAGACTTGACAAACTTCACATAAACTGCAACGTATAGTGGATTTATTCTTTATATTCATATGAGTGATTCAGAGAGAACATTGTTCACAGTATTTGTGAGATACTAGATGGAGTGTCCAGGTCAATGGAACAAATTTGATTCATAGAGTTTTCTAGAGTTCAGATAGTAAAAATCCATATGTATTAACTTGTAAGCAACTGAAACCAAAGATGTATCCATTATATTGAACCCTATAGTATCTGGAACATTTATGAAACTGATTTCTATGATACACACACAGATATGTTAGGCCTTGTCAGTTTTGAGTCCCTAGTAATACCCTGGAAAACATGGTCAAAACCAAGGATGCAAACACATAGACTTCTTTGATAATGAATCACAAATATTGTTGAGTTAGTTAACTATTGTTGAGTTAACTTAGTTAGTCATTCAACAAATACATTTGGAGTACCAGGTACTATGCTAGGTGCTAGAAAAACTATGGTGAATGGTTCTAGGTACATGATAGAATATCTTTTAGAGAAAACCAAGATGTGGATATAAATGACTATTTGCATTATCTATACATAGGACAAACAAAGAATTTGAGAACATATTCCCAACTTCCGTTCCAGGAACATGAGAGCTGTTACTCATCCCATTGAAAAAATATAACTTTGCCTGGCCAGGCGTGGCTCAGCGGTTGAGCCTCGACCTAGAATCCAGGCAATCGGGGTTCAATTCCGGTCAGGGCACATGCCCGGGTTGTGGGCTCGATCAATGACTCTCTCATCATTGATGTTTCTATCTCTCTCTCCCTCTCCTTTCCTCTCTCTGAAATCAATAAAGATATATTTAAAAAAAAGAAAAAAATATCACTTCGCCAATGAAAATTTTCTTTTTCCTTAAGTGGTAGTAGTCATTACTGTATTTTATATCTGCTAACCTTAAAATCAATCTCAGCTGTGAGTAAATGCTATGGGTAGGTTATTTTTTTTTCCCCCCTTTAAAAAATATATTTTGAAGCCATAATGTCCTTGGACTAAATAATCAATGCAGGAGTTTGCTAATCAGGAATCTTTTTATGTAATGCTATGCTGAATCAACATTAGTTTCTACATAGCTTCTAGGATTATTGTTAAAATTTAAGTTAATTTTTCTTTGTAGTTGGCAATGTGTTATATCACATACAATTGAAGATTCCTCTGGGTGATAAACTACAGCATGGTATAGAGTCCTCATCAGATTCATCTGTTAAGTCTATAAGACACTTTTAAAATTAAAGAAAGTAGATAATTTATTTTTATCAGCTTTAGAATTTATTTCTTCATGGATCTGACCTATAATGCATTGAATCATAGTCATAGATCTCTTTGAGGCTGGTACTTGAAGCTTGTATAAGAAGCAAATGCGAGAGAGAGAGAGGGAGAAGGGAGTAAGAGAGAGAAGTAAATGCCAATCAATGTCTGTGATTCTCATCTAAACATACATAAAGCCCAACTTGTACTCTGGAGATTAACTGGCTTTATCAATAGCAAATATCCTCTTTCATCTGAGTTTAGCAGAATTCAAACCTGTTTAGGCTGCTTTTATATCTGTCCTGAATAACACTTTCATGAGATGCATTATTGCAGGAAAAAAATACAGATGTGTATTTGGAATTTAATATTTTTTATGGGAAACTGCATTTAGACACTTTAAATCTAACAACTGTATGTCTATTCACTCTAAGATCTACAGATAGGAAACATAAAAATGGAGATGGAAAATGTAAGAAAAAAACAAAACACTCAGAAATGAAAAATAGTAGATGAAACAAGGGATCCAATCAGAGATTTGGAAGATAAGGAAGCAGAAAACACCCAATCAGAACAGCAAAAAGAAAAAAGAATCCAAAAAATCAGGATAATGTAAGGAGCCTCTGGGACAACTTCAAGCATACCAACATTAGCATCATGGGAGTAATAGAAGGAGAAGAGAGAGAGCAAGAAATTAAAAAACTATTTGAAGAAATAATGATGGAAAACTTTCCTAAACTAATGAAGGAAATACAAGTCCAGGAAACTCAGAGAGTCCCAAATAAGATGAACCCAAAGAGGCCCACACCAAGATACATTATAATTAAAGTGCCAAAGGTTAAAAACAGAGAATCTTAAAAGCAGCAAGAATCTTAAAAGCAGCAAAAGGAAAGAAATTAAGCACAAGGGAGCTCCCATGAGACTCAATTGATTTCTCAACAGAAACTTTGAGGACCAGAAGGGATTGGCAATAAGTATTCAAAGTGATAAAAAGGAAGGGCCTACAACCAAGATTACTCTACCCAGCAAAGCTGTCATTTAGAACTAAGGGACAGAGGGATAAAGAGCTTCCCAATTAAGAAAAAAGTGAAGGAGTTTATCACCACCAAAACAGCTTTATAAGAAATGTTAAAGGGTCTTCTTTAAGAAAAAAAATTAAAGGAAAAACATAAAAAATATGAATAATAAAATGGCAATAAATACACATATATCAATAATTACATTAAATGAAATGGAATAAATGCTCCAAGCAAAGACATATGGTAGCTAATTGAATAACAAAACACTGCCTATGTACACTGCCTATATGAGACTCACTTCAGGTAGGAAGACACACACAGACTGAAAGTAAAGGCATGGAAGAAAATATTTCATGAAAATGGAAACAAACAAACAAAAAAGCTGGGGTAGCAACATTTATACCAGACAAAATATATTTTAAACAAAGCCTATAATGAAATACAAAGTAGAACCCAGTGATTTCACTTCTGGGTATTTATCTAAAGAAACCCCAAACACTAAATAGAAAGAACTTATTCATCCATATGCTTATTTCAGTACTATTTATAATAGCTAAGATATAGAAGCAACCTAAGTGTCCATCAATACAGGGATGGATAAAGAAGAAGTGGTGCATATATACAGTGGAGCATTACTCATCCATAAAATAATGAATGAAATCTTACCATCTGCAGTAGCATGGATAGAACTATAGGATAGTGTGCTGAGTGAAATAAGTCAAAGAAAGACAAATGCCAGATGATTTCACTTATATGTGGAATCTCAAAATCGAAATAAACAAGCAGAGCAGAAACAGAGCCATAGATATAGAGAACATTTTGATGGCTGCCAGATGGGAGAGCTATTGGGAGATGGGTGAAAAAGAAGATGGGATTTAGAAAGACAAATTAGTAGTTACCGAATACTCACAGGGATGTAAAGTACAGCATAGGGAATATAGTCAATAATATTGTAATAACTATGTGTGGTGTCGGATGGGTATTAGACTTACCGAGGTGATCACTTCATAAGTTATACAAATGTCTAATCATGGATTTGTACACCCAAAACTAATATAATAGTGTAGTCAACTGTAATTTAAAAATTAAAAAATTTAAATAAAATAAAGTTTTAAATGTATATGATACATATAAACTTACTTAGCATTGTCAATTCACTTGGAAGCTATGAACAAGGCAAAGCTTTTATTTTCTTTTTAGAGTTCTTTCGCTTTAATCTCAACCTGTGATGGATATGGTCTATGTGTACTCAGATTGTTTTAGGTAACCACTATCATACAGAGAGTATCTTTAAACAATAGTTTTCCATTAATTTTCATTTTTAGAAGGTTTCCAGTCATGCTACAACATGTAATAATCATCATCAGCATTTGTGGATCCTTCATGAATAATGTAGGGTAACCAACTCTTCTGCTTTGCCTGGGACTGAGAGGTTTCCAGAGACATAGAACTTACAGTGTTAACACTGGGAAAGTTTAGGCAAATCAGGACAGTCAGTCACCAAAAATGAGAGGCACTAACTAAAGTGGCTAATACAAGTGCTGCCAATATTTACTGACGATTTAAATGTTAGGGGTGATGCTAAGCAATTAACTTTTTCTCTTTTATTTAATCTTCATGAGAACTCTTTGAGATAGGTATTCTTTTTCATCTCCCTTTTATAGATGAGGAAACCAAAGATTAGCCAGAAGGTGCTTTAAGTGAAACACCCATATTGAATCTACCAGAATATATGATCTTTTAAATCATGGCTTCTATGCCCCAAGCTCTTATTATAACATACTCATAAAATGTTATTTTATAGTAAGCTTGAGGAGTGAATGAATAAAAAGGTAAACATATAGAAAATTGTTTCAGCTTAGCTCAGGGGGACCTTCCCTGGAACAATGTGCCTTCACTTCACTGGCACGGACCCTGTTCTTGCAGGATTACGATGAATAGCAATAAAGTCAACCAGCTGTTTTTAAGAACTTGAGGGGAATTCCCCTTGGTGTAGAATTGAAACTGAAGCTTACATTAACCGTATATTTTACATGTTTACTGTGCTTCACTTTTTTGGAAGGATCAAGGAGAGAGGCCTTAGTATGGGGGAAGCATGGAGGAAAGGGGAGGCTGGGAGCACTGTGTGAGAGAAGAGAAGACTGCAGGGAGCAGAAGGGCAGAGGTGGCTGGGATTGCTGCACGGTCAGAGCTACGGCGATGGAGGCAGAAAAGGTGCCTCTACTGCCTCTTTAAGAGCAATCCCTCTGAGTATTCAGGCCTGGCTCCTCCTCTCTCCCTCCCGCCCTTGAGCCTTAGCAGAGTCTGGTACTAGAAGGCTGTATATTAACCAGAGTGAAATACTTGATTGAATAGTAGGATTGACAAAGGAAGTGTTGAAATCTGTTGAAAGGCACAGGGCTTCTCTCCCTGAGGCCTCATAAGGGCCCTTATCGATGGGATCTTGCTCTCTGTCCTGAGTGTCAGACAAATATAAAAACAAAGAAATGAACTCGGGAAACACGTTGTCTTCCCTTCTATTCCTTCAAGTCAACCTGAAGCTCATCTGTTCAGGTTCATGTTGCCAATATTTTTCAAAATCTAGGATAAGACTGATACCTCCAAATAAACATGATGTCCAGAACCATGGGCCTGACTAAAGGGAGCAGCAGAGGTTGGTCATGCCTAAGAGAGAAAGCCCCCCAGTTCATAGTTTTGGGCTGAACCAATGGAAAATAAGTAGACTCAGAGCAATTGGAATTATAGGGGTAGATTCCAGAAATCTAAAGCCCCACCTAATTCTTGAATCATCCGGTTCCTGCCTCATGGTGCTCCGACTTGTGCTTGAAGACTTCTGGACTTACAACACCCTTCGCATCGACTGGCCCGGTGTACACGTGACTCTCCATGCTGGAAGATTTCTCCTTACAGTGAATCAACGTTTTATCTCCCTGTCTCTTCCACCTATGGTTCTCTTCTGAGGTACGCACAATGATTGTAATCCTTTCCTCCCACATAGTTCTTCAAGGTCTCTGGTACTTGGGATCTTGATTTGTCTTTTCTCTAGATAGCAGTTTCTCAGATTCTTCTACTTTTTCTCATATGATGAGGCTTCAAACCCCTTCACTTTGTTGGTTATTTTCCTCTGAAAACCCTTCTCTTTGTCACTCTATTCCTTAAGTGTGTTAATTAGAATAAATATATGGACCTCTTTATGTTCAGACATTGAAAAATCTATGATGGAGTCATATTATTTATAAAGTGAACAGTAGATATATATACTCTTTAGTGAGCTGTCTCCTCCAGTAGATAGTACATGTGATTTTTCTGTGCTTATCACATTTAAGTAGCATGTTTGTAGGCATTTGTTTACTAAAAAGAATCCATTCTCTTTATTTTCAAATGTTACTGGAATTAAAGAGTCTGCCTGAGACCACATTTAAATCCTAACTTTAAATGGAGGCCATATTTTTAAGGACAAACAAACCCCAAATGAAAATAAGATAGAAAGGGACTCTATCCATCATTCAAAAACAAAATGAAACATCATTGTTTTATATGAGTTTAAGTGGAAGATGACAGAAAATTCAGGGTAGAGCTAGTGAAAAGAAAGTCTTATTGGTTTATTTTTCCACAGAAAAATCCAGATTGTGAAGAAGTAGAGTGTCATATACATCCAGAATTAATCAAGAAAAGAATGTACAACTATATCAATATGTTGTTATTTTTATGGTTATTTATTGAGCTTTATTTGTCTATGGAAAAAAGAATAGTCCATAAGTTCCATGGGAAAGATTTGCATGACATAAACTGTAGCAGAAAACAGATGGGCATCTGATTTTAATAACTGTGTTTAAACAGAATTGAACTGTTACTAGTGATATCATCAACAATGATTTATTCGGGAAGCATGGTAAAGGGACTTTCACCCTCATGGAATACATTTTCTTTCAATGTTTGTGATTGTCTACAAAGCACTAAAACATCTGACTAAAGACCAAACTTTTCAGTCCATCCTCTACATGGCTGATGACATGCAATGCCAAACAACTGAGTGCTGGGGAAGAAAAATGCACGTGACTAAATTACTTGGTGATATGTAAGCTGCTAAACCTGAGTACTTACTCAAAGGTTGGTCAGTATAGACATCTCACTGGGACAGAATAGAAATCTAATTCAGGCCACTCAGTCTGTTAAGACCCTACTTGATTCTTCATTGCTTAAAAGAGTGTACAGTCCAAAGGTGCTAAGGCACCCAGATCACTTTGTCGTTTGATTCCAGCCCATCCCCATCTGCTCCCTCTTCTCACTCAGTGAATTCTACAATCCAGCTACACTAACTATGCACCAACTTAAAAGTGCTTATGCTTTTTTATTATTTCAGCATGTCTTTGCTCTATGAATCTCCCTAATGTGTTTTTCTTCCAATTTCTCCATCTGATAAACTTTCTATATTCCCACCCATCTTTTAAGACCATGCTCAAGCAAGAACTCCTTAGGGGAAGCCTTTACTGACTTGTCTGTATTAAGTTAGTTGTTTCCTTCACTATCCTTCTATAGGGAACCTCTTGAGAGTTTCTGTCACACTTTGCATTGTCATTATTTGTCCATGCATCTCTCTTTTTTTATTGGACTATGAGTAGAGTCGGAGACATGTCCTTTTAATCTTTCACTCTTTTGTAGAACAGTGGCTGAGGCATAATTGGCACTCCACAGGTGATATTTGAATGAATTTATTCCAATTTAAACTCTTTTTCTTCAATGAGAGGATTTTTTATCTGAATAATTTTGGGCCCTTGTTCAGTAATTTACTCCAGCTATATAGATGATAGCTAAAGGAATATATCTCAATCCAATATTGATTTGATTGCATAAATTTAAATAATAATGTGTTCAATCAACTTTAGTTCATTGACTGAATATTTTGCATTTTATATTTTTATGCAATAGAATGGAAGACACATTTTTGTAGTACTTTAATTATTATTTACAAAATTCACTTCAGTATGTGTGTAGCAATGATACATGTCTCATGAAGGTGACTGAACTCTCTTTAGGAATTTTCCAATCTCTCCAGGATGCATAATACTGAAAAATACAGTGACTGTTAAATACCTAGTAACATTCACAGAAACTGTGTTTACAGCATGAAAAATTCTAAAAGTATTATAGATTGCCCTGTTCACCAATTCAATTCTGGGCATTAAAATTTTTTCATCATTTTTTGCTTTATATTACATTATTTTGTAAGAAAACAATTTCCTATATTATTATTTCATATGCATATGTATGTATGTAGCAATATATCTTATATATTTATGTTTTATTTCACTTACAGTAAATATATGTAGAGAAAGATACACATATACATTTATATACGGATACATATAAATGTATATTTATGTTCAGTGAAACAGAAACAAACCAAAACCCAAGAGAAAATTAGTTATCCCCACAACTACTCCCACAGCTTCTTGAAACAAGCCAATATCTTTTATTTGTACACCAAAATTGTCAGTATAAAATGAACACTGTGGAATGAAGGGTGATACAGGAATGCTCTCACCAGGCTTTAGGGTATGAGATAATGAAACTAGCTCCTGGGATAAGCATATTTATTGGGTTTGTTATGTATCAAATGTAAGAAAAGTAGAAGATCTGAAGAACACCCTGTGTGGTTCTTTTCACACCCTTTGATCACACAATTCCTCTTTAATTCAGATGCAGTAGAGCTTAAGTGGCTTCATTGATGTGTTAAGTGTGGAATGATTTTTGTATAAAATAAAAAAGGCTCTATTATGTGTGCAGAAAAGCCTGTGTGTGCTTGTTTATTGAGACAGGAAGTCAGTTTCCCACACAGAACAACAGTTCTGCGAGGCTGAAGCATTGTGTCCAGAGGAGGGTGAAAGAAACTTCATTTTCTACCTGGCACAAACCCGCTTCTGGAGGAAGGGCAGACAATACGACAGCTTCCACTGAGTGAGAGGACTTGATTGATTTTCAAAAAATGTGCAGTGCCATGTAGAAGAAGTTGTCTGGAATGTGTTTGTTAGGAAAATGTACATTTTATAATATGCGCCTGTTTTTGTACCTCTTTTAAATTGATGCATCTCAGAGATCACTTGTCACCCTCTCGTGAAGTCTGGTAGGGAAAAGAGAAATGCTCTTTTGAAATTTTCCCTCCTAGATTTGTCTACAGGTTAACTCTTCTGTTTGTATTTATTTTAAGTTAGTTATCATCCACTTTTGTTTTTGTGGGGGTTTGTTTGTTTGTTTAATAATCAGCATGGAGAATACTCCTGAGATCTTCCAAGGTACAGGTTAAAAATCCATTCATTGTTTTAATATTTAGGCCTGGATATAGATCCTAGCTGCAAGCAGTGGATCTTAGTCTTGTTGTTAAAAAACAAAATTCTACTGAGTAAATGTGAAGATCTAATTGGCTCTATTCAATGATTTATGAATCAGGCAGCATCCTATCTGGCAAATAAAAAGGAGTTCCAAGGAGCTGTATAAAATGAAAGGCTTTTAAAAGCACAAAGAAGGCTGGGGAAGGGACAGAAAAGAATGGATTATTTCAGGCAAGGTCACCTTTCTTTAGGCAAAAGCACGGGTGTCTGTCAATCAGATTACCTCACTAGTGTTGATCGGGAAATTCCAGATTGAAGGCTAAGGTTACATTCCTGGGAAAGGCTGCATCTGAAATTAGGTTTGGTATTAAAATTCTGGTTTGGTTTTTTTGGGCTTATTGTCTTTTTTTCTTAAAATTTTAAGTCCATGGAGCAAACCCTATGCTGTGGTCCCAGGATGAAGAGGAGAAGAGGAGAATTCATCTCAGTCTCATGCTCCAAAGCCCAGCCTTTTTTCTGTGTACCTGCTGGTGTGTGAGGGAGCTAGATTCTAGCTGTCCTCCCCACAGCTCATGTGCTCCTGTTGTCTCCTCTCATGATTATTGTCACTGTCGCCTTCCTCTTCAGCCCCATTTGAACCAGTCTAAAAGCTTATGCTTCTTCGCTGGGAATTGTTCTAAGAGAATATGTTACGTAGTCTTTCCACTCAACAGTTTTGTAGCCTGAAGCAGACAACAGTGAAATGGACATAATGAGAAGAATGTATGGAGAACAGAATGCGCCCTGGGAGTATTTTCATTGCCACTGTTGTCAGTGGAAGTGGGGCTCTTGTGGTGTTATAAAAAAAAATTTTCTGGGACCCACAGGGAGAGTGAGGTCTCATAGCAAGATTTATTCATGATGCAAAATCAAGGGAGCCTCCCTCCTGGGTTTTCAGTGTCCCGTCATGGAAAAAGTCCAAGCTTGCCTTCAGCAAGGCCAAGACAAAGGCCAGTATGCAGAGTTTCTGCTTCATCTTAGTCCTTTGGAGCCTGCAGGGTCTGTGGGTCCTGGTAGCTGCTAGGCCCTCATGGTCCCAAGTTCCCAGGCAGGAGGGAATGCGAACTAATGCGTGAGTGTGGGTCAGAGAGAGACAGGCAGGGGGCAGAAAGAGAGACTGAGAGAGAGAAAGGGCACTCTTTGTTTCCCTGGGGTTTTAACCAGGAACTTTTTCCAAATAACCAGTCATCTTCCCAAGCTTTGGAGCGTTTGCACTGAGTCCACCCCATAGCCAATGATTTTTTTCCAAGGCTAGATTGACAGGTCTTATGGTCAAGCACCTTGCCCTGAGCCCTTTTTACTTCTACTGCACATGTGCTCACCTCCCCCTTTGCCGCTCCACACACAGAATCCAGTACTGGACAGGGAGAGGGAAGGGAGTTAATCTTTGGGGGACAAGCAAACAGGCTCGTGCTCCCCAGGCCATGTAGGCTCAAGAATGCCTGATTTCCTTTGCTGCTTTTCTTTTATTAATATTTAGCTAACTATGGTAACAGTAATGTTTACTTTATTAGTATTATAGATATTATAAAGATGATTGAATTTTCAGGGTGAAAAACTCATTAAAGTATTTTAATCTTATAATTTTCATGTCCAAGAAAATGATTATTAGGCTGGGCGGATATGTGGGCAGATAGGATTAAAAGAGCTATTTGACTGAGGCTTGTGAGGGAAGTAAAACGGGTGGATGCTCCAGGCACAATCACACTTCCAAGCCAATTATTTCATTTTTTCTAGTGTAGTTGTATCTTTTTCTGTCCATTCTTTACTTTTTACAAACTTGCTACTAATACAATTTCTACTTTTTTTCCCCATTATGTGTGGGTGAATTTTTTCATTAAATTTGATGTCACAGTGTCATTTTGATCACTGTATATCTGTTTATAAAAGAATAACAGAGTCAAGAAGTTCTAGGGGTTAAGTATTGGGGCAAGACAGGGAATAATCTCCAAGAAGGTCCCAGACTAAGAATGATAACCATTAACTTTCTTCCCCTTGGCATTCAGGATGAATTTTCATCCCCGACTCTTTAATTAGCTTGTTCTATTTCATTACAAATCATAGTAGCTCCGCCATTGCTCCTAGATACAGCAAACTCTTGATTTTGTGGACCTCGATTCAAAGGACTTCAGATTTAACGGACAACATTTCTGGTCCTTATGTCATATATGAAAATTAACACCCTGTTAATTTTAAAATGCTTTTAACCAAGATTTGCTTATAAATAAATTATCAGGTTATTCTTTTGTTATTAGTTTACTGTTATTTTTAACAAATTCTAGGGAATAAGAAATATATTGAAAAAAACACTGTAGTAATTTTACTAACATGAATAAATATTACATATCTACAACTATAGTCTATACATTTAAATCCAAGAGTCGCTGCTCATAAACAATGTTCGGGGAATGATTAGCCCATGATTATACCACATCACAAGAGGTAATTGGTTCTGTTGTCACATGCAGTGGCTTTATGAAGTTTTGTTTTTTTGTGTGTTTTTTTTAACTTGGCCTGGCCGATGTTCCCACGTGTGCTAAGCCACACTCCAGCCATGTGCATTTGTTTACTCGTGGTGACATGAATACACATATTTACGACACCTATACAGTATAAGTTTAAAATTACTGTAATACAAATAGAAAACTTTTCTGTGAAATCAAACTTTTCATACATACTTAATTTTAATTACACGAATATGTCTACATAAGTAGAAACAGGTAAGCTAACTAATTTGTCCATTTTTTAACATATGCATTCAGAAAACCTACTTTATTATATAACAAACTTTTGGCTTTAATGGGCACGCCGTCATCCAAATTAGTCTGTTATATCGAGGTTTTACTGTGCTTAATGCTCCTTATTCATGTACTTCTCACATTCTTTTCATGCATTTCTCATTGAGACTCATCTCTAACCCTCCATCTATTTGTGTAATGCTTCCTAGTGACCTTTGCCATGAAAAGCAATAGACCCTGACCAAATTATGTGACTTTCATGTGTCTTGTCAGATACCATTTATTCCTGGGAAGAATTAGTTGCTGCCCTAAAGTTAATTCTTTTATCTCAATATGGCATAATTTCTGATAACCAAAGGTAAAAACAAAACTTTTAAAATTTCTATTCACCTTGTTCTTATATAAACACACACACACAAATGAACAGATATTTATTACCAAAGTAAGTGAAAAGATGGGAAAGTATCCATGAGCTGAATTCTGATCATAGTATTGTAACTGACTTCTTACAACTCAAGACCACTTGTTTAATCTCACTACCATTCAAGTTCTTCATCATAAAGTTGTCTTTTTCCTTTCTTCCCTCTTTTCTACCTTCCTTCCTCCCTTCTTTCTCCTTCCTTTTAACTCATGTTTACTGAATATCTCCATTCTCAAGGAGACAACAAAAACACACACAAATGAAACATTAAAATAACAATACAAGGCCATTGTAATTAAGTGACCAAATAAAAAAGAATAAACTCCAGATACATTTGCAAAGCACTATATAGAACTGTGATATTCTTATGTGAGAATGACACTGGATAACTTAAGGGTTAGTAACTTGGGCTTTAGAATTTGAAAAACATGAGTTACAGTCTTACTAGCTGTGTGACTGTGTGTGACATTAAAGTCTCCAAGTTAAGTTTTCTCCTCTGTAAAATACAACATGTTAATATAAGCATAGAGCCGGGCTGGGTGTGGCTCAGTGGTTGAGCATCGACCTAGGATCCAGGAGATCATGGTTCATTCCCAATCAAGGCACATGCCCGGGTTGTGGGCTCGATTCCCAGCAGGGGGTGTGCAGGAGGCAGCCGATCAACAACTCTCTTATCATTGATATTTCCCTCTCTCTCCCTCTCCCTCTCCCTTCCTTCCTCTCTCTGAAATCAACAAAGATATATTTTAAATATATATATATACACATATATATATAAACATAGAGCTGAAATGATAGTTATTGTGAAGATTCAGTGAGTGAGGTTATATATGTAAAAGGCAAAGCATAAATGCCTAGTATATGATAAATGCTAAACAATGTTATCTGTTATTATTATAGTTAGGGAGGCAGAATAACTCACAATCTTACCATTTTGTTGTTTAAAATAACAATAATAATCCCAAAGGAAGCAAAGGTCATTGGGGCTAGAGGAGTCAAGACTTTTCCTGAGGGCTATGAATTTACACTAGAGAAAGGAATTCATGGAGGGACAGGTGTGACTGCTCTAGGACAGAGGCGAGGCAGTTTAACAGTTAAGGCTTATGTTTGTAAGCTTCTCACTTGTTGATTGCTTACTCTACCACTTCTGAGCACCCCTTTCCTCAGTTCTTTATTGAGCTTGTCTTACGGTATATCTCTTAGTGGATGGTCCCTGGGTGGAGCTTTCTCTGGGGAAAATCAGTTGGTGGCTTAAAAGTCTTGCCTTTATTCCTGTATCTGTCAAACTCCTGTTCATTTTTCAAGGCCTGGTTCAAGGGGCATCTCCTTCATGAAACCGTCCTGGGCTTCCCTACTTAGCTACTCAAGATGTCTGCTCTGTTTTCTCCTTGCACTCTTAGCAACCAGTCTAGCATGTCTGTTTGAGACTGTGGTTGACTATCTCTGTGCAACTGTCTCTTGTATTAGCTGTAAGGTATTTGAAGGCAGGAATTATATTTATTCATCTTTGCACCCCATATCTTAATTTCCTGTGCTTAATACAGAGAACTAGACAAATGAAATTGAGTTTATATTAAAATTGAATACAGTCCTGAAAAGGAAGAAGCAATGGGCCTGCTTTCCTAAGAGACTTACTAAGGCCTTGCTGGGGCTGGGTTGGGCACACACAGTCAAGGAAAGGTCACAGGGGCCCTGAATTTCAGCTCAAATCTCTGCCTCAACAATGAGCTGCCTCTGGATTCCATAGGGCGGCACTCCATTATTACTAACTAAGAGGCCCTGGGTCCCTTGAAGCTGGAGTTGAAGATAACCCATGTGCAATATTTGGATTAGTATCTTGATGACATAGACTCCAGAGATCATGAGGAGAGGAGAATGTTCCATTTAGCTTATTTTTCCTGTGTGTTCATTAGAGTACAGTGCACGTGTTTAGGACATTCAGATGGCTGGTGTTAAAATCATTAAAGGGTGTGGAAATTACATTTGGCTAAATGTTGTTAAGCAATCCCTTGGCTAAAAAAAAAATAAAATATAATTTTTCTTCTTTCCTAAAACAAACAAAAACAACCTTTGCAGCTCAAGATGGAGTTTTATTGTTGTTGTTTTCCCCCTCTTTCAGGGCCCTTATCTGATTTTAATCAGAAGTGATTTGATATGATTTGAAACAGCTGAGACTGATGCCCTTAAAAAGTGTATCTTAAGCTGAAACTATTGAGATTATTTACTTATTGTACTCCCATTGTCTAAGGCAGTGTATGCTATCATGTGGAAAGATTAGGAGTAATGAATTTACCCTTAAAACATTGCAATGCCCTGCAGTTTTCTCAGCAATTTTACAGCCCTGGTAACCATACTACAGTCAGTTCTTGATTATCCACAAAAAAAGGAAATGAATGGTGGCACAAATAATCCAAAACAGAAAAACAATCAAAATGTTTCTTATGTTTTACTTTGGAATGCTTTGCATGGCTTTTGGGGATTCAGATTTTCCTTCCCAGTGATGTTCTGCTCAGGAAAATGTTAAAGTGAGTTTGCATTCCCTAGGCCCACAGTAAATAGCAGAGGGGGGATGTGGCCTAGCCACATACTGGGTGGCAAGGAGAAAGCAGCCTGAAATCTGAGGGGGGAAATTCCATGATAATCTAGAAGTGGGAAATGCCCATATGAATAAGTGCTGACTGGAATATAATTCAGTCTTGTAAATTAGTGTGGACAATTTTCACCCCACATTTAAAAAAATCAGGTTATCCACTTCAGAGAGGTTACACTGGTAGTAAGAACAAAAGACTTTGGCATTCTTTATTGCTTGCAGTCCACTGGCACTGGGACTTATTGCTAAAGTCTCCAGTGAGTCATTCTTCAACTAATATTCTTCAGCTCCATCCTACAACCTTCTTCAGTTGGACATATGTGGTTTATAAAGTGCCAGACTATGTACTCAGTATTGTCTCATCCACTAGGGTAGTTACCATGTGGGTCCTGTTTTAAAGATGAGAAAACTAAGACTCAGACCAGTTCATTACTTTTAAAAATATATATGTTTTTTATTGATTTTTAGAGAGAGGGAGAGGGAGAGAGATGGAAACATCGATGAGAGAAACATCAATCCACTACCTCCTGCACACACCCTGCTGGTGATCAAGACTGCAACTCGGGCATGCGCCTAACTGGGAATTGAACCTTTGACCTCCTGGTGCATGGGACAAAGCTCAACCACTGAGCCACACTAGCCAGGCTCATTACTTATTTTAGGTCACAAAGCTAGTCACTTAGAAGAGACCAAATTTGAGCTTTCCTAGTTTGGAATCAGGATGGAAAGAAAAAGGAAAACAAATAAAATTTAAAAAGAGGTTTATTAAATGAATAAACGCAAGTTAGTTGGTAATTATGATTTAATGTGTGTGATGTTACTACAGGACCAAGTACATAGTGCCATTGAGATGGGCCATAAAGGCTAGAGGGCATTTTCTTAAGTGCTCTGAGATGGACAGGATGAGGTTCTCAGTGGTGGGAATAGCTTTGGCAGGTTCACACAGGTTAGGAAATCTCAGAGATGTTCAGAGAACCATGGGTTGATCTGATAAAGAATCTGCTCAAGGTGAATAAATATGAACAAAAACGAAAATAATAACAACAAAAAGAAGAGTCTAAATAGCATAATAGCCTAACCTAAAAATTAGTGTTAATAAAATGTAAATGCTCACTGTGTTACTTAGGGTAAAAAATATACACATCTTTCAATGACTGATCTGAGTCTTAGTTTTCTCATCTTTAAAAGAGGACCCACATGGTAACTACACTAGTGGATGAGACAAGACTGAGTAGAGTCTGGCATTTTATAAACCACATATGTCTAACTGAAAAAGGTTGTAGGAAATGAGAAAAATACATAAAGATAAAAAATTGATTATGTCAAGGTCACCCCACTGGCCCAGTAAATCCCCAAACTCAGTTTTCCTGACTCCTACCTTAGTGATCTTCTATTAACCACGCTGGCTTTAGGGTAGCATGTTAGCACGTTAGCTTCAGAGTAGCTTTTGGAAAGAGAGTGGGGACTCCAGAATTTTTACAAAATATAACTCAAGGCTTATAAATTTTCTTTTTTTTTTTTATATGTTTTTATTGATATTTAGAGAGAGAGGAAGAAAGAGGGAGAGAGAGATAGGAATATCAATGAGAGAGAAACAGCACATTGATCGGCCGCCTCCTGTACCCCCCTACCAGGGATCAAGCCCGCAACGTAGGCAGGTGCCCAGACCAGGAACTGAGCAAGGTGACCTCTTGGTGCCTGGGATGGTGCTCAAGCCACTGAGCTACACCAGCCGGGTCAGATTTTCAATTAGTTCTGGAAATTTCCACAGCTGTCTTAGCCAAATCATAATCCTTTCCCCAGGTAAACCATTTTGTCTGAACTTGATCCCTCCCTGACGTCTCGCCACCATCACCACGTTTCGCTCTGTTAAGTCTGATTGTGTCCTCTCTCTAAGAGTGCAGGAGCCATGCTGTGGTTTACTTCACCCAGCGTTACCGTCTCCTGGGTCTCTGTCTCTTTAGTCTCTGGGGCTTATGTGTCCTTGGGCTCCATTCCTTGGCCTATGAATAAGTTAACATCACTGTGGATGACTCCATGAAAATGACCCCAGAACTCTAGGTTCTCAACATAGAGTTCTACCCTCTTCCTGTAGTGGGTGCTTTGGGGCATAACATCTTTCAGAATCAAGGCACTCCAGCTGCCAGCAGTGTTGCCTGCTAACCTCCCACAGCTGAGCCTTCCCTGGAAATTGCTTTCTGTCAAAGGAAACATCCTTGCCCAAGGTCATGCCCTCTCCCCAGAAGTAGCTCATATCTAATGATTGTCCAGGCACTCTGATACAATTTCAGACAACCATGAGGGCTATGAGAGCTCAGCTCTGCCCTCTCTTGTGAATGCCCACCACTAAGCTTCTCCCTTTGCCCAGTGCTGCAGTCCCTACTCTCTCAAGAGTGTCATTCCTGAGAGTACTCCTAAGGAACTCCTTGCATGTAAATCTCCACTTCAGAGTCAATTTCCCAAAGAACTTGATGTATGACATTTTCATTGCCCCATATTTATTGTGACTTCTATGTTGTTGCTGTAGTCACCTGCCCCATGATGAAAGAAAAAGTTTTAAGCTTTAAAAAGGTCAAAGATCAAGTTTTGGTAGACTATGTACAACAAACTCCATTGAGTCAGGCTCTTAGCTCAGTCCAGCCACTGTCTTATTTCATGATCTCAAGTAAAATAAATTATCATTCCTAGGTACTGACTTCTTGTGGTTCAAAATGTATAATAACCTGTAGGATGGGGTGATGGGGAAGAAAAATGAATGGATGGCTAAGCAATCCCTAGAAGACCATTAAGTGCTGTGGGAACACTTAAATTTTGTGGTGAAAGCTCCAAAATCCAGAGCCTATAAAGCTGAGATTCCACAGAGCCCACTTCCTTGGAAGTGTTTTGAAAATACCCTTTGCTTCATTTCCTGTGTATTGTGCAACTCACAGAATTCTTCTGGGGACTCAGCCACACCCCAAATCTTAGCCTGAATCACTGAGTTTGAAATGGATTCACAGGAATTTGTCAAGGAGCTCACCCAGTTTTTCTATCAAATTGAATCCAAATGTTGTATAGTTTGGCTGAGATTTCAGTTGGAAGGGAAAGAGTCTGAGGCTAATAGACTCTTAGATTGTGATATTTCAAACTGAAATTAGTTTGGCTTGGCTTTAAAACTGGGAGGAAAGTTTTGAGCTATAGTATATGATATAAGCCCTGGTCCAACTCAAAACACTTTTCACTTTTTTCATTCTTTTTCAGATATTCACCTGACCCTGCTAATGGACATAGGTCACTCTGCTCATTCCAAATGCCGGGTCAGTCCCGGGGAATTTCAGCCTCCTACAGGGTCAAAGTGTAGTGTAGAAATTGGTTCTTTAAACCTCTCTGGAAAAGAGCAAGCCTTGACAAAGGATGGAGAGGGAACTATTTGATAAGGAAAAGGGGCTTCCCTGGCTCAGCTCTTGCGAAGAGTCCACTAAGCTGTTGGAGGTTTTCTACATCTTTACTCTGATTGAAATTGCTCTTTTACCTCTGGGCACTCAACAAGTGCTGGCATCTGGCTTCAAGGAATAGTGGCCATGGTTAGCACATGCAGCACTGGTTTGGATAAAACTGTAAATTAGAGAAATTTAGGTTTTGCTGCTTATATCAAATTTTCTACCACAACTTCTTCTGTTTTCAGTCCTAATCTACAACTCTTCCAGAATCCTTCAGAACCCTAGCACAGAGCCACTGGGCTGGCCTTTTCTAAGCAGAGCCACACGTATGAGCCTTTCTCCCTACCCAACCCTACACACTTGTCTTTTTTGCCTGATCTCCATCTATAACCTCCCACCTCCCACCACCATTAAGATGCAGCTTTCATAGATCCTGACTCATAAAGCTTTAGCTGCCTAAATGAACCAACCTATTGTAATATATATAGTTATGGTAAAACCCATTAAAACTGTTGTCAAAATATCTTTGAGTCTTGTTTTGTCACTCACATGCCCAGTAACACCAGGTAAGGCATTCAGCTTATTTAAGCCTCAGTTTCTTCACTTTAAAATTGAGCTAAGAAATACCTAACTCATAGGGTTTCAGATTAAAGTTAACTTCTATCAAAAAACATCTTGGAGGGCTGGGCATGGCTCAGCTGTTGAGCGTCGACCTCGGATCCAGGCAATCTGGGTTCGATTCCCAGTCAGAGCACATGCCCGGGTTGCGGGTTCGATTTCCAGTCAGGGGAATGCGGGAGGCGGCCAATCAATGACTCTCTCTCATCATTGATGTTTCTATTTCTCTCTTTCCCTCTCCTTTCCTCTCTCTGAAATCAATAAAGATATATAAACAAACAAACAAACAAAAAACACAAAAAAAAAATCTCTTGATCTTCCAAATGAGATTAATTGTCCTTCCCTTATGCTGCTATGTCACCCTGTAATTTACTGTCCTGAAGTATACAACTTTGCATCTAAGTTGCATTTTACCTTGGGAGATCCAAGATGGCCATAGTGTAGGCTCATACTACACCCGCTTCCTCCCAGGACCAAACTGGGATTTGAGCAATCAACCTGAGTGACCAAGTGAAGACTAGCTGAAAAGAAGTCTCATAACCAAGGGTTTACAGAAAGAGCCACATTGAGACTGGTAGGAAGGGTCCAGACGTGAAAAGGGCTGCTGTCACTCCCACAGGCAGTGGCTAAGATTAGGAGGGATGTCTCAGTTGCTAGAGTTCCCTGTGAGGACTGTGGAGTCTCAACACCATGATGGGCTCCCCACCCAGAGCACCAGATCCAGGAGGAGGTACCCATATAACATCAGGCTATGAAAATCAGCAGGGATTCTGTCTGCCAGGCAGAGACATGAGTTTGATAGAAACCCCGGCACCCTCTTAAAAGCCCTGTGCACAAAATTTCATTTGTAGCCTTGGGCTCAGGGGGAGGGAGAGTGGATAAAATTAGAGTCATGTGAAGAATGACTGGGGTTTATGGCTCTGGGGAGAGAGCTGAAGGGAGAGCCTCCAGGATCCCTGTCTTGAACTCCTCCACCACACCATAGACATCATCTTTCTTGGGTGGAGCACACCCCTCCATACTAACCTCTGGGTTACCTTTAGACCCACCCTGTGGATATTGTGCCCTGCTGAGTAATCTGCTTCCTGGGATGGGCTATAGAGGTCTGGGAAGACTCAAGGGTGTCAGTGACTGAGTTGTGTGGCTTTGGGGCAGGGGTTATTCTTCCACTTTCCCATGAACCTGACTCGTGTTTCCCCCTCACAGGAGATGCACTAGCCTCACTCTCTGGGCTCCTGGTGGCACCACACTCCCGACTCCTGGTGGCTCTGCCATGGTGAGGTCTGGGCAGAATCCAGGACAGATTGAGATGTGTGGCTCTGAATAAGGGGCCAGTCCCCTCACTTTCTTCATCCCTGACCAGCACCCTCCCCATGGGAGATCCACTAGCCCTATCTTCATGCCTTCTTGCAGCCCTGCCCCGCTGAGCTTAGGCCCTCGCAAAATCTAGGACAATCTGAATTGTGTGTCTCTAACACAGAGAACTTTTTTCCTTATCATGCCAAACCAGTGCAGAAACCTCCCTTCACGTGGCCAAATATTAGTCTGCTTGGGCTTAAACTCTGCTGGCCTCACTCTGATGAATCCCTAAGACCCTGCCCCACCATAAAAATATGAGAGCACCCAGTGGGTGGCAGCTATACTGAGTATACCCTGAGACAGTTGCTGAGGAACCACAGACCCAGAACTTGCACACAGATTGTATTAATCTGGTGAACACCAATTGCCTCTACCTGGTGACTCACTGAGAATCTATTTCATGCAACTTGAGTACCACCAGAGGCTCATTCAGTGACTGAGCCTCACAGGCAGCTGGGAAGTGAAGTCAGGTGGAGGCAGATTGCAGGGTGCCTGGGGACTTTTGCTGATGCGCTTCTGGGCCCATTGCTGGTAAAAGCTGACCTTAGTATGCAGGTTGGTTTTTCCCGTGAACACCCAGGTCAAGCAGAGACAGACAAAAACTGTGGATCACAATGACCAGGGCCAGACATAGGCAGCATATGGCATTGATCTGTACCAGAGTCCCTCCCAAGAGGCCCCTGTAAAAGCATGCATAGTTGCCAGCTTCAGACAATATCAGAACAGGATCCAATTAGCTTCACAAGCAGCATATCCAAAAAGAGATTTCAGCAGGCACCAGAACCTCCTGAGGCAAATTCCACTCTGTGTGGTCTGCATGTGCAAAGCAGCTTGTACACTGTGGTCAGTGTTGATTATCACAGTTAGCCAGGCTGAAGATCAACCCCACACAAAAATGGGCTAATAGAAATTAAGACTCAATTACAATAGGATGGCCCATATAAACCACACAAGGGACATTCCTGGATCTCCCAGCACAGGTGATCAAGGAGACTGTGCCACAGGGTTCCACAAAATACCTCTACATAAAGCCTCCGTACTAAGACTGAGAGCCACAGCAAATCTACCTAAGTCATAGGAACAAATAAAGAGGCAGCGAAAATGGGAAGACAAATTAAAATGTCCCAAATTAAAGAACAGGAGAAATATCCAGAAAAAGAGATAAATAAAATTGAGGCAAGCAATTAACCAGATATAGAGTGCAAATATTGGTTATAAGGATGCTCAAGGACTTTTTTAAAGAGAAAAATTTAAAAAAAAAAATCAATGAGAGTGTAAACAAAGAGATAGTAAGCACAAAAAGGGGCATAGAAACCATAAAAAGAACCAGTCAGAAATGAAGAAGGCAATATCTGAAATGAAGAATACACAAAAAGAATAAACAGTAAGTTGGATGAAGCAGAGAATCAGATCAGTGATTTGGAAGACAAGGTAGAAAAAACTACCAAATCAAACCAGAAAATAAATAGATTAAAAAATGAGGATAGTTTAAGGGACATTTGGGACAACATGTAGCATAACAACATCCACATTATGGTAGTACCAGAAGGAGAAAAGAGAGAGCAAAGGATGGAGAATATATTTGAAGAAATAATGACTGAAAACGTCCCTAAACTGGTGACAAAATAAGACATGCAACTCCAGGAAGCCCAGAGAGTCCCAAACAAGATGAACCTAAGGAGGCCTACACAAAGATACATCAAAGTTAAAATGGCAAAGATTAAAGACAAGAAGAGAATCTTAAAAGCAACTGGAGAAAAACAGCTAGTTAGCTACAAGGGAGCTCCCATAAGACTGTAAGCTAATTTCTCAACAGAAAAATTTCAGGCCAGAAGTGATTGGCATGAATTATTCAAAGTGATGAGAAACAAGGACCTACAAGCAAGACTACTTAACCCAGCTTGGTTATCATTTAAATTGAAAGAGAAGTACAGAGTTTCCCAAAAAAGAAAATGCTAAATGAGTTTATTACCACCAGACTGGTATAACAAGAAATGTTAAAGGGCCTTTGTTAACAAGAAAAAGAAGAAAAAAATAGGGAGATATAGTTTAAAAGAATAAAATAGCAATAAATACACTTTAAATGTAAATGATGTAAATGCTCCAATAAAGAGACATAGCTTAATGGATAAGAAAACAAGACCCATATATATGCTCTCTACAAAAAACCCACTTCAGAATAAAACATACACACAGAGTAAAGAAACTGGAAAAGATGTTTCATGCAAATGGAAAAGAAAAAGAAGCTGGGCTAGCAATACTTATATCAGACAAACTAGACTTTAAAACAAAGGCTATAGTAAGAGACAAAGAAGGACACTACATGTTAAAAGAAGCAGTCCAACAAGAGGATACAACCCTTGTAAACATTTATGCACCCACCATAGAAACATCTAAATATGTAAAGAAAAACTTGATACACATAAAGAAAGAGAACAATAGTAATACACACATAGTAGAAAACTTTAACGCCCCATTGACATCAATGGGTAGATCTTCCAGACAGAAAAATCAACAAGAAAACAGTGGCCTTAAATGACTCACTAGAACCAATAGATTTAATTGATATCTTTAGAGCATTTCACACACAAATATAGACTATATATTATTTTCAAGGACACATGGAACATTTTGTAGAGTAGACCATATGTTAGGACACAAAACAAGTCTCAATTATTTAAGAAGATTAAAATTATATCAATGACCTTCTTTGACCACAATGGTATGAAACCAGAAATCAAACACAACAAAAAACACTAAAAAACACATCGAGATATGGAGAAAATAACGTTATTAAACAATGAAGGGGTTAATAATGACATCAAGAAAAAATTCAAAAGATTCCTTGAAACAAATGAAAATAAGAACACAGCAACCCAAAATCTATGGGACACAACAAAAGCAATCCAAAGAGGGAAATTCATAGCATTACAGGCCTCCTCAAGAAACAAGAAAAATATCAAATAAACAACCTAATTTTACACTTAAAGAAATAAATAAACAAAAAAGAACAAGAAAGCCTAGCTCAGCCCCTGTGGCTCAATCAGTTAAGCATGCCCCATGCACCAAGAGGTCTCTTGTTCAATTCCCGGTCAGGGCACATGCCAGGGTTGAGGGATCGATCCCCAGTAGTGGGCATGAAGTAGGCAGTTAATCAATGCTTTTCTCTCATTGATGTTTCTATCTCTCTCTCCTTCTCCTTTTCTCTCTCTAAAAATTAATAAAAACATTTTAAAATAAGAAAGCCTAAAGTGAGAAGGAAGGAAATAATAAAGATCAGAATGAAAATAAAGAGATTAGAGTCTAAAAAAACTGGTACAAAAGATCAATAAAACCAAGAGCTGGTTCTCTGAAATGATAAAAAAGATTGACAAACCTTTAACCAGACTCATCAAGAAAAAAAGAGAGAGGATCCAAATAAATAAAATCAGCAGTGAAAAGGGAGAAGTAACAACTGACACCAAAGCAATAGAAAAGATTATAAGAAAATATTACAGACAACTATATACCAACAAATTGGACAATCTGGAATAAATGGATAAATTCCTAGAAACATATAATTCTTCAAAACTGAATCAGGAAGAATCAGAGAATCTGATAGACAGATTACAACTAGTGAAAATGAAGTAGTAATAAAAAAACTCCCAACAAACAAAAGTCCTGGACTGGATAGCTTCACAGGGGAATTTTACTAAACATTCACAGAATCATTCTCAAACTATTTGAAAAAATTCAAGAGGAGGAAAGACACTTAGGAACATTGAACAAGGCCAGCATTATCCTAATTCCAAAACCAGATAAAAACATTTCAAAGAAAGAAAATTATAGGTCCATATCCCTGATGAACGTAGATACTAAAATCCTTAAAATATTAGCAAACCAAATCAAAAAATACATTGAAAAGATCATACACGATGGTCAAGTGGGATTTTTTTCAGGAATGCAAGGTTGGTGTAATACTTACAAGTCAATAAACGTGATACATCACATAAACAAAATGAAGAAAAAAAAAATCATATCAATAGATGTAGAAAAAGCATTTGATAAAATCCAACATCCATTTATGATTAAAAAAAACAACACACAAAACACACACCTCTCAGCAAAGTGGGAATAGAGGGAATATGCCTTAAAGTAATAAAAACTAATATATGACAAACCCACAGCCAACATCATACTCAATGGGCAAAAACTAAAAACATTTCTCTTGAGATTGGGAACAAAACAGAGATGTCTGCTTTTACCATTCTCATTCAACATTGTTCAAGAAGGCTTAGCCACAGCCATCAGACAAGAAGGAATAAAAGGCATTCAGATAGGAAAGGAAGAATTAAACTGTCACTATTTGCAGATAACATGATACCATATATAGAGAACCATAAAGATTCCACAAAAAAACTACTAGAACTGATAAAGGAATTCAGTAAAGTAGCAGGATACAAAATAAATATTCAGAAATCAGTTTCATTTTTATACAGCAATAATGAACTATCAGAAAGGGAAACTAAGACAACAATCCCAATCACAATTGCTTCAAAAGAATAAAATGTCTAAGAATAAATTTAACTAAGGATGCAAAAGACCTGTACTCATAAAATTATAAGGCACCAAAGAAGAAGTCGAAAAACATACAAATAAGTTGAAGCATATACTGTGTTCCTGGATAGGGGGAATCGTCATCATTAAAATATCCATACTACCCAAAGCATCTATAGATTCAATTGTAATTCTGATCAAGATATACTAATGGTGTATTTCACAGAACTAGAACAAATTTTCCAAATACTTATATGGAACCACAAAAATCCCTGAATAGCAACAGTGATCTTGAGAAAGAAGAACAAAGTTGAAAGAATCACACTACCTGATATCAAACTATACTATAAGGCCTTAATAATCAAAACAGGAGGGCACTAGCATAAAAATAGACATATAGATCAATGGAATGGAATAGAAAGCCTAGAAATATAAGCATGCCTTTTTGACGAAAGAGGCAATATAGTCTATTCAATAAATGCTGTTAGGAAAATTGGACAGACACATGCAAAAAAATTAAACTAGACCACCTTCTTACACCATATACAAGAATGAACTCAAGTTGGCCCACGTGATTCAGTGGATTGAGCAGAGTCCCACACACCAGCAAGTCACTAGTTCAATTCTCAGGCATGGCACATGGCTGGGTTGCTAGCTCAGTCTCCAGTAGGAGGTGTGCTGGGGGCAGCCAATTGATGTTTCTCTCTCATTGATGTTTCTGTCTCTCTCTCCCTCTCTCTTCCTCTCTCTGTGGAAAAAAAAAAATCAATAAAAACATATTTTTTAAAAAAGAATAAACTCAAAGTGGATTAAAGACTTAAAATGTTAGACTCAAAACCATAAAAACCCTAGAAGTAAACATTGGCAGTAAAATCTTGGATATTTCTCATAGCAATATTTTTTTTAATGTATCTCCTTGGGCAAGAAAAAGAAAAGAAAAGAAATAAACAAATGGGACTACATTAAATTAAAAAAATTTTGCACAGCAAAAGAAACCATCAATAAAATGAAAAGACAACTCACTAAATGGGAGAACATATTTGCCAATGATACATCTGATAAGAGGTTAATATCCAAAATTTATAATGAATTTCTAAAAATCAACACCAAAAAAACAAACAATCTAATTATAAATCCTATCCATTCATCTTTCTAGCTTTCAGTGAGCTCTGGTCCTGTCCACTCATATTTGTAATTTTTGGTGTGCTCAGACCCTATTCATTCATACCTCTAGCTTTTGGCATGCTCAGTGTAAGAAACTGCTGGGGCTGCCTTGACCCATGGAGGAGACTCTGCTTCCACAGCCTGTCTACAGTACCAAAAGGGCCAGAATAGACACTTCTCCAAAGAGGACATACGGATGGCCAAGAGACACGTGAAAAGATGGTCAACGTCACTAATCATCAGAGAGATGCGAATTAAAACCACAGTGAGATACCACCACTTCACACCTATCAGAATGACAATCATCAATAAATCAACAAACAACAAGTGCTGGTGAGGGTGTGGAGAAAAGGGAACCCTTGCACACTCTTGGTGGGAATGCAGACTGGTGCAGCCACTATGGAAAACAATATGGACATTCCCCCCAAAAATCTAAAACAGAACTGCCTGATGACCCAGCAAATCTACTAATGGGAATATATCTGAATATATATCTGAAACACTAATTCAAAAGGATATCTGCACCCATATGTTCATTGCAGTGTTACTTACAATAGCCAAGATTTGGAAGCAGCCCAAGTGTCCATAAGTAGATGAATGGATAAAAAAAGCTGTGGTACATTTACACCATGGAATATTGCTCTGCCATAAAAAAGAAGGAAATCTTACCTTTTGTGACAGCATGGATGGACCTGGAGAGTATTATGCTAAGTGAAATAAGCCAGTCAGAGAAAGATAGGTACCATATGATTTCACTTCTATGTGGAATCTAATGAACAACATAAACTAACAAACAAAATAGAAACAAACTCAGATACAGAAAAAAACTGACAGGTGTCAGACGGGAGGGGGTTTGGGGTGGCTGGGTGAAAATGTTGAGAGGATTAAGCTAATAAAAACTCAAAGACAAAGAACTCACACAACTCAAAACTGGGATGATAAGCAATCCAATTAAAAAAATGGACAAAGGACCTGAATAGACACTTTTCCAAAGAGGACATACAGACGACATATGAAAAAGTGCTCAATGTCACTAATCATCAGAGATGCAAATCAAAACCACAATTACATATCACCTCACACCTGCCAGAATTACTACCATCAACAAATCAACAAATGACATGTGCTGGCAGGGTGTGGAGAAAGGGGAACCTGGGGCACTGCTGGTGGGAATGCAGACTGGGGCAGCCACTTGGAAAGTAGTATGGAGTTTCCTCAAAAAGTTAAAAATGAAGCTGCTGTTTGACCCAGTGATTCCACTTCTGGGAATATATCCTAAGAATCCTGAAACACTAATCTGAAAGAATATATGCACCCCTATTTCATAGCAGCATTATTTACAACAGCTAAGATCTGGAAACAGCCCAAGTGCCAGTCAGTAGATGAGTGGATAGAAAAGCTGTGGGACATTCACACCATGGAATACTATGCAGCTGTATAGTAAAGGAGCTCTTACCCTTTGGGACAGCATGGATGGAGGGACCTGGAGATTATTATGCTAAGCGAAATAAGTCAGTCAGAGAAAGACAAATATCACATGATCTTACTCACATGTGGAATCTAATAAACAAAATAAATTGACAACCAAAATAGGTCCAGAGGCATGGGTGCATGGAACAGAATGACTTATCTCAGAGAGGGGGCACGGGGGTGGAGAAGACGGGAAGAGATTAATCAAAGAACACATATGCATAACCCGTGGATACAGACAATAGTGAGGGGAAGGTCTGGCGTGGGGTGGGGTGGGAGCTGGGTGAAGGGGGTCAAAGGGGTGGAAATGAGGAGCATCTGTAATACTGTCAACAATGTAAAGAGAAACACAAAAACCCCTAGACACAGAGAGCAGTATGGTGATTACTAGAGGGAAAGGCAGGTGGGGGAGGTAGAAGAGGCTGAGGGGTATAAATGGTGACGGGAGGCTTGACTTGCGGTGGTGAACACACAGTACAATGTACAGATGATGCGTTAAAGAACTGTACACCTGAAACCTGTATGATTTTATTAATGAATGTCACCACAATAAGCTCAATAAAAATTTTAAATTAAAAATAGAAATAAAGTGCATTTTACCTTTCTGATTCTCACTAGCCTGAGGCTACTGAAGACAAGGATTACAACTTATCGTGCTTGAAGCCCAGTGGCTAACACAATATTAGCATGTAGTTGGTACTCCAAATATGTATACTGAATGAGTGGGCAACCTCTGGGAGCATTTGTAAGTTGTAGAGATTGTTTCTCTCAGTGAGTATATTTATTATACTGAACAGTGTCCTTTTGCAGACTATGTCTTTCCTGGAGAAGAGACTAAAACGGACATCTCAGGTGTAGGAAGTTGATTTGAAAAGGGTGAAGTTCATGGTGTCACTCAAATAACTCCATGTAGGTGACCCTTTGATCCCCCCAGATATCCAGCTGGCCCTAGAACTGAGTACCTAAAGAGAGACATCTGAGTTGGCTCAGTTTTCACCTTGAAGCTGAGATCAAATGTCCCCCAAGTATGGAGAGAAAAGGAGAGGTGTCTCTTTCTCTCACTTCACTTACTCCCCTCACCTCATCTCTCCTCTAACATTTTTTTTTAAATGAATACTTAAGTGAGATTTCCAGAGAAATGCCCTGTCCTGGTTCCACCAGCATCCTGCACTTCTATGGGCTCTGATACTGCTCTAAGCAGCTCAGAATCAGAACAGAGGATTTCTTATGGGGTGTCTGAGCTTTGGCATACTGGGAAGAGGAGAGGAGTGGCATGCAGGGCATATGTGGTGCTCCACGTTCACAGAGCAAGGTGAGGGTGCGCAGAGGGGCTACCAGTGAGCCTGGGAAGAGGACAGGAAGGAGATGGATTATTTCTGGCATGCCTTTTGTTAGACAGTTTTCCATGTGTCTCACATTTTTACATCTGGCAAACAAAAGCACTGACTGCCTTTGTTCTGGACTATCTTTTCAAGGCTGTTTCTATAGCAAATAATCTTGGAGAAAAGAGAGAGTCCTGAGCACAAGGCAGGTATTTTTTAAAAATTTACGTTCTCTAGGCTCAGAGCTCCTTTCCCATAATGCACCCCATGGTGTGACCAGCTATTGCCTGGCTCTCTTCCCATCACCCTGTGGATTTAGGGCCCAGGAAAACAATGCAAATATGCTGATATTCATGTTGCTTACTGTGCTATAGTAATAAAGTTCTCTGTTTCTGACCCAGGAGTCTCGTGTATTCTATCCATGAAACTGTGTCAGGTAAACTTGTTAGCTAACCAGTAACATAAAGTTTCAGACCTTTGCCGTTTTTGACAGTGCTTTGTCCTTTGCCTAAAGGCAGTAAATGAAATACTTCTGCTCTTTGTGGAAGTATGTTAGCCCTATCTCCTACAGGGAAAGAGCAGAGAGGAAAAGTACACTTATTTATTGAATGTCTTCTGTTTGCCAAGCTGGATTGGACTAAGCTGAGCCTTTCATGCAAGAACTCATTTAACATCACAGTAACCCTAGAAATAAACATGACTCTATACATTTTACAGATGAGGAAACCTGGGCTTCATGAGGCGGAGTGAGTCTCCAAAGTCAAACTCAGGTAGTGTTGGTGTGAAATCTACACCTCGGCTGTCATGAGAAAGCCTCTGCCTCTCCTGCTGCACCACCCTGGACAGTCAGTCTTTTCTGCGTGTTGAGTAGGTAACCAACCAGGATAACATGAGAGATGCTTCAAGCCTAAAATAACTTCTCTTATTACTGTTACCTGCCTCATGATTTTCCCTAGATCTAGCCCTGAGTGTGGTCCTATGTTCCTAGTTTACCAGAGTACAGTTTATGTTTTTAATCTAACCTAGACTACTGCTTTCCCTTTTCTAGGACCCTAACCTCCAGCAATGACACTCCTAGTACTTATCCTTGATCTTCTTGACTCTGGCTATGCCCCTGGGTGTTTTGCCTACTTGGAAGGAAAGATCTGAAGCAATTTCTCTGATATTACCAAAGAACCAATAACACTCTCCAGACTTCACAGTTCTGAAGAATCTTGTTGGGTTTTCAGCTGTGACTGGAGTGATTTGCACTTAATGAGAAGCCCCGCCCATGCATTCTCCTCCTGCACCCCGCGTGCTCTGCTCACAGCATAAGGTGAAGGGCTCTTTTTTGTGTAGTACTTGTTTTGGGGGATTTGTGGTTTGTTGTTTTTTAATGATGAAGGAAAAGCATCAGGAAGATGTGAGGACAGGGAAGACAGAAAATGAACAACCCCTTTATTGAGACTTTTCCATCTCAAGGGTTTGCTGGGGTGTCAGGCTCTTGAACAACACTAGTAATACTCTCTGTGAGGTGCTGTACTAATAGATTGGCAAGGTTCTTGCGGGAGCTCTCATGGGAGTTATATTTCACTGAGAAAAATAAATTTAGTAAATAATGTACATGTTTGACCAATAATATATGTATTTTTTTAATGGGATAGACTTAGTTTAGCAATAAACTAATATAGCAAACTATAATTCTCCAGGGGGAAAACTGCCACCCACTCTCTGGTTCTGCAAGGACATCCAAATAAAAAAGAATGGGCCAATCAGCAACTAATGTTCGGTAACACTTATTAACACTCCTAAACTCAGTGTAACCAAATTTTAAAATAAAATAAAATAATGATAAGACATGGACTATGCTTTACAAAGCTCATAACCAAGTTGGGGAGAAAGAAAGGAATACATGAAAAAGAAATAGCTTACACCAGACAGTAGATGAAAAGACACACATGAGCAGCACAGAAAATAAAAATGCTACAGAACTTGTGAAAAAAGTGTCATTGACCTCCCAGTTACCAAAACTCTAAATTGTGGAAACATGTTTAAATCCCACAGCCCCGTACAGACTTCTTCAAAGTCCCTCTTACAGCCTCTTCTTTCCATACCTAGTATCAGTCAGCACCTTACAACTGAATAAAATAAGCCTCTTGATTTCATTATGTCCATTTTCAATTTTTATTTTATTTTATTTATTTTATTTTTACAACTCTGTTTGGTGGTTCTTCTTATTAACTCCTTGTCATTGGTGTCTAAACTGAGGTTCAGAGAGATTGTATCATTCTTCCAAGATCCCATAGCGAGTTAATGGCAGTGCTGGGGTGTGAAGTCGGGTCACTCTAATGCTGTAGTTCTTCTGTCATGCCACCCTTTGGAAATGTCTGAGTCCATCACATATAGAATTAATGCTGGGAAGATAGGCCACGACTAGAGAAATAGCTGTGGGATGCACTGGGGAAAGGTGACTGTTCATAATTAAAGCCACAGCCATGAATGAGACAGTAGAGGAATTCTGTACAGGACAAAAAATAGAGGTCCTTGATAGGAACAAGAGGGAGTGCTAACATTTTGGAGATAAACAGAGGAAGAGATACACTTAACAGTGGAGAAATAAAGAGAACTAACAGAAGGAGAGTCATAGAACCAAGAAAGAAAGTAGATTTGTCAGTAAATATGTGGTTAATGTCAAAAGCTGCATAAATACTTTTGAAGTGAGCAATGAAGCAGCACATTTATGTGAAAGGTAGGGGCCTGGCTGCGACAGACAGGCTAAGCTGGGACCCTCCTTCGCTTTAACCTTGAGCAAGTGGCCTAAACTGTCTAAATTTGTTTATTTATCAAATGGTCATAATACCCATTTTGTAGGATTAAATAAGATAATGGGATAAAGGGACCTAATACAAGTCCTGAGAGGTAGCAGATAATAGCTAACATTTATAAGGCACTGCGTACTGGTCTAAGCTTTCAACATGTATTGATCCATCTAATCCATACAACCACACTGTCAGGTGTGTTCTGCTTTAGTCAGCTTTAGTCTGCAGATGTGGAGACAGGCTCAGGAGTTCGATTAGATTCCTCAAGCTCACACAGCTGAGGGTGGCAAAAGCCTAGATTTAAACTCAACCGTTCTGTTCCAAAGGCCTGTGCTCTTAGCCACCAGGCTGTGCTAAATTTTGTACTACACATTGTCCATAAATATTAGCCCCTTTCCTCTCAAGAACAAGTGAGCTATATTAATTTTTAAGTAGGTAGACTAAAAGTATTTAAACTAGGGATGAGCAAACAATATACCATAGGCCATATATGGCCCGATGCCTGTTTTTATGTGGCCACACGCAAAGGATGGTTTTCATGTTTATAAATAGTTGAAAAAATTGATAATATTTTAAAACATTAAAATTACATAAAATTCAAATTTTAATTTTCACACATAAACTTTTATTGAAATACAAACATCTCCATTTACACTTTGTGTCACTTTTACACTGCAAGAACAAAATTGAGTGTGAGAGAAACCAAACATCCTTCAAAGCCTAAAACATTTACTATCTGGTGTGTTTCAGGAAAAGTTTGCTGAACTGATTTAACTAAAAACTTTCTTTGCCAAATGGGAGAGAAGTTGATTTAAGGGCTTAAATTTCTCAGGAATGTCGTGGCCCTTCAACCCTCCCAGATCCCCCCCCCCCCCACTCCCATATTCTCTATGGGCTACACATGCACCTGCACATGATTAGAGGTTGGAAAGAAATCTAGCACAGAGCAGTGTGTTGAATTTTTTGGGTGGAGAAGGAAGTTGGAAGGGGAGGTTTTCTGGGTAGGGTGAAGGTGAAGCTTTCTTCCCAGACCTGAATTACAGCCAGATGAATGTATCCAATTTTCGTCTATAGAATTGTGACTTTTAATGAGTATGGGAAGTACAGGAGCTCTGCAGTCAGCAGAGAAGCAAAACCCGTCTCCTCACAGGTGTCTTCTCCCTGGGGATAGTCTGTGATCAGCAAAGCAGGCTTCTCAGACTCCTTTCAAGTGTCTACCTGCTCTTCACGGAGAAACGGCAAAAGCCTCTAGGGCTTTGCACGGGGCTGGGAGACAGTTTGCCTGGGTTCTATGCTGAGATCTGTGGGACCTCAGCATGGTGGCAGCAAGTTGATTCTTCTTTCTTCCTTACTTAACATTGTTAAACAGAAGTAAAATATTTACTGGATTCCTCAGTGTGTTCACGAATCCAGCCTATAAGGTAACAATAGGGTGATGACAACAGGGATATGTCTGCCTGGTTTTAAATATTCTATAATTATGGTTATATATATGTGTGTGTGTATATATATATAATTTACCACTTTAATCATTTTAATTTTTTTAAATGTATCTTTATTGATTTCAGAGAGAGGAAGGGAGAGGGAGAGAGAGATAGAAACATCAATGATGAGAGGGTCATGGATCGCCACCTCTTGCACGCCCCTGAATGGGGATGGAGCCCACAACCCGGGCATGTGCCCTGACTGGGAAAAGAACCCCGATTGCCTGGATCCTAGGTCAATGCCCGGCCGGGCCCACTTTAATCATTTTGAAGGTAAGGTTCTGACAGCACATTCACATTGTGCAATCATCATCCCCATCCATCTCCAGAACTTTTTCATCTTCCCAACTAACCCTCTACATCCACCAAACAATAACTCCTAATTCTACCCTTCTCCAAGGCTTGGCAACCATGTTTTTCTGCCTCTGTGCATTTGATTTCTCTAGGTATCTTATATAAGTAGTACGATACAATATGTGCCCTTTTGTGTCTGGTTTATTTTACTGAGATATTGTCTTCAACATTCATCCATGTTGGAGCACTTGTCCAAACTTTCTTCCTTTTTAAGACTAAATAATATATATATATATATATATAATTGAATTTATTAAGGAGACATTGGTTAATAAAATTATATAGGTTTCAAGTGTAAAATTATATAATAAATCATCTGCATATTGTATTGTGTGTTCACCACCCAAAGTCATCCCTATACACTCTCCTACATCACCCTGCCCTTTCTTTCTGGTAAGCACCATGATGTTATCTGTGTCTACCTGTTGTTGGTTTGTGTTTTTTTGCTTAATCCCTTCACCTTTTTTACCCAGCCTCCACTCTTCTCCCCTATGACAGTTTTCAGTCTGGAATCTGTATCTATGAGTCTCTTTCTATTTTGCCTGTTAGTTTAATTTGTTCATTGGATTCCACATGTAAGTGAAATCACATGGTATTTGTATTTCTCTGACTGGGCTATTTCACTTAACATAATATTCTCCAGGCCCATCCATTCTGTCACAAAAGGTAAGATTTCCTTCTTTTTTTTAATGGGCAAGTGGTATTCCATGGTGTAAATGTACCAAAGCTTTTTTTATCCACTCATCTACTGATGGGCACTTGGGCTGCTTCCAAATCTTGGCTATTGTAATAATGCTGCAGTGCACATAGGGCCCAATAGACATATGAAAGATGCTCAATGTCATTAATCATTAGAGGAATGCAAATTAAAACCACAATAAGATTTCACCTCACACCTGTTGGAATGGCTACTATCAATAAATCAACAAACAACAAGTGTTACTGAGGATGTGGAGAAGATGGAACCCTTATGCACTGTTGGTGAGAATGCAGATTGGCGCAGCCACTGAGAAAAACATGAAGGATCTTCAAAAAATTAAAAATGGAATTGCCTCATGACCTAGCAATTTCAATTCTGTGAATATATCTGAAGAAATCTGAAATACTAATTTGAAAGAGTATGTGCACCCCTATGTTCATTGCAGCATTATTTACAATAGCCAAAATTTGGAAGCTGGAAACAGCCCAAGTGCCCATCAGCTGATGAGTGTATAACAGAACTGTTGTACATATACACAATTGAATATTACTCAGCCATTAAAAATAACAAAATCTCACCATTTTTGATGGCATTGATGGACCTGGAGCATATTATGCTAAGTGGAATAAAGCTAAACAATATTTAATTTTACATCATTTTATTTATCCATTACTCTGTTGATAGACACTTCAGTTGTTTTCACCTTTAGCTGTTATGAGTAATGTAACTATGAACACAGGCACACAGATACCTGTTTGAGTGTCTGCTTTTACTGTATTTGGGAATATATTCAAAAGTAGAATTACTGGGTTGTATGGTAACTATTTTTAATTCATGAGAAACATCCAGACTACATTTCATAGTGGCTGTAGCATTTTTCATTCCTCAATCCTCCATAATGATTTCAATTCGCCCACATCTTTACCAATCGTTATTATTTTCTGAGGAGTTTTATATTTAAATTTTTTATTCTTTTTAAATTGCAGTTTCCATTCACTATTATTTTGTGTACAGCATAGTGGTTGGACAATCATATATTTTTCAAAGTATTCCTTCTTATATTTCTAGTACCTACCTGTTACCATACATAGTTATTACAATATTATTGACAATATTACCTATGCTGTAATTTATATGCACAGGACTATTTTGAATCAACCAATCTGTACTTCTCAACCCCTTCACCTTTTTCACCCAGTCTCCAAAACCCACCAGTCTCCAACCATCAGTCTGTTCTCTGTATCTATGAGTCTTTATCTGTTTTGTTTGTTCATTTATATTGTATGTTAGATTCCACATATAAGTGAAATCATATAGTATTTGTCTTTCTCTGGCTGACATATTTCACGTAGCATAATAGCCTGTAGGTCTATCCATGCTGTTGCAAATGGTAAGACTTTGTTCTTTTTTATGGCCAAATACTATTTGATTGCACTCTGTACCACATCTTGTTCGGCCACCCATTTATCAATGGACATTTGGGTTGCTCCCCTAGCTTGGCTAGTGTAAATAACAATGCAATGAACAGAGTGTGCATATATTCTTTCAAAGTGATATTTTGAGTTGCTTCAAATGTATACCCAGAAGTGGAAATGCTGGGACATTAGAAAGTTTCAGTTATAATTTTTTAAGGAACCTCTGTAGTGTTTTCCATAGAGACTACACCAATCTGCATGGCCACCAATAGTGCACAAAGGTTCCCTTTTCTCCACACCACCAGCACTTGATGTTGCTTGATTTATTGATGTGGCCATTCTGACAAGTGTGGTGGCATCTTATTGTGGTTTTAATTTGCATTCCTCTCATGATTAGTGACACAGAACATCTTTTCCTATGTTTCTTGGCCGTCTGTAGGTCCTCTTTGGAGGTGTCTATTCAGGTCTCTTGTCCATTTTTTGATTGGATTTTTTTCGTGTTGAGTTGTATGAGTGCTTAATAATTTTTGGAGATTAACCACTTATCATATATCATTGGTGAATATGTTCTCCCTTTCAGTGAGTTGTTTTTTTCATTTTGTTGAAGATTTTCTTTGGTGTGCAAACACTTTTTATTTTATGTAGTTTCTTTATATTTACATTTATATTTATTTCATTTTATTTTTCCATCATTATTTGCCCACTCTGTCTCCTCTTCCACTTCTACCCATCTGCATCTCCTCCCACGGTCACACTGTTGTCCCTGTCCGTGAGCTCGCTCTCTTTTCCTCAATGCCTCAACCCCTCCCCCACCCAACCAGAGCTGTCTGTCTGCTCTCTATCTATGACTAGGTCTCTATTTTGCTTGGTAGTTTAGTTTGTTTATTAAATTCCATATATGATTGAAATCACATGGTTTTTGTCTTTCTCTGACTGGCTTATTTCACTTAGCATAATGTTCTCTAGGTCCATCCATGCTGTCACAAAGAGTAAAATTTTCTTCCTTTTCCTGGCAGAGTAGTATTCCATTGTGTGAATAGCTTTCTTATCCACTCATCTACTGATGGACACTTGGGCTGCTTACAAATCTTGGCTATTGTAAATAACACTGCAATGAACATAGGGGTACAATAGAATTTTGGGTTTCTTCAGATAAATACCCAGAAGTGGAATCACTGGGTCATAAGGCAGCTACATTTTTAACTACTTGATGTAACTCCACACTGTTTTCCACAGTAGCTGCACCAGTCTGCATTCCCACCAGAAGTGCGCCAGCACTTGTTTGTTGATTTATTGATGGTGGCCATTCTGACAGGTGTGAAGTGATTATCTCATTATGGTTTTACTTTGCATTTCTTGATGATTAGTGACGTTGAGTATCTTTTCATATGTCTACCTGCCATCTGTGTGTCCTCTTTGGAGAAGTGTCTATTCAAGTCTTTTGCCCATTTTTAAATTATATTGTTTGTTTTTTTTTGGTGTTGAATTGTATGAGTTCTTTATAATTTTTGGATATTAACCCCTTATCAGATATATCATTGGTGAATACATTCTCCCATTCAGTGGGTTGTCTTTTCATTTTGTTGATGATTTCCTTTGCTGTGTAAAAACTCTTTAGTTTGATGTAGTCAAATTTGTTTATTTTGCCTTTTGTTTCCTTTGCCCAAGGAGATATATCAGAAAAAATATTGCTACTAGAAATGTCTGAGATTTTACTGACTGTTTTTACAGGAGTTTTATGATTTATGTCTTTAATCTATTTTGAGTTTATTCTTGTGTGTGGTGTAGGAAGGTGGTCATTCCATTCTTTTGCACATATCTACCCAATATTCCCAACACCATTTATTGAACACAGTATCTCTAGTCCATTACATGTTTCTGTATCCTTTGTCAAATATTAATTAACTATAAAGCTGTGGATTTATTTCTGGACTCTCTATTCTGTTCTATTGATCTATATGTTTTTATGCCAATACCAGGCTGTTTTGATTACTATGGCCTTGTAGTATAGTCTGATATCAGGTAGTGTGATTCCTCCAACTTTGTTCTTCTCTCTCAAGATTGCTGTGACTATTTGAGGTCATTTGTTTTCCATAAAATTTTTGAAACATTCGTTCTAGTATTGTGAAATATGCAATTGGTATCTTGACAGGAATTGCATTGAATTTGTACATAGCTTTGTGTAATATGGACTCTTTAATTATCATAATTCTTCTTATCCATGAATACAGTGCATATTTTCCCTTATTTGTATCTTTCTCAATTACTTTCTTCAGTGTTTTATAATTTTCCAAGTATAGGTTTTCTACATTTTTGGTGAAATTTGTTCCTGGGTATTTCATTCTTTTTGAAGCAATTATGAATGGGATGGTTTTTAGTTTCCCTTTCTGATAGTTCATTATTAGTGTATAAAAATGCCACTGATTTCTGAATATTTATTTTGTATCCTGCTACTTTATTGAATTCATTTATCAGGCTAGTAGTTTTCTGGTGGAGTCTTTAGGATTATCTATATACAATACCATGTCCTTTGCAAATAATGACAGTTTTATTTCTTTTCCAGTTTGGGTGAATTTTATTTCCTCTTCCTGTCTGATTGCTGTGGTAAGACTTCAGTACTATGTTGAATAAGAATGGTGAACATGGACATCCCTGTCTTGGTCCCACTCTTAATGAGAATGTTTATAGTTTTTGCCCATTGATTATGATGTTAACTATGGATTTGTCATATTGGCCTTTTTATGTTGAGGTTTGTTCACTCTATTCCCACTTCTCTGAAAGTTTTTATTATAAATCAGAGCTGGATTTTATCAAATGTTTTTTTCTGAAGCTATTGATATCATCCTGTGGTTTTTATCCTTCGATTTATTTATGTGGTGTATTATGTTTATTGTTTTGTAGATATTGTACCAACCTTGCATCACCACAATAAATCCCACTTGATCATGGTGCATGATCTTTTTAATGTATTGCTGGATTCAGTTTGGTAATATTTTCTTAATGATTTTAGCATTTATATACATTGGGAATATTGCTGTATATTTTTCTTTCATTGCTGTGTCTTCATCTGTACCTGGAATTAGGATAATGCTGATCTCATAAAATGAGTTTGGTCATCTTCCCTTCTATTTAATTTTTTGAAATGGTTTGAGAAGTATAGGTGTTAGTTCTTTAAATTTTTGGTAAAATTCACCTTTAAAGCCAGTCTAGGGCTTTTGTTTGTTTGGAGGTTGTTGTTGTTATTGTTTTTTTCTTTTTGTTTGTTTGTTTTTATTACTGCTTCAGCTTCACTAGTTGTAATCTGTCTATTCAGATTCTCTGATTCTTCCTGATTTACTTTTGGGAGATTGTACTCTTCTAGGAAATTATCCATTTCTTCCAGATTGCCCAATTTGTTGACATATAGTTTTTCATAATATTTTTTACAACCTTTTGTATTTCTTTGGTGTCAGTTGTTCCTTGTCCTTTCATTTTTTATTTTATTTATTTGGGTTGCCTTTCTTTTTTTCTTGATGAACATGGTTAAAAGTTTGTTAATCTTGTTTAAATTTTCAATACATTAAAAAGATCATGCACCATAATCAAGTGGGATTTATTGTGGTCATGCAAGGTAGGTTTCATTGATCTTTTGTATTGATTTCTTAGATCCTATCTCATTGATTTCTGCTCTGATCTTTATTATTTCCTTCCTTCTATGCACTTAGGGCTTTGTTTTCTTTTAAGTTCCTTTAAGTGTAAAGTTATATTGTTTATTTGAGCTTTTTCTTGTCTCACGAGATAGGCTTGTAATGCTACAAATTTGCCTCTTAGGACTGCTTTCTCTGTGTCCCACAGATTTGGTGTTTTTGTGTTTTCATTTTCATTTGTTTCAAGGTATATTTTGATTTCTTCCTTGATCTCATTGTTGACTCACTCATTTCTAGTAACATGTTACTTGGTGTCATGTCTTTATGTATTTTTCCTTTTTTTCTTGTGATTGATTTCAAGTTTCATAGTATTATGGCCAGAGAAGATGCTTGATATGACTTCAGTCTTCTTAAGCTTATCGAGACCTGCTTTGTGTCCTACCACGTTGTCTATCTTAGAAAATGTTCCATGTTCACTTGAAAAGAACTTATTTGTTGCACGAGAACAACAATCAGGCTCTGGGTGCTTTGAGTCTTTGTCTGATTTGCTTCTGGACCCAGGGCTTGAAAAAGCAGAGCTTGGTGTACATCTTGGTCCTGTCCAAACACACCTAGCCACAGCAGAGGGAACCACAAGCTGTGGAGTGCTTAAAACTTCAAATCAAAACAGGAAGCCAAAATGGGGAGACAAAAACAAGC
This sequence comes from Miniopterus schreibersii, assembly GCF_964146895.1. Classification (NCBI taxonomy): domain Eukaryota; kingdom Metazoa; phylum Chordata; class Mammalia; order Chiroptera; family Miniopteridae; genus Miniopterus; species Miniopterus schreibersii. The sequence continues at coordinate 1,784,814 of NC_138122.1, read as the reverse complement.
CCCAGGTGAAAGAACAAAAGAATTCTCCAGAAGAAGAGCAGAATGAAATAGAGATAAGAAATCTATCAGATATAGAGTTCAGAATACAGATCATAAGGATGCTCAACAGCATGAGAAAAGAAATGGAAACTATAAAGGAAATTAAGAATGACAGTAGAAATAAATTTTTTAAAAAATTGAAAGGAATAAACAGCAGATTAGCAGATGCTGAGGATCAGATCAGCAAATAAGAAGGCAGGGTAGAAAAAAAATTACTCAAAGAGGTCCAAAAAGAAAAAAAAAAAAACAATTAAAAAGCAAAATGACAGTTTAAGAGAGCTGCTGGACAACACAAAACATAACAATATTTGCATCATACAAGTAACAGAAGAAGCAGAAAGTAAGCAAGGGTTAGAGAACCTGTTTGAAGAAAACTTCCCTAACCTGGTCAAAGAAGAAGTCACACAATTTCAGGAGGCACAGAGAGTCTGAAGCAAGAAGAACCCAAAGAGGCCCACGCCCAGACACATCATAATTAAAATGCCAAAAATCCAAGACAAAGAAAGAATCTTCAAGGCAGCAAGAGAAAAAGCAATCTGTTACCTACAAAGGAGCTCCCATAAGACTGTCAGCTGATTTCTCATCAGAAACTCTACAGGTCAGAAGGAAATGGCATGAAGTATTCAAGGTAATGCAAAACAAGAATCTGAAGCCAAGACTACTCTATCCAGCAAGGCTATCATTGAAAATAGATGGTGAAATAAAGAGCTTCCCAGACAAAAAATAGTCTGAAGGAGTTTATCACCACCAAATCAGCATTGCAAGAAATGTTAAAAGGACTGCTGTATTTAGAAGTTGAAATAGAGAGAATAATAAACATGGGCATAAAGAAATAAAATGGCAATAGGTAAATACCTATCAATAGTAACCTTAAATATAAATGGATAAAATGCTTCAATCAAAGTACATCTGGTAGCAAAATGGATAAGAAAACAAGACTCAAATACATGTTGTCTACAGGAGACCCAATTCAGAACAAAAGACTCCCACTGGCTAAAGGAAAAAAACAAAACTTTGGAGGACTTGAAAGGAGAGATCAACAGCAATACAGTCAAAGTAGGGGACTTTAACACCCCACTGACTTTACTGGATAGATCTTCCAGACAAAAAATCAACAAGGAAACAGTGACTCTAAATGATACACTAGATGAGATGGATTTAATTGACATTTACAAATCATTTCACCCCAAAGTTGCAGAATTTGCATTCTCCTCAAGTGCACATGAGACATTCTCAAAGATAGACCACATGTTAGGACACAAAACAAGTCTCCACAAATTCAAGAAGATTGAAATTATACTAAGCATCTTCTTGGACATTAACACCATGGAATACTAAGCAGCTCTAAAAAGGAAGGATCCCTTACCCTATGAGACAGCATGGTGGGACCTGGAGAGTATTATCTTAAGCGAAATCAGCCAGAGAAAGACAAGTATCACATGATATTATTCATATGTGGAATCTAGTGAACAAAATAAACCAATGAACAAAATACATCCAGAGACAAAGAAGCATGGAACAGACTGATGAATCTCAGAGGGAAGACAGAGGTGGATAGGTGGGGAGAGATTAACCTAAGAACTTGTATGCATAACCCATGGACACAGACAGTAGTGTGGTGAAGGCTTGGGTGGAGGGGTACAGGGTGGAGGGGATCAATGGGGGAAAAGGGGGACCATTTTAAATACTTTCAACAATAAAGATAATTTTTTCAAAAAGAAAAGAATGTATATTCTGCTGCTTTGGGGTGGTATGCTCTAAAGATATCAATTAAATCAATATGATCTAGTGTGTCATTTTAGGCTGCATCTCCTTGTTGATTTGCTGTTAGGAAGACCTTTCCACTGATGTCAAGGGAGTGTTAAATTTTTCTACTCTAACTTTATTACTGTTAATCTCTCACTTTATTTTTGTCAAGATTTGCTTTGCATATTCAGGCACTCCTATGTTGTGTACGTAAATGTTTGGAACGGTTACATCCTCTATTTGGATGGATCCCTTTATCACTGTGTAGTGTCCTTCTTTGTCTCTTGCTTTCAAAGAGACATTACTCTGAACTCTATATTTTGTCAGATATAAATATTGCTACCCCAGCTTTTCTTTCCTTTCAATTTGCATGAAATATCTTTTTTATCCCATTACTTTTGGTTGTGAGTATATTTTATTCTGAGGTTTATCTCTTGAAGACAGCATATACATGTGTCTTGTTTTCTTATCCATTCAGCTACCTTATGTATTTTGATTGCACCACTTAAGCCATTTACATTTAAAGTGATCATTGATAGGTACATATTTATTGCCATTTTATTTTTTCTAACTATGTTCCTCTGAGTGTTTTTATTCTTTCCCTTCTTCTTCTGTATCTTAAAGCTAGCCCTTTAAGATTTCTTGTAGTAATGGTTTGATGGTAACAAAATCCTTTAGTTTTTTCTTGTCTGAGAAGCTCTTTATTTCTCCTTCAATTTTAAATGATAACCTTGCTGGGTGAAGTATTTGTGGTTGTAGGTTTTTGTTTTTCATTACTTTGAATATTTCTTGCCAATTCCTTCTGGCCTGAAATGTTTCTCTTGAGAAATTAGCTGATAGTTTTATGGGATCTCCCTTGTACGTAACTTACTGCCCTTCTCTTTCAACTTTTAAGATTCTCTCTTTGTCTTTAACTTCTGGCATTTAAATTATGATGTGTCTTGGTGTGAGCCTTATTGGGTTCATCTTGTTTGAAATTCTCTGCGATTCCTGGACTTGTGTGTCTTTTTCCTTCATCAGGTTAGGAAAAATTTTGGACACTTTTTTTCCAAATAATTTCTCAATTTCTTGTTGTCTCTCTTCTCCTTGGGTGTTGTTATGCTTATTGTTGTCCCAAAGATCCCATAAACTATCCTCATTTTTTAAGTCTTTTTTCTTATGCACTCTGATCAGGTGTTTTTTTCTACTTTTTCTTCCAAATCACTGATTCAATCCTCTGCTTCATCAAGCCTTCTGTTTATTTCTCCCAATATATTCTTTATTTCAGATATGGCATTCTTCATTTCTGACTGGTCTTTTTTATCATTTCAATATATATTTTCATGCTGTTGAGCATCCTTATAATCATTACTCTGAACTCTATATCTGATAAATTGCATGCTCTACTTCATTTACCTCTTTTGGAGAATAGTTTTTTCATTTGGGGCCTCTTTCTTTGTTTCCCCATTTTGGCTGCCTGTTTGTGTTTGTTTCTATGTGTTAGATACATCTGCTATAACTCTCAGTCTTGTTAAGGTGCCCTTATGAGATAGGTGCCCTTATGAGAAGGCAGTGTTCTTGCCTTCTAATATCTCCCTGTGGATATACTGCTTGTGATGGCCATTGGATCCTGCTTTGTTGTTATCTGAAGCTGGCCACTGGGTATATTACTTCTGGGCCTCTGCAGAGGGCCTCTGGTGGGGGCCAATATGGGATGCTGTTTGTGATTGGCCCTGAGTCACTTGTTTGGAGTGATCAGGAATACACAACTTGTGACTCCTCTGCTTGACCAAGAGGTGGGCTGTCTGCTTTTACTAGTCCTGGGCCCAGGAGCTGGTCAGGCAAAGACTCAAATTATGCAGAGATTTTCCTCTGCCTGCAGGCTGTCTGTTAGTCTCAGTCACTTAGTGAGCTTCTGGCTGTAGTCCTCAGCAGGTCATAAGCTACACAGGGTCAAGTGAGAGGGATTCCAACAGGAGGGCCTCTTGCTTCCTCCCAGGCTCATGCTGCATAGATGGGAAAGCTCTGCCTGAGAAAATTGACTTCTGCAGTATGGGGAAAAGACTCAGCACAGGGATCCTGGTGGCTGTCCTCTTAGTATTCCCCAGAAGCACCAATCCCAGACTCTCCTCATGCAGCTTTAGTCCACTCTTCCCTCCCTCTGTCAGATCCCAAGGAGAATGACAGTCTTTATGTGGCCTCCTCTTTATGTTCTTGATTATGAGGTTCTCCATCCAGCCTTCAGTTGGTTATTCAGGGTGATTTTTCTATATTTTAGTTGTAATTCCAGTTTGGTCCTGGGAGGAGGTCAATGTAGCTTCCACCTAATTTGCCATCATAGTGGATACCCCTAATGTAGTTTCATTTTTTATATATTTTTTTTACTTTTTTACCCTTGCCCGAGGCAATATATCAGAAAAAAATATAGCTACAAGAAATATCTGAGATTTTAGTGCCTACTTTTTTTTTTTTTTTGTAGGATTTTTATGGCATTGAGTCTTACATTTAAGTCTTTAATCCATTTTGAGTTTATTCTTGTATATGGTGTAAGAAGGTGGTCTAGGGCTTTTTTGTTTTTTGGGGTTTTCTTCATTTATGTGTCCAGTTCCAACACCACTTATTGAATACACAGTCTTTACCTCATTGCATGTTTTTTGCCTTCATTTATGTGTCCAATTCCAACACCACTTATTGAATACACAGTCTTTACCTCATTGCATGTTTTTTGCCTTATATTAATTGACCATATAAGTGTGGTTTTATATCTGGGCTCTCTATTCTGTTCCATTGATCTTACAGCTGTTTTTATGTCATTACCATATTGTTGATTATTATGGCCTTGTGTCATAGTTTGATTTAAGATAGCCTGATTCCTCCAATTTTGTTCTTCTTTCTCAATATTGCTGTTACTATTCAGTCTTTTGTTGTTCCATATAAATTTTTTATTATTATTTGTTCTATTTCTGTGCAAAATGTTATTTGTATTTTGATAGAAATGACAATGAATCTACAGACTGCTTTGGGTAGTAGACATTTTAACAATGTTTAATTCTCTTTATCCATGTGCAGGGTATATGGTTTCATTTATTTGTATCTTTTAAATTTCTTTCTTCAGTGTGTTAAAATTTTTTGAGTATATATCCTTACATCTTTCATTGTTTATTCCTAGGTATTTTATTATTTTATTATTTATTTATTTATTTATTTATTTATTTATTTATTTATTTTTTAAAATATATCTTCATTGATTTCAGAGAGAGGAATGGAGAGGGGGAGAGATAGAAACATCAATGATGAGAGAGTCATTGATCGAACCCGCAACCCGGGCATGTGCCCTGACCAGGAATCGAACCCCGATTGCCTGGATCCGAGGTCGACTCTCGACCACCGAGCCACACCCGGCTGGGCTGTTTTCTTTCTGATAGTTCATTATTGATGTTTAAAAATTCATTTGGTTTTTGGATTTTTTTAAATATATATCCTTCTACTTTACTGAATTTATCAGTTCTAGTATTTTTTTGGTTGGATCTTTAGGGTTCTCTATATACAGTATCATGTCACCTGCAAATAATGACAGCTTTACTTTTTTCTTTTCAATTTGAATGGATTTTATTTCTTCTTCTCTGGTTGCTTTGGCCAGCATGTTCAGTATTATGTTAAATAAGGGTAATGGAAATGGACCTCCTTCTCTTTTACCTCATCTTTTAGTTTTTGCCCATTGAGTATGATGTTAGCTGTGTGCTTGTCACATATAGCCTTTATTATGCTGAGATATGTTCCATCAATTGTTACTTTGCTGAGAATTTCTATCATAAATGGTTGCTGAAATTTGTCAAATGTTTTTTCTCCATGTATTGTTATAATCATATGATTTTTATCCTTTTATTTGTTTAGGTAGTGTATCATGTTAATTGATTTGTGGGTATTGTACTGAACTTGAATCCCAAGATAAATTCCACTTGATTATGGTGTATGAGCTTTTCAGTGTATTGTTGGATTCAGTTTGCTAATATTTTGTTGAGGATTTTTGCATCTCTGTTTATCAGAAATATTGCCCTATAATTTTTTTTCAGTGTCTTTATTTAGTTTTGAAATTAGGAAAATGCTAGTCCCACAAAATGAGCTTCAGAGTCTTTTCTCCTCTTGAAATTTTTGGAATTGTTTGAGAGGAAGAGGTGTGAGTTCCTTGAATGTCTGATGAAACTCACCTCTAAAACCATCCAATCCACAACTTTTGTTTGTTGGAAGTTTTTTAAATTACTGCTTTGCTTTTCTTAGTTGTAATTGGTCTGTTCAAATATTCTGTTTTTTCTTGACTCAGTTTTGAGGGATTATGTTTCTTGGAATTTATCTATTTCTTCCTAACTGCCAATTTTTCTGCACACTGCTACTCAGAATGTTTTCTTATCATCCTTTGTGTGTCTCTAGTGTCAGTTGTTAATTTTCTTTCATTTATGATTTTAATTATTTGGGTCTTGTCTATTTTTCTTGATGAGTCTGGTTAATGGTTTATCAACCTTGTTTTTCTTTTTAAAGAGCTAACTCTTGGTTTCATTGATCGTTTGTGCTGTTTTTAAGTTTATACTCTTTTATTATTTCAGTTCTGATCTTTACTATTTCCTTTCTTCTCTTCACTGTAGACTTTGTTGTTTTTATTCTAGTTCCTTTGGGTAGAAGGTTTGCTGTTTGATTTTTTTCTTTTTTTCTGTATTGATATGAATTTTCCTCTTAGGACTGCTTTTGCTGTGTCCCATAGATTTTGGAGTTTTATGTCCCAATTTTTCTTTGTCTCAAGTTTCTATTGATTTCTTCCTTGATCTCATTTTTAACCCAGTCATTGTTTAGTAACATGTTATTTAACCTTCGTCTGTTTTTATGTTTCTCAGTTTCTTTCTTATAATTGATTTCTTATTTCATAGCATTGCTCAGAGGAAATGTCTGATATAATTATAATCTTAAATTTATTGAAAGTTTTTTTTTCTAACATGTTATCTATCCTAAAAAATGTTCCATGTCTGTGCTAGCAGGTTTTGCTCAGTGGTTAGAGCGTCAGCCCTCAGACTGAAGCATCTCAGGTTCGATTTCAGTCAAAGGCATGTATTTCAGTTGCAGGCTCAATCCCCAGCTCCAGTTGGGGCACATATGGGAGGCAGCCAATTGATGTGTCTCTCTCACATTGATGTCTCTCTTTCTCTCTCTCTCCCCCTTACTCTCTCTCTGAAAAACAATGTAAAAAATACCCTCCTTTGAGGATTAAAAAATATACATTTTTTAAAAAGTTCCATTGTGCACTTGAAAAGAATTTATATTCTGCTACTCTTGTGTGCAATGCTCTGAAGATATCAATTAAATCCATCTTATCTTGTGTGTCACTTAAAGCTGCTGCTTCCTTGTTGATTTTCTGCCTAGCAGATCTATCCATTGATGTCACTGAAGTGTTAAAATCGCCTGCTTTGACTGTATTACTGTCTATCTCCCCCTTTATTTCATCAAGATTTGCTTTATATATATTTGGGTTTTCCTATGGTGGGTGCATAAATGTTGACAAGGATTATATATTTTTTTTGTTTTATTGATCCCTTTATCATTATATAGTGTTTTTCTTCTTCTCTTGTTATAGCCTCTGTTTTAAAGTTAATTTTGTCTTATATAAGTATTGCTACCCAGCTTTTATTCATTTTTATTTGCATGAATATTTTTTCCTATCCCAGTACTTTTTAAAATATATATATCTTTATTGATTTCAGAGAGGAAGGGAGAGGTAGAGAGAAAGATAGAAACATCAGTGATGAGAGAGTCATCATTGATTGGCTGCCTCCTTGACTGGGGATTGAGCCCATAACCTGGGCGTATGCCCTGATCCGGAATCAAACCAGATCTCCTGGACCTAGGTCGATGCTCAATCGCTGAGCCCTGCCAGGCTGGGCCCCATACTTTTAATCCGTGTGTGTCTTCCATGCTTAAGTGAGTCTTTTTGTAGACAGCATATATATGGATCTTGTTTTCTTATTCATTCAGCTACCTTATGCCTTTAGATCAGAGCATTTAAGCCATTTACATTTTTTATTGCATTAACTGGGGTGGTATTGGTTAACACAATTATACAGATTTGAGGCACACAATTCTACAGTACATCACCTCTATATTGTATTGTGTGTTTGCCACCAATTCAAGCCTCCTTCCAACACCATTTACCCACCTTTTACCTTTTACATCCTCTTTTCCTTACCTCTGGCAATCGCCATACAGTTGTCTATGTCCATGAGCTTTTTTTTCCTTTTCTTAATCTCTTCACTCTTCTCACCCAGCCCCAGCCCCCTCCCCTCTGACAGCTGTTAGTCTGTTCTCTGTATCCATGAGTCTGTTTCTTCCTTGTCTGTTAGCTTATTTTGTTCATTAGATTCCACGTACAAGTGAGATCATGGGATGCTTGTCTTTCTCTGATTTATCTCACTTAGCATAATACTCTCCAGGTCCATCCACACCGTTTCAAACAGTAAGATTTCTTCTTTTTTATGGCGGAGTAGTATTCCATTGTGAAAATATACCTCAGCGTTTTTACCCACTCATCTACTGATGGGCACTTGTGCTGCTTCTAAATCTTAGCTATTGTAAATAGCACTGCAATGAACAGAGGAGTGCATATATTCTTTCAAATTAGTGTTTTAGGTTTCTTTGGATATATTCACAAACATGGAATTGCTGGGTCACAGGGACATTCCATTTTTAATTTTTTGAGGTTCCTCCACACTGTTTTCTGCAGTGGCTGCACCTGTCTGCATCCCCACCAGCACTGCGTGAGGGCTCCCCTTTCTCCACACCCTCACCAACATTACTTGTTTGTTAATTTATTGATGTAGCCACTCTGATAGGTGTGAGGTGATATCTCATTGTGTTTTTAATTTGCACATTTCTAATGATTAGTAATGATAAGCATCTTTTCATATGTCTATTGGCCATCTGTATGTTCTCTTTGGAGATGTGTTTAGTCCCGTCCTTTACCCATTTCTTAATTGGATTGTTTGGGATGGGGGTGTTTTTTGATGGTTTTTTTTTTTTTTTTTTTTGGTCTTGCGTTTTATAAGTTCCTTATGAATTTTGAATATTAAGCTCTTATTAGATGTATTGGCAAATATGTTCCCTCATTCAGTGGGTTGTCTTTTTATTTTGTTGATGGTTTCATTTACTATGCAAAACCTTTTTAGTTTGAATAAATTTAACCAAGGTTGTAAAAGACCTGTACATGGGAAATTATAAGACATTGAAAAAGATACAAATAAATGTAAGCATATACTGGGCTCATGGACAGGCAGAATTAACATCATTAAAATGTCCATACTACCCAAAGCAATCTACAGATTTAATGCAATTCCTATCAAGACACCAATGGCATGTTTCACAGAACTAGAACAATCATTCAAAAAATTTATGTGGAACCAGACAAGACCCTGAATACACACAGCAATCTTGAGAAAGAAGAACAAAGCTGGAGGAATCACACTACTTGATATCAAACTATACTACAAGGCCATAGTAATCAGAACAGCATTGTACTGGCATAAAAACATATAGATAATGGAACAGAGTAGGGATCCCAGAAATAAACCCACGCCTTTTTGTAAATCAGTATTTGGAAAAGGAGACAAAAGCATCCAGTGTGGTAAAGATAATCTATTCATTAAATGATGCTGGGAAAATTGGTCAGATATGTGCAAAAAATTGAAACTAGACCACATTTTTAAATCATACACAAGAATAAACTAAACATGGATTGAAGACTTAAATGTTAGATTTGAAACCATAAAACTCCTGTAAGAAAACATAGGTAGTAAAATCTTGGACATTTCCCATAGCAATATTTTTTCTGATATATTGCCTTAGCAAGGGAAACACACAACAAACAAACAAACAAACAGAAAACTGGGACTAATGCATTTATATTTAAAGTGATTATCAAAGGTATTATTTACTGCCATTTTATTCTTTATAATTATGTTCTTTTTTTTTCTTTTTCTTAAACACTGGTTTTGTGGTAATAAACTTCTTTAGTGTTTTGTTTTTGTCTGGGAAGCTTTTTATTTCTTTTTTAATTCTATGTGATAGCCTTACTGGGTAAAGTAGTCTTGCCTATATGTTCTTGCTTTTCATCACTTTGAATATTTTTTGCCAATACCTTCTGTCCTGAAGTGTTTTGTTGAGAAATCAACTGGCAATCTTATGGGAGCTCTCTTGTAGGTATCTTCCTGTCTTTTCCTTGCTGCTTTTAAACTTTGCCACTTTAATTATGATGTGTCCTGATGTGGGCCTCTTTGGGTCCATCTTGTTTGAGATTCTGCACTTTCTTGAACTGTGTGTATTTTTCCTTCAACAGGCTAGGAAACTTTTCCATCATTATTTCTTTAAATCGGTTCTCAATCCCTTGCTTCCACAATTTTTCTTCTAGTGGCCTTATGATGCAGATATTGTTATCCTTCGTGTTGTCCCAAAGGTCTTTAAACTATCCTCATTGTTGAAAATTCTTTTTTCTTTTTGCTGCTCCGATTGTGTTTCTTCTGCTACCTTGTCTTTCAAATCACTGATTCAGCCTTCTGCTTCATCTAACCTACTCTTTATACTGTTGTATTTCTCAGTTCAGATATTATATTCTTCACTTATGACTGGTTGTGTCATGGTTTCTTTTTTTTTCATGCTTTGAAAATTCTCACTGAATTCCTTGAGCACCCTCTAACCAGTGCTTTGACTCTGTATCTGGTAAGTTGCTTGCTCACATTTTATTATTATTATTATTTTTATTTTTATTTTATTTTTTAAAATATATCTTTATTGATTTCAGAGAGAGGAAAGGAGAGGGAGAGAGAGAGATAGAAACATCAATGATGAGAGAGTCATTGATCGAGCCTGCAACCGGGGCATGTGCCCTGACCGGGAATCGAACCCTGATCCCCTGGATCCCAGGTCGACGCTCAATCGCTGAGCCACGCTCGGCCAGGCTCACATTTTATTTAGTTTTGTGTTTTTTTTTTCTGGAGAATTCTTCTGTTCTTTCATTAGAGGCATGTTTCTTTTTCTCCCCATTTTGTCTGCCTCTGTGTTTGTTTCTGTGTATTGGGTAGATCTGCCATGTCTCCTCATCTTGGTAGAATGGCCTTATGTAGGTGTCTTGTGGGAACCAGGGGCACATTCTCCCTGGTCACCTGAGCTGGGTTCTTCAGGAATGTCCCTTCTCTGGGTTATCTGAGCACTTCTGTTGTAGTTGATTCATGATTACTGTTGGCTTGTCTGTATGTGGAGGTCATTCCTCTGTCTGCCTGGCTCTTAGGATTGACCTTGACCACAGTGTATAAGTGGCTTTGTATGTGCTGGCCACACAGAGTGGAATTTGCCTCAGAAGAGTTTGTTGCCTGCTGAGACCTCACTTTGGGTGTCTCATTTTTGAAGCTAATTGGATCTTTCCTTAAAGTCATCTGAAGCTTGCCATTTTGTGTGTTTTGGGGGGCTTTTGGGGAGGTACTTCATATAGGCTGATGCCAGATGTTGCTTATGACTGGCCCTGGGAAATTTGTTTAGAGCTACAAAGCGCTTCACAGTTTATAGCTGTCTTTGCTAATTTGTGTGAGTGTGGGAAGGGCTGGGCTGCACTCCAAAGACAGCTTCCCCCAGCATTGATCCCAAGGGCAGATCAGCAAAAGGCCCATGGCACCCTGATATTGACCTCCACTTGCTTCTGCCTGATGGCTGGCTCTTAGACTAAGTCACTGAAAGAGCCTCTGGCAGTACTCAAGTTGCATGAGGTAGGTTGTCAGTGAGTCATCAGGAAGAAGCTAGTACTCTTCACCAAACTAATCCAGGTTCAAACTCTGTACAAGTGTTTAGCTTGAAGCCACTCAGAAAAATTCCAGGGTCTATCAAAACTAGCTGCCACCCAACAGGTGCCTGCATACCTTTATGATGGAGCAGGGTCCCAGGGAGTCATCAGGGGGAAGCCAGCAGCATTTATTAGCCCAAACAGATCAAGATTCAGCCATGTTAAAAGCAGGTCTCTACATAGGTCAGGCATGCAAAGGAGAAATGGCCTGTCCCACAGACACACAACTCAGTGTGTCTGGATTTAGCCCAGAATTCTGGAGATCCTGTGTTTGGCAGGGGGAGGCCACCAAGAAACTGGTGGGTGGGGCTAGTGAATCTCCTGTGAGTGGGTGGCACTGGTCAAGCTTGCAAGACAGTGGGGAGAATTCTCCCCACCCCAAAGCCATGCAACTCAGTCACGGACACCCTCGGAGTCTGCCTGGATCCCCACATTCTGGGCCCAGGTATCTGGCTCCTCTACAGGTTGTGAGCTCTATAGGGCAGGGTGGCAGGGAATGGGGAGGTTGGGGCTATTGCATTTCCTCAGGCTGATATCCTATGATGGGAGCATTCCACACAAGAAAGATGACCTCTACAGTGTGGAAGAGGGGCTCATCACAGGGGGCCTGGCAGCTTTCCTGTCAGCTCTCTCCCCAGAGCCACTGAATCCAGTCTCTTCTCAGTCTCTTCTCACACAAATCTATTCCACTGTGAGCCACTGTCCTTCTGCTGGAGTCCAGGGTGAGTAGCTATGAATGATATTTTATATATTGTTTCTTTAAGCAGTCACCTGGGTTTTTAGTACACTTCTCTCTCCCTGAGGAACAGAATCTTTGCTAATTTTCCCCCAGCCAGAAGTTATGTGGGCTCCTCTTCCTGGCTCTGGTGCTCTGGGCTTAGGTTGAGACCCTGTACTCTTCAGAGGAAACCATGGCGGCTGACATATCCCTCCAAATTCTCAGCTGCCACACATAGGTCAGCTTTTTTCATGTCTCCAACTTGCTACCAGTCTTGATTTTGCTTCTTCTGTAAATACTTGGTTATAAGACTTTTCAGCTAGTCTTCAGTTGCTTACTCAAGTTGATTGTTCTATGTTTTAGTTGTAATTCCAGTTTGGTCCTGAGAGGAGGTGAGTGTAACTTCTACCTACTTCGTGACCATCTTGGATCTCCTGAAGGATTTTTCTTATAGTAACAATCCTAATGAGTGTGAAGTGGTTTTGCTTTGCATTTCCCTAATTATTAGTGATGTTGAGGATTTTTTCATGTGTTTATTGCCTAAGTTTATATCCTCTTTGGAGAAATGGCTATTAAAGTTCTTTGCTCATTTTTAACATGGCATGGTATTTTATTGTTGTTGTTGAGTTCTAGGAGTATTTCATGTATTCTAGATATTAACCCCTTATCAGATATATGATTTGCAAATATTTTATGGGTTGCTTTTTCACTCTGTTGATAGTGTGTTTTGATGTATAATTTCTAAATAAAATTGCTCTCTAGACCAATTTATTTTTGTTCTTGTTGCCTTTACTTTTGTGTCATATCTAAAAAAAAAAAAAAAAAAAAATCATTGCCAAATCTAATATTGTGAAGCTTTACTCATATTTTATTCTAAGAGTTCTATAGTTTTAGCTTGTATGTTAGGTCTTTGCTTCATTTGGGGTTAATTTTTATATCTGTTGTAAGGTAAGAGTCCAACATCTTTTATATATATATATATATATATAGATATCCATTTTTCTCAATATCATTTGTTGAAAAGAGTGTCTTTTCCCCACTGAGTGGTCTTATCAAAAATCCTTGACCATATATGTAAAGGTTTATTTCTTAGTCAGCTTAAGTTTTGATATTAGCAAACACATGCCTCAAGTCAAGACTCAAGTTATATAAACTTTCCATAGATAATCTAAGCAAACAGTCGATTCATTCACACTAGTAGAATATTAGTTTATTGCATGCTAGAATTTCAATTGCTTGAATCTGTATCACCACGTTTGTGAGTTTCTAGAGAGTACAAACTCTCTTTTAATTCAAATTTAAACTCAGTCTATGTGTATTATTTGTCTATTGTGTGTCCAGTGTCATGGCAGCACTAAGGATGCAGAAACTATTATCCAAGAGCTTGCAAGTTAGTGGAGAAAGCATGCATACTTATAAAATATTTTGTGTGTGCTCCAGAAGATAAAGTAGTGGTGCAAAGAAGGAGGTGGTGAAATTCAACTGGAGAGGAGAGAAAACTTCTCAGAAATGGTGACTCTTTTGATGAGTTGTGAAGGATGACTACGAGTTTGCACAAAAAAACAAAAAATGCAGAGGTCATAAGGGCATTCAAAACAGAGGAACCACACATGCAGAAAGTTGAAGGAAGGCAAAATTATGGTTACTGGAGGACTATCCCAGAGCATGTATTACAAGGCCAGGAAAAGTGAGTGGGAATCCTAGAGAGGTAGGAATGAGTGAAAACCTAAAATTTAAACTTTATTATTAGTGTGAGTGGAAGGATTTGCATGTATAAGTCTTACACCAGTCCTCAGTACCTATACTTGTTTATTGAACTGATTTAAGTCTAGTGCTATGTTTCTTTTTTTCCTCAAACATGGCTTCTTTCTTTTCTTCCTTTTTTTCTTTCTTTTTGTTGTTTTTCCTTTCCCTCTGTCTAACATGATTTTGGTGGCTTTCCAATTTTTCCTGGAGACATATCTCTGGTACAGAACAACACAAACAACACTGGAGCATGAATATAGAAAAAAAAAAACTAAACAATGAAAAAGTAAACTCATATAAGAAAATTGAAGTGACTTAAGTTAGGCTCAGTTGAACTTCCAAATGTGTTTTAAATTAGGTCAACCTGACCAAAACTGAGTTCAAAGCATTTAAAGCAATGTTAAATGTTTCACTTGAAGTAGAACAAATCGTAGGTGATTTCCTTCCTCTAAAGTATTTTAAAAAGTGTGGTTCAGAGCAGAGCTCTCAAAAGTAAAAATACATGAAAAGAAAATCCATAAGTAAATTTTTCTCATAATAAATGACATTAAAACTTCTAAACTGTCAAAATTTGTAATTCTTTAGTAACATCTCACTTATAGGAACCATACCTATTTAGCAACCTAACATATCTGAGCAGGGTCAACCAGACGGAAGTGAGCAGAGGAAGCATTTGAAACAATCAAAACAGATGTATAGAGTACATAAACTCAGATATGTTTGGCTCTTATTTTACACACAATGCAAGCAAACTTAGTTGCCTAGTTTCTTAAAAGCACAGAACATGAGCCCTAAGTTAGGTCAACAAAAGAGCAGTGGCTAGAAAGAGCCACTAGGATTCTTCTGAAGAAAAACAATGTAGTTGATTTGATAAGACAAAGACAGGAAAAAAATGTGAAAGATCTAGTAACTGCAAAAAGAAAACCCACTTACAATATACAAAGAATGCTTGGATTATTTATTTATTTAATTCAGATTTTTTTCCAAGAAATTAATGTGTAGCTGGGAGTAACATGCACAGTTACATCTGCCCAAAGCAGGTGTAAGGTAAGCCCATGAATTAAAGATACTCTATTTTTATTTTATTTATTTATTATTTTTAAATTTAAGTTTTGCTCAGGGAGTAGCTGTTATCCACATGGGATCATTTATGACTTATTGTTTCCCAAATCATGGTGTCTCTATAGAAATAGGTCAACATAATTGAATAATCTCACATTTTTTTTCCAGCCTTGTGTATTGAATTTGCTAATTTCTCTGTATTTGTTTGTCTAGTCTCTTTTTTTTTTCTAATTCCTATTCCCCAAACCTCCTCCCCTTTGGCAACCATCAGCTTGTTCTCTATATCTATGGGTTTGTTTCTGTTTGTTCATTTGTTTCCACTTTTGTTTTAGATTCCACATATAAGTAAAATCGTATGGTATTTTACTTTCCTGACTTATTTAACTTAGCATAATATTCTCTAGGGCAACCTATGTTGTCACAAGTGGGAAAAAAAATCATTCTATTTTGTTGATGAATAAAATTTCTATTGGTATATATACTACATCATTTTTTTCCATTGATGGACTTCTAGATTGCTTCTATATATCGGCTATTATTAGTAATGTGGCAATGAAAATAAGAGTGCATATATATTTTTTGAATTTGTGTTATTGTGTTTTCTTCAGATAAATACCCAGAGGTAGAATTGCTGAATTATATGGCAGCTTTATTTTTAATTTTTTGAGGAATCCCCATACTGTTTTCCATAGCAGCTATACAAGTTTACAATCCCACCCACACCACACTTAGGTTTCCTTTTCTCCACATCCTCACCAGCACTTTTATTTGTTGATTTATTGATGATAGGTGTGAGGTGATACCTCGCTGTGGTTTTGATTTGCATTTCCCTGATGATCAGTGATGTTGAGCATCTTTTCATGTCTACTGGCTATCTATATGTCCTCTTCGAAGAAATATCTTTTCAGGTCCTCTGCCCATTTTTTAAATAATTTTTTTTTTAATTTTTGTTTTTTTGTTGTAGTTGTTTGATTTCTCATATATATTGGATACTAACCCTTTAGCAGATGTATCATTGGTGAATATGTTCTCCCATTCAGTAGGTTGTCTTTTAGCTTTGTTGATGGTTTCCTTCTCTGTGCAAAATGTTTTAGTATGATGTAGTCCCATTTGTTTATTTTTTCTTTTGTTTTCCTCACCTAGAGAAACATACAAAAAAATATTGTTATGAGCCATGCCAAAAGCTTTACTGCCTGAGTTTTCTTCTAGGAGTTTTATAGTTTCAGATCTTTCATTTAAGCCCTTAATCCATTTTTAATTTACTTCTGTATATTTTGTAAGAAAGTGATCCAATTTTATTTTTTTGCATGCATCTGTCCAATTTTCCAACACCTATTTAAGAGACTGCCTTTACCTCATTGTATATCTTCCTTTTATTGGTTTAATTATTGTTGCTTTATATTATAGTTTGATATCAGGGAGAGTGATACCTGTCACTTTGATCTTTCTTAAAATTCCTTTAGCTATTCAGGGTCTTTTGTGGTTCCATATATATTTTAGGATTGGTTGTTCTAATTCTGAAAAGAATGTCATTGGTATTTTAGTAGGAATTCCAGTAAGGACATTTTAACAGTGTTAATCCTTCCAATGCATGAGCAAGGTGTATATTTTTTTATTTGTGTATTCTTCAATTACTTTCTTCAGTGTCTTATAGCTTTCAGAGTACAAACTTCAGTTCTTGAACATCTCTCATCTTGAACGATTCACTTCTCAACTTGACAACCCTTTTATGCTGATACCTGTATGATCAGCCATGCTTCTTTCAGGCGACATACAAAGGAGAGAATGCCCGAGTATGAGTCAGTTTACCACTAAATCTCAGGTTGTTAACATCTCAGGGAAGTGCTGTGAATATTTTTGTGCACTTTTGTTTTGCTTTTGTTGATGTTTATTATTATTAAATTTTCATTTTTTTCTGTACATTTTATTTCCTTTTTGTTAAATATTCATTTACATCTCATGTTTTTTTTATTTTTAAAGTGTTTATTTATAGATTAAACACTACATTAGACATGTACTATATATAAGAAAAGTTAAAACAGGGAATCATTTGGGGGTCTGGAACAGATTAATTCAATTTATATTATTTCTAATGGGTAAAAATGATTCAATTTTTGAACAGCCTTTCAGAATGAATTAAGTTTGAGAACAAAACTTGCACTGGAATCTCTCACCTCTTTGGTTACATTTATTGATTCTGTATCTTGAAACTTTATTGAATTTATTTCTTAGTTTTAATTGTTTTTTGGTGGAGTCTTTAGGGTTTTCTGCATATAATATCATGTCATCTTCAAATAAGAGTTTTACTTCTTCCTTTCTGACTTAGATACTTTTTGAATATGTTTTTCTTAATTGATTTCAGAAAGAGGAAGGGAGGGAGAGAGATAGAAACATCAATAATGAGAGAGTCATTGATTGGCTGTCTCCTGCATACCCCCTGCTAGAGATCAAGCCCACAACCTGGGCATGTGCCTTGACTGGGAATGGGTGGAAGCTCAACCACTGAGCCATGCCAGCTGGGCTGATTTGAATACTTTTCATTTATTTTCCTTGCCTGTTGTGGCTAGGACTTCCAATACTATGTTGAACATAATTAGTGATAGTGGGCATCCTTGTCTTGTTTCTGATCTTAGAGAAAAAGCTTCCAACTTTTTTTTTTTTTAAATATATCTTTATTGATTTCAGAGAGAGGAAAGGAGAGGGAGAGAGAGATAGAAACATCAATGATGAGAGAGTCATTGATCGAGCCCACAACCTGGGCATGTGCCCTGACCGGGAATTGAACCGCGATCGCCTGGATCCTAGGTCGACGCTCAACCGCTGAGCCACTCCCGGCCGGGCAAAAGCTTCCAACTTTTTACCATTGAATATGATATTAGCCGTGGGTTTGTAATATATAGTCTTTATTTTCTTGATATATGTTCCTTCTATACCCACTTTGTTGACAGCTTTTATCATAAAAGGATGTTGAATTTTGTCAAAACCTTTTTTCTGTATCAATCTAGATGATAATATGTTTTTTATCCTTTATTTAGTTAATATTGATTGGTTTATAGATGTTGAACCATTCTTGCATCCCTGGGATGAATCTAACTTGGTCATGGGATATATTCCTTTTTAATATATTATTGAATTTAACTTTCTAATAATTTGTTGAGAATTTTTGCATCTATGCTTATCAAGGATATGGTCTATAATTTTCTTGTTTAGTAATGTCTGTCTGGTTTTAGTGTCAAGATAATGTTGGCTTCACTGAATGAGTTTGGAAGTATTCTTTCTTCTTCAATTTTTTGAAATAATATAGGAAGGATAGGTATTAATTCTTATTTAACTATATGGTAAAATTCACCTGTGAAGCATCTGTCCCTGGACTTGTTCGTTGAAACTTTTATGATTACTGTTTTAATTTCATTTCTAGTAATAGGTCTGTTTAGATCTTGTATTTCTTCCTGATTTAGTCTTAGAAGGTTATATACTTCTAAAAATTTATATATGGGCTCGAGATTGTCTAATTTGTTTGCATATAGTTGTTCACAGTATTCTTTAATGGTTTTTTGTAGCTCTGTGATGTCAGTTGTAACTTCTCATTATTTGGACTCTCTCTTTTTTTAATGAGTTTAGTTAAAGGTTTAACAATTTTATTTATCATTTCAAAGAACCAGCTCTTAGTTTAATTAATCTTTACTATTGTGTTTTAAATTTCTATTCCTTTTCTTTCTTACCTGGTATTAAATATTTCCTTTCTTCAGTTTACTTTGGGTTTCCTTTGTTTCTATTTTTCTAGTTTCTTGAGGTGTAGAGTTAGATAATTTATTTGAGATTTTTCTTGTTTCTTGATGTAGGGCTTTAGAGCTATGAACTTGCCTCTTAGAACTGCTTTTGCTGCATCCCATGAATTTTGAAAAGTTGTGTTTTTATGTTCATTTGTTTCAAGATTGCTTTTGATTTCTTGTGTTATTTTCTCTTTGATTAGTTGGCTGTTGGTAGTATGTTGTTTAGTCTCCACATATTTTTTTACATTTAATTTTATTTTTATTGTTAACATTATTATAAATGTCCCCTATTTTCCTCCCTTCAGCCCTCTTCACCCAGACACTGCCCTCCTTTCCTCAGCCCTCTCCACATTGTTGTTTCCACATATTTTTGTGTTTTCTTCTTGCCGTTGATTTCTAGTTTCATGCCATTGTGGTCAGAAAAGGTGCTTCATATTATTTCAATCTTCTTGAATTTACTAAGGCTTGTTTTTTGTCCTCATATGTGGTTTACCCTGGAGAAAGTTTTATGTGCACTTAAAAAATGTGTATGCTGCTGATTTTGAAAGAAATGTCCTATACATGTCTATTATTCAAATGTGGTCTAATGTAACATTTGAGGTCATTCTTCCCTTATTCATTTCTGTCTGGATTACCTATTCATTGGTGTGAGCAGGGTACTAAAAGTCCCTGCTATTATTGTATTACTGGGGGTTTCTTTCTTTTGGTCCATTAACAATTGCTTTATATATTTAGGCACTCCTATTTTGAATATGTAGATATTTATGGTTATTGCATCCTCCTCTTGGATTGGCCCCTTTATAATTATGTAATATCCTTCACTGTCTTTTTTGTTTTTAATTTGTTTTTGTTTTACAGTCTATATTGTCCTATATACGTACAGTTACCCCAGCTTTCCTTTGTCTCTTTATTGGAGCATTTAATCCATTTACTTTTACTTATGTGTTATTGCCATTTTCTCAATTGATTTTTGTTTTTTTTATAGCTCTTCTCTGTTTGTTCTTCGCCTCTTTTGCTCTCGATCTCTTTCCTGCTGTTTTCCTTTCATATTTTGTTCGGGACCCTCATTCTTTGTTTTTGTATATCTTGTAGGTTTTTGGTTTGTCTCTGCCATAAGGTTGATGTATATTATTCTATATTTATAGCAGTCTATTTTAAACGGGTAGGCATTTAAGTTCAAACATATTTTATAAAGACTACATTTTTACCCCCCTCCGTGCTTTATGTTGCTGATGACGACTTAGATTTCCTTGGTGTTATGTGTCTCTAATGTTTCTCTAATGTGTCTCTAATGTATCTCTAATGTATCTCTAATCTGCTTATTGGGGTGCTAGTTGAGCTTGATCATCTTCTTTTGACTTCACAGTAGCTTCTTAAATGTCTGATTAACTGTATTTATTAAATATTTGGCTTTAACTATGAGATTTTTTCCCCTTTGTCATATTTTCTTATTTCTTTTTCTTTTCTGCTTAAAAAGGGCTTTGTATTTTAAACTAAAATATATTTTTTTTTTTAAAAAGGGCTTTTTAACATTTCATGGTGATGAATTTCCTTACTTTTTGTTTGCCCAGGAAATTTTATCTCTCCTTTAATTTTGAATGACAGCCTTGCTGGATAACTTATTCTAGGTTGTAGATTCCTTTCTCTCAGCATTTTAGAGATGTTCTGCCACTCCTTTCTGGCTTGTAGAGTAGCTGCTGAGAAATCAGCTGATAGCCCTTTGGAGTCTCCTTTGTATGTAACCCATTGTTTTACTTTCTTTCTTCAATATTGTCTTGACCTTTCATTTCATTTGGAATTCTCTATGCTTCCTGCACCTAGATGTCTTTATCTTTTCCCAGGTTTGGAAAGTTTTTTTGCTATTATTTCTTTAAATAAAGTTTCTGTTTCTTCCTCTCCTCTTATCCTTCTGGAATCCCTGTAATGTGATTTTTCAGCACTTTATGCTATCCCAGAAGTCCCTTAAGCTAGCTTCATTTCTTAAAACTTATTTTTCTTTCTGCTGTTCTGATGGGCTCATTTCCACTAGTCTGTCTTCCAGGTTACTGATCTGTACTTCTAGCTAACCTGCTGTTGATTGCTTCTTGTGTGTTTTGCACTTCAGTTATTGTATTCTTTAGATCTGCTTGGTTCTTTATTATACTTTCTAACTCTTTATTGAAGGGCTCTGGCAACATGTCCAGGAACATGCTACCATGACCTTGAGGTTAGGCAAGAGCTCTTGGATAGAGCCCCCTTCACCCCGTGGAGGTGGAGGGGGCCATAAACAATGGTGCTTAGTGGCTCCCTTGGCCCCAGAGATCCCCACAGTCCCTGGGGGGCTCCTGTGCTCCCCGGCCTTCTCTCTCCCTCCTCTCTTCTGTTTGCAGTGGAGAAAGTGGTCCTGTGCATAAGCAGCCTCTAAGTGGGCTCTGTGTGGGGTAGTTTGGGGAAGCTGGTTGGAGCCAGGTGGGTGCTTATGATAACTGGAACACTGGTTTGCTGGGCTGAAGAGGCTCCTGGCAGGGAAGCGAGGTGAGTGTGGTGACACTTTGTTGCTCAGGGTTGTTCCCTTGGTTGGGAGGCTCTAGGCAGTGTAGCTGGGACCCTCCATGGTGATCTTGCAGGTAGGCAAAAGTAGCCCAATAGAGCTCCAGCCCATCTTCTGAAAGTGGAAGGGGGTATAAACAATGAGGCTCACTACCTCCTGCAACCTGAAGAATTCTCACAGCTTCCAAGCCTTCTCTGGTTGGTCTTCTCAATTGCTGTTTAGAAGCAGTTCATTCAGTCCTCAGTTGTCTCATAGGAGTAATTGCTATCTACAAATATGTCTATTTGAGTTTGCTCAAGGGAGGGACTGAGCTCAGTTTCCTCCTAGGCTTCTGCAATCTTAGACCTCTGAGCCCTTGGATTATTCAATAAAGAATTAGAAGCCTACACACCTCAATAACCTTCTCTGCATCACCAAAGAAGGGACAGAATTAAAGCCGATATTTATCATGATCCTTTCCATCAGTATAGTTATACTTTAAACATTTGGGATCACAAAACAAGAAAGGTGAACTGGAAAATTTACTTCTGCTGAAATAACTGTATCTTATTCTGCCATGATGCCAGTTAAGGGAAGCATCAGACCACCTTGCCTAATCTTAGCACAATTTCCTGTTTCATTACTGTAATAGCAAAACTTTATAGTTAGAGAGCTTAAGTAATTTTTCCATATACTAAATCTAAATATGACCTCATTTTTCTTATCTGTCAAATAATGATGACAATAATACTAAGTATATTATTACTCTGTTATAAGGGCAAAAAGAAATAATTAATGTATGACACACAGCATTTTACGTAGACAATGTTACATATATGCTGGACATTACTACCACCACCATTACTACTGCTGAGTGCTTAACAGAGCTGTGCATGAGTTCCCGTCTTGGCGCCACCATTTATAAGCTATATGATCATGGAAAAGTCACTTAACTTTTTTCTGCCTCAGTTTTCTCATCTGAAAAATAAAGCCAAAGCTATAAAATACCTACCTCATGGAGTTGCAACAAGGGTTAAATAAGATAACATGTGAAAAGCTCTTAAATTAGGGTAAAGAGTGGGGTAAAGATTTAGGTAATATTAGTTGTAATTATTATTGTTGCTGTGATCCTCAATTGTACTTCTAAGGAGAGTAGTTCTCAAAGTGTGGTTTGGAGACACCTAAACACCAGGCAGCCCACAAGATCAAACCTATTTTCATAGCAATATTAAAGTTATGTGTGGCCTTTCCCTCCCGCTCTCTGGAATGTACTGTGGAGTTTGCCAGAGGCAACATGAAGTGTAGCATCACTGCAGACTGAATACAGATGGGCATTCAGACTCTGGCTATCTTCTATGAAACAATAAAGAAATTTTTAAAAATTGTAAAACAAAGTTCTCTCTATTTTTTGCAAAATATAGTTATTTTTTTAATTATATTTTTCTGTTAGCTTATGATAGGTTTATTGCTGTTATTTTTAATAATTAAGCTATTGTTAACGCTTATTTTTAATTTCCAATATGGTAAATATCAATAGATAAAATCCACATAAACAAAAATTATTTGGGGTTATCAATACTTTTAAAAGTGTAAAGGGGTCCGAAGACAAAAATGTTTGACAACCACTAGCTTAGTACATAAAGCTTAGAGTTGCTGACAGCCTCCATGCCACTTGCTTGATATTGGAGTATAGGTGGAGACGAGTCTCAACCAAAGTTTCCTGATAATGAAACCCTGATAATAGTGGTAATTATAATAGATCACACTCCAAGGGTAATGGCCCCAAGAGAGGGGCCAATGGTTATAAAAATGCTTTTCCAACTGAATACTATTGCAGGGCTCCGTGTGGTCTACTTAGCAAGACTCTACTCATAACATGGTATTCAAAGCTAATAGATGTTTTGTGACATCTTAAACTTTATCCTGAGTGGCCAATCACTGCAGAACCAAATTCACATACAGTTCTTGCTTAGTGATTAAGAGACACCAAGTGTTAATACTCTTGAGTTGTGGTTTCAGAGTCCAAACTGATTCCCATCACAGGTTTCCAATGGCAAATGTCAGATACGAATTCTCACCCATTTACAAGTCACTTTAAATACACTTTCAGGAGGTCAGGAACTAATCCTTGAAGGAACTGTGTCAAGTTCGTCCCACTCCTGTCCCCATACCACAGATAGCTAAGCTTCAGTCTTAAAGAAATTCTTTGGGATACTAGGTCATACTAAGAAGAAGGAATATAATAGGGACAGTCATTCGTAGAAAAAACATATGTGGTTCCTCCCTGAATAAGCATTTGATACCTGAGTGTATTTCACTGGAACAAATTAGCTTAAGTATATAATATTCTGATTTAGGGTCCCACCATTTCTTGGTGCAAAGTTGACACCTGTTACGTTGTTTAAGACCATTCTGTCTAGAAGGCTCCATATTTTTAACACACATGTACAGACACATATATAATGCATTTGGTTGGATTGGATTAAAATCTTCAGTAATAGTTCAAAGAGTTTGGCTTATGGGGCAATGTTACAGGTTTGTGTGCATTATGCAGAATTTTCTGCTAAGTGCAATGGGCTTTTGGAAATTAAATTAGCTTTTTTAAACCCCATGCTTATTTGACATCATTGTCACATTTATGCTGAAAAATCATATCCTTCTTCTGTTTATGCTTCAGTAACATTAATTTTTAAAATGTTGCCCTATATAGGCTATAAGTACACAACATCAAATGTCTATCTGAAAACAAACTTTTATTTTATTATCCTGATATTGTCAAATCTAATATTTGAAAAGATAAAGTTAATTACCTGGATATTTAATTATTTTCATTTATAGCTAGATGCCATAGTGTTATTTAAAAACAAACTAACAAAAAGACAGAAATAAGCAACAGCAAATGAAAATCATTCTGATCAAACTGACATCACAGAGCTAAACAACCCTACCCCAATATTCTGCTAAATATAATAATTTCAACCAAATGTTATCAGATAAGTTTGTATGTAGGAAACGAGCCAAACAAAATAAATTGACTATTTTACTTGAAATAATGTGGAAGAGGCATAAGTGTGGGGCAAGGCCACACTGATTGGAGTATTCTTCCTCATGGAGAGTCTGGGCAGAGCTGCCTGTCTCCAGCAGCAGAGCAGGGACACGGGTCCTCTTAACTTCACTCTACAGAAGAGGCTACTCCTGCAATGTCTTTATCCCACCAACATGTGGTTTTGGAACACAACCATACAAGGTCGGCCTAACTACTGACTTATAGCTAAGGGTTCTTTCTCTCTCAGTTTTCCAGCCAATGTCTCAGAAGACACTGAACACACTCCAGGCTTCAAGAATGATCCATTCATTACCTTCACCTCACAACCTTAATCTAAGACTTGGAAATCCAGGCAGCAGATCACCACAACATCTGCAGTCTACTACTGCTGGGTGCTGGTTTCTCTTTTCCTAGAGAGATACCTAACTTAGATATTTCCCAGGAGCCAAGCCTATCCAGAACAGGCTGACCAATATGAGAACAATCATATAAAAGCTGTCCAGTCTTGAGATACACCTTCAAAGTTGTTGAGGCATTTAAGTCTACTAAGATTTTCATTTAATTTCATTTTTATTCTGCTTTAAGTTTGGCTTCATTGTTTTTTCCCTTTTCTAGTCAGATCTACAATATTGAAATGGGAGGTCAGGGTTAGTCATTTTCTGATAAATCTGAAAAAAAAAAAAAAAAAAAAGTAAAGTCATACCATGTTCCCAAGCTCTACTTTTTTCTCAGCTACCTTGGCATACTGAGCCACAAACTGATATTGGCTTAATGACCCAATTAAATAATTTACATTTGTGTAGTTTTGGTGTTTGTCTCAAATGGGTGAAAACAGAATTGAATATGGAGCTTTAAAGATAAATGGTGTTGCTAAATTTCCAGAAATGACCATACTTACTCAAACCTCCCTAATGAAATTGAAATATGAACATGTTATACATTTATGCATTTTAGTTCAACAAATAAACCATTCAACTCATATTTATTGAGTAGCTACTATGTGCTAGTTCTGAAAGTGACATTTAAGTAAAAGATAAACTTATCTTAAGAAGCTTACAGCCTCCCGGCCAGGCATGGCTCAGCGGTTGAGCGTGGACATAAGGATCCAGGTGATCAGGGTTCAATTCCCCGTCAGGGCAAATGCCTGAGGTTGTGGGCTCGATCAGTGACTCTCTCATCATTGATGTCTCTATCTCTCTCTCTCCCTCTCCTTTCCTCTCTCTGAAATCAATAAAGACATATTAAAAAAAAAAAAAAAAAGAAGCTTACTGCCTAAGTAAGAGACACAAAAGCAAACAAAATCTTTTATCAACGTGCTACATATCTGAGATACAGGTATGCACTGTGCTTTGAGAACACAGAGGGTGATGGCGTTTTCCTCATTATGATTACCATCAATAAGCACCAAGTATATATATGTTGTATCCCATGCTGGGTACCCAGTAGAAACAGCCTACGGAGTCTGGAAACCCTCTGGTTACTTCCTAATTCTTTGTTGGTAAGGCTGCAATGATTAATATCCAGAAAAGCTACAGTTTATAGTACCTGTTGAATGATATTAAAGGAAGTTTTCTGTGTTGAAAATAGAGAATATGTTAAGGAAGCTGGATTCAAATGGATACAGGTTTTGATATCTTTCTCCTTCTGTTTTAGCAGACAAATAATCTGTTACAACTCTGCTGCTTCTCTTCCATAGCTTGGCTCTGTTCCCATGCACCATTTTGTTCTAGGGGATGCCCAAACTGATTTTTCAGCGTTAGCCAAAACAAACGAGGAGCTTGGCTTCCAGTCTGCTCGCAGCAGCTGCTGTGATTGAAGTTCTCTGCACCTAAGACAGTGGGACAGCTTTCCACTTGACAGATGAACACATTGACATTACTAGGGAAAAGAAAGAAAAAAGAAGAAAAGGAAGAAAGAGAGAAAGAAAGAAAGAAAGAAAGAGAGAGAGAGAGAGAGAGAGAGAGAGAGAGAGAAGGGAGGGAGAGAAGGGAGGGAGAGAGGAAGGAAGGAAGGAAGGAAGGAAGGAAGGAAGGAAGGAAGGAAGGAAGGAAGGAAGGAAGGAAGGAAGGAAGAGAGAGAGAGAGAAGGGAGGGAGGGAGAGAAGGGAGGGAGGGAGGGAGGGAGGGAGGGAGGGAGGGAGGGAGGGAGGGAGGGAGGGAGGGAGGGAGGGAGGGAGGTTTGGAAGTCACTTTGTTCTTGTATCAATTGTGGTTATTGTCTAGCTAAAAAGTTGGTGAGGAGGTTGAGGGAGTGGGAGCCTAGCACCCAACTCGCTCTGGCTCTCCGACTGCACCTGTGAACTGACAACTATGTGCTTTCTTGACCTCAGGTTGCCTCAGGCAGAAAAACCCCTTGCATATGGGCCTGGGAGGCAGTTACTGCAGCAAAAGGCATTGAGAGGCTAGGACGTCCAAGGGAGCAGACATGACAGGAAAGAGGCAGAAACCCTTGTCTCTGTCCATTTATCCAGTTATACAGTGGATCTAAGCTGGACAGTGGGTACCCGAAGGCCTTCAGAATAGTCACTTACAACTTCCATAGTTATTTGGGAGCCTGTGACTGACTCAACTGCAGGGGGACTGGATACAAGTTCTTAGAGAACAGAGCAAACCTCTAGTAGGGCAACCTTGGGACAGTCTTTTATTCATAATCTGTACTCAGATTCCTTTTATCAAAATAGCAGCCTTGGGAGGCATCCTTGATTCCCAGGTTTTGTGTATTGAGTCTGACGTAAATGTTAGTCACACTCACTTGTACAGCAAGTCCAAACATTGTGAGAAGAGCAGCAGAGGAGAGTAAGAAATACAGAGATGTAAGGGGTGAAGTTGAAAATAAAATGGCAAAGAGTTAGCATTGAAAGATGTCTTTAGGGACGAGAGGGGTCTAAGGCCCTCATAGACTTCTGGATCCTCATTTACAATTATCCCTTTACTGAGACCCTCAGGCTGCTGTGTCATCTCCTGAGGAAGTTAATGTATATTGACCAGCTGCTATTTGTCAGATGCTGTGCTCGGTGCTGTATATAACGACATACCTATAATAGCACAAATGCAGGTGTTAGATACTTGGTTATATACATAAAGAAGCTGAGACTCAGTCTCTCTTCAGTCACAGGGTTAAGTGGCCAACCAATGTTTCCAACCCAGTTCTGTGTAGCTACAAACCATCTTGGCGCTCGAAGGTTTCTTCCTCTACACACAAACCCCTGCATCTCTTCTAGTCTTTAATAACTTGCTGCGTTCTTTTCTGTTTGACCTGGATAAAATCACTGGTCTCGCCACACAGGACTCCAGGCAGCTAACAGCTTATAGAGTTGGAACACAAGATGAATCTTATTTGTGATTCTTATGGCTTTACCAGTGGACCAGGTTGGGAGGAGGGGGGCTAGTTCTACACCCCCATGTCTTTACCAGAGATTTCCAACCTAGCCAGCCATGCGTTGTATGCATGTGTTCATTATGTTCGCTACTGAGTTCCTTGGTGAATCTCTAGCACTGTCTATCACTTTTGCACATAATATGCATAATGCTTATTTTCTGCTCTTCAGGCTAAGGACTCATACTTGCTCATCCAAAATATCAAGTTCTTTTCTATCTGGTATCTCATGTTCATAAAAGCATTTGATGAGGATTCGCTGGTGATAATGACCATAAAAGCAGAAAGGCAAGAGTCTTGTTCAGGTTTTTGCAGTAAATAAGTTGCAAAGCCAAGGAAAAGTCAACTTTTTTGTTTCCCAGTGAACTCTTTCTTCTTACCATTATAGCAGGAACTACGTCTCATAGAGGCCCAAGTTTCAGTTGAAGCATCTAGCATTCCTTGTTTTCTGCAGAAAACCAGCAAGGTTCAATTATTTCTGTAAAAGTACTACATCTAAAATAAATTTCTGATAGGCCTTTTCTTCTTATTTCAGTTTCTTTCTTTCATCTCTAAATTGTGCTTTTATCTTTGCTATATCCAAATGAATTTGTTTCCAAGTGCAAGTAAGGGTATTTTATCAGGAAAAAAAGTGCAAATGTTGCTTCCTATAAGCAAAAAATTATATGTATGAATTATCAAACTTCTCAGACACTCCATTTACTCATTAGTGGAATGAGAGGCTGTGGGAATTAAATTAATCATTTTATATAAAGCATCTAGCGAGATGCCCGATCTATAGTAGGCGTTTGCAGATGTTAGCTCTTACTGTTGTTAATACTGACATGACTCGCCTGAAGGCCAACATAAAGAGGATAGTGAAAGGCACTCCCACCGTAACCTCTGAGCCTCACTATACTATTGTTTTTGTACCTCTGACTTCCTCTTACCATAGAGTATTGATTACAGAATAGTTTTCCTTGGATATCTATCATTCATCTATTTACGTATCATTTATCTATCAATCTATGTCATCAAACTAGTCAGACCCACTGTTGTGAGGGCCAAGGACATAACCTTGCTCAGGGAAAGCACTTTGCACACAGCTCTCCCTGGAACGCCAAGGGAGCATCCCAGACAGCCATGGCCCCAACCAACGGTCCTGTGTCCAGCTTCACCACGTCAGGCCGGGAGTAAAGGACTGACCTGAGCATGACCCATCCAGTCTAGCCGACGGCCTGTGGAATCTCTAAGTCTCTACTCAGGAACAGGCTGTGCTGAAACGAGTCAGGCCACTGCCAGCAAGAAGAGCTGAATTCTTAAAGGAGACACACACAGAGATCATGAAGTAGAGCGAGACCATAAATTGAAGTTTGAGAAACTAAAATTTAGCAGAAGCCATTAGCCGCACTTGCTGCTTGTGGTTGCCGTCTCTTGATGGCTTCCAGGTACCATTTCATCGCTGTGTGCCCCTCACCCCACCACAGGGCTGCTCTGGGAAGCTCTGAATGCCGACCCTGCCTCCCGAGCCCTGTCCTGCTCTCGGGACGCCAAGCTTCCCTAAAACCTGCCCATCGCCTGCAGCAGTTGCTGCACTTTTGTTCTAATGCCCTATCAGGCCTTGAGTTTCTCTGTGAAGCTTGCGTCTCCCAGACTGCACAGGGCAGGTTAGAAAATGATGCCCTCTGTTTGGAATCCTGTCCGTTTTCCGGGTGCTTCTCCCTCACTCCTGTTACCTCCAGTCACAGCTGGGACACGGCCCAGGTCTCAGCGACGGAAGGACACCAGAACACTGCCGTCAGTCCATCCTCTCTTCCTTCCTTGATTAGACTCGGTTCTCGTTTGACGATTTCTAGTGTCAGCACAGTCTTTCTTACGTTCCCGCCTGTGCTGTGGGTGTACCGAGGGTTTTGTTTCGTACTTTTTAGTGGTTGCTCTCAAGTTTGCAACATACATTTATAACTATTCAAGTTCACTTTCCAATAATACTCTACCCCTTGATGGGTAGTGCAAATACCTTATAACAAAGTATTCCCAATTTCCCTCCCACCTCTTACAGCATTGCTGCCATTTATTTCACTTATCCATACACTATAATCTGTGAACACATCGTCACTATTATTATTTTGGACAAACTTTTATCTACTAGATCAATTAAAAATAAGAAAAATAAAAGATTTTGTTTCACCTTCATTTATTCTTTCCCCAGTGCTCTGCTCTTCTTTGTGTGGGTGCAGTTTTCTGACCACTATCATTTTCCTTCTCCCCGAAGGACTTCTTTTAACATCTCACAGGGCAGATCGACTTGCAACAAAGTCTCTTATTTTTTGTTTGTCTGAGAAACTCTGTATTTTCTTTACTTTGGAAGAATAATTTCACTGGATACAGAATTCTAGTTTGGTGGGCTTTTTCTTTTAACACTTTAAATATTTCATCCCACTCTCTTCTTGCTTCCATGGTTTGTGAAAAGAATTTTGATGTAATTCATATCTTTATTCCTCTCTAAGTAAAATCGCGTTTTCTCTCCCTCTGGCTTCTTTCAAGATTTTCTCTGTGCTTTGATTTTTGGCAGTTTGAATATGATATGCCGAGATACAGATTTTTTTAAAATATTTTTTTCATAGTTGGTGTTCTCTGAACTTTCTAGATCTGTTGGTAATTTTGAAAAATTATTTCTTCTGTTTCTTTCTTTTCCTTTTCTCATTCTCATTACACGTGTTACACCTTTTGTAATCGCCCCACAATCCTTGGATAGTCTATTCTACCTTTTCATTTTTTTTCTCTTTGCATTTTAGTTTTTGAAAGTTGAAGTATTGACATATGCCTACTTTTCCTGACTCATTCCTTGGACATTCTGATGAGCCCGTCAAAGACAGTCTTCATTTCTGTTACAGTGTTTTTATTCCTGTCATTTCCTTTTGACTCTTTCTCAGAGTTCCCATCTCTCAACTCACATGACCCATCTGTTGTTGTTAGACTGACTGCCCTGGCTCTCCTGTATTTAAAGCCAAAGAGGTCAAATAATCTTTTTCTATTTAAAATACTTAGTTCTTGCAATGAAAGTCATGGCTCTCAAGATTATTTTTCCTGCTAGATCTACCCAAATGTACTAAGAGCTCCAAAGGGAGGAATTTAACGCTTGGTTTGGTATCAGCCTTACCTTAAGGACAGCATTATAACACGTCTTTGATGCTGCTTGAATTATTACAAGATGGGAGAGATGAGTTAAACAGGCTTCAGTATTAAAATATTTCCATATTATATTTTCCTTCTTAAGGGATTTTTAATGCCTGGAGCACAGAACTTTCACTGCACTTACCCCGCTGAGAGCAAGGGAGCCCTGACCAACCTGAAGATGAGACAGAAGGAGCACCTTCACCCCAACCCTGGGCATGATTTACAGCTCATTTACCCACTTTTTTGGCTAATTGATTTACACCCTGGTGGTCATAATAAATGAAAGAAAGCCAGACACACTCACCCCACTGTTCTCCAAAAAACAGAGAAATTTGATATTGTACTCAGGATTGAGTGAAACTAATTGATTTGACAGCTAATGAAAAACATCTAAGGGAAAATCAATGTAGAAAAAAAATAATCCGTCTGCAATTCTGTATGCTGTTCCTGAAAGGTTAATGGTCGGTGGTATGCGGGCAGACTAAATAGCCATCTCAGACGGGTGAAAAGAGAAAAATTAAATGTATTAAAAGGGGGTGGAGATATCCAAAGGGAAGGCTACACAGCACTGAGCCAAAGCATATTGGGTCCATGATGGTAGAAAAATATACTCGAGACAGTGAGACGGAAGAGCGTAGAAGAGGCAAGAGGAGAGCCTGGCTGGGCTGCTCTGGCCACTGAGAAGCCAGAGAGAAGGGGCCTTGGAGAGAGGCAAGCCTGGGACAAGCTGCCTCTGCCCGTTGCTCCCCTGGTTGCAGGTTTCATGGAATCCCCTCGGAGGGGTGGAGACGGTGCTGGCTTGCTCCCCTAGTGGGGCGTGTGCACTGGGTCTAGAGTGTTTATCTCTTTCTCTCAGGCAGGAATCTGAGGAGAGGTCTCAGGGGAGGGTCTCAATAGAATATCCATCAGCTCTCCAGGTGCTCTTTCAGGGTCCTGGTCTCCACTGATGGGTCGGTGCCAGGGCAGGGGGTCATCAGTCAGTGTAGCTGGTCCGGAGGCAGCCACGGTGCCTCTTGTCTGGTTTCGCTGCTTTTCTGGGCCTGGAGCTAAAACACAACTGAGGCCTAGATGTTATCTTTAGGGAGGAACACTCAGGGGGTCTAAACCACATGACCAGCCATATACTAGTGGAAGAATGATTACCCTGGGGACAGGGTTCTTGTTTTCCCAGTTTCACCCCTTGCTAGGCATTCAAGGCTTCCTGCCCCTGTGAGTCTCTGTAGTCAGGTTTCTGTACCTGACCCACCTACCAGTTCCCCTCAGTGTGAAGATTGTGTAGCACCAATGTCAACTATTTTAGAAATGAGTGTTACCAACTACAATGCCTCCGTCGCTTTTCAACACATATGCCAAAAGGCTCTTGGTTAAATTGACAGAAATATGGATGTGTTCAGATTTTATATTATTTGGACTGCTATATATCTCTTAGTATTCTGTTGCTTTATACAGTGTCAGAGCGGCTCAATCCCAATACACAAGGGACATCAGTCCTTGCGCGATTTTGATTTTCTCCAGTTGTTTTTTTTTTAGGAAATTTCCCCACTTTGTCATTGGCATCCAGACTGGAAGGATTAAGAGTATATGGCTATCTCTAGCATTTAAAAAATTTAAATGGAGCTTTAGAAAAGTAAAAATAATAATAATAATAATAAAACAGGTTACATGGAATTTACTAACTCATACAAGACAATAAAACCTCATACACTTTTCTTTAAGTTTGATGATGTGGACGAAAAGGGGCCGCATGCTAATACGACAGCTCAGGGGGGCCTGAACAGCAGCCTCGCAAACTCCGAGACCTAAAGTAACCACAAAGGAGGGTCTGAAATGAAAACTTTTTAACTAAAAGCAGTTTATGGTGGGTAGTCTGGTATGAGGCTGGTTTCTTCCCCAACAAAGGTCAATTTTACCTTAACTAAGCCTGTCTATTGTTTTTTACATCTAAGATCGCATTCCTTCAGAATGTCAGGCTAACTCCCCCTTTACCAGACCCCTCAGGCCACAGCCAACCCACCAGGGAGGGGAACGTAACTCTGCCCATTGTTATTGTTAGCATGTTAGTTGTTAGCTGTTAACTATCCTGCACCCACCTTAGTGAAAGAAGTGTCTGTTTATCATTTTACTTTTTACCCAGTGCCAGAGGTTCCCTCATTCCACCCCTTTGCTTTCTCCCACCTCCCTAATCTATCACCAGTGGATTTCAAGTAACCCTCTTATGTCTTCTCCTTTGATTCTAATGTATAAAATAAGGTGTAAAACTTCCATTCTCTGGAGCATTATCTCGATCCATTGAGATTCTGCTTCCCACAATTGTCAACAGTTTGGCTCAAATAAACTCACAAAAATTCTTCACAGGTTTGAATGTTTCTTGCATTAACAATAGTGAACACTTTTAGATGTCATAAAGCAGTGATAACATCAAGCTCAGTGTCTGGCACCTAGATACTACTCAGTAAATATGTGTTAATAAATAGCAGATATTTTGATATGAATTTCAAATTTCTCCCCACTAAATATTGGTGCAAAGCCATGGGGATGCTATGGAAGGCTAGCAGAATTACAATGGTTTCAGAGTGTCTTCAGTGGAAAGCAGGGCTGGGTGTATGTGAGGAGTCCGCTGGAAGGAGAAACTAGAGGGCTTGTCTTGAAAGAAACTATCTGCACAGAAATAACGTTTTGCCCACATTGTATATGACAAATCAATTAATGTAGCAAAGTTCTTTAAAAATACTTTCACTTACACTTCAACTAAGATTAAGAAAAAATTAGCCATTGGCCATATTAAAGATGACTATTTTTATTTAGGTTAGTTTTGGAAGGTGATAGAGATTCTGAGAAGGTAAAAGCCATTCTCCCGCCAAGGGACCTGTGGGAGTCACCATTACTCAGATTCCTCATTTGTTGCCGTTTTTGCCACTGGTGATTCTGCATTGGGTGTACACTGTCAACGATCATAAAAAATATGCAAAAAACTATCAGTCTTGGTTATGCCAGTGCTTAACATTTACATGAAGCAACAAGACCTGGTAGTGGTTGTGCGGGAATCCTTCCTATATGCACTGTGAAGGGTCTGCCACCAAGTACTTTTTATTACGGCAACGATTTCTTCTCTGTGAGTCCTTCCACATTTTAGTGTCTCTGAGTCTCTCCTTCAGATGTTGCTCAGTTCTAGCTGTATTGTGTTTCCAGAAGGAAGACTATTCCATTCATTTTAGTCTAGAATTGGTCATTTGTAGTCCAAAAAATGTGTTCCCATAGATAGTGGTGAAGGGCACGAAATAAGACTAGAGCCATAGTTGCCTTACTAACTATAGATAAGAGGTTTTCTTACAGACCCTGGGAAACTGGGGGATGAAACAAGGCTGGAAAAAGATAAGATGCCTCAGTGGGTCCATTGCTCAGAAGAGAAATACATTTTGAGAACAGACCAAGGACAGGACATGCTTTGACTTGGTTGCTGTACTGGGACCCTGACCCCCTCCGGGAGCTTGCCTCAGGAACGCTGACCATTCCGTGGTCCCAGGAACTGGCTGAGCTGTTTGTAACATCATAGATTAGCCACCTGGTTATGAGACTTTGAGCTCCTGAAGGCCGAATGCAGACCCTCCGCTCCTCTTTCCTTGTTACACTTGCAGCTCACAGCTGCACAAGTTATCTTCTCCTCACTGGTATA
Source organism: Miniopterus schreibersii (assembly GCF_964146895.1). Taxonomy (NCBI): domain Eukaryota; kingdom Metazoa; phylum Chordata; class Mammalia; order Chiroptera; family Miniopteridae; genus Miniopterus; species Miniopterus schreibersii. The sequence goes on along the minus strand of NC_138122.1, from coordinate 1,750,127 downwards.
TAATCAGCCAACTGGAGAGAGGGGTCAGAGCAGAATTTCCAGGGTGACCCACTGCTCTCTCATTTTTGCGGCAGTAACGGAATAAACATTCACATATGATTCAACCTTTTCTCTGCTTAATTTGGCTTAAGTAGTGATGGGAAGCCTGGGACCCCTTTTGTCCAATTTCACCATCAGAGAAACACTTATCCCAAAATACTTTATTCTTCCTGGATCAGCTGTCCAAGCTGTTATTCTGTAACCATTTTGGGCCTGTTCATCCTAAAGCTACTACACATGTGATGCTTTTAAAGTGTGGTATCAGCATCAGGGATAGAATCCAACAGCACAGGCGAGGTTGAACCCCAGCTTTCTCTCAGCTTGAAAGTCATGTACATTCCATTTGGGGGATATTTTGGACATGAGGAGATGATGACAGATTGCCTTTATTAAGCATTCTCTGTAAAGAGAACATTATGTTTTAGCCTTGTTGGAGGCAGAGAATCTTCCCTCAAGGATTGCAATGTAAGGCAGAGCTGAACACCAAGGCACACTTGGCACTAATCATAAAACCCACCTCTGGTGAAATGCGACTTAACTGCTATTTGCACAGCCATCAAAACAAGAGATTTAGGCTCATAACGACAAGATTTATGTTACTGCAATATACATTTGATGCACTTTGCATAGACATCTTTTGGGACAGGTTGGCTAATAGGAATATTTGCTCAGGCCTGCAATATGCCAAAACCGACCTATTGAATTATCATTAACTATCCTCTAAATTTTTATTCTTAGACCCATTTTCTGAATGTGGAATCTATTCCCAGACAAGATGATGCACATTTCAAATTAGTCTTCTTTCAAAAGAAACAAAATTGAACTCAGATGCATAACTTAAAAAGAACGAATTGACAATTACCCCACTCGACTGCCATTTCACTGTGGAGAAGCTGTCCCTGCCTCTCTCTGTTAGTTGGATATTTGTTTAGTGAATTCAGAGCCCTTCACCAAACCCTTTCCCCACTTCTGCCATAAGAATAAATGTTGTTTATTCTTTAGTTTATGGCACACTGCAAAGTGAGTAATCTACTGTTACTTTTTCCAGGGTTAAGTTATGAGTGCCCAAGAGCAGTTAAAAGGTAATTTGTGTATAAACTGCTTTTCTAGGTTATGTCACTAGGAGCTCCAGGTTTTACCAGGTTCGATCCTGTCTTCAAGGAACATAGAGACATTCACCTCCCCACTTCCAAATAGAAGATATTGGCTCCTTCAAGATATTTCTATTGAAATCTTATCCTCGGAAAGGAAACACACAGAGCAGCTCTACACTCTGCCACTTACGTATCCGGTGGCAATGAAGAGGTGGCACTCCAGCGCCACCCTGTCTGTGAGGTCTGGCCCTTCTCCTGCTTTGACCTTCTAATTTTCTCTGTTGGGACTGATTGGCCATTGCCAGCCTTCCTGCAGGTTGGTTGGGGTCTAAGGACAAAAAGTAGAATCTCCAGTTAATCAACAGACCAATTGTTGAGAAGGTCAGAGCCAGCTGGTCTTCTCTATAGCTTCAGCTGAGCCACCCCAGTGTGTGCAAGTTGACGTACAGACACTGGCACACTTGAGAAAAGCCCTGTTTAGGTTGAGTAAAATTTTTACAAATGATGAAAAAATAAGGAATTTTAATAATGGTGATTATTTTACCTTCATAAATTAATGTGGGGCGAACTACTACCTACTACATAATTAGATTATAAAGTTCATGGAGGGCTGTGGCTACATCTAATTTATACTCTAGATTATTAAGAAGTAAAACACTAGGATTTTTTTCAAGTAAGAATTTTCAAATAAGATTCTGCCCTCCAAAATGACTAACTTTTTCTATCTTAAATGTTTTTATTGATTTTTAAATTGATTTTTAGAGAGAGAGGAAGGAAGAGGGACAGAGAAACACTGATGTGATAGCAAAACATTGATTGGCTGCCTCTTGCATGCCCCCTACTGGAGATCAAACCCACAATTCAGGCACGTGCCCTGACTGGGAATCGAACCAGCAACCTTTCAGTGCATGGGAAAATGCCCAACCAACTGAGCCACACTGGCTGTGGTTCCTATCTTAAATTTGAAAATTTTATTCCTATATCAAGTTTTGTTTTTCTTTAACCTTTAAATTATAATTTCATCTTTTCTCTGTAATGATACATTTTCTCCCAACTATAATTAAGAATAATGCTAGAAAGTGAGGAGTTAAAATGAAAATGTCTAATATTTTCAATGCGCTGCATTAAAAGAAAATTATATATATTGTTTTAGTCAGAACGGGATAGTTTAAGCTGTAGTAACAAATTAATCCCAAAATCTCAATGCTTGGCACATGACATATTCAATGTGAATTACAGATCACAGGATGATGGAGCCCCATCATTGTAACAAGTGCCTTTGGAGTTTGTTGTGCCAGCCTTATAAAACATGTATGCTTTTGTGTTTTGGCTTAAATTGAAAATACATCACTTCTGCTCATAGCACATTGGCCGGAACTTGCTGTGTTGTCCACTGGGGCTGGAAATGTGGACCTGGGCATTCCATAGCCACAGATTCTTCTGCTACAGACACTTCTGTTAGTGTCTTTACTTGAGTACAACATCCTTGAGATGTTTATAAGTTTACTATTAGCAATAATATAGGAGCCATTTATCATTTCCCAATTCTGATGAGGAATGGGCTCTTATGACCTCATTTTACTCATCTGGAAACAGGCTCAAGGAGAGCAATGTGTCAGTTCAGGTCATCATGGAACCAGATGCAAATCAGAGTTTAGACTGGAAGAAATTTACTGGGAGTAACCACTGTGAAACATTTACTGGGAGGGGCAGCAGGAGTCGACACAGAAAGCCTTTGGACTGCCATGGAGCTCTGGCACCTGTGAAAGGACAGGGAAAGAAGGAGCTAGCCTCAAACTCTGAGGGTCTCAGCCAACCCAAAGGGAGCTCCAGAGGAAAGATTGACAGCAGAGGAATCTCACTTTGGGAAGAAATGGCCAGGCCCTAGGCTCGCAGTGAGACAGACCACGACGGCACTGCAGTTAGAGGTTGCGGGCTGACTGCTCTTATCACAGCAGGGCCACCATAAAGTAAGAGGGTAAGCCAGAGACACATTCTGCTCTTTGGGTGCAAGGGCTTTCTGATATTCCAACAAGCACTGCTACCTACAGCAAAACTTTTGATGTAATTATTTTACTATTAACTGGATAAAGAACATTAAAATAAGAATAAAAAAGCAATGGGGAGAAATATTAAGGTCAAGTAGTCCTGAGATCACAATTTTAGCCTCTCTTTGCCATTAACTATCTCTGTGACCTTGGCCCAGTCACTGAACCTCTCTTCACGTTATTCGCTTATCTGTCAAATTAGATGATTGAACTCCATCAGTTGGCCTCAAATTTTATTGTGCATCAGAATCACCAGAAAGGCTTGTAAAAACAAATTCTGGCCCCAACTCCAGAATTTCTGCGGGGGGAAATCTTGAGTGGGGCTGCAAATTTGCATTTCTAATTAGTTCCTAGGCACTGCTGCTGGTTGAGAGCTCACACTTTGGAAACCACTGAACCAGTTGCTCCCTAAGGTCATTTAAAACTCATAAATACTGTATCCTTGCAATTCAGCTACATTTACTTTAAAATTATCATTGCTACAGTTATTGATATCCATCTCCCCTCTCCCCATTATAAACTAACTGTTGCCTTTATTTTTGTCTATATACTATATAATACCTGTATGGATATCCTATACATGAAATTAAAATAGCTAATGATGTCTTACCATGTGCATATATTGGGCTAAATACAAAGAAGATATTCTTTATGTTTGAGATTCACACCATCATCATCACTGCAATGGCTCTTACTGACCACACACAATGTCCTGGGCCTTGTGCTAGCTCTTTATATTCATTGTCTCTGTAATATAAGTACATGACTAATCATGCTATGAGAGTTATAAGAAATGAGCAACAAATTTTACAACACAGAGAGAAGCAATAGGCTTCAGAGCAGATAGATGAGATTGGCATGAGGAAGGAGTTGTAGCCACATATAAATGGCCTGGTCTAGTTGATCAAGTCTTAGCATAGACTAAAGGTGTTTGGGGGAAAGGCGGGAATGCTTTTTGTATGGGTGGGAGAAAGGCATAGAATAAGTTAAGATAAGCAATTTAATTTTGTGGTTCCAATGCATTTGACAACTGAAGCTTAGAACAGTCTGTACTCTACCGTCTGGATTTACTAGACACAAATGAGAAGACAATGGAAAGGAAGGAAGACTTTTCTTAGCTCTGCAACAGTATCAGCTATGTGGCCTTGAGCAAGTCACTGAGCTCTCCTAGTATCCTGTTCTCATCTATAAAATGTATACAGTATTCACCATGTCTATCTTAAAAGATGGTGAGGAGTATAAAGTGAGAGCATGCTGCTAACTACAAACTTTTGTGTATCAGTATGATATTATTAATAAGAAATTATCTTGTGTTTTCAGATTTTTCAAAGCATTTTCAGCTTTCTTGTTTTGTAACAAATTTCAGTCTCTCCCAAGAAGGCCAGAACACACATCAGCAATGGTTTAGCGCTTACCCAGCTGTCTATGGGACATCCTGCACTCCTGGCTGTTTTATGACTGTGGAAAGGGAAGAGTCTGCCTCATGACAACATCATAAGAGTTTCCCCACCCACATGGGGTAGGTTGTCATCTCCTGGCTTAGCGAAAATAGGAAACTCCCAGAAAGTTAGTCCATGCGATATTTTGTGGTATAAGACAATCAAATGGTGACAAGAACATAATGGAAACCAAATCATGGTTAGCCAAAACATGTTGTAATTAATATATCCCAGGAGCTCATTTGGTTTCTCTCTCTGGTTGTTGTCTAGAGGAACAAAAGGAGGAAGAGGGAAATCCAATTCAATTAAAGAAAACGCAGCTGAGGTTAAGGTCAAGGCTGTGCTCTAGGGAGTTTTTATTAACCAGTTGAAGGCAGGTTCAGAAGGGGTTAATACAAACCTTGGCCTTTGGCAATAGGAATATATTGTCAAGGGAAAAATCAGTTTCTTAACCAGAGAAAAAGCAGGAAACTTTGTCTACACTTCAATTAATAGATGCATATAGAATTGGAATTTGCAAAATTGGGCTCCTCTAGTAGGAGAGTGCTGTGCAAGCTGATTAAATTGGAATACTTTGCTTTTATGGGTTATCATTACTTTAAAGCAGATAACTCAATTAAATTTGAAGGCATCTAAAGACTGGATTATAGGAAATAATTCAAAATTCAGAGAAAATTATTCTCAAAAAGTAGATAATATCAAATAATCTATATTTGGTTTCAGAGTTTTAACTTGTTTTTAGCATAACCATTTTTAGCACATTTCACTATGCTTTGGTATTTTGTTGAGAATAATATAAATATAAAAACAGGTCAGCATTCTTTGTGCCTTTTATTTTTTTTAAATATATTTCTATCCATTTCAGAGAGAGGAAGGGAGAGGAAGAGAGAGATAGAAACATCAGTGATGAGAGAGTCATTGATCGGCTGCCTCCTGCACACCCCCCTGACTGGGAATTGAACCATGATCACCTAGGTCATAGGTCAATGCTCAACCACTAAACCATGCTGACCAGGCCTCTGTGCCTTTTAACATCTAAAGTGAAATGAAGGTGGTTGAGAATTCTGCTTTGGACAAATAAAGGACTGATAGACATCCAAGTGGAAGTGCAAAATATATGGGGACTTAAACACCCATCATGCCCTTCAATACCTGATCATCTCCTGAGCTAGAGTCCTACAGTCTTAACCATGAAAGGTTTACACATTTCCACATCTCCCCTCAGGTGTTCCATCTTGATAGCAAACCAATTTTTCTGAAACAAACTCATCTTCTTCTTCTTCAACATCTTGCCATTCCTGTCTCTGATGTGGATTTCATTGTCGTTCCAAGTCACTTATGATCTAAGCCTCACATAGTCTAGATTCCTCCATCTCTTACCCAGGTCTCTTCATAGAGTTCCATCAGTCATGGCTTTGTAATGCCCATCCTGTAATTCCTTCTTTCTCTACTTCATTATTAATACCCTAGTCTAGCCCAACATCCGTAGGATTTATTTACCTCTAGAAACCACTCATCTTGATTTCAGACTCTTCCGACATTTAGTTTTATTCTATGTATCTTTCAGTGACAGTCCTTTCCAGGTGTCCTCCAACTCAAAACTATTTATTGGCTAAGCACTTGTGGTGGAGACTGCTAGGTGACTCCCAGTGTCCATTTATTATTCCTTAGAAACCAAACCCTAGACACTGTGCTTAGCTTAGAAACCCACCTTTCCCAGCCAGGTCCCTGCAGTAGCCTTCAGTCATGTGTCAAGCTCCACCCCAGGAAGTGTAAGCAGCGGCTGTGCGGGTCTCCCGAGCTGCTTACTTCAAAAGGAGCAACTTCTTTGCCCTCCATTCCAGTGCTGAAATATGACCCTGGTCCTGGAACTCCAGCAACTACGCTGAATCTTAAGATTATCTTGAGGGTGGATAGTCTTTGAAGATGGTTAAACAGAAATGTGGAAGAAGACTGCATCTCTCATTGCTTCACAGGTCTGTCCTACCAGCCCAGGAATGTCTAATTCTGTAGCTTTTTTATTTACATAAAAAATAAACATGTGTAGGCTTAACCTACTATTCCAGAGTATGTTATTTACAGGTGGATAAAAACCTAAGCTGATACGCCATTATCCCCAGGATGCTGAAAGTTCTCAACTTGATATTCACAATGAAACCGTAGCCTGCCTCTAAGCCTGTTTCTACAACACTTCTGCCAGAAACATTCTTGTAATTAACTTAATATGCACTGAAGGGGCTATCCATTCTCCTATTTCTGAAATTTACTATATTCCCTCAGGGACCCTGGCTTTCCTTTAGCTCCATAGCATTTAACAAGTAACTGCACTGGGACTCATATAAGTAGTAAAATAGTAGACTTTCAATATGGAAGGAATTTTAAATTTCTCTAAAACTTTCTACATAGTGAAGAAAAATTCTCTATAACATTGGTACTCAAAGTGTATTTGATGACCAACAGCATTTGCAAGATGCATGTGATTCAAATGCATCTTCAAGTTTGAGAAGCACTTCATCGAAGCCATGCATTTCACTGCTGTTTAGGCCATTCACAAATGACAGCAAAGCACCTTCTCCTGTTTGGAGAGCTGAGCTCATTAGCCAATTATGTCACATCACAGCTGAAAATTGCATCCTTGGAACTTTCACTTATGACTAGCTTATTTCTGGTCTCTAGAATAACAATAAATAATATTGATCTACCATAATTGCTTAAAGATAGCTATCATTGGTTCCAAGCCTTCTCTTTTCAAAGGTGAACAATTTATTTGAATTGGCATTCTTCACCTGATTTTTAGAAATTTTATCTGCTTTTAATACATACTAAGCTGTTAATGCCCCAATTAAAATACAAAACCAGAACTCAATATTACTCTGTAAATTTGTGGATCTAGGTGCCACTCTCTAAATCTAAAACCTACTACATGCAAATTTCACTTAATCACTAATTTTTAAAAATATTTTTTATTGATTTAGAGAGAGGAGAGACAGAGAGACAGGAACATCAATGTGAGAGAGAAACATCATCAATTGACTGCCTCCCGCAAGCCCCCCACTGGGGATCGAGTCCACAACCTGGGCTTGTGCCAAGACCGGGAATTGAACCAGCAACCTTTTGGTGCATGCGACGACACTCAACCACTGAGCACACCGGCCAGGGTCACTGTAAGTTTTTATGTTGTTCTCGTGATTTTACATATATGAGTATTATAAAAATCATTTTTTGTATTAAAGTGTGCTAAAAATATCACTAATCACAGCTTGTTTGTTTTAATTAGAAAAAACTATGTGTATGGCAGGGCCCCTCTTTTCTCTTCCTAGAACTTCATCCAGTATGACTTTGTTTCTAGCTACCTATTAACACTTTCTGTTGAGTAACTTGCCTGTACCTCAAACTTAACAGCTTTACCTACCTCATTTTTGTAATTATGTACTTATGGCCCTAATGCCCTTTTAGAGAGACATCTCCTTGACATCTGGGGTTCATATTTCCCGTAACACCTAGCACAGTGACTTTTAGCACAGTAGACATTAAAGAAATATTTTAAAATAAATGATTCGCTGTTTATTCACTGGGACATAGGACATGACTAGATTAGACTTCAGCAAAATGAGGTGGGAGACACAAACCAGTAAAATACTAGAACTCCTCTTGCTGTCTTTAGGTGAAATGTGTAGCTCCCTCTGGGATTGTCCCAACAAAAGAGCTGACCTAGTTTAACAGAATATAAATATAGTGTGTTCCAAAAAAGTCCCCAAACACGAGATACACAAAAGTGTGCCTTCAGTGTTTCAAGTGGTGCAACTAATACAGACTGACCCACTTAAAATGAGCCTTTTTACACACAGTGGTTTCTGTTTAATCCAGGATCGCCCAGCGGAACTCATGCTTCCACAGCCCAGGGAGAGGCCACTTCTTTTCTCTCAATGGCTTTTGAAGAATTTCTGTTTACCAAGACAAAGTAAAGCCAACAACAAACAAGTAAACAGCTACAACAAACTTTACCAAAATCATGTGGTTGTAAAAACGAAATAGAGGTAAATGCAGTCATGCAGAAGACTCCATCATTTTAGTCTCAACTTGCACAGCCTACTCAGGACACAGTTCATGTCTTCTGTATCTTCTGTCTGAGGTTAGAAAGCTATCAGTGTGAAGCATTTTTGCCCTGATGATGGTTTCATGAAATATCCATAAACATCAGTATCTGGGCAAAAAATTACCACCTTGCATTACTTCCTAGTTGTATAATTATTCTTTTAAAAATGGACAACTTTACTGGAGTAGACAAATATAAATCTTAAACAGTATTAGTTATATCTCATCCTAAGTAAAAGATAAATAAGATTTTAAAATATAAGTATTTGTGGCACCTCCTCCATCTAAACCAGCTCGGCTCTAGGCTTAGGAACAATGGCTAATATTTTTTTTCCATTATGAAGCTGTAAAAGCAACTAAATGAAAAAAATCAGTCTCCTCTTGAGGGAAGATTTGAGTTCCTTCCAATCTTTTACTATTACTAACGATGCTGCAATAGCCATTCATGGATATTATTCTGCACGTGCCTTAGTGTAACTCTAGGACACACTGCCCTCTTTCTTCCCTTCCACTTACCCCAGCAGAGACAAATTCTGATGTAGTAATTAGCAGGGGGTAGAGCTCTTTGGCATTGCTCTCCCTTCTGTCCACCCCTCTCATGATGCTGATGTCCTTAAGCTACCCTGAGGCCATCTCCCACTTGGGAAGGCTTCACTACTGGAAGGACTACGGGACTGAGGACAGTCCTGGACAAGCAGGGCTGAGGACGGCTAAAGTCAGCTCTGCTCTAGGCTTAGAAACAAGGGTAATTTTTTTCCACTTTGAAGCTATAAAAACAACTAAATGGGGGGGGGGGAATGAGTTTCCTATTGATGGAAGATTTGAGGTGCTTCCAACCTTGTACTATCACTATCAACGCTACAGTAGATATTCATGTATATAATTTTTTATGTATCCTAGTATAACTCTAGCATACATTCCCAGAAGTCCAACAGCTGGGTCAAAGAATAGATGCATTTTTTAATTTTACTACATATTACCAAATTTTCCTCTCTAAGAGTTGTAACAATCTACATCCCCACCAGCAGTGGATGAAGCTGACTCTTTTCCTATGGTCTTACCAACATATTTGTCACAATTTGAATTTTTGACAATCTGATAGGTAAAAAATAATATCTCAGTGTAGTTTTTAAATTGCATTTCACTTATGAGTACTTTCATATAGTTAAAAATAATTTATATTTCCTTGTATATACTTGCTCATTTCCCATTTAATTTTATCAAAAATTAGGAGTGATAAGCTTCTTGATTATATTATTATATTAGGGTAATAAGCTCCTTTTTTGATATCTTGTGTCTTAACATGTTGTATATCCTAGAAAATATTCTACGTACACTTCAAAAGAATTTATATTTTGTTGCTTTGCCTGTAAATGCTGTTAAGATATCAGTTAAATCCATCTGATCTTGTGAGTCATTGAAGACCGCTGTTTCCTTATTAATTTTCTGCCTGGAAGATGTACCCACTGATGTGAATGAGTTACTAAAATGTCCTACTGTGACTGTATTACTGTCAATCCCTTATGTCTATGAAAGCGAAAGTGAGCTTTATGTACTTGGGTGTTCCCATGCTGGGTGCATAAATGCTTACAGGGCTGCACCCTCTTGTCGGGTTGATTCCTGTATTATTAGGTAGTGTCCTCATCTGTTTCTTATTACGATCTTTGTTTCCAGTCTATTTTGTCTGAGATAAATATTGCCACCCCAGCTTTTTGTTCATTTTAACTGCATGACACAGCTCTTCCCATACTTTTATTTCGGGTGTGTGTATTTCTTCCTGAGGTGGGTTTTCTGTAGACAACATTTAATGGGTATGGTTTCCTTACCCATTCAGCTACCCTGTGTCTTTTGACTGGAGCCTTTCATCCACTTACATTTAAAGTTATTATTGATAGGTACATATTTATTGTCATTTTATTATTTGTAAATATTGTTCTTTTTTAAATTGTTTTCTGAAAGTCCTTTAATGTTTCTTGGGATACTGGTTTGGTGGTGATGAACTCTTTTAGCTTCTTATTGCCTGGGAAGCTCTTCATTTCTCCTTCATTTTTAAATAATAACCTTGTGGGGTACAGTAGACTTGGTTGTAGGTTCTTCTCTTTCAATATATGGTATTAATTTATTCTGGCCTCAAAAGTTTCTGCTGACAGTCTTATGGGAACTTCCTTATAGGCAACTAAGAGTCTTTTCCTTGTTACTTTTATGATTATTTGTCTTTAACCTTTGTCATTTTAATTATAATGTGTCTTGGTGTGGGCCCCTTTGGGTTCATCTTTTTTGGTTCTCTCTGCCCTTTCTGAATTTGTGTGTCTTTTTCCTTTACTAGGTTAAGGAATTTTTCAGTCATTATTTCTTCAAATAAGTTTTCAATATCTTTCTCTCTCTCTTCTCCTTCTTGTACCCCTATGATTTGGATATTTTTATGCTTCATGTTGTTCCAAAGATCCCTTAAACTATCCTAAGTTTGTTTGTATTTGTTTTGTTTTTGCTGTTCTTATTGGGTGTTTTCTACCTGTCTTCCAAACCACCAATTCGATCCTCTGCTTCATCCAACCTATGGTTTATTTCTTCCAATGTATTCTTCATTTCAGATATTGTATTCTTCATGCCGACTGGTTCTTTTTTATGGTCCCTATGTTCTTTTTCATACCGTTGAAGTTCTCCCTAACCCTTCATCATCCTTGTAACCACTGTTTTAAACTCGATAGATCACTTGCCTCCATTTCAATTAGCTCTTTTTCTGGAGGTGTCTCCTGTTCTTTTATTTGACTCATGCTCTTTGTTACCCATTTTGTCTATCTCCTTGTGTTTGTTCTTTATCGGGTAGATCTGCTGTTTCTCCAGGCCCTGTGGGAGTGGCCTACTAGAATCGGCATCCTTTGGGACTCAGTGGTGCAATCTCCTTCATCTCCTGAGCTAGGTGCTCCAGGACTGTCTCTTTTGTGGGTTATGAGAGCGTTCTCTTGTCATTGAGTCTTTATTACTGTTGGCCCATCTGTGCCTGGGGTCGACTCTCAGGCTGGTTGACTATGAGGATCATCTCCGACCACAGTGTACAAGCGTGTGATGACCACACAAAGAGGAATTCACCTCAGCAGAGTCTGGTATTTGCCAAGATCTTTTTGGAATGTGTCACTTGTGAAGCTAATTGGATCCTGCTTTGATGTTGTCTGAAGCTTACCACTGGGTGTACTGTTCTTGGAGACTCTTGGGAGGAACTCTGGTAACAGTCAATGTCAAACACTGCCTGTGTCTAGCTCTGGGAAACCTGTTTGGAGCTACAGAGCTATTCACAGTTGCCATTGCCTCTGCTGAACGTGTGTGTGTGTGGGAAGGACAGACCTGTGCACCAAGGTTGGCTTTCACCAACACCATACTCAGGAGCACATCAGTAAAAGGCCCAAGGCCACCTGTTTTGTCTTCACCTGCATCCAACTGCTGGCTTCCTGTTAGGCTCAGTCACTGAAAGACCCTCTGGTGGTACTTGAGTTGCAAGAGATAGGTTCCCTGTGAGTCACCAGTAGGGTCAAGTGGTGCTCACCAGACTGATACAGGTCCAAACTACATGCCAGTGTTGGGCCTGAGGCTACCTAGAAAAGTCCCAGGGCACATCAGGACTAACTACCACTCACATGGTGCCCAAAGTTCTTTGCAGTAGGTCTGGGTCTTAGGAGTCTTCAGAGTGAGGCCAGCAGAGTCTATCAGGCCAAAATAGACCAAGATTTGACTGTTATTTTCACAACTTAAAAGCATCTATACATTGCATGCTTATAAATACAGATTTATAACTATTTCTCCATGCAGTTATCTTTTCAATCAGATAGAAAAAAGGGAGTTACAAAAAAAAAATACATTACTTTTACATTGACATATATAGTTACTTTTACTAGTGCTCTTTATTTCTTCCTATAGATTTGAGTTACTGTCTAATATTCCATCATTTCATTAAAAAACTTTAACATTTCTTGTATGGCAGATCTTCTAGTGACAAATTCTCTGTTTTTTATTATCTAGGAATACCTTAATTTCGTATTCTTTTCTGAGGAAAAATTTTTCTAAATATAAAATTTATGCTTTACAGTTTTGTTTGTTTTGTTTTACTCTTAGTGGTTTTCAATTATTGCATTCCTTAGATCAATTCCACATGATCATAATGTATTATTCTTTTGATACATTTCTTCCAAATTTTTGGTAGAGGTTTTTGCATCTATGTTAATAAGAGACTATTTTGTAATTTTTTTTGTATTGGAAAGTCTATCTAGTTTTTATACCTGGATAAAACTCACTTCATAAAATGAATTCAAAAAGGATCCTGTTCTTCTATTTTTTATATATTATATATATATATATAATATATATATATTATATATATTATATATATATATATGCACATACACACACACACACAACCTCATTAAATTGTGTACATATACATATTATATATATACAATTTAATATATTCATTAAATTATATATAATGAATATGTTAAATTGTATATATGTGTATGAATGTATATATACACAATCTAATTCTTGATTTTATTAGCTTTTGGCTCTCAAGAAATTAATCCATTTTTATAAATATAACATTTATTGCCATAAAGTTCTTCATACTATTTATTTAACATTTTGAAGGTATATTGGATTTATTGTGATGGCCTCCATTTTTCCTCCAATGATAGAAATTTGTTTGTTTGCTGTTTTTTATGTCTTGTTAAATCTGGCTGGAGGTTTCCAATTCTGTTTTTATTTTTTAGAAACCTCTTTTTTTGTTTCAGTGATTTTTTTCCATTATTATCTTTTATTTTTATTAATTTTTGCTCTTATGTTTATTATTTTCTCCTGTATGCTTTGCACTTAACTTGTTAACCTCCTTCTCATTTATTAAGGTGGAATTTTGATTTTTGATTGGCGACTTCTCTAATATTAGCATTTTATGCTATAAATTTCCTTCTAATGACTACTTTATCTGTGCTTCACACATTTTGATATGTTGTATTATTGTTATTTAAGCCAAAGTTTTGAAATTACATTGTGATTCTATCCCTGCCTCATTTTATTTAGATATATGATATTTTCAAATATTTGGGTATGCTAAATACATCTATCTATTATGCATTTCTACTTTGATTCCACTGTGGTCAGAAAACATACTTTATGTGATTTAAATTATTTTCTATTCTTTGAAATATGTTTATAGTCTATAATATGATCTATTCAGTGAATGTTTAAAGTATTCTTTAAAATAATGAGTATTCTTCTGTTTGGTTAGGATATTCTATAAATATACTTACATAAATGTAGTTGATATTGTTGTTTAGATTTTATATTTTCTTACTGATTTTCTTCTGTATTCTTGCTGAGAGAGGAGTATTTATGTCCTCAGCTATGTCTGTGGATTTGTCTATTTCTCCTTTTAGTACTATCAATTTTGGTTTTATGCATTTTGAAGTTCTTTTATATTCCTGAAAATAATCTTTCATTTTCATATAATGTCTTTCTTATTCTTAATAACAGTCCTTGTTCTGAAGTCTCCTTTTTTTTCTTATATTAGTATAGCCACTCTAGCTTTAAAAATTAAATTAGTGATTGCATGCTATATATTTTCCATCTTGTAACTTTTAACCTATCTATGTTTCAATATTTAAAGTAGGTTCTTATAAATAGCATAGAGTTGTTTTGTGTTCTTAGCCAATATGACCATCTGTTTCTTAACTGACTTGATCAGAACGTTGATATTTATTCATTGTTATGGTTCAGTTTAAACCTAACACCTTGACTAATTTCTTTTTGTTGCACATGTTTTTTCCTCCATTTGTTTCTTTCCTGTCTTTTTTATTCATTGAATTTATGATCCTATTTTATCTTCATTATTAGCTTATTATACCTTAAAAAAAGTGATTGCTTCAGAGTACTTGTTCTCACCAGGGGGAAATTTGCCTTCTAGGAGGCATTTGGCAATGTCTCAGCACATTTTAGTTGTGACCGCTGTGAGACGTGCTTATGGGAGAGTGAGTAGAAATCCAGCATGCAGCTAAATATCCTACAACGCACAAGGCAGCTCTTTACAGCAAAGAAGCACTTCGCAAAAAATGTCAACAGTACCTAAATTTAAATTTAAAAAAAAAAAACTTGTAGGGTTTACAATATACATATTTAATGTACAATACTTTACCTTCAAATAGTAGTCTGTTACTTCATATATAACGTTATTGTGTAACAGGGCCTGGATACTGCAGCACAGGGATGGACTGCAGCCGGGAACACAAGCTAAGCTAGTTGGATGGTGAGAAAGACTGGACTGGACTAGTCTTGGCATGGCACAAAATCTCTGGACATTGGCCCTGATTTTCCACGGTGAGATGGACAGAGATGGGACATTGAAAACCCAGGGCCCTTCTATTTTCATGCAAATAAATCTTACCAGCAGACCTCATCTTCCGTTGTGGGTCCCTGAAAATGCTTTACTCATGATACCACACGGACCCCACTTCCACCGGCAACAGTACCTGTAGAACTCTTTACTGTTTATCTCTGATAAATTTATACCTTTAAATTTATCTCTAATAAATTATCAGAGATTATTTTCTTTGCTGTAGGTGTGAAAAAACAAATTTGAGTTGGATAAATAAGTGTACTTTTATTAATAACAGAACTACGCCTAGAACCCAGGTGCACTCAAGATACAGAGTATCAATTACTGAGAGTTCTGACTATTAGGATAATCAATGGGAATCCCACTCTCCTTTCAGCATATATATACCACACTTACTTCTTATTTGGGAGAGCTACTTCAAAATACCAGCAATTGCTGTGGTTTTGGATTCCAAGAAGCAAGGATCTAGGTATGCAATGCTTTAAAAATTACCCAACAAATCATCTCAATGGTAACTACGCAAAGAATGTTTCCCAGTGGAGGGTAGTTCACGCTTTGGTGTTCTGCCTCCCTCTTCATGGTCCTCTTTCCTAATGCTCTTTGCTCTCTTCCTTGGATGTTCAGCTTCACACCATGACCATGAGCAGTAAATGATCCCAAAGTGCTATCACAAGACGAGACTGAAAAAAGATAAGACAAAGCAAGAGATATGAAGTAAGGACAAGGTAGGCATAGGAAAGACTCAGAGGGTCCTAGGAGCTGGGGATTAAGAGAAAACTAGGGATCTAGAAACGAGAGATGGAAAGAGTACAGTCCTAGGCTGGGAAGAAAGCTGGGAATCAAGCAGGTAGTCAGCACAGCAAACTCAAAGCTCAGGGGGCAAAAAGTGCTTGAAACGGAGAAACCAGCTTGGGACCTCTGGGAGCAGAACTGCAGGGAGCACCAGTCTTATTATCTACTGTGAAGAGCATGTCGGCAACATCTTTAAAGATCAAAGATGAAAAATGGAATGTAAATCTGTCCTTGGGACTTCACTACTGAACATGCTCTGGAAAAGTACTCAAATTCACACTAAGGTGATGTCTCCACAGGATACTTTGCGTGTTAGTGGAAATCAAAGCAATAAGCTAAAGGGTTTAATGTTCAAGTGAGGGGAATGTTGAGGGCAGGGCGTGAGGTGGGCTTCCTGAGCTTCCTGACACACCTGAGTGGTTGATGTGCTCCCTGGGGCCTGCGTACCAAGTCCGATCATTCATTTTTGGGGGAGCACTCCCATTCAGCAGCTCAGTTTAATACATATGCCTTTAAATTGGTGCTTTTAAAATTCAGCTCCCTGGCTGTCATCAGCCATTTTTTGTTCTTTCCTTTGACACTGACCAGCTCGTTCCCTTTTGCACCCTGAACAGAGCCCTGCAGTGTGCATTGAAATCCAGCATCCTTTGTGTTGTTTGAGAAATCTGAGGCTGATATCTCCGGGGCTTTTAGTTTCTCTTGCCTCTCTCTGCTGTGACCTGCCAACTTCTTTTGGCTCTCCTGGGCTTTCGTCATGTCCCGTATCGATTGCTACCCTTTTCTTTATTTGTGGGATGCTAAGGATGAACCCTGCAGCACATTGATGCTGACTTTGGAGAGGGTTAGGTCAGCTTCTGACCCCAGGCACGGCAGCCCAGTGATATTTCACCAGATCAGAGTTGTTGTTACCTCAGCTGCTCATAAAGGAGCCAACTGATGTTTTTTCAGACTGCTATTCTGACTCCACAAGG
This sequence comes from Miniopterus schreibersii, assembly GCF_964146895.1. Lineage (NCBI taxonomy): Eukaryota > Metazoa > Chordata > Mammalia > Chiroptera > Miniopteridae > Miniopterus > Miniopterus schreibersii. The sequence continues at coordinate 1,733,273 of NC_138122.1, read as the reverse complement.
TCATTTCTGGGATTTCACTCTGTTTCTTTAAATGTTCTTTTTCTGTTTCTTTTCCTTATTAGACCTTGTGATCCTCAGGCACCCAGTTTACTAATTACCCCCAATGTTGGCACCTGCCAGCAGGTGGTCAAAGTTCTGTTAATTATGTCTCCAGGCTTAGGAACGCTCTTATAATGGCATCCAATCATCTACCTCTGACACGGTCTGAAAGGAGGTTGCAGGCAGGCTTCTCTCTCCCTGAGCTCTTGAAATCTCATCTTCTGGTCTAGAATCTTAAGATTTACATGCCGTGCCTTAAAGGTATATGATAGAACAGCCAGGTACTCAGTACCTTCTACAATAAGGAGGGAAGTCACAGTTAGTGCAGGCTCAAACCGAGGGGATTCAAGACCTGACTAGCACAGTATTTACATACCAGTCACACAGACCAGCTGGGAAAGTATTCCCAGAGGCACTCTGGGTAGGCTTGTAGTGGTCTCAGGCCCTTCTCTTGTCCCCTTTCATCCTTCTGACCCCAATGTAAACCGTCCTTTAGCCCAAATAGAGATTGCAGCTTTCTGTGGAGAATGAAATAAAAATTAAAAGGAGCTGTGGTTGATTTCTTCCTGTGGGGATGACTGAGAAAGACAATAGTAAAAGATATAAGGGGACTGGTTTTCCAGAGAAGTAGGTTCTAATCAGTTAGAATATTTACTCCATGAGTGACTGGGCCTTTGTTTTCATCCATAAAATGGGAGAAACATCTCTTCCTTGTTTGAAGCGAAGCCAAGAGTATTAATTGTTCAGTATTTCCCAAAGGTTTGGTATTCCCTGGAGACAAGTGTGGCGTGCATATATGTAAGCACACAAAGATATGCAGACATATAGATAATCTCTCATTGATTGTTTCAAGATACTGAAAGAAATCAATTATGGGTAAGGAGAACTCTTGGGCAGGGGGCTTGGTCAATTTGTAGGTACTTTAAAGCAATGTGATGGATGTGGGAAAAGAAATCAATGGAAAAATATCAATAGGTATTTCACTGTAAATACAATATCCTAACAGCCTAACTAGTCATCTAAAATACTGTCTACCTGTAATGTGGACAAATTAAAAGGGGGAAATCAAACCTTTGCATATAAGTAACAAAAATAAAAAAATAAAACATGCCCTTAGCCCCACAAGTGATGAGGCAAGTATGGAGGAAACAAATACAATTTGTCCTGGTCAAGGTTAGAGCTTATCTGACCTACAATTACATCCACAAATTTATCTGTATAAAATATATATTTTTAAATATATTTTATTGATTTCAGAGAGAGGAAGGGAGAGGGAGAGAGACATTAGTGATGTTTTTGACATCAGTCATTGATCGGCTGCTTCCTGCAAGCTCCCAAATGGGGATCAAGCCCCCAACCCAGGCACATGCCCTGACTGGGAATCGAACCACAATCTCCTGAATCACAGGTCGATCCTCAACCGCTGAGCCACACCCGGCAGGGCTGCATAAAATATTTGTATGTGTCATTGCTATTCATTCTTATAACACTATTATAAGACAACCAGGGCAGTTTCCCTCGGTGTATGTGGGAAAGCTGGCTCAAAGGGTTTACCAGGATCATAGGATATACACACAGGAATGTTTGGACCTAAGCCTGGGTCATACTTCTTGAGTGGGGACACTTCCTACTACTCTTCCACACTTGCTCTGAGAATTAGCTATTTTCTTTGAGGCCTCAATTCTCTCCTAATGCCCTGTACACTCTCTTCAAAGAATCTTGTTTCCATTCATCCTTCAAAGACTTGATAACCTAGGCCCATTTAATGACTAATCTCTGTAAATAAGGCCCTCTGCCTAAGTCAGAAAACTCCTCAGGACTGCCCTAAATGGTGATGTAGCATTTGGTCCTGGCAAGTCTCCAAACCCCCTCTTCAGCTGACTTTACCAGAGCAGCCTCCCAGCTGGGAAATTCTGGTCATTGCCCAATAAAAGATAATCCCACAGAAGGAGGGTGATAAGAAAGAAGTAATTTGGGAGCTGCCTAAACAAATGCGCAATAAAATTCCTGGTGACTCCATCGTTTCTCTTTTCAGCTGCAGGTCGGCCCTGGGTAGAAATAATTTAGATTTTCTTGCTGGGTTCATTGATTATTTGTCCACTGATATCTGCATTGAGAAATAACCCTCAAGAGAGATTTTTAATTTGTGCTTGGTGTTGCTGGGTCTCCTCCTTTATGCTCTTCCTCTCTAGTTTTTGAACCCTTTACATGCTTTTTCTTTCAGATTGTTGGAATTCTTCTCAATTAACTAACTCCCCCACTCCCACCTGCCAATATAACTGGAGCCTTAGCCCTCAGACAGGTCTGGGTGCCAGATTAAGGACGCTGTTAGATATGCAAGCTAGAAAGTACAGCCACATTACGGCCATTGTGTCCATTCTGTATACTGTTTACATCTCGGGGGAAATCACCTTCCACCCACACCCATCATAATTTTTTCTGACACGTGGAAACTGCGAAAGGGCAGCAGCGGTAAGGATTTTTTTGTTCTTTTTTGATATGTGTGAATAAATTGCATCATTCCAATAACATCTAAACTTATACTACAGGCTCTCCCTGCCAGCTTGGCTGTTTTCTCTGTTCTGCAGACAACAAAAGATGACAGGTTGTAAGTTTCAGCATCAGAAGAGAGCAACTAGCTTGGTTGGCAACTTCACTTGTTCACTGGCAACTCCAGGAAACAAGGCTCTCCGGTCATGTAAGGACAGGCAGGAGCTGAAGAGTTTGAAAGTACAAGGAAAAACAAAGGGAGACTCGACCCCAGTTCTGTAGCACTGCAGGCACACAGCACCCTGCTCCCTGTGCAAGTTCCTTCTCTCCATCTCTCATCGCCCAACCAGGAAGGAGGGTCAGGTGGTAAAAAAATACAACAAGAAGCTCTCACATTTCCTGAATATACTCAATGAAAAGGACCTCAGAACAGCCTCTGTGGCTACAGAAGTTATTTTATTCGTAAATGTCTACCTTCTCCAGAAAAACTAGCCAGCTTGGGAGCATCTGATAGCAGTAAAGAATAAAGTATACTTATTTGATTGTTTTTTAATGGAAGACTCCCAAATACTTAATTTTAATTCAATATTGTAAACCCAGTTTGGTCACAAATAAGGGATCAATTATCATTATTATTTCTAAATATATCTTTATTGATTTCAGAGAGAGAGAGAGGGAGAGATAAAAACATAAATGATGAGAGTCATTGATCGACTGTCTCCTGCACGCCCCCCACTGGGAACTGAGCCCCCAGCCTGGGCATGTGCCCTGACCAGGAATCAAACTACAATCTCCTGGGTCGATGCTCAACTGCTGAGCCACACTGGCTGGGCAGGGATCAATTATTTTTAATGAATATTTTTTCAATAAATACTGCATTTTGAAATAATTTTAGATTTACAGAAAAGTTGTGAAAATAAAACAGTGTTTCCATAAACCCTCCACTCAGTTTCTAGGAGATCAATGTTAACCCTTAGCTGAGTTTACACTAATGTTTTACATAGAACCAAACTAGACTTTTAAAACTTTTTAGGCTTGTCTAATTTTTAGCAAAATCTCTTTTCCTCCTAGTTAGAGCCTGTAACTCCCACCCAATCTCAGCCTCATCTCATGTTTTAAAATTTGTCCCCATATTCTGGACCTCAGCCACAGTTTCCCGGCCCTGAGCCTCAGATCTGAACACTTTGGGCATCTATCCTCATTTCATAGGCGTGTACGCATTAAGCTACCTCAGGATATCTGAGTCAAGAACTACGTGCTTACCTCCCAGCTTAGGGAATAACTGAGCCTCTTGGCCTTTAGTTTTGTGCCTTTTGTACGGCTCCCAGGTGCCCTGCCTGTCCCCTGCTACATGCCAGCATGTATTCTTGATGCTGTATGTGGGCTTGGATCACTTTTTTGCTTGTAATCAGGCCTATTGGTACCACACTTTGCCTAATTGTGTCTTGACTACTGGACAGTACTTTCTTCTGATCCCTGCTCTCTCAAATGAGCTGCGCTATGTCCGTGTCTAGACTCTTCCAGGATTTCTCCAATCTGCTGAAACTGACCAGGCCATGCTAATCACAGCATGAGTTACAATAAAACTTTATTCAGTCACTTTTATACAAAAATTACTGCTTATTACTTTCTAGGCTCCATTACTGTGGTTTATGGAGATGAATAAACTTTCACTGAGTTCACAGTCTAGCAGAAAAGGTAAGTGAGAGGAGTAAGAATTTCTTTGAAACAGAGTAGTTTCTACAAGGAAGTTAGCTCAGAATAAATTAATAGGTAGGACTCAATTTTCTGAAAAGGAATACAGAAGAATAAAAGCAGATTTGAAGAGAACAATAAAAATAAACCTTGCATTTTGGATATCTATATTTGAAATATAGGATATCCACATGAAGATGTTGCTTGTTAGTATAGAAGCCTGGGGATAGGAGAGAAATGTGGGCTGAACTCATGGGGCTATCCAAATACAGAAGTAAATTGCATCTTAAGGCCAAGAGGCCATGGGTAGAAGGAGAAGAGAGCTAAAAAGAGGGTCTGGAAGAAATAAACACTTAAGGGATATGAGGGTCAATACTGAATAATTTCAAAAGGCACCCTTCCCACTCAAAGCATGGAAAGCATGAGGGAAGAGATCTTTATTCAGATTCTCTCTCCTCGGATCTCAGCTCTCTCCCTGTGGAGCAATATGTATGGGTGGCCGCAGTGGGGCACCACTTGCTGATATTGCTAAAAAAGAGCAAGAAAGCCGAGCTCCTGGCCTCTGTGATGAGGCCTAAGACACCTACCCATTGTCCTCCAAGCCTGGACACCGAGGAAGCTCAAGGAGAATTTGAGAAGAACCTAGGCATATCCAAAGTTCCTAAACAGATTTCACTACCCTTGTCCATAATGTGAGATAGAATATGGATCACTAAGTGGGATTTGGAGAAAAAAAAACCTGTGCTCCTGAAGTAGAGGTTCTCTGGGAATCATCAAAGAGTGATTGGAATTGGTAGGAGTGGATTGAAACTGGTAAATTCACAGGTTCTCAAGGAGATTCCAGTACCATAAGGACCCCAAATAACCCAATGAGAAGACAGTAAGTGTCAGTCTATACTTAGGAACTAGAGAAGCAAGTATGTGTGATCTGCATCCAGCAAGGAAGGAAACAACACAAAAGGTATGATTGTGATACTAGTGCCCAGAAGTATAATAAACACATCAGAGCTTCCATGTTTCATGTCTGTTTAATTCACTGAGCTATTATTAATAACTAATGCTGCTTTAAAGTTTCAGAATATGGAAAAAGTAGTATGATTATTGTATTATGGATCCTGTCAGCTCCCTGATTTCAAAACTAACCTACAATATATTTGTGAAATTTCATTGTTTTCCTGGGAAATTTGAGAACACGTTATGGGTTACTTTTGGATTTATTTGAACACATTTATTTAAAAACTCTTAAGTCTCCAGCCTCAGATCAGGTATTCTCACTGGGCTCTAGAGCCACTTCTGTCCTTCTGACACGGAAGAGTCTCTCATAAAGGTAAACACAGATAGCACAATGAGTTATTGTCTGGTGCAAGGCATGTAAAGACTTCACCCAATACTGCCTTTATCCTGTTAATGGAGAAGCCCACAGCCTTGATAAGCCACCCAGTATCCATGCGATTAGACATCTTGGAAAAAGTTCACTGAGAGGCACAATACAGGAACAAGCCAATCTCTGCTGGCAATGGAACCCACTGATGTTGCTCATGGTAGGGAGCTGGGGGGAAGATGGCTGGAACTAAAAGGAAGTCTGAGAACTACACACAAGAATATTCCTTTTGGAGCACAAACTTTTTCTCAGCAGACTGGAAGGCTTTCGCATTATTTGCCTTAAAATGATTCTGCAATCTTTTGCCCTGGTAATAAGTTTTATTTTCTCATTTGATCTTCTTAACATTCCTATAAGAGCAGATAGCAACACTCTTAATTTTCAGAAAGAAAAGCAGAAACTTGTTTATCTAGCAAATATGCATTGAGTAACTATTAAGTACCAATACCTACTATGTGATGAACATATGAAATTTGCCCTTCTGCAGCTTGCAAATGTAAGAGAGGCAATTAACAAGCAAGTAAACAACTAAACAATTTTAATAGTGCTAAAGCATAATGGATATTGTATATTGTGTTATTTGTTCAAATTCTTTGCTGTTCCTCTCTCATGCCATTCCTATGAAGGACTTCCCTGATTCCACTCACTGTAGAAAGTGTATTCTTATCTCAGTGAGATCAAACTTGGATGTATGGTGTATTTTGAGCAATAAACCATGAGTGGAAGTAATCTATACTACATCTGGGCAAAATTTTAAAGAACTGTGTGGTTTTGCCATTGTTTTTTCCTTATGCCTCAAGAATCGGGTGCCCAAGATAGGGGCTATTTTTTCTACCTGTCCTTAAATGAAGCTAGAACATGAAGGAGAACCTCAGCCCTCCCACAGCCAAGGTGAGTGAGGCAAGAATGAGAAATAAACCTTTTCTTGCAGGAGCCACTAAGATTAGTACAATGGGTATGTTTTTACATTGTGGTGAGGGATGGAAGGGGACTTTTGAGATGGTCTCTGAGGGTTTGTATCAGGAGCTAACATATTTATTGACCGGCCTGTGATCACTGCATATTCAACATAGTAAATAAGTTTCCTCAAGCCTGTTTAGGCTATTTCTCCACAAATGATACTGTATCCATAAAAGGGCTGGATTCTGAGTGAAATTCACAGAACACATAATGGAAAGATGTATAACTGGATTTCCATGCAAATTTATGAAAATTCCAATGATTTATCATTTATGTTTGTATTAATTCTGAAACATGTTTCCTCTCAAGATCCTTGTTCCTTAATTTTAAATCTGTATAGATCTTCAGGAAAATGGAATCCATATGTTTCTCATTTATTTATGCTTAGCTCATCAAAATACAATTTTAAAGAATCACTTGATTTTTTAAGGTCTTGAAATCATATTTTCCTTCCCAGATTGGGGAGCTACCTTCCTTGTGGTCAGCACCTCAAAGAAAGAAAATATCTTGATTCTTTTGGGATATGGTGAAGTTCCAGTTAAGACTACTTCTCTCTCTTGGCCACAATGAAAATTTCTCCAAATGTGGCCTCTATTATCATTATGGAATTGAAATCTGCCAAATATAATCACAATGTCCAACCACTGGAACAAGAATGTATTTCTTTAAGAAAAAAATAAAAGATTCAAAGTCAAAGTGCCCAGCATTTTCCCAGGCACTTACTCTTCACACTGACACTTAATTCTTTTTTTTTGGAACCAGGTCAACTTCAATATTTTATACCTTATTTCCAGCTCATAAGAAAAGTGATTTTGAATCTTTCATCTTTAATATTTAGGAAAACATTAAACATTTTAAGCATAGCATAACAGCCCTTTGTCCTTCACCGGGGCTTATTATTTTACTCTCCCTCAACACCAAAGCACTTGTAATTCCTAACATGAACTCTTTCTGCTACTTTGCAAATGCAATTCTTAGTAGCTGGGGTGATTTCATGTCCCTAGTCAACCAGGCGCCTTCTGCCTCTTCTTACAGATTCTTCTGGTGCGTTTCCTTTCCTCTGACGCTGACTTCCATGCAGTCATGTGCTTCATCATCAGTGTGCACACATATCCATGCACATGCTTCCATTCACACTCGTCTCATGGTGTTATAATTGTTCATACCCACAGTAATCATCTCCAATAGAGTTTGTCCTATTTGAGGGCAAAAAAAACCCAGGCCATATTTGATGTTTCCATCTTGTTTTCAGAAAAAAAGTCCTCAGTTAACCATAACTGGTGAATAAATGGTGAAATACATGCACAGCTAAATGACATTTAATACTTTTACTGTATCTTTACTGCAGTGAGAAAACATATATGTTCAGGGTTGGGAATGTGAGGTTCAGTTTCACCTATAACAAAAAATATCACAATTTATCACTCTTTTAAATTATTATATAAAATAGAGAGAGATTCAAGATGGCAATGGAGTAAGTAGAAGTTACATTCATCTCCTCCCAGGACCAAACTGGAATTACAACATAAATATAGAACAATAAGCCTGAATCAACAACTGAAGACTAGCTGAACAGAAGACTTATAACCAAGGATTTACAGAAGAAGCCACATTGAGACTGGCAGGCAGTGCAGAAACAAGGAAAAGGCCGGCCCCGTTCCCACAGGGGGCAGCTGAGATTCTGGAGGGATATCTCAGCTGAGGAGTGTGGGGTCTCAACCCCATACCAGGATCTGCAGCCCAGAGCACCAGAGCCAGGAAGAGTCAACAACATAACATCTGGCTGTGAAAAATCAGCTGGGATTCTGTCCAACAGGGAGAGACCAGAGTCTGCTAAAGTCACAGGTGACCTCTTAAAGGGTCAATGCACAAAATCTCTTTAGCAGTCACTCACCTTGAGATGAAGCAGAGGGAAGACAAAGAGGATTAGAGTTGTGTGAGGAGAAACTAGGGTTTGTGGTTCCAGGGAGACAGCTGAAGGGATAGCCACCAGAGTCCCTGTGCTGAGTCTCTCTCCCATACTGCAGATGCCATCTTTCTTGGGTGGAACACCCCCCCCACACACACAGTATCAGCCTGAGGGAATGCAATAGGCCGGCCCTGCTGATTCCCTGTTTCCCTAACTATGGAGAGTCAACCGCCTGTGCTAGAGTGTAGAGGTCTGGACAAACTCAGGCGGTGTCAGTTAGAAGTTGTGTGGCTTTGGGGTCGAGTCCATTTCCCCAAAATTTCCATGAGCTTGGCTGGTGTTTTCTCGTCATGGGAGTTCAATTAGCCCCACCACCAGGCTCCTGGTCCCCATCTTCCAAACTCCTGGTGGCTTCATCCTGCCAAACACAAGCTCTCCAGGGGGGTCTGGGCAGAATCTGGGACAGACTGAGTTGTGTGGCTCTGGGTCAAGGGCCACTGTCCCTTCTTTATGTAAGCTTGACTGGGTCTTCATGACACTGTCCCGGCTCCCAGTGCCTCCACTCTGCTAAGCTTGTGCTCCCAGGAAGTCCCTGCAGAATCTGGATCAGACTGAGTTGGGTGGCTCTAGAACAGGCCATTTTTCCCTTGCGTGTCAGACTGATGCAGAGCCCTTGCTTCACACCACCAAATCACAGTTAGTTTGAGCCTCATGAAACTTTGCTGGCCTTACACTGATGCCTCCCTGACACCCCACCCCACCACAAAGATTTGTAGGTACCTGGCAGGGAACAGTGACTCTTGCTGAGAGACATCACACCCAGCACTGGCACCGAGTTTGAACCTTTATCGATCTGAATGACATCACTCACCTCTACCTGGTGAATCACTCACCTCTTACCTGGTAAGAACCTACCTCATACAACTTGGGTACCACCAGAGGCTCTTTCAGTGACTGAGCCTAACATACAGCCAACAGATGGAGGCAGGCAGAAGGGGATCTTGGGATGCCTTGAGTCTTTTGCTTACCTGCCTCTGGGTTGGTGCTGGTGGAAGCCAGACTTGGTGCATAATTTGTTTTTTTCCATGAACACCCAGACTCAGCAGAAGCAACAACAAACTGTGAATGCCTTGTAGCTCCAAATATGTTGCCCAGGGCAGTCACAATAGTGTTGCACATTGACCTAACATTGACCTGCACTAGAATCCTTCCACAAAAATCCCAGAACAAATGCATCTATTAGTAAGCTTCAGAAAACACCAGAGCAAAATCCATTAGCTTAACAAGTGGCATATCCAAAGAAAGATCTGGGAAGGCTGCAGACCCAGCTGAGGTGAATTCTGCTTCATGTGGTCAGCAATTGCAGCTGTACACTGCAGTCAGGTTGATCCTCAAAGTCAGCCACCCTGATGGTGGAACCCAAAAATGAACTTACCAATGACAACTGAGACTCAATGACAAGGAAGGATCATATAACCCAAACAAGGGACATTCCTGAAGCACTAGCTCAGGTGATCAAGGGGACTGCACCACAGGGTTCTACAAGATACCCACTATATCAGGTCATCCTATCAAGACTGGGAGACATAGAATATCTACCTAACACACAGAAACAAACACAAAGAGAGAGCCAAAATGGGGAGACAAAGAAAGATGCCTCAAATAAAAAGAGAAGTCTACGGGGGGAAAAAAAAAATGAAATGGAGGCAAGCAATCTATCATATATAGAGTTTTTAAAAATGGTTAGAAAGATGCTGAAGGAAATTAATGAGAGCTTCAGCAGCATGAAAATTAGATATAAAAACCATTTTTAAAAAGTAGGAAATGAATAACACACAAGAAGAAATAAACAGTAGCTTAGATAAAGCAGAGGATCAAATCAGTGATTTGGAATACAAGGTAGCAGGAAATATACAATCAGAGAAGAAAAAAAATAGCTAAAAATATTAGGATAATTTAAGGGACTTTTGGGACAAAATGAAGATAACAATATCCACATCATAGGGTTACCAGAAGGAGAAGAGAGAGACCAAGGGATCGAGAACCTATTTGAAAAAAATTGTTAATGAAAACTTTATTAACCTAGTCAAAGAAAAAGACACACAAGTCCAGGAAGTGCAGAGACCCAAACAAAATGAACCCACAAAGGCCCACACCAAGACACATCATAATTAAAATGGCAAAGGTTTAAGACAAAGAGAGGATCTTATAAGCATCAAGAGAAGAGCAATTAGTTACCTACAAGGAGCTACCATGTGACTGTCAGCTGATTTCTCAACAGAAATATTTCAGGCCAGAAGAGATTAACACTCAAAGTGATGAAAAGCAAGGACCTACAACCAAGACTACATTGCTCAGCAAGACTATTATTTAAAATTGAAGGAGAAATAAAACCACAGCTCCGTGGCCAATTAACATATGACAAAGGAGGCAAAATATACAATGGGGTAAAAATAGTGTATTCAATAAATGGTGTTGGAAAAATTGAACAGATACATGCCAAAAAATGAAGGTAGACCACCTGCTTATACCATTTATGAGAATAAACTCAAAATGGTTTAAAGACTTAAATGTAAGACTCAAAGCCATAAAAATACTAGAAGAAAACATAGGCAGTACAATCTCAGACATTTGTTTTTTAATATTATTTTCTGATATATCTTTTTGGGCAAGGGAAACAAAAGAAAAAAAATAAACAAATGGTACTATATCAAACTAAGAAGGTTTTGCACAGCAAAGGAAACCATCAACAAAATGAAAAGACAACCTACTGAATGGGAGAACATATTTGACAATGATACATCTGATAAGGGGTTAATGTCCAAAATTTATAAAGAACTTATACAACTCAACACTAAAAAAAACCCCAAACAAACAAACAAACAAAAAACCCCAAACAATACAATTTAAAAACAGGCAATGGACCTGAAAAGACATTTACCAAAAAGGACATACAGATGGCCAATAGACATATGAAAAGATGTTCAATTTCACTAATCATCAGAGAGATGCAAGTTAAAACCACAATGAAATATCACCTACACCTGTCAGAATAAATAAATCAATAAACAGCAAGTGTTCGCAAGGATGTGGAGCAAAGAGAACCCTGTGATTTAAACTGTTCTTGTAAATCAGACTGGTGCAGCCACTGTGGAAAACAGTATGGAGGCTCCTCAAAAAAATAAAAATGGAACTTCCTTATGACCCAGTTATTCCATTTTTGTGTATATAGTAGAAGAAACCCAAAACACTAATTCCAAAGAATATTTGCACTCCTATGTTCACTACAGTGTTATTTACAATAGCCAAGATATAGAAGCTGCCTAAATGTCCATCAGTAGATCAAAAGCAGTGACACACAATAGACTACTACTCAGCCATAAAAAAAGAAAGGAAATCTTATCCTTTGTGGCAGCATGGATGGACCTGGAGAACATTATGCTAAGTGAAATAAGTCAGTCAGAGAAAGATAAATACCATATGACTCACTCATATGTGGAATCTAATGAACAAAGTAAACAAAATAGAAACAGACTCATAGATACAGAGAACAGGCTGACTGCTCTTAGAGGTGAGGAGCCTGGGGGCTGGGTGGAAAGGTGTAAGGATGAAGCAAAAAAAAAAAACAAACAACAACAAAAACCCTTCACATATACAGAATGTCGATCACCAGAAGGAAAGGGGGAAGGGGCAGGTAGAAGAGGGAACAGGGGGATAAATGGTGATGAAAAGATACTTGACTTTGGGTGATACAGATGATGTATATAGAATTGTACACTTGAAACCTATATAACTTATTAACCAATGTAACCCCAATAAAATCAACAAATTTTTAAAAAAAATACTCTAGGATTAGATGTCTTAACCAGTGAACTTTACAATCATTTAAGGAAGGAATTATAACAACTATTAAAATCTCTAAAAGGCAATTTAAAAAAAGAAACACTAAAAAACAACCAAACAGTGCCTACTCCTGTTGTAGTGAAAGCAGAAAAAGAAGTGGAGAGCCAGGCAATTATCCAGAGGTTTTAGACAGTGTAACCTAGTCTGGACGGGGTGGGCAGTCAGTTTACATCTGCCGTGTTCTACATTAATATATTTTTATAACTTTCAAAGGCAGATTTTTAAAAAATATCTTTATTGGTTTCAGAGAGAGGAAGGGAGAGGGAGAGACAGAGAAACATCAATGATGAGAGAGTCATTGATCGGCTGCCTCCTGCACGCCCCCTGCTGGGGATCAAGCCCACAACCCGGCCCTGTGCCCTGACTGGGAATCAAACCTCGATCTCCTGGATCCTAGGTCCACGCTCAACCACTGAGCCACACTAGCTGGGCTCAAAGGTTGATTTTTGCTGACCCCCCTAACTTCTCTAGACCTGTTACTAACTCAGTTTAAGTATCTGAAAGTTATGAATTTTTGTCAATTGAAAGGAGGCATAGTTTCTGGTGGAATGCAGAGGAAAAAGCACGCAGTTTTTTTCATGACTTTTCACATATAAAAATGTATGTGAATATATATACACATATGCCACATGTGTATATATACAAATACTTTTCATATATGTGGATATGCATATATATATGAAAAGAGAGGGACAACAGTCTGTGTGTGTGTGTGTGTTCATTTAATCTTGGATGTGAATATATTCTCAGGCCAATTTAAAATCTAAACTGATGAATTAACACATTAAAATACACACATATGAAAAAATAAGTAAATAAATTCTATATGAGTAAAAAGAAATATTCTAGATTCATTTTGTGTGGAAGACAAAAATAATTTAATAAATTAAGCAGCCATTATCACAATAATAAAAAGCACAATAAATGCTGATAGAAATTTGGCCTTAGTAGTTTGAGTAGCACAAAATAGAAATATATCATTTTTTAAAATGAGAAACTAATTAAGTAATTTTAAAAAGTTTATGTGCCTCCTCTTGAAACAATTACTTGATCAAAAACTCCCTTCCTCATCTCTCCTAGACTCAAACCTTTGAGAATCTCTTGAAGAATTTTTGTTTGTATTGTTAAAACCATGGATTGAGGAGCAGCAGAGGGAGAATTAGAGGGATGAACTTTATTTAGACTCCAAAAGTTTTGATTCACTTTAAAATTGTGAGTTCTATGAAGTATGAGATAGTGATTCTTATCTCTTAAAGTGTTTTAGTCATCAATGCCCAAAGTAAGCTGATGAACTGGGAGTGGGTGACCTTAATAGATATAACTGCATGAGTTCATTGTACCATGAAATTAAATTGTAAATCTGAATCGATGAACAAAAATGCTGGTTTTATATTTTTGAACAATAATTTTAACAGTGTTGTAACTTCCTTTCCATGAGAATTGAGTTGAATTTGTGACTGTGCAAAAAACTCCCCATTTCCAAAGACTGTATGTCAACTCTACCACTAATTAGTAAATTGAAAATACTTTAGGGATAACGGGGCTGATTATCATGGGGCGGGGGTCTCCATGTCTTTACTTCTTTTTTCTTCTTGTTCCTCGGCATGGAAGAGACCGTGTCTTCTGTCCGTCTTGGTCGTGGGACTGACCGTCTTGCGTAGTCTATGGGACTCTGCTGCATTAACATCTCCAGCAATGTCCTACCCTCAGGCTCCTGCTCTTCCTCATCTCAGGTGTCTCCCTTTCTTGTCCACTTAAATGCCCTATTTCTCCACATTTCCTTCAAAATGGGGTCTATATTTCTTTCCCTCACTTTTTCATCACCTGTTTATTGACACCAAGTAACTTTCTCTACCATCACTTAAGTAAATTGCCACACCCAATGTCTCCCTGGGCTCGCGGTCCCTGCTCCTTCTTGGAAGTGGGTTAGCCATTCCATTCTTCTAGAACAAGGCTCACCCTGCTCTTTTGTTGACCCTCTTTTTTCTTTTGTTCCCTATGTTCCTCAAGCGGCTCTGATTTTATTCCTCCCCTGCTACGTTTTTCCTCAGCAGCCTCATTCATTTTCCTGGCTTTAACCGTTGTTCCCTCTCATCTGAACACTTGTCCCATGTTCTTATTTCCCTTGTTGACATTTCCACATGTATATCTTCTTAGAATTTCAGAATCAATGTGATTAAAGCCTAAGTCATCACCTATTTTTTCATATCTGCACCTCATTCTGACTTCCCAATGAAGAAAGACAAGACACGTGAAAATAAGAGGCAGAAACTTCTGAGTTCTGAACAGTGAAGAGCTGGAGTGTGTGTGTGTGTGTGTGTGTGTGTGTGTGTGTGTGTGGAGTAGGGTGGGGGGTTGTTGACAGAACTGTGCCAGTCCCTCTATAGGACACTTAGGAGTATCTTTTCACTTGTGTATTCACTCACTATTTATTTCCTTACCCATTCATTCATTTATTCACCCATCTATCCATCCCTCCATTCCTTCCCATTTATTCAAAAAGCATGAATTACGCCCGTTATTTTGTTGGAAGCACAAATATAAGTAAGGCATAGTCTCTGATTTCAAGAAATTTTAGAGGAAGAGACAAGAATTTTATTAAGCTTTCCAGATGCTGATAGAAATATTCAAAATTTTTTACAAAAAATAGGAGATGGTCAGGGCTACTGATGAGAGAGACAAGTTCAGAAAATCTTCAAAAATAGGTAGCATGAGACACATCTTAAAAGTGAGTTGGTGTTCATCCTGTGCACAGGGTGAAGGTGTTACATGAACAAACCGATGTCTGAAACAGCCTGTGTCCTGAAGAAGCAGAGGGCAAAAGACACAGAGAATTAGAATTAGGATGTAGGCAAGGCCAGACGGTGCTGATGGCTGCACTCACCGTGCACAGGAGTGTGAGTTTCATCCTGAATTCCTTGGGGGACTCACTGAAGACCTTGGGATGGGGGATTGCCAGTTGTGGAGATTACGTTTTATCTTTTCCTTGGGCTCCGGCTACCCTGTTAACACCACCCTGTCCAATTCTAGCATTTACTGTTCTAGTTTTAGTCTCTTACTCAAGAAATTGCACAACCTTCCTTTCTTGCCTCTCCTCCTCCCAACTCTCAAAACAGCTGGAACAAATAGTTTTCTAAAGAACTTTACTAAACACTGAAGGGAAATGAAAGGACATTGCTGTAGAAATGTCATTTGTGAAGCAAGTCTAGTTTTCCAAGTACAGAAATGTGAGTCTACCATTCTTTTAGAGAAAGCAGTTTACTCGGTTTCCAAATTTCTGTGTTTATACTACTCTTATCACTAGTACTATTACTTCTACCACCATCACCATTACTGCTGCTACTATTCTAGCAGTTAATATTTATTAAATATATATCCTGTGCCAGTCATCATACTGGTTGCTTTATTGATAATGTCTCATTTAATCCCATCAAAACAAACAAACAAACAAATAAATGTCAATGTTCCATTTTATAGATAAGGAAACTAAAACCCAGATGGAAGTAAAAGAACTTCTACTAGATCACACAGCATGTAAATAACTGAATCAGCAATCCATATCAGCTGCTACTAGCAGGTTCAAGAAGTTTTTTCTGTCATGCTTTGCAACGAGAGCCATTCGTACAAACGTGAATGAATGATTCTAGCTCACTGCAGCTTACACTAAATACTTACTGAACACACTCAAACACTTGTCCTTCCTGCTGATGAGTCTTTCTCTTCTGGGTAGCTCCACTGCCCACTATAGCACTTTATTGAGATGGAAGAGTAACCATTCTCAACCCAAAACACTTCCCCACAGCTAAGACTCATAATTCTCTTGAACTGAGCATCCTTCAGAGGAAGGATTGGGTGAGAGAATGGACCTGACATGTGGCCCAAAGAAAAATTAATAGATGAGATTCAAAAACATTTTATTCCTTGTCATTCTCTTGGACAGAGAGCTTTAGGGAGAGAGGAAAGTAGTGAAAAACAACTATCCTTTTTGTGTGTGGTTTTGAAAGGATTCTTCATGTATTTTCTAGGTTTTTGTTTTTCTTATTTCCAAAAGCTGAACCAACCAAATCATCTTTAGAAGTAAAACAAAATAATGAATCAGGTCTGGACTTAGTAAAACACTGCTGGTGCAAGGGGTTTTCAGAGGCCACATGCCTAACTCTGGGACACACTCTCACAGGACTTGCAGCTAAGACTGAAGGCAAACTTCCTCTTTCCTCAGAGAATGAAAATTATGACAGTTAATCACCAACATCAGCATTTATAAAACATGTACCAGGTTACAGACTCATCTTCAAATGTGTATATCTCACAATAACCCTACAATATAGGAATTATCATCCCCACTTTGAGATGAATACATTGAAATTTAATAGTTGGTTAACTTACTCAATATCACAGATATTTAAGAGATAGATCTGTATTTCAAAACTATGTTGAACTAACTCTCACACCTTATTTAGTATCAGTAAGTCAGCATACAGGGCTACATGAATCTCCCTTGCTCTTCAAGTTTCAGACATGCTTTTTCCCATTATATGCCTATATCTGTCTTCCTCCCTTCTTTTTGCTAAGTCCCCACCACCCAGTGCCTATAGAGTTAGACTCTGCCTGTACCTTCTTATATGATTTGGGATTTTTCAGAACTGACTTCAGTCTATTAACACCCTATATCATTATTACATAATAATGATATATAATGATATATAACTATTCTCTGTCTCTTGCCTGTCTTTTTAGTTCAACCTGAAATTAAAGGTGTTGACTCCATCCTCACATTCTGATTTCATGGAACCACACCATTCTCTTTCTGCATGAAGCCCCACACTCTTGTTGAATTCTGTGTTGTATTCTGTACCACCTACAGTGCCCACCTTGGAATAATTTCTTGTCTTCTTGCCTTTTTCCACAGCCACCCGTTACTGGCCCAGACATAAAGACTAGTGAAATAGGCAATGTTAACCAGAAGTCAAACATTCTGAAGAAAATCCACAATGATAAAGAACTGTCAACAACTTTGTTCCAGAGGCAATGACTTCACTTGCAAAAATCATAGCCACTAAAGTTGGAAAGCTCCAAAGTCTTTCCTGCTGTGTGTGGGTGGTGGTGGTAATAATTTACTTAAACATGAAAGTGGACTCTTTAGAGAAACAGTTACCATGAAGCACAGACAGCTCTTCCTTCTTAAGTTTAGATGGCATAGTGCAGCTATTGCAAACTGGCCCATTTTCCTAGATCCTCTCAATGTCCTAACTCTTTCTTTGTGCTCCAGTGAACAGATTCTTAAGTAGATGAAGTATCTGTCCAGGTCCTTTCAATGGAACAATTATGTATAGCCCTAACACATTTCTAAAACACAAACAATAATAATGGCTTACATCATCATCACTGCCATGATGGTATTACCTTATTTGTCACTTTACGGTGTGATGACAAAATGTTTTCGTGCTTAATTTATACTTTGATTCTTATTAAAACCACCCTTTGAATTAGGTAATGCTGACCCCAACTTTATATAAGGAAATGGAGACTCAAGGAGGACCCACTACAGAGTATAAAACCTGTATTAATTCCCAGTCCTCCTTCCAGGTCAAGCTAATTAGATCATATTAGGCAGTCTGGTTAGGGCTCCAGGATACGTAGGCAAGCAACATGGCACAGTGGTTCAGCCAAATAATTTTGGAGGCAGATTCTTTGAGATTCAAATTTTAGCTTTGATGATTGCTCTTTGTGTGGTCTTTGAGAGTTTACTGAGACTCAGTTTTCTCACATAAAATGAAGCTAAAATGTCTATTCATGATACTGAGGTGAAATAAAATAAAATAATGCTTCTAGAGTACTAAGGCTCAGTAAAATGCTTGACACAAAGTACATGCTCAATAAACAGAAATTCCATTACAGAAAGGTGATAACTCTCCTTCTTTCATTTAAATATGGAAAGCTCTGAAAAAAATCAAAATAACTGATTTCACTGCAAAACCCAACCTAAATGGAACTGAATTTGTATTTCTGTATTATCTTTTTAAAAGTTGTTTTTAATTCTGTTTATCCAACTTAATGTAAACATTCATGCATTTCCTTACAGAAATATTACTGATTTCACTGCCACAGACTCCCTGGGTATATTACATAATATTGAATAAAGTTCAAAACGTTCCATGTTCTGAAACACAACTGTCCATGAGGGTATTGGCAAATGACTGCAGGGCCACACTTCCACACTGGTTGCACTAATATTTCTATTATGTCTGATTCCTTCAGTATATGTTTCTTGTACCTGCCTGGGTTGGACTCTCTTACCATGTGAAGTTCTGAAGACCTGGAGCTGAAATAAAAAAGACAAACTCACAAAAAGTCAGTCACAGGAATGGTTAAGTCAAAGTGTGTCAGAGAGAGGTAAGGCTCAAATGCCTGAGAAAACAAGTAAGAACACTGGTTGCAGGGGCCAGAAAAAGATGTTATACTAATGTAGACCCTCTAAGAAGCAGATGCCGACAGAGAATTAAACCTGCAAGACATTTATTGGAGGAAGCACTTGTACAGGATAAAGGAAGAAGGAGCATAAGTAAGCAGGTTGCAATGTTGGTCTGACACCTGTGAGAGAGAAAAAAGAAGAAAAGAGATTTGGGTAGAAAGATCTTCAGCTGGCAGCACAGCTTGGAGAAACTCAGAAACGTTGAGGAAGAGCCCTGAGCACAGATTCACCAGGGGAGAACTGAACTGGGCAGTAACAGCCCCACTCTCATCATTGGCTGGTAGTGTACTGTTGAGTTGAGACTGTGGACTCAGTACAGACAAAGCTGAGGATCCAAAGGTGTGGCAGCTGGAGGTTGTCAGTCAGATGCACACCTCACAGTGTTTCTCTTGAAGATAAGGCTAAGTAGCATATTTCTGTGGCTACTACTACAGTCAAATTTTCTCTGAGAAGGCATTCTGAATCTGGCAAAAATGCATCGGAATAGGAGCAAATTAGAAACAAGTAAACTGAAAGAATATATTATAATATAAAATTATAAGATGATTTCTAAAGACCTCAGAGAATATTTACAACTTACTTTTCTGGCTGGTGAAATTGTCTCCAGTTTATCCCATCATAGTAAGAAAAGAGAATAAATTATTGAGTCATCCATCCATTTCCCTGTGATCCTCCAGGGCAATCACACCACAGCTCCTCCTCTGTCCTTCTTTCAGCCCTTCTTCAAAATGCTGGCTGTGATATTCCAACACAATTTCCTGCACACACCAGACTAATACAGAGACTCAAAATTGTTTCTTCCCAGGTTTGATAGCTCCAGTCGAGGCAAAAAACTATCTCTATTCCTGTCTCTCCTTTGGCTTTTCCCACCACTTTGTTTCAAAAGAATGCTTATTTTAAAAGAAGTACTTGGGAGTCTTATTCTGAGTTGAAGATTTTGGAATACCGTGGACCAGATCAAATTGGCAAACATCTGTCAGAGCTAGGAAACTTGACTTATTTTTTTTTTTTTTTCCCAGAAGCCAGAATTGCCCAGGGCCAAAAGGTAAACCTCATCATGAACAGGTACAGCTAAAGAGAGCTAAAAAGGACTGGAATAAAGAAAATGGTCATAGACTAACAGTTGCCTAAAAAGTCCTATACAAGTCGAAGGAGGCACATCAAAATGATAAAAGCTACAGTTCACAGTGAAGAACTCTCATGACTCTCTGTGCACTAAATAATGTAGCTTCAAAATAAGCATGCAAAAATTATAAAAAATATAGTAAAAAGGGACTTCTTATGCCTCTCTCAGCTAATGGTGGATCAAGAGAATATATCACAAAAAATATTTTTTAATCAAATGGAGTAAAACTAAAACTAGAGTAAAATAACTTTAATTTTTGAGTAAAAAAAAAAAAAAGAACAACAAAGTGAGCATTGAAGTCTATGTAGAAACTAATAATATCAGGCTCCATGTGACACAATTGAAGCAAAACTCAATGGAAAATTAATAATTTTAATATTAATAAACAGAAATATTTTAAAAATTGAATTAAGTACAAAACTCAAGAAGTCAGAAAAGAATTAACCTGAAAGAAAACACAATAAAGATAAAAGCAGAAATTTTTTAAAAATCCAAAAAGGGGGAAGGAATAAACATATTATACTCACAAAGTAGATCTTTAAAAGGTGAAGTAAAATAGGCAAACCATTAACTAACTGAAGTATAAACACATAAAATGAAAAATAAGAATGGAGACATAACCATATCAATAAGATAGAGAGGAAAATAATCTTTAAAAACTACTTTGTAGGCTCCAAGGTGGTGGTGGAGTAGATAGAAGTTACACTCACCTCCTCCAAGGACCAAACTGGAATTACAACTAGAATATAGAACAATCAACCTGAGTAACCATCTGAAGACTAGATGAACGGAAGTCTTATTAACAAAGATTTATAGAAGCCACATCGAGATGCGGCGGAAGGGCAGAGACTCAAAATGCTGGTTCTGCACCAATGTGCATGGCTGAGATTTTGGAGGGAACTCAGCTTCAAAGAGTCCCCCTGAGGAGTGTGGGGCCTCAACCCCATGCTGGATCCCCAGCCCAGAACACCAGAGCCAGGAAGAGGCTCTGGCTGCGAAAAATCAGCTATTCTGTCTGCTAGGGAGAGACAGGAGTCTGAGGGGAATACAGGCACTGTCTTAAAGGATCAACACACAGAATCTTGTTGGCAGCCACTCAGCTTGAGTTCTGGAAGGAGGAGAGCACCTTAGAGAAAACTAGAGTTGTGGGAGGAAAGACCAGATTGTGTGGCTCCAGTGAGAGAGCTTAAGGGACAACCATCAGGGTTCCTGTGCTGAGTCCCTCTCCCACACTGTCCACAAACACCATCTTTCTTGGGTGGAGCACTCCCCTCCATAGCGCATCAGCCTGGAGAATGCAATAGGCCACCCTCCTGACTGGTGTCAACCCACCCTGCCAATCTTATGCCCTGTGGAGGAGTCACTTGCCTGAGCTGGTGGTGTAGAGTTCCAGGTGGACAAAGCTAATGTCAGAAACTCAGTTGTGTGGCTCTGGTGCAGGGGCCATTCTCATCCATCCTGTGAGCCCCCCCTCCCATGGGGGCCACCAGATTCCTCTTCAAACTCCAATAAGTTCTGCCCTGCCAACCTCAGACTCTGGAGTAGGTCTGGGCAGAATCCAGGGCAGACTGAGTTGTGTGGCTCTAGGATGGAGGCCATATTTCCCTTGCACACATGACCAGTGCAGAGTCCTCCTTTAAAAGGCCAAATCTTGGTCTTTTGGGGCCCCATAAACTCTGCTGGCCTCACAATAATGAATCCTTGAGATCCCACCTCACCAAAACAGTTGGAGGCACCAGACAGATGGCAGGTGTCCTTAGAGTACACTTTACTTTTGCTGAGTGACCTCAAACCCAGCACTGGCACTGAGTATAAATCTGCATCGCTTGCTCCTAATTGAAGACTCACTGAGAACTGACCTCATGCAACTTGCAAATTGCCAGAGGATCTCTCACAAATTAAGTCTAACAAACAGCTGGCAGGTAAAGACAAACAGAGGCAGTTCTTGCAGTGCATTGGGTTTTTTGCTGACCTGCCCCCAGGCTTAGTGTTGGTGAAAGCTTGCCTTGGTTAGCTACCTTTCTATTTACACTCAGGTCCAACAGAGACAGCCACAAACTGTGGATCACTTTGTAGCTCCAAACAGGTGGCCCCGAGCCAATCATTATAAAAACCATTATAAAAGAACCATTAAGAAATAAAGAATACAATATCTGAAATGAATACACTAGAAGAAATGAACAGTAGGTTAAATGAAGCAGAGGATGGAATCAGTAGTTTGGAAGACAGGGTAACAGAAAACACACAATTGGAGCAGCAAAAAGAAAAAAATAAATAAAAATGAGTATAGTTTAAGGTACCTTTGAGACAACGTGAAGCTTAACAACACCCACATCATACTGGTGCCAGAGAAGAGAAAGAGCACAAGAGATTGAGAACCTATTTGAAGAAATAATGAATGAAAACTCCCCTTGCCTGGTGGAGAAAAAGACAGACAAGCCCAGGAAGCACAGAGAGCCCCAAACCAGAAGAACCCAGAGGCCCACACCAAGACACATCATAATTAAAACACCAAAGGTTAAAGTCAAAGAAACAATCTTAAAAGCAACAAAGGAAAGACAGTTAGTTATCTACAAGGGAGCTCCCATAAGACTGTCAGCTGATTTCTCAACAGAAGCATTTCAGGACACAAGGGATTGATATGAAATATTCAAAGTGATGAAAAGGAAGGACCTAAAACCAAGACTACTTTACACAGTAAGGCTGGCATTTAAAATTGAAGGACAAATAAAGAGCCTCCCAGTCAAGTAAAAGCTAAAGGAGTTCATCACCACCAAACTAGTATTACAAGAAATGATATGGGATGCCTTTAAGAAGCAGACAAAAAAAGAGGAACACAGTTATAAAGAATAAAATGTTAATAAATACATAACCATCAATAATCACTTAAATGTAAATCGATTAAATGCTCCAATTAAAAGACAGAAGACCTGTATATATACTCTCTATAAGAGACCTACCTCAGAACAAAAGACACGCACACTGAAAGTAAAGAAATGGAAAAAGATATTTCATGCAATTGGAAATTGAAAGAAAAAGCTGGGGTAGCAATACATACATCAGAAAAAATAAGACCTTAAAACAGGGGTATAATAAGAGGCAAAAGACTGCATAATGACAGAGAGAGCAATCCAACAAGAGGATATAACCCTTGTAAACATTTATGCGCTCAACATAGGAACACCTAAATATATAAAGCAAATATTGATGGACATGAAGGGAAAGGTCAACAGTGATACAGTCATAGGAGGTTTAAGAACACAATTAACATCAATTTGTAGATCTATTTATAGATCTTTTGGAAAGAAAATCAACAAGGAAACAGTTACCTTAAATAACACACAGAACCAGATGGTTTTAATTAATACTTTCAGAGCATTTTACCCCAAATCAGCAGAATATACCTTCTGCTCAGGTGCACATGAAATATTTTCTAGGATAGACCACATGTTAGGACACAAAGCATGTCTCAATAATAATGTTTGAAACAATATCAAGCGTCTCCTCTGCCCACAGTGGTATAAAATTAGAAATCAATTACAAGAAAAAAACTGAAAAACACACAAGCATATGAAGCCTAATCACATGTTACTAAACAATGAATAGGTTAATAATGACATCAAGAAAGAAATCAACAGATATCTTAAGACAAATGAAAATACAACAACACAAAATCTATGGGACACAACAAAAACAGTCTTAAGAGGGAAATTGAAAGCAATATGGGCCTGCCTCAAAAAAAAAAAAGAAAATCTCAAAAAAATTTACCACTAAAGGAACTAGAAAAAGAACAACAAACGAGGCCCAAAGTGAGTAGAAAAAAAAATAAATAAATATCAGAGTGAAATAAATGATATAAGATCTTTAAAAAGCAATAAAAAGGTCAATGAAACCAAGAGCTGGTTCTTTGAAAAGATAAACAATATTGGCAAATTTTTAACCATACTCCTCAAGAAAAACAGAGGGGATTTAAATAAAATCAGAAATGAAAGAGGAAAAGTAACGTGAGACCACAGAAATACAAAGGATTATAAAAAAAATATTACTAACAACTGTATCCCAACAAACTGGACAAACTGGAAGAAACATAAAATCTCCCAAAACTGAATCAAGAAGAAACAGAAAAGCCAAACAGATAAATTACAACTAATGAAATAGAAGCAGTAATCAAAAAACTTCCAAGAAACAAAAGTCGTAGGCTGGATGGAATCACAGGTGAATTTTACCAAATATTTAAAGAAGAAATAACACTCTTCTCAAACTATTCCAAGAAATTCAAAAGAAAAGATTACCAAGCTCATTTTATAAGATCAGCATTTTCCTAATTTCAAAACCAGATAAAGACATGCACCCCTATGTTCATAGCAGCACAATTTATAATACCTAAGATCTGGAAACAGCCCTAGTGCTCATCAGTAGATGAGTGGATAAAAAGCTGCGGGACAGTTACACCATGGAATACTATGCAGCTGTAGAGAAGAAGGACCTCTTACCTTTTGGGACAGTATGGATGGACCTGGAGATTATTATGCTAAGCGAAATAGGTCAGGCAGAGAAAGACAAACATCACATGATCTCGCTTATATGTGGAATCTAAAGAACATAATAAACTAATGAACAAAATTTGGTGCCGTAGAAGCATGGAACAGACTGATGAATCTCAGAGGGAAGGTGGAGATGGATGAGTGGGGAGAGATTAGCCAAAGAATTTATATGCATATATGCACAACCCATGGTCACAGACAATAGTATGGTGAAGTCCTGGAGTGGGGACTGGGTGCAGGGTGTAAGGAGTTAATGGGGAAAAATGAGGACATCTCTAATATTTTCAACAATAAGATAAATTTTTAAAAAAATTTTTTAAAGACACTACAAAGAAAGAAAATTATAGGCCAACATGCCTGATGAACATAGATGCAAAAATCTTAAAAATAGATATTAGTAATCTAAAACCAGTAATACATTAAGAAGATCATATACCATTATCAAGTGGGATTTATTCCAGGGTGCAAGGTTGGTGCAATATCCATAAGTCATTTAACGTGATACATTACATAAACAAAATGAAGAATAAAAATTATATGATTATATCAATAAAGGTAGAAAAAGCATTTGAAGTCCTAGCCATAGCAATTACACAAGAATAAGAAATAAAAGGCATCTAAATTGGAAATAAATAAGTAAAGCTGTCATTATTTGCAAATGACATGATACTGTACATAGAGAACCTTAAACATTCAACCAAAAAAATACTAGAACTGATAAATAAATTTAGTAAACTAACAAGGTACAAACTAGATATTCAGATATCGGTTGCATTTTTATACACCAATAATGAACTATCAGAAAGGGAATCTAAGAAAACAATCCCATGTATAATTGCATCCAAAAACAAATACCTAGGAATAAATATAACCAAGGAGGTAAAAATGGAAGCATATATTGTGCTCATCGAGAGGAAGAATGGGTGTTGTTAACATGTGCATACCACCCAAAGCAATCTGTAGATTCAATGCAATTCTTATCAAAATACCAATGGTGTATTTTCACAGAACTGGAACACACAACACAAAAATTTATATGGAACCACAAAAGACCTCAAATAGCCACAGCAATCTTAAGAAAGGACAACAAACTTGGAGGTATCACACTACCTGATATCAAGCTATTGTACAAGGCTTTAGTAATCAACACAGCATAGTACTGGAATAGAGCAGACACAGAGATCAATAGAACAAAAAGCCCAGAAATAAACCCATGCCTTTATGGTCAACTAATGTTTTACAAAAACACAAGAACATACAATGGAGTAAAGACAGTCTATTTAATCAATGTTGTTGGGAATACTGGATTTACACATGCAGAAAAATGAAACTAGCCCAGCCGGGCATGGCTCAGTGGTTGAGTGTCAACCTAGGATCCAGGCGACTGGGGTTCCATTCCCAGTCAGGGCACATGCTTGGGTTGCCGACTGGGGGAGTACAGGAGGCAGCCAATCAATGACTCTCTCATCATTGATGTTTCTATCTCTCTCTCTCCCTCTCCCTTCCTTTCTCTGAAATCAATAAGACTAAACTTAAAATGGTTAAAGACTTAAATGTAAGATTCAAAACCATAAATTCCTAGAAGAAAACCTAGGCAGTAAAATCTCAGACTTTTTGATTAGCAATATTTTTTCTGATATATATTCTAGCACAAGGGAAACAAAAGAAGAAAGAAATAGGACTATATAAAACTAAAAAGTTTTTACACAGCAAATGAAATAAAAAATGAAAAGACAACCCACTGAATTGGAGAAGATATTAGCCAATGATACATCTAGTAAGCAGTTAATAACAAAACTTATAAAGAACTCATACATCTTAACACCAAAAACAAACAAACAAAGAAGCACAAGCCAATTAAAAAGTGGGCAGAGGACCTGAATAGACACTTCTCCAAAGAGGACACACAGATGGCCAATCGATATATGAAAAGATGCTCAACTTCATTAATCATCAGAGAGATGCAAATTAAAACCACAATGAAATATCACCTCATGCCTGTCTCAATGGCTATCATCAATAAATCAACAAACAACTGCTAGTGAGGATGTGGAGAAACAGGAAACCCTCGTGCACTGTTGTGGGAATGCAGACTGGTGCAGCCACTGTGGGAAACAGTATGAAATTTTCTCAAAAAATTAAAAATGAAATGGCCTTGCCCTGGTTGGGTGGTTCAGTCAGTTGGTCAGTTGGAGCATTGTCTCATACACCAAAAAGGTTGTGGGTTTGATTCTGGTCAAGACACATACCTAGCTTGCGGGTTCACTTGCTAGTTGGGGTGCCTATAGGAGGCAATCAATGTTTCTCTCTGTGTGTCTCCCCCTTCATTCATCTCTCTGTAAAAATCAATAAAAACATATCTGTGGGTGAGGATTATATATATGTGTGTGTGTGTGTGTATATATATATATATATATATATATATATATATATATATATATATATATATGTATCTGCCTTATGACCCAGCAATTCCACGTCTGTGTATATATTTGAAGAAACCCAAAACACTAATTCAAAAGAATAATATGCATCCTTGTGTTCACTGCAGCGTTATTTACAATAATCAAGATATGGAAGCTGCCCAAGTGCCCATCAATAGGCCAATGGATATAAAAGTGGTGGTAAAACCAAGACTACTATAAACAGCAAGGCTATTGCTCAAAATAGATGGTGAAGTAAAGAGCTCTTCAGACAAAAAAAAAGGCTAAGGGGGTTTATCACAACCAAACCAGCACTGCAGGAAATGTTAAAGAGACTGCTGTAACAATAAGACGAAATAGAAAGAGAAACATAGGCATAAGAAATTAAAATGGCAATAAATAAGGACCTATCAATAATAACCTTAAGGACTTTAAAGGAGAGATTGACAGCAATACAGTCATAGTCATGGACTTTAACACCCCACTGACTTTACTGGATAGATTTTCCAGACAAAAAATCAACAAGAAAACAGTGACTCTAAATGGCACACTAGATCACGTGGATTTAATTGACATTTACAGAACATTTCACCCTGAAGTTGCAGAATATATATTCCTCTCCAGTAGACCACATGTTAGGACACAAAGCAAGTTTCTCCAAGTTCAGGAAGATTGAAATCATATCAAGCATCTCAGATCACAATGGCATGAAATTAGAAATCAACTACAGTAAAAACAGTAAAAAAAATTCAGACACGTGGAGGCTAAATAGCATGTTATTAAACAATGAATGGGTTACCAATGAGATCAAGAAAGAAATAAAAAACTTCCTGGAAAAAAATGAAAATGAACACATAACAACTCAAAATCTATGGGACACAGGGAAAGCAGGCCTAAGAGGGAAGTTCATAACACTACAGGCCTATCTCAAAAAGCAAGAAAAAATTTTAATAAGCTATCTAACCTACAACTTAAAGAATTAGAAAGCTCTCCTGTGGGGCTGTCCAGACCAGGGCTTTTGTTTGCTGGGAGTTTTTTTTTATTGCTGCTTCGATTTCATCAGGTGTTATTGGCCTAGTCAAGTTTTCTGATTCTTCCTGATTCAGTTTTACATGATCTCACTCGTATGTGGAATCTAATAAACAAACTAGATTGAGGAACACAATAGATCCAGAGACACAGAAGCATGGAACAGATGAATCTCAGTGGGAAGGTTGGGGTAGGGGAGTGGATGGGGAGAGATTAATCAAAGAACTTACATGCTTATATGCATAACCCATGGACACAGACAGTAGTGTGGGGAAGGCCTGGGGGTTGGAGGGGAGTGGAGGGGATCACTGGGGGACAAAAGGGGGGATGTATGTAATACATTCAACAATAAAAATAAATTGAAATATATATGTATATATATAAAACACTGAAACCAAAAATAAATAAATAAATAAAAGTGGTGGTACATTTGATCAATGGAATATTACTTGCCCATAAAAAAGAAAGAAATCTTACTATCTATGATGACATGGATAGACCTAGAGGGTATTACACTAAATGAAATGTCAGTCAGAGATCGTTGAAAAAGGTGAAGGGTTTGATACCTACTAACTGGTAGTTACAAAATAGTTATGAAGATGTAAAGAACAACATAAGAAACATAGTCAATATATTGTGATAACTGTGAATGATGCCAGGTGGGTACTAGAAAGATCAGGTAGAACAATTTGTAAACCATAGGATAGTCTGAACACTCTGCTGTACACCTGAATCGAATACAAAATAATATTGAATGTCAACTGTAATTGAAAATAAATAAATAAGTAAATTTAAAATTTTGAAAACCTCAGAAAACAAGAGAAAATAAGTATTGGCAAGGATGTGGGGGAATTGGAATCATATGCATGATGGAGGGATGCAAAATGGTGGGGCCACTATGAAACACGTATGGATGTTTTTCAAAATCAATTTTGTTCAGCTCCTTGCAGATATTTAAAAGAACTGATTTGAAATGGATAGTGTACTAGGAAACTATAAAATGTCAAAACTAACCTCAGAAAAGATGAAAAGTTTAAAACTACCAATATTCATAAACAAGCACATACAAATTTAAAGAATTAAACCTAGAGCCCCAGCAGGGCGTAGCTCAGTGGTAGAGCATCGACCTAGGATCCAGGAGATCGAAGTTCAGTTCCAGGTCAGGGCACATGCCCAGGTTGCAGGCTCGATCCCCAGTAGGGGACATGCAGGAGGCAGCCGATCAATGACTCTCTCATCATTGATGTCTCTCTCTCTCTCTCTCTCTCTCTCTCCCTCTCCCCTCCTTTCTCTGAAATCAATAAAGATATATTTAAAAAAAAAAAAAAGAATTAAACCTAGACATTTCCACAAATAAATTCAACCAAAATTTTTTAAAAACAGACTATTTTAATGCTATTTAAACCCTTTCTATCACAGTGACTGAGGGCCTGCACAAGCTCAGGACCCTTCAGTTCCCCGCTCAGGGAAACTGTCCCTTGTGGACAAGAGTTTCTAAACAAGATTTCCCCAGCATCATTGTTTTGAATAGGAAAAAGAGAAGGAACATAAATGTGCATTTCCAGGAGGATAGGGAAATAAATTGTGAAATATCCATTCATCACAATGAATGAACTAGAATTACATACATCAGTATGAATACATCCTCACAGATATATTAGTAACAAAAGCCAGCTATAGAAGAATACATTTATGTAAAGTTTAAAATCAGAAAAAAACAATTCCAGGTGTTGTTTAAAAATTTTACTCCCTATTTTGTAACAATACTTTAAAGAATGTGCATGAATCATGCACACACTAAATACAGGTAATGGTTACTTCTGAGAGGAAATGAAGAGAGAGAGAGAGATGGGGATTTCATCTCTTTATTAGTAACGTTTTATTAATTAAGCTGAGTGGTGAACACATGAGCAATTGTTTTATTATTGTTAATGCCTTATTAAGTATTATTTCATAATATATTTTATAATTTAAAAAGTTTAAAGCCCGGCCGGGCTGGCATGGCTCAGTGGTTGAGCTTTGGCCTAGGATCCCGGAGATCAAGGTTTGATTCCCAGTCAGGGCACATGCCCGGGTTGCAGGCTCGATCCCCAGCAGGGGGTGTGCAGGAGGCAGCCAATCAATGACTCTCATCATTGATGTTTCTATCTTTCTCTCTCTCCCTTTTCCTTCCTCTCTCTAAAATCAATAAAGATAGATATAAAATATATATATATATATTAAATAAGTTTAAAGAAAATATGTGAAAGAAAACATCTCATTTAAAATTGCAACAAGGGAAGCTAATCCCTAAGAATTTAAAACAATCTCAGAATGGAGATGTGATCATTGTAATTACATTTTTTGTCACAAAAAATATAAATATAAATATAATTAATTTTTTTAAAAATATAAATATAATTTCAAGATTAACAAAAACTGGGGAAATATCCCATATTCCAAAGGGCTAATATCTTTAATATACACAGAATTCCTTGTGGGTTTTTTTGTTTGTTTGTTTTTTTGATATCTTTATTGATTTCAGAGAGAGGAAAGGAGAGGGAGAGAGAGAGATAGAAACATCAATGATGAGAGAGTCATTGATCGAGCCCACAACCCTGGCATGTGCCCTGACTGGGAATCGAACCCTGATCGCCTGAATCCCAGGTCGATGCTCAACCACTGAGCCACGCCCAGCCGGGCCAGAATTCCTTGTTAAAAGTCATATGACCAATAACCAAGAACAATAATAGACTAAAGTCATAAACTGACAATGCTCAGAAATGTAGTGTTTAAATATATAAGAAATGCAATTGGAAACCATAAAATAATATGTTTGCCAATTAAATTGTGCAAGGTGAAAAGGATGGTGAGGGTGGAAGGAGTCACTCTCATGTGTCGTTGGCCAAATGTACGGGACTGTGTGTTGCCAGAGTGTCTCCAGAGGGACATCTGGAAAAATCTGTCAAATTGTAAAGCACGCACATCCTTTGACTTAGAAAGTCCACCTCTGTGAATTTTCCTGGTGATGTATTTGCGCATGTGTAAATCATTTATTGCATTGTTCATAATTGTAAAACTGGGAACAAATCAATATCTCTTGATAGAAATTTGGTAAAATGAAATATGATGCCTTCATTGACTTGAATACTCAGCAGTGGTTTTAAAGTGGGGGCACCACTCAGTGTGTATTGAAGAAAGATTTGCAAGATAAATTGTGGAGCAAAAAGTGATGTGTGAGGTAGTATGTATTTGTAGAGGGAAAAAGAATAGTGTGCATACATGCGAATATGTATACATTCCTGAAAGGAGAAGCATGAAACTAGTAATAGTACTGCCTCCAGTAGTATCGGGGTTGTATGGGAGAATCTTAAGTTATGTAAAAAAAAAAATGAACAAAAACAAGCTCTAAAATGAGGAAGCTAAAAAACCTAATCTAATTTAGCATCAAGATATAAATTTTTAGCCCCGCTGGGCGTGGCTCAGCCGTTGAGCCTCGACCTAGGATCTAGGCGATCGGGGTTCGATTCCTGGTCAGGGCACATGCCCGGGTTGAGGGCTCGATCAATGGCTCTCTCATCATTGATGTTTCTATCTCTCTCTCTCCCTCTCCTTTCCTCTCTCTGAAATCAATAAAGATATATTAAAAAAAAAAAGATATAAATTTTTAAATTTTCAGTGCTAGCCATTTGAAAAGAGAGGAATGTTGCTGATGTGACCCTAATCACTTTCTTGCTAACCACTAAACATTTCTCTTGAAAAGTCCTGATACATAGTCAGTGAAGGGAGAGTGGGAGCAGCAGAGGGAGGGAGGGAGAGCGAGAAAGAGAAAGTGTGGCTTGTTATCCACACAGCCCCACAAATATAACTGACATCCTGAAAATGCTTGCCTGTGCTTCCCAAGACATTTTGAATGAGAGATAATGACAGCAAGTTGAGGAGGTTTCAGATGGTGTCAGGAAGGACGTCTATGTAGGCCAGGTCAATTTTGATTCCTTGCACATTGAACTTTTCACTTTTCCTTTTTTGGTAAATATATATCCTTTAGTGAGAAATCTGGGAGGACTGCAAATGCAAAGCAGTTGGTAAAACTGGCTTAAATTCCTTGTGTATGCAGCTTGGAAGTGGAGATCTGGATGGAGAGATACAGTGTCTGTCCTCAAAGCCATGCTATGGAACAAGTGCCCTTGCCCCCAGGGATACAGGGGCATATACTTGGGAGCAGGCATGGGCTAATGAAGGACAGGAAAGACAGAGCAGGCCTCACCAAAACATGTAAAAAGAATTTGTCCATGTGCTGACTGCTTATTGAGGGGAGTGTAAACTGAATAATGCTGGGTGAAGTTTATTAGCGAAAGTTTTGTGCCTCTGGAAGCCTAAGGAAAATTATGTAATTTATTATATAGTTAATAGAAATGTTAAATGTGAAATACGTGTTGGGGTGTGGATATATCTCAGAAGGGAACAAGAGTCTCGATCCTCATGCTGACTACATTCTACCCACCAGGCCGGAGTGGTGAATAAGGAGAACACAGATGATGCACAAGCAAGTAAATAACCCCACAAGGTAATGTTAGCTGAGGGTCATTCCAAGAGTCAATTTGCATAGTAGACGGAGAGAAAGATAAGGAACAGTGTGAGGGTGGGGCTATTTTAGGTAAGTGATCAGGGAAGCCTCTCTGATAAGGTAATATTTGATTAGAGACATGAGATGATTTTAGAAGCAAGCCATGAGGCTACATGAGGCAAGGGGTAGTGCAAAGGCCCTGAGGCTGAATCATGGTTTTTTCCACATGGGTAAAGGAAAAGTTTTCTGAAAATGATGATAAAAAAAACAAGTGAAACAAAAATGTACCTTTCCCATGATTAAGTATGCATAGATTTATATATCAGAAAAGACTATTGAAAAATACAAATCTTTTGGGTGCTTCTGTGAAAGGCTAAAGACTGTTTTACAAGGGCAGGCAGTATTTCCTGATTCTTTTTGTCTGATGCAGACATGATAGTATATGTGGAATCTTGGTACATCTAGAAACAATATCTTATGACTAAATTGATGAATTCTTTTGAAAATGTTTTATTTATCATTTTAAAAATAAAACAAAATTGTTGTTTTTGAAAAACTACATAGTGGTGCTTCCCAAAAAGATATGCATTTAGCTCTGGGCCAGCCCAAGGTCTACTAGGCAAAGAAGATAGAAAGCTAAATTTTGCTGATTACCTAGTGTCTGCTTCATATTTGTACATGCATCATCCTGGGCAAGCCTCAGAACAGCTCAAGGAGGAAGGTATAGTTATTAACATATTGTAGTTTAGGATAATGAGGCCAAGGAGATTCAGATTTTAGGCGATGGACACAAGACCAATAGATGGTACAGCTGAGCAACAGATCTTCAGACTCCAATATCTGACAACCACAGCTAAGTGAAGTCTAATGTACACCTTATCGCTTATGCCCAATGGTTTTTGGGGACTACTTCCTTGTCCCCAGTATTCTCAGTGATCCTTTATTTTCCCAAACCCTCACAGTGTGGCAGCTCAAGGACACTGTCCCCATCTCTAATCTTAGTGTCAAAAGAACTGGATCCCAAAACTCACTTTTACCCTTTCTTGTGATATGACTCTTAGGAGGTCATTTCACCTTTTGAGTCTCACTTTCACCACTTTTTATGGAAAAAACTATATGTTGTTATTGTGTTGCAGAGCCAATGAAAGCATGCAATCAAATCCTTTGGACTAGAGTCAGATATTTATGGGAGATACTCAGTAAATACCGGGTGAATCTATTTTGTGTCTAGGTAGTGCTAATGATTGACTAAGCTGAAAAATGAATCCTGGATTAGTTATCAATGATGACAATAGCATAAAATATTGCATTTCCACAATAATATTTAAAATTTAATATAACTCAAATTAATTGCTGATGGTGTGGTCAGTGATGGTTGCCAGGGAAGAGCTCATTGACATTGTTTATCTTGCTGCTCAGGGGGAAGGCAGCCCATTTGTTTAAAATTCATTAGTCTATGACTTAGGCTCAGAATAAATCTAATGTGTAGGTTGGCTGTCATAAATTGAGCAAAAATCTGCTAAGAAGAGATTAGTCTGCCTATGTAGCCCCTGAACTTAAGGTTCAGAAAAAAGCGAAACTCTTCAGAACACTCCAAATATAAGTCAGTGTAGTGAGCCATGTTTTCTCAAATCTAAAATTTACTTTTTTATACAACAGTTTTATTTTCTTAATTGTCTTGACTAGAGGGGAGAAGGGGATAGATGGGGAGCCTAAAAGGTGAGTGTAACAGTTTTCTAAGGCTGCCCCACAAACTGGGGACTTGGCACAATAGAGATGTCTCATGAATCTGGAGGCCATAAGTCTAAAATCAAGGTGCCAGCAGGACTATACTACCTCTGAGACTTGTAGGGGAGACTCCTTCCTTGCTTCTCCTAACTCCTGATGTTTGTCTGCAATCCTTGGCATTCCTTGGCTTGCAGATGCCCCACTCCAGTCTCTGCTTCTGTTGCCACATGGCCATCTTCTCTCTGTGCAAACCCTACTCCAGTAAGATATCATCTTAACTAATGACATCTGCAACAACCCTATTTCCAAAAAAGGTCATATTCTGAAGTATTAAGAGAAATAACTTCAACATATCTTTTTGGGGGACATAATTCAACCCAGGCCAGGAGTTAACTAGGCTTCACTGGGACTTAGAGGGACACAGGGCAGAAGAGCCAGACAGGAGACTTTAGTGACAGAGACTATGTGTTATATACAAAGCCTGTTTTGGCATTGAGGGGGCCTGCAGGTCACCCCCCCCTTCTTTCTTATTGTGGAAAGCTTGCCTTGAAGATGACACAAATCTCAAGCTCGCTATCCCATTTAGATGTCTTAGAGACATAAGATATACAACTTCAGGAACTAAAGTGAATGACTCTTCTGTATTTCTATGTTAATAACCAGATTTTTATTTCAATCCCATCTGTGAGAAAAACATATTAAGTGTGGTTAGCACCGCTTGCCCTATTTTTGTTAAGTTGAACCATATAACGTTTTCATTTTTATTGATAAAAAGTTGTCAGTTGGACAATTGGAATTTCACATGGTTTGACCGATGCATTTCATTAGATACTGTCATGAATGCGTCCTACTTTGCTCTGATTTTTTTAAATTGATCCCAAGACTTTGGATTTTAGATTGGGCCCAATCCTATTATTATATCCTACTGGGGCATCCCTGAGAATTTGTGCATCCTACCATGCCCAGAAACCCCATGAAAGGCACACACTCAGAAAATAAGCAAGGATTTAAGGATTCAGAAAGATCTGGATTCAAATTGTCTCTGTATTATTTGTAGAGTTTGACTTCAGGTAGCCAATTAGTTAAGTTTATTTGTGTCTCAAAATCCTCATTTGTGAACTGCGGATAAAACCTTGTAGGACTGGAGCCTTTGCCTGATTTGCGTCTGGACCCAGGGTTTGGAAAAGCAGGCCTTGGTGCACATTTTGGTGTTTTCCAAATGCACCCAGCCTCAGCAGAGGGAACCATAACCGTGGATCACTGAAAGCTTCAAACAGGTACTCAAGGCCAGTCACAAACAGTGTCTGGCATTGGCCTACACCAGAGACCATCCAAAAGACTGGGAGTCCTAGTAGATTCACCTAATACATAGAGACAAATCTAAACAGGCAGCCAAAATGGGGAGACAAAAAAAAACAACAACCCTAAAAGAGCTAAATGAAATTAAGATAAGCAATCAATCAGATATAGAGTTCAGACTACTGGTCAGAAGGATACTCAACAGAATGAAAAAAGATATGGAAACTATGAAGGAAATTAAGAATGACATAGTATAAATTAAAATATATATATATTGGAAAGAATAAACAGAAGATTAGAGGGAGTTGAGGATTAGATCAGCAAATTAGAAGACAGGGTAGAAAAAGAAATCACTCAAAGATCCAAAAAGATAAAACAATGAAAAAACAGGACAGTTTAAGGGAGCTATGGGACAGCATGAAACATAACAATATTCACATCATAGGGAGTGCCAGGAGATGTAGAAAGTAATCAAGGGTTAAAGAACCTGTTTGAAGAAATAATGGGAAAAAATATCCCAGACGTGGTGAAGGGAAAAGTCACACAAGTTCAGGAGACACAGAAAGTCCTAGGCAAGAAGAATCCAAAGAGGCCCATGTCCAGACACATCATAATTAAAATGCCAAAAATTCAAGACAAAGAGAGAATATTAAAGGCAGCAAGATAAAAGCAAGCTGTTACCTACAAAGGAGCCCCCATAAGGCTGTCAGCTAATTTCTCATCAGAATCTCTACAAGCCAGAAGGGAATGGCATGTAGTATTCAAGGTAATGAAAAGGAAGGAGCTGAAACCAAGACTACTCTATCCAGCAAGACTATCATTCAAGATAGATGGTGAAATAAAGAGCTTCCCAGACCAAAAAACAAAAACAAAACAAAAAAACATTAAAGGAGTTTATCACCACCAAACCAGCATTGCAAGAAATAATAAAAGGACTGCTGTAATAAGAAGTTAAAATAGAGAAAAAGAGAAATATATGCATAAAGAATTAAAATGGCAATAGATCAGTACCTATCAATAATAACCTTAAATGTAAATAGATTAAATGATCCAATGGAAAGATACATGGTAGCTGAATGGATAAGAAAACAAGACCCAAATATATGCTGTCTACAAGAGACCCACCTCAGAAGAAATGACTCACACTGGCTGAAAAAAAACCCAAAAACCTTCTAGAAGACTTTAAGGGAGATATTGACAGCAACACAGTCACAGTAGGGGACTTTTTCACCCCACTGACTTCACTGGATAGATCTTCCAGACAAAAAAAAAAAAAAACAAGGAAAAAGTGATTCTAAATGTAACACTAGATCACATGGATTTAATTGACATTCATAGGACATTTCACTCCAAAGTTGCAGAATATGCATTCTCCTCAAGTGCACATGGGACATTCTCAAAGATAGACCACTTGTTAGGACACAAAACAAGTCTCTACAAGTTCAAGAAGATTGAAATCATATCAAGCGTCTTCCAGACATTTAAACCAAGGAATACTATGCAGCTATAAAAACATAGGATCTTTACCCTTTGAGACAGCATGGATGGTGGGAGCTGGAGAGTATTATGCTGAGTGAAATAAGCCAGTCAGAGAAAGACAGGTATCACATGATCTTACTCATATGTGGAATCTAATGAACAAAACCAACCAATGAATAAAATAGATCCGGAGACATGGAAGCATGGAACAGACTGAAGAGTCTCAGAGGGAAGGTGGGGTTGGTGAGGGGTGGAGAGAGATTAACCAAAGAATTTATATGCATATATACATAACCATGGATACAGACAATAGTGTGATAAAGGCCTGGGGCGGGTGCAGGATAGAGGAGATCAATGGGGAGAAAAAGGGGACATTTGTAATACTTTCAACACTAAAGATAAACTAAAACATAAAAAGAAAACCTTGTAGGGTTATTGTAAGGATTAATGCGTGCACACACACACACACACACACTTCAACAGATTTTGATTCCTTATACTCATGACCTCTATGACCTCTACTACAGTCCCTAATAATCCCAGGAACTGTTCAGACAAACCGAAGCAATGTGAAACTGCAGGCCCAATGGAGGCAATGAGGTTAAACAATAGCAAGACAAGTAAATAAACTGTTTTTCATGTTCTCGTCCTTTTAGGTCCTGCAGCAGACACCAGCCTTAAGGACTATACTTTGAAACTCAGTTATGAAAAGGCTACATTATTATGTAGTCTTTTCTCATCTCACAACAACTAAACTCCATTTGAACTTCATTCATGATATGCCATGCCTGTGTTTACACCATTGTCATTTCCCAGCACTGTAGTTCTCAACCTTTTTCTACTGGGACAGGCAGGGCACTGACATACTTAGCGTACAGAGCACACTCTATGGTAGCTATGCAGAGATTCCCTAGCTCCCTGCAGCCCCCTCTTTCTCTTTCACTGCAGAAGACATACTGGAAAGGAGATGAGGGGCAGGATAATGGTACAGGGAGAGCCTCCTTAATTTTTTCCAATTAAATTAGTAAGTTGCAGCAAATGCTCTGCTTATAACAAACCCAAAGCTTGTGTTAGTGCAACATTGAGACTGGGAGTCAGCCCTCTAAGAGATGCTATTACTATGACCACTCAGAATGGTTAAAACACTGTGAAGCCACTTCAGAACCAAGTAGATAATTGCAGTCATCTGCATCTTATTTTTTTTTTTAATATATCTTTATTGATTTCAGAGAGAGGAAAGGAGAGGGAGAGAGAGAGACAGAAACATCAATGATGAGAAAGTCACTGATCAAGCCCAAAACCTGGGCATGTGCCCTGACCGGGAATCGAACCCCGATCGCCTGGATCCTAGGTCGACGCTCAACCGCTGAGCCACGCCCGGCCGGGCTGCATCTTATTTAGATGCTTCCAGGTGCTCCTACTTGGAGTGGATGCACAAAGTCAGGATAGCTTTCTCTGCACAAGGAACAAATAGATCTGCTATTTCAATGGCAGTGTGTTGCACAGATGGTGCTCCTGCCTCCATGTCACAGAGGCAAAGCAGCAAGGTATAAATAAATAAATAGAACAACCCAGGCTTCTTGCCTTCCAGTATGTTCTATATGTACGATATTATTACTGATAGGATCAAAGCTGTCTAACCCCAGAATCCATCTCCCACATCTCTAGACACTTAAGCCTTCTCTTTAGTTAATCTGCTCTCTTATTTAGTCAAAGCTGTTTACCACCAACTCTAAACAATGTGACTATGGAGGATGCTACCTGGGGCCCCTTCAAACCTGCCATGGTTTACAAGGCCTTGGAACAGGCTCAGACACTTAAGTTTAAAAAAGCCCTCTATAAGCCAAGCCCAAACCTTTTTATAATTGAAATTATAATAAGTCACACTTCCTAAATCTTCCCGAGAAACAGACTCAGGAGAAGTCTCCTCTCTCTCTGCCAAAGAGCTCCCTAGTATGGCAGAGAGATCAAGAAAAGGGACAATTATGCTTCTGTGGTGCTCAGGGCTAAGGTAGGACTATGGTAAGACATGGAGGCCAAA
Organism: Miniopterus schreibersii; assembly: GCF_964146895.1. Classification (NCBI taxonomy): domain Eukaryota; kingdom Metazoa; phylum Chordata; class Mammalia; order Chiroptera; family Miniopteridae; genus Miniopterus; species Miniopterus schreibersii. The sequence goes on along the minus strand of NC_138122.1, from coordinate 1,694,209 downwards.
CAAGGCATAGATAGAACAAAGGGGAAATGCAAAGTATGTTGCTGCCAAGCTTTATAGATCCATGGCTTCCAATCCCTTCTAAGACGACATTCACAAACATAAGCATGATGTATATATAGGGCCCCCCACCCTCCAGGATCTGCTTACACCTGACTTGTCCCTCTACCAGAGCACTCACCTGTCCATATAGCAGTTAATTTTTTGCCTTCCTTGAGGCCCTTGAGAGCAGGGATCATGAATTAGTAAACTTTAACCCTCAGTACCTATCAGAAGCCCAGTAGGTGCTTTATCAATTGTTAATAAATGAGGAAACTGACCCTACACTAAAGTTGTACACCAGCCAAGAGGGCAAAGTCAGGAGAAGTGAACCTCAGTTCCTGCATAATCTGAAGAGCTTGAGGCATGTTCCTTCCTTCTAGATGGAACCGTAAGTGACTGTAAAATGTGACCATGAAATAATGTTTCATTTTTTTCCCACAAGTGTATTAGGACCTATGGTCCCTTCTAAGTAATCTCCTTGGAGGCTACATGTATGCTCAGCAAGTTTGCTCAGCAAGCCTCTTGGAATTGTGGCCAAATTCAGTTTATACAAGAAAACCAATCTAATTCTTTTATAGCAGGGGTGGGAAACCTTTTATCTGCCAAGGGCCATTTGAATATTTATAACATAATTCATGGGCCATAACAAAATTATCAACTTAAAAATTAGCTATGAACAAAGCTCCTAGATTTATTGAATTTTGAGTCCTGCCTGTGGTTGCCTTGGCAGGGCCAGACCAAATTATTTCAATGGCGTAAAAGGCCTATGGGCCAGACGTTCCCCACCCCTGCTATAGACTCATTTATTTCCAAAACAATGTCCCTTCAGCTTAATCTCCCAACATATTCATTAGAGGTAACTTCAGGGTAACCTGTGGTAGCTCCAGAAACAAATCTCCCCTCTAAGGGTGAACATGTGCCACATTTAAAAATATTTAAGAAAGTGCTAATAGTGTCCACACATAACTCTAAAGAAGAGCTCCTAAAAAGCTTTGAGCAGATCTATATTATCTTGGAAATGAGCATAAATCTATCAAGGAGACTACTTTGAAGGCATATAGGACTCCTTTAGGATTATATATTCTAATATGCTGCACAAAAATAACTCTACTTTTTGTGTTTACTGTGACTAAGCAATGTGTGTGTGTGCGTGAGTGTATGAATGTGTGTAGTCTCATTGAATCCTCCCAGCAAGTACGTGAAAATAACAACAACAATAGCATTTATTGAGTGCTTACTATAGGTCAGGCACTGAGCTATAGATTGTTTCATTTTACTTCCCATTTCACAGATAGAAAATTGAGGTTTAGAGAAAAGTTAAGTGCCTTGCTAAAGATCACAAAGCCAGTAAAAGAGGAACTGAGATTCATGTGCAAATTTCTCTGACTTGTCCTTAATTACTTTGATATATGCTATGTTGTAAGCTATGCTTTCAACCACTGTGATAATGTCCTTTGCATTTTTATTAAAATATTAGTGATATATGTATATATGTACCTATATGTATCCATATATAATATATGTTTTACATATACATATATATGTTATATATTATATGAGGGTCCTAACTTATACTTCTTTTAAGTGAAAATATTGCCTAGTTTGGTGTTCAATAAATACTAGTTGAATGAATAAAACTATTTCAATGACAGTGGTCCAACCCAGGCCAGGAGGAAGGGCAAATAAGAACAGGCCAAAGGGATGCAAGGTGGTTCAGCTCATCCAATGCCCAAACTACAGCCTGGATGGTTTTATGACAACTAAAGCATTGCAACTTTGTGATTTGTTTTATTTCAAATAAGCCCCTGCTGGGCCCTGGGCCTCAGTCATTCCATCCATGCATCAAGAATGGGTATACTCACCTCTCTTTTTCAGACTTCCCCTATGAATACTTATAAAGGGCTCTAGAATCCTGGATCCCATAAAATGCAAAGTACAATGATTATTAATGATATAGTTAACAAGAAGGACATTTGTTGTTCCTACTTGATTGGTTTCCCCTGGGAGCAAAACAACTTTTTTGACATAGTATTGATGTGCCGTCTTTGCAACTTTGATCACTGTCTTTTTCTTTTTGGTAAAGTTGTGCCACTATTTTAGACAGCACCTGCCTTTTCCTGTGCAATGAAAGCATTATCTGAGCACAAGTTGCTTCATGGTTTAGATGAAACTATGGACCTTTGCAGGAAACAATTTATTAGGATCAAGGCAGTTGGACTATGAGACTTCCTTTCTTGCCCTGGTAGCCACTAGTTGAGCAGGCTGCCTGGCTCATAAATCTAGTTTTATTTCCCCATCTATTCACCTGGAACTAAGTAATTTTTTAAGGAGAAGGAGAGAACACATTTCCTTATGTAAGCACTCTCTCTCCAGCTTGTAATCACCATTGTTTCTTAGACAAGCCAGTGAGCAGCTGAAGCAGGAGCCATTTCTATTTTCAGCATCACCCTTGTGTTTTCAGAGTTTACAAAAAAAAACACAGCAACCAATTTGGGATTTCCCTGTAATGATCCACTTCCTCCAGATAAATCAGAATTGATTCAAATGTGAACTTCAGAGACAAAACAGCTTTCTACAAATTCCTCTTTTTCTATGCCCTTCACAAACTACCTTGCCTTTCTTTCTGCCCCATCCCCCACCCCCACCCTTCCTCACCACCCCCCTTCTCGCCTTCCTCTCCTTCTTAAGAAGACTTTCCCAGGTCCCTCTTGGCTGTGGTTGACCGACGTTGGCTCCTGTCCATGCTGCAACAAAGACCTGGCATTCCAGCTGTCTGCGTCTAATCTCCAGTGTCAGCTCTCGTTAATGTGTAAGCGTGAAATCAGAGGGGGCAGAGCTGCACGGAATATTAAAACCATGATCAGAATTCCACTGAAATGCTGGGAGTCTGCAAGCACCATTAGAGGAGGCTGTCAAGTCATGGCTTCGCATTAAATAAAAGAAAAGATTTCTATCAGAGGAAAGTACAATCAGTGAATCGCTGAGCTAAATTAGCATTTTTTCAATTGGAGATCGAAGTTGATTTATTGTTCTACACGACATTAATGTAACTATGTGCTTGACCTGCTAAGGCAGCTAATTTTTCATTTAAATGGTTTCTTTCCTTCGCAGTGCAAAGACTGCAATCATATTTCAACTTTGCAGAGTGATCAGAAAAGTCTTGGAATGCTGCAAAAATGTCTTAGAACAGCCTTCCCTTCCCCTCCCCTCTCCTTCCTTTTCTTTTCCAGCTCCAGCGCCTTCCTCCTCTCCTCCCCTTCCCCACTAACCTCCTGGCTGGTGGTCAAGGTCACAGAGGAAGAGTAATCTCAAAGCCACCAACTTCAAAGCCGCCATCAAAGAGGCCCCTACATAGCCACTGAATTAAAAGTGAGTGGGGGAGGGAGGGCTCATATCTACAAGAAAGGGCCCTTTAACTGCCTGCCCCATTGGCACAGGCCAACCTGAGGCACCCTAGGCCCAGTTCTCCCCTGCCTGGCCTCTCAATATGTGTCTCTTCTCACCCTCCCCACTCCCCTCCCCTCAAACACACATCGCCAGAAGATAATGCACATTTCCAATTAGCAGAGCACATTCTAGTCATGTTCTCTTTTACTGCCCTAACTGTCTTCCTTTTGCTAAAAAGCTGGGCTGTCATTAATGAAATCCTGCAGTTCTGTTAATCCGAGATACAATGCTGCTTTTCTCTCTCACACTCCCCCTAACACAAAAACTACAGTTACTCACTCTCGCCTCTTCTGTTTAGATTCCTTGTCGTTTGTCTTTCATTACATACCTGATGTAGCACAGTAGCAGTCAAAGTTCCTGGACATAGAGGGGAAGAACATAATTACATTCATTTTCCAATGTCCAGTTTGCAAAAGCAGCTGGCATTTTCATTTTTATGTGTGATTTTTTTAACACATCGATTTAATCTCTGGAACAATGGATATGTTTTAGGGTGCTTTTGGGTCCTTAACATTTAGCAAGCTTTTCTGATTTTAAACTAGCTGGAAATCCTGGAAGAACCCTAAGAAATTCAATTTCAGCATTTATCTGAAATGTCTCTTATGAATTAATTCATTGTATCCCACAGTGAGAAAAAGGAAGGCACTAGGAAATGGTTGGTGGACAGTGAGAGTGACCCTTGCTATGCTTTACCAATATAAATGCTACTTCTAAAACAAAACAGACATTGGACCAATAACTAGTATTTATAGTTTATCTTTATTCCTCACCCTCCCAAACATCCACCTTCTAAAATGACAAATTTTGTAATTTTCTATATTTGGGGGAGACACAAGGGCATTGTCAACCTTAGATCTGAGGGACCTGAGGTTATGAAGCCAAGGACCAGAACCAGTCACTGCATACAGGGCTCACTATGCACAAGCGAGGGAGAAGAGCCTCCCCACCCTCCACCCCGATGGCCTCCAGGGCAGAGGAAGTCACTCCAAGGGTTAGCAGAATGGAGGAAAGCTTGCTTAGACTTCCATCACAACTGGGCCTAATTGGCTTCTCTTCATCAGCCTAGAGACCATGGAATGAGTGGTCAGGAAGCTGCTCTTTGCTGTGACCCAGTAAAAAGGCCTCTATTCAGGACAAAGGTGAAGGTCTTGGCAAAAGACAGCTTAGCTGGATGCCTGAGGCAAGCACCGCTTGTCACTTCATACCTGCCACCATTCTGTGCAGGTTGCCTACTCCTGCTCACCTCTTACTCCCTACCTCTCCCCAGGCTGGTTACCATGCTAATCTACTACTCTGAAAAAGAAGTGTGGAGATGGAAGAGGGCATAGACAGCATAAATGGTGATAAAAAATAAATATAAATAAATAAGTAAATAGCATGGATTTTATTATCCAAAGGCAACAAGAGCTGCCCTCCTGGGTGAGTCCACAGTGCTTCTGCAAGAGACAGTGTCATTGGCCAGGGCTCCCTTTCACCTGACAATCCACATTCACTAGCCAAGATGTGGATTCACAGCATGTTGCTCCCATATTTTCCATCTGCAGGGCAATCCCATCTCAGAGCCTCCTGAAGGACCCAAATGCAAAGCCCTGTTATCTCCAGCACTCATTGTTCCTCAAATATAATGCACCTCTTCTTTACATGAATAGCATATGAATATGGTTTTATTCATGGAATTAAGGACTTTCAGATGACTTTGGTCACTTTTGGTTCACTGATGCATGAAATAGAACCCAAGCACCTAGAAGAGACAATGCCAACATTTAGTCAGTCAATCCATAGGGCCTGCAAATGCTGTGAACTCTGCAAGGAATATGAGCCTCAAAGGCTAGAAGGGGCCAAATCTGGAAAAAAGCATGTTCTTTAGGGCAGGAAACACAGGAAGGGGACAAATTTGATAGTAGAGACAGACTGGCCAAGACATTATGGTCACAGAGCATGGTTGATCAAGCCTTAGCCCCAGAGATACAGCCCAGTGGGCATTTGGAAGGACAGGGCAAAGGATGGGGTCATGAGATCAGCCCATTCAACAGAAAAGCATAACACACAGGGGCTACCCGAAATAAAGAATGACATGGTTACATGAGGCAACAGCAGAGGCGTGCCACCAGAGGGGCTTTGGGGACAAGACTCAGTCCTCAAAAAAAGTAGAACAGACACCAGAATAGGTGTGTGGAAAGACAGAGGAGCAGCCCTAAAGCAGCAGCCCCAGCCCAAGAAGCAGTCTTCACCTGCTTTCTCATCTTAGAAAGGGATCATAATAGTACTACCCCATTAGGCTATTGTGAAGAATAAAGGATTTGATATTTAGGTCTCTCCCCCTCCCCCATGTGTGTGTGTGTGTGTGTGTGTGTGTGAGAGAGAGAGAGACAGACAGAGAGAGAGAGACAGAGAGAGAGACAGAGAGAGAGACAGAGAGAGAGAGAGATCACACCTGGAATATTGAAAGCCACAATTTAAGTTTCTATCTTTAACACTATCAAAATGTTCAGGGCTCATCCCAGGTGTATCAGATTCAGTGACCATGAAGGCCTTTTCTGTTTAAACAAAAGAATGAAACAAACATTTATTAAGACCATCACACAGGATGCTAGATATTTTTATATGTTATTTACTTGACTCAATCTCACAACATTCATTTAATCATCACAGCAACCTTATGAGGGGTATATAATTACCTCTTCTTTTTAAGTTAAGGAAAGAGAAGATTGGGGAGCTTGAGTAACTTCTCTCAGGTAAGACACCCAATAAAGGTAAAATATTGAAACCCAAGTGCCAATATCTGACTCCAAATGATTTAGTCTTCTAAAATACTAAGAGGATTTCAGTATCTAATCTCAGCAGTAGCTTTTTGTAAAATTGATCCTTAAAGCATTTAGAACATAAATCTGATTAGAAAGAACCATCAATAGTACAATACAGCACCACAGTAAACCCCAGGTAGAAAATATTTCCTTTGGAGAATAATAACTAATAACTAGAATCTCTTGAATATGTTTTCAGTGCCATGCAGTGTTCCAGGCAATTGCATGTATTACACTTTATCCTCACACCAACCCTATAAAATATGTTCTATTATTACCCACACTTACAGATAAGAAAACCTAGACAAAAATATATTAAATAACTTCCCCAAAGTGACACATTTAATAAATGGCAGAGCCAGTATTTGAAGCCAGCCAAATTTGGACTTCATATTCCACACTCTTAGCCACCACACTATACTACCCTGGCAGAGAACGTAACATAATTCCTTCTTATTATTCTAGTTCAGTGAGGAGTTTGGGGAAAGGCACATTGGATCCCTGCAGCTACATTTGAGCCAAAATATATTTTCAATGCAAAAATTACAAACTTATTTATGAGCCTCCCTTTTATGAGGTTTAGACCCTAATATATTTCCTCCTACTGTTATAATTTTCCCAGAACTAGGGAATATCTGGTCCTATAAGTTTGGGAGAGGTGGTGAAAATAAGGCAGGAGAAGTAAGGTGGCAGCAGGCATTTTTATTGAATACCTGCTGTGAAACTTCAGAGTGGAAGCACCGTGCTCTTGGAGCACTGGAAAAAATGATTAATTCCCACTGTGGGAAGAAATGCTGAATAAGAGAAAGGAAATGTTCTAAAGCTGACTCTCAAGGAATGAAAAGGATTCCATAGGGAGAAAGGAGAGTGAATGCCATTCTGGGCTGAGGGACATGCAAGAGCAAAAGTAGAGAAAGTATGAACTCCCAAAGACAAGGTATTCATATGGCTACCTCAGCGTCTTTCATAGTGCCTTCTTCAGTTCCGGCTATGCCTGGGCCACAGTCGTGCACAGTGTGTGGAATGAATTGGATGAATAATGCTTTCATGCAGGCGTACATGAGTGAAACCAAAATGCATGCTATGTCCAAATAACAGCAAGTAATCCAATGCAGCTGAAGTTGATCTACCAGAACATATACATTGATTCCTGACAGTGGTTTAAACAGTGAGCAAATCTGGGTCCTGGTGGTCTCTGTCTCTTATCCCTCACCATGCCATGGATCATCATGACGTGTGAGAGATTTGTTTGGAGTGGGAAAAGCATATTTTTATTTGCATTTGCTTAGCACATTGCTGTTGCATATTTTGCTATGAGATGTAAAGTCATCTGTATGCCCTGCTTGTGCAGTTGGAGAAGTCAAAACAAGCATCAGGCAGGTTGTCAGCCACATGGCCTAGACAGATTGTCATATTCTTTTGCCCATAATTGGTGCCACCTTCTCTCTCCTTTTCCCCTGCTCTCTTCCTTGCTCCTGAATCCTTGCATCCCTAAGTTCCAAGGGTCTAATTTCTAACTGGCTTAATGACGTAGAAGACAGCATCTGCACTGACTGCAAATTCAAATTCACTAGGATGGCAATGCCTACACCATTCATCCCTCTGGTATCACTGAACAAACTGCATCAGTCTTCACTCAACATCCTTCAGGATGACATCCTACCCTGCGTCATAGTATCCCACTAAAAACAAACGCTAAACAAGAAATCCCAGTGCCTTCTGGATGGTTTCTGAGAGAAATAATGTAGCATCTAGCAAGCCACACCTAGATTCACAGGTTGGAAGATTTTATTTCACACAGATTTTACTGCTACCAAATCAAGGTCATGCCATCCTGCACTTCTACCTGTTCATTTATTTTGCCTTTGTTCTGAAACACTGAACCTGATGAGAATGTTTGCTCATACACTGCATACGAGGGTGCATCAAATGTCGCAGACGAATCAATGTTCAGAAGTGCCCCTGGCCCCAGGCATCTCACAGCCTGTGAAAGGCGGGGATCATAGGCTTTAGCCATCTCTGGGTGCTACTGGGAGGGAACCATACCTGGTTAATCATCTGGGTGTTTAATTAGCTCCTTTCCACTTCCAGAGACCTAGAGATCCATAGAAATGTCTTTCAGTGCCTTCCAGGATTCCTCCTGTCCAGTTTAGGTATGTGTCCTGCAATAGTCCCAACAGGTTGTCAGTCTCTGTGTGAACATTCCCAGTGACTGGGAAATGTACTACTCTGTCAAACCACCCACTTTCTAGTTGAGCCAGTTTTCACACTAGCCACTGCACATATCTTAGTTCTTCCTTCTGCTAGTCCAGAGAATAACTCTGTTCTTTTATTCAGCATGTTCCTAGCTCCATATTATGTGACCAGATTACATATAGAGACATGTAGGACCAGACCTTTTCTTCAAAAAGTCTACCATCTCGTGGGTTTGGTATACTCCCTGCATTAGGTTGTCAGGGCTGACATAACAAAGCACCATAGACTGGGAGACTTAAACAACAGAAATTTATTTTCTCATAATTTTGGAGACCAGAAGTCCCAGATCAAGGTGTCAGTAGAGTTGTTTCTTCTGGGGACTCCACTTGGCTTGCAGATGGCACCGCTCCCTGTTTTCACATGATCTTTCTTCCTTCTCTGTGTGTTTATGTCTTAATCTTCTCTTCTTACAAGGGCACCAGTCATTTTGAATTAGGGCCCATTATAATGACCCCATTTTAACTTAATTATCTTCTTAAAGACTCTACCTTCAAATGCTGTCACATTCTGAGGTCCTGGGAGTTAAGACTTCAACTTATAAATTTGGAAGGGAGAATATAATTCAGCCCATAACACTCCCTTTTCCTCATGAAACTCTTCAAATATTTAAAAATATATGTTATATCCTCTGACTAAGCTTTTACTTTTTGAGGATAAACATTCTCAATTTTTAAAAACTTTTTATTCTATTACGTGGCCTCCAGACGCATCACCATCTTGATTACTCGTCCATGGAAGCATTTAGTTTATTAACATACCCACAAAAATGTGAGTTCTGCTAGGCCAAAAGGCAACTGGATTGTTATCTTTCTTGATCTGATAACACTAAATAACTATCAGCATGGCTTTGGGTTAGGTATATGTTTTGGTAACAATCTTGTACTATTGACTTTGGACACCTAAAATCCTTGGGAGTTACAAACTACTGTTTGTTATATAAGCTTCCTATTTTTAGCATTTTTTTAAAAGAAAAGTATAAAATTTTGTATGTATGAATGACTTGACCAAGATAGGACATTGAAAAGCCCTAAGTCCGAACACTAGAAACAATATGCCCAGCTGGCCAGGCTTCTATTCATCCTTTGAGGACAGTGGTTGAATCAGGCAAGAGCCTACCTAATTGCATGGTTGTTAGGTTCATGTTACTCTATGTTACCATGGAGCCAATTGTCAAATGCCTTGATAAAATTCAAATACATGTCTCTACGGCCACATTTCCCAAAATGTGTCCTAAGGAATACTAAATTCTATGGAATTCTCCAATGAAGGGTGATCAAAAATTGCCCAAAGCAATGTGATTATTCCTTCTTAAAGATGTCTAAACCACATGGTTATATAAAAGGTTATTAGGTGTTCCAGAGTAAAGAAACCTATTAAACTTTATATAACACACTATCTCATAAACTTATTTGAACACAAAACACTTTTTAAGTTTATATCTATTAATATCAATAGAATTAGCTCTGTGAAATTTACTTTGGGAAACACTAGCCTATAAGCTGAGCTAAATTCTACCAACAAAGTTTTTATTTTTATAGATTTTATTTAACCTTCTTATTGTTGAGAAAATGTAAAAACATGTCCTCTGAGTCTTTTTTCTTTCTTCCTTTTCTTCCTCTTTTCACACATGCAACATGTTCACTAGTTTTCTCAAAAATTCCCAAATAGCAGAACATGCAGGCTGATGAAACTCACCATCCAGGGTGTGGTCTCCCTGCGAGGTCTTCAGCAGTGCCAGGTAGAGTCATAATTAAGGTTTAGAGAATGATCAGACTTATGGGAGCAGCTGGGGTTTCATTTCAGTCAGAAGAGAAGCTATGCCCACATTGCCAGTGTGGAGGGGTGCTTGTGGGTGAGCAGAAGGGGGGAAAAAAGGTAAAATTCTAGTAGAAATACTTCGTTTGGCACTGGACATATATTCTGTACCAGAAGCTATGCAAAATTCAGGGTATTACAAATGAATAATCTATATTCTCTTAGAAGACTTTGTGGTTCAATAGAAGAACCAGACAGGTAAATAATTATGAGTCAGGGTCATAAATGTTATAATTAAAGCAAGTTTAAGACGTTACTGGTGCAGAGGAGAAAAATTGTTAACTATGCCCATAGAATCTCATCTTTGCTTCCAGTTTAAGCCTTAGCACTAAATGTACAAGGAAGTTGACTCTATTTAAATGATAAAGACTCCATGGAAAAGGGTGAGAGACTGGCATTATTGGGCATCTCTAATGCACTCAAGCTTCCCACCTGTAAAACTCTGTGTCTGAGCCAAAGGAAGGCCAGAGAGCACAGCACCAAGGGGCCAGAATAGACAATGTCACAAAGCCCCTTATAAAACAAAGACTTCATAATTCAATGGCTCCGAATAGTACTTTTGCTACATTAACTGTCAGTTCTTGATGCCTGGCATTGGAGTGGCCCTTTATAGTTCACACACTGCATCCCCACCTATTACTCTCAACAACCCTGTAAGGTTCTTTAAATTGTCCCATTTTACAGATGGGAAAATAGAAGCTCAGTGAGACTAAGTCGTGCATCTGAAGTCCCATGGTACATGGAAGAAAAGAGAAGTTAACTCCACACTTCTTCAAACATCAAGTCCATTTTTTTTGTGAAGTGAAAAAATTTATGAGTATAAGAGATATATCAAAGGGAAAACCCCCAGTTAGTAATATTTCCAGGGGTAGATGATGAGATGGGGGATAGCCAAAGAATGCAGAAAGACATAGACCATAAACTGAATAGGGAAGACCTGCGTACGCTCCTTCTTCCATAAAGCTGAAAGCAATTTAGGAACAGACATATCCCAATAATAGTTCCAAAGTAAGGAGCCTTTATTTTAAAGGTGAGAAAATTGATTTATAAAAAGGAAAAGTGAATTGTCCAAAGGTATTTTCCAAGCTGGAGATAAAACTCCATCTGTTCCTTGTCAGATTAAAAATGCAACTCCAGTGCAGTCTCATCATTCAGGGCTCACAAACGCCCACTCACTGGGTGGACGTCCTGTCCCACCCAGAGCTGAGTGCTCAGTTGTAGAGAAGAAATTTTTTCAAAAGAAGTCATACTTTACATCATGCAACTTTGAGAGCTAGGAGAAGCCAGGATGAACATCCCAGTCTCAATTAATTTTTTATATAATCACTGAGACCCAAGGAAGAGAGCATACAATAAGGGTGAGTTATTACAACCTTTAACAGCTTTTTTACTACCTGTCTTCCTCCTCCCTCTCCACTCTCTGTGTTGTAGCCATAATTCTTTCCCAACAGCTCCCCAAGAACGTTTCTTCTCATTACTTTATTCTGTGTGCCCAGATAAATCTCCAGATGGTTTACTCCCTCCAAACCTAACTACTCTGATATGTCAGAGGATCACTATCAGAGAGTAATCAAGCATTTGTCTAGAGTACTAGAAGACTGGACTTCTCCTGCTTTCATAACATGAAGGAAGAAACTTAGTATTCACCAAGCTTGGGGCGGGGAGGATCTGTAATACTTTCAACAACAAAGATAAATTTAAAAAAATGTTCATCAGGCCCCTAGAAACTCACTCAATAGACTGTGTATCAGGGAACTCTCCAAAGACTGCTCTAGGGGATGCCTTCCATCCTACTGGATTATTCTTTGATCAACTAACCAACTGCTAGTATCTACTTCATGTTTAATGGCTTCTTGTCATTGACCCGAGTTCATTCTTTTATTCAGCTTTTTGGAACACTTTCTATGAGACAGGTCATTATCAAAAGTTCTGCAGCAGGAAAAAAGGGGACATCTGTAATGCTTTCAACAATAAAGGTAATTTTTTTAAAAAAGTTCTGCAGCAGCTGCAGTGCACCTTCCTCTCATCAGAGAACAGCAGAAAGTATCTAGGAAGAGTAAGTGCTACTGTTCTATTTTTGTTAGTCCACAATATTTATGAACAAATGCACAGAGAGGTCCATAAGAGGTGTTGTTTTCACAATGTGGCCAGAACATCTCCCAGGAAAAGAGCAAACAAAATAAAATTAAGTTTTCTTCTCTTTAAATATGGTCCAGTATAGTCCAATCCTTTGGCCTCACAAGTCACTAAAATTAGGAAATGTACTTTCAGTGGAAATCCTTTGGAGATGTAAACAGATTGAGTTTAAACCTCCACGAAAGACACAAGGTAATCTTATAAATCAGTATTTCTTCAAATTGAATAATGTATGCATGTCTTTTTAGAGAAAACCAACTTTTATGTTGATTTTAATTCCTTTTATTTTATTTTTTCTAAAATTTGTGTAATCATAAAACTAAGCATAAACCCCTTACAAATATAGCCTTATACAATACAGTCAAAATTAATTACAAATTAAGGGAAGCTATACCTAAGATAACCTTGGAATGATCACCACTTAGTAGGACATGTGACTGTGTGATAAAAGGCAACTGCTGCTCACGTGTAACATGAGCACCATCCCCAGTGCTGTGGTGCCCAGGCTCTGGTCTTGGTCTGTCTCTGCTGCCTTGTGCTGTGCGACTCCATCCCCTCCACTTCTCTTTGTGAAAATTCTGTGAAACCACCATTTCCACAGCACATTTTGATGTCCTTTGCTCTTCTTTCACTTTTACTCCAGTGCAAGTAAATTGTACCTGAGTCTTTTTCTCATGAGCAAAACAATTAAAGTGGCACAACTCTCCCTAAAGCAAATGCAGTTGGAGCACTGGAATCACATGGCAGTATTCAGTTATGAGAATGTCTTACAGATGCTCCAGAGTATTCTCATGTATGTTTTAATTTATTATTATTTTTTAAATGTTAAATATTTTTTGTTTGTTTCAAATGTTACAGATGTCCCTTATTCTCCCTGATGACCCATTGAACCCCATCCCACCCTCCTTCCCAGTCTCTCTCCACACCATTGTCCATGTCCTTGGGTTGTACATATATGCGTATAAATTCTTTGATTAATCTCTCCCCCTCCTCCCACCCACTCTCCTTCATCCCTCTGAGATTCGTCAGTCTGATCCATGCTTCCATGTCACTGAATTTATTCTGTTCATTAGTTTATTAAGTTCTTTAAATTCCACATATAAGTGAGATCATGTGATGTTTGTCTTTCTCTGCCTGGCTTATTTCACTTAGCATAATATTCTCCAGATCTATCCATACTGTCCCAAAGGGTACTAGACTCTTCTTCTTTAGAGCTGCGTAGTATTCCATGGTGTAAATGTCCCACAGCTTTTTTTATCCACTCATCTACTGATGGACACTTGGACTGTTTCTACAGCTTAGCTATTGCAAACTGTGCTGCTTTGAACATAGTGGTACAGATATTCTTTCTGATTAATGTTTCAGGAGTCTTATGATATATTCCTAGAAGTGAGATCACTGGGTCAAAAGGCAAGTCCATTTTTAATTTTCTAAGTAATCTCCACACTGTTTTCCATAGTGGCTGCACCAGTCTGCATTCCCACCAGCAGTGTACTAGGTTCCCCTTTCTCCACACGCTGGCCAGCAGGAGTCGTTTGTTGATTTGTTGATGGAGCCATTCTGACAGGTGTGAAGTGATACCTCATTTTGGTTTTAATTTGCATCTCTTTGATGATTAGCGACGTTGAGCATTTTCTCATGTGTCTCTTGGCCATCAGTAGGTCCTCTTTGGAGAAGTGTCTATTCACATCCTTTGCCCATTTTTTAATTGGGTTGTTTGTCTTCCTCTTGCTGAGTAGTATGAGTTCTTTGTATACTTTGGAAATTAGCCCCTTATCAGATACATCCTTAGCAAATATGTTATCCCAGACCGTGGGGTTCCTTTGTATTTTGAAGCTATTTTCTTTTGCTGTGCAGAAGCTTTTTAGTTTAATGTAGCCCCATATGTTTATGTTTTTCTTTTCTTTCTCTTGCCCTAGGAGATGTATCAGTGAAAATTTCACTACTTAGGATGTCTGTGACTTTACTGCCTATATTTTCTTCCATTTTGAGTTTATTTTTATGTATGGTAAAAGTTGGCGGTCTAGTTTCTTTTTCTTTTCTTTTTTTTTTTTGCATGTAACTGTCCAATTTTCCCAGCACCACTTATTGAAGAGACTGTCTTTACTCTATTGGATGCTCTTGCCTCCTTTGTCAAATATGAACTGACCATAATGGTGTGGGTCTATTTCTGAGGACTCTGTTCTGTTCCATTGATCTATATGTCTGTTGTTGTACCAATAAATCACCAAAATGAAAATACAACATTGAAAACTTCTCATAAAGAATTTTGACTTTTTAAGATATGCCTCCACCTCCAACCAAGAATCCATGTTACTGCTTGACAAATACAACCAGGGGACCACCTAGTTTTTCTGTCAGAGTCCATGATGATATGGCCCTATACCACTTCCAGGTAGAACTAGCTGTGCTTGCATCACAGAAATGTGGGGGATGAAGGAAAAGACATTATCTTTTAGACTGAGCCACTTCAAGAGTTTTCCAGATGAGAATCAGGCAAAAATTCAGTTCATTTGGAATGGTTTGCACTTCCACAAATGGCCAAGAAATTATTATAATCTCACCCTGTGTAGGATGCTTTTATGGAATGCTACAAAGGACAAAATACACATACACTGGCTAGCATGAGAACTTTGATGGCATAATGAGCTATTTCATCTGTAATTTCAGTGATTATATAAATGATGAATAAGTTCCAACTACAAGTGATTTTTTTATCTTCTCAATGGGGTAAGATATGAAGCTTGACCACTGGAACCTAATAGCCTCCTTCTGATATACGCAGAGCTAAAATTAAGCTGGAATCTGGACTTTGATCTGAATCTCTTAAAGAATATGTTGCTAATCACGCCCTTGGAAACAGAGGTTTTTATAATGAGACGACCTGATACTGGAGTTGTATAGATGACTCTTAAAAATCAAAGAAACTTACCCCAATATGGTTATTATTAGGGGCAGTTAAGACATCTGATTGGCAGTACTGAGCATTCACTGAAGGCCTCCTGCCTTGAATAGGGTAGAGGATTACATAGGTCAAGCTGCTGATGTTCAGGACAAGGACAGGGAGTTCTAACACAACATTGGGGTCACTGAATAAAACCGGAAGTGAGTCATTATCCCCCCAAATGTTTGAATTCAGATCAAGTCCCTAAAAGCCAGAAAACTAATTTCTAAGCAAATGAACTAACCATTCATTGGATTAGATGTCATCTAGCCAGAATGGCTGGAATCTGGGTTCTTTTCAATGGAGTAGTGAAATCTGGGTAATGCCCTTGATGGTCTAGCATCAAGGGGGAACTAGTTTGTCATGCTTGGCTGAGGTTGTTTATGCCTGTTGCCTGACAGGCATTTGTAGTTGAAACCAACCTCACTTCTAATACTACTTGACTGAATCAAGAAGGTTTCTCCTAGTAACTTCTGCCTACCACAAAGCATGATTTGGTATCAGTAGCCCACCAACCATCCATATAATTTGGGGCATTATTTCCTATCAGAGGATTCAGTTATTGTGCACTAAAGAGGGAAAGCAGATTTAAAAAGCCCATCTTGGTAGAAGTGAGGAGCTGAGGAGTTTTCAGCTCTTTCAGACCTCTGATGGTTATACACAGTATTCATTAGAGATGCACCTAATCATCACCACCTGTCAATTCAAACTACCCTCTTTTAAGAGCCAATTTGTATTCTTGCTAGATCAATACTCTTATCTGTAATTGTATGGACCACCACCAACAGCCAATAACCAGTTAACATGAAATTCAATTTCAAAAGAAAAAAAAATGTCTTAATTCAAACATTTATTGTACAAGTGTGAAAATGCCCTAAATGAAATTAATTAAGGCTTAGAGACTATAATTTATAAATCCATTTGCCCAACTGGAAAAAATTATAGAAGGAAATAGTATAGGTTCTGGAACAGATAAACACAACTTTACTCAGGCTTTCCATTTTTAACCCTGATATGCTGACATTACTCTACTATGATCATAATGGTGTCAACACGCCTAGACATGAGCTAGCACAGTGGTTAAAACAAAACTCCAGCCGTCTAGTTTTTCCTGCAGGTTGTGAACTTCTGACCAGAATGATTTTCATCTGCCTAGTCATTACACTCTCCTCTTCTCTTTGGCTGGGTAGTCTTGGTCCTCAAACATGCATCTCCAGATGCTCATTAATTAATCGTTAGAACTTACCCTTGATTTATTTTCTTTGAAATGAATTCAAAGAAAGATTTTTGTTATTGAGACACTATTTCCTTGTACAGAGGCTGTGCTCTAATTCACATTTTTGTAAGTAGCTGAGTCTTCTCTCTCTAGATGCTCCAGAGCATTTTCTCATAAAGCAGAACGTCATTTACAGTGCTCTAAGCAAGTAGAAATTTTCAGTTGAGAAAACATGGAATGGCCAACTGTTCACTAAGCCTGGAATCTTTTTCATTGTCACATAGCTAGATTGTACTCCCCACTTTCTTTTTCTCTTGGGCATGGCCATGTCACTGAAGTCTAGCCAGTGGAATTTGAACATAAGTGATGGGCTTCACTTCAAGGCCTGACCCTTTAAAAATATATTCCATGCACCATTTTTTATGTTCTTTCTTCTGCTACTAGCTTGACACAGATTGATGATGACAGTTTTGGAAGCCAAGTGTTCATGACGGAGTAGTAGGTAGGAGAGATCTGGATCCTTGAATCACCATTTGGAAGACAGCTGTGCGTCAACCAGCTTTATCTGAAAGAAAAGTAAACTTCTTCAATGTTTGACCTGTACATAATTTTTGGTTGGTCTGTTACAACAGCAGGAGTTACCAACAATAATACAATATGTTCTACTGAACATAAAGGGAATGAAAGATGATATTTCAAGATTCCTAACAGCTTAAAGATGTGCTTCTCCGAAAATGGTGTCAAAACAAGAGGATAGCAACTCCATTTGCTTTGAGATTCAAGTTCTTTGTCAGAGATATAGAGAAAGAGAGAGAGAGAGAGAGACTGGGAAAAAACACACTAAAATACTGAGTTACAAATTTCTTTGTGATGAAATCATAAATTATTTAAAAATTATTTTTACATTTTTCTTTATTTTCTAAAATTTCAAGAACCTCAGTAGGACAAAAAGCATGAATAAAGAACGCAATATTCCTGTTTTCAGGAAAAAAATATGCATCTTTGTTATAGCAACTATGATATGGCTAGCAAATTTGTATTGCCTTTTTCGTTCACTCTGATTTTAAATTCTTACTTTAAAATTTTGAATACATAGTTTCTTCCCTTGCCCAAACCAAGATCTGTTTTAATACTCTGTGGATTGAAACAAAGGACTAAACAAATAGACAAATGGGAAGAAATGTGAATTGTATGTAATCTGCTTTGGTCTGAGTCCCAACCATGTCTAGAATCTGGCCTTAGAGCCTTCTCCTCAACGTTGAACTTGTTCTTATGTGTCTGATTAAACAGCCCAATAGAGAGTGTTCAAGGGCCAGTGACTGGTCAAGCTCAAAGCTCCTGGAAGCTGCAGACTTTTTCATCCATATATCAGTGCTGGGTTAAAAACTAGTAACAATTGAGAGAGAAAACATGGACAAATCCTACTGAATCTCCCTTCTCCACTTTCTATGCCTAGATCTGCGCTTGGAATCTTGAACATGCGCAATGTTTAATGAACTAAATAAGAAGGCCTTTCTTATTCCCTGATACTCTTATAAGTATGGAGCCAGATATAGGCAGATCAGTTTTTCATTTGGTTTACTTAGTTTTTTTAAAAAATGTTTTTAATATTTTAGATTATAACTAAATTTTAGCTGTGAAACTTTGAAGGGTAAATCCACAAAACTACTTTAAATTTTCCTTTTCTTATGAGAAAAAAAATATTATTCTATGAAATACTTCAGATAATATTGCTATAACTCTGAAGAAGTGTGAGTCACTAAAATCATTCTCTGAAATCTGAACAAAAATTTCATGGAATTACTGTTTTTAATTCAGTGCTTCATGATGTCATACCAATCAGGGAAGCCACTCATAAAAACAATGTATTGTTGAATTTTGGATCTGAGCTGTATTGGGTTGATAAATGGCAGATGATTTTTAGAAGACTCTTCTTGATTAGAGAAAGGATTAGCAGATTAACATGGGTACAAAATGTTTTAAACATTTAATGTAAATTACATTACATACTGAGAATTAATTAGAATTGTGAAATTTGGAAATTTTTATTTTATTATTTGAGAGAGAGAGGGACACAGAAAGAAGGAGAAGAGACACAAAGGGATTATATCATGAGCATCCTCTCATGCAAACATAACTTGTAATGGTATTTTGATGTAACCTCATATATACATACTATAATTATTCCTGACTCCTCCTTATTATGGACATTTAGATTGCTTATAATATTATACATTATATATATTATATATAAAATGATAATGAATAGTCTTACACATAATCTTTTCAGGCATTTTTTCATAATTTTCAGAGGATATATTTTTACCAGGACCAAAGGCAGAAACTTATCTATAGTTCTTGGTAACTATTGTCAAATCACTTTCAAGAAACTGTCCAATTCCAAGACAGTGGCAGATTAGGTGGAAGCTATACTGAGCTTCTCCCAAAACCAAGCTGGAATTACAACTAAAACACAGAAAATTCATCCTGAATAACCCACTGAAGACTAGCTGGAGAGAAACCTCATAATGAAGGACTTAAAGAGGAGGCCACAATGAGACTTGTAGGAAGTGTGGAGGCACAAGAGAACCGGTTCGTCTCCCACAGGCAGCAGCTAAATTTCCAAAGGAATATCCTGGCTGTAGGGGGTTCTCTCTGAGAAGTCTTGGGTCTAAACCCTAAGCCAGTATCTCTAGCCCATAGCACCAGAACCAGGAAAGTTGCCCACATAACATCTGCCTGTGAAAAGCAGAAGAGATTCTGTTTGTTGGGGGAAAGGGGAGTTGGCAAGAAACTCAGGCACCCTGTTAAAGGGCCAACACACAAAATTTTGTTTGCAGCCACTCACTTTGGGCTCCAGAAGAGGGAGCAGAGAGTGGACTAGAGCTACTTGAAGAGAGTCTGTGGTTGGTGGCTCTGGGAAGCCAGTTTTAGACAATTATTGAGTAGGAGCCAATAAGCTTAACAAGCAGTATATCCACAAGGAGATGCTGGCAGGCACCAAAACTTGCTGAGATGAATTCCAGTTTGGGTGATCAGGACCTGTACAAGAGCCTGCATGCTGTGTTGAGGGTTGAGACTCACTGTCAGCCAGCCTGAGGGTTGAGCCCACACACGAATGGGCCAATAACAATTAAGACTCAATTACTACTGGAGAGCCACACAAAATGCACAGATGACATTATTAGAGCTTCCAGTTCTAGTGACCAGGAAGACTGTTCCACTGGGTCCCACAGGTCATCTACTACATAAGGCCACCCTACCAAGACTGGGGATCATAGCAGATCTACCTAATACATACAAAGAACCACAAACATGCAACCAAAATAGGGAGGCAAAGAAACAGACCCCAAATGAAGGAAGAAGAGAATTCTCCAGAAGAGCTACATGATATGGAGATAAGCAATTTATCAGATATTGAGTTCAGAGTACTGATTATAAAGATGCTCAACAGCATGAGAAAAGATACAGAAACCATAAAAAAGGACCAGTCAGAAATGAAGAATACCATATCTGAAATAAAGAATACACTGGAAGGAATGAACAGTAGGCTCAGTGAAGCAGATGATCAAGTCAGTGATTTAGAAGACAAAGATTAAAACACCCAATCAAACCAGCAAAAATAAAAAAGTCTTCAAAAAATGTAAATTATTTAAAGGAATTTTGGAACAACATGAAGTGTAACAACATCCATGACATAGGGGTACCAAAAGGAGAAAATAGAGAGCAAGGGATTGAGAACCTATTTGATGAAACAATGTCTGAAAACTTTCCTAACCTGGTAAAGGAAAAAGACATACAAGACCAGGAAACCCAGAGACTCACAAAGAAGAGGGACCCAAAGAGGCCCACATCAAGACACATCATAATTAAAATGCCAAAAGTTGAAGACAAATAAAAAATTTTTAAAACTGCAAGAAAAAGGCAGTCAGTTACCTACAAGGGCACTCTCATAAGATTATCATCTGATCTCTCAACAGAAATATTTCAGGCCAGAGTGGATTGCCATGAAATAGTCAAAGTGATGAAAAACAAAGACCTACAACCAAGGCTCCTTTACCTGGCAAGGGTATCATTTAAAATTGAAGAAGAAATAAAGCGCTTCCAAGATGAGAAAAAGCTAAAGGAGTTTGTTACCACCAAACCAGTATTAAAAGAAATGTTAAAGGGCCTGCTTGTAGAAAAGGAAGAAGAAGAATCAGAAAAGAAAACAAACAAACAAACAAAACCAAAAAAAAAAAAACCAGGAACATAGTTAAAATAAATAAAATGGCAATAAATATGTACCTATCAATAATCACTTTAAATGTTAATGGTTTAAGTGCTGTAATCAAAAGACATCAGATAGCTGAATGGATAAGAAAAAAAAGACCCACGTGTATACTGTCATCAAGAGACCCACCTCAAAATGAAAGATACAAACAGACTAAAAGTAAAGGGATGGGGGAAAAAATTTATGCAAAAGGAAAAGAAAAAAAGCTGAGGTAGCAATACTTATAATTGACAAAATAGACTTTAAAACCAAGGCTATAGTAAGAAACAAAGAAGGATACTACACAATGATAAAGGATCAGTACAACAAGAGAATATAGCCCTTGTAAACATTAATGCACCTAACATAGGGGCACCTAAATATGTAAAGCAAATTTTCATGGACATAAAGGGAGAGACTGACAGTAATAGAGTTACAGTAGGGGATTTTAACACCCCACTGACATCAATGGATAGATCTTCCAGACAGAAAATCAACAAGGAAACCATGGCCTTAAATGACACAATAGATCAGATGTATTCAATTGGTATCTTCAGAGCATTTCACCCCAAAGTAGCAGAATATACATTTTTTTCAAGTGCACATGGAATGTTTTGAAGGATAGACCATATGTTAGGACACAAAACAAGTCTCAATAAGTTAAAGAAGACTGAAATCATATCAAGTATCTTCTCTGACCATAATGTTATGAAACATGAAATCAATCACAAAAAGAAACCTGGAAAACACACAAAAACTTGGAGGCTAAATAACATGTGACTAAACCATGAGTGGGTTAACAATGATATCAAGGAATAAATCAAAAGACACCTTGAAACAAATAAAAATAAGAACACAACAACCCAGGGAGACAACAAGATGGTAGCGTAGGTAACTGCGGTACCCACCGTCACCTGCAACCACATCAAAATTACAACTAAAATACAGAACAGCCATCATTCAGAACCTCCTGAAATCTAGCTGAACAGAAGTCCTACAACAAGGGAACTGAAGAAGCATCGAGACCAGTAGGAGGGGCAGAGACACAGAGCAGAATCTGAGCTGAATGGTGGAAACATGGGAGCGGTCCCAAACCCAGGTGCCAAAGTTTAAACCTGGGAGGGATATCTCAGGGGTGGAGGTTTCCTGGAGAAGTGAGAGGTCCCAGCCACACATTGGGCTCCCCAGCCCAGGGCTCCTGTGCAGGGAAAAGAAGTTCCCACAACTTCAGTCTGTGAAAACCAGTGGGGAGTGTGGCTGAGTGATGTGGAGGCTGCTAGAGTCCCAGGCAGCTCCTTTTAAAGGGCCAGCAAACGGACTTACTCAGACATGCTCCCTCTGAGCTCCAGTGCTGGGCAGCAGCTTGAAAGGAATCTGGGACATTCAAGGAGGAACTAATTTGCCTGGAACCAGGGAGAGCTGGAGGGGCAGCTTTCTCCCAGACAGAAGAGCTGGCAGAGGCCATTACTCCTTTCAGGAGCCCTCCCCGACAAAGCCCTGAGAGAGGTGCCATATCTGAATCTCCAGCAACCTGACTCACATCTTTCACCTTGCCCTGGAAATTCCCAGAGACCTCACCCCTCCCTACTTGCGAGCTCATCCAAGCCATTTTCAGTAGCTTTTCTGTGCAAGTGGCCTCTCTAGCCTCAGGCTTAGGACTTTCCTAAAGTCTCTCAAACAAGCAGCAGCTGGCCTCAGCATGCTCCATATCTCTATACATGGCCCCAGTCCTGGCACTAGTGGCAGCCTGCATTGGTTCATAGCATGGCCTCTCTTGGACACCTCCAAGCCCAGCACAAGTAGCAGCCATCTACAGTCTGCTGTGTAACTCATGCTGGGTGCCCCTGCATAAAGAACAGGCAGAAGATGACATTGCACTTTACAGGAGATCCCCAAAGACAGTGCACCCGGTGGTCAGCTTTGACCACACGGGATTACAACACTACCACATCCATGAGTGACACACTGAAGGGAGACACTCAGTGAACACCAAAGTTCCACTGAAGAAAATCCTGCTCCTTTAGGGGTGTCTCCAGCACAGCAGCTCTGTGGCTATAGCTGCAGCTGATCCTCACAACCAATTAGCCTGGGGGTCAATTCCTCCCAGTGACATCAATATAGCAACCAAGCTCAACTACAATAGGACAATGCACACAGCACACACAGGGGAGCACCTAGAAGGCCGAGCTTAGGTGACTGGGGAGGCTGAGCCACTGGACCCTACACGACACCTACTATACAAAGCCACCCTATCAATTCCAGGAGACATAGAAGCTCTTCTTAATACACAGAAACAAACACCAGGAAGCAGCCAAAATGTGGAGACAAAGAAACATGTCACAAAGGAAAGAACAGAAGAAATCTCCAGAAAAGGAACTAAATGAAATGGAGTCAAGCAAGCTACTAGATACAGAGTTCAAAATAATGGTTAAAAGGATGCTCAAGGATCTTAGTAAGACTGTTAAGGAGACTAGTGAGATCATCAATGACATAATAAAGTACCAATAAGAAATGAAGGCTACATGGACTGAAATGAAGAATAATTTACAGGGAATCAACAGTAGAGTGGAGGGTGCTAAGAATCAAATCAGCAATTTGGAATATGAGGAAGCAAAAAAACACCCAGCCGGAAGAGCAAAAAGAAAAAAGAATCCAGAAATATGAAGAGAGTGTAAGGAGTCTCTGGGACAACTTCAAGTGGCCCAACATTCACATTATGGGGATGCCAGAAGGAGAAGAAAGAGAGAAAGAAATTGAAAACCTATTTGAAAAAATAACAACAGAAAGCTTCCTTAACCTGGTGAAAGAAAGACTTACAAGTCCAGGAAGCACAGAGGGTCCCAAACAAGAGGAACCCAAAGAGGCCCACAGCAAGACACAGCATAATTAAAATGCCAAAGGTTAAAGATGAGAGAATCTTAAAAGCATTTAGTTACCTGCAAGGGAGCACACTTACAACTGTCAGGTGATTTCTCAACAGAAACTTGTCAGGTCAGAAGGGAGTGTCAAGAAATATTAAAAGTGATGAAAAGCAAGAACCTACAACCAAGATGACTCTACCCAGCAAAGCTATCATTTAGAACTGAAGGTCAGATAAAGAGCTTCACAGATAAGGAAAAGCTAAAGGATTTCATCACCACCAAAGCTGTATTACATGAAATGTTGAAGGGTCTTCTTTAAGGAGAAGCTAATGAACAAAAGAATCTGACAAACAAAATAGACCCAGATACTTTGAAGCATGTAACAGATGGTCATATCTCAGAGGGAAGAGGGAAGGGGGGTGGAGGGTGGGGAGAGATTAACCAAAGAAGTTATATGCATATATGCATAACCCATGGACATAGACAATAATGTGGTGAAGGCCTGGGGAGGGGGTGGGAGCGAGGTTGAGGGGGTCAATAGGGGAAATAAATGGGACACCTGTAATACATTCAACAATAAAAATAAATATATATAAAAAGCAAACAAAACAAAAAACCACGACAACCCAAAAATCTGTGGGACAAAGGAAAAGCAGTCCAAAGAGGGAAATTTATGGCATTACAGGCCTATATCAAGAAACAAGGAAAAGCTCAAATAAACAACCTACCTTTACACTTAAAGGAACTTGAAAAAGAACAAGCAAAGCCCAGAGTGAGAAGAAGAAAAGAAATAAATATCAGAGCAGTCTGGCTGCCTTGGCTCAGTTGTTGGGCATCAACCTATGAACCAGGAGGTCAAGGTTTGATTCCAGTCAGGGCACATGCCTGGGCTCGGTCCAAATTAGGGTGTGTGCAGGAGGCACCCTATCAGTGATTCTCTCTTGTCCTTGCTATTTCTATCTCTTTCTACATCTCCTTTCCTCTCTCTGGAATCAATAAAAAGTATAAAAATATAAAAAGATCAGAGAAGAAATAAATAAAATAGAGTCTAAAAAAATAATTCAAAAGATTAATGAAAACAAGAGCTGGTTCTTTGAAAAGATAAGCAAGATTGACAAAACTTTAACCATATTCATCAATAAAAAAGAGAGAGGACCAAAATAAAGTCAGAAATAAAAGAGGAGAAGTAACACCTGACACCAAAGAAATTTAAAGGATTGTAAGGAAATATTATAAATAACGATATGCCAACAAACTGGACAATATGGAAAAAATGGATAAATTCCTAGAAACATACAACCTTCCAAAACTAAATCAGAAAGAATCAGAGAATCTCAATAGACAGATTACAACTAGTAAAACTGAAGAGGTAATAAAAAGTCTCCCAACAAACAAAAGCCCTGGACTATATGGCTTTGCAGGTGAATTTTACCAAAACTTGAAAGAACAAACACCTATTTTTCTCAAACTATTCCAAAATTCAAGAGGAGGGAAGACTCCCAACCTAATTTTATGAGGCCAGCATTATCCTAATTCCAAAACCACATAAAGACATGACAAAGAAAGAAAAATATATGCTAATATTCCTGATGATATAGATGCTAAAATTCTCAACAAAATATTAGCAAACTAAATCCAGCAATACATTAAAAATATAGAGCACCATGATTAAGTGGGATTTGTTCCAGGGACCCAAGGTTGATACAATGTCTGCAAAACAATAAACATGATATAGCATATAAATAAATTGAAGGATAAAAAACACAGCTGGGCATGGCTCAGCAGTTGAGCATCAACCTAGGATCCAGGATATGCGGTTCAATTCCCAGTCAGGGCACATGCCTGGGTTGTGGGCTCAATCCCCAGTCAGGGGCATGTAGGAGGCAGCTGATCAATGGTCACTCTCTCATCATTGATGTTTCTATCTCTCTCTCTCTCTCCTTTCCTCTCTCTGAAGTCAATAAAGATATATTTTTAAAATGATCATACCGGAAGTCCTAGCTATAGCCATCAGACAACAAGAAGAAATAAAATGCATCCAAATTGGGGGAAGAGAAGTAAAGCTGTTATTATTTGCAGATGACATGGTATTGTATATAGATAATCCTAAAGATCCCACCAAAAACCTACTAGAACTGGTAAATGAATTCAATAAAGTAACAAGATACAAAATAAATATCCAGAAATTGGTTGCATTTTTATACACCAATAATGAACTATCAGAGAGGGAAACTAAAAAGCAATCCCATTCACAATTGTTTCAAAAAGAATAAAATACCTAGGAATAAATTTAACCAATTATGTAAAAGACTAGGAAAATTATAAGACACTGAAGAAAGAAATTGAGGAAGATACAAATAAGTGGAAGCATGTACTGTGTTCATAGATAAAAAGAATTATCATTATTAAAATGTCCAGACTACACAAAACTATCTATAGAATCAATGCAACTCCTCTCAAAATACCAATGGCATATTTCAAAGAACTAGAACAAATGTTTCAAAAATTTGTATGGAACCACAAAAGACCTTGACTAGCAACAGCAATCTTAAGAGAGCAGAGCAAAGTTGGAGGAATCGCACTATCTGATATCAAACTACACTACTAGGCCATAGTAATCAAAACAGCATGGTACTGGCATAAAAACAGAAATAAAGATCAATGGACCAGAATACAGAGCCCTGAATACATCCATACCCTTATAGTTTATTAATGTTTGACCAAGGAGACAAAAACATATGATGGACTAAAGGTAGTTTATTCAATAAATGGTGCTGGGGAAATTGGAAAGATACATGTAAAAAAATGAAACTAAACCATCTTACACTATATACAATAATAAACTAAAAATGAATTAAAGATTTAAACATTAGACTCAAATCCATAAAACTCCTAGAAGAAATCACAGGCAGTAAAATTTTGGACATTTCTCATAGCAATATTTTTTCTGATATTTCTCCTTGGGCAGGGAAAACTGAAGAAAAAATAAACAAATGGGACTACATCAAACTAAAGAGTTTTTTCACAGCAAGGGAAATCATCAACAAAGTGAAAAGACAACCCACTGAATGGGAGAACATATTCACCAATGATACATCTGATAAGGGGTTAGTATCCAAAATTTATAAAGAACTTAAAAAACTCGACAATAAAAGCCCCAAACAATCCAATTAAAAAATGGGCAAAAGACCTGAATAAACACTTCTCCAAAAAGGACATACAGATGGCCAACAGACATATAAAAAGATGCTCAACATCACTAATCATCAAGAAATGCATATTAAAAGCACAATGAGCTATCATCTCACACCTGTCAGAACAGCTATCATCAGTAATTCAACAAACAATAGCTGGCAAGGAAGTGGAGAAAAGGGAACCCATGTGCACTGTTGGTTATAATACAGATTGGTGGAGCCACTGTGGAAAGCAGTATGGAGTTACCTCTAAAAATTAAAATTGAATCTTCCTTATGACCCAGCAACTCCACTTCTGGTAATTTATCTGAAGAAACCCGAAACAGTAATGTGAAGGAATATATGCACCCTTATGTTGACTGTAGCATTATTTATACTAGCCAAGATGTGGAAGCAGCCCAAGTGTCCATCAGTAAATGAGTGGATAAAAAAGCTGTGGTACATTTACACAATGCAATACTACTCAGCTGTAAAAAAAGGAAAGGAAATCTTACCCTTTGGGACAGCAAAGATGGACCTGGAGAACATTATGCTAAGTGAAGTGAGCCAGTCAGAGAAACACAAATACCCTACGACTTCACTCATATGTGGAATTTAATGAACAAACTGAACTACCAAGCACAATATAGACAGACTCATAGATAGAAAGCAGGCAGACAGTGCTGGTGGGGGGGTGCAGGGAGGATGGAGAGCTTGAGAAAAAAAGAAAAAGTAAGAGCGAGAACTCATGGACATGGACAACAGTGTGGTGACTGGGGAGGGAAGGGATTGGGTGGAGGTGGAAGAGGTCATAGTGGGGACAAATGGTGACAGAATAAAGAAAATTTAAATAAATAAATAAATAAATAAATAAATAAATAGCATTATACATAACAACCAAGTGAGGTTTATTCCAGAAATTTAATAGTAGTTTAACATTTAAAAATCAATTAGAATAGTTCACCACACACACACACACACACACACACACACACACAAATAAAGGAGTTAGTACCCATTTATATTCTAACAAAGTATTTCCAGGAATAATTTCTCAACATTCTTTTCTAAGTGAAGTATTATTTTTAATAGTTTCCTAATTTGATAAGTGAAAAATAGTATTTTAAAATTTTTATTTTATTTCTAATTAAATGAAATGCTGTTTGTTCATTAAGCATTCAATTTCTTCTTTGGAGGATAGCCTATCTATGTGGTTGGCCAACATGTTTAATTTTTAATATGTTTTTATTGATTTATATTTTTTTGTTTTTTTAATATAGGTTTTTGACACATTTATTATATTTATTTATATTTTTATTCCAACTATGCTTTAAGTGGGTTCCTTTTTTTTGTTAATCCTCCCATGAAGATATTTTTTCCATTGATTTTTAGAGTGGAATGGAGGGAGGGAGACAGAGAGAAAGACACATCAATTGGTTGCCTCCTGCACACACCCTAACCTGGGCTGGGATTCAACCTGCAACCCAGGTACATTCTGTTGACTGGTTTCGAACTCTCAGCCCTTCAGTTCATGGGCAACACTTTAACCACTGAGCCATGCTGGCCAGGACTAAGTGGGGTCTTTTATCAATTGTGTTTTCTAAATACTTATAGCAGAAAAGTAATTGAATATCATATATGTATTTTGTAACCTACCACTTGATTCAGCACTAATTTATTCCAATTTTTTTCAGTTTATTGTCTAGAGATTTCTAACAGAAAATAAATTATTCTTAAAATTATGAATATTTAGCTTTCGTTCAAATAATGTTATTTATTTCTGTTTCATACTACTCATCTTCCCTCTCACTTCCTAACAATTTTAATGAGGTTGATATTTGTAATAGTTTAAAATATAGACTCCTTTTCAAATTAACAAAAAATACTGCTTGTTTCACTTAACTATAATTTTCTTTTCATTGCTAGACACTAAATTTTATCAGATGTGATTAGTATGATTATGTGGCCTTTTTTTTTTACTTATATAGAGGCAATATATTAATAAACTTGCATTCTTTTATACAAAAATACAATCTCTTATGTCAAACTGGCTTGTTTTTAACCATATTATATAACTTTATTTGTTAGTTTATTTAACTTATTATTTATTTATTAGTGTTTTATTTAGATTTTTTTATATTCACATTCATAAAAATGAGATTGCTCCATAGTATTATTATATTCATCATAGGTAAGATGTTTGCATTAGTCTTATATTAAATGAATTAGATATGTTCAATATTTTATTTTGTGCTTGAACTTTGCACAGTTTTACATGACTTTCAATGTTTTAAAGAAGTCATCAGTAAAACTATCTGTCCCTAAAACTTTTATTTGATAGAAAATTCCATAATAATTCTCTGAAAATTTTGCCTTATTATTTCAACTGTTTAAAATGTTTGTTTTTGTTTAATACAGTTTTGGTAATTTGTAAAAACCCTAGAGATTTACCATTTTATTGTCTTTTTCAAAGTAGCATGTTTTTCACATAGCATTCTCATTAAAATTATGTTAATAACATATATACATATGTAGCTTTATATCTTTCTTATTTACTTTAAATGTGATACATGTCCTATTTTCTGATTAAAATTTTCTCAAATGATTTTTTTCTCTTTTCTAATTCATTTATTTCTGTTGTTAACTTTACTATTTATATCTCCTGATTTCTTGAGGTTGGTTTCCATTTTCTAGCTATTTGACAATAATGATTATATAAATATTTTTATAGCTAAATTATTTTAGGCTATGGATTTACTTCAAATTAAAGCACTGGCCGCATCCTCTACATTTTGGTAAATAGTTTTCATTGCCATCATTTTATGAACAGACTGGGATTGTAACTTGGATTTCTTCTTTGACGCACTCATCTAAGGATGATTAGCATGCTTTTGTGAATCATCTCCTCTAAACACTCATACATTGCTCACATACATGCAAAACTTTGCAGCCTTTGTTAATATGTCTAAATTCATCAATTTGTGTGAACTTTAAAAATATGTTTCAGCCCGGCCGGGCGTGGCTCAGCGGTTGAGTGTCGACCTAGGATCCAAGCAATCGGGGTTCGATTCCCGGTCAGGGCATATGCCCAGTTGCCGGCTTGATCAATGACTCTCTCATCATTGATGTTTCTATCTCCCTCTCTCCCTCTCCTTTCCTCTCTCTGAAATCAATAAAGATATATTTAAAAAAAAAAAAAAAGAAAATGTTTAAAAATATTTTTCAATAAAATTTTCAAGGATAATTCTTGACATTTACCCTTAATTTTATAACCAAATTTATTAGAAATAATATTGTTAAACCCTGTGTTCTGTCGCCTAAAGGTGTAAAAACAAACACTGGTGGATTACTTGAAAGAACCATTCTAGATCCCATTATTTTTTATAAATTCATTGTTCTTAAACAACTCCAATCTCAGTGCTATTTGGTGCTGTGAGCAAAACATTAAATTAATCTGCCCAGGAAACTATTTTGAAGTAATGTCCTACAGAAATTCTACCTGTAATCAATAATGGCTGTCACATTGACATAATATTTATAGACATAAATTTACTACCTTTGACAAAGTCAACTCCAACTTTTCCTTTATACACTCTGAGGAAAATAAACTAAACTAAACTTTTTCCTTCTTCATAAAGCCATCCCAAATTTCCGGTTTCCTTGAAAGTCCCCTCAGGATCTTCAAGAGCATACTTCACACACAATGATACCACTGTGTCTACTGCTGGTTTTCTGGGGCTGCTCCTTTACTAAGGAAGTGTTTTGAGGACAGTGCCTAGCATAGTGCCACACTATTTATAGTTAATGCAGGTTTTGTTAAATTCATTAAACCAATAGAGGAAAGACTCAGTCAATCAATCTGGAATGGGCAGAACAACTATCTGTTTGTCTTTCTCTACTGATTGGCTCTTTAATTCTAGTGCTTCAAAGAGGAAAAGTTAGAAAGAGACCTCCCTGTGAAGTTGGAAGGGGACCTTCTTATAAATTCAAAATGAGACCTCAGGAGAACTGGGATTTCAAGAGCGTGGTCACCTACTAAATCAGCAGGTAAGTTACTCTTCACCATTGGTCCAGTGGTCGCAGCACAATGTGAGATTTCTGGGAACTTTGTAACTTGTTCCTACTTATTATTATCAGTTTGTCTTTTTCTAAGATTTTTTCAATGACTGTTTTTAGCAACATATTCAAACATTGAACATGTAAGAACCCATATAAGAACAGACTTCATACTTCAAAACCAGGCTCATGGTGCAGCTCCTCCTTTCAGCCTTTCCTGACCTCTGCAGTGGGAGTGATTCCCTCCATTTCTGAACTTCCTTTCCACATGACCATACCAGCTATTTGGCTTATAACACTTATTGCTTCCTATTATACTTTCCCTCATTAACAGAGTTTGAGATCTTTGAGAACAGATGTAAAACTACTTTTCCACCCTCCAAAGTTTCTAGCAAAACACCTTGCACACTGCATGTACTGAGGAAGTATGTTAATTCATGCATGTATACACATGAGCATATATGAGTGTATGTGTGTAAAATCATGCATCACACAAATACCATTTCAAAACCTTCTTCCCAAAACAGAATCAGAAGAATGGAGATTTGGGGAATTTGTTCAGGGAGGGCAAAATGATCTCAACTCAAAAAATTTCCTCAATCTCACTTCCTTCCTCTCTGCCCTAATACCCAGAAAACTGTTCCTCCTCTCTCTCAAGAAAAATGAACACAGTTATTTATCAGAATATTTCTGTGCTTCCTCACATTGAGATTGGATTATTTCTGATTTCTTGAGAAAGTTTAAAACAGTGTCCCCAAATCATCATCAATAGTCAAGAGAATCCTTCTGAGAATATCTGCACCAGCTCCAACTTCCCCTCATATATATGCATATAGGTCTCCATCTGGAACCCAGAGGCACAAACATAAACCCAGCTATACATATGTGCCCACACACATGCAGACATAGATACACATTTTTCTCAGTGACTTGAGAGGATCCTCCCTGATGAGTAAAGATGGAACTTGAGGGTTCTGGGATCATTGGTAGGTTTCTAATACCAGCTGCCATCAAGTACCTGTCCAGACAAGCAGAAGGATCATGTGGCTGAATTTCAGGTAATTAAGAATGTTAAAGGGAGCCCTGAGTGCCACTGAGCACTTAGCAGCACATGCAAAATTCTCCCAGCAGGTACCCAGGTGGGCAGGAGGCCAACAATCTTCCAACCCCCTTTTTATTTGGCAAGTGAGACTGAGCCTGCACTGGGGAACATAAATGTAAGAGCAGTGATGGCAAGGAAGATTCACATTCAGCAGTCAATATATTGGGCTTTCCACCTTGTAGCATGCTGTTCTCTCCCTGATCTGTCAACTCTCCTTAACAGCCTTTTGTGCTAGTTCCCTCACTACCCAACCAGACTGTCTGCACACAGTTGTGAGGAAGATGTGGTCAGCAGCAGTAGCCCTCTGGTTTCTCATTCGCCAATGTATACCTGCTGCTCTGGCAAGCAGCTTGCTATCCCAGTTAGCTCATTTCCTTCCTGGTCTCATTTACCGTCTATCACTTATGTTCCTCAAATTCTTATTGGGCTCCATTGCCACATGACTCCCAGTTTCAGATAACAGTAAACCTTGGAAGCAAATTATTTTACTTCTATTAATGTCTCCTGTTTCTTATATTAATTCCAAAACATTATTAATAAGAATTAATAAATATGCCATTGATGGTAGAATTTTAGGTCCTGTGATATTTGGAAAGGAGACAGTTTTCAAAAGGTAATCTTCCTGGAGCTACTTGATTATTTGTAGGATTGACTCTGATATTTTCCTTTTCCAGCACCACCTCCTTAGAATTGCCTTAGTTTTCAGTTTCTCCAAGTTGTAGCAACAGGTATGAGGCACATACATAAACCCTTATCTGCTTATCAAGGTAATTTGATGGCCAAGATTTCACTTCTTCTTATTCTTTAGAAAAACATTCCAAGGGAGCAGGAGAGAGACAGGATCCTCAGCAGAGCAGAAAAGACCTTTTGGTATCAGACTCCTGTCTACTTCTTTAGCTTCAACCTCAGCTGCACAAATTATACTCAGCCATGCCAAACTCCTTGCAACTCACTAAATCTGTAGTTTTCTACTTGAAATTTCTATCACCCAGAATGGCCTTTGCACAGTTTCTTCTTATTTAAATATCCTCACCTCAGAGCTCCCGTAATAACCTGTGCACAAACTTCCCATATCACTGGGCTTCTGGAACACAAGGACAATCAGCTGGTTGTGTAGTGTTTAAAGCTTCTTTTTGGACAAGAGTGTGAAAAAACAGCTTCATAGAAACAGAAAAAGAAATATGAATTGGCATGAAATGGGTGGGCTAACACTCACTTTGTTGTCTACTCTATCAGTTAGGATTATACTGAGAGAAAGTTTAAAAAGTGGCTTATACAAAGTAAGTTTTTTCTGTCACATATAGAAAAGTCATGACAGGCCCGCAGTCCAGAGCTAATATGGCGATTCAGTTCCACAAAGCTGTCTGACTCCTTTCAGGTCATAGTTTCACCCTTGACCTCATATACTATGGTCCAAAAATGCAGCATCCTCATTCTAGAATATATAAAGGAAAATAAAGAAAGAGAAGAATTGAGGAAAGGGTATGGACTAGCCAAATCTGTGAAAAATCCCTAAAAGCTGCCTCATATTTTGGCATACATCAAATGTCCAGTTACCTGTGTACAACTATAAGGGAGCTAGAATAAGTAGTCATTGTTCTAAGAGAGCATGTATTCAGCTAAAATACCATTACAATAAAAGAAGGGGTGAATGAGTATTAGAAACTAACTACTACAATATTATCCTAATGTTAAGGCAACCTCACTACAAAGTGACATTAGATTATACTAGGACATTCTATAGTTATGGACAAATAATTCTTTTAAAACCACACAGATGTTCTCCCTCACCTCTCCTACTGAACATTATACTGGGAGTTCTAGCTAATGTAATATCACAAGAAAAAGGAAATAACTGATATTATTGAAAAAACCCACATACATTGACCTAACCAATTTTAAAGGATTTGTTGAGAGTATTGTACTAGTTTACATAAGAATTGCAGAAGTTTAAGACAGAGTATTTTATGTATGAAATTGAAACTAATTTTCTGATGGAAACTATGTCCAAGCTTTCATAGCTAACCAAAAGACATGTTAATGAATACTAAAAGGCCTGATTTTCAACACATCTATAACCAGACTACAGACTTGTGCATTTACCTGCCTATAGAATACATTTTTATGGATCCCCATAGATATTCATGTGCCACACTGAGCTAATTTATTTTCTCCCAAAGCCTCTATTCCTCTACAACTCCCTATCTACAAATACTAGAATTACCATCGATCAGGTTATCCAAGTCAGAAAACTAGACTTCATCATTTACCTGAATGTGACCTTGACTTCCTGCAATTAATAAAACCACCAAGTTTCATAAATTATATCTTCTTCCATGCATTTCTGCCAACACTGTCATTACATCACTTCAAGCAATCAATACTGAACTTGATTGTTGCTTCTCTGGTCTTGTCTTCTAAGGCTAGCAAAATTCTAAAGAAAAAATTAAAACCTAATGGTTGCTTTATTAGAGGTAAAAGAAAAGTAAAAAGTAAACATAGAGGGGGCTAAATTATTTTGCTTTGATGGGGATAAGCTTTTGAAAAATATTTTGACACATCAAAATTACAGCTAAACTACAAAACAACCAAAATTCTGAACTGCCTAAAAGCTAGCTAAAACTAAGCCCTACAACTAAGGATATAAAGAAGAAGCCACATTGTGACTGGTACAGGTGGGGAAGGGGGGCAGGGCAGAGACACAAAAAGGGCTGGTCCCAAACATATATGTAGCAGATGAAAATTAGGAGGAGTATCTCCACTGTGCAGGAACCCCTGGAGGAGTGAGGAGGTCTCAGCTCCATACCAGGCTCCCCAGCCCAGTGTTCCAAGGCCAGGAATAGAAGTCCCCATTACTTTTGACTATAAAAACCAAAGATTGTGGCTGAGTGAGATGGAAGGTTTCTGGAGTCCCAGGCAATTCCTCTTAAAGGGCCTGTGCACAGCCTTAGTTGAATTCACTCACTCTGAGTTCCAGCACTGGAGCAGCAGCTGGAAAGGCAACAGGGACATATAAGAAGGAACTGAATTGTCTGGCATTGGAACATGGACTGGAGGGAAAGCTTTCTCCCTAAAAGAAGTGCTTGCAGAGGCCACTGTGCCTTTTCTGAGCCCTCCCTCCCCACAGATGGCAAGCAAGCATGATATCTAAGTCTTCCTCAGTCTGGCTAATACTGTTTGCCTCATCCTGATGATCACCTCAGACCTTGCACACCCAACCTGCAGGCCCACCCAGACAATTTCCAGTGACTTTTCCATACAAACAACCTATCTTGGCTCCTGCTGTGACTTTCATAAAATATCTCAAACAAGAAACATCTGTTCTCAGCATGACCCATAACTTTTGCTAAGTTGTCTCAGGCTCAGCACTTGCATCAGCCAGCCTTGGTTTACAGCTTGGCCTCTCCTGGGAAACTTCAAGCCCAGCTAAACTAGCAGATTACTTTGTAGCTCATGCTAGATGGCCCTGGGCAGGACAGAGGTGGCAACTGACTTTGATCTGCAGGTCCCAGGAAGCCCCAGAGACAGTTCACCCAGCAGATAGCTTCAGACCATGTCAGAGTACCATGCAACAACCTGCACAAGTGACACACTCAAGAGGGAGATTCAGCAGGCACTAGAGCCCAGCTGAAGTAAGTCCTGCTCCTTGTGGTGGTCCCCTGCACAGCTGATCTTCCACAATGGTGGCAGCCAGTACTTGCAGTCAATTTGACTGGGGCAGATCCCTCCCATTGATCTGCCAACAGCAGTTAAGGCTCACCTACAACAGGAGGGTGCACAGAGCCCACCAGGAGAGTGCACCTGGAGTGTCCAGCTGGGGTGAACAAGGAGACAGTGCCACTGGACCCTACAAAACATCTACTACATAAGGCCACTCTACCAAGCCCGGGATGAAGCAGCTCTACCTAATACATAGAAACAAAAACAGGGAGGCAGCCAAAATTAGGAGACAAATAAACATGTCCCAAATGAAAGAGTAGAACAAACTCTATAAAAGAACTAAACAAAATGGAGACAAGCAATCTACCAGGTGCAGAATTCAAAACACTGTATAAAAATGCTCAATGAACTTAGGGGAAGAGTAGATAAACTCAGTGGGAACATAAACAAAGAGATAAGAAATACGAAAACAAAACTAGAAAACATGAGGAAAAAAACAGTCAAAATAAATAATATATTAACTGAAATGAAGAATACATTACAAGGAATCAACAGTGAAGATGACACAGTAGATCAAATTAGAGATTTAGAAGATAAGAAAGCAGATGAACCCAATCAGAACAGCAAAAAGTAAAAATATAAAATAAAACAAACTAGGAAGTATAAGGTACCATTGGGACAACTTCAAGCATAACGACATTTTCATCACAGGGATGCCAGAAGGAGAAGGGCTAGAGCAAGGAATTGAGAACCTATGTGAAAAAAATGATGCAAAATCTCCTCAACCTGATGATGGAAACAGACCTAAATGTTCAGGAAGTGCAGAGAGTACCAAACAAGAAGAACCCAAAGAGGCCCAAACCAAGACACATCATAATTAAAATGCCAAAAATTCAAGACAAAGAGAGAATCTTAAAGGCAGCAACAGAAAAGCAATCTGTTATCTACAAAGGAGCTCCCATAAGGCTGTCAGCTGGTTTCCCATCAGAAACCCCACAGGCCAGAAGGGAATGTCATGAAGTATTCAAGGTAATGCAAAACAAGGACCTGAACCCAAAAATACTCTATCCAGCAAGGCTGTCATTAAAAATAGATGGTGAAATAAACAGTTTCCCAGATAAAAAATAAAAGCTAAAGGGGTTTATCACCACAAACCAGCATTGCAAGAAATGTTAAAGGGACTACTGTAATAAGAAGTAGAAATAGAGAGAGAGAGAAACATAGGCATAAAAAATTAAAATGGCAATAGATAAGTATCTATCAATAATAACTTTAAATGTAAATGGATTCAATGCTCCAATCAAAAGGCATAGAGTAGCTGAGTGGATAAGAAAACAAGACCTAGCCCTAGCCAGTTGGCACAATGGTTAGGGCTTCAACCTGTGGACTGAAAGGTTCTGGGTTTGATTCCGGCCAAGGGCATGCTTGGTTGCAGGCTCAATCCCAGACCCTGGGCAGGGCACATGAGGAAAGCAACATTGGTTGAGTCCCTCTCACATAGATCTCTCTCTCTCTCTCTCTCTCTCTCTTCCTTCCACTCCCTCTGAAAAAGCAATGGAAAAAAATCCTCAGGTGAGGGTTAAAAAAAAAAAACTTAAAAAAAAGAAAACAGGACCTAAATATATGCAGTCTACAAAAGACCCATGTCAGAAAAAGACTCACACAGGATAAAGGTGAAGGGATGGAAAAAAATTTTCCATGCAAATAGAAATGAAAAAAAAAGCTGAGGTAGCAATATTCATATCTGACAAAATACACTTCAAAGTGAAGACCATAAAGAGAGACAAGAAAGGTCACTACATATTACTAAAGGGAAAGATCCAACAAGAGGATATAACCCTGATAAACATATATGCACCTAATATAGGAGCAATTAAATTTATAAAAAATCTTCCAGAGGACTCTAAGGGAGAGAATGACAGCCATACAGTCATAGTAGGAGACTTTAATTCCCCACTGGCTTCACTGAATGGGTGTTCCAGACAAAAAAAAATCAACAAGGAAACAGTGACCCTAAATGACACACTGATCAAATGGATTTAATTGACATTTACAGAACATTTCTCCCCAAAGCTGCAGAATATGCATTCTTCTTAAGTGCACATGGGACATTCTCAAAGATAGACCACATGTTAGGACACAAAAGAAGTCTCTACAAGTTCAAGAAGATTTAAATCATATCAAGCATCTTCTGGAACCATGGTGGCATGAAATTAGAAATCAACTACAATAAAAACAGTAAAAAACATTCAAACACATGGAGGCTAAAAAACATGTTTTTAAACAATGAATAGGTTACCAAAGAGATCAAGGAAGAAATAAAAAACTTCCTGGAAACAAATGAAAATGAACACACAACAACTCAAAATCTATGGGACACAGTGAGAGCAGTCCTGGGAGGGAAGTTCATAGCACTACAGTCCTACCTAGAAAAAACAAGAAAAACTTCTAATAAACTGTCTAGCCCTATAACTTAAAGATTTAGAAAGAGAACAAAAATAAAAGCCCAGAATAAGTAGAAGGAAGGAAATAATAAAAATCAGACAGAAAATAAATGACATAGAGACTTAAAAAAACAATACAAAAGATCAATGAAACCAAGAGCTGGTTCTTTGAAAAGGTAAAGAAGATTGATGATTCTTTAATCAGACTCATCAAGAAACAAAGAGAGCCCGGCCAGCTTGAATCACTGGAGGAGCATTGACCTTTGATCCACGAGATCTTCCTTCAATTCCCTGTCAGGGCACATGCCTCAACATGCCCCAGTTATGGGCTCAGTCCCCAGTAGGGGGCTTGCAGGAGGCAGCAGATAATGACTCTCTTATCATTGATGTTTCTATCTCTCTCTCTCTCCCTCTCCCTTCCTCTCTTTGAAATCAATAAAGACATATTTAAAAAAAGAAGAAGAAACAAACGAACAAAGAGAGAGGACCCAAATAAACAAAATCAAAATAAAAGAGGTGAAGTAACAACTGACTGAACAGAAATACAAAGGATTGTAAGAAAATACTATGAAAAAATATATGCCACCAAGCTGGACAACCTGGATGAATTGGACAAATTCCTAGAAAAATACAACCTTCTGAAACAAAATCAGGAAGAGTCAGAAAACCTCAGTAGGCTGGTAACTGCTGATGAAATTGAAGAACCAAAGAACTCCCAGCACACAAAAGCCCTGGTCCAGATGGCTTCACAGGGAGTTTTACCAAATATACAAAGAAAAATTAACACCTATCCTCCTCAAACTATTCCAAAAAATCCAAGAGGAAGGAACACTTCCAAGCTCTTTTTACAAGGCCAGCATTAGCCTAATCCCAAAACCAGATAAAGACGCTACAAAGAAGGAAATTTACAGGCCAACATCCCTGATGAACATAGATGCTAAATTCCTCAACAAAATAATAGCAAATTGGATCCAGCAATATCTTAAAAAGATCATACATCATAAGCAAGTGGGATTTATTCTAGGGATGCAAGGCTGGTACAACATTCGCAAATCAATAAACATGATACATCACATAAAAAAATTGAAAGGCAAAAATCACATGATCATATCAATAGGGGCAGAAAAAGCATTTGACAAAATCCAACACCCATTTTTGATAAATACTCTTAGCAAAGTGGGAATAGAGAGATCATACCGCAACATAATAAAGGCCATACATGACAAACTTACAGCCAACATCATACTCACTGGGCAAAAACTAAAAGCATTTCCCCTAAGAACAGGAACAAGAAAGGGGTGTTCACTTTACCACTCTTATTCAATATGGAAATCCTAGCCACAGCAATCCGACAAGAAGAAAACATAAAAGGCATCCAAATTGGAAAAGAGGAAGTAAAACTGTCATTATTTGCAGATGACATGATATTGTACATAGAAAACCCTAAGGAGGCCACCAAAAAACAACTAGATTTAATAAATGAATTCAGCAAGGTAGCAGGATACAAAATTAACACCCAGAAATCGATGGCATTTTCATACACCAATAATGAACTCTCAGAAAAAGAAACTAAAACAACAATCCTATTTACCATTGCAACAAAAAAATTAAGAAACTTAGGAATAAACTTAACCAAGGAGATATAAGACCTGTACTTGTAAAACTACAGGAAATTGCCAAAAGAGATAGAGGAAGATATAAACAAGTGGAAGACTATATCATGTTCATGGACTGAAAGAATTAATATCATTAAAATGTCCATATTACCCAAAGCAATCTATAAATTCAATGCAATCCCTATTAAACTACCAACAGCATATTTCACAGATCTAGAACAAACACTTCAAAAATTTCTATGGAACCAAAACAGACCCCTACTAGCCACAGCAATCTTGAGAAAGAAAAATAAAGTTGGAGGGATCACAATACCAAATATCAAGTTATACTACAAAGTGAAGGTAATCAAATCAGCCTGGTACTGGCACAAGAACAGAGATAGATCAGTGGAACAGAACAGAGAACCCAGAAACCGACCCAAGCCATTATGTCAATTAATATTTGACAAAGGAGGCAAGAACATACAATGGAGTAAAGACAGTCTCTTCAATAAACAGTGTTCGGAAAATTGGACAGGTATATGCAAAAAAAATAAGGTAGACCACCAACTTAAGCCATACACAAAAATAAACTCAAAATCAATAAAAGACTTAAATGTAAGTCTTGAAACCATAGAAGTCCTAGAAGAAAATGTAGGCAGCAAAATCTCAGGCATCTCTGGTAGCAATATGTTTGTCAGATACATCTCTTAGGGCAAGAGAAACAAAGGAGAAAATAAACAAATGAGACTACATCAAAATTAAAAGCTTCTGCCCAGCAAAAGAAACCTTCAGCAAAATGAAAAGGAGCCCACTGTATGGGAGAACATATTTGCCATGACACATCTGATAAAGGGTTAATATCCAAAATAAATAAGAAACTCACGTAACATCAAAAGGAAGACAAACAGCCCAATTAAAAAATAGGCAAAGGACCTAAATAGACATGGATGTAAATAGACACTTCTCCAAAGAGGACATGCAGATGGCCAAGAGACATATGAATAAATGCTCTAAGTCACTAATCATCGGAGAAATGAAAATTAAAACCACAATGAGGTATCACTTCACACCTGTCAGAATGGCTCCATCAACAAATCAATGAAGGACAAGTGCTGGCGAGGGTGTGGGGAAAGGGGAGCCTAGTGCACTGCTGGTGGGAATGCAGACTGGTGCAGCCACTGTGGAAAACAGTATGGAGGTTCCTCAAAAGATTAAATATGGAACTGCCATTTGACCCAGTGATCCCACTTCTAGGAATATATCCTAAGAAACCTGAAACACTAATCAGAAAGAAATTATGCACCCCGACGTTCATAGCAGCACAAATTACAATAGCTAAGATCTGGAAACAGCTCAAGTGCCCATCAGTAGATGAGTGGATAGAAAAGCTGTGGGACATTTACACCATGGAATACTATGCAGCTGTAAAGAAGAAGGATCTTGTACTGTTTGGGACACTATGGAAGGACCTGGAGTGTATTATGCTAAGTGAAATAAATCAGAGAAAGACAAATATCACATGATCTCATCTATATGTGGAATCTAAGGAACATAATAAAGTGATGGACAAAATAGATCCAGAGACATAGAAGCATGGAACAGACTGACGAATCTCAGAGGGAAGGCGGGAGTGGGGGAGTGGATGAAAAAAAGTGAAGGAATCAAGAAGTACAGATTGGTAGTTATGAAATAGTCATGGGGATGTAAAGTGCAGCACAGGGAATTTAGTCAATTATATTGTAATAAATATAGATGGTGCCAGGTGCGTACTAGGAATATCAAGGGAGACACTTTGTAAATTATATGATTGTCTAACCACAATGCTGTACACCTGAAACTAGTACAAAATAATATTGAATATAAACTATAACTGAAAAATAAAATAACAAAAGTAGGAAATACAAGAAAAAAATAGCACAGTAAGTGAATTGAAGAGACCATTGAAGTTGACCTCCAGAAGAGAAGTTTTAGTGGAGGAATGGAAATAGAAATCTGACTACCATAGGTTTGAGAGTGAGGGGAAATCCGGTGGTAGAAAGAGCTTAGAAGTATTTGAGGGGCAGTTATTAGTTTCTGTCCCAGCCTGTTTCCATTCCCATGGGGTACGTAAGTGCCAGATGGAGAATTCTGTCCCACACCTCACTTTAGAAAGACAAGCTATGCAAAACCTCTAACTCTTCTGCCACATAGCTCCCCTTTATGCCTCCCAGAGTGGATTGTACATGCTTCCGTCTTAGGATCTATATGTGTGGCTGTTGTTCACAAGCTTGTCTTCCTAAACCCCTCAAAGGCAGAAATTATGTCTGATTCATCTCTACATTCCCTGTCTTACATGTATTTTATAAATGTAAAGAGAATGAAGAAAGGAAAGAATAAAAGTTAACAATGAGCATTTATTCTGGGCCAGGTGCTAAGTATTTCTTTTAACTAATCTTTGCACCAACCCTATGAGGTAGATACTATTATTATCTGTATTTTATAGCTGTTGAAACTGAGGCCACATAGCAAACAGCTGAGCATGCATCTGAACTTAGGAATTCAGAATCAAAAACCCATATTCTTAATTATACAAAAAGCAACTATAGTATTTTTAAAATTATCTATATAAAGGGATATATGAGAAATAATTTGGAATATTTATTTTCTAAAAGAAAATTAGCAAAAGTCAATAAAAGCTGCATTTGATCTGCTGAATTGCGTTTCAGTTGCCTTGCATGATGCAGAACAACGTATGCTCGCCCTTTCACTCCTGTAGTGCTGCGTTATGTTCTGCTGGCAGGTTTGTTGGTTTCCTAAATCAACCAGTCACAAACCATCACCTAAAATAGTTTTCACCATCAGGCTCTAGAGCATAAAATTAGCCTTTATTGCTTTAACTATCACTAATTTCAAAGGCCAAGGAATAATGCAGTAGACCCAGACAGAAGGGTTCCCCAGGTAAAATGAATTTTTTCTGATGGCTTTCATTTGAGCACTGATGTGAGGGAGTTGTCAGGACTCTAGGGATGCCTCCTTAGGGCTGGGATGGCCAGGCATAAAGAAGCAGGTCATAGGGTTGCTTTTCACCCTCAACTCTTCTTCCCATGGGCTAGGCAAACGTCACTGAGTCTATTCCCAGGTAATAGGCACATAAAAGAAGTCTTGGTGCAGCCAGACCTCTGTTCAGGCCTCAGGTGCTGAGGCTCTGGGGGTATTCAGGATGAGAGACAAGGTGCTTTCTGGTAAGCCTCCAAAATCACACAAGAAAGAAGTAAAGTCAAGTTGATGGCTTCTCCTTCAAATGTAACTTTTTTTAGCAGAAGGAGATCTGCCAACTCCATACATAAAAACAAACTTGGATCAGCCATAGTTTGAGATGAACCAAATGGTCAGACTATGCCTCTATTCTTTTAAAGTCACTTACCCTTTGGTGATCTTGAACTAGTTAACACTGCTCCCATCTCCCAGGCCTCAGAAGGATTTCTGTACATATGGCAGTTGCAGTGCGTTTTGGAGGAGAGGACCTGTTCCTCAGCATGTGGGGGGTTTCCTTAATAAGAGCCACCTTTCTCTGAGAGCTATTTGAGAAGCATAATGTCTAACACTTCAGATATTTCACACACAATCTCTCTTTGACTTTGATGCTCTTGTAATCCTTTGCATTTCAGATAAGACAACTAAAGCTGAGGAAGGCCAATTGCTGTTATGGGTTGAATTGTGGCCCTCAAAAGATATATTAAAGTCTTCACCATCAGTGCCTATGAACATAACTTTAAGTACCTCTGAGCATGACCTTATTTGGAAACAGGATCTTTGCAGCTGTAATCAAGTTAGTTGAAGTCATTAGAGTGGGCCCTAATCCAAAATGACTGGTGTTCTGAGAAAAAAGGGAGTTTGGGCACAGAGACAGACATGCACAGAGGAAAGATAATGTAGAGACACACAGGAAGATGGCATGTGAAGTGGAAGCAGAGATTGGAGTGGTGCATTTACAAGCCAAGGAAAGCTAGCAGTTGCAGACAAACACCAGGAGCTAGGAGAGGCAAGGAGGGGGGTCTCCCCCAGGTTCCTTCAGAGGAAGCATGCCTTGCCGACACTATGATTTTGGACTTCTAACCTCTAGACCTGTGAGGCAATACATTTCTGTTGTTTTAAGCCATCCAAGTTTGTGGTACTTTGTAACAGCAACCCTAGGAAACTAACACAACTGCTTTCCCCCAAATCACAGAATTAGTCATCTTCAGAGTCAGGATGTAAAACCATGTCTATCTCACTCCAAAATTTGTATTCATAGTTTCTATGCTTTACTGCCAATGGGCTAAGGCAGCATTTAGTAGAAACTAAGTTCTGCATCTTTTTCAGAGAAGGCATTATTAAAGTGTGCTTCTGAGGATGAGAATAGAGTTTTTGGATGAGGAAGGGATGGAAAAGAAATGTAGACAGAAGTAACTGGGCAAGTATGAAAGACATGGAAGTGTATGGTGCTTCAGAAATAAGCATGGCTCATGCATAGGGCTGAAAAGTTCAGTCATGCAGAGTGCCTCCACTTTCCGGGAAAGTCCCAACTGAGCGCTTGCAGGTATATTTTCATATTAGAAGAGCACTTGAAATGACAGAATGTCTATAGTCTCTGCCCAATCATAAGGGTTCCTGCCCTGCAATTTAATGTTAGAGCTTTGGTGACGATGAATTCTAGCATAGCCAGTTCACTAGGCAGGGCGACTGGGAGCTTTCTTTAGCAGAAGAATCCATAAGATGAGGAACATTTTACTTCCTTGTCATTAAGCATAGTCTCTTAATTAAGTTGTTTTCCACACTCTTGATCAGAAGGGAATACCAAGAAGTCCTTTTTCAGGAAAATGTTATTTCTCCTCCAGTCTCCTCCATAGCCACCTTGCTTCTTCACCCCCAACATGTCACTTGGTAAGGGGCTGGTGCCAATAAGTA
This sequence comes from Miniopterus schreibersii, assembly GCF_964146895.1. Classification (NCBI taxonomy): domain Eukaryota; kingdom Metazoa; phylum Chordata; class Mammalia; order Chiroptera; family Miniopteridae; genus Miniopterus; species Miniopterus schreibersii. The sequence goes on along the minus strand of NC_138122.1, from coordinate 1,649,480 downwards.
AATAAGCCAAGAAATGAAGAAGTGATTGCCCTTTATCTCAATGTGTGCATGTGTGCGTGCCAAGGGAGGAGCACAGCCTGAGCCTCTGGCAGATGCAAAGAGGGTGCTGGGAGCGCGAATCACAGACAGTCATGCTGAGATCTGCAATGACTGCAGTGACTTCTTAATTTTGCATAGAGAAAGGAGGTCACATGCCAGTTATTGAGGATATTACTACTGCATGTCTGTCTAGATTCCAGACTTTACCTTGCTCTACCAATAAAGACTTTTATTGAACACTGTATATTTTGATCCAATTCAGGTAAAATAATTTAAATGAGGCAAGAGAAGCTATGTAGGCAGTGGGTATTAAAACTAGAATATCTTTAATGAATAATTAGAAATAAAACCACTCATAGCCATTTATAGCTTCTCTTTTCCTCTGTGTCTTGTCACACAGTCAGGCAGTCTCAAAATGTTACCAATTTTTTTCTTTCTCTCCATTTCCAGTACGCAGTTCACAGGCACCCATTCATCTTTAAAGTTGCGGCTAATAACTGACCTCTCCTGCAAACACTTCCCTAATCGTCCCACTCCCTCCCACACTACGCAGCAAAGTCAGAAACTTCCTTCCCTGTGCTTTAATAGCATTGTCAGCACAGCTATTAGGAGATTTATCACATTGTACTATAATTATTTATTTACCCTCCTATACGGCTGCATAACAAGCCACCTCAAAACTTAGTGGCTTAAAATAACATTTACTATTCCTGTTATCTCTTAGGGGTCTGTAGTTTAATTGAGCTCTGCTAGGCAGTTCTCACTCAGGGCCTCTCCACAACTACCATCGAGTAGGGACATCAGTAGCAGCAGGGGCTGGAGCTGGGATCATCTCCAAGGCTTCATCGCACACATGGCTGGTGCCTAGCCTACGAAAACTCACAGCTTTGGTCCTTTGGGCATCTCTCTAATTTTATGTCTTTCCTCATGGTCTGTGCCTCATGGTAGCTTCAGAGAAGCTTCATGTCTTACATGGACACTCAGGCCTCCAAAGATAAGTGTCCCAAAGGACAGCAAACCAGGCAGAAGCCATTTTGACTGTCATCATTGAGCCAAATCACACAGTGACTATCTTGCCATAGTCACAGGCCAACCGGATTCAGTAGGGCAGAAATATAACCTATCTCTAAACCCCATGGAGGACAGTTAAATCACATTGTAAGAATAGTATGTAGGATGGATATATCCAGGCAGTTGTCTTTGGAAAATACAACTACCCACAGTTATAAATGCAAGGTTTGGAAAAATCGTTGGTCCTTAGTGGTCTGTTTATAAATATGAATCACCCTTATTCCCCTGTGTAGTCCTATTATCTTATCCCCAGCTATTTTCAAAGCTTCTATTCTTTTATCTTTCTTTTCAGCCTTTCCTACATTCAATTTACCATTTACCCCATTTTCTGAAGACACATTTTCTAAAACCCCTGCTTCTTTCATGTCTCATTTTCAGAAGCCATCAGCAGCTCCCAATTGCTTGTGGCAGCCTAAGGATATTGTCCCAGCTTGCGATGCTCTGGATCCCTCCTACAGTTCCACAAAAACAACAACAGAAGAAAAAAAGGGAGACAAATCCTTAAAGACGAACAGCAGAACCTCCAAAATGTGGAAGATAGAAAGCCAACAGAGCAGTAGCTAACTCTGATAATTTGCAAAGTTAAAACTTTTTCCAAAGAACTTCATTGGAGCATAGAACTGGAATACCAAATTTGCCTCTAAATTTGAGGGAAAAGGTGGAGTTAAAAATTTAAATAATTTAAAAGTCTACATAAGAAGCAGTAGCAGTCCCTCCTCTATCTTGCCAGAAAACTTTAGGTTAATTCTTTTTAGGATGCTGGACATGGAACAGCAGGCAAGCTGAAAACACAGAGAATAAAATAAAAATCTCCATATGAAACAGTGAGATCTCTGGGAACCTTTTCTATTAGGCTCATGAATGCTAACAGATAGGTTTTGGCCCTGTACCCCTTCCTCAAACCAGTCAAGAAATCAAAGCATTTCCCTTGAGAAAAAAATAAATAAGAAACAAAAGACATGTTACCAGCCACAAAAAAATAAGTAGAGACTTTGACCATTGTGGTTTCCCACCTGTACTAACCTACAGTGAAGCTTCCAATGGACAAGCACCTCTGAAGCAACAAGAGCTTCCAGGAGGGTTTGCTACTGCTCTCCTCCATAGGACCACAGAGTAAAGAATCAACATACACTTGAGGAAAACCTTCAACTGAAAAGTCAGAGGCCAAAACAAAACAAGTCTGGGGAAAAAGAAACTTGGAAGAAATAGAGACGATGCCAGAGCAACAAAAGGAATTGGAGAAAGAAGAAAAGGAGATAGGAAACTACAATTAAGACCCTTAGCAAGATTAACGATGAGAGTAGAAATAAAAGATTCAAAACAAGAATTGGATATATGGCCAAGAATATATCACAGAAGATGAAACTAAAAGACAGAGGGATAGAATAGAGAAAGCATAAAAAGAATTAGAGGATTCATGGCCATCTATCGTCTGAATTAAGGATTCCGGGCAGAAAGCTCCAGAGATAAAACTGGAAAATTACAAAGGCAGACAGATCTGAATAGCACTTTTCACAGCAACACTGGGACTTAGAAGACCTCAGAAAAACACCATCAGTCCTGGCTGGTCTGGCTCAGTGGTTAAAGCATTGGCCCACGGAATGAAGGGTCCTGAGTTCAATTTTGAGCAAGGTCATGTGCCTTGCTGGCAGGCTTGGTCCCTGCCCTCACTGAGGGGTGCCTGGTAGGCAACCAATCATGTGTCTGTCTCACACTGAGGTGTCTCCCCCTTCTCTCCCTCTCTCTCTCCCTCCCCCTCTCTCCCTCCCTCCCTCCCCCTCTCTCCTTCTCCCTCTCCTCCTCCTTCTCCCCCTCCCTCCCTCTCCCTCTCCCTCCCTCTCCTTCTCCCTCTCCCTCCCTCTCCTTCTCCCTCTCCCTCCCCCTCCCTCTCCCGCCCTCTCGCTCTCCCCCTCCCTCTCCCTCTCCTTCTCCCCCTCTCTCTCCCCCTTCCCCTCCCTCTCCCCCTCCCCCTCTCTCTCCCTCTTCCACTCTCTCTGAAAAGCAATGGAAAAAATATCCTCAGGTGAGGATTAAAAGAAAGAAAAAGAAAAAAAACCTTCAAAATTCCCAGAAAAAAGACTTCCCGTTTACAGCTATACTCACCTTCAATACTGAGTCAGATTAGATTCTCCTTCAACAGTGTCTCAAACAAGTCGCTTCTCTGCGCTCTTTCCTCAGACCCCAGGGGTGAGCCCACCACAGGGAGGAAGTAGGAGCAGGGACATGAAGACCCAAGAAACAGGGTCCTCCCGGGAGGCGAGGGAGGACATGTCCCAAAGAAGGAAGGGGAAACGGTAGGCCCGGCGTGACAGACCCAGGAGCATCTGGTCCAGGCTGGAGGGGGACCCAGATGGCTGCAGAAGCGCATCTCCAAAGAGACATGAAACACAGGGCATCCTGACAAGTTCAAACATAAGCCTGAGAGAAGACTTAGCCCTTACGTGGAGTCTGGAGTAAGTTGCTGGTACGGGCATTGAAAATAAATGTTAAAATAGTGCAATTATTAATTCAGGGTGAGGGTGTTGTAATCCCTGTGTACTACACGGCTCAATTGTGAATAAAATGTACATAATTGAAATTGTATAAAATTTAATAATAAAATTTAGACAGTAAGAAGAAAGAACAAAAGAGAGGGAAGGGAAGGAGAGGTGCAAGGAGAGCAAAACAAAAACAAGAAAAACGCTGTCAATTGTTGCTTACATTGAAAATTTTTCAAATCTAAACCCCTTTGCAAGACAGCCACAGTCTTTCACAACAGCTTCATCTTAACTCACTATTGATCAATAATACCTAATATTTTTATACTCATATTTTCCTTCCCAACCTGGGATTCCCACTATAACTTCACCAAATTGTATACATCTTCTAAAGCACTTGAATTTGTATTACCTTCATAAAGCTTTCCTTGACCATTCCCACACCGAGGGATCTTTTCCTTCCCTAAGGGCCCACAGCAGTTATTGTCTGTACCCAGTTAGTTAACTGGACTCATTGCACTTCAGCTTTCAAAGCATCGTGGTTTATACAAGTGGCTTATAGTTTCCTTATAAAGACAGGTTCTCCCACAGTGACTCATGCTGAGCTGCAGAGCCATCTCCATGGTAGGAACATTAACATTTTTTGAACAAATTAGTTAATTAATAATTAAGTTACTCCACCTTCTGTCTCTCCCATGCTATGCTTCTGCTGTTTCTTCCACTGAGCAACAGGGGTTTGTTGTAGCTTTGCACTGATCTCTTCTGCCTGTGGTTGCTGGCTCAGGCGCTGATTCAGTCACTGCTTGGACACGTTGCCTCCTCCACGCTCAGACTCTGGGGACAGAAGATGAGGACCCTTTGGATGCAGATGGAGTGACCATGTCATGATACTTCATTGGTGTTACTTTTCTTTTGGAAGGTCTGTTCTTACCAAATTCAAGTAGGACCCGAAGGGGTAGGTGGGGGGACTACAGCCAAATCTGCTCTTAGCTCCATTTAATGGAAAGAAGAGGAAAGACAAGACTATCTGCTCATTTTTTACATATATATTAAACTGTTCAGTACATATTTGCTAATTTTTTTAATTTTTTAAAAATTTATTTTTATTGTGGATAGTGTCACAGATGTCTCATTCTCCCCACCCCCACCTGCCTCCCTCCACCCTGCTCCCGCCCCACCTGATGCCTTCCCTGCACTACTGTGTGTCCATGGGCTATGCATGCATGCACGTATGTTCTTTGATTAATCTCTTCTCACCCTCCCCCCTTTCTTCTGAGGTTCGTCAGTCTGTTCCATGCTTCTATGTCTGTGGATCTATTTTATTCATTGGTTTATTTTGTTCATTAGATTCCACATACGAGTAAGGTCATGTGATACTTGTCTTTCTATGACTGGCTTATTTCATTTAGCATAATAATCGCCAGGTCACCCATCCATGCCGTCTCAAAGGGTAAGAGATCTTTCTGTTTTACAGCTGCATTATATCCCATGGTGTAAATGTACCACAGCTTTTTACCCACTCATCTATTGATGGGCATTTGGGCTGTTTCCAGATCTTAGCTATTGTAAATTGTGCTGCTATGAACATAGGGGTGCATATATTCTTTCTGATTAGTGTTTCTGGATTCTTAGAATATATTCCCAGAAGTGAGATCACTAGGTCAAATGGAAGTCTTATTTTTAATATTTTGAGGAATCTCCATACTGTTTTTCATAGTGGCTGCACACGTCTGTATTCATCCAGGCAGTGTAGTAGGGCTCCCTTTTCCCCACATCCTCGCCAGCACTTCCTGTTTGTTGATTTATTGATGGTAGCCATTCTGATAAGTATGAAGTGATACCTCATTGTGGTTTTAATTTTCATTTCTCCAATGATTAGTGACCTTGAGTATTATTTTATATGTCTCTTGGCCATCTGTATGTCCACTTTGAGAAGTGTCTATCCAGGTCCTTTGCCCATTTTTCGGATTGGGTTGTCTTCATTTTGTTGAGTTGTATGAGTTCTTTATATATTTTTAAAATTCACCCCTTACCAGATGTATCATTGTTGAATAGGTTCTCTATACAGTATGTTCTTTTTTCATTTTGATGTTGGTTTCTTTGCTGGGCAGAAGCTTTTTAGTTTGATGTAGTCCCATTTGTTTATTTTTTTCCTTTTGTTTCTCTTGCCCTAGGAGATGTATTGGTGAAAATTCTGCTATCTGAGATGTCTGAGATTTTACTGCCTATGTTTTATTCCAGGATTTTTATGGTTTCGTGACTTATATTTAAGTCTTTTATCCACTTTTAGTTTTTTCTTGTGCATGGTGTAAGTTGGTGATCTAGTTTCATTTTTTGCATGTACCTGTCCAATTTTCCCAACATCATTTATTGAAAAGACTGTCTTTACTCCATTTTCAAATATTAATTGACCATATTGGCATGAGTCAATTTCTGGGATCGCTGTTCTGTTCCATTGATTTATATGCCTGTTCTTGTGCCAGTACCAGGTTGTTTTGGTTACAATGGCTTTGACTGTTCTTTCTCAAGATTTCTATGGCTATTTGGGGTCTTTTTTGGTTCCATACAAATGTTTGGATTATTTGTTCTAGATCTGTGAACTATGCTAATGGCATTTTAATATGTATTGTGTTGAATCTACAGATTGCTTTGGGTAGTATGACATTTTAATGATGTTATTTCTTCCACTCCATGAACATGGTATATGCTTCCACTTGTTTGTAGCTTCCTCTATTTCTTTTTTCAGTGACCTATAGTTTTCTGAATATAGGTCTTTTACCTCCTTGATGAAGTTTAGTCCTAGGTTCCTTATCTTTTTTTGTTGCAATGGTAAACGGAATTGTTTCCTTAGTTTCTCTTTCTGAGAGTTCATTATTGGTGTATAAAAACGCCACTGATTTCTGAATATTAATTTTGTATCCTGCTGCTTTGCAAGATTCATTTATTAAATCAAATAGGCTGTTGGTGGAGTCTTTAGGATTTTCCAATTTGGATGCCTTTTATTTTTTATTCTTGTCTGATTGCTGTGGCAAGGATTTCCAGTACTATGTTGAATAAGAGTGGTGGAAGTGGAAACCCTTGTCTTGTACCTGTGTTTAAGGGTAACACTTTTAGTTTTTGCCCACTGAGTATGATGTTGGCTGTAGGTTTGTCATATATGGTCTTTATTATATTGAGGTATAACCCCTCTATTCCCATTTTGCTGATAGTTTTTATAAAAAATAGATGCTTGATTTTGTTTTTTCTGCATCTATTGATATGATCATGTGATTTTTCCCTTCATTTTGTTTATGTGATTTATCACATTTATTGATTTTCAAATATTGTACCAGCCTTGCATCCCAGAATAAATCTAACTTGGTCGTGGTGTACAATCTTCTTAATGTATTACTGGATTTGATTTGCTAATATCTCATTGAGGATTTTAGCATCTATATTCATCAGGGATATTGGCTTGTAATTTTCTTTCTTTGTAATGACCTTACCTGGTTTTGGAATTAGGCTAATGCTGGCCTCATAAAAACATCTTGGAAGTCTTCCCTCTTCTTGAATATTTTTGGAATAGTTTGGGAGAACAAGTGTTAGTTCTTCTTTGAAGGTTTAGTAAATCTTGCCTATAAATGCATCTGGTCCAGGACTTTTGTTTGCTGGGAGTTTTTTAATTATTTCTTCAATTTCATTACTTGTTATTTGCCTGTTCAGGTTTTCTGAATCCCTCTGGTTGAGCTTTGAAAGACTGTATGTTTCCAGGAATTTGTCCATTTTGCCCAAGTTGTCCAGTGCACATGTAACATATATATGCTCATAGTATTTTTGTACATTCCTTTGTATTTCTGTGGTGTCAGTTGTTACTTCGCCTCTTTCATTTATTTTATTTGGTTCCTCTCTTTTTTTTTTTCTTGATGAGTCCTGCTAAAGGTTTATCAATCTTGTTTATCTTTTCTAAGAATCAGCTCTTTGTTTCATTGATCTTTTGTATTGTTGGGGGGTTTTTTAGTCTCTATGTCATTTATTTCTGTTCCAATCATTATTATTCCTTTTTTCTACTTCTTCTGGGCTTTTCTTTTTATTCTCTTTCTAAGTCTTTTAGTTGTAGGGTTAGATCATTTATTTGAGTTTTTTCTTGTTTCTTGAGGTAGGCCTGCAATGCTATGAACTTCCCTCTCAGTACTGCTTTCATTGCGTCCCATAGATTTTTCATTGTTGTGTGTTCATTTTCATTTGTTTCCAAGAAAATTTTTATTTCTTCTTTTATCTCATTGGTAACCCATTCATTGTTTAATAACACACTGTTTAGCCTCCATGTGTTTGAATATTTTTTAATGCTTTTATTGTAGTTGACTTCTAGCTTCATGCCAATGTGATCTGACATGATGCTTGATATGATTTCATCTTCTTGAACACGTAGGAACTTGTTTTGTGTCCTAACATGTCTATTTTTGAGAATGTTCCATGTGCACTTGAGAAGAATGTATATTCTGCTGCTTTGGAATGAAATATTCTATAAAAATCAATTAAATCCAAGTGATCTAATGTGTCATTTAAGGTCTTTGTTTCCTTGTTGATTTTTTGCCTGGAAGATCAATCTTGTGATGCCAGTGGGTTCTTAAAGTCCCCTATTGTTACTGTATTGCTGCCCATCTCTACCTTAAAGGCCACCAAGAGTATTTTTTTATATATTTAAGTGGTCTCTATAGCCTTTGTTTTGAAATCTATTTTATCAGATATAAGTATTGTTACCCCATGGCTTTTTTTTCATATCCATTTGCATGGAATATTTTTTCCATCCCTTTGCTTTCAGTCTGTGTGAATCTCTTATTCTGAGGTGGGTTTCTTTTACACAGCATATGTATATGTCATGTTTTCTTATCCACTCAGCTACCCTACGTCATTTTATTGGAGCATTTAATCAATTTACATTTAAGGTTATTATTCATAGGTACTATTTATTGGCATTTTTTCTTTATGCCTCTGTTCCTCTATATCTACATATCTTCTTCTTACAACAATCCCTTTAGCATTTCTTGCAATGCTGGGTTGGTAGTAATAAACATCCGTAGCCATTTTTTGTCTGGAGAGTTCTTTATTTCACCTTCAATTTTGAATGATAGCCTTGCTGGATAGAGTAGTCTTGGTTTCAGATCCTTGCTTTTCATTACTTTGAATAATTCATGCCATTCCCTTCTGGCCTGTAGTGTTTCTGTTGAGAAATCAGCTGTTAGCCTTATGGGAGCTCCTTTGTAGGTAACTGTCTGTCTCCTGCTGCCTTTAAGATTCTCTCTTTGTCTTTAACATTTGTCATTTTAATTATAAAATGTCTTGATGTGGGTCTTTTTTTGTTCCTCTTGACTTGGACTCTGTAATTCCTGAACTTGCATGACTTTTTCCTTCACCAGGTTAGAGAAGCTTTCTGTCATTATTTCTTCAAACAGGGTCACTGTCTTTTTCTCACATTCTTCTCCCTCTGGTGTCCTCATGATGCAGATTTTGTTCTATTTCATGTTGTCCCAAAGTTCCCTTAAACTCTCCTCACACTTTTTTTCTTTTTTAACATATCTTTATTGATTTCAGAGAGAGGAAGGGAGAGAGAGAGATAGAAACATTAATGATGAGAGAGTCATTGATCAGCTCCTGCATCCCCTCAACTGAGGACCGAGCCCACAACCCAGGCATGTGCCCTGATGGGGAATCAAACTGTGATCTCCTGGATCCTAGGTTGATGCTCAACCACTGAGCCATGCCCAGACAGGCTTTCCTCATGCTTTTTAAGTGTTTTTATCTTTTTGCTGCTCTAATTAAGTGTGTTTTTACCTTATCTTTTTGCTGCTCTAATTAAGTGTGTTTTTACCTTGTCTTCCAAATTGTTTATTTGAATCTATACTTCATCAAACCTGCTTTTATTTCCTTTATTTCCCTCCATTGTATTATTGCTGTCAGATATGGTGAGTCTTCATTTCCTCCTCATTCTTACTCATAGTTTCTATGTCCTTTTTCATGCTAATGTAGTTCCCACTAAGTTTCTTGTATTTGCCAATAAGTTCTTTATAGTTCTCACTAAGTTCTTTGAGCACCATTATAATCATTACTCTGAACTATATGTCTGAGAAACTGCTTACCTCCATCTCATTTAGGCATTTTTCTGGAGATTCCTCCCTTTCTTTAATTTGGGGATTATTTCTTTGTCTCTTCATTTTATTTGTCTCTTTGTGTTTGTTTCTATGTATTAGATATACCTGTTATGACTCCGAGTCTTTGTGGGGTGGTCTTTTGTAGTAAATGTCCTGTGGGACCCAGTGGTGCAGTCTCTTTGATCTTCTAAGCTGCATGCTCTAGGAGTGACCCTTTTGTGGGTTATTTGGGCTCTCTTGTTATAGTTGGGTCTTGATTGTTGTTATTCCATTCATGAGTAGGACCTCCTCTCAGGCTGGTTAACTGTGAGGCTCAGTTCCAACCACACTGTGTGAGCCATTGTACAGGGCCTGTCAGGCCAAAACAAAACAAAACATAACAAACAGGAAACAAATAAAAACATACAAAAGATCCCAACAACAGGAGCAAAAAAAAGAAAAAAAAAGAAATAGAATTAGGAATGAGAAAAGAGAACAAAAATAATAAACAAAAAAGAAAAAGATAATAATATTAATAATAAAATAAAAATAAAATAATACTAGAAGAGAAAATGGGCAGAAAAACATTCTAAAAAGAAAGCAGGGAGAGAGAAAAGAATAAAAGTAGGAAAAGGAAAATGTTAAAAAAAAAGACATGAAGAAAGAAAATATCAAAAAGTAAAAAGAAGAGAGAGATAAAGTGAAAGAACAGAAAGAAAAAAAGAGAGAAAAACGGCGTAAGTAAAGGAAGGAGGAAAATAAGAGATATGAAAGAAAAAAGAGATAAAAGAAAAAAATAATAACAATAATAAGAATACCAAAGCATAAAAAAGAAAAAATGAAAATAGTAGAGGGGAAATAAAGCACCACCAAATGAAGTGCATCTCTGCAGATTTTAGTTCCTACTAAAGTTTCCCTTTGGATCCTGCTCTTATGCTGTCTGAGACTAACTGTTTTGTATGCTTATTTTGGGCCTCCTGGGAGGTACTTTGTGCCAGCCAATGTCAGACGCTGTCCAAGTTTGGCTCTCAGTGACCTGATTAAAGCTTTAAGCGACCTACAGCTTGTGGCTGCTTTCTACCCACAGGAAGGGCCAAGCTGAGCTCCCAGGTCTGCTTTAGAGCAGCAGGGGGCCCAATCTCAAGGTGGTTTTTGCTCTTCCTTGTTTTAAAAGTCTTCTTAATTTAGTCTCCAGCTAGCACTTCAAGGTGAATATTCCCCAATTTAGTTTTAATTCCAGTTAGATTTTGGGAGAATATGGGGGAAACACCCACTTATACCACTGCCACCTTCCCCTCTCTTTTCAAGATTATCAGCCCTTTAAATGTGGTCTGAAAATACAAAACAAAAAAACAAAAAACTTACACAGACTCTTTCCACAGTTAGGACATGGTCATTTTTCTACACAGAGATGTCATACCAGCATCGCCCACACTTTCTAGGACCACCTGCGTTGCCCCTTGGACACCTCATCTATCCCCTTACTTTCCACATCCCTTGGCCCAGAGACCCCAGCCTCTACCTATATATAGCCAAAGCACAGCATCTCCTGCTTGTCAGATTTAGTCCCTTGAAGCCCAGAAAGGCAATGAGAATATAATTTCCTTAAAAGAAAAGCAGCAATAAAATTCCTATTATATAGCCCAAAGTTCTCATTTCTGGCTCACAGTTCACTGAGTCCTAGAACCTTGGAACTGAAAGAGGCCCTAGAGCATCTCTCCACCACTACTGCATCTGATGACAAAGCCCTCTGGCTTGCCTGATGAGCAATGCTACTGCTTCTGCTTTGATGCTACTATCAAAGGAAGGACTTCCCTCAGTAATTGATGACAAGAGACCTATGTGGCATGTGACAGGGAAGCTCTGAGGGCAGAAGGGTGAGTGATTGAAGAGAGTTTGCTTAAATGCAGTTGTTCTTTATATTTTCCAATCATAAACTTTCAAAAGAATATGAAGAAAGTTTTAGACTATCTCATCCAGAAAAGTGCATATAGACGTGATATTTTAGACATAATTTTAATAGGTTCAAAAACTCCTGAATCTTCCATAGATGCCAGTTAAGAATCCCTGCTTTAATGTTACTTTTGAAGGCTAAGCAAACGGTATGTGTCCATGGACTAAAACATTTAAATTAGTCTAGATCTGGGAGAAAATATCAAGCCTTGGAAGCTGAGAATTTTATGTTAAATTTTAGCACCATACATTGCTGTCATCACCCACTTGAACAAATTGTGCCTCAGAGACACTGCAAAGGTTAAAAACACTGAAAAAAGTGAGGTAGCCTTGCAAGTTACTTTGGGGGGCTTCATATTTCCTTGAAATGCTTACCATATTGTGTAGAGAAATGGCACATTTCTCTTCACCATTGTGTTGGCAACTTTTAGGATTCTGAAGGTTAATGATTTGGGGGCCCCAGAACTCACATGTTTCACCTTTCAAAAGTTTTATTTCTCTTTTCTTTGGAAAATTTCCCAATGACTTTTAATTAAGTGTACTCTCTGTTGGCAGGCATGAGACAATACAGAGAAAAGATTTTGTGAATTCTTGCTGAAAAAATCAAACTTGTATTTGTTGGCTGCTGATTGATTGGTGGAAAGTTTAACTTCGTCATTGCAAATTAAAACCCACAGTTAAGTAATCCCTGTAAAAACAAGCTTGTGAAGGTGGCTCCTACAGCACTCGCATGTACATTTTACAATGTTTTTGGACTTTTGAAGCTTTCTTAGGTGTGAGGCTCTTGCTTTTGAGAATATGTGCTTCCTGTAGAACTCCCTAGACAAGAAGTGACCCCATGTGAAGCAGTGTTGATGGCTGGACCAGATGTTTGTGCTAGAGGAGAGGTGTGGGGATGATTAAGAGAGTATAGTACATGTGTCACTTCTTAGGAGCAGAGAAAAGAAGTTTTCTATTATGCAAGGTGAGATGAGACAAGAAGCAGGTCTCTTTCCTGAATATTAACTCCTGGGTCTGAAAGAAACTAATCCATTCTTCTGCCTTTAAGCAACCCAACATTCAAATAGATTTTTTTTTGTTTTTGTTAATCCTTACCTGAGGATATTTTTTCCATTGCTTTTCAGAGAGAGTTGAAGGGAGGGAGGGGGAGAGAGAAACATCAATGTGATAGAGACACCTTGACTGGTTGCCTCTTGCACGCGCCCCAACCCAGGGGCAGGGAGCGAACCCACAACCCAAGTACGTGACCTTGACTGGGAATCAAACCAGTGACCCTTTGGTGCATGCATCAATACTCTAACCACTGAGCCACACTGGCCAGGGCTGAAACAAATTGGTTTTTGTTGTTGTTGTTCAACATTTCCAAAAAAGGACATTCCAGCTTTCCTTAACTTTACATTCCAGAGTCTCACAATTCCTATACTCAGGAAATACTTCTTCAGGGTTAACTTAAACCTCTTTCCTTGCAATGGGAGACTATTGCTATCCTCCAAAGACTAGAAACACAGCTGTCTGCCCAGTGCCAGTTATACCATTCCATGTTTACATTGTTCATGGAAGGAAACAGCTCCAGGAACTTTTTGCTTGGCTCCCCACCACCCAACAGGTCGGAACCTCAGGTTCTTCTGTCAGGTACTTACTTGGCACACTGTTCTCCCAGGACTCTAACATTATCACAAGTGACTTATCACCCTCTAAAAACAACAGTCTCTGCAAGGGGCTTTGAGAGATATCATACAAATACTGTACATGTTATGTGTTTTACATAACTTCCACTATAGGTAAAATGACCATCATTTTAAAAATAAGGAGATGGATTCAACAAGATTGGCTCAAACAGCCTTTGCACGGATAAGAAAGGAAGCCAAGAGTTGTCCCTCAAATCATGACGTGTCAAGTTCAGCACTCTGCACTACACCAGAGGTGTTCCTGTGGAGTAAATAAAACCCTGGGCCACCAACCATCTACTTCCTGCTTTTGCAATTCTTCATCTAAGGAAGAGAGGGACAGATACACAAATAGATGAGCATAAAGACTCATTACAGCCTCTGAAAACATGTAAAGACTTCAGTCACAGAACTGTGGGATTGGCGGTGGGGTGAGCAGCAGGAAAGCCACACCCTGACTACAGAGTGATCAAGAAGAGAGGGGCTTAGAAGACACACAGACCTCATTTCCAGCTCCAGGTCTAGAACATTCAATAGGACACTGGACAAATTCGTGCACCTCTGAGTTTCAGTTACATCATGAATAAAATGAGAATAACGACAGCTATTTTACAAAGGTTTTTTCAGGAATAAATATATATGTTTTTTTAGGTAGTTAATGTCAGTTTTAATTCTTTCCTTTTACAGACATTCCTTCTGGAGCCCTCCATATTTCTGTTCTATTTTGTTCTCTGGGTCAATAGCTCAACTGCCATCCTTGGACTTTCCTTCACCATCACTCTGGGGCTTCCTTGTCCTTCTGCCCACTGGAATTTCTTTGTTCTGGGCTTTTCCTTTATTTTGAAGCACTCTCAATTAACCTTACTTTTAAAATTGGGCAAAAGGTACATTTTGTTTCTGGGACTTTGCATGACTGAATATATCTTTATTATTACCTCATACTTGATTATTGAATTAAGGATAGCATTCAATTTGGAAATTATTTTACTCTCAGAATTTTAAAAGCATTGCTCTATATCCTTATATCTTCCAATGTTGCTGTAAAAGTCTGATGCCATTTTAATTCCAAATCATTTGTAGGTGGCCCCTTTCATTCTCTCAAGAAGCTTATAAAATCATCTCTTATTTTCTATCCTGGATATTTTTACATTAAAATGATATGCCTTAGGTGGGCATTTTTTTCCATCATTTAGTAGATTTTAGACTGGGAGTACAAACATATATATTTAATTGGTTACTGCTAGTAGAAAAGATTTTTAATTTATTTTAAATTTATTTGTGTTTCTTTTTTATTTCTTTATTTTTACCTTTCAAGAGACATAAAAGTTTGTTTTTTTAAAAAAAACTTTTTTATTTTTTAATTACAGTTGTCATACAATATTATACTAGTTTCAGGTGTACACACCAGTGATTAGACATTGTATAACTTACTAAGTGATCATCCCAATAAATCTAATGCCCATCTGACATCATACAGTTATGAGAATATAATTGACTATTTCTTATGTTGTACTTTACATCCCATGACTATTCTGTAACTACCAATACGTACTTGTTAATCCCTTCAGCTATTTTACCCACCTCCATATACCCCCTCCCATCTGGCAACCATCAAAATATTCTCTGTATCTATGAGTCTGTTTCTGTTGTACTTGTTTATTTTGTTAGATTCAATTGTTGATAGATATGTATTAAGTGTCATTTTTTTGTTCATATTTTTGAATTTTTCCTTCTTCTTAAAAAGACATATTAACATTTTGTATAATTCTGGTTTGGTGGTGATGAAACCCTTTGTTTTTTTCTTGTCTGTGAAGCGCTTTATCCATCCTTTGATTGTAAATGACAGCTTTGCTGGGTGGAGTAATTTTGGTTGTGGGTACTTATTTTTCATTACTTGGGATATTTCATGCCAATTCCTTCTGGCCTGCAAAACTTCTGTTGTGAAATCAGCTGATAGTCTATGGGTGCTCCCTTGTAAATAACTAACTGCTTTTCTCTTGCTGTTTTTAAGATTCTTTGTCTTTAATCTTTAGCATTTTCATTATGATGTGTCTTGGTGTGGGCCTCTTTGGGTTCTTCTTGTTTGGGGCTCTCTGTGCTTCCTGGACTTGTGTGTCTATTTTCTTCACCAGGTTAGAGAAGTTGTCAGTCATTATTTCTTCAAATAGTTCTCTGTCCCTTGCTCTCTCTCTTTTCCTTCCGGCACCCCTATGATGTGGATTTTGTTATGCTTGAAATTGTCCCAAATGTCCCTTAAACTATCCTCATTTTTCAAATTCTTTGTTGCTGTTGCTGTTCTGATTGGGTGTTTTCTGCTACCTTGTTTTTCAAATCACTCATTTGATCCTCTGCTTCATTTAACCTGCTGTTGGTTCTTTTTAGTGTGTTCTTTATTTGAGTTATTGTGTTCTTCATTTATCACTGCTTTATTTTATGGTTTCTGTGTTCCTTTTTATGTTTTCTATCTTTTTGTTAAAGTTCTCACTGAATTAATCTACTCTTCCCCTATGTTCTTTGAGCATCCTTATAACCAGTGTTTTGAACTCTGCATCTGGTAGATTGCTTACCTCCATTTTATTTAAGTTTATTTCTGGAGTAAGAAGTAAATAGATAATTAATACAATTATCTCTGACAGGAAGAATTAAATAAATGTTTAAATAGTAACTATTCATATTATGGAATGAATAAAACAATGAACCTGAATGGAGTTAAATTAAGAAAGGTTTTATGGAGAAAGTAAAAGTAGAATTGAAATTAAAACTAGGATTCAGGCTTGGTGTAGTAGACAAGAGCCAGAATTATTTCTCTGTCCTCGGCCTTCTATAAGCATAGATACATCAGTCTTTGAATGTGGATGAACAAACTATCTGTCTTGATGGACTTTCAGAGTTTTAAACACCTTGCAGAACAGCAAAATAACAGAACGTCATTAAAGAGGCTGTAAGCAGATAAATGGCTTACAGGTGACACAGAGAGATGTCAGCATTAAAGCAAATTTTATCTTAGAATAAAGAATAACTTCAGTATAATTCCATTGAAAATTGAGCATGCTATAATGTTGAGCTATTCTTAGTGTGCATAACTTCTTAAATGATTAAGTCTAATAACTTGGCTTTTGCCATAGATCTGCTGCTTCTGACATAGATTACCTCTCCAGGACTCTATAAAGTATTGGAAACAGGGAGATTGCAATTCTTGGAAGTTTCCTATTGATTGGTTAAGTAAAGCATCTGCTAAATGGATATCTAATTTGAAAGGTATACATTTAATGGAATTAATAAGTGAACTGATTAGGCAAAATGTTAAAAGTAACAAAAGTGCTCTAACTGATTGGAGACCTATAACAGACCCTAAAGAGTAAGGAGACTGGGGGGGGGGGGGGATTACTGGATGCTCTTAGTGATTGTGGCAACACTGCTTTTGACACATTCCTCGTCCAGTATGGATTTGTGGGATACAACCACAGTGCACAATATCTCCAAAGGAATGTAAATCAGGATGCGTTTCTATCCATGTATTACACACAATTTAAATGAAGACTGAAAGATTGTGGAAACTCTATCTTGTGCATTGGTGACACCAATTTACCCTTCTGGGTTTCTGTGGTAGTGAAATGAGGCCAGGTTGCCCCGCATTTTTGTACCCACTGGGAACACTGCAGCATGGTAGGAAGCGTTGCTTTGGGGGGTAAAGCTCAGAACTTGCTTTGGAAGGACACTCCTCAAAAACAAATGCTGAATAAGATACTTGATTGAAAAGTGTAGAAAGAAAATCACATCCTTTAAAACCTACTCTGTGCCAGTCACTTTACCTACATTGTTTTATTTAATTCTCGGAGCTATTCTGCAAGATAAGAATTACTAAGCACATTTTACAAATGAGAAGCCTACTGGGAGAGCTGGGAATTGAGCCCAATTGAGACCAAATGAAAAAGCAAATAGAAAGGAGCAGAAAAGTCCAAGTTAATAATAAATATTTGAACCAGGATGAAAATCAAAAGAAATGGGAAAAAATGTGGGAGATATTTTCCAAAAATAACCAAACAATATTTCCTATCCCACGTACTCTTCCAGAAACTTGCTGTCCCTATCCATTAGTAGAGTCTATGACTCCTCCCCATGAAACAGACCAGGACTTTGTGAGCACCTCTACTGACAGAGTATGAGAGAAGTGACACTATGCGACTTCCAAGGCTTGATCAACAAAAGCAACATAGTTTCTACCTGGTTCTCTCTTTATAGGATGTTTGTGCTTGGAAGCCAGCCATTGTGTTATAAGAAAGACTAAGCCACATAGAGAGGCCCATGTGGAGAAAAGCTGAGGCCTTGAACCATCAGCTCCAGCTGAGCTGTCTGCCAACATCAGGCATCAACTTACTAGCCCGGTGAGTGAGTCTTCTTGGAAGTAGACCCTTTAGGCCCCAGTTGACCTGCTCCAGGTGATGTCACATGAAACTGTAATGAGTCTACCAGACTGAGCTCTGTTCAAACTGAAAATTTGTGATCAAAATAGATCAATGTTGCTATAAGTTACTAAGTTTGGGGGTGGTTTTGATATGCAGCAGTAGATCACCAGAAAAATAGGGGCCAAAGGAAGAAAGATTCACTGATGAATCCTGGCCAAATGGTAACAAACATCAATTTTGTTTATTTGACTGGGTCTCCACTGCCATGATAGGTGAAGCATTTAGAGCTGGGAAATATTTGTGCATTTATTTATAACCAAATGACAAAGTCTGATTGTAGCATTTCTATAGTATCCATTCTAATGGATAGAGGTAGAGATGCAGATAATTATTCTTAATGATGAATGATCTAATAGAGAGGACACCTGCATCAAGATTCTATTATGTGAAGATGTTGGTGTAGGTAACAGCTGTACCTGCTGCCTCCCACAACCACATCAAAATTACAACTAAAATACAGAACAACCATCACTCAGAATCTCCTGAAATCTAGCTGAACAGAAGCCCTACAAGGAGGGAACTGAAGAAGCATCGAGATGGGTAGGAGGGGCAGACTCAGGCAGATCCGGGCTGAATCATGGAGATGCAGCCCCGGTCCCACACCCAATGCTGTAGATTAAACTGGGGAGGGATATCTCAGCGGTGGAGGTTTCCAGGAAGAGTGAGGGGTCCCAGATCCACATCAGGCCCCCCAGCCCAGGGCTCCAGGGCCAGGAAGAGAAATCCCCACAACTTCAGACTGTGAAAACCAGCGGGGACTGTCACTGAGGGTCGTGGAGGGTGCTGGAGTCCCAGGCAGCTCCTCTTAAAGGGCCTGCGCACAGACTCAGAGATGCTCCTTCTGAGCCCCAGCGCCAGGCAGCAGCTTGAAAGGAACCTGGGACACTAAGGAGGAACTAACCTGCCTGAAATTGGGGCGAGAGGTCGGGGGGACAGCTTTCTCCCAGGCAGAAGAGCTGGCAGAGGCCATTGTTCCTTTGGCGCCCCCCCGGCCCCAGAGCTGACAGGCAGGCATCATATTTGAATCACCAGCACCAGACTCACATCTTTCACCCCACCCTAATGATTCCAGGAGGCCCCTACCTGCAAGCTCATCCAGGCCATTTCCAGTGGCTTTTCGGTGCAAGTGGCCTCTCAGGCCTCATGTTTAGGACTTTCCTAAAGTCTCTCAAACAAGCAGCAGCATGCCCCATATGTCTTGATAAGTGGTGCCAGGCCTGGCACTAGTGGCAGCCTGCATTGGCTCATAGCTTGGCCTCTCCTGGACAATGCCAAGCCCAGCACAAGTAGCAGCCAACTATGCTTTGCTGTGTAGCTCATGCTGGGTGGCCCTGGGCAAGGCACAGGCCGAGGTTGACTTTGCACCTCCCAGGAGGCCCCAGAGACAGTGCACCTGGTTGTCAGACTCAACCAAGCTGGATTACAACCCTACCACATCCATGAGTGGCACTCAAGGGGCATGCTCGGCGAACACCAAGGTTCCACTGAAGTAAATCCTGATCCACAGGGGTGTCTCCAGCTCTTTGGCTGTAATTGCAGCTGGTCCTCACAGCAAATTGGCCTGGGGGTCAATTCCCTCCAGTGACACCAACAGCAACCAAGTCTCAACTACAACAGGACAGTGCACACAGCCCACACAGGGAAGCACCTAGAAAGCCCAGCTCAGGTGACTGGGGAGGCTGAGCCACTGGGCACTACACAAAGCCACTCTACAAATTCCAGGAGACATAGCAGCTCTTCCTAATATATAGAAACAAACACCAGGAAGTAGTCAAAATGCAGAGGCAAAGAAACATATCACAAAGAAAAGAACAGAAGAATTCTCTAGAAGAGGAACTAAATGAAAGAGTATTACAAAAACAACTGAGAAAATCAATGACATTATAAAGTTCCAATTTGAAATGAAGGCTCCATGAACTGAAATGAAGAATAATTTACAGGGAATGAATAGTAGAGTAGAGGACACTGAAAATCAAATCAATAATTTGGAACATGAGGAAACAAAAAACACCCAATGAGAAGAACAAAAAGAAAAAAGAATACAGAAATATGAAGATAGTATAAGGAGCCTCTGGGACAACTTCAAGAGGCTCAACATTCATATTATTGGGGTGCCAGAAGGAGAGGAAAGAGAACAAGAAATTGAAAACCTATTTGAAAAAATAATTATAGAGAACTTCTCCTACCTGGGGAAAGAAATAGAATTACAAGTCCAGGAAGCACAGAGGGTCCCAAACAAGAGGAACCCAAAGAGGCCCACAGCAAGACACAGCATAATTAAAATGCCAAAGGTTAAAGACAAAGAGAGAATCTTAAAAGCAGCAAGAGAAAAGCAATTAGTTACCCACAAGGGAGCACCCATACGACTGTCAGCTGATTTCTCAACAGAAACTTTGCAGGCCAGAAGGCAGTGGCAAGAAATATTCAAAGTGATGAAAAACATGGAACTACAACCAAGACTGCTCTACCCAGCAAAGCTATCGTTTAGAATTGAAGGTCAAATTAAGAGCTTCACAGACAAGGAAAACCTAAAGAAGTTCATCACCACCAGACCAGCACTACAGGAAACGCTGAAGGGTCTTCTTTAAGAAGAAGCTAATGAACAAAGAAATCTGATGAACTAAATAGATCCAGAGACATTGACGCATGCAACAGATGATCATATTTCAGAGGAAAGAGGGAAGGGGAGTGGAGGGTGGGAAAAGATTAACCAAAGAAGTTATATGTATATATGCATAACCCAAGGACACAGTCAGTAATGGGGTGAAGGCCTGGGGAGGGGGTGGGAGCAAGGTGGAGAGGGTCAATTGGGGGGGGGGGAATGGGACACCTGTAATACTTTCAATAATAAAGATAAATTTTAAGGAAAAAAAAAGATTTGATTATGCTCTAGGCAACATGTTAGCCCTTTCACAATCCTTTTCTCACTAATCCTCCTAAAAGTCTTATTGAGTCTTACTCTCATTTTTCAAGATCAGAAAAAGGTGTAAAAAATTAATATTTTTTAAATCTCACACCAATGAGTGGTAGAGGCAAGACTCAAACTCAGGTCTTATTTCAGTGCTGAGTCACTTCACTGCATCATCTTTCATATTTGCCAAAGATGACTTCTCTTTGGTTTTTGCACACATGTGGTATCAATAGTTTTTGAATTATTTGGAGTGGATTTTTTTTTCAGCAGCAGAATATTTACCTTTCTTAGCTACTATTTAGAAAATAAGAATTTGCATTCTTGAAGCATACACAGTCTAAAGGTGTTGAAAGCAGATGGTCAATAATTATGCTGTGAGACTTGGGAAGTCAAAATTAAAAGAAAAATTTGTCACATTTATGGAGTGCTATGGTGCTTTGTATATATGCACATGTAATGCAGTTGGTATGTCATAAATAGGACTTTTTCTTCTTTATTAAAATGACCATTACCTGTAGTAAAAGTGTGCTTTAAATAAAAGCTAAGACATTTTGTCCATTGCAAGGGTGTCTTTGTAAGTTGAAATGCAGAACAGCATTGTGCAAAACTTGTATATTTCTGCCCTAATCAGTCTGCTTTAGAATTCTGTCAGAGGCTTGTGATTATTTGACTGGGGAGAGCTCCCTTAATAATTTCTTGGGGTGAGAAGTTGTTCAGAGGGAAAGGTAAGAATCTCTCCATCCGAGTGTCAGAGGGTTTAGTGATTGGGAGAAGTGGGAGTCCAGGCTCCTCCTTCCTGTGCTGGCACCTCCACTAGCCACTGCCATTGTGACCTTCCTCAAGTCATTAACCCTTTGTTTGTCTTATTTGGTTCCTAGGGAATATGACACCATGCTAGCCCTGCTAAAAACAAATTAGTTCTTCAGAAAAAGCTATCAGTATTTGCTCAGACCCAAAGCCCTTTATTAGAAATGACAGTCTCTTTTTGCACTGACAGCAATGCATTTCTTTCCTCAGCATGCCATTTTCAATGCCTTTGACGTTTCATTGTACCTAATCCTTGCCTTCATTGTGGATCATGCCAATTTGTTGGTTTTAATCTGTCTAAAAACCTACATCT
Source organism: Miniopterus schreibersii (assembly GCF_964146895.1). Taxonomy (NCBI): domain Eukaryota; kingdom Metazoa; phylum Chordata; class Mammalia; order Chiroptera; family Miniopteridae; genus Miniopterus; species Miniopterus schreibersii. The sequence continues at coordinate 1,627,669 of NC_138122.1, read as the reverse complement.
GCCAGCATGAACTATTTTATTTCATATATGTTGATACAAAGATTTCACACATTGATTTTTGTGTAGCTGTGATTTCATGTAAGCTAAGCAAACAGTGACAGGTTGATACTTGGGGTAATGTATGCTCACTCAGATTAATACGCATCAATGGCATTGGCAAGTTTTGGATGAGGCTCAGGGGTGGGGTCCAGACAGCATAAGCTGCCAGAACAAGACAGATGGTCAGAAGCTGACATTCTTACCTCTTTATCTTAATGGGCTCATTAGCAGATTTCTCTCCTTTGGGTCTCATTTGAGTTTCTTGGCTTTAAATGGCACCCCATAGATTCCCCATCAGGCTTGGACACAACTGACATACCCTCCTTACAACCTGGCACAGAGAATGTTCCAGTGTCCAGGGCCTGTTTAGCAGCCTGGAGGGCTAGGTAAATGGGTGCTGTTCATCCAACAGGACCATTGGGCTCCAGAGACTTAATATATTCTGGTTAAGAACCTACTTTTCTAAAACTACCATTTATTGAATGTCAAGTTCTGAATGGGCACATTAATTTATTTAATTCTCACAAGAACTCTAAGAGGTAGATTATATTATTTTTGTTGTAGCTTTTATTGTTCTTATGTTATTTAATAAGTGAGAAATTGAGGGTTAAGTAATCTGTCCAAAGGAGCACAGCTGGTGAGTGGAAAAGGCAGAATTTGACTCTGGATCTATAGGACTTTGAAACTCTGAGGTTCACTGCCACTGTAACCCCACATTTTCTGTACCACTGGTCTCACAAGCAAGGTCAAACAGCTAAGCGTTCATGTAGCTTTTTGGAACCTGAATTGATTTCTACACAGCCTCCCTTCTTCCCTCCCTCCCTCCCTTCTTCCTTTCCTCCCTCCCTTCCTCTCTTCCTCCCTCTTTCCCTTCCTCCCTCCCTCTTTCCCTTCCTCCCTCCCTTCTTCCCTCCTTTCCTTCCTCTCTTCCTCTTTTCTTTCCTCCCTTCCCCTCTTCCTCCACCCATTCCTATCTTCCTCTCTTCCTACCTCCCTTCCTCTCTTCCTCTCTCCCTTCCTCCCTCCCTCCTTCCCTCCATTCCTCCCTCCTTTCCTTCCTCTCTTCCTCTCTCCCTTCCTCCCTCCCTCCTTCCTCCCTTCCTCCCTCCTTTCCTTCCTCTCTTCCTCTCTCCTTTCCTCCCTTCCCCTCTTCCTCCACCCATTCCTATCTTCCTCTCTTCCTACCTCCCTTCCTCTCTTCCTCTCTCCCTTCCTCCCTCCCTCCTTCCTCCCTTCCTCCCTCCTTTACTCCCTCCCTTCCTCCCTCCTTTCCTTTTCTCTTCCTCTCTCCCTTCCTCCCTTCCCCTCTTCCTCCATCCATTCCTCTCTTCCTCCCTCCCTTCCTTCAGCCTCAAAAATTCTTAACTGTCTCTTTCATCGTTTTTTGAAACAAACCTCTGTCCTTAGGTTTGTTCCCCTCTAAGGCCGATAGTGAAGCAGGGTGGAGTCTCCTTGGCTTCCTTCTTTCTTGTTCTTCCTCAAGATGACCACGATCACAGGAAAAACCATTGATAACCAAAGTTTTCAGAAATCCTTCAGGGGATTTGTAGTCATTGATCCATCAAATAAAAGTTCTGACTTCTTTTTAAAAATTTTTTTAGTGATTTCCTTTCTAGATGGTGTCTTTTGAGAGACCTTATTTGACGTGGCTACTTAAATTAGTGCTGAGAGATTCATCTTCAAAGAGCTTCTAAGTGTGAGATTCTCAGTCCTTGTCTAAGCTTAATTTAAACCTGTATTCCAAGTATTAATTACTTCTGCATTTCTTTATTTCTTTGCTCTTGGTCAATTTCTCTGATTGAGAATATAAAAATGTATTCCATTCCTGTCCCCAAAAGATGATCCATGGGTCTTAAAGCTTCAAGTTTGCAGATGATTTCTCTTACTCAGAACAGTCTCTCTGGGCCAGATGACAATGCCCTGTCCTCTCTGTGTGTACTGGAGGTTTTCCATCTAATGTGCACCAGCTATCTCCCAGCGTGGCTTCTCCCCTCTATCTGCACTGTCCTTGGTTATCTATGGAACTACACCCCATCTTATCCACCTACTCAGTCTCTGAGCTTTGCCATGCAGTCTCACAGTCACTCCTCCCACTTATTTAAAAAGGAAAAATTCTTCCCCATATTAAGTTTTTTGAGATTACTTTCCTGGTATCTAAACTTTATGGTGTCTTCTGGGTCTTCTTTTTCTACCACTGCCTAAGGTGTGAATCCCATCTCTTAGTCCTTGCCTTCAGATTTTCAGTTTTTTCATTAACCCCCCCCCCTCAAGATTTTATCCAGACTCATAGTTTCAATTGTTATTGTAATAAAGATTCACAAATCTCCACATCTAGACACACTCTTTATTCTAATCCTCGCCCAAGGGTATGTTTTTTTATTTTTTATTTTTTTTAGGCATAGAGTAAGTGAGAGAGACAGAGAGAGAAACAATGATGAGAGAGAGGAACAGCGGTTGGCTGGCTCTCATATGTACCCCAAAGGGGAATCAAACTCACAACCTATGTATGTGCCCTGATCAGGAATCGAACCTGCAACCTTTTGGTGCATGGAACCCAGCTGGGCCACCTGGCCAGGGCAAGAAACATTCTTCTTAATTCCAAATAGCTTCCTACAGAACATTTCCAACTGAAGTTTCTACCATTACCTGTAATTTTTCATACCTAAACTTTCCATTTTGGTCAATAGCATCGCTATTCTTCCAGACTCCATTCATTCATGTATTCATTCCTCCACTGATTTATTTATTCACTCACCAATTAAACAGTTGTTAAATGCCTCTTCTGTGTTAGGTCTGGGTGAGACACTAAAGATAAATAGTAAATGACCTGAACTTAACTTTAAGACCCTCCTTCCTGTACAACCTTTGTTCTCATGGTTTCTGGCAACAGCAAGGTCAAGCTCTACCCTTTGCATTAACGTGCTCTCACTGTGCCCTTGTTCTTCCTGCCAGGAATAACCTCCCATTGTTTCCCATCTAACATAGATGTCCTGCAAGTCCCACATATTTTCAAAGTTCAACATAGTGCTTTTCCCATCTCTGAATTCCTATTAGACTTCTGTGATTCAATGCTCCCTCTTTCCCATTGTCATAACTGGAAGTCAGAAGGTTACAGAGAACGTTTTAGCAATAGAAAAATCTCAGAGTTCTAGTGAAATTGTCATATGCCAGGGTATATTTTCTCACCAAAGACAAGATTAATTTGTTCCTTTACTCAACAATTTATTTATTCATTTCTGAGCTCTCTGCAAAGAGACATGAGCTTCCAGAGGGCATAAGGCCCTTGCCAGAGTGGCTGCCCATGCCACTGCTGACCTTGGCACCTGGGCTTACCTGGCCCTGCTGGTCTATAGCTTGATGGATCAGGCCTGGCTGAATGAGTAGCTAGATATGTAACAGCTGTTCATAATAAATGAGCTCTGTCATGCAAGACACCCTCATGCCCATCTAACTTCAAGACAGAATTTTTATAACAGATGCATCCAAACAGGGTGGCCAATAGACTCACTATCCTCACAGGCAACGTGCTTTAATGTTTTAAGGAAAAGAGCATGTCAACCAGAACTACTTTCTTTTTTGACATCTCCTCAGTGGTCAGTCATGAAAAAGTCCTAAAGTTGAGCTCCACATGTTCTGTCATTTGCCCAGAACCCCACCCAGAACAGGGTAATAATTCACTAGGTCCTGGGCCCATGCCAGAATTAGAGTGAGGGAGCTTAATTTAAACCAACAATCTTCCTCTAACCTCTAAAGATTATCCCAGATGTTGAGTGACTGAATTCTGAGAAATACTTCAACCCAGAGTATTCTGGGACAGGCCATGAATCCACCAAATTACAGTAACCACAGGATTCAAAGAAAGGGGATCACAATGATAACAGGAATTCCTTACTGGTTCTCTACCAACAAAAAGGGCAAAACTGTTGGTGCTACAGTGGCTAGCTTTCTCTGCCCATTCTGCTGCACTCACTCTCAAACCTGCAGCCTGTCCCAGGCATAATTGTCTGCAGACCTCACTTCAGCTACCCCAGGCAGTGGTCCTAAAGTGTAAGCCATAGCTTGAAGGGACTTGTGATGGCCAGAAGCATCTGTTCTACATGGACTTCCAAGGACATCAGCTATAGGAAAGGGGATCGCTGAATATCAAGTTAATAACTACAAGATCAATGGCTCTACCCACTGAGTTAACACCAAAGACCCTTTTGGCTACACTCTGGTGCCCAGTTCCACTCACCTGGGCATGCGGAAAAAGAGAGAATGAGAAGGGAAGCAACATCCATTAAGGAGCCGAAAGCTCAGGGTTCTCATTCTAAGAGTGTTTCACTCCCAAGTGAGCTTGTGAAGTCAATGATTCTCTCTAGGTCTCAGTATATCTACTTGTAAAATGGAATTGCCTGTACATCATAAGATATTCAAGGGTCTAGAGAAACCACTGGGAGGAGGGACCCCATGGAAGTTTGGGAGAGGGTTGGTTTCTGCTTTTTCTGCAGTGAGCACTCATCACTGTATCCCCTGGATCTAGAAGAGTAAATGGCATATAGTAGGCCCTCAACTTGCACCAAATAAAAAAATAAATGAATTGAGACATCTGCAGTCATTCATTGTCTCAAGAGCCATGTATGAGTTTTTCAGAACTAAGAGAATAGCTATGTTTCTTTTTTGCTTTCCTACTCCCTTTCCAGTGCTCAGTTTATAAACATCTCAGCTTGAACCAAAGTCTGTGACTCATGCCCCACCCCCCCGCCAGTTTCCTGTATAATGAGATATTAGCCTCTTCTAAAAGCTCTATGCTTTGCCCAAACTCAGGCCTGGAATTGCTCACTTGAGGCTGTCTATCTCAGGCGGCCTAGGAACGGGAGGACGGGGTAAGGGTAATGAAAGAAATCTAAGCATACCAACAGGAGCTATATCCTCCAGCTGCCCAGTGTTGTGTCTTTTGCCGGCCTTTCTCTGTCTTAGAATACAACTAATGACAGAGCGCACCTGGATCCCATCTCTACAGAACCAGATAACAGGGTGCCTGATTCTCTCATGCAGCTGATACTAGGTCTGAAAGGGAAAGGCCTTTTTGGTGTTTCCTGTGCCTCCCTTTGACAGTTCCTCCAGAGTTCCAAGTGATACTGCAAGGGCTCTAATTAAATCAGAAACAGAGCTCTTGTCATGCCATGATATTTTATTTTTGTCACCAAGAGGTAGAAGATAACAATGTCTTCCTCATGGGTCAGTTATTTACCTATTTTCTGCTGTTCCCACACACATCCTTCTATACTCTGTTCATATTTCTATGCCAGCTACCTTATGAATTAATTTTGCATATTAGGAGGCACTAGTGGAACATCAAAACTTGGAAGTGGAGAGAAGTTATTATTCCTTCTCTCTCTATTTGCCTCTTGTTTTATCTGGCAGCAACTGTGGAAATAGCTCCATTGTTGTGATCATCCCAGCATATGTGACAGTAATAACCATTCCTTGATGTTTCTAGTAGTGACCATGTGGTTCCCTATATATGAGGTCAGCATCTATTGGGTGGCTCACCCCAGTGTTCCAGTAACTGTGAAGTGCTACCCTCTTCCATGGTAACTGCAGTGTGCACAGTACCTTCACTAAGTAGCTCAGTAGTCAGTGTGTCCTGCACTCTGGGAATACCAACTCCTTCCTTTTCATTCTCTGCCATATTTTCTTCCTGTAGTATATAATTTCTGGGTTACTTCTTTCTCCTTTTGCCTGTTTCATGTCTTTTATAACTAGCTTTGTGTGTTAAGTTATTTTTATTTGTTTTTCTAGTTGTACCCTGACACGCAAAAATTAAGGTAGAAAATGATTGTCTCATTTTTCCCAAAAGATATAAGAAGAAAATATAATGAATAAAATTAATAAATACATTATTTTCCATTACAGTGGACAACTACCTTACTGATCATAAACTTAGATCCTGTTTTAATATTATTTTTCTTGGGTAAAAACACATTTCCATATGTGAGAAGCTATCTGCATTGAAACTGAATTAATAAGTCATCTTAAATTAATTCTGAGTAACGTTTCACTTTTGAACTCATTGTACTTTCTGAACCATTGAATATACCTTGTTACTATAATGTATCACACACAAAAAAATAATGTCTTCCTCTATGGTCCACTGTGGATGTATAGCATGGTTTAGATTTAAGGGAAACAAACATAACAAATGAATGACTCCTACACTCCTGCTGGCAAATGCTTGCATGAATGACATCATCAAAAAACCATTTAGGTTCTAAGATGGAGGAGGACTGAGTGGAAGCTACACTGACACTCCCAGGACCAAACTGGAATTACATCTAAAATATAGAAAAACCATCCTGAATAATCAACTGAAGACTAGCTGGAGAGCACCCTCCTAACCAAGGAGGAAAAGTGGAGACCACATAGAGACTGGTAGGAAGTGTGGAGGCATGAGAGGGCTGGCTGGGCTCCCACAGGCAGCAGCTGAAGGTCCAGAGGGATATTTCAGCTGTGGGGGTTCCCACTGAGGACTCTGGGGTCTGAACCCCAAGGTGGGCTTCCCAGCCCAAAGCACTAGACCTGAAAAAGGTGCCTACATAACATCAAGCTGTGAAAAGCAGCTGGGTTTCTGTGCCAGGGAGAGATGGCTGGAAATGCAGGCACCCTCTTAAAGGGTCAACACACAGTGTCGTGTGCAACTACTCACCTTGGGCTCCAGCAGAGGGAGGGCAGTGTGGAATGGAGCTGTGAGAGGAGAATCTATGGATACTGGCTTTTGGGATAGAGCTCAGAGAGGACCAGTCTGGATTCCTGTGCTGAGTCATTCCCCCATACTGCGGAGCACATCTTTCTTAGGCAGACACTTACCTTCCAAGAAACATTTGGCTGAGAGAGAAGCAATTGCCCCACCCTGCTGGACACCTCTCACCCCAACCTGTGGTTCATTAAGAGACTGAATAACAATCAGCCTCCAAACACTTTGAATGAATCTTTGCCAGACTTGCTTATGAACCCAGGGCTTGGGGAAAAAAACCTTGGCGCATATCTTGCCCTTGTCCAAACACACCCAGCCCCAGCAAAGAAAACCACAAGCTGTGGAATGTGGAAAGCTTCACACAAGGTACTCAAGGCCACTCCCAAACAGGGTCTGATATTTGCCTGCACCAGAGACCATCCAAAAGACTGGGAGTCCTAGCAGATCTACCTAATACATAGAAACAAATACAAACAGGCAGCCAAAATGGGGAGACAAAAAAAACAGCCCCAAATGAATGAACAAAAGAACTCTCCAGAAGAAGATCTAAATGAAGTGGAGATAAGCAATCTATCAGATATAGAGTTCAGAATACTGATTGTAAGGATGCTCAACATCATGAGAAAAGAACTGGAAACTGTGAAGGAAATTAAGAATGACATAGTAGAAATAAAGAACACATTGGAAGGAATAAACAGCAGATTAGGGGAAGATGAGGATTGGATGAGTGAATTAGAAGGCAGGGTAGAAAAAAATCACTCAATCAGAGAACCAAAAAGAAAAAAAAAAAAAATGTAAAAACAGGACAGCTTAAGAAACCTGTGGGACAACATGAAATGTAACAATATTCACATCATAGGAGTGCCAGAATAACTAGAAAGTAAGCAAGGATTAGGGAACCTGTTTGAAGAAATAATGGCAGAAAACTTCCCTGACCTAGTTAAGGAAAAAGTCACACAAGTTCAGAGGCACAGAGAGTCACAAACAAGAACTCAAAGAGGCCCACACCCAGACACATCATAATTAAAATGCCAAAAATTCAAGACAAAGAGAGAATCTTCAAGGCAGCAAGAGAAAAGCAAGCTGTTACCTACAAAGGAGCTCCCATAAGGCTGTCAGCTGCTTTCTCATCAGAACCTCTACAGGCCAGAAGGGAATGGCATGAAGTATTCAAGGTAATGCAAAGCAAGGGTCTGAAACCAAGACTACACTATCCAGCAAGACTATCATTCAAAATAGATGGTGAAATAAAGAGCTTCCCAGACAAAAAAAAACACACAAAAACTAAAGGAGTTTATCACCACCAAACCAGCATTGCAAGAAATGTTAAAGGGACTGCTGTAATAAGAAGTTGAAATAGAGAGAATGATAAATATGGGCATAAAGAACTAAAATGGCAATAGGTGAGTACCTATCAATAATAACCTTAAATATAAATGGATTAAATGCTCCCATCAAAGGATACAAGGTAGCTGAATAGATAAGAGAACCTGACCCAGCCCATCAAGGCACAGCTCAGCAGTTGAGCATCGATCTAGGATCCAGGAGATTGTGGTTCAATTTCAGGTCTGGGTGTAGCAGAAAAGACTCAGGCCGTACACTGGAGGAGGCCAAGGGAGACCTTTATTAACGCATGCGGTCCCAGAGGAGGCAGTCTCCAAATTCTGGGCCCCGAACAAAGGGCTTGGGTCAGCTTTATAGGGTCGGAGGTTGGGCCTGCTTGTGGCGCGAAAATAGTGGGCGGGGTTACAGAGGTCAGATAAGGTTACATATACATTCAGGTAGGTCATCTGATACCTGAAATGGGGAATCTTCCTAAAATGGTGGCTGTTTCTGCCTCATGGGCACATGCCAGGGTTGTGAACTCAGTACCCGATGGGGAGTGTGCGGGAGGCATCTGATCAACGATGCTCTCATCATTGATGTTTCTATCTTTCTCTTCCTCTCCCTTCCTCTCTCTTAAATCAATAAAGATATATTTTTAAAAAAGAAAGAAAGAAAGAAAACATGACCCAAATATATGTTGTCTACAAGACTTACACAGGCTAAAAAAAAAAAAAAAAAAAGGAAAAAAAACAAACTTTGGAGGACTTTAAAGGAGAGATCGACAGCAATACAGTCACAGTAGGGAACTTAACACCCCACTGAGTTCACTGGATGGATCTTACAGACAAAAAATCAAGATGGAAACAGTGACCCTAAATGACACACTAGATCAAATGAACTTAATTGACATTTACAGGACATTTCACCCCAAAGCTGCAGAATATACATTCTCCTCAAGTGCACATGGGACATTCTCAAAGATAAACCACATGTTAGGACACAAAACAAGTCTCTACAAGTTCAAGAGGATTGAGATCATATCAAGCATCTTCTTGGACATTTACACCACGGAATACTACTCAGCTGTAAAAACAAAGGATCCCTTACCCTTTGAGACAGCACAGTGGGATCTGAAGAGTATTATACTAAGTGAAATAAGCCAGAGAAAGACAAGTGTCACATGATCTTACTCATATGTAGAATCTAATGAACAAAATAAACTGATGAACAAAATTGATCCAGAGACATAGAAGCATGGAACACACTGACGAATCTCAGAGGGAAGGTGGGAGTGGGTGGGTGGGTGGGTGGGAAGAGGTTAACATAAGAATTCATATGCATATATACATAACCCATGGACACAGACTATAGTGGGGTAAAGGCCTGTGGAGAGGGGTACAGGAAGAGAGGATCAATGGGGGGAAAAGGGGACATTTATAATACTTTCAACAATAAAGATAAATTTTAAATAAGTAAATAAATAAATAAAGCCAACCAGCAAAATGTGTGATATTGGGTTACCATTGAAAATAGGCATGTGGAGTGGAGAAAACTCCACTCAGAGAGGACGAATAGAGGAGGTAGGTCCTAAACTTCATATGCCAGAAAAAAGAAAAACAAATCCACCTCTTCACTTTTCTGGCTACACTGCAAAGCCAGGGCAGCACACAGCCATCCTGAGAACTCAGAGCCACACAACGGGCTGCATTCACTGCTTCAGGGCCATCATCCTCCCGCACACCTTGGCGCTAAGATACACGGTGCATGCCAATCCTGAATTAGAGTCAACCGGACACAGCATCCGCTGAAGATTAAACAAAAATTTACTAGGTCAAGCCAAATGTGATAAACTTTTCTATAACAAGAGGATTGGAGAAGAATATTAAAACGGAAAAAAAAAAAAAAAGCATAGCCAAAACAAGGCAGCCGTTGAAATTTACCAATTGGCTCCTTTAATTAAGGACCATCTCCTTAAATTACATTCATTTCTCTTACTCATTTCAGGGCAGTCCAGGATGAATAATATGTTTGTTTCTGGCTGAAGAGGTGCCAAGTTTAAAGATGGTTTTGGGTTAATAAAACTGGTCCAAGCTATTACCCAGAAATCCTGTCTACTTTCTACCAAGAGAAACTGGTTTAACCCTGACCTTCAAGTATGAGAGTACATACTAATCCATCGCAAATTTCATTTTAAAGCATATTCAGGGCAAGTGAGAAATAAGAGCAAGGACATTTAGATCTACTTTCTGTCCCTGAGCCTTCTCCCCAGGTGTCTCTGCTTTCCTTTGTAGCCTGTGCACAGTTGTTAGACAGAATATTCTAGAAACTAATTGTTTTTCTTTACTACACAGAACTAGCAATGGCTTCCCATTGTGTATTAGAAAAAAATAATTTTTTCTCACTCCTGATGCTGATAGAATCTTGATCGATCAATGGCTTTATCTCCCCTGCCCCTGTTTCGCCTCCTAAGCTTAGCCCCCATTTGCTGTCAACATGACCTTGGGGCACCAACCAGATGGGCCTCTTCCATATCACCCACAGTCACAGACTTCTGCACTTTTGTGCCCCTGCTCACGCTGGTTTCCACTGCATTTGTTCAATTCACTGATCCAACCTCAACTCCTAGCAAAAAACAGGCATATACAAAGCACATAATAAGTATATGTTGAAAAAATGAAAGACTGAAAAGGAATGGACAGCAGTTTGAAAACCATTCCATTCTTTCCACCAGCCTAGGTCCTACAAGGCCACTTTGGCTTTCATAGGAAATAAGCACAGCCTGCTCCTTGAATGTCTCAGCTCTCCACTCCACAGTAACCTATTCTTCCCCTCAAAGTTTGAGGACCTTTTAGCCCTTTGAGAACTAAGTTGACTGCTTCTTGTTTTTCGTCTAAAACTTAGCCTAGAAGTAGACTCTCAGTGGATTCCCCCAACTTTCCATTTGAAGAAAGAAATTAAAGGTGCTACTTAGAAGACCAGGGTGCTGTATTTAACTTTTAGTGTGGTCTAAATTGACTTAAAGCGATCTTCTCTCCTGAGTTCATGAGTTGTGCAGTGTAGCTCTTGTCTGGTCTCCCTTTGCTGTTGCTACATCCAGAGGGCAGGAGTTGGAGCCAAACTGTCTTGGCTCATATCCCAGTTATGGAATTTCTTAGCTGTGTGACCCTGGTCAAGTTACTTAACTCCTCTGTGTTCTCAGTTTCCTCATCACACATTGTGGAGGTTAAACAAATTAATACATGTAAACTGCTTTGAACATTGCTAGGTACATAAAATGCTAAATTAACATAGATTATTATTCTGTTCCAGCCACATTGGTTTTTATTACCTACAACACACCATACTCCTTTCTCCCTCAGAACTTTCACACAGGTGGCCCCTCCCTACCTGGAATCGTCCTGGCTCATCCTTTCCCTTCAGGCACTTTGTCAGAGAAGCCATTTCTGAGCTACCTATCTTCAAGGCCATCACTTCTGATCTATTCCCATAGCTCTCTGGGTATTAGCCTGACACACTTGCAATTTCTTGCTCAATAATTACCCTTCGGGTTAGGCTATATACTCCAAAGGTAAGAAGGAATATATTTGTCTAACTCATCCTTGGACACACAACGCCCAGCACAGAGATTATAAATACTTACTGGGTAAATAAATCCATGAATCCAAGAAAGAAATGGCGAAAGTTCATGGGGGTGACAGTCACAGACTTTTGGACAAGGTTATATCCATTAATAAAATTATAATACACAAAATAAAGTAGATTAAATTAACCACCTGGAGACCAAATAGCAAGTGGGTATTTAGGGAGATGGAGAAACACCTATTCCCAGTCTAGGTTTTCCAGGATGTACTGGCCTTTAGCATTAGCTCTGCAAAACAGGGGAGCAGAAAGCTCAGCAGTGCATTGGGTAACAAATATTTTTGCCACCTGTAATAAACCACCATGGCATATATCCCAAAAGCCTTCCTCTCCAAAGGAGCCGGGGATCCAAGTTGCCCAGACAATTTTGGTTATGCTCCCTTCGGTTCAAAACTGAAGAACAATGGTTCTCCCAGATTGTTGCTTTCTTTTACTTACTTTGCTGAAAGTGGGAGGAGCCCAGTAGTTAGTCACAGGTGCCAAAAAGGGTAGAGAAAAATCCGTGTTCATGGCTGGCGCACGGCCCCTGTTTCCAACTGCCTTTGGAATAGAAAACAGCTCAGAATTACATAGTAAATAAGTGACCTTGCTCAGCGCTGCGATCACCGCAGCACAGTGTCCAGAACACACACATCTCTCACCCGCTAATCAATGAGAGGAAGTTAAAGGCTCAAGGACCTGTAGACACCTCCAGCAAGACGGTGTAACCAGAGTTAAAGAACTGTGTTGACTGGAGCAATTGGGGAGCAGGAACGACTAAGACGGCGCCCTGGCTGGGGGACAGCGCCGCCCGCCGGCTGGGAGGCCCGCCCCGTCCGCGCCCGCGCCGCGCGGTCTTGGGGCGCTGTCCCCACGCCTGCCCTTTGGCTGCTCACACTCGACGGGGAGGGGAGCGGAGCGCGGGGGCGGGCCCGGGGGAGGGCGGGCGCGGGGGAGGGCGGAGGCGGGGGAGGGCGGAGGCGGGGGAGGGGGGAGGCGGGGGAGGGGGGAGGCGGGGGAGGGGTGAGGCGGGGGCGGGCCCGGAGGGGGGCGCCGGGCAGGGCGCGGGGGCGGGCCCGGGTGGGAGGGTCCTGCGGGGGGGCGCGGCCCGCCAGCCTCTGCCCGGGCGAGCGGAGCCCCGCGGAGGCGCGGGGGCTGAAGGACCCGCGAGTGAACGCGTCGTACGTAACCAGCTTTGCGCGAAACCGCGGGTGCGATCTTGAAAAGTCCTGCTAAGTCGGGAGAATGAACACACGTTCGTTTCACTCTGGTTCTCGTGTCAGGAGTGCATAAATGTCCGCTTCGCTTTGCTCTCGGTGACTGCGCCCTCCCCGGGGCCGGAGGGGAGGCCCGGGACTGGGAGACGGCGCCACACGCGGGGAGGCGCCCGCCCGGGAACGGGTGCACGCGCTGCCCTCCGGGAGCCGCCCCCGCGCCCGCCACAGCCTCCCCGGCCGGCGTCTCCGCCAGGCAGGTGCTGGCCGCCCCCGAGCCCGTCCCCACCCAGGTGCGCGCGTCCCTTTGGAGACACCGCCGGCGGGGCGACGGAGGCAGCCGGCGGCCTTCCCCCGGCACCGCCTAAGGGGCTCTGCCTGAACCCCCCTCACTTCTAGGGCTCAGGCCCCTGTTCTGGACACTGGGTAACCGTTTCGCCCCACCGTACTCGCTGGCCCCCGTCGAGGTGCCGTTGCACCGGCCTTGGAAGGCACAGCGGCAGAGGGGCCCTGCCTGCAGGCCCAGGAGGGCATCGGAAGGCTGACCTGTGTGTTCACCAGACGCTTGCTGTTCAAAGGAAATGAACTTTTTATTCCAATAACTAATAGGATGTAAAAAGACAAAACAGGTGTTTCCAATAAAAGTTTTAAAAATCTTTAAAATTGTATCCTCTGTGCGTGCATTACCTACTCAAAAATAATTATTTACAATTTGAAAATCTAAGCAACTATTTTGGAACTTTTCCACTAATTCTTGATGTTTTGTTTTATATTAAGGCTTAACTTTACACAACAATTTTTATTTTATTTATCCTTTGTAATTTATCAGCATTCTCTATAATCTATAAATTATCCTCAAGATGCTTGTGCAATGCAGGGTTTCAACTCGCCCTCGTGGTGGAACAGCCCTTCAGCTCTGCTCCAGCTGGGGTGTTTACCTGTTAGCGAAACGGCCTTTTCTTACTTTGCTCCACTAAGAGAAGAAAAGGCTTGTTCCTACTTTTAAACTTTCTGGCTCTCATCTCTTGCTTCCTCATATATTATTCAATTCAACCAACTTTTGTTGAGCCCCCAGGTGCCAAGCACTGCACTGGCACCTGGGGCTACAGAGATGTTAGAGCACAGCCCTGCCTTCAAGGTATTGACAGTCTAGTGGGGGAAGTTACCTGTCACAGAGCTTTGGTCCAGCCAAAAGGGCTTTTACGATCATTTACTATCCATTCCTTCATTTCACAAATGCTGTTACTAAGATCCAGCGAGGTAAAGTGATTACCGCAAGTTCTGCCTTCCCACTGGCTGAGTGAGGACTGAAGTTTAGATCCCTTTTCCAGAGTCTGGGATTTGTATCACCATATGCAAATGAGGGAATGAAACGAAAACCAAAACAAAACCCTCCTGCTGTTTATCAGGCAAGAAGAATGAGACCAATCTCTATTCTACAGATCCGGTAATTAGAATAAACCACTAAGAAGTAATTTTAAAACACACAAACTTTAAACCCAGTATTTTATAACCTACAAATTAAGTTTTGACATTTAGAAGCTTTGAGACTCTTTGACACAGACAAATAAATATTTAATCTCCTATCTCCTGCAGTATTTACTGCAGTTGAATGTGACTGAGGGATCCAGCCAGACACAACTATATTTTTTATGGATGTCGAACATCTTTCCATATGTCTATTGGCCATCTGGATGCCCTCTTCTGGATGCCTTCTTTGGAGAAGCGTCTATTCAGTTCCATTTCCTATTTTTTATTGGATTGTTCGTTCTTTTGGTGTTGAGTTATATAAGTCTTTTATAAATTTTGGATATTAACCCTTTATCAGATGTATCACTGGGGAACATGTTCTCCCATTCAGCGGGTTGTTTTCATTTTGTTGATGGTTTCCTTTACTGTGCAAAAACTTTTTAGTCCCATTTGTTTATTTTTCCTTTTGTTTCCCTTGATCAAAGAGATCAGAAAAATTATGGCTAAGAGAAATGTCTTAGCCCAGCTAATGTGGCTCAGTGGTTGAGCATCAACCCATGAACCAGCAGATCATGGTTCCATTCCTGGTCAGGACACTTGCCCGGGTTGTGGGCTCGATCCCCAGTAGGAGGCATGCAGGGCAGCCAATCAATGACTCTCTCATCATTAATGTCTCTATCTCTCTCCCTCTCCCTTCCTCTCTCTGGCAGTCAATAAAAACATATTTTTTTAAAAAAAAGAGAGAAAGAGAAATGTTTTAGATTTTACTACCTAAAATTCTTATAAGGATTTTATGGTTTTGAATGTAACATTTAAGTATTAATCTATTTTGAGTTTATGTGCATAGTGTAAGAAGGTGGTTAATTTCATTCTTTTGCACATATCTGCACAATTTTCCCAACACCATTTATTGAATAGACTATCTTTACCTTATGGTATGTCCTGGCCTCCTTTGTCAAATATTCATTGACCATATAGGCATGGTTTTTTTTCTGGGCTCTCAATTCTATTCCATTGATCTATATGTCAGTTTTTATGCCAGTACCATGCAGTTTTAATTACTATGGCCTTGTAGTATAGTCTGATATCAGGTAGCGTGATTTCTCCAACTTTGTTGTCGTTTTTTTTTCCCTCAAGATTGCTGTTTCTCTTCAAGGTCTTTTGTGGTCTCATATAAATTTTTGGGATATTTGAAATAATTCTGTAAAATAACCATTTGTTGATAGGAATTGTGTTGAATCTAGATTGCCTTGCGTAGCATGGACATTTTAATGATGTTAATTCTTCCTATACATGAACATGGTATATGTTTCCACTTACTTGTATCTTCTTCAGTTTCTTTCTTCAGTGTCATAATTTTCTGAATACAGGTCTTTTATCTCCTTGGTTAATTTATTCTTAGTTGTTTGTGGGGGGGTTTTGGTGCAATTGTAAATGAGATTGTTTTCTTAGTTTCCCTTTCTGATAGTTCAGTATTGGTTTATAAAAATGCAACTTATTTCTGGGTATTCATTTTGTATCCTGCTACTTTACTGAATTCATTTATCAGTTCTAGTAGTTTTTTCATAAAATCTTTATGGTTCTCACATCATCTGCAAATAGCAACAGTTTTACTTCCCTTCCAATTTTGAGGCCTTTTATTTTTTCTTATTGTCTGGTTGCTGTGGCTAGGATTTCCAGTACTATGTTGAATAAGAAAGTGTAAGCGGACATCCTGTCTGGTTGCTGATCTTTAAAAAAATGTTTTCCGTTTTTGCCCACTGAGTACATTGTTGGCTGTGGGTTTGTCACATACGGCCTTTATTATCTTCAGGTAAGTTTCCTCTGTTCCCTCTTTGCTGAGAGTTTTTATCATAAGTGGATGTTGGATTATATCAAATGATTTTTCTGTATCTATGATCGTGTGGTCTTTAGACTTCATTTTGTTTATGTGATGTATCACATTAATAGATTTGTGGATCTTGAACAAAACTTACATCCCAGGAATAAATTCCACTTATCATGGTCTATGATCTTTTCAGTGTATTGTCAGATTTAGTTTGCTAATATTTTGAGAATAATAGCATCTATGTTCATCAGGGATATTGGCCTGTAGTTTTCTTTCTTTGTTGTATCTTTATCTGGTTTTGGAATTAAGATAATGCTGACCTCATATAATGAGCTTGAGAGTCTTCCCACCTCTTGAACTTTTTGGAATAGTTTGAGAAGGATAAGTGTTAGTTCTTTTAATGTTTGGGGAAATTCACCTGTGAAGCCATCCAAGCCAGAACATTTGTTCATTTGGAGTTTTTTAATTACTGCTTTAATTTCATTTAGTGTAATAGCCTGTTCAGATTATCTGATTCTTTCATTCAGCTTTGGAGGATTATGTTTCTAGGAATTTATTCATTTAATTCAGATCATCCAATTTGCTGGCATATAGTTGTTTATAATATTTTCTTGCAACCTTTGTATTTCTGTGGTGTCAGTTGTTACTTCTATTTTATTTCTTGTTTTATTTATTTGGGTCCTCCCTTTTTTTCTTGATGATTCTGATTAACAGTTTGTCAATCTCGTTTATCTTTTCAAAAAACGACCTCTTGGTTTCACTGATCTTTTCTATTGTGTTTTTAGACTTTATTTTATTTCTGCTCTGATCTTTATTATTTCCTTTCCTCTGCTCTTTTTGAGCTTTGTTTATTGTTCTTTTTTTAGTTCCTTTAAGTGTAAAGTTAGACTTTTCGTTGCAGATTTTCCTTGTTTCTTGAGGTAAGCCTGAATTGCTATGAATTTCTCCCTTAGACTGCTTTTGTTGTGTCCCATAAGCTTGGGATTGTTGTGTTCTCCTTTTCATTTATTTCAAAGTATCATTTGATTTTTTTTTATCTCATAGTTAATACACTCATTGTTTAGTAACATTTTATTTAGCCTACATGTCTTTGTATGTTTTTCATTTTTTTCGTTGTGATTGATTTCTATTTTCATAGCATTATGGTCAGAGAAGATGCTTGATATGATTTCAATCTTCTTAAATTTATTGAGACTTGTTTTCTCTCCTAACATATGGTCTATCCTAGAAAATGTTCCATGTGTCCTTGAAAATAATGTGTATTCTGCTGGTTTGGAATGAAATGCTCTGAAGATACCAATTAAATCCATCTGGTCTAGCATGTCATTTAAAGACACTTTTTTCTTGTCCAGTTTCTGCCTAGAAGATCTATGCATTGATGTCAATGGGGTGTTAAAATCCCCTACTGGGACTGTATTACTGTCAGTCTCTCCCTTTATGTCCATCAAAATTTGCTTTATATATTTAGGTGCTCCTATGTTGGGTGCATAAATGTTTACCTGGGTTATATCATTTGTTAGATTGATCTCTCTATCATTATGCACCGTTCTTCTTTGTCTCTAGTTATAGCCTTTGTTTTAAAGTCTATTTTGTCTGATATATGCCCCAACTTTTTAAAATTTCCATTTGCATGAAATATTTTTTCCACCCCTTTACTTTTAGTTTGTGTGTGTCTTTTGTTCTGAGGTGAGTCTTATACAAGTATGAATATGGGTTTTGTTTTCTTATTCCTTCATGTGTCCTAGGTCTTTTGATTAGATCACTTAAGCCATTGACATTTAAAGTGATTATTGACAGGTACGTATTTATTGCCACTTTATTCTTTCTAACTTTATCCATTTTCTTCCTCCTCCTCCTTCTTCTTCCAGGTCGTGTTAAAGAAGACCCTTTGACATTTCTTGTAATACTGGTTTGGTGGTATTGAATTTATTTAGCTTTTCCTTGCCTGGGAAGCTCTTTCTTTCTCCTTCAACTTTATTATTATTATTTTTTAAACATACCTTTATTGATTTCAGAGAGAGGAAGGGAGAGGGAGAGAGAGAGAAACATCAATGATGAGAGTCATTGATTGGCTGCCTCCTGCACGCCCCTGACTGGGGATCGAGCCCACAACCCGGGCATGTGCCCGAACCGGGAATCGAACCCCGATTGTCTGGATCCTAGGTCAACGCTCAACCACTGAGCCACGCCCGGCTGGGCTCTCTTTCAACTTTAAAGGATAGCCTTGCTGGGTAGAGTAGTCTTGGTTGTAGGTCCTTCCTTTTCATCACTTTGAATATTTCATGCCATCCCTTCTGGCCTGAAATGTTTCTGTTGAGAAATCAGCTGACAGTCTTATGGGAGCTCCTTTGTAGGTAAATAACTGTTTTGCTGCTGCTGCTTTTAAGATTCTCTGTTTGTCTTTAACCTTTGGCATTTTAATTATAATGTGTCTTACTGTGGCCTTTTTGAGGTCATCTTGTTTGGTACTCTCTGACCTTCCTCATCTTGTATGTCTTTTTTTTTTTCACCAGTTTAGAGAAGTTTTCAGTCATTATTTCTTCAAATAGGTTCTCAATCCCTTGCTCTCTCTCTCCTTTTTCAGGTACCCCTTTCATGTGAATTTTATTACACTTTATGTTGTCCCAAAGTTCTCTTAAACTGTTATTTTTTTATTTTTATTTTATTTTATTTTTTATTTTTATTTTGGTGCTCTCATTATGTTTTCTGTTACCTCTTCTTCCAAATCACTGATTCAACTCTCTGCTTTATCCAACCTACTTTTATGTTTTCTAGTATAGTCTTCATTTCAGATATTGCCTTCTTCATTTCTGACTGGTTTTATTTTTTGGTTTCTATGTCCTTTTTTATGTTATTGCATTTCTCACTAAGTTACTTGAGCATCTTTAAAGCCATTTTTTTGAACTCTTTATCTGATAAATTGCTTGCCTCCATTTCATTTAGCTATTTTTCTAGAGATTTCTCCTGTTCTTTCATTTGGGGCATGTTTCTTTGTCTTCCCATTTTGGTTGCCTCTTTATGTTTGTTACTAAGTATTAGGTAGATCTGCTATGTCTCCAAGTCTTGGTAGGGTACTCTTATACAGTAGGTGTTACTGTGAGTTCTAGTGGCACAGTTTTTTTTATCACCTGAGCTGGGTGCTCTAGGAATGTCACTTGTATTATTTATGTGAGGCCTCCTGTTGTAAATGAGTCATGATTGCTATTGACCCTTTTGAGCATGGGATCAACCCTCAGGCTGGCTGACTATGAGTATTGACCTTGGCCACAGTGTATGAGCTGCTGTGCAAGTGTTGACCACCCTAAACAGAATTCACTTCAGCAAGGTCTGGTGCCTGCTGAGACTTCTCTTTGGATATGCTGCTTGTGAAGCTAATTGGATCCTTCTCTGATGTTGTCTGAAACTGGCCACTGGGTGTGTTGGTTCTGGGCCTCTTGATAGGGACTCTGATGCAGGCCAATGTCAGATACTGCCTATGACTGGCACCAGACAACCTGTTTGGAGCCACAGTTTGTGGCTGAGTCTGTTGTGCATGAGTGTGTGTGAGAAGGACTAAGCTGTGCACCAAGGCTGCATCCACCAGCACCAAGTCCTGGAGAAGGTCAGAAAAAGGCCCAACCACCCTGAGATTTGCTTTCACTTGCCTCTGCCTGCCAAATACATGTTAGGCTCAGTCACTGAATGAGCCTCTGATGGTACTCAAGTTTCAGGATGAAGGTTCTCAGTGAGTCACCAAGTAGAGTTGAGTAACTTTCACCAGATTGATACAGGTTTAAACTTGGTGCCAGGGTAGGCCTGAGTCCATTCACCAAAATCCCAGGGTATACCCAGTCTAGCTTCCCCCTGCTGGGTGCCCACATACCTTTGTGGTGGGGCAAGGTCTCAGGGAGTCATCATGGTGAGACCAGCAGAGTTTATCAAGACCAAACAGCCCAAGATTTGTTCATGTAAAGGGAGTGCTCTGCAAAGATTGGTTATGAAAGGGAAAAACTGCCTCTGTCTTACAGCCATATAACTGAGTCTGTCTCAGATTCTGCTGGAAGCCCCCTACTCAGCAGGGTAGGTCACTGGGAGTCAGGAAGGTGGAGCTAGTGGATTTTTCATGAGGGGGAGGCGTTGGTCCAGCTTGGGGGAAGGTAAGGGGAGTAACTCCTGCTCCAGAGACATACAACTCAATCACTGACACCTCCTGATTCTGCCCAGACCTCTACAACCCTGCCCAGTCATCTGACTCCTCAGCAGGATGTTAGCCCCACAGGGTATTTTGACAGGGTGTCCAGAGTTTGGGACTATTTCTTTCCCCCAGCTGATGCCTTATGGAGAGGAGTGCTTCTCCCAAGAAAGAGGGTGTCTATAGTGTGGGATAGGAGCTCAGCATAGGGATCCTGGTGGCTGTCCCTTTAGTTGTCTCTCCAGAGCCACAGCACCCAGTTTCTCCTCATGAGACTCTAGTTTGCTCTTCCCTTCCTCCCCTGGAGCTCAGGGTGAGTGGCTACAACTGAAATTTTGTTCATCAACCTGTGTCTCTAGCAGACTCAAGTTTCTACCTTTGTATAGAATACCCACTGATGTTCACAGACAGATATTATGTGGGCTCCTCTTCTCAGCTGTAGTGTCTTAGTCTGGGAAACCCAGCTTTGGGTTGAGACCCTACACTCCTCAGGGGGAACCTTTGCAGCTGAGATATTCCTCTGGGATCTTAGCCGCCGCCTATGGCGCAGGACCAGCCCTTTTCATGTCTCTGCCCTTCCTACCAGTCTTGATGTGTCTTCTTCTGTAAATCCTTGGTTATGAGACCTCTGTTCAGCTAGTCTTCCATTGGTTATTCAGGTTGATATTCTATATTTCTGTTGTAATCCCAGCTTGGTCCTTGGAGGAGGTGAGTGTAGCTTCCATCTCCTTTGCCACCTCAAGTTTTGAATTCGAATCTACATATGCATAGGGTAAAAGAACGAAAGGTTTGGTAGAGAGTAACTATTAATGAATGATAATTTACCAAAAGTTGTGAATGGAACAGCTACCAGGCATCTCACAAAACTGAGAGACGTTCAAGTTCCATCCAAACAAGGGAGGATCCTCATTAAACTCTTAGGGAATTCTGTAAAGACCACAAAAATGTCTTATGTTAGTAGCTGGGTTAAAATCACCCTAAAGTAAAGGTTTCAAACCACCCTAACAAAGCTTAAAAACAAGCTTCGCAGAACCAAGCTGATCCAGAAATAAATTAGTTGCCTGCCACAAAAAGCCCAACACTGCTTAAATAAAGGAACAGCATCTAAATATTTTACATCCAATCAAGAATTACTAGACCTATGGAGAAACAGAAAAATGTGACCTTTATTCAGGAACACAATCAGGCATTAGAAACACCTAAATATAATATATATGCTGAAATTAGGAGAAAACACTTTAAAACAAGTATCATAAATATGCTCAAAATTTTAAAGGAAAACATGAACACAATGGAAACTTCATGGTTCTTATAGAAATAAATCTAGAGAAGACAAATCTAATCTATAGTGACAGAGGCAGATCAGTATTTGCTTAAGTGTAGTGTGAAAAGATTGACTGGAATGGTGCTCTAGGAATTTTTTTTTTTTTTTTGAGTGATGGAATATTATATAACTTGTTTGAGGTGGTGATTATACTCAACACACATCAACATATACAAATAAAATGGGTGCACTTTGTTAGACATGTAAATTTTATTTAAAAAATTGATTTAAAATGCTCAAAAATAAATAAAAACGAGGGGAGAAATATTGATCAAGGTGTAAGTGCTACAAGTTAGTGATTTGGGGGGCTGGATGATGGCTACATGGTGATTTGCTCTATTTAAAATTATAAAGTTTTTTTGCCCTGGCCGGGCGTGGCTCAGCAGTTGAGCGTCGACCTAGGATCCAAGCCATCAGGGTTCAATTCATGGTCAGGGCACATGCCCGGGTTGTGGGCTCAATCAATGACTCTCCCATTATTGATGTTTCTCTCTCTCTCTCTCCCTCTCCTTTCCTCTCTCTGAAATCAATAAGGATATATTAAAAAATAACAATAATTAAAAAAATAATAAAATTATAAAAAATTTTTAGGAGTAGAAATGGGTTGCTCATTCTGAAAGACTATAATATTTTACATGATTTTTAAAACTTCTCCTTAAATCATTTCTCTTTATAAATATTTATTTACTTTTGTTTTATATTCCCAGTCCTAATTTCATTCTCACTGCCTCCTCATAGACACTCACTCTACATGATCCATATCCTTGGATATTTATGGATCTTTGAGAAATAGTATTTCCTTTGGTATATATGTCTTTTAAATTTATATATGTTGCATTGTGCAGTATATCTCATTCTCTTTCATCCTTTTTGTTTTACTCAATACTGTTTAGGAGCTATATGGATCTCTTTTCATTGTTCTGAGTGCTGAACAGGTTTTACTTATTTCCCTATTAAGGGATACCTCGATTACCTTCTAGTCTTCACTCTCTCTCACACACCCACACACACACACACACACACTAAAAAACGAAAACAAAAAACACCCCATTCTTACACATGCCTTATGCTTCTGTGTACTGGTTTTTGTGGAATTTAACCAATAGTGAGATTGGTGACTCTAAGGTTATATACATACCTAATTTTTATGAAAACTCCTTCCACAAAACCTTTGAATGTCTTCCCATCCCATTCAGAGTAAAATCTAAAGTATTCCAATATATACAATGTCATCCTTATCTGCCATTTATCGCTTTTACCTCATTTTCTCATATTTTCCTTGTGATTTCCTAATTTCTCAGATGAAGCCATACTGACCCTGTTGTTCCTTGAACATCTGAAGTATGCTCTCAATTCCTGTCTCTGTGTTTGCTGCAAACTGTCTGGGACTCTCTTCTTCAGGGTATGCACATGGCTTATCCCTCACAGGTCTTTGCTCAAATGTATCCTTCTCAATAAGTCTTTCATAGCCACCAAATTTTAAATTGTAACTCTCTTTTTCCTCTAGTTATCTCCCCCCCTTTATCCAGTCCTTTCCTCCCTCATATAATTTTACTTTTTGTGTTCGTTGTCTTTTTCATTGTTAAACTGTAAGCTTAATGAAGGAAATTATTTTTATATGTTTTTCCCACTCACTGTTTATTTTTGCAGCACCTAAAATTGTCCCTGGCCCGTTGTTAGCACTCAAATATTTGTTAATTGAAATACTGCTAGATTCACCCATATAAAGACTGTAGTAGTCTATTACTGTGAGCAACATGAAGATTCTCATTCCCCTCATTCTATTCAAATATTTGGTAATGCATGACTTCCTAACTTTTTCCAATCTGATGGATATAATATAATGTTATTATATTTTTGTTTTGAATTTTTTCTAATTACTAATTAAGTTGCACATTTTCTTATATATTTGCTGGTTATCTGAATTTCCCCCTTTGTAAATTTCCAACTCATTACCTTTCTTATATTTTATTATATTTTTAAATCCTCACACGAGGATATTTTTTCCATTGCTTTTTCTAGAAAGTGGGAGACAGAGAGAGAGAGAGAGAAACATCAATGTGAGAGAGACTCATTGATTGGTTGCTTCCTGCATGTGCCCCCAACCTTGACAGGGGATCAAGCCTGTAACCAAGGTATATGCCCTTGGCCAGAATCAAACCCAGGACCCTTCAATCCACAGGCTGATGCTCTACCCACTGAACAAAATCAGCTAAGGCTACTTTTCTTATTTTTCATTGGATTTCTCATTTGTATTGTTGATTAGCAAAGTTTTTTTACTATCTGACTATTCTAGACATTAATCTCATCAATTTTTACATTGAAATATGTTACCCATCTGATTCAAGGTGTCCTATTAATTTTATTTATGGTGTCTTTGATGGAACAATAATTATTTATTTTGATATGTTCAAATTCATCATTTTTGTTTTATACATTTTTAAATCAACTCTATTAAGGTATAATTTACATACAATAAAACTAATCTTTAAAGTTCAATGGGTTTTGACAAATAAATCACTCCTATAAGCACATACAATCAAAACATAATACATGTTCATCACTTGAAAAGGTTCTCTCATATTTGTTAAAGTCAATACCTCACCTGTTGTCTCTGAAAACTGCTGGCCTGCTGCTATTGTAGATTGATGTAATGTGTTCTAGAAATTCACATACAAGGAACCATACAATATGTACCTTTTTTGTATTGCTTATTTTACCCAGAATAAAAATTTTTAGAGCTATGTCTCTGTTGTATCGATGTATGCATTCATTCTCCTGAGGATGGGCATTTGAGTTGTTTTCATTAGGAGGATTTTAAAAATAAAGCACTGACATTCATGTACACACTTTGTGTAGACAAATGTTTTCATTTAAGTAGGGTAGATTCTTAGGAGCGGGATTGCAAGGTCATATGCTAATCATATGGTTAACTTTATAAGTCACTGCCAAACAGTCCTGCAAAGCAGTTTTAGTCAAATCTATCAATTTTCCACCACTTGTTTTGTGCTTTTGGTGTCTTAAGAAGTCCTTCCTCACTTTAAGGTTAGAAATAGTTTCCACTGTCTTAATTAGTTTTACAGTTTTATCTTTTACATTTAGGTTTAATCCACCTGCTATTCACCTTTGTAAATGGATTGAGGTAAAAGTGAAACTTCAGTCTTCTGCTTCAAGTCTTCTACTTGAGCTAGTTTCAGATGTACCATAACTTTCATATCAATCCTTTTTCCACTGGCTTTGCTGCCACCACCATATTACACCAAGTTGCCAGATAGATGTGTTCTATACTTAAACTTTATCATCTCTTGAGTCTATTCCTGTACCTTTTGAATCTATTCCATCCTTTTGTTTTAAATTCCTATATCTTATAGTATGTCTCCATATCTGATAGGTCATATAGTGGTCACATCTCTCTGTTCTTTTTTATGAACATTTACTTAGCTGTAGGCTCAATTATTCATGAATCTTAATTTTAAATATTAACTTTGGTGTTTTTTTCCTACAACATTTTACTGGAAATTTAATTAACTCTAATTTAATTACATATAAAGTAAATGTGAGAGAAAATATTAATAATATTAACATTCCATTCATAAACAGTTAACTATTCATATCCTTTGGAGTCTTCAAGATTTTTTAAAATATTTTTATTCTTTTTTTTTTTTTTAGAGAGACAGGAAAGGAGAGGGGGAGAGAGAAAGAAACATCAATGATGAGAGACACATTGTCGATTGGCCGCCTCCTGCATGCTTCCTGATGAAGATCAAGCCCACAACCTGGGCATGTGCCCTGACCAGGAATCGAACCAGAAACCTTTCAGTGTACTTGACAATACCCAACCAACTGAGCCACACTGGCCAGGGCTGGAGTCTTCAGATGTTTTACATAAAGCCAAAAGTTCTATTAATGCCTAAGTACTTCATAGGTTTTTATGATGCTTTGAATGGCCTTTTACTTTATATCTTTTCATTTTTTAATATTTATGTAAAAGAACATTATTTTTATTGAAATCCCTTATTAGTATTAAAAATCTGATTTTGTAATATTGTCTGTGTAGAACATATCTGTGAACAATAATAGTTTTATATTTTTTTCCCTAACTTTATATATTTTCCTTTTTTCTTATTTTTTAATCATATTGGTCAGAATCTCCAATTCTTTGTTGAACAATAACAGTGATCATAGGCATCCTTTTTTTATTCCTATGAATCTAGTTTTCCACTTAAATACAAAGTTTGATGTATATTTTTATATCCTTTATTATGTTAAGGATTTTTCCTTTAACTCCTTGTTATTGGATAGCTTCCAATTTCAAATAGATTTTGAGCTTGATCATATGCCTTTTCTCAATCATGTGATTTTTGTTCCTTTAATTTAAGGTAAAAATCTTACAGAACATTTATGCAATATTTTAATACATTGTTTATTTCAGTAGGCTTAGAATTTATTTGCAATGTACCTATGTTCATAAATAAAATGGGCCTTTAATTTTCTTTTTGGTACTACCTTTATCTATATTTTAGAACTAAGATTACATTTCTCTCATAATTCGACAAGACAATATCTATCCTTGTATATTTTATGAAACAAGGATTATCACTTCCTTGATCTCACTTGTAAATTATCCAAATATTTTAATTTTTTAGAGGGAGAGGGGTTCATCTGTGGACCATAACAAATAACATAACATCTCCATCAGTAGAGTCCCAGAAGAAAAGGAGAAAAAGGGAATATACTTGAAGGAATGTGATAAAAAACTTCCCAGATTTAGTAAAAGACAAACCTGTAGACTCAAGAGGCTGGATAAACCCAAACAAAATAAACCTCAAACTCCATGTCAGGAAATTAAAACACAAAGTTTATTCTTGTATTATTATTTATTAATGATTGTATTATTTTCCATATGAACAACTGTAAACTTACTTTTGCCCCACCCTGTAATCAAACACTTAAAAACTAAAGGCAAGAAAAATAACCTAAAAAAATATAAAGTCACAAAAAATAATTAAAAGCAGACAGAAATAAATTATGAATTATTTATCTTAGAAAAATAATTTGACCGACAACGAATTTTTTATCAGAAATCATGGAAGCCATAAGGAAGCGACACAACATTTTTCTAGTCCTGAAAGAAAAGAACTGTCACCCCAGAATTCTATATCCAGTGAAAATATCCTTCAGGAGTGGAGGTAAAATAAAGACATTCTCAGTTGAAAGAAAGCAAATGGAAGTCATCAGCAGACCTACCCTGAAACAAAGGCTGAAGAAATTCTTCAGACAGAAAGGAAATAATAATAGAAAAAAATCATAAGCTTTAAAAATAAAAAATAAAAACAATGCCAAGAGCAACTATATGGAAAAATGTAACATATTATTCTGCTTCTCCTGAGGTTTTAAAATTGCTTTTGATACTTAAAAGTAAAATTATAACACTGTCTTATATAGTTTTTTAAATAGGTTTAATCTTTAGTTTTGAAAGTATTACAGATGTCCTCCTTTCCCCCCCACCGCTGGCCCTTTCCACCCCACTCCTGCCCCACCCCAGGCCTTCCCACACTACTGTTTGCCCATGGGCTAGGCATATATGCAAGTAAGTTCTTTGGTTAATCTTTTCCCGCCCTCCCCCTTTCCCTCTGAGATTTGTCCATCTGTTGCATGTTTCAGTACCTGTGTATCTGTTTTGTTCATCAATTTATTTTGCTCATTAGAGTCCACATATAAGTGAGATTATGTGATACTTGTCTTTCTCTGACTGCCTTATTTTTCAATGTAACATTTAAGACAACTATATGATAAAGGCAAGAAGGAAAATAAACCTAATGGTGATAAGGTATTTACAGTTCTACTTGAGGTGGTAACATTTTGATACTAGGAGACTGCAAAAAAGTTACATATGTGTATTATAATTGCTAAAGCAACCATGAAAAAAACTTATAGAGATATACTAAAATACACACACAATCTATAGATAAATCGGAGTGACTTTTTTTTTTTAAAGTTCAGGTATTTCATATGAAGCCAGGAGAAGAAAAACAGAGGAATGATAAACAGAAGGAACAAACATAAATTAAAAAGTTAAATGGCAAATTTAAATAATAACATCAGTAAATCCATTAAAAGTGAATGTTCTAAAGATACCAATTAAAAGAGAGGTTGACAGGATGGGTTAGGGTGGAAAAGAAGGAGGGGGGAAAACATAATCCAACCATATGCAGCCTATAAGAAATGCACTTTAAATATAATTACAGCAATATATTAAAGATAAAATCATGAGGAGATGAATCATGCAAACATGAATAAAAATAAAGCTGAAGAGTCTATATTAATATCAGAAAAAATAAACTATGGAGCAAAGAAAACTACCAGAAACAAATAAGGACATTACATAATGATAAAAAATGTAATTCACCAAGAAGACATAACTGTCTTAAATGGATATGCACCAAAAATAGCTGCAAAACCTAACAAAACTGAACAGAGAAAGAAACTCCATCAAATCTAAAACTGATATTTTGGAGAAAAATAATCAATAAAATTGTAAACCTCCAGCAAAACTGACAAATCAAAAAACACAACATAAATAGATCTAGAGAGTATTATACTAAGTGAAATAAGTCAGGTAGAGAAAGACATATATCATAAAGTTTCACTTATATGAAGAATCTAAAAGAGACGCAATAAACAAACAAACTAAACTAAAACTAAAACAGACTCATAGAAACAGAGACCAAAGGGATGGTTACCAGCAGGGACAGTGTGGGGAGATGAGTGGAAACAGTGAATGGAAATATAGTCAACATTATTATGGTAAGTTTGCATAGTGACAGACGATTACTAAAATTAGTTGGGTGATTACATTATAAGGTATAAAATTGTCAAGTTACTATATTGTACAGTTGAAACTAATATAACTAATATAATATTATACACCAATTATACCTAAATAAAAAATAAAGAATAAATAAAAATAAATAGGTCATAGGGACATAATTTACAGCATAGGGAATATAGTCAATAATATCAAAATAACTTTGTACAGTGACACATGGCTACTAGACTTATTGTGGAGATCACTTTGTAAGGTATATAAATGTTGTACACCTGAAGATAAAACAATATTGTATGTCAATTATACTTTAATAAAAGAATTATGTGCAAAAACCTGCCTACATATTATATATTAGGAATAAAAGAAGGGACCTCACTACAGACCTCACACACATAAAAATAACAAGAAATTATTACAAATAACTCTGCACACATAAATTTGGCAATTTAAATAAATTTTCCTGGTTCTTCAAAAATCACAGACTACCAAACTCACTCAACATAAAATAGATAATCTTATAGTCTTATAACATTAAAGAAATTGAGTTCATAATTTAAATATAAAAAAATACTATAGACTAATCTCTCTAAACAGAGATGTAACAAGTTCTCATCAAAATATTAGCAATTTAAGCCAAGAAATACATAAATATAATAGTAACCATGACCAACTGTGGTTTATCCCAGGAATACAAGATGGTTCTATCTTTGATAATCAGTCAATGTAATCCAACATATTAATAGTCTACAAAGAAGAAAAATCATATGATCATACAAATTGATGAAGAAAAAAAAGCATTTGAAAATTTTTTAATAAACACTCTCAGAAACATAGGAACAGAATGAAATTTTCTCAGTCTGATGAAGATCTGATAGTAACCTGAAGTTAACATCAGACTTAGTAGGGAAATACTGAATGCTTTCCCCCTAAGATCAACTATAAGGCAAGAAAGCCTGCTATCATTGTATTGGAAGTTTTAGTCAGTACAATAAGGCAGGGGAAAGGAAATGAAAGGCAGACAGATCCAAAAGGAAGAAATAAAAATGTTTCTATTTTCTGATGACATGATTTTCTACATAGAAAACCACAGTAATCCACAAAAATTTATGGGAAGAATAAGGAGTTTAAGGTCACAGAGCATAAGGCCAATGCACAAATTTAACTCTATTTCTATATGCTAGCAATGAAAAATTGGAAACTTAAAGTACCATACCAATTGCAATCACTCCAAAATGAAATATTGGTCATAAACCCAATAAAGTATATACAGAATCTTTATGTGAAAACTATAAAGTGTTAATGAAAGAAGTCCTAAATAAAGGGAAAGGAATACTGTGTTCAGGCATTAGAAGACTCACCTTAATAAAGACATCCATTTTCCCCAAACTGATATATAGGTTTAAAGCAATTCCTATTAAAATCCCAAGAAGGATTTCCTGTAGAACAAAAGACAAAGCAACTACAACCACAAAAACAATATTTTTAAAAAAAGAGTAAACGTAAAAAAATAGCATGACTTGATTGAACTTACATAGATACAGTAATCAACACATTGCTCTATTAGTGAAGGGACAGCCACATAGACTAATGAATAAAATAGTTTGAAATAGACTCACACATATACTGCCAACTAATTTTTGACAAAATGCAAAACATTTCATGAAGGAAGGATTAGGTTTTTGAACAAATGCTATTAGACTAATTCATGAGCAAAACAATGAACCTCAACATAAACTTCATATTTTATAAAAAAATTAACACAACAGAGATCAATATCCACATCTAAACACATAAAAGTATAAAACTTTTAGAAGAAACCATTTGTGGAACTCTTTATGACTAAGGATTAGGAAAAGACTTCTTAAACATGACACCATAGATATGATTTGTAAAAAAAAAAAAAAAGTCAATAAATTAGACTTGATTAAAATTTTAAATATTTGCTCTATGAAAGACCTTGTTAAAAGTATGAAAAGACAAGTCACAGACATAAAGAAAATATTGGAAATCACATATCCAACAAAGATATTCAGAATAAAGAACCCTCTTAAATCAACAGCAAGAAAACAATTCAATTTGAAAATGGGCAAAAAAGTTGAACAGACGCTTCACCAAAGAAGACAGTCACATAAATAGCAAATACATACGTGAAAAGATATTCACCATCATTGGCCATTAAGAAAATGCAAATTAAAGATATCACTACACATCTATCAGAACGGCTAATATAAAAAATACTAATAATAAAAATATTGATAATACCAAGTGCTGGTGGAGCAACTATCTCTCTCATATATTTCTGGTAAAGCCACTAGAAAATCTGACAATTTCTTACAAAGTTAAAATGCACTAACCAGATGGCCCAGAAATCATACTCTTAGGTATTTATCCTAGAGAAATGAAAAGCTCGTTTCCCACAAAAATCTGTATGCAAGTGTTTATAGTAGTTTTGTTCATAATAGCCCCAAACTGGAAAAAATCAAAAAACAAATTTACCTGAGCAGGTGAATGGATAAAGAAAGAGGTATATTTGAAATTGGACACAAGGTGTCTGAGGTCACCTGTCAGTACTTGAGCCAAATTAAGCAGAGACAGGGTTGCATCATATATGAGCATTTATTCCATTATCACCGGCAAATAATGGGAGAGCAGTGGGTCACCCTGGAAATTCTGCTCTGACCCCTCTGACCAGTGAGGAGAAGATAACTTGTGCAGCTGCGAGCTGCAAGTGTAACAATGAAAAGGGAGGGGAGGGTCTACAGTCCGGCCTCCAGGAACCAAAGTCCAATAACCAGGTGGCTAATCTATGATGTTACAAACAGCTCAGCCAGTTCCTGGGGCTGAAGAGTGGTCAGCGTTCCTGAGGCAAGCTCCCGGAGGGGGTCAGGGTCCCAGTACAGCAACCAAGTCAAAGCATGTCCTGTCCTTGGTCTGTTCTCAAAATGTATTTCTCTTCTGAGCAATGGACCCACCGAGGCATCTTATCTTTTTCCAGCCTTGTTTCATCCCCCAGTTTCCCAGGGTCTGTAAGAAAACCTCTTATCTATAGTTAGTAAGGTGAATAATTATTAAACAACTGTGGCTCTGTTCTTATTACGTTCCCTTCCCCACCATCATATTCACACCATGGACTACTACTCAGCACAAAGGGACGAAGTATTGATACATGTATCAGTTTAGAGGAACTCAAAGGTATTGTGCTAACTGCAGGGAAAGCCAGTATCAAAGATTTACATACCGTAAAATTTCATTTATATAACGTTCTCAAAATGACAAAATTATAGGACAAGAGAACAGATCAGAGTTGGGGAAAAGGGGTAACATGAGGGAATTTCTCTGTGGTTATGGGATAGTGTGGTGATTATTTATGAAATCTAGATGTATGATAAGACTTCATAGAACTGGAGAGAAAGAGACAGAATGCCAAAACTGGTGAAATCTATGTAAGATGGGCACTTGAATAAATAGTATTATGCCAATATCAGTTTCCTGGTTTTTACAATGTATTTTGTTTCTGTAAGATATTCTCTTTGGGGAAAGCTGGGTGAAGGGTACACAAGAAGTTTCTCTATTATTTTTTCCAACTTTCAAATTAAAAAGTAATAACAAAATAAATTTTTAAATATTACTGACTTTAAAATATTATTTTCTGCCATCTACTTTTTTCCATTTTCTGTGTCATAGCAGGTTTGTGCATTTTATATTCTTTTATTGTACTTTTAGTGAGTTTTGAGAAAGCTTGGTACTAAACCTGTGTTCATGCTGCTGTTTAACCAGCAGCCTCTCTATTCCATTTCATTTTTTTTATTCTTTAAGTAGCTATTCCAAAGAGTTCATGGACTAGTTTCTCATAATATTTGTGTTTTGATATGACCTCATCTATACTTTTATGTTTATCAAGGATCAATAATTAGCACCACTGAGTACCCAAACTGTAAAAACAATAAATGAGGTTAAATTCAACTTTCCTCATTTTATCTTCTTTAATAAACTTTTTATTGAAATATAAAACTCATGTAGAAAAATATACATATAAATATGTAATTGATGATTTTTCACAGGGTGAAGGCACCCATAACCATTGTCCAGATCAAGAAATTAAACATTACTAGTACCCAGAATCTCCCCTTATCTGTGAACCACTGGCGCCCTCTTCAAAGATTACTCTCATTGTAGAGACAAAATCTAGTTCAAAAAGGTACAGAGATTTGCCTAAGCACACATAACCGGTGGCAGAGTCTCCTAAAGACTAGGGCTTTTCTCACTTCAACAATATTTCTCTTAATATTAGCTGCATTTTCATACTTTATAAGACTTCTTCCCAAAGTTAGTGCTCATTTCTTATTTATATTGATACTTTTTTAGGGATTAACAAATGGGATCAGGTAAGTCAGTATTTGGTCTCCTTATCATACATAGAAACTTTCTAGTTTAAAATTTCATTTATTCATTCATTTATTCACAGACATAAGCTATGAGAGGGATAGAGAATTAAACAGAGTGCCCTCGCCCAGTGGCTCATGAAAGGTTAGCGTGGTGGTGCGGCAGCTAAACAGCCATCTCAGACGGGTGAAAAAGAAAAATTAAATGTATTAAAAGGGGTTGGGGATATCCAAGGGAAGGGCTACACAGCACTGAGCCAAGGGTATTGGGTCCATGATGGCAGAAAAATACACTTGGGACAGTAAGACAGGGAAGAGCACAGAAGAGGCAACAGGAGAGCCTGGCTGGGCTGCTCTAGCCACTGAAAAGTCAGAGAGAAGGGGCCTTGGGGACAGGTTCAGGGGGCAAGCCTGGGACAAGCTGCTTCTGTCCACTGCTCCCCTGGTTGCAGGTTTCATAGGGTCCCCTTGGAGGGGTGGAGATGGTGCTGAAGTACTCTCCTGGTGGGAACACACACTGGGTCCTTTGTCCTGAGCATGTTTATCTCTTTCTCGCAGGTGGGAATCTTAGGGGATCTCTCAGGGGAGGGTCTTAATAGAATATTCATCAGCTTCCCAGGTGCTCTTTCAGGTCCTGGTCTCCACTGATGGGTCGGTGCCAGGGCAGGGGGTCATTAGTCAGAGTTTCTGGTCCTGAGGCAGCCACGGTGCCTCTTGTCTGGTTTTGCTGCTTATCTCGGCCTGGAGCTGAACTAAAACTGAGGCCTAGATGTTATCTTCAGGGAGGAACACTCAGGGGGTCTAAACCACATGACCAGCGATATGCTAGGGGAGGAAAGGTTACCCTGGGGACAAGGTTCTTGTTTTCCCAGTTTTGCCCCTTGCTAGGCTTCCAGGGCTTCCTGCACTGGTGAGTCTCTGCACCCAGGTTTCTGTACCTGGGCTGCTGTACCTGGTCCATCTAACAGTTGGTTGGAAAGTTGTCCCATGCACCAAAATGTTGCAGGTTCAATTCCTGGTCAGGGCACATGCTTGAGTTGTGGGTTTGATCCCCAGACAGGGTGTGTTGGGTAGATGACCTACTGATGTTCCTCCCTCACATCAATGTCTCTCTTTCTTTCTCTCTCTCTTTCTCCGCCCCCCTACAAAAAATATATATCCTCAGGTGAAGATTAAAAAAATAAAGAATTAAACATAGCTCCTATCCAGTAATTGCAAAAACCACTGACTCTAATGTAAAGTAGAATAATGTAAAACAAGCATATAGAATCATTCCCTTTCCATTTTAATATCCATACGGCTGACAAAGTCGGCTTTCTAAAACACTGATTAATCACACCCTGCCCCAAACCCTTCACTCTCCCATCACATACTCCCTACTGCATAAATCCCAGGTACTCCGGCCACCCTGCACTCCACAGGTCGCATCCATTGTCTTGTTGCTTCTCACCCCCAGTGGTGTTGAAACCAGGTCTATCTAGATTTGAATGCTTTATCTGTCTCTCACTAAACGTCACCTTGAGCAAATGATTTAACCTTTCTCAATTTTATATTTATAAACTAGAGACAAGCTTTCTTCACAGAGTCTATAACATAAAAGAGACAATGGACATAATGCACGTTGTCCGGAGCTTGGCACATAATGAGTATTTTGTGAGTGGCAGCTACGTTAGACATCAAGTCATGTTTATCTGTCTATAGTTTCCCAAACTCAATGTCATCCAACTATTTTTGTATCCAACTATTTTTTTTATTTTCTGTTTGGGTCGTTCACTCAGTCTCTGCCTCTCATTCTCCTCTGTCTGGGTAATCTCAACGGAGAAAAGTAACCCTTGGGTCTTGGTGCTTCAGTGAGGTGCTTCAGTGGAGACCCTCCAAAATCAAGGGGAAGAGGAGAGTTTAGTAGGAGCTGGAACAAAAGGCCGGAGCCATGGTGTTCTACTGAGGATTCTATTCTGCCTGCCTTCTTAAAAATACTACATAATGGAAGCTTTTTTAAAGGTAGAAGTGAATAGGTGCCCACAGCTGCAAAGAGAAGACTCGGGACTCTCCTGCCTCGAGGACTTAAGCTGGTATTCTTATTTGTGTTGTGGTGATTGGCTTTACCTTCTCATTTTGCATAATCTCTTTTTCAATGATGAGGAATGTAATTTCCCTTCAGTTTAAAGAACAGTACTTAAAGAAGACAGAAAGGAAGTCTCCATTTTGTGAAAGAAAAAAATTACCAGAAGTGTTTGTGTTCCCTTACAGGATTTGGATGAATTACTGATATTAAAAAAGAAAGGCAGCTGGAAGGAAGGAAGGAAGGAAGGAAGGAAGGAAGGAAGGAAGGAAGGAAGGAAGGAAGGAAGGAAGGAAGGAAGGAAAAGAAAAAGGGGGCGGAAAACCCTCATTGCATTAACACAGTGCATTGATATGTTACTAAATCTACAGATTTTTGAAGGATAAATTCCCAGACTTTATCCAAATCATGAAACAAATTCTTGAAACACACCTGCCAAGCTCATCAACTTGCTCAGATCCTTGCGACTTTGGTCTCACCAAACTACTTGCTTAGCTCCTCCATTGGCTTTCTTAACCCTTCGAGGCTGATTGGGATGGCGGGCAGGGGAAGCCTGGAGGGGACAGTTCAGCAAGCTCAGAGCATTAGCTCCTTTTGGAAGATCAGACTTCTGGAATCGATTTGGGTCCAGAATTGCATTACCCAAAGAATGTGGAGTATGCACAGTCCTTGATGGCTTGTGAACACTTCCTGGAGCTGGCCACCAGCCAGAGCTTAAAAATGAATTCTTTGAGACAAAGAACAATCCACCCAATTTCTGAAATCACTGAAGTGGAAAGCTTGTCTGTAAGTAGCCTCAGACTTGGTTGACATTTAGACTTTTTTGTATTTCTAGTAGACGGGAGAATCAAATGTCACCCCCAAAAGTCTTTTCAGTTCCACAAGCAAGAATTGTAAAGTGCTGAATAGCCTGGGATTGTAACTTGCTAAAACTTAACTGCTGTAATCAAAAGTCTGTTTCTCTGTCGAAAATATTGTCAACTAACTGCTCAAAAGACAGGACAGGCAGGACTAAATGTGGTAAGGAAAGATAAAGAGAAGTAATGATTTTGTCTCTCCAAGAACATAAAAGTCTAGCAAGCAAGATGAGAAAAATATCTGTGAAGGATGCTTTAAAATAACACATTTACGAAGCAACAGTTTGGAGGAGTATCATACAGAGTTTTTACAGGGAAGGGTGAGTTGCGGAAACATAACTGAAAACAAGAACATTCCCAGCTGTTAAAAAATGACGGGGACGCAGGCTCCGCAGCAGGCTCTCGCCTGGAGTGGGGAAATCCGAGCTAATCAGGCGCGGGGCGCGGGGCGGGCTGCGAGGCGGGGCGCGGGGCGGGCTGCGAGGCGGGGCGCGGGGGCTCACCGTCGCCTCACTCTTCAAGTCGGTTTTGATTGCCTTACGGCGGTTTTCTCACTGCTGAGGCAGCGAGCCTGCTCGCCTGGCCCCTCCGATCACCGTATTCCAGTTCCCTCTCTTGTCTGGGTCACTTTCTTCAAAGTATATCCCTGCGCGTGCTGCGGCCCGTGAACGCCGCGCCCGGCCCTCCGGGGCCCCCGCGTCAGCCCCAGGGCACCCCCTCTTCTCCAGGGAGGGCGGCACATTTTCCGGCGGCGCCGAGCCACGGGTCAGGCTCCTGTCCCCACAGCTGGGCGACTGGCTGCCTGGCGCTCTACAGGGGAGCCTGACAGTCCCCCCACACCGCGGAAACCTACATGGTTGTGTCGGTGGGTGCCGAGGCACGAATGGGGGGGCTCAGGGACTCAGGCAGGGAGCCGCATAACGGGGGCGCGGGACTGAGCCCGAGGCCCCTGCACCAGGAAGCTGAGCACCCACAGGCTCTCCGGGGCGCGGCCCGCCCGCATCCCCTCCCCGGCGGGCTGGGGGGCCGTTACCGGGCCTCAGCCGGGGCCACCCCGGGGCAAGGCCACAGCCCGGGGCAATTCCCGCCGGAGCTCGGACTGACGGGGGGGGGGGGGCTGGCGGAGGGACAGAGACCCCAGCGAGCCGCACCGGGGACGGGCTAGGAGGCCCGAGCCAGCTTGCGAAAGGTTAGGAGGTTATTGGTTAGTTTGAAAGTGCACCTGGTCCTTCCAGAGCCCAGGAGGGGAGCACCCAGGCTCCACCAGGCGAGCGGGCTCTGCCCCCGCGCTCACCCCTTCCTTGCCCCCCCCCCTCCCCGGCAGCTCCTGCGGCCGCAGCCTGGTGGGCGCCGGGCACCGGGCACCGGGCACCGGGCACCGGGCACCGCTCCAGCGCGAGCCCCGCTCAGGAGCACTGCGCCGGCCCGTGAGCGCGGCACTCAGCGGCGCTCCGCCGGGCAGGGCACGGAACTTCTGGACGCCGCCCTTATTTCTGGGCCTGATGAGGACGAGGCTGAACTTGACCACAGTGGGGCAGATAGAGATGAGACCCCAGGACCTGGGGCCGGCGTTCTGCCCCAGCCCCGATAAACCTTACCACGACACCTCAGGCTCCTGTGTTGAGTCCCTGAGAACGCTTGTCTAGCGACTCAGTGAAAGAATCCCATTTCCACCACCATCCATGATGATACTTTACCATTAATGCACATGTTCACATATATTTTCTGCTGAATTTCCCTTTCTACTTATGAAAAGTTCTAAGAAAAAATCTATCTGAAAGGTAAATATCTTATATTCCCTAGTGTCAGAATTACACCCCTATTTAGTCAATTTTTCATCATATCAATAATAAAAATTAGCATGCTCAAAGTGTATTAATTAAGATTCTAGTGAGGCCAATGTTTCCAAATGGACCTCTAATATGAGTTGATTATGTCAATTACATGGATCCCATAGCTAGACTTAGGGAATCACTGCAAATTAAATGACTTTTTAAATGTTAATTTTTAATTTCTGCTTTCTAAACTAACAAAAGGACTATTAATTTTTTTGCCCCGTTTCTAAACAAACTTTAACCAATAAAATTAAGTAATCATTAGTATAAATTCTTAGAGGATATAGAAAATGTCTAGCATAGTACTCTGGTGAACAAATGTGTGATTGAGTAAATAAATGAAAAAATGAATGACTTTTTTAAAGGAGCTCTTTTTTCATTAGTCAGGATAGGCCAACCAGTATAAAATGGTTAGAGATGGTAGCAAATAAAATTGGTTAAATTACTCAGTGTATTTTAAGGTGTTGTTAACAAGAGTGTTGAAGAAAATCATCAGTCCACTTCATCAGAAATCAAGGCGAATCTATTCTGTTCATCAGTTTATTAAGCTCTTTAGATTCCACGTATAAGTGAGATCATGTGATATTTGTCTTTCTCTGCCTGGCTTATTTCACTTAGCATAATATCCTCCACGTCCATCCATACTGTCCCAAAGGGTGTGAGATTCTTCTTCTTCACAGCTGCGTAGTATTCCATGTGTGTGAATGTCCCACAGCTTTTCTATCCACTCATCTACTGATGGGCACTTGGGCTGCTTCCAGATCTGAGCTATTGCAAACGGATGCAGGAGGGCAGTGGGTGGAGGGGGAGAGAGTAACCAAAGACTTCATATGCGTATATGCACAACCCAAGGACACGGACAATGGTGGGGAGAGGGAC
This sequence comes from Miniopterus schreibersii, assembly GCF_964146895.1. Taxonomy (NCBI): domain Eukaryota; kingdom Metazoa; phylum Chordata; class Mammalia; order Chiroptera; family Miniopteridae; genus Miniopterus; species Miniopterus schreibersii. Next base: position 1,589,099 of record NC_138122.1, on the reverse strand, counting down.
TGGGGAGGGGGAGGGGACGGGGTGGAACGGGTATTGGGGAGAAAAAGGGACATCTGTAATATTTTAAACAAAAATAAAATTTAAAAAAAGAAAGAAAGAAAGAAATCAAGGTGATTGTAGTTACTATCCTAACGGACTACTGCCAACTAACTCGGCTGACTTCCCACGAGGCAGCACAGTCCCAGGGCCTTTGCAGGCCGCAGTGTTTGCCAGCTGCCTCCCAGAGGACCGGGCCCTTGAAGGCCCTCTACAGCCCGGGCGTCCAGAGTGAGAACCAAGGCCCCGAGGGCGCTGCGAGGTCCGCGGGCGCGCCTTGGGCGGGCAGGGCTCCTCCCCGCCGGCTCCCTGCTGCCGCGCGGGAAGAAGCACGGCCGGCAGGGGGCGCGCGGCCGGGTGTCGGGGGGTACTGCGCAGGCGCTGGGGCGCTCAGCGGCGCAGGGGGCGCGGTGCGGGCGGTGCCGCCGGGGCGGGCACGCAGCTGAGCCCGCCGCCCAAGCTGCCCCGGGGCCTGCACACGGCCGGGAGGGGGGAGGGGGGCAGCGGGGGGGGGGGGGGAGGGGGGGAGGGGGGGAGGGGGGGAGGGGGGGAGGGGGGGAGGGGGGAGGGGGGGAGGGGGGGAGGGGGGGAGGGGGGAGGGGGGGAGGGGGGGAGGGGGGAGGGGGGAGGGGGGGAGGGGGGGAGGGGGGAGGGGGGAGGGGGGGAGGGGGGAGGGGGGGAGGGGGGAGGGGGGGGGCGTGCGGGCGGTGCCGCCGGGGCGGGCACGCAGCTGAGCCCGCCGCCCAAGCTGCCCCGGGGCCTGCACACGGCCGGGAGGGGGGAGGGGGGGGCGTGCGGGCGGTGCCTCCGGGGCGGGCACGCAGCTGAGGCCGCCGCCCGCGCGGGGAGGGGGGACGGGGGGCACCTCCTTCCGCAGTCGGCGGGGACGGGCCGCGGCCCCGGGGTCGCCGGGACGCCAAGCGCGGCGGAGCGACACCGAAACTGAGCCCACGGGGGTGACGCGGGGCTCAGACCCCGAACGAAGCCCGCTGCGTGAAGAGAGACCCGCCGCCCTGAGGAGCGGGGAGGGGTTCGGAGGAGGGGGGGGCTCGGAGGAGGGGGGGCTCGGAGGAAGGCGGGGCTCGGAGGGGGGGGCTCGGAGGAGGGGGGGTTCGGAGGAAGGCGGGGCTCGGAGGAGGGGGGGGCTCGGAGGAAGCCGGGGCTCGGAGGAAGGGGGGGCTCGGCGGAAGGCGGGGCTCGGCGGAAGGCGGGGCTCGGAGGAGGGGGGGCTCGGAGGAAGGGGGGGCTCGGCGGAAGGGGGGGCTCGGAGGAAGGGGGGGCTCGGAGGAGGGGGGGCTCGGCGGAAGGGGGGGCTCGGCGGAAGGGGGGGCTCGGCGGAAGGGGGGGCTCGGCGGAAGGCGGGGCTCGGAGGAGGGGGGGCTCGGAGGAGGGGGGGCTCGGCGGAAGGGGGGGCTCGGAGGAAGGGGGGGCTCGGCGGAAGGCGGGGGCTCGGAGGAAGGGGGGCTCGGAGGAGGGGGGGCTCGGAGGAAGGCGGGGCTCGGAAGGGGGGGCTCGGAGGAGGGGGGGGCTCGGAGGAGGGGGGGGCTCGGAGGATGGGGGGCCTCGGAGGAAGGGGGGGCTCGGAGGAGGGGGGGGCTCGGAGGAGGGGGGGCTCGGAGGAGGGGGGGCCTCGGAGGAAGGCGGGGCCTCGGAGGAAGGCGGGGCTCGGAGGAAGGGGGGGCTCGGAGGAAGGGGGGCTCGGAGGAAGGCGGGGCTCGGAGGAAGGGGGGCTCGGAGGAAGGAGGGGCTCGGCGGCTCCCTTTGCCGCGGCTGGGAGTCCGGGCCCCAGGGCGGGGTCCCCTCCGGCGGCGGCGCCGGCGGCCAGGGTCTGCCCCCAGGAGGCAGCGTGGGGCGGGGACTGCTCCAGGCACCCGCCGGACCCCTGGGCGAGAACGTCGGGGCTCGGGGGTGCCCGTAAACCTATCGTCGGACAGCTCGGAGGGAAGAAAAGGTGGGTTGACCTGGACCAGCGGGTGGCGAGCCCTGCCCTAGGCCCACGGCGGCGGGTGGGCAGGGGTCGGAACCACAGGCCTTCCAGAGCCAGGGCTGACCACCTTAGCTCGGGTGGCTCAATGCCAGTTTGGAGACCGTGCGTGCAGACACAGCTTTGGTTAATTATCTAGATGTTTAGGCTGCATGAGGTCAAATATGTGGAAAATTTTAAATATCAAAATAATTTTCTTTGAGTTTCTGCCTAAAATGTGTTGGCATTATCAACCTCAGAGTCAAGGAAGAAAAGTATGAAGAATGTAAATATATAATAAAAAAGTAAAAATATGCTTCTATTCATTTTAACTTGATGTTAGGTTATGAGCCAAAGTTATGACTGTATGTTCACAGGTAAGAAGAAAGAGGAGGAGGGGGAGGAGGGGAAGGGGAGAGAGAGGGAGAGGGGTCGGGGAGGGGGGAGGGGGCGAGAGGGAGGGGGAGGGGAAGGAGGGGGGGAGAATTATTATTATTGAAGTATTTAAGGCATTATGTGAGAAATCGTTAAAGTTAACTTAGCCCAGTCTCATCTGATTTATCAGAAACAACCATGTTGAGGAAAATGAACATATGCATGATCCAGAAGGGATAACCTCAGTTTTATTCTTTGTGTGGGAAGTGGTTCAGAGCTTAGAATTTGAAGTCAAATAGACTTCATATCATATTGTTATTATTTGTCCAAAGGCAAATTACTTAACTGCTCTGAACTTCAGTCTATACATTTAAAAGGGGATGGGGGCCCTGGCCCATTTGGCTCAGTGACTAGAGCATAAGCCTGCGGACTGAAGAGTCCTGGGTTCAATTTCGGCCAAGGGCACATACCTCGGCTGCAGGCTCTATCCCCAGCCCTGGTCAGGAGACAACCAATCTATGTGTCTCTCTCACATCTGTGTTTCTCTCTTTCTCTCTCTTTCCCTTCCACTCTCTGAAAAGCAATGAAAGAAATATCCTCAGCTGAAGATTAAAAAAAAGAAGGGGAAGGATGGGGGAAATAGCAAAATTTTATAAGATTATAATGAGCATTAACTGAGATCACATATATAGGGCATGTAATACAATACCTTGAACACAGTAGGCACTAAGTAAATATTAGCTGTGACATAAACAAGATTGGAATACATTGGGGAAGGGGATTAAGACTTCCAGATAATTTTTGCTTGTTTGTTTGTTCTAACTATGGAGTATTATGCAGAAAATGTTTCCATCCCATGGAGCACTGACTTATAAAACTTCTAACGACTACTCCAGTTCTAAATTTCTAAGTGTTTATTATTTTATAATTAAATGTCTGAAGTCACTTTCTTTCCTAACAGTTATCCAGTCATCATTAATTTGTTATGAGAGGACACCCAGCAAGTGCTGAACCAAGTGTGGGACCATTGCAGGCCCGACAGTGAAGAGGAGGGAACCTGTGAAGAGTGCTCACTGCACACAGGTCAGCAAATGCGTGAGTCAAAATGTAGTAAGTTCTCACTTTGTACATGGTCATAAAATAAGGACTTCGTGCTTGGCAACTTGTATGCTTTATGTAACAAAATCTCGTAACCCTGAGGTTGGTACACTTAATATCCCCATTTCAAAGAAAAGGAAGCTTAGGCCTGAGGAGATTTTTAAATTTCCGTGTTGTTATATATAGCTAGAAAGTGGCATAAACCTAGGTGGTCAAACCCGTATTTAACCACTTCACTACCTGCTTTTCATGCACCCTCCTCCAGGTTTTTAAGAGAATAAGCGGAGGGACTGATCCAAGATGGCAACGAAGTATGAGGAAGAATTGAGAAGAGTCGTGTGGCTGTAGAGAGAAAAACATTTTTCCTTTACATGTACAACTGGTACCTCTGTTCCTGTGCAGAGCCCTCCCTTCACATGGCCAAATCTTGTTCTCTTTGGGCCTAAGGAACTCTGCTGGACTCATCCTGATGACTCCCTAACAACCCTTTCACCACAGAGGTCTGCGAGCACCCAATGGCTGAAGAATGGCCTAGGTATACCCTGGGACTTTTGCTGAGTGGCCTCAAAACCAGTACTGGCACCAAGTCTGAATCTGTATCACTCAGGTAAGTATCACTCACTCTGGTGAATACCACTCACCCCTAAATGTTAACTATCTAAGAACCTATCTCACTCAAGTTGCATACCACTGGAGGTTATTTCAGTGACTGAAGCTAACAGACAGCCGGCAGGGAAAGGCAGATCTCAAGCTGCGTTGGGTCTTTTGTTTCCCTGCCTCTGTGCTCAGTGCTAGTGGAAGATGGCCTTGGTGCATAGCTTGGCCCCTCCCACACACCCAGGCCCAGCAGATGCAGCCAACATCTGCATGTCTCTTTGTACCTCCAAACCTATAGCCCAGCATCAGTCACAGGCAGTGTCAGTTATAGACTTGCACTTGCGTCTCTTTCAAGAGGTGCCAGAACCAACATAACCTATGGCAAGCTTTATAAAACTTCAGAACTTGACCAAATTAGCCTCACAAACAGCACACCCAAAGGGAGCTCTCAGCAGGCACCAGACCCTGTTAAGGAGAATTCTGCTTTATGGGGCCAGCACCCACAGAGTACTGTGAATGTGGTTGATTCTCAAAGTCAGCCAGCCTGAGGGCCAACCTCATCCACAAATGAGTCAACAGCAATTAAATCTCAACTATAAGAGAAGGGCTTACATAACCCACACAAGAAACATTCCTGGAGCACCTTGCTCAGGTGATCAGGGAGGCTGCGCTACTGAGCCCCACAGATCACCTACTACATAAGGACACCCTACCAGATCTACCCAATACACAGAAACACATACAGAGAGGCAGCCAAAATTGGGAATCAAAGAAGCATACCCCAAGTGAAAGAACAAGAGAAATCCCCAGGAAAATAACTAAATAAAATGGAGAAAAGCAATCTTCCAGATAGAGAGTTCAAACAAAGGTAATAAGGATGCTCAAGGAAATTAATAGAAGAATAGATGACCTCGGTGAAAAGTTTAAAAAAAGATAGCAAGCATAAAAAAAGATATAGAAATTATTAAAAAAAGAATTAATCTGAAATGAAGAATACAATATATGAAATGAAAAGTACACAGGAAGAAATCAACAGTAAGTCAGATGAAGCAGAGGAGTGAATCAGCAACTCAGAAGACAAGGCATCAGAAAACACCAAATCAAAGCAGCAAAAAAATTTTTCAATGAAGAGAGTTTAAGAAACACCTGGGACAACATCAAGTGTAACAACATCTGCATAATAAGGGGTACCAGAAGAAGAAAACAAAAAGCAAGAGGCCTGGAAGCCTGGAACCTATGTGAAGAAATAATAACTGAAAATTTTTCTAATCTGGTGGAGGAAAAAGACATACAGTCCAGGAAGCTAATGAGTCCAAAAAAAGATAAACCCAAAGATGCCAACACCAAGACACATCATAATAAAAATGGCCAAGGTAAAATAATATCTTAAAAGTAGCAAAAGAAAGTTAGTTAACAACAAGGAAGCTTAGACTGTCAGCCGATTTTTCAACAGAAACATTTCAGGACAGAATAGATTGAAAACAAAATATTGAAAATGATGAAACACAAGGATCTACAACCAAGACTACTCTACCCAGAAAGGCTATCATTTAAAGTGGAAGGCTAAATAAATATGTTCTCAGACAGAAAGAAGCTAAAGAAGATTATCACCAGTATTACAAAAAATGTTAAAGGTTGTTTTTAAGAAAAAGGTAGGGTGAAAAGAGAAAAAATAGTTACAAAAAATAGAACAACAATAAATACATACCTATCAATAAACAGTTTAAATATAAATGGATAAAATGCTCCCATCAAAAGACATATAACAGCTGAATGGATAAGAAAACAAGACCCATATATATGCTGTCTAAAAGAGATCCATTTCAGAATGAAAGACACACACAGACTGAAAGTAAAGGGATGAAAAAAATATTCAAATGGAAACAACACAACAAATAAAGGTAGGGTAGGAAAACTTGTATCAGATGAAATAGACTTTAACCAAAGACACAAAGAAGGACACTACATAATGCTAAAAAGATCAAGTCAACATGAGAATATAACCCTTGTAAATATTTATGTACCCAATCCATACATGACAAAAGCATCTAAATATTTAAAGCAAATCTTGATGGACATAAAGGGAGAGATTGACAGTAATACAGGCATAGTAGGGGATTTTAACATCCCATTGACATGAATGGATATATTTCCAGACAGAAAATTAAGAAGGAAACAGCAGCCTTAAATGACATACTAAACCATATGGATTTTATTGATATTTTCAGAGCATTTTACCCCAAATAAGCAGAATATGCATTCTTTTCCACTGCACTTTGAACATTTTTCAGGATACACCACATGTTAGGAAACAAAACAAGCCTAAATAAATTTAAGAAGATTGAAACCTTACGAACCATCTTCCCTGCCCACAGTGGTATGAAACTAGAAATATATTTCAAGAAAAAAAAACAAAAAACATGTTACTAAACAATGACTAAGTTAACACTGAGATCAAGGAAGAAACCATAGATATATTGGAACAAATATAAATGAAAGCCCACATTATCAAATCTATGAGACAAAGCAAATAAGTTAAAAGAGTGAAGTGCATAGCAATTAGGACCTGCATCAGGGAATAAAATCAAACAATCTAAATTTACACCAAAAGGTACTAGAAAAAGAGCACAAACAAAGTCCAAAGTGAGTAGAAGAAAAAATAATAATAAAGATCAGAGTGGAAATAAAGTCTTTAAAAATATGAAAGATAAAATAAGAGCTGGTCCCTTGAAAATATGAACTAGATTGATAAATCTGTAACCAACTCATCAAGAAAAAAAGAGAGAGGACCCAAAAAATGAAACCAGAAATAAAAACGAAGGAACAACTGACTCTGCAGAAACACAAAGATTATAAAATACTGTAAACTCTATGCCAATGAATTGAATACTGTGGGGAAAAAATGGATAAATTCATAGAATCATACAATCTTCTGAAACTGAATCAAGAAGAAACTGAAAATTGGAACAGATTGATTATGAATAACAAAAAGCAGTAATAGAAAAAACTCTCAACAAGCAAGGTCCTGGACTAGATGGCTTCACAGGTGACTTTTACCAAACATTCAAAGAACTAACACCTATACTTCTCAAACTATTGACAAAATTCAAGAGGAGAGAAGACTTCCAAAATCACTTTACAAGGCTAGCATTATGCTATTTTCAAAACCAGATAAAGACACTACAAAGAAAAAAATTATTGACCAACATTCATGATGAATATAGATGTAAAAGTCCTCAACAATATACTATCAAATCAAATTCAGCAATACATTAAAAAGATCATACACTATGTTTAAGTGGGACTTATTCTTGGGGTGCAATATTAGTATAATATCTTCAAATCATTTAACATGATACACCACATAAACAAAATGAAAGATAAAAATCATATGATCATAGCAATAGGTGCAGGAAAAGCATTTGACAAAATCTAGCACCAATTTCTGATAAAAACTCTCAGCAAAGTGATAATAGTGGGAACATACCTCAACATAATAAAGGCCATATATGACAAATCCACAGCTAACAACATACTCAATGTGAAAAAATGCAAGTGTTTTCCTTAAGAACAGGAACAAAACAGGAATGTCCACATTCATCACTTTTATTCAATATAGCACTGGAAGTCCTAGCCACAGTGATCAGACAAGAAAAAATAAAATGCATCGAAATTGGAAAGGAGGAAGTAAAACTGCCATGATTTGCAGTTGACTTGATAGTGTATATAGAGAACACTAAAGATTCTAACAAAAAACTATTAAAACTGATAAGTTAATTCGTAAAGTAGCAGGATACAAAGTAAATATTCATAAATCAGTTGCATTTTACACACCAAAAATAAACTATCAGAAAGAGAAACCAGGAAAATAATCCCATTTACAATTACCTCCAAAAATATAAAATATTTAGGAATAAATCTAATCAAGGACATAAAAGACTTATAGTCTGAAAATTATAAGAAACTGAAGTAATTTAAGAATATAAAAATTAAAGGAAGCATACACTGTACTTATAAATAGGAAGCATAAACATCATTAACATGTCTACACTACCCCAAACAATCTATAGATTCAGCACATTTCCTGTCAAAATACCAATGACATTTTTCTCAGAACTTAAACAAGTAATCCAAAAATTAATATGGAACTGCAAAAGACCCCAAATGGCACAGCAATCATGAGAAAGAAGAAGAAACCTGGAGGTATCACAGTACCTGATAAAAAGAAACTATACTACAAGGCCATAGTAATCAAAACAGCATGGTACTGGCATAAAAACTTACACATGAATCAATGAAACACGATAGAGAGCCCAGAAATAAACCCATGCCTATATGGTCAATTAGTGTATGACAAAGGAAGCAAGAATATACAAGGGGTAAAAACAGTCTTCGGTAAATGGTGTTGGGAAAACTCTACTGACCCATGCAAAAAAATTAAACTAGGCCACCTTCTTACACCATATACAAGAATAAACTCACCCGACTGGTGTGGTTCAGTGGTTGAGCATTGATCTATGAACCAAGAGGTCTTCAGTTTGATTCCCATTGAGGGCCCATGCCCAGGTGGTGGGCTTGATCTCCAGTAGGGGGTGTGCAGGAGGCTGTCGGTTGATGTTTCTCTTTCTTTGACGATGTTTCTATCTCTCTATCCTTTCTCCCTTCCTCTCTCTCTAAAAACAATCAATAAAAACATTTTTTTTAAAAGTACATTTTAAAAAAAGAATAAACTCAAAATGGATTAAAGCCTTAAATGTAAGACTTGAAACCATAAAACTCCTAGAGGAAAACATAGGCAGCAAAATCTCTGACATTTCTTTTTTTTAAATAATTTTTTTTGTTACAGTTGACATACTATCATATTAGTTTCAGGTGTACACACCAGTGATTAGACATTACATAACTTACTAAGTGATCATCCCAAAAAATCTCATACCCATCTGGCACCATACGTAGTTATTAGAATGTTATGGGCTACATTCCCCATGATGTGCTTTACATCCCCTTGACTATTCTGTAACAACCAATTTGTACTTCTTAATCCCTTCACCTTTGCACCCACTCCCCAACCTCTCTCCCATGTGGCAGCCGTCAAAATGTTCTCTGCATCTATGGTTCTGTTTCTGTTCTGTTTGTAATTTATTTTGTTTTTTAGATTCAGTTGTTGATAGATGTGTATTTATTGCCATTTTATTATTCATATTATTTCTTTTTCTTCCTCTTAAAGAAGAACCTATAACATTTCCTGTAATACTGGTTTGGTGGTGGTGAACTCCTTTAGCTTCTTCTTGTCTGGGAAGCTCTTTATATGCTCTTGATTCTACGATAGCTTTGGCAGAGTAACCTTTGTTGTAGGTCCTTGCTTTTTATCACTTTGAATATTTTTTGCCCATCCCTTCTGGCCTGCAAAGTTTCTGTTGAGCAATCAGCTGACAGTCTTATGGGATCTTCCTTGTAGCTAGCTAACTGCTTTTCTCTTGCTATTTTTAAGATTCTCTCTTTGTCTTTAACCTTTTGCACTTTAATTATGATGTGTCTTGGTGTGGGCCTCTTTGGGTTCATCTTTTTGGGGCTCTCTGTGCTTCCTGGACTTGTAAGTCTATTTCCTTCACCTGGTTAGGGAAGTTGCTGACATTATTTTTTTAAATAGGTTTTCAATTTCTTTTTTTTTCTTTTTTTAAATATGTCTTTATTGATTTCAGAGAGAGGAAAGGAGAGGGAGAGAAAGAGGTAGAAACATCAATGATGAAAGAGTCATTGATCGAGCCCACAACCAGGGCATGTGCTCTGACCGGGAATCGAACCCCGATCGCCTGGATCCTAGGTCGACGCTCAACCGCTGAGCCATGCCCGGCTGGGCTAGGTTTTCAATTTCTTGTTCTCCCTCTGCTCCTTCCGGCACCCCCGATGCAAATATTCGTACTCTGGATGTTGTCCCAGGGGCTCCTTACACTATACTCATTTCCTTTTTTTATTCTTTTTTTCCCATTCTGATTGTGTGCTTTTTGCTTCCTTTTCTTCCAAATCACTGATTTGATTCTCAGCTTCATCTACTCCACGGTTGATCCCCTGTAAATTATTCCTCATTTCGTTAGTGTCTCCTTCATTTCTGACTCCCCCTTTTTTATGCTCTTGATGTTCTCACTGAGTTCACTGAGCATCCTTATAACCAGTGTTCTGAACTCTGCGTCTGATAGATTGTTTGTCTTCATTTTGTTTAGTGCTTTTCCTGGAGTTTTGGTCTATTCTTTCATTTGGCACAGGTTTCTGTCTCCTCGTTTTGGCTGCCTCCCTGTGTTTGTTTCTGTGTATTAGGTGGAGCTGCTATGTCTCCCAGACTTGGTAGAATAACCTATGTAGTAGGTGTTCTGTAGGGTCCAGTGGGACAATCTCCCCAGTCACCCAAGCTGGGAGCTCCAGATGCACCCCCTCATGTAGGCTGTTACACCCTCCTGTTGCAGATGAGCCTTGATTGCAGGTTGATCAACTGCAAGGACTGGCTGCAACCACTGATCACTGGGTGGAGTCAGCTGTGCAGAGGTCCACCCCACAGAACAGGACTTACTTCAGCAGGGCTCTTGGGCCCACTGAGTCTGCACCTTGATGTATCATTTGTGGAGGAGGCTGGTTAGTGCTTCCACATGGTGTGAAGCTTTCCACTGGGTGCACTGGCTCTGGGGCCTCCCAGGAATTGCAGACCAAGATCAGCTGACAACTGTGTTCTGCCTGGGGCCACCCGGCATGAGCTGCAAAGTGATCTGCAGATGGCTGCTACTTGTGATTGGCTTGGAGGTGCCCAGGCAAAGCCAACCTGTGAGCCAAAGCAGGCTGCAGCTAGTGCCAGGTCTAGGGACACTTAGCAAGAGGTACAATGCATTGTCACACCAGATGCTGCTTGTTTGAGAGAATTTTGGAAAGTCTGAATCATGAGCCAAGACAGAGCATTTCTATGGAAAAGCCACTGGAAACAGCTTGGGTGGCCCCACAAGTTGGGTGGGGCTGGGTCTCGAGGAATCACCAGGGTGGGGCAACAGTGTGAGCTAGGTTGGTGGAGACTCAGATACGGTGCTCGCCTACTGGCTTTGTGTGTGTGGAGGGGGTGTCTCAGAAAAGGAAGAATGATCTCTGCCAGCACTTTTGTCTTGCAGAAAACTGCCCCTCCAGCTCTTGTCCAGATGCCAGACAATTCAGTGTCTCCCCATATGTCCCCAGTGCCTTTCAAGCTGCTGCTCCACTGGTGGAGCTCAGAGAGAGTGAGTCTGAGTAAGTCCATGAGGGCCCTTTAAGAAGAACTGCCTGGGACTCCAGAATTCCTCCTCTCTCAGTCACAATCCCTGCTGGTTTTTATAGCCAGAAGTTAGGAGGACTTCTCTTCCTGGCTCTGGAACCCTGGGCTGGGTGACCTGGACTGGGGCTGGGACCCCTTGCTCTTGGTGGGACTTCCAGAGCTGAGATATCCCTCCCAGTTTTTATCTGCCACATGTGGGTGTGGGACCAGCCCTCTCCATCTCTGCCCCTCCTACAGGTTTCAGTATGGCTTCTTTAAGTCCCTAGTTGTAGGACTTACATTCAGCTAGATTTCAGATGGTTCTGAATGATGGGGTTTTTTTGTAGTTTAGTTGTAATTTTAATGTGTTTGTGGAAGGATGTGAGTATCACATTTACCTCCACTGGCATCTTCGCTGGAAGCCTCTCTGACATTTCTCTTAGTGATATTTTTTTGCATATTTCCTTGAGCAAAGGAAACAAAAATAAATAAATAAATAAACATATGGGATACATCAAACTAAAAAGTATTTGCAGAGCAAAGAAAATCATCAACAAAATGTAAAGACAATCTACTGAATGGGAAATTATATTTGCCAATGATACATCCTATAAAGCATTAATATCCAAAATTTCCAAAATACTCAGACAACTCAATACCAAAATGTCCTTTTCTAACATTCCAATTAGAACGTGGACAGAGGACTTGAATAGACACTTCTTTAAGGTGGACATACAAATGGCCAATAGACTTATGAAAAGATGCTCAAAGTCACTAATCACCAGAGAAATGCAAATTAAAACCACAATAAGGTATCACCTGACACCTGTCAGAATCATCAATAAATCAACAAACAAGTGCCTGCTAGGATGTGAAGAAAAGGGAGCCCTCATGCCCTGTTGGAGGGAATGCAGACTGGTGCAGCCACTACAGAAAACAGTGTGGAGGACTGTCAAAAATTAAAAATGGAGCTGCTTTATGACCCAGTAAATCCAGTTCTGGGGGTTCATTCCAAGAAACTTAAAGCACTAATTTGAAAGAATATATGCACCCTTATATTCATCGCAGTGTTATATACAGTAGCCAAGATATATAAGCATCACGAGTGCCCATCAATAGACTATAGATAAAAAAGTGGTGGTACATGTATGTAATGGAGTATTATTTGGCCATGAAAAAAGAATGAAATCTTACCATTTATACAGCATGGATGAACTTAGAGGGTATTATGCTTAGTGAGATAAGCCAGAGAAGAACAAATGCCATATGATTTCACTTACATGTGGAATCTAAAGTGCAAAATAAACGAACAAACAAAATAGAAACGGACTCAGAGAGTTCAGACTGATAGTTGCCAGAAAGGAGGGGGGGTTCAGGGACTGGATAATAAAAGTGAAGGGATTAAGAAGTACAGCTTGGTAGTCACAAAATAGTCATGTGGATATAAATTATAGCATAGATAACATAGTCAATAATATTGTAATAACTATGTATGTTTCCTAGTATACTATTAAACTATAGTGAGTCCACCTTGTAAATTATATGATTGTCTAACCACTATGCTATACACCTGAAACTAAACAATATTGAATGTAAAGTCTAACTGAAAATTAAATTTTAGCCTGGCCTGGCGTGGCTCAGTGGTTGAGCGTCAACCTGGGATCCAGGCAATCAGGATTTGATTCCCGGTCAGGGCACATGCTGATTGTGGGCTTGATCAATGACTCTCATCATTGATGTTTCTGTCTCTCTCTCTCCCTCTCCTTTCCTCTCTCTGGAATCAATAAAGATATATTTTAAAAAGAAAGAAAGAAAAAAATTAAATTTTATATTAAAATAAATAAAAGGTAAGATTACAAAAAAAGAAAAGAACATATTCCAACTTTTTTTCAAATAAAGACTTTTTCACATTCATAGTCCATTGCTTTATATAATATCAAATTAGATTTATTTTATAATTATAATTCCAAGTATAACTGGAATAAGATTTGAGAATAAATTCAACTGGTTCTTAGTGAATAGTTAGTTTTTCTTAGAATTGTATAGGCCTACTAGAAAGAAGCCTACTAGTTACAAGTACCTACTGTGCAGTGAGCATCATTAACGGTGTCTTTTAGTGAATAAAAACATTTACTAGCCCAACAGGCGAATTAGGTAGAGGTATGTTAAAAGAGCTCTTTGCTGTTGGTAATGAGCCTTTATGGAACTGTTCATGTATTACGACGTCCTGTCACTCCGGCACCAGGCACACACATATATCACTTTGAGCCATGCCTTCCCTTGAGTGTTTACTAAAGGTAACTACACTCAGACCAAATCATGAATTTTTTTAACAGTTATTTCTCATCCTTTTTACTTCACTTTAATTTTTTAGGATTGAGGTGTCTTTAATACTTGATCTTGCCTGGCCAGCGTGGCTCAGCGCTTGAGCATGGACCTAGGACCCAGGAGATTTTGTCCGAGCCCAGGTCAGGGCTGGGTCCTCAGCAGGGGCCTTGCAGGAGGCAGCCCATCAATGACTCTCATCATTACTATTTCTATCTCTCTCTTCCTCTCCCTTAAAAAAAAACAAAAACTTTGATCTTTCTCCAATTTACAAGGAAACAAGAAGAATTGAAATGGCCAAAAGAGGTGATAGTGGAATAAGAATTAAGATATGTATAAGGAATTATGTATTTAACTTCTTAAAATCAGGGGAGGCTTCATGAAAAATGAATGAGCTCTCTGTATTACACTTTGAGTGTAATAATGGTCATTTATGATTTGAATAACTAGGAGAGAGTATTCTCCAAAGTGAATGGTATAAACAAAAATATGGGGAAGCATAGAGTGTATTTTAAAATATAGGCTATGCAAAGGGAAAAAAGAGAGGAAACTGAGAGCTGGTTTAGAGTCATGCTGTTTAGGATGGAAACAGTGAAAGCCCAAAAGGCCCATTCTTGAGAGATAAGTAACTCTCCCCAGAAGCCACCAACGTGGATTTTATGGCATTTAGATTTTCCGAAGCAAACTGAGAAAGATTTATATTCTCTCAATCTGGTGGTTTTAAGTTTTTGAAACCAAAGCCTCAAAGACAGGAATACAGAATTGTTAGGCAGATGGGGCCACCCATACAAAGGCGTGAAGGCTCCAGCCAGGCCATTTATTCTGGTCATGTTTTTGGGCACAAGACAATTTGGGATTCCACAGCGAGTGTAACACAATATAGATATTATTGTTAAGCAAAGCTTGTTTTTGTAGTGATCAAGCTTTCCAATAATCAAAGGGGTTTTCAGATGGTATTATTTGGGTTTGCTTTTGGCATAATTTCTCAGAGGACTATGCAGATGAAATATCTTTCTCCTTATAGGATATTTTAGAATTTAGTTTACCATAAAATATGAACTCTAAAGTTAATAAACAGGGTGGCATTTGGTGCCAAGGATTAAATATTTACTGGTAAAATATACAGTGACAAAAAGGATTTTCAAATAGGTGATAAATCATATGGTTTGGGCTCTGTATTAAATATTTTTACCAGAGAAAAAATAAAACTTAAACCAAGGGGAAAAGTTAACCCATTGTTGTGGATGCCTGAGACTGAGCTTATGAAAATCCAGGTATTCCTTAAAAAAAAAAAAAAAAAAAAAAAACAAGTAAATGACAGAGCTTTTATTTAATCTTTGAAATGATTCATTTATTGAGTGAAATAAAGAATGTTAACATCTCATGTTTCCCTCAATCATAGTTGATTCTTTCACAGGCCTCTTCCAACTAGTCTCTTATTCCACCTGTCTTATCTACCTGTGGGAGTCCCTACTGCACATGGGTTAAGAGCATCTGCCCTACGGCTAGTCTGTCTAGGTTCAAATTCTGACTGCCAATTCTTGTGTTCTTCAGTTTACTCATCCGTAAAATGAATGTATTAACAGTACCCCATCATTGGTTTCTATAACGATTAAATGACTCTATATATGCGCCAGTCCACTAGCACTCGGATATTTTTCAATTGACTCAAGCAGTTCAAACCAGCCATGTTTCCAGGGTCAACTGGCAGCTGGGAATCCACATATGCAAGGGGCCAACTTAATTTCTATGCAAATTTTGGACTGCACCTGGTGGTCATGCCCCTACCACCCCCTGCACTGTTAAGGATCAACTGTGTGTGTGTGAGTATATATATAATCACTTAGAACAGCCTGGAAAATAGTCTTACATTATTGTTTTTCATCTTCTTTAATTATCCAGATATTACCCATCTTTCAAAACCTAACTTATTTAATAAGCTGCCTTTCGTCACTGCAAAGCTTCCCTAGATGTGCATAGCCTCTTAGGCCCATCCCCATCTGTTTTAACATATAATTGCTTATTATGCACTTTTTCAAATTGTTTTATGATTTTCCTAATACACCATGGAGGGAGAGGAGAGAAAGAGAGACTAAATTTTAAAAATCTCTTTCAGCTGCATATACCTCTAGAAAAAGAAGATATAAATAGTATGTGCCCCTCATTTTGCATTTATGGAGAGCCTCGTACATGCATTCTGATAAAAACTGAACACAGCTCCCACCCTCTACTTTGGAGAATAAGAGAGGTGGGTGCAAAGTGCAAAGCATGCCCCCTATGTGTCGGCTAACACTTGGTCTGAATAGATCTGGTCTTGAAAAAGTATTACTTGGATGGATGGATGGATGGATGGATGGATGGATGGATGGATGGATGGATGGATGGACGGATGGACGGAACAACATGAAACCAGTAGAAAAAAGTCTGCAGAACTAAAACAGAAAAGTTAGCCTCTGGAAATGATTTACTACAGAAAGCAGAAGTAACTTTTAGTCTGTACCTCTTTCACATTACTTGACTATGTGAAGAAGAATGCATTGAGATGGAAATCCAACAGGCACGATGCTAGTTAGGAATACTGAGTCAATGGAATCATTGTGGTAAGGGAGTGGGGGTGAGGGAGAGGGAGGGAGAGGGAGGGGGGAGGGAGGGGGAGGGGGAGGGAGGGGTAGGAAAAGGGAGGGGGAGGGAGGGGAGGGAGGGAGAGGGGGAGGAAGAGGGTGGGGGAGGGAGAGAGAGGGAGGGGGAGGGAGAGAGGGAGGGGTAGGGAGAGGGAGGAGGAGGGAGAGGGAGGGAGAGGTAAGGAGGGGGAGGGAGAGAGAGGGAGAGGGAGGAGGAGGGAGGGAGAGGGAGGGAGAGACAGGGAGAGGGAGGGGGAGGGAGGGAGAGGGAGGGAGAGACAGGGAGAGGGAGGGGGAGGGAGGGAGAGGGAGAGATAGGGAGAGGGAGAGGGAGGGAGAGGGAGGGAGAGGGAGAAAGTGATACTTTGATACTACTCTGCAGTTTAATTTTGTTTCCATTAAACTCAGTGTTTGTGGAGAGCAGCTAAGTGACATTCTGCAGCTTGAGAAGTATGTTCCTAATTAGAGTCACTTATCAACAACATTGAGGACATGCAACTGGTGGAGGCAATGGAAAGAAATGGGGGACAGCCAATCGAAGGTCAGTGCTTTGCCTGGGCAAATAGAGATAATAGGGATGGCTGAGTGCTATGCTCTCTTCTGTTTTCTTAATCATTTTTTTTTCTTTTTTTCTTTTTTTTTTTTATTTCAGAGAGAGGAAAGGAGAGGGAGAGAGAGATAGAAACATCAGTGATGATAGAGAGCAATTGATCAGCTGCCTCCTGCATGCCCCCTACTGGGAATTGAGCTCGAAACCCCGTGCACGTGCCCTGACCGGAAATCCAACTGTGACCTCCTAGCTCATAGGTAGATGCTCAACCACTGAGCCATGCCAGCCATATTTCTTAATCATTTTAAAGACAAGAAACTCTAAACAGAATCTCAGAATCACAGATCATGAGCAAGGACATTTTAGACATGCCCTGGCTTGAGCCTATGGAGGCCTTCTTTTAAGTCGTATCCAAAAAATAACTTTCCTTATTGGTCTCCAGAGAGGGAGATTCAATGGGTTTGACAATTGAACTATTCTGCCAATCATATTTCTACCTGAAATCCTATATTCTGCAAAGAGGTTTTCCCAATAAGTGTAAGCAAAAGACAGTTTGGTGGCAAGATCTCATAAAAATCCTAGAAGGAAAGTCATGAGACCTGGATTTAGTGCCATTCTTCTCTGCTAATTTCTTAAGTGATTCTGTCCACACCTGCAGACGTCTGGGGCTCAGTTTCTAGAGCCTGAAAAGGACAAGCATAAGCCTTATCTCCTGAAATAAAAATGGGAACCACCAGCCTCCCATCAGCACTTTTAAGTCACAGAGCACTTTTGGTGTACACATTATTTTTTTAAATATGATAGATTTCAATGTTAAACAGTTGAAAGATGAGTTTTAAAATTAACAGTGAAAGTTCAAGTGAGGAAAGAAATTATGTAAATATGCTAGCTGGCTTCCCCATTAAGCATCACTTCCCAGCCCATTCAATGCCTCTTGCAAGTTAAATTCCTATAAATGTTCGATTTTATGACTTGATTTTAAAGTTTCCTGGATTCTTTTATACATCTTGCATTCACGGTATATCTACTTATTTCTGTTTGACCATGTCAACACACATTTCAAACAGTTTTTCACCAAAGGGAATAACTCCTGGTCCCATAATGACAACTGAAGTCCACAGGATACATGACTGAAAATAGTGACCACGATGTTGATGAAAGTGGTGACACTGTGTTGGAGACGGAAACAGAGTGCTGAAACCCTGTCACGCATTTTCAGCTAAAGCTGCCTTGTAACCTGAGTTTCCAAGTCTTCCATGAGGTTCCATTTAAACACACAACACATGCACACAGAGCCTCAGCAAATACCAAATTACATTATTTTAACTAGCAAACCGAATTCGACAGCCTTAGGCAAAAGTTTTCACAAAGTGCATTGGGAGAAATGCCGTCTTAGATGATTATAGAAGTTTGATTAGGGGTTTGCCCACATCTTAAATAAATGGTGACTCTCTTACCACCCAGAATGATTTTTCCTTGAATGGATTACTCAATGGAAAGACAAACACTGAAATCTGAAGCAGGAGTGCTCTGTGCATTGATATTAAACCATAAGAAATGAGCCAGGAAAATGAGTCGGTGGAGGAAGCAGCTCCTTGCTGCTTCTGCTCGGTTCCGCCCACTAAGGCTTCCTGCCATTTTACAGGCTCAGACCAGGTTGAACCCCGCACTTTGCTTCCTGGTAAATTCCGCATCCACCTTCAGGTAGTCCCTTCTCTAGGAAGCCTGTCCCAGCTCCCTCTCATTGCCCCGTGGCCAGAGCGAGAATGTCTGATTCTATCGCAGTTCATCTCAACACAGCAGCACTAGCCCTGCAGTCACAGTACCAGGCTTCAAATTCAGCCTTCCCCCTGCTTGGGCAGGTTACTTACCTCGTGCCCTCTCTTGTTGGGGGATAATAGCACCTGCCTCCTTGAGGTCTGGTGGAGTAAGAAGACAGTCTATGTGCAAGGCGTTGTGCAGTGTGTGGGGCAAAATAATCGAGCAAAAATTGGGAGGGCTTCTTACTATACATTTTTATTTATTTATCTGGGTATATTTTGTTCACCTTTGTATCCCTAGCACCTAACATGGTGTATAGCACAATGCAGGGAATATTTTTTTTCCATTTAACAAATAAATATGGACAGTGCTTCACATTTTTAAAAGAACTTTAGCATATGTGGTGGTCTCATTGGCACGTTCCATTCTTTCAGATAGAGGCAAGAAAGCTCAGAGTTTGTCTTTGGAGGAAGCGCCTTTCCCTGTCTTCCTGAACAGCTGTCAATCATGGGGCAACTTCTGAGCTCAAGGATGACCACAGGACCAGATCAGACCAAGTAAATTATTTCTGGCCCGGCCGGCATGGCTCAGCAGTTGAGCATCGACCTAGGATCCAGGAGATCATGCTTCGATTCCCAGTCAGGGCACACGCCCAGGTTTCAGGCTTGATCCCCAGCAGGGGGCATGCAGGAGGCCGTCGATGAATGACTCTCTCATCATTGATGTTTCTCCCTCTCTCTTTCTGCCTTCCTCTCTCTGAAATCAATAAAAATATATATTAAAAAATTATTTCTGGTGATGTAGTTTGAAGAAAGCACCGAGGTGCAGAAAACTGATGAAGCCATTTCAGTTGATAGCACTGCTGGAAGTTCCCCGAGTCCTGGTGCTGAAATTCCAGAGGCTGCCCTGATCCAGCCCTTCCTTGTCTGCTGTTCCTGTTCCTGCTGAACAATGTCTGTGAGTCACGTGGTAGAGTAGACAGAGCACTGGACAGGGCATCACCAGCCCTAAGCTCTAGGTCTGTCTCTGCCATAGTAACTGTGGGCAAATCTATTCATCTCTTAGTCTGAGTTTCAGTGTCTTTAGAATGGGGACCGGTGGTAACCTGTTCTGCGTGCTTCATTGGGTTGTCAAAGGCACCATGAGGGTTTATAAACTACAAAGCAAATAGAAAGCAGCAGTAGTCCACACTTTCCAGGCGGAAGATCATTTCTCTTGGTGTAAAGGTAAAACATTTGGGTAGACCCAGCACCCTTCCATGCGGCCCACTAGTCAATACAGACTCTCTCTCACACTCGCGGGTTCTCCACTTACGTCTTGAGCCTTCTTGCTTTTGACCTACCTCACAGTCTACTTCCTGACCTACTGTTGACCTCCTTGGCCCCCAACCCCTAGACATACTTCCTGTCTCTAGTCTGAAATTCTCCCTCGGAGGCTGACATTTGATACTGCTCCTCTAGGGCTGCTACCTTTGAACAACGAGTGTGGCGGGGACTTTGGGTTTCTGAATTCTTAGGCGGCAAGGGTGGACCTCTGAGCCCAAGGCACAGGCCAGCCACTCTGCCAAAGCAGGAAGTCTTCCTTTGGTCAGGTTTGACCTCTGACCTTTTATTCTGCTTGTTCAGAACATGAATTTTCTATTAGTCAATGTTAAGTCACAACGACAAAATCCAAAAGCAAAGCCTGGGTACAGTTTGTGCTGGGAAGTGTTATTAGCTTTCTCTAGCTATATTATTTTTATATTTATAATGAGGAAATTCTCATGAGGTCAAATC
This sequence comes from Miniopterus schreibersii, assembly GCF_964146895.1. NCBI lineage: Eukaryota > Metazoa > Chordata > Mammalia > Chiroptera > Miniopteridae > Miniopterus > Miniopterus schreibersii. The sequence goes on along the minus strand of NC_138122.1, from coordinate 1,568,731 downwards.
ACTGGGCAATGTTTCCAGAGCTTAAGCCATGCTTTTTCTCTAGAAAAAAACTGAATGGAGAGAAATAAGCATAGACTCCCTTCTCCTGTGGGGCAGATATTTCTCAGGCATGTTTTCAGGACCTTCTTTGATTTCCAGGGTTTTCTCCTATTCCTGCTGGAGCCCATAAAAAATATCGTCTAGGTCCTAGAAGACAATTCACAAGTCAGAGGGACCCCGGGGTGGGGTGTTCTCAGGAGGACAGAGTCACAGTACTTCCTAAAGGATCTACTGAAAGGTAGGATGAGTTCTGGGATAAACTTGCTCTGGCTCTCAGGTAATTTGGTTCTGTAAGTCCTACTGATACCATCATAATAACCTGGTTATTATTTAACAGAAAAGGAGTAAAGGGAAGACTAGATAATAGAGGCATGCCATTTATATAGCTTTTCCAAAAAGCTGCATTTAGTACTCTCTAAGTCTGTTCCCCACTGATTGCTGGGGGAAGGGACTGGACAAAAGCAGTTTGGATGCATGCCCAGGAAGGTATGGGTGACGTGGGAAGATGCCTGCCTGTCGGTCACACCTGAGAACAAATTAGTGGCCAGGATGGGCTTGGCCACTGCAAGGGAAGGAAACATGGATATTTAAACTTATGAACAAAAGAGCGCACTCTCTTGGCCTCTCCACTCCTGTGACTCCTGTTGCAGGGAGCATGCTCCCCTGCATTTGCCCATGTGACCCACAGCCATGTGGGACCCACACAGTGGACTAACGGATTTTAATTAGCCTGATGCTGAACTGGACCTGGCTGCAACCCGGAACAGAAGCTCTGCACGCTGGCCTTTCTTTTGGCTCTGCTGAACTCACAGCTGCCCCTCTTTTAGGGCTGGTTTAAGGGGCAGGAAACTTTACAACACCAGGAATGTAACTCCATGCAAATAAAGCCCTTGCCACATCTCATTCTCCCATGGAGGCTTCTGAAAATGTTTATTTCGGCAGTACCCCAAGGACCCCCACTCCCATTCGTGTCTGGGAAATCTGGCCTATTAATTCCTCCAGCAACACTATACACCAGCTCAGTTCCATCATATAAGTGAGAGAGGCAGTGGAAGCCCTGGCCTAGCAAATGCAGAAGCAACTCCTCTGTGCTGACAAGTCTTCCCACGTGCGCCAGAGTGTTCTTCTCCAGGATCCCGGCTCCAGCACCAGGCCTCCAGCCATCGGCAGACAGCTGGCCTTTCAGATAGAAATGACTCTCTAAGACAATTTCCCAGAAGACATTGCTTTGGATGAGTTAAAATGTGATTCAAAAAGTATATGTTAAACTAAGTGAATTGCACTGTTGAATGTAAAGGTGTGCCTGGCCCAGTGCATCACAAGTAGGAGGTACTCACAGTGAATGGCAGATTTGCCCTTCATTTCTTTGTCTCTTCTACTTTTTTTCATGCTGAAATGAAGAACAGTCGGAAATACTGTAAAAGTGTTTTCCCTGGGGGGCTCTAGACATCTCATCACATGTGCTCAATTTGTGCTTAAGTGGTGCATACATGTGTGGGTGCCTGAGTTTAATGAGGAAACTACCTGGGGCACAATACATCTGAACTCATGTGTGTGCCCACATAAAGCATGCCTCTGAGCATTTTCCAATTCAATCACATATATTCTAAATTCAAAGTTGAAGACCCTGAAGGAGAGGAACAAGTCTAAAGGACTTTTCCTCACGAAACAGCCTAGAAGCTGAGTTTCACGTCTTTACAAGGTAGGTTGGGTTGGGTTCAAGATAATGACTGAATTAGAAGTAAGTCATGGAGCAGACATGACTTCTATTTATATTTAAACCAGAAGCTGTTGCTCTCATCTGTTCTATTGACATACATTTTAACTATTGACTCCCTGTAGCTCTAAGTATGAATAGTCAAGAGGGGTTTGCTGTTTAGAAGGTTTTAAATGTTATAAACTTCCAACTTGCCTGTTTTGCATTTTATTTTATTTTTTTCCAACATCTTTTATCCCTGCTATACCCTCTTCCACCTCCACCCACCCCCACAACCGCCAAGGAGGTAGGGGTGGGCAGGCTGTGGAAGGATTGAGCCAAAAACAGAAAAAAAGAGAAAGAACTCATGGACATGGACAACTTGCCTGTTTTTGAAGGTTAAGTTCATGCCTAGGCTCTCCGCGCAGAGGTCAACAATTCTAACAGAGTGGTGGGAAACTCTGAGATGTGCATTTATATTACTTCATTCTGCTCCCCTCCCCACCCCCGGCATTTCGTTGTTATCCTCGTGGGACCTCACGCTGTGGTTCATGTACCCTCTTTTTCCTGTCTCTTCCTTCCCTGCCTCCCTGCCTCCCTTCCTTCCTCCTTTTTTCCTGTTCCCTGCCTTCCTGCCTTTTTCTTACTCTCCTCCTTTTCTTTATTTCCTGAGCACTGGCTTCTGTCACAGGACACAGCCTCCCCTTTGCCAGACTCCATAAATACCAGGCAGCCTGTTCTCTGTCCCTTTGTGAAACACTTTCTTCCAAATGGTGTTTTTCCTCAGATTTAAGTCTTCAAAAGCAGTAGGGCTCAGGGGTACTAAGAGACCTAAGCATAAGGAAAGAGAGAGAAAACAGATCCTGTTCGACAAAATCACAGCCACCACAACCCCAAACAGTAAATCTCACCAAAAACCCTTTTCAAATCTGGAATTATTTTCATGCAGCTAAGGAAGGTCAGGTTGTTGAGCTGTCCCTTGCAGCTTCCTTGATTGTCTCCCTTCTCACACCCTCCTCCTCACCGAGCAGAGAAACAGAGAACACAGTCCATTGAAAGAAGGGAATGCATAGCATAAGACAGGATTTGAAAACCTAAAGTAAAACAACAAAACAGTGAAATTTTAGAGTCAGGTACAGAACCCAGAACAGGGTGTTTAATATTTTCCCTGCATTGCAAACCCTCTGTCTTTCCGAGCCACTTGCTCAGGCTGTGAGTTCTGTTATCCCTTGTAGAGCCCCAGCCTAGGTAGAGGCCGCCTACACTCACTCCTTCATTGCCCTGGCGGGGAGGGGGAGCCACGGGTCACAGGACAGGCCCTGGGGATTGCGGGACACAAAACCCTGCTCTGCACCACAGCCAGGGGGTTAGCCTGCTCATTCTAAAGCTTACCCGAAGTCACAGAGTTGAAATGCCTGAATTTAACACCACTTTCCTCACCAAATATCCTTGGGTTTTCAACAGACCTAACCTCTTGGCACTATGGAGTCTTGATGTTTTGCATTTTCTTTTTTTAGATTTTTAATCCTCAACTTACTCTTTTCCCACTTAAGTCACTCACATGCCTTCCTTCCTAAAAAGGGATTTTTTCCTTTCTCCTTACTTCTCTCCTATCTTTGCTTTCTTTTTTTATTTCACTCTGTCAAGAGGGGGTATGGAAAACAATGAAGGAGCACTTGGACCCCTGCTTGGGGACATGGCATCACAGTGATGTTTCCAGTGGTGAGGTGCGGGGGTGGTGGGCTGGCACCACAGGTGGTGGATTAGCCACTCTCCCAGAAAACAGAATTCTCTTTCCCTACAGCTCCCCAATTTATTTTTGATATATTTGTTGAATTAGCTTCAGAAAGCTGCAATCTAATCCCCAGGCTTGTCCCAGGTTTTGGCACTGAACACAATCTTCAAGTGTTACCCTTGAGTAGAAAAAAATGGGCTTCTTGTTCCATTTTGTCTTTAATATTAAGTGTCCCCTTGCATGCTTATCAATGCACTTCTGGAGGTCTTCTCCCAGCCAGTGTTCATCATGGCCAAGTCCCTTAGTTTACTGCCAACTGGGACTGCTCTTAATTATTTAAACTTTAGATGCTTTTTATAGTTTGCCTCCACTTTTTTTTTAACTATTGCGGGTTTCTTTCCCCTAGAAAGTCCAGGGGACTTATGAAGTTCGCCATCTTAGTGAAGAACAGAGCAGCAGCAAACACCGGCATATGCACCACACGTGCACATGGACCACACTTACACATGGACCACACTTGCACATGGATCACACTTACACATACACCACACGTGCACATGGACCACACTTGCACATGGACACCTGCACATGCACCACATTTACACAAGGGACAACACTTACACATGGACCACACTTACATATGGACCACATTTGCACGTGGACCACACTTGCACATGGACCACACTTACCCATGGACCACACGTACACATGGACCACACTTGCACATTGACCTCACTGCACATGGGTCACACTTACACGTGTACCACTCTGGCACATGGACCACACTTGCACATGCGCCACACTTTCACATGGATCACACTTGCACATATACCACAGGTGCACATAGATCACACTTGCACATGCACCACACTTACACATGGATCACACTTGCACATAGACCACAGGTGCACATAGATCACACTTGCACATGCACCACACTTACACATGGATCACACTTGCATGCATGCACAGGTTGTGTCTCACTGAAAACACTGGGTCTACCCAGCCAGAATGGCTGAGTTGGTTGAGTGTCTTCCATGCTCCAAAAGGGTGCTGGTCCGATTCCCCGTCAGGGCACATGCCTAGCTTGTGGGTTTGATAAATGTGTCTCTCTCACATCAGTGTTTCCCTTTCCCTCTCTCTCTCTCTCTCTCTCTCATCTCTCTCAGCATGTCCTCAGGTGAGGATTAAATTAAAATAAAATAATAATAATAATAAATTTTTAAAATATCAGTGGATCAATTATTGTAAGTGAATCAGCAAGTGTGAGTTTACACATATAAATATTTTTCACAGAACAGACAAGTTGTGAAGACAGAAATGATCTGACAGTTCTGTGGGGATTTTTGTTTGTTTTATCATTATAAAACCTGACTTTACTCTTATGGAGCACGCTGCGTATCACGCCATGTCCTAAGGGCTCTCTACACGTTACCTTATTTACTCTTTCAAATAATCCTATGAACTGGGCACTATACTAATTAATCTTTTAAATGTGGAAACTGGGGCCCAGATAGATTATGTCACTTGCCTAATTTCTATGGTTATTTGCCTGTGTCTTCAAGTGTCTTGTAAGGAGCAGAATACTCTTTCTTACTTTCTGCCAACCACATGGCATATATGATCAGCTCTGGACACAGTGGATGCCATATCAGTATCAGTGAATGTCCACCTCCCAACATTTTAAACCAAAGACCAGAAGATATCAAGGCAGGTTATATTATGATTCTTTCCAAACTTACTGTCTTTAGAGCCCCACAAACCATTCCCAGAGTGGTGGTGATTCTGCAAGAAGCTAACAGTGAACTTCGTGGTGTCTCATTTCAAATTGCAGTGCCCCAAATGGGGGTATGAACCCAAAGCTAGGAAAGTATAAATATAACATTCACCATATTTTGTCAGCTAAAAATTTTGCCTTTCTCATGACTCAGATTAGGAACCTATTGACTCTATGTGAGAAAGAGGGCACTGGATGGTGTAGTGAACCTTCAGGAGCCATGAAGTCAAGCAAACCCTGGGTATTTACTTTGTCCCAAGGCCGAGCACCTTGATTCCATGTTAGAAAGCTTTTTATGCCTGGAAACCCAGATATCATGGGTATTTAGATTACCTGTATCCTTGAAATTTCTCTTCCTTTCCATCCCATACTTCATTGGTCAGAACAATATGATCAAAGAAAACACAGGGTCAAGCCAATCTTCAGTGCTTCTGAGCTGAGTAGAGATCTATGTCTTGCAGTTCTTATGTTGTGCCAGTTTACTGGACATTTTTAGTGTATGCCTGAATTATTCTCAGATTTCTACTGTTGACTGCATTGCTAGCTCAGTCTCAAAAGAAGCCCCGCACCTGGTTCTATAGATCAGGTGAAAGCACTTGCTGCAACCTACAGTGGCTAATTAATTTGATCTTCCACCTAGATGTAAAGTCTATTCATCCCAAGCTGAATAACTGATTTTATCTATTTTCAGAGTCTACTGACTGCCAGGGTTAGGTGCTGAGAACCAGAAAGGTCAGAGGAAAGGAGAAGGGCCTCTATGGAAACACTCAGTTATTCCAAGAAAGGCTCTTCTAAGAAAACAGTCAACATAGACAGTGCCATTTACTGGAGCAAGAACCAGAAGACGCAGGCGAAAGAAGACACACGGTGGTCCTAATACATGGGAAGCTTCAAGGTGTAGCATGAGCAGAGAAACAGGATGCACCATAAAAAGACATAAGATACAAAGAAAACATGACTTTAAATAAATTTCAAATTATGTGCATGAGATTTCCCTCCTCTGTCTACCCAGAGATGAAATCAGACCACAATCTAAAGTTTGGAGCCAGAGTAGACGGATCAAGCAGCTGACTTCATCACCTTGGCTTAGCTTTCTAGACTCTTCAGTGTGAACAACCCACTTAATTTCCAACTGGGAAGTAAATAAACAAGTATTGCCCTCAAAGAGTTAAGATTATAAATTCACTGTTCTCCTCCAGTGCATTTTTCTAATAAGGCCACGGTACTATGTTCTCTCACTTTACCTACTCATACTCCAAGGTTTTTTTTGTTTTTTCCCCCATATGCACATGGAATCTCTTTGCCATCTTTCCTTTCAATTACTATTTCCTTGGGCCTCTGTGCTCCAGAAAGCTGACCTTTGGGATTCAAAATAATCCAGACCTACCCGATGGTCAGTTCCTTTTCAGTCCCAACTAGGGGCCTTGGCTCTTGCCCCATCCCTTTTGCAGATCTGCTTTCCCCCTCACCCAATCAGTGGTACAGAGGGAGACATCCTAAGCAGGTTTCAAAATGGAATCTCAAGGAAAAGATGCAATGTCACTTAAGAGAAGGCCATACAAATAGGAAATGAAACTGAAACAGAAACTATACTGCAAACCTACTGAAAGTGGGATCAAAGTCTGAGAAAGACGAGCAAAGAAACCCCAAGAGCTCTGAGATCGAGAAGTCGAGGGAAGAATAAAAGTTCCTTCTCTAACAGTGCTAGTTGATTAAAATCCACTAAAGCACAAAGAAGACTGTAAAAGACCAAAACTGGAGCATGAGAGCACTGGTTGGGAGCTCAGGTTCTGCCTGATTCCTGCTCTGCCTCTCACAGCTGGGTGATCCCAGCTGGTAAACAGCAAGCCCCTCTGTGAAAAATGGGATAATCATACGTCCCTCATGGAAATACTTTGAGGTTTAAATGACATCATAACATTAGCACTTCCATAGCACTTACAATGTGCTAGGCACTGACTTGCCCAAGGTCACACACCTAGAGAGTGGCAAAGTGTTGATTTGAACCCAGAAAGGCTGGCCCCGGCCTGTGTTCTCACCTACCATGTCTCTCAATATGATGTTCACAATCACTCAGCCCCGCGCCTGGCATGTGTGATAACGTGGCGTAAATGTCAGTTATCATCTATTATTATTGTTATCATTATTGTTACTATTACTACACAGGGCATTAGAAAAATCTTTCAGTAGAGATTAGGAGAGGAAAAAGCAGTTCTGGAATGCAGTCTGGAGCTGTGGATGCCAGAATAGTTTTTCTGGGAGAGTTTAGAAAGGACTAACCAGAGATGCCTTGCTTTTCTCTAGAGCTGTTTCTCTCACACAAGCTTTCCCGGTTGAGCACCATTATCTCTTCTGTTTTCAAAGGCTGGTGTAGAGCTCTAGTCTCAATGGAGAGTTACAGATTATCCTCACCCTCTCGTTTAAAAACAAGTAGATTGAAGATCCGAGTTATAGTTTTGTATTACCGAAGATTTGTAAGTTAGCAACAAAACTGGTAAGTCTCGTGATGCCCAGATAGTGCTGTCTCCTAAATCTATAGCCAATGCATATACTGGAGTTCTAGATCTCACCGCTCCTTGTCCATTGTTGGCATAAATTCAGTTCTATTGGCTAAATAAGTGATTTAATTATTGATTTGAAAAAATGGTTACAACAGTGATTCATCACATGGAAGACAGTCATAAGCTTCTCTATCCATTTACTGTTAATGGCCTGGGGGAGGGGGCGCAGGGTGCAGATGATGGGATCAAATCAAAAGATCTCTAATTACCTACCGCACACATTCTGGTTGGCCTTCAGTGGTCCTGAGGTTTGGGGTATTATTTGCTAATACTAGACCCAGAAGCTCACACTGAATTAGGGTGTTCAAGTGCTCCACACAAGACATGAAACATTGAAATCTGGGACCTCCTTCCACTCCCCCCAAAGACCCTTTGCCTTTAAGGTTTCTTTTTAAAAGCCAGAGAGTTTTCTCTGATCCTCCTTAATAAAGTGCCTCAGCCGCAGCACTCCCTTTTCTCATTTGAGATCTGTGCAGTCTCATTAAATTTGATGTGTCGCAGGGGCTTGGGTATGTGAAAGGGAGGCTGTGGGAGCAGAACTGGAGGTTGCCAGCTTTACTAAAAAACGTAATTCATTACGGCTTCTCGAAATGGACGCCCCTCTGGCTTCCTGCTCCATTGATTTTTTCTTTCTTTGCAAGGAACAAGCAAAGGGCCAACTCAGCCTGCAGATTTAACCCTTATTAACAGCTGTTTAAATTCAAGATGCAGGTTGATGGACAGACAGGAGCCTCTGTATATTCCCTTTCAAAGGAAACCCAGAAGAGATGACTAAAGATGAGAGTGTGCAAATGCGTAGTGCTAGGCTGGCCACGCAGCATCTACCACCATCTGAGGAGGGCCTAGCACCACTGTTAAGTAGTTTATCAAATAATGTGCTCCTGCTTTCCCAAGATTGAATATTCATGACCTACTCTCCCCTGCCTTTGAAATAGTAATGGAGAAAGGAGCATTTGCTGTTCTATGTAAAGTGATGAATACAGGACAATAGCAGAAGGCCAGCACATGAGCACTGCCTCCTTAGAAGGACTGATCTGGAACAGCCTGGACAAGGAGCCTGGCTGCAGGCTTCCCTGAAACCTGAGAGTGAAAATACTGATTGCTTCGATGCTCCTGAGCAAGGCCAGCCTGTCCTGGAACAGAGCCTGCAGTAAGAAGGCAAGACTCAAAATGCAAATGCAAGCTGCACCTCTGTGCCTGGGGACGAGTGTGTGCAGGGGTCCCACAAACTAGCCAGGAAGCCAAATAGCAAGATCAAGGGCAGGGCTTTGATGAAGGAGGGTGCAGACAGTTCAGGATGTCGCTGCTAATCCAGCCTCTGTTTGTGCTTTATCAGAACTTCCGAATGATTCAGGTTCCCTAAGGCCCCTAACCCTACACGCTAGTAGGTGTGTTGACATTGTTTCTCTCAGTTCCTCCCTTCAGAGAAGAATGTGGGGCATCACACTGGGTATTACAGACAAAATAAAACCTACCTGCCTGTTGGGAAAATGCACCATGGAGAAAGACCATTTTAGAGAAGGGATGGAGACAATGCACCCCCTCAGGCCATAGAGCCCAGTTTGTTTAGATTTTTGCTCCCCCATTCCTCGAACCATCCTCATCTTCCCTCAAACCACAGATAAAATAATTCCCAGTGCCCCTCTCCACCCTCCTCATTTGGTGATTTTTATGCAAGTTTTTCTGGGAGGCTCAAAGTATACACAGAGTTTGTTATAAATAGGGTTTTCTTCAAACTATTTTGAAAGAATTGGGGTGATGTTCTTTGGAAAATGCACAGACATATACTGCTATGAGAAAGCATAGCATCAAGGGGTTTCTCACATGCTCATAGTCTGTAAATTTATCATCCTGACTGGCAACATCTGACTCAAAGAATCTAAAGAGAAACATTCTATGACAGAAACAAAATAAGACAGGACTAAGTGAATCATGAAGGCGTCAGGTCAACCATTTTATTTTCACCTGTAGCGTATAGATTTATTTCTGGAGTCTAGATTTTATCATAGCAATACATAGTACAAAAACCTTAGTACACCCTCGTTTTTACTCCACAAGGAGTAATTCCCCCTCACCCACCCCAGCCAAAATCTCAAAATAGATAAGAAATATATAGAAAGTGGCAGTGCCCCTCTCCACCCTCCTCATTTGGTGATTTTTATGCAAGTTTTTCTGGGAGGCTCAAAGTATACACAGAGTTTGTTATAAATAGGGTTTTCTTCAAACTATTTTGAAACCGTGTTTTAAAGTATTCACAGTGTATAGAAGCTTACTGCTCACCATGGAGTGAGGAACACTGGAAACATAGGCCTTCTACTTTTTACTAACTGACACCATCAGGAAAATGTGAAAGATGAAGCATTGGGAAAATAAACTATAAATTTCCAATGTGTGCCTTGTCCAGCAACAGACTAAGGGAGGTGCGTGCTGTAAGAGCTGCCAGAACTTTCAGGTTCAGAACACATGTCCAAGCATGACACAAACTTGGCGAAAGCCTTTTCCTCTTCATTTCAAACTCACCCGTATATGTAGAGAAATGTACTCTCTGTTTCTGCTGAGAAGCTTACTTTCTAGAACATCCCAGCCCTGCTTTCAAGCACGTACCACATGAAACAGAAGCTAACGACATGGAGGAAACTTGCTGCCAAACAAGGGAGTTACTCCCACAGCAGTAGGAAGTAGTGTGTTGTAAGGTGGGTGCTTTCAGAGGTATTTTGCTCACCTATATCCAGCACTCCCCTCAACAAAATAGTTCTCTGACCCCTAAAAATATACGCAGTGATCAAGGAAAAAGTGGAGACTGGGGGGAGAAAAAATGAAGTCATATCATTGAGCCTACTTAGGACTAAGAATGTCCTAAGAACTTATATAGGTTGCCTCATTTAATATTTGTAACAACCCTATAAGATCAATTACCATTTTTGTTTTTGGTTTTTTTACTTATGGGTAAAGACACTGAGGACCAAATGGGTTGTGTAATTTCTCCAAGATCTAAGGGACTCAGCTAGGACTAGGATCACAGTCTCTTTTTAAAGCCACTCACCCTCTTTCACCCATACAAGACTGTCGCCAATGGCAAGGGTCTTCAGAAACCATAGAATCAAACACTAGCAAAGTCACAGACTGGAAACAAGAATCTTGACTCTTAGCTCAGTCTTATGTCCCATTATGCAGACTGACCAGTGCAGTGTTTGCTTCAAAACTCTTATTTGCCCCATTAAACTTATAAAATGAGTCTAGCGTTCTGCTATTACAATTCTTAATGCAGCACCACATGCAACCAGACGCAAGCCGTATGCTGTCACGATGATGGCAGTAAGAGGGATCTGTTGCATGGATAAATTATTTTAACAAATATTTACTCGTGCCCACTATCCAACACAGCTCTTAAAGTGAAAAGAAAGTCAGGATAACCCATGCAGACAGAGTCTCAGCCTGGCCTCCTATCCTTGCTAACAATACTCCCAGGAGCAAAGAAGACATTGTCAAAGCAAAAACATACATAGACAGATGTTCATATAACACAGCAGAGAGATGGTTCAACTTCCCACAGTGAAGGTAGAATACTTGGTCACTACTCTCCTCTGACACTATCACAGGTCTGAAACCTTACCCCAACCTCAAACTCAGCCTAACTTTAGCTCTGTTACCCACACTTCTAATATCAGCACAGACCACACCCTCCTGTCTTCTTCCCTTACTTTTCAACTCAGTCAGCCATGTACATCCAAACCAGTCTTCCACCCGCACCTCCCATATTCCATACCACCTTCTCAATTAGTCTCTTCTTTGATGTCCTTGCACCAGCATTCTTTCAGCCTCACTGTCTAAATGGAAATGTGGTTTTCCCTGAATTATAAATACCTCCCAAACCCCTTTCCAAAAAAAGTTGTTTTCTCTTCCCTGATCCCAACTCATAGGTCACACTTGCTCCCCACCTCCATTGCAGAGCATTGTCCTGCAGCCATCGCAAAAGGGCCCTCTCCTTTACAGCTCCCTTCCTTCACTCCTTCATGTAGGCTTCTGACTCTTATTGCCTTGAGCACCTGTTCATCTGAGACTCCATCAGACACTAAGCTTTTATTAATGATTGATGACCTTGACCTCTCAGGACCTCAATGTCCTCAACATCACTGACCTTCATATATTTTTTGTTTTTCAAGCAAGGTAGTGGCTCTGAAAGCATCAGCATCACCCGAAACTTGTTAGAAATGCACATTCCCAGGTCCTACCTTAGACTCATTGAACCAGAATCTCTAGGGGTGAGACCTACAGTCTGTGCTTTAGGTGACCTAGCCCTCTAGGTGATTCCGATGCACAAAAGCTTCAGAACCACTTGTACAGAGAGTATGGATGCACCATGGATCAAGTCACCAACTTAAGCTTTTCTACTCTAAGTTCTCTCTGCTTCACCTCCTTATCATTTTTTCTACTCTCGCAACTTTGCTAATTTAATATTTACCATGGTCTGCAGGTCTAGAGCCTCTTATGTCCTCACCTTCACCTGGTCTGGGCCCCAGTCAGTGATTTGCTTGATGTCTCAAAGTTTGCAATTGCCACTTAACTGGACTCTCCTAAATTTGGACTTTTGGATAAAGCTGTGAAATCGTGCTGATTGAATCCAAGCTAGATTGTTATCTGGACACCTGCTGCTGGTTTATAGCCACAGTTTTCATTTCTTTTTGATCTGTTCATTTGTTATTTACAATATTTTAATATGTACCCACTTTCTTCAATGCTGACATTTTCATCAAGTTTTTCTCACTTCTGGCAGATGACTTTGACTATTATTTCACTAAGAATAAAGTCATTCCACCAAGTTCCCTAGATTTCTGCCCACTGCCCTTTCAACCATCTCTATAGCTGCTCCTCCTGACCCTGATGCTCTGACTCTTCTCCTTCACGACTCCACAACCTTGCTCCTCAGGAATGCCAGTAGGATATAGGTCCTCTAAGAAGAGAAGTTCAAGTCCATGTCTTGCCAGAGGGTGGAAGACGTTGTCAGTGATTAATAGTGTCATATGCCAAGAATAGATCCAAGATAGTAAAACTGAGGAAATGTTATTTTGTCCTGGCCATTACTAGATAACTGATTTTAAAATTGCTATTTCAGCCCAGCCGGGTGTGGCTCAGTGGTTGAGCGTCGACCTAGGATCCAGGCGATCAGGGTTCAATTCCCGGTCAGGGCACATGCCCTGGTTGTGGGCTCAATCAATGACTCTCTCATCATTGATGTTTCTGTCTCTCGCTCTCCCTCTCCTTTCCTCTTTCTGAAATCAATAAAGATATATTTTTTTAAAAAATTTGCTATTTCAGCAGAGAGGTGAGGAGAGAAGATAGATTGTAGGAGGTTAAGAAAATGAAGTGAGCATGAATGGGTGTGTATTGTTCACTATCAGGAAAAGTTTATCCATGCAGCACATGATGAGAGGAGAAATGTAGCTCAAGGGGCAGAGGACTCAATGAGAAGTTTCCTCTCAACCAGTCTTCTCTCTGTATGGTCTATGCAAAGGGAAAGCAGCCAGTAGGCAAGGACAGAGTAAAGACACTAGAAGATGGGATAATTGAAGGATTAAGGTCCTTTAAGGGACAGAAAAATATAGAACAGACAGCAAAACTGGAGGGATTTATTCATGAGGACTCTTGGTTGCAAGTGACAATATAACTTCATCACTGAATTTAGACAAAAACAGAAAAATATAGACTCACATAACCAGCAAGAGAAATGTAGCTGGAGATGCTGCACCCAGTGATTTGATGCTTCCAGGGTCTATTTATCTTCCATCCTCAATTTCATGAGGTAAACATACCCTAAACACATTCCTGGCACATATCTTTCAGACTTTTCTATCAGAAAAAAAAAGGGTTGACTAGATTAAAGAAGGCAACGGACTGAGTTGAAGCTACACTGACACTCTCCCAGAACCAAACTAGAATTATGACTAAAATAGAGAAAAACCATCTTGAAAAATCAACTGCAACTGAAGACCAGCTGCAGAGCACCCTCATAACCAAGGAGGAAAAGTGGAGATCACATAGAGACTGATAGGAAATGTGGAGGCACAAGAGGGCTGGCTGGGCTCCCACAGGCAGCAGCTAAAGGTCCCAAGTGATATCTCAGCTGAAGGGGGTTCCCACTGAGGACTGTGGGGCCTAAACCCCAGGCTGGGCCTCCCAGCCAATAGCACAAGAACTGAGAAAGGTGCCCACATAACATCTGGCTGTGAAAAGCAGCAGGATTTCTGTCTGCCAGGGAGAGACAGCTGGAAATGCAGGCACCCTTTTAAATAGCCAAGGCACAAAGTTTCATGTGCAGCAACTCATCCTGGGCTCCAGCAGAAGGAGGGCAGAGTGGACTGGAGCTGTGTGAGGAAACTTTAGGTTTGTGGGCTCTGGAGATAGAGCTCAGAGGGCACCCATCTGTATTCCTGTGCTGAGTCATTCCTCCATACTGCAGAGGCAGACATTTATCTTCCAAGCAGCTTTTGCCTGAAGGGGAAGCAATTGCCCCACCCTACTGGAAAACTTATTTCCCTACCCCTTGGGAATTTCTACAGCCTGAGGCTCATTAAGAGACTGATAACAATCAGCTGCCCCACACTGTGGAGTTCCTATAGCCTGAGGCTCATTAAGAGAATCAGATTAATCAGTCTGCAGGCAGAGGCAGACCTCAGAGTGCTTTGAGTTTTGCTGGTCTGCTTCTGGAGCTGGGCCTTGGAAAAGCAGACTTTGGTGTGCATCTTGGTCCTATTCAAACACACCCGGCCCTGATAGAGGGGACCTCAAGCTGAAGGTTGTTGATAATTCCAAACAGGGCACTCAAAGCCAATCACAAACAGCATCTGACATTGGCCTGCAACAGAGACCCTCCAAAAGGACTGAGAATCCTAGCAGATCTACCTAATATATAGAAACAAACCCAAATAGGCAGCCAAAATCCCCATTTCCAAATGAAAGAACAAGAGAGGTCTCCAGAAAAAGAGCAAAGTGAAATGGAGATAAGCAATCTATCAGATATAGAGTTCAGAATACTGATTGTAAGGATGCTCAACAGCATGAAAAAAGATATAGAAACTATGAAGGAAATGAAGAATGACATAGCAGAAATAAAAAATACATTGGAAGGAATAAACAGCAGATTAGAGGAAGCTGAGGATCAGATCAGCAAATTTGAAGACAGGGTAGAAAAAATCACTTAATCAGAGATCCAAAAACAAAAAATAATTAAAAAACAGGAGGACAGTCTAAGGGAGCTGTGGGACAACATGAAATGTAAAAATACTCATATCATAGGAGTGCCAGAAGAGGTCAAAAGTAAGCAAGGATTAGAGAACCTGTTTGAAGAAATAATGGCAGAAAACTTCCCTAACTTGGTCAAGGAAAAAGTGACTCAAGTTCAGGAGGCACAGAGAGTCCCAAGGAAGAAGAGCCCAAAGAGGCCCACACCCAGACACATCATAATTAAAATGCCAAGAATTCAAGACAAAGAGAGAATCTTAAAGGCAGCAAGAGAAAAGCAATCCATTACCTACAAAGGAGCTCCCATAAGGCTGTCATCTGACTTCTCATCAGAAACTCTACAGGCCAGAAGGGAATGGCATGAAGTATTCAAGGTAATGAAAAGAAAGGATCTGAAACCAAGACTACTCTATCCATCAAGACTATCATCCATTGCAAGAAATGTTAAAGGGACCACTTTAATGATAAGAAGAAACACAGAGAGGAAAATAGGCATAAAGAATGAAAGTGGCGCCCAGCCAGGTGTGGGTCAGCGGTTGAGCGTCGACCTGGGATCCAGGTGACCAGGGTTCGATTCCCGGTCAGGGCACATGCCCAGGTTGTGGGCTCAATCAATGACTCTCTCATCATTGATGTTTCTGTCTCTCTCTCTCCCTCTCCTTTCCTCTCTCTGAAATCAATAAAGAGATATTTAAAAAAAAAAAAAAAAAGAATGAAAGTGGCAATAAATAAGGACCTATCAGTAATTACCTTAAGGACTTTAAGGGAGAGATCAACAGCAATACAGTCATAGCCATGGACTTTAACACCACACTGACTTCACTGGATAGATCTTCCAGACAAAAAGTCAACACAGAAACAGTGACTCTAAATGGCACACTAGATCAGATGAATTTAATTGATATTTACAGAACATTCACCCCAAATCTGCAGAATATACATTCCTCTCAAGTGCACATGGGTCATTCTCAAAGGTAGACCACATGTTAGGACACAAAACAGATCTCTACAAGTTCAAAAAGAGTGAAATCATATCCAGCAACTCAGATCACAATGGCATGAAATTCGAAATCAGCTACAGATACTAGGGAGAAACAAGGTGGCGGCAGAGATAACAGCTGTATCCGCCGCCTCCCACAACCACATCAAAATTACAACTAAAATACAGAACAACCATCACTCAGAACCTCCTGAAATCTAGGTGAACAGAAGTCCTACAGGGAGGGAACTGAAGAAGCATCGAGGCCGGTAGAAGGAGTGGAGCTGAATGGAGGAGCCAGGGTCACAGGCCCATGCCCAGTGCTACAGGGTAAACCAGGGAGGGATATCTCTGAAATGGAGGTTTCCCAGGGTGGTGAGGGGTCCCAGCCCCACAGCAGGCCCCCAGCCCAGAGTTCCAGGGCTGTGAAAAGAAATCCCCACAATTTGGGGCTGTAAAAGCCAGCAGGGACTGTCCCTACAGGACCCAGAGGCTGCCAGAGTTCCAGGCAGCTCCTCTTAAAGGGCCTGTGCACGACTCAGACGTGCTTCCTCTGAGCTCCAGGACTAGGCAGCAGCTTGAATGGAACCTGGGACATTCAGGGAGGAACTAACTTGCCTGAAATCTGGGTGAGGGGTGGAGGGGCACCTCTCTCCCAGACAGAAGAGCTAGCAGAGGCCAATACTCCTTAGGTGAGTCCTCCCCCTACACAGCTGGCAGGCAGGGGCCATATTTGAATCTCCAGCACCTGACTCACACATTTGGCTCTGCCCTGGTGATTCCCGGAGGCCCCACCCCTCCCTACCTGCAAGCTCATCCAAGCCATTTCCAGTGGCTTTTTTATGCAAGTGACCTCTCTAGCCTCATGTTTGGACTTTCCTAATGTCTCTCAAACAAGCAGCAGGGTGCCCCATACATCTTGAGAAGTGGCTCCAGGCCTGGCACTAGCAGTAGCCTACATTGGTTCATAGGTTGGCCTCTCCTGGACACTTCCAAGCCCAGCACAAGTAGCAGCCAACTATGCTTTGCTGTGTAGCTCATGCTGGGTGGCCCTGGGCAAGGCACTGGCACAGGCTGACTTTGCAGCTCCCAGGAAGCCCCAGAGACAGTGCACCTGGTGGTCAAACTCAACCACGCTAGATTACAACCCTACCACATCCATTAGTGAAACACTCAGGGGACACACTTGGTGAACACCAAAGCTCCACTGAAGTAAATCCTGCTCCATAGGGGTGTCTCCAGCACAGCAGCTCTTTGGCTGTAGTTGCAGCCAGCCCTCACAGCTGATTGGCCTGGGGGCCAATTCTTCCCAGTGACACCAACAGCAACCAAGGCTCAACTACAATAGGACAGTGCATACAGCCCACATAGGGGAACACCTAGAAGGCCCAGCTCAGGTGACTGGGGAGGCTGAGCCACTGGACCCTACAGGACACCTACTACACAAAACCACTCTACAAATTACAGGAGACTTAGCAGCTCTTCCTAATACATAGAAACAAACACCTGGAAGCAGCCAAAATGGGGAGGCAAAGAAACATGTCACAAAGGAAAGAACCGAAAACATCTCCAGAAAGGGAACTAAATGAAATAGAACCAAGCAAGCTAACAGTTAAAGAGTTCAGAATTTGGGTTAAAAGGGTGCTCAAGGATATTAGTAAGACTATTAAGAAATCATATGAGACCATCAATGATCTAATAAAATACCTATCGAAATGAAGGCTACATGAACTGAAATGAAGAATAATTTACAGGGACTCAACAGTAGAGTAGAGGACACTGAGAATCAAATCAGCAATTTGGAACATGAGGAAACAAAAAACACCAACAGAGGAGCAAAAAGAATCCAGAAATATGAAGGTAGTATGAGGAGTCTCTGTGACAACTTCAAGAGGCCCAACATTCATATTATTGGGGTGTCAGAAGGAGAACAAAGTAAGAAATTGAAAACCTATTTGAAAAAATAATTACAGAGAACTCCCCTTACCTGCGGAAAGAAATAGACTTACAAGTCCAGGAAGCACAGAGGGTCCCAAACAAGAGGAACCCAAAGAGCCCCACAGCAAGACACATCGTAATTAAAATGCCAAAGGTTAAAGACAAAGACAGAATCTTAAAAGCAGCAAGAGAAAAGCAGTTAGTTACCTACAAGGGAGCACCCATAAGACTGTCAGCTGATTTTTCAACTGAAACCTTGCAGGCCAGAAGGGAGTGGCAAGAAATATTCAAAGTGATGAAAAGCAAGAACTTACAACCAAGATTGCTCTACCCAGCAAAGCTGTCCTTTAGAATTGAAGGTCAGATAAAGAGCTTTTCAGACAAGGAAAAGCTAAAGGAGTTCATCACCACCAGACCAGCACTGCAGGAAATGTTGAAGGGTCTTCTTTAAGAAGAAGCTAATGAACAAAAGAATTTGACAAACTAAATAGATCCAGAGACATTGACGCATTCAACAGATGATCATATTTCAGAGGAAAGAGGGAAGGCGGTGGAGGGTGGGAAGAGATTAACCAAAGAAGTTATATGCATATATGCATAACCCATGGACACAGACAATGATGGGGTGAAGTCCTGGGGAAAGGGTGGGTGCGAGGCAGAGGGGGTCAATTGGGGGGGGGGGGAAATGGGACACCTGTAATGCTTTCAACAATAATGATAAATTTAAAAAAAAAAAAAACTCAAAATAAATTGGAGAGAGATTTCTTGGATATTCACCCTAAGAGCAGAAGTCAACAGAAGTCAGCTTCTTTAAACCTACCTAGGCATTATGTTTTTCCTTGTCTCTCAGGAGAGTGATTTTACATCCCTTAAGAATCTTCATTGTCTTGTCCATATTGTAAAATGTGTACAAATTAGACATTTTGTCATTCATTGCACCCTGTAAATGTAACATGAAGATGAATACAGGCAAAAATTTAAACAATAAAAAATCAGAGCACTTGGATATATCTGGATATTTTTTCAGAATGTCAAGAACAAATCAGAAGACATGAGCACCATAATAACCCTAAAATCACTCTCTGGAATGGAGGCCTGAATCTGCAGGCTCCCATTGCTCATTTTTCCTAAAACACTGTTGATTACGGGGTCCAGGTTGTTATGTCCACATCTACCTATTAAACAATTCTACTTTGATAAATTCCCTAAGGATATAACTTTTAGTAATAAAATGAATCGTAGAGTGGAAAAAATAAATCAACTACAGTAAAAACACTCAAAAACATTCAAACACATGGAGGTTAAATAACATGTTATTAAACAGTGAATGGGTTACCAATAAGATCAAGAAATAAATTAAAAACTTCCTGGGAAAAAATGAAAATGAACACACAACAACCCAAAAATCTAAGGGACACAGGGAAAGCAATCCTAAGAGGGAAGTTCATAGCACTACAGGCCTACCTCAAAAAACAAGAAAAATTTTTAGTAAACTATCTAACCCTACAACTTAAAGAATTAGAAAACTCCTCTGTGAAGCTGTCTGGACTAGGGCTTTAGTTTGCTGGGAATTTTTTTTATTGCTACTTCGACTTCATCAGTTGTTGGCCTATTCAGTTTTACATGATCTCACTCATATGTGGAATCTAATAAACAAAATAGACTGAGGAACAAAACAAATCCAGATTCATAGAAGCATGGAACAGACTGACGAATCTCAGTGGGAAGGCAGAGGTGGGGTAGGTTGATGGGGAGAGATTAATCAAAGAACTTACATGCATATATGCATAACGTATGGACACAGACAGTAGTGTGGGAAAGGCCTAAGTGGGGGGGGGGGCAGATGGGGCGTGGAGAGGATCATTGGGGGGGAAAAGGGGGAATATCTGTAATACATTCAACAATAAAGATAAATTTTTTAAAAAAAGAAAATAAGGGTTTCTCCTCAGCTCTAGTCAAATGCCATAAAGACTATGATTGGTCCAGTCTGAGCTTTGTGCCCAGCCTGGTGGTTGGGGATAGAGGGAGAAGACACAGTATTAAGGTTCATGGCCCCCATTAGGAAAATATGCATGAATGAAGGAGGAGCTCTTCGCTCTCCCACAGAAGGCATGACACTTTGACAACAAATTAGGGAGAAATGAGGTACAGGGCAGACATAAACAATCAATGTCAACTAGTCATGGTTAGCCTTGGATAAGAATAGAATCACCTTTTCTGACACCAAGATGCGTGTGAATGTATATATGTGAATGTATATGTGTGTGTGTATTTTATATATATATGTATACATATATACTTATACAATGTATCATAGTATACATGTGTGTGTATATGTATGTATATATACATATATAATGTATTTTTGTATACGTGTGTGTGTGTATAGTTATACATGCATGCTTACATATGTATAGTTACATGGTTACAGAATTATGTCATAGGTCAAGTACTCTCTGAAAGCAGATGCTGAGACAGCTTGGTTTGCAAGATATTAATTGGAGATCAACACCTGTGAAATGAAGGGAGAAGTCACATTTGGCAGAGGGAGAAGTAAAATTACAATGAAGACCTCCATCAACCAAGGCAGAGCTCTAGAATGTGTCACTAGTAGGAGTTGAAATAGCTGAAGCAAAATGTCTGAGCCTCTCTACACTCAGTTACTGGACATGGGGTCCACGCAAAAGTCATGTTCTCAGGAAAGAGCATACTCTCTATACTCGAGACTTGGAAGATGCTGAGAGCTAAAATCTACTCTACTCTCTGAGTTCCCTAAAGCTAGGCACTGGGTACTTCCTAAACAAGGTCTAGCCAGTGCCCCTCCATATGTACTATACAAGAGTAGACGGATGCAGATTTTTAGGGCAGTAAAACTATTCTGTATGATACTGCAATGGTGAATACATATCATTACGCATTTGTCTAAACCCACAAAATGTACACCACCCAGAGTCAACCCTGACATAACCTGCGGACTTAAGGTGATAA
This sequence comes from Miniopterus schreibersii, assembly GCF_964146895.1. Taxonomy (NCBI): domain Eukaryota; kingdom Metazoa; phylum Chordata; class Mammalia; order Chiroptera; family Miniopteridae; genus Miniopterus; species Miniopterus schreibersii. Next base: position 1,547,779 of record NC_138122.1, on the reverse strand, counting down.
TGATGTGTCAGCATAGGTTCATCGACTATAAAAAATGTACCACTCTGGTGGAGAAGGTTATGCATATAAAGGGTAAGGGGGAAAATGGGAAGTCTGTAACACCCTCTCAATTTTGCTGCAATCCTAAAATGGCTCTTTAAAAATGCAGTCTATTAATAATAATTTTAAAAAATAATTTATAGCAATAAAAAGTCAGAATGTGGTCCTTTTACTCTGTAAGGGCCAGGGTGGGAGCAGCAAAGGCAAGCACAGAGTCTTGGGCCAAGATTAGCTGCCAGTGAGTCCATGGAAAATAAATTCCTAATTCCAATATGGGTAGGTATAATAAATTAAAGCTGTAGTAATTCTTTGACACAGTGCTCATCAAGAGGTAAGGTCTATTTTTCCTTCTTATGAGTGAGGGCTGGCCTATGACTGTTTTCATCTCTAGAATATGTCAGGAGAGAGATTACATTAGTTCCAGGCCTACCCTTTAAGAGAACTTGGTATCTGGGAGCCCTGAGGTATCAAATAAGAAGTCCAATTACCCTGCTGGAGAGATCCCATGGAAAGGCTCTGAGGTTACTTGGAGATGGTGAGGAACCCAGCTAAGCCTAGACTCCCAGCCATCTTCACCAAGGCACCAGGCATGTGAGTGAAGCTGGTTCTCTTCAGACCAGCCCCCAGCTGAATGCTACCAAGTAACCCAGTTGATGCCAACCAGCAAAGCCCTGACTGAATATATGACAAAATTGTGTGATATAATAAAACAGTTAGTTATTCCAATTCTCTAATTTTGGGGGTAGTTTGATATGTGATAATAGATAAGTAGGAGAGTAGGAAAAAGCAGAGTCTGGGATGTGGCAAGTTCTGGAAGCAGTTAACAGAAGACTGAAGAGTAACAACGCAAGGGCAGCCCATGGAGGATCAGGGATGGGCAGAGACAAATAAATATGCAAGTTGATGAAAGCAACAGGTGACAGATCTGATACAACTGGTGTTAGGATGGTCACTGCTGGCTTCCAGCTTCCTGGTGAAGTAACAAATGAGATAGCCTGCTGACTTAATAGCTAGGCAAAGATAAGACAGTGACTTGGAGAAGACAAAGAGACTTTGGAAAACTGTGAAGCAACAATGCCAAGAAAAATTCAAGATATGAATAAAAGATCACCAGCAAGAGTTCCCTGAAGTCAGATGGCCTAGATGTTGGCCTATGTCATCAGGATTTTGAGACCCTCTCAGAGAATGCTGTGGCACTGAGAAGCAGAATTTGGGTGGCTCAGTTTGGGGGAATACCACAGCAGGTCAAAGGAGTAAAAACATCAAGGTTGGACAAAAGAGTAGGGATATCAAGGGATTGAGAGATGCAGGTTTGAAGATGTCCTAGAAGCAGTAAAGTTAGTAAATGAAAAGGCTGAGGGTGTTGGCATCTTGACAAAAGTAAAGATCAGTATCTTAGGGAGTGGTTGTAAGAGTTCTTTCATCAATTATTTATGCATTCAAAAAATGCTCTTTAAGTACTACGTATCACATATAATTCAAAGCTGATCAGTTCCTATGCCTGAAAATAAGCAAGAATAAAAGGGAAAAAAAAGAAATTAAGTCCACTAAGCAAAAATTGAAACAAATGGACAATACTATCTTCTGCATCATCTGTGGGATTGAATTATGCTTCCATTGCCATTAAAAATAAAGGGTTTACCACTTTTGAATTATTTAAGCACTCCCCCTACTGGGGATCGAGCCCAAAACCCAGGCATGTGCCTTCGCCAGGAATCAAACTGTGACCTTTTGGTTCCTGGGTCAATGCTCAACCACTGAGCCACCCCAGCCAGGCAGTTATTTTAAATAACTTTTTAGATGATCCAGGCCACCATACAGAACATATAGAAAACCTGACTCTGACTACTGCTGCATAGTCAAGAATAAATAACTTAATCTTTCTGTACTTCAATGGAATTATCTATGGCAGATAAAGATTCTGACCACTCCTATTCTGAACATGCATTAATTCCACCTACTGAATATCCAAGTATGTGCCAGATGTTAGACTCGGCCCAACAGAAACAATGGTTATTACACATGTTGCTTATATTCAAGAAAACCTTGGTTTAGTATGAGAGATAGGCCAATAATCAGTTAACTTCAACACAGTGTGCCAGCTGTTAATAGTATGTGTTCATAGCATGTGTTCAACTAGTCATATTGTAAGACAAGGAAATGAGAAGTTACACTAAATGAATGCCTATTATTTGCTACACAATTTATATTTCTAACCTCATTTACTCCTCACAAAAATTCTACAAAGGAAGCATTGCTTACCCCATGCTGTGTGGTGCAAGAAGGAAGTAATTTTCTCAGGGACAGATATGTTAAAAATGGCTGAACAACCAACATAGTACTAGAAGCCTTAGCCACAGCAATCAGACAAGAAAAAGAAATAATAAACATTTAAATTGGAAAGGGAGAAAAAAAGTCATTAATTACAGATGACATGATACTGTACATAGAGAACCCTAAATATTTTACCAAAAAAACTGCTAGGACTGAAAAATGAATTCAGTAAAGTAGCAGGATATAAAATAAATATGTAGAAATTGTATGCATTTTTATACATCAATAATGAATGATCAGAAAGAAAGACTAGAAAAAATCAATCCTATTTACAATTGCATCCAAAAAGTAAAATATCTAGGAATACCTTTAACCAAGGAGGCAAAAGATCTGTACTTGGAAAATTATAAGACACTGAAGAAAGAAACTGAAGAAGATACAGATAAATGGAAGCATGTACCATGCTCATGCATAAGAAGAATTAATATAATTAAAATGTCCATACTACCCAAAGTAACCTATAGATTCAACGCAATTTCTATCAAAAGAGCAATGGCATGTTTCACAGAAATAGAACAAATAATCCAAAAATTTATATAGAACCACAAAAGACTCCTAATAGTCACAGCAATATTGATAAAGAAGAATGAAGTTGGAGGAATCACGTTACCTGACATCAAACTATAATATAAGGCTGCAGTAATCAAAAGAGCATGCTACTGGCATAAAAACAGACATATAGGTCATTGGAACAGAACAGAGAGCCCAGAAATGAACCCATGCATATATGGCCAATTAATATTTGACAAAGGGGAAAGAGCATACAATACAGACCGTCTATTTAACAAAAAGTTTTGCACAGAAAAGAAACCATCAACAAAATGAAAAGAGAACTCACTGAAAGGGAGAACATATTTGCCAATGACACATCTGGCAAAGGGTTCATAACCAAAATTTATAAAGAGCTCATACTACTCAACACCAAAAAACAAATATTCCAATTAAAAAATGGTCAGAGGACATAAATGGACACTTCTACAAAGAAGACCTACAGATGGCCAATAAACATGCAAAGATGCTCAACATCACTAATTATTCAGAGAAATGCAAATTAAACCACAATGAGATATCACCTTACATCTGTCAGAATGGCTTTCATCAATAAATCAACCAACAACAAGCATTGGTGAGCATGTGGAGAAAAGGGCACCCTCATGCACTGTTGGTGGGAATGCAGATTGGTGCAGCCACTGTGGAAACAGTATGGAGGTTCTTCAAAAAATTTAAATTGGAACTGCCTTATGACCCAGCAATTCACTTTGGCTATTTTTCCAAGGAAACTGAAAACATTAATTTGAATGAATATATGCACCCTATGTTTATTGCAGCTATTTACAATAGCCAAGATATGGAAGCAATGCAAGTGCCCATCAATAGATGAGTGGGTAAAGAAGTTTTGGTACATATATACAATGGAATACTACTTGGCCATAAAAAAGAATTAAATTTTCCACTGGCAACTGAATAGACACTTCTCCAAAGAAGACATACAGATGGCCAAGAGACATATGAAAAAATGCTCAGTCACTAATCATCAGAGATGCAAATTTAAACCACAATAAGATATCACTTCACACCTGTCAGAATGGCTCCATCAACAAATCAACAAACGACTCCTGCTGGCAAGGATGTGGAGAAAGGGGAGCCCTAGTGCACTGCTGGTGGGAATGCAGACTGGTGCAGCCGTTATGGAAAACAGTGTGGAGTTTCCTCAAAAAATTAAATATGGAACTGCCTTTTGACCCAGTGATCCCACTTCTAGGAATATATCCTAAGAATTCTGAAACACCAATCAGAAAGAATATATGCACCCCTATATTCATAGCCGTGCAGTTTACAACAGCTAAGATCTGAAAGCAGCCCAAGTGCCCATCAGTAGATGAGTGGATAAAAAAGCTGTGGGACATTTACACCATGGAATACTATGCAGCTGTAAAGAAGGATCCCTTACCCTTTGGGACAGCATGGAGGGACCCGGAGAGTATTATGCTAAGTGAAATTAGCCAGTCAGAGAAAGACAAGTATCACATGATCTGACTTATAAGTGGAATCTAAAGAACAAAATAAACTGATGAACAAAATAGATCCAGAGACATAGAAGCATGGAACAGACTGACAAATCTCAGAGGAAGGTGGGGGTTGTGGGTGGGTGGGGAGAGATTAATCAAAGAATTTATATGCAAATATGCAGAACCCACGGACACAGACAATAGTGTGGTGAAGGCCTGGGGTGGGGGGAAGGGTGTGGTAGAATGGGTTAATGGGGCAAAGGGAGACATCTGTAATACTTTCAACAATAAAGATGAATTTAAAAAATAAATAAAAATAAATTTTACCATTTGCGACAGCACTGGTGGGCCTAGTTGGTATTATGCACAGTGAAATAAGTCAGTCAGAGAAGGACAAATACCATGTAATTTCACTTATATGTGGAACCTAAAGAACTATATAAACAAACAAAACAGAAACAGACTCACAGACAGGGAGAAGAAACTGATGGTTGCCAGAGGGGAGGGGGGTTGGAGGACTGGATGAGAAAGATGAAGGGGTTGAGAAGTACAGATTGGTGGTTACAGATAGTCATGGGGATGCAAACCCCAGCATAGGGAATACTGTTAACAATATTATAATAACTGTGTATGGTGCCAGTTCGGGAAACATTTTGTCAAGCATATGATATTCTGACCACTATGGTGTTCACCTGAAACTAATACAAATAATACTAAATGTAAATTGTAATGGGAAAATTTTCAAAAATTAAAAAAATAGCAAGGATTTGTGGAGAGCAAAAGTGGAAACTGTGCCCCTAGAAACTCAACCCAAGACAGTAACTATTAGGGAGAAAGCCAGGAACAGAAGGAGGCAGAAGTTCCCACACGAACCTGCCAGAGAAGCTGATTTCTGATCTGAGCAGTCATTTACTCTGAAACCCTCATGGACTCAGCAATAAGTCATTGTTTCTCTTCTTAAAGTTCTTTCCTTCACTGAGGAGAATTATTTACCTTATGATTAATAGTTCCCTGAAAATATTCATATAGATGTATTTTTTTATCATCTCTCTCCTCTCTCTCCCTCTCCTTCTCTCTTCCTCTTTCCATCTCCTACCTCCCCCTTTCCCCTATTTTGCTCTCGCTCCTTGTCATAAGATTTTAAATCCTTAATCTTGCTTGGGGTATTAGTTTTCTATTGTTGCATTTAAAATTGCCTCAAAATTAGCATCTTAGACCACACAAATTTATTATCTCAGTTTCTGTAGGTCAGGAGTCTCGGGAGGGCACATCTTGATTTTCTGCTCAGGTCTCACTGGGCTGAAATCAAGGCGCCCTCTGGGATTGCAGGCTTTATCCAAATCCTGTTCCAATATTACAGGTTGTTAGCAGAGTTCATTCCCTGAGGCAATTAGACAGAGGTGCCCATTTTCCTGCTACCTGTCAGCCAGGGACTGCTCTAAGCTCCCAGGGGCTACTCACACTTCCTTGCTGTGTGCCCACCATGGGCCATTTACAACATGGGTTTGCTTTCTTCCAGAGCAGCTGAGTCTGGCTTTCTGACTTCCTCTTCTGCAACCAGCTGGAAAAAACTCTGCTTCTATGGGGTCAATGCGATTAGGTCAGGCCCGTCAGCTGTGCCATATAGCATAACCTAATCACAGGAGCAAAATCCATCCTATTCCCAGTCCCAGGGATTATGCCAGGCACCCACACAAGGGGAATGGAAAACCTTGGAGATCATCTTAGAATTCTGCCCACAACACTTGGCAACAGCACACTTCATTTGTGTGGCATGTGGTATGCACAAAGTTTTTCTTTTTCTTTCCAACAGGTGACTCTGCCTCCTACTAGAAACATTGTTCACTTGTCCTTGGAGAAGCCACTGTTTCTTGGATCTAGTCTAACTCCTCTGTAAGCCTCTGTGTTGGTCCCATGTCATCCTCCAACCTCTAAGTGCGGGAGTTCCCCAGGACACTGACCTCTTCTTTTTACCTACATGCATTTCCTAGAGACCTCATCCCACTCCACAGTACCACCAATGTGCAGTGGCTCCCTAATGCATCTCTGTAGCTCAGATCTCTCTCCTGAATTCCTAACTCAAATACCTCATTGCTTCTTCAATATGTCCACGTGCTGTCCAGTAGGAATATAAAACTTAACATGTCTAGCCTGGTCAGCATGGCTCAGAGGTTGAGCATCGACATGATCCAGGAGATCAAGTTTCAGTTCCTGGTCAGGGCACAGGCCCGGGGTTGCGGGCTCCATCCCCAGTCAGGAGCCTGCAGGAGGAAGCCGATCAATGACTCTCTCATCATTGATGTTTCTATCTCTCTCTCCCTCTCCCTTCCTCTCTCTGAAATCAATAAAAACACATTTTTAAAAAACAACAACAAAAACTTAACATTTCTAAAAATAACTCAATCTGATCCAAACTGTTCCTCTCCAAGTCCTCCTTATCTCAGTAAATGACAATACCTCCATTCTACCATATTTTAGGCCAAAAATCTTAAGTGTCTTCATTAACTTCTCTTTCTCTCACATACCCCAGACCCAATACATCAGCAAAGTTCCTTAGCTCCACCTTCAAGATATGTGCAGAATCTGGCAATTGCTTAACTCCATTGCTAAGAAGCTACCCTGCCTGGGTTTTTGCAGTAGACACCTAGTTATCCTGTGTACTTCCCCCTACCTCCATTTCAGTTTATTCTCTACATAGCAGCTAGAGTGACCCCTTTAAGACATCAAATATATGATGCCACTCCTCTGCTAAAATGTGCCCACAGTTCCCCATCTCACCCAGAGAAAATGCCAGTCTTCCTGGTCTGACCGCGGCCTTGCGTTGCCTGCCGCGCTGCTCTTCCCTCACTCACGTCCCCACGCCCGCTCAGTGCCCCTTACACACGCCCTCTCCAGAGCCTTCCTATCTGCTCTTCCTGCTGGCCTTTTCCACGTGGCCTCCAGGCTCGCTGCCTTCCTCCTTTCTTCCCGGCTCAGACAGTATGGGGCAGAATTTTCCTAACGGCCTTACGTACACAAACACCACCTTTGGGACCCTCTATCTCTTGTCCCCTCTTTTATTTCCTCCGTGGTACTTCCACCTCCTGATACATGAAGTAATACATTGTATGTGTTTGTTTCCCATCATCACATTAAAATGTAAGCTCCGTGACAGAGGGACCGGGTTTACTATGTCCCAGAGCCTCAATTGGAGTATCAGGAACATAAGTATTCAATGAATGAATACTTGATGAATAAGTCAAAAATGACCAATGGCTTACCCACCAGAGGATGTAGATTTTCTCTACATGATATATTTTTAATAGAAAATCCCATGGTGGAAAGAGAAGACAGGGTAACCTTGTAGTTGTCTTAGAGAATGAATAAATTCAACCTTTACATCAGGGAGGGACAAAGAAAGGCCTTCGTGGAAGAAATGTACTCACATGAGCTATATATTTTCTTTCACCTCAAAGGCTGTAGAGTAAATTTTGACTGGTGTGCAGCCTTGATGGAAACCAGAAGATGTTTTCCTCCCTACCCTTTTTCCAAAAGTCAAAATAGATTTCTACCTGCACATCTTGGTTCCTATAGCTCTCTCTGGCTGCCCTAACTTCAACTTTTCAAATTCCTATCCATCCTTTGGGATCCATCTAAAACACCATCTTCATGAGCAAATATCTCCTGATTCTCTGATGTTGCATGTGACTACTTCAGCCTAAGGCCTCCCACAGAACCCTATCTTTTTTTTTTTTTTTTTAATATATCTTATTGATTTCAGAGAGAGGAAAGGAGAGGGAGAGAGAGAGATAGAAACATCAATGATGAGAGAGTCATTGATCGGCTGTGAGCCCACAACCCGAGCCTGTGCCTGACCGGGAATCGAACCCTGACTGCCCGGATCCTAGGTAGACGCTCAACCGCTGAGCCACACCCGGCCGGGCAATACCTTATCTTAAATGATGATCTCCGTGTACTATCTTACCCTTTCTCCTCCCATACTTCCCAAGCCAAGAGGGTGCGCTATTATATTATGTATCCTCCAGAGCACTTAGAACATATCTTGCAAGAGAAGATGCTCATTATATATTTGTGGAATGAAGTTGATTGATTCAATTTATTGCATTTAATTGGGAAGTTAAGCATTTAGCTACAGGACTGCTTTATTGCACTCTCAGGTCTTAGGGACTCAGCAACGGTTACCTGAGCTCTGGCAGTTGGCTGAATGGCCTGAGACTACAGTCACGTGTCCAGCTTGTGAAAAGGGAGCTCCCACCTAACTGAGGATTCTATGATTTTTGTCAAATGCAAGGGTCAATCAAGAATGGTCTGGGGGGAAAATACTCTTTATAAGTATATTAAACTCTACATATTTTCCATTTCATGTTCACTAACTGTACTTCAAAAAATGTACTTTTGAAAGCAACTTTTTTTTACTTAAGTGTAATAACACAATTCAGCACGTGCTAATGCTTCCAGGGAAATATAGTAAAGGGCTACTTTTGTTTAAGCCTTTGATTTATTCTTTCTACATCCTGTAATACCCATCCACACTGGAGAACTAAGTGCTGTGTGGGGCTAATTAAACACTATAATTATCCATAAGCCATGGCCCAGAAGCAGAGAGAAAATCTAACAAATGTCTGATTGTAATATCAGTTAAATACTCAAGATGTGTGACTGGTGAAGTGCAAACTCTCCTATTCACTTAATATCCTTGATGAGCAGTGAACTGGGGTAATCATGTTAGCTTTCCATTCACTTATTAGGGCAGAGTGATTAGACGTGAATAGAGGCACAGAAACCCCTCAAGTTGCAAAAATTAGACTCCTATAGTTTCATTATGTTTACTTTCAACTATGTGTAATTGTCTGTAGCTTTTTCTGAGCCTAGTCTACTTTCGTCTCCTATCTTTGCCCCTGGAAAGGCTGAGTGCTGGCTACAAGTGTAGAGAGAGCAGCTAGGACAATGCAGACCTGGCACAGGAATGCTCATGTAGACTGTATAGATGCGAAAGGACTGATTACAAAAACTGCACTTCCAAGGCCATAACCAAGCTATTTTTAATTGAGGTATAATTTCCATACAACAAAATGCCTAAATCTTAAGTGTTCATCTGGGCAAATTTGAACCTATCTATATGCTTATGGGGTCAGCACCATGTTCAAATTAGACATTTCTAGAAGGTTCTCTTGTGCCTCTTCCCAGTCAATTCCTCACCCCTTCCCAGAGGTAACCACTGTTCTAATTTCTACCACCACAAATTGGGTTAGCTGGTTCCTAACTTCATACAAATAAATCATATGGTCCCATATTAATTTTTAAAGAACAATATGAAGTAATTTTAATACAGAAAAGCAAAACAAAGGGGAGTTCATAATCCTACCACCACCAAGAAAAGGAACAATTAATAAAAATGACCCATATTATTAGCTATTTTAGGCATTACAGGAGAGACTCAGGAAGCCTTCACTTCCTCAGAACTGGATTATTACTAAGCACAGCCTGCGGATCCTCAACCTTGGTCCCTCCAGGTCCTAGCCCTCCCTCTGCACCTGCTCCAGCCTCTGAAGGCTGACCCTCTGGACCACACTGGCTCCCTGATGCCTTAGTGTCTATCTACTAGGGAACTGTAAAGGAAGGAAGTAGCTGTAAAAACGAGGGCACCATGAGCTGGAGGGTGTTTACTCCCCCATTTGCTCCCTGTTGGGTTGCTTTAAGATGGCTCACTTCAGACAGCCTTGTGGTAACACTGCTCCTCACTCCAGGAGCTGGAATGCTCCCCCCCTTTACTCTGCAGGCCTAGATGGTCACAGTTATCAGCTTTGGCTGACCACTGGTTATTTCAGCACCTCTGGTTGGTTTTCCTCAAACCTTCCCACACCTTAGTAAATAGCACTATCAATAAACTCTCCTCAGTTGCGCAATTAAAAAAATTGTTTTGTATTCTTTGTTAAATTTTTTTTTCAATTAAAGTTTACATTCAGTATTATTTTGTATTCGTTTCAGGTGTACAGCAGAGTGGTGAGACAATTGTAAACTTTACAAATTGGTCCCCTTATATTCGAGGACCCAACTGGCACCATACATCGTTATTACAATATTATTGACTATATTTATGTTTTACTTTACATCCTCAGGATTATTTTGTAACTGCCAATCTGTACTTCTCGATCTCTTCACCTTTACATTCAGTCCCCCATCAACCCTCCATTCGGGCAATTATCAGTCTGTTCTCTGTATCTATGAGTCTATTTCTTTTTTGTTTATTTTGCTCTTCAGAGTCCACATATAAGTGAGATCATGTGGTATTTGTCTTTCTCTGACTGGTTTATTTCACTTAGCATAATACCCTCTAAGTTCATCCATGCTGTAGCAAAGGGTAAACATTTTTATAGCTGAATAATATTCCATTCAATATATGTTCCACTACTTTTTATCCACACCTCTAATAATGGGCACTTCAGTTGTAAATAAAATGAGCTTCAATGTCTTCCATACCTCCTCTTAAATTTTCTGGAATAGTTTGAGGAGGATGGGTGTTAGTTCTTTTTTGAATGTTTGGCATAATACCCCTGTGAAGCCATCTGGTCCAGGAATTTTGTTTGTTGGAAGTTACTTGTTTTAATTGGCCTGTTCAGATTTCTTGTTTCTTCTTGAATCAGTTTTGAAACATTGTGTGTTTTCAGTCATTTCTCCCAGATAGTCCAGTTTGTTGCCATATAGTTGTTCTTAATATTTTCTTAAGTCCTTTGTATCTCTCTGGTGTTGTTATTTCTCCTCTTTTATTTCTGATTTTATTTATTTGAGTGTTCTCTCTTTTTCTTGTTGAGTTTGGTTAAAGGTTTGTCAATCTTGTTTATCTTTAAAAAACAAAACAAAACAGCTCTTGGTTTCATTGATCTTTTGTATTGTTTTTGTAGACTCTATTTTGTTTATTTCTGCTCTGATCTTTTTTCTTTTTTTTTCCCCACTCACTTTGGGCTTTATTTGTTTTTCTTTTTCTAGTTCTTTTAAGTGCAAAGTTATATTGTTTGAGATTTTTTCTTGCTTCTTGAGGTAGACCTATAATGCTGTAAATTTTCTTCTTAGGACTGCTTTCACTATGTCCCATAGGTTTTGGGTGGCTGTGTTCTCATTTTCATTTGTTTCAAGTATCTTTTGATTTCTTCCTTCATCTCATTGTTAACCCATTCACCGTTTCATGACATGTTATTTAGCCTCCATGTATTTATGTGTTTTTCAGTGTTTTCTTGTGATTGACTTCTAGTTTCCTAATATTATGGTCAGAGATAATGCTTGATATGATTTTAATATTCTTAAATATATTGAAACTTGTTTTGTGTCCTAACATATGTGGTCTATCCTAGAAAATGTCCATGTGCACTTGAAAAGAATGTTTATTCTGCTGCTTTGGGGTAAAATGCTCTGAAGAGATCAATTAAATCCATCTACTCTAGTTTGTCATTTAAAACCATTTCCTTGTTGATTTTTTGTCTGGAAGTCCTAGCCATTGATGTTAATGGGGTGGTAAAATCCCCTACTGTCACTGTATTCGTGTCAACCTCCCCCGTTATGTCCATCAGTGTTTGTTTTATTTATTTAGGTGCTCCGACGTTGGGTGTGCATAAACTTTACAGTCTTGTTGGGTTGATGTCCTTATCAGTATGTTGCACTCTTCTTTCTTATTATAGCATTTATTTTAAATTTTATTTTGTCAGATGTAAGTATTGCTACCCTAGCTATTTTTCCTTTCCATTTGCATGAAATGCCTTTTTCCATCCCTTTATTTTAGTCTGTGTGTATTTTTTGTTCTGAGGTGGGTCTCTTGTAGACAGCATATACATGGGTGTTGTTATATTATACATTCAGCCACCCTGTATTTTTTTATTGGAGCGTTTAAGCCATTTACATTTAAAGTGATTATTGAGAGATGAGTTTGATGCCATTTAATTCTTTTAGTTATGTGCCTCTGTTTTCTCCCCTTCTTCTCCTTCTTCTTCAAGAAGACCCTTTAACATTTCTTATAATACTGGTTTCATGATCACAAACTCCTTCCACTTTCTCTTGTCTGGGAAGCTCTTTATTTATCCTTATATATATATATTTTTGGTGGGGTGGGGGAGTGGATGCATGGGTGTGTTCCAGAGGGAGCCTACTTTGCTGATTCTTTTTGTGTGTTGGGTGTTTTTTTTTAATCTTCACCTGAAGATATTTTTTCCATTGCTTTTCAGAGAGAGTGGAAGGGGGAGAGGGAGAGGGAGAGGGAGAGGGAGAGGGAGAGGGAGAGGGAGAGGGAGAGGGAGAGGGAGAGGGAGAGGGAGAGGGAGAGGGAGAGGGAGAGGGAGAGGGAGAGGGAGAGGGAGAGGGAGAGGGAGAGATATCAAAGTGAGAGACACACATCAATTAGTTGCCTCCCATGCATGCCCTGACCAGGGCCTGGGATTGAACCTGCAACCAAGGTACATGCCCTTGGCCAGAATCAAACCCAGAACCCTTCAGTCTGTAGGACAACACTCTAACCACTGAGCCAAACCAGCTAGGGCTGTCCTACAATTTTAAGTGATAGCCTTGTTGGGTAAAATAGGCTGTAGGTCCTTGCTTTTCATCACTTTGAATATTTCTTGCCAGTCCCTTCTGGCCTGAAATGTTTCCATTGAGAAATCAGCTGACAGTCTTATGGGAGCTCCCTTGTAGGTAACTAACTGATTTTCTCTTGCTGCTTTTAAGATTCTGCCTTCTTCTTGAAGCTTTGGCATTTTAATTATGATGTGTCTCAGTGTGAGCCTCTGGGCTCCTCTTGTCTGGGACCCTCTGTGCCTCCTGGACTTGTGTTCATCCTTTTTTCTTTACCAGGTTGGAGAAGTTCAGTCATTATTTCTTCAAAAAAGTTCTTAATCCCTTGCTCTCCTCTTCTTCTTCTGGTAGCCTTATGATTCAGATGTTGTTATGTTTCATGTTTGCCTAAAGGTCCCATAAACTACATTCATTTTTTATTATGTTTTTTTCCTCTTTGCTGCTCTGATTGGGTGTTTCCTGGAATCTTGTCTTCCAAATAATGGATTCAATCCTCTGCTTCATCTAAACCACTATTTATTTCTTCTAGTGTATTCTTCATTTCAGATATTGTACTCTTTATTTCTGACTGGTTTTTTTTCATGGTTTCTATGTATTTTTTAATGCCTACTATCTCTTTGTTTAAATTCTCACTGAATTTATCCATTCTACCCTTAAGTTACTTGAGCATCTTTATAGCCATTGCTTTGAACATTATATCTGGTAGATTGCTTGCCTCCATCTCATTTAGTTCTTTTTATGGAGATTTCTTCTCTTATCTGCAGCATGCTTCTTTTTTGACTCATTTTGGCTGTGTCCCTGTTTTTGTTTCTGTGTATTAGGTACATCTGCTATGTCTCCCAGTTTTAGTACAGTGGCCTTATGTAAGAGGTATTTTGTAGGACCCAGTGGCAGTCTCCTTGATCACCTGAGATGGGTGCCCCAGGAATGTCAGTTTTGTGGATGATGTGAATCCTCCTGTTGTAGTTGAGTCATGATCCCTGTTGGCTTGTCCATGTTTGGGGTTGACCTTCAGGCTGGCTGATTTTGAAGATAAACCCTGACCCCTGTGTATGAACTTCTGTGCAGGTGTTGATCACACAAAGTGGAATTCACTTCATCAGGATCTGGTGCCTGCTGAGATCTCCATTTGTATGTGCTACTTATGGAGCCAATTGGATGCTGCTCTGATTTTGTCTGAAGCTCACCTCTGGATGTGTTGGTTCTGCGGTCTCTTTGGAGGGACTCTGGTGCAGTTCAATGTCTGAACCTTCTTGAGATGAGCCCTGGGCAACCTGGTTGGAACTACAACCCTCACACACCTTACTGATGCAGAGGCCCTCCCTTCACACAGTCAGGTGATCCAGTTTGTGGCTGTCTTTGCTGTGCCTAGGTGTGCATTTGAAAGGCTGAGCCTGTGTCTTCCACCAGCTCCAAGCCTGAGGGCAGGTCAGCAAAAGGCCCAAAGCATTTGGAGATCTGCCTCTAACTGCCTCCATCTGCCAGCTGCCTATTAGGCTCAGTCACTGAAAGAGTACATGAGTTGCTTGAGGTATGTTCTCAGAGAGTCGCCAGGTAAAGTGACTTGTGTTCCCCAGACTGATACAGGTTCAAAGTCAGTGCCAGTGCTTGGTTTGAAGCCACTCAATGAAAGTCCCAGGGTATACCAAGGCTAGCTTCTACCTGCCAAGTGCCCACAGACCTTTGAGGTGGGGCAGGATCTCAGGGAGTCACCAGGGTGAGACCAGGAGAGTTTATCAGGCTTAAACAGTTCAAGATTTATCTGTGTGAAAGGAGAGCTCTGCACTAGTCAGGTGTAAAAGAGATGGCCCTAATGTAGAGGCACACAACTCAGTTTGTCCCTGATTCTGCACAGACCTTCTGGAAAGCCTGAGCTCATCAGGGCTTGGTCACCAGGACTAGGAAGGTTGGGGCTAGTGGATTTCCCATGATGGGCTGACAGAGGTCAGGCTCCTGGGAAGGTGGAGGGAATGGCCCCCATCCCAGAGCCACACAACTCAGTCATTGACACACTCTGAGTCTACCTGGACCTCTACACCTTGGGCACAGTATCTGACTCTTCTGCAGGGCAGGGCTACTGCATTCCCTCAAGGCCTTATGGAGGGGAGTGCTCAACCCCCCAAAAATGGCAACTGTGGTGTGGGAGAGGGACTCATCACAGAGACCCTGCCAGCAGTCTTTTCAGCTCTCTCCTTGGAGCCACAAAACCTCATCTCTCCTCACACTGCTCTAGGCCACTGCACCCTGCCTCTGCCAGAGGCCAGGGTGGATGGCTGTGAACAAAATTTTGTGCTGATTTTTTAGCAGACTCCTGTCTCTCCCTGGCAGACAGAATCCCCACTGATTTTCACAGCCAGATGTTATTTGGGTGCCTCCTCCTAGCTCTGGTGCTCTGTCTGAAGGTCAGCATCGGGTGGAGACCACTCACTCCTCAGGAGGGCCTTTGTAGCTGAGACATCCCTCCAGATTCTTGGGTGCTACACGTTATCATGGGGTGAGGCCTTTTTGCATCTCCGCCCTTCCTACCAGTCTCTATGTGGCTTCTTCTGTACATCCTTGGTTATAAGACTTCTGTTCAGTTGGTCTTCAGTTAGTTATTCAAGCTGATTTTCCTATATTTTAGTTGTAATTCCAGTTTGGTCCTGCGAGGAGTTGGGTATATCTTCTACCTACTCTGCTTCCATCTTGGATCATCAGTTGCTCCTTTGAATATGCTGTCTGTCTTCTGCCCCTGATTACCATCCACGTTAACTTTTAAATAGACTTTATAGGAAATACTTTTGCATCCATCATGTGCATAGGCTATAAACTGCTCCATGGGCAACACACTGTTTTTAAAGGGTTCTTTTTTAACCACTTCCTCTTAATCAAGGAACATTTAAATCATCTACACCTCTAGTCTATCCTGATCTTTATACACAGTAACAAGTGATCCAAAGTCTGTAATATACTATCTTGAAGCTTTTATCATTTGAATTTACTTTAGCTTTGTGTGCAAGTCTCTCCTGTTGCAATTTCAGACCTTGTATATACAGGTGCTTTAGAAAAGTAATTTACTTGATTCTACTGACTACAACAGTGAACAAGTGACAAAACTTGTAATGCCTTAGAATTTAACATTTCTGTGGGAATAACTAATAAGTGAATAAAGACGATTATATAATATGTCAGGTATTGATAAGTGCTATACAAATAAAGCAGAGTAAGGAGGCCATAAAGAGATGAGGGACAGCGCTCCCTTTTATATAGGGTAGTCAGGCTCAGATGTCTGATAAGGTCTCTTCTTCGAAGAGAGGGAATGGTGCATGTGGACATCAGGGCAGGGGGTTGGGTTGGAGAGAATTCATGGGGATATACAGGAGAAAGATACACAGGTGGAGGTAACAGCATCTATAAAGGTCCTGATGTGGGTGCATATTTCACCATCTTTTAGGAATAGCAAGGAGATTTTAAATGAAGTCAGATGATCATACCCAGGGGTGGATGGGGAAAGGCTAAGAAACTAAGCTTCTATCAGAGGCAGATTTTGTAGGGCTTTGGTCCCTTAATTGTACTTTATCTTTTAATTTCAGTGAGATAGGAAGCTATCAAAAGATTCTGAGAAGAAGAGAGACATGAAATGACTAATGTCTTAAGATGATCACTCTGGATATTGTATTGAGAATAAACTATAACTGAGTGGAGAGGACGTAAGGAGACAGTTAGGAAGCTATTAAAATAATTCACATGTGAGAGAATGGTGAATTGGACTAGACTCAGTGTGCCAGTAGACGTAGTGAGAACTGGTTAGATTCTGGATATATTTTGAAAGTTGGGCCGACAGCATTTGCCATTGTGTGATAAATGATGCATCAAAGACGACCCCAAGGTTTTAGAGATGAGCAAATTGTAGAATGTAATTGTCATTATTGGAATAAAAAAAGAATAAAATAACAGATTTCAGGGGGAAATGAGAAGTTTGTTTTGGGACATGAACTTTAGATGTCTGTAAAGCAAAGATATTAAGTAAGCAGTGGGCTATATGGCTATATGAGTCTGACTTTCAGGAGAGAGCCTAGATAGACCTATAAATTGAGGAGTTATATGTATATAAGTGATATTTTAAAACGTGGAATTAGGCAGCCCCCACTCCCCCCTCCCTCAAGTGTGTGTATGTTGAGAACTGAGCCCTGTGGTAAAAATTTAGAGGTCAGGAGGATGAGAAGAGACACAAAAATTATTGAGGGGAAATAGCCAGAGGGAGTGTACCCCAGGGGCTAGTGAGGAAGTACTTCAAGGAGAAGGTGTGGTCACCTATGGCCAGCATTGTTGATGGACCAAGCAAGGTGCGGACTGAGAACAGGAACTTCTGGCAGTGTGAAAGTCCTCTGTGATCTTGACTAGAGCTATAGTGGAGTAGTGGGGACAAAGAGCCATCAGGAGTAGTTCCAAGAAGTAACAGGAGGCAAGATTATGAGGACAGATTGTATAGAAAACCCTGTCAGTGAAATTGCTGTAGAGAAGAACACAGGGGTGGGGTAGAAGCTGCAGGCCAGTGTAGGGGTAAGGAAGATCGTCTGTGTTGGTTGTCTGTCTTCAAGATTATTCCATCATGTTTTCAGGCTGGTAGGGACGGTCCCATAGAAAAGAGTCCATGCTGATAGAGGAGACAGAGAAAGAACTGCTGGAGGCATGTCCTAGAATAGGGTAGGGGACAGACGTCCTCGCGCACACGCAGAAGGCTTTCCTTAGAACCAGAGTAGTGCTCATCCTTTCTGCTTTGTACTTACAATTCCACAGGGAATTTCGTTAGAGGAATCATGCATGTTTTCCTGCTGTTTAAAATAAAATTGATGACTGACTGATTTATTTACCCCTCATATTTTCCTATGAGTCATTTTACCCCCGTTTTACTAATAAGGAAGGCTCATAAAAGTTAGATGACTTCCTCAGGTTCTCAAGCATGTACAACAACCAGGTCTCAAAGTAGGTCTGGCTGATTCCAAAAACCACAAATATTCCACATCAGAGCGTCTGCCACCTAATGAGAAAGAGAGAACATCATCTGAAGATGCCAGGCAAAGAAAAGCACAACTAAAGAATCCCATGTACAAGTGCTGAGTGGGCAGGAGTAAGTTACATGCCTGGACCCTTGCAGTGAGGTTTGTGGAAGATGTGGTTTGCGCCATAGCTTTTAACGGCCCAGGCAGATGAGGCATCCGTCTTAAACAACATAAGAGAAGGTCCTGAGGACAGCTGGACTCTGAGGTAGGGCTGATTAGTCAGTCCTATGTGGACGACAGGGAGCAAACGTGTCCACCTGAGTTTAAAGTAAAATGGCAGAAGCTGAGAGAGGCCTTATGGGGCTTCTCTGGGTTTCCAGTCACTTCCGTGAGCATGTATTACGCTCCTGCCATGTGCCCGGCACGGTGGCCTTAGGAAATAAAAAAGAGCAGCCATCCTGCCTGAAGTCACTTACACAGTGAACAATTCCAATTCAGCATAAGATTTGCAAGCCTCCTATGAGTCACAGTTCTCCAGAGAAACAGAATCAATAATACCTCAATATACTATAGATGATAGAAATGTAAATAGAGATGGGGTATTTATTTTATACAAAGAGATGTATTTAAAGGAATTGTAGGAGCTGGCAAGTCTGAAATTTGTAGGGCAAGGCAACAGACTGAAAACTCAGGCAGAAGTTGATGTTCCAGTCTTTGAGGCAGAAATTTTTGTTTTCTAGGAAACCTCAAATTTTACTCTTACAATCTTCAACTGATTGGATGAGGCCCACCCACATTGTTCAGGGTAATCTACATAAAGTCAGTTAACGGATAACCACATTTACAAAATGCCATCACATCAACACCTGGATTAGTGTTTAATTAAATAACTGGGTACTATAGTCTAGCAAAGTCAACACATAAAACTATCTCATTAGTTCCAATGCTTATTCCAAGAAGCCAACAGCAGGTATTTTATTTTAGAGACATTTGCTTTGTGAATTGCTGGTTCCTGATCAGATTTTAAGCTATAGACCAGTGAGAGGCCAGAGGAGGGCTGTCAGAGAGCCCTTGTTCAGTGTGTTCATAAAGGTTTTGAGCCCCGGTAATTTGCATTGTTTAGAAGTAGAAGGCTGGAGGAGTGAAAGGGGGTAATTTTGCAAGTCAAAAGAACAAATAAGTAAATACAAATAGTCCCAAAGGTTGCCAGTCTCACTGCTCTAGAGGAAACAGCCCCCAGCCCGCAGCCTCCCAGCGCCCAGCTCGCCCTCCCTCCGCCCAGGCTCCCGCAGCTGACGGCTCGGCGCCGCCGGCCCCTTCCTCCCGCCGAGGCGAGGTCAGGCCCTGCGGGGAGGCGGGCGCGGGGCCGGGCGTTGACACGACGCCGCTCCAGAGAAGGGGACGCTTCGCAGCTGCGGGAGGGAGCGGAGCGGGCCGCTGTGCTCGGGGCGGGCGGGGGAGCGGCGCGGGGGGAGCGAGCGGGGGGGGGGGGGGCGGGGGCAGCGAGGGGGGGGAGCGAGCGAGGGAGGGGGCAGGGGGGGCGAGCGGGGGGGGCGGGGGGCGAGCGGGGAGGGCGAGCGGGGGGGGGGCGGGGGCGAGCGGGGGGGGGCGGGGGCGAGCGGGGGGGGGGGCGGGGGCAGCGAGGGGGGGGAGCGAGCGAGGGAGGGGGCAGGGGGGGCGAGCGGGGGGAGCGGGGGGGGCGGGGGCGAGCGGGGGGGGGGCGGGGGCAGCGAGGGGGGGAGCGAGCGAGGGAGGGGGCAGGGGGGGCGAGCGGGGGGAGCGGGGGGGGCGGGGGCGAGCGGGGGGGCGGGGGGCGAGCGGGGGGGGGGCGGGGGCGAGCGGGGGGGGGCGGGGGGCGAGCGGGGGGGGGGGCGGCAGCTGCGGGAGCCCTGCGGGAGCCCTGCGCCGGCGGTGCGGGCGCAACCCTGGGGACGTGGCGCGGAGGGGACCCGGGCGGCCGCCGTGCGGGGGCCTCGGGCCGTGACAACGCGGGCTGGGCCGGGGACCGTTCCTCCGGAGCGCGAGCCCGGCCCCAGCTTGAACACGCGGGTTGGTCGAGCGCCGGGAGCCGAGTGGACGCCGCCTCGCCGGCCGTGCGCCCGAGGGTGCGGGGTCGGGCTGAGAGCCAGGCGGGGGCGCGGGAGGAGCGGGGCGGGGAGCCCGCAGGCTGATGGGAGCCGGGGAAGCGCGGCCGCGGGGGACACACGCGCTGCAGAACCCCGCGGCCTCGGGCCAGCGCCAGACCCGCGGGAAGGGGGGAGCGAGGGGAGTAAAGGCTCGGTCTCTGCGCGCGGGAAGGGGCCGCGGGGCGCGGGGGCCTGAAGGCTGCAGGAAGACAAACCCTCGCTTACAAAAACTGGATCGATTTTTTAAAAAAATTTGCTGGTTACAAAAAATAAAAAAAGCACGTATCTTGTTGAGCCTCGCTCTGAAACAGAAGAAACGCTTCGGGGTTTGTGGAATGTGGGTTTACGCGGCAGGCCGCGGAATGTGTAAATACTCAGCCGACTTCCGACGGGAAGGGAAAGGCTGGGGCAGGCACACTGGCGGGGAAGCTGCAGAAGGGAGTGAAATCCACGCCCTGGCCCTGCGCCTCACTCCCCCGGCGAACGCGGCGGATTCATGCCCGCCTCCGAGAACTTCGATTTCTTCATCGTTTTCATTTTCTCCCCTGGGCTACGGGAAGCAGCGTAAAAATAATGTCTCAGGCTTGGAAACATTTAAACAAAAAACTATAATGCAACACAGCTGACCTGAATCTCTCTATTCATAAGTGTAGATACTCGTTCACTTTTTATTGTAGCTCTTCCCCGTGCAAGGCACTGCGTTAGATTCATAGGCGCAGACATGCGTGGAAGGCACCGCGTTCATTCACTCATTCGCTCCTCGACAAATACCTGGGAGTGAAAACGCTGACGAAAATCCATCACTTCCCTCAAAGTGTGCCCACCCTGTGGGAAAGATGGACAGGAAACTTCTCAAGCACAGTTCCCCCGAGGTGGGAAGGAGGGCGGTGCAAACACACAGGAGCGCCCCAGATGCCTTTCCAGAAAAGGTGACGACGTGCAGGTCGGGCCACCTGGAACTCGGTGGTGTGCTGGGAATCAGGTTCTCAGTCCACAGCCCAGATGTGTGGGCTACGTTTGAAATGTCTGGATTCCTGATGATTATACCCAAATGTCCTACAGCATTTGTAGGAAGGACAGCATGGATTCACCTTGTGAAAAATGCAAACATGCATCATGAAATACGTATTTTCATGAGCCATCTTTTCCACCAGGACACAGGTCATCAAAATTCTTTGCTATCGGTTATACATCAGTTTATTACTTTCCCTCAATTACTCAGTGAAGTTCATATCTTTTCACATGGCCAAGGTGGTAGGCCCTGTGGCCCAAACCAATTAGATAAGGCCTTAAAAAATTCAGACTGTGAACAAGGCAGAATTTTAATAAAATTTGAAACCTACAGCTGTCAAGCCACATGAAGCCTCATACTTGCAAGTATCAGGCAAACATCACTATAGAATTGGCTAATGTAAGAACTGGCAAAAACTTTGCATCCCAAAAGATATTTCAAGCAAATGGTAATGTAAAAGAAGTTGGGGTAGGAATACTTATATCAGATAAAATAGACTTTAAAACTACAGCTATAATAAGAAACAAAGAAGGACACTACATAATGATAAAGGGATCAATCCAACTAGAGGATATAATCCTTGTAAACACAGAAGTACCTAAATATGTAAAGAAAATATTAAAAAACATAAAGAGAGATTGACAGTAGCATAGTCATATAGGGGATTTTCACTCCTCGTTCACATCAATGAATAGATCCTCCAAAGAGAAAATCAATAAGGAAACAGCTACCTTACATGGCACATTAGAGCAAATGAACTTAATTGATATTCTCAGAGCATTTCATCCCAAAGCAGCAGAATATACGTTCTTTTCAAGTGCACATGGAACATTTTCCAGAATAGACCACATGTTAGGGCACAGAACAAGTCTCAATAAATTTAAGAACATTGAAAACATAGCAAGCATCTTCTCTGACCACAATGGTATACAAATAGAAAACAATTACAAGAAAGGGGGTGAAAAAGCACAAGCACATGGAGGATAAATCACATATCACTAAATGATGAATGGGATCAAGAAAGAAACCATAGATACCTTGGTACAAATGAAAATGAAAACACCCCATTATAAAAGTCTATGAGAAACAGCAAAGCCAGTCCTAAGAGGGAAATTCAAAGCAATAAAGACCTACATCAGGAAACAGAAAAAAATCTCACAATCGTATCTTACATCAAAAGGAAGTAGAAAAAGAATAAGCCCTGCAAGGGTGGTTCAGTTGGTTGGAGCATCATCCCGTACAACAAAAGATTGTGGGTTCAATTCCTAGTCAGGGCACATACCTAGGTTTCAGGCTCAAACCCTAGTCAGGATGCAAACAGGAGGCAGCCAATGTTTCTCTCTCACATTGATGTTTCTCTTCTTCTCTCTCCCCTCCTCTCTAAAATCAATGAAAAGCATGTCCTCTAAGGGGGAAAAAAGGGCCCAAAATGAATAGAAGGGAAAGTCTAATAAAGATCAGAGTGGAAATAAATAGAGTCTAAAAAAAAGATAAATGAAACCAGCAGCTCATTCTTTCAAAAGATAGACAAGGTTGATAAAGCTTTAAACAGACTCATCAAGAATAAAACAGAGAGGACACAAACAAACAAAATCAGAAATGAAATAAGAGAAGTAACAACTGACACCACGGCAGCAACAGCCTGGGAAAAGGCAAACAGCCCACCCTTGGGGACAGAGCTCACCCCACCCTCAGAAATACCTCTTGCCCCACCCTGCAGCTCAGCCCCTACTGAGGAGGCTGCAGCAGAGGCCAAGCCTACAGGCCTGGACAGTCTCAGGGCGCATCCTGACTGGCTGTGGGGTGGGGTGATCCCCACACTGTCCTGGGAACCTGGCTGGTGCTTCCCCCTCACAGGAGAGCTCATAGAAACTCCCGGCTTCCAGCAAACCCCACTGGACGGCACATGCGGCCTCCACCCTGCCCAGGTCAGGGAAGTATTCTGGGAGACTCAGACGTTGGTCCTGGGGTGGGGGAACACACCCACCGTCTTCTCTGAAATAGGATCGGCACCTCACCTTCAGGGACACCCAGAGGGCTCATCCTCCTGGTTCCACGAACAACCTTTTCAGAAACAGCCTTTGTAGTGACTAAGCTTGGCAGCTGGCCGGCAGGCAGAGGCAGGAGCAGAAGAACCCGAAGATGCCCTGGGACCTTTGCCGACTGTCCCCTGGGTCCCCTGCTGCTCACACGTTGGCCAGAGTGCAGCCCGGCCCTTCCCACAGCCCAGCCCTGTAAAGGCCGCAACAAGCTGGATCACTTGAGCTTCCAGCAGGTTGCCCAGAGCCAAACGGGAACAGCTTCTGACAGTGGCTGCCCCCAAGTCCCTCCTGGGAGGCCCAGGAACGGCAGAGAAACAGTTGGTCTCCGTCAGCCTGAGTCAGCCTCCATCAGCATGCGAGCAGGACCCAAGGCAGCACCAGGAGGCACTCAGTTCTGCTGAGATGGACTCTGCCTCCCTTTTTTTTCTTTACAATATTTTTATTTTTTAAAATTTTTTTATTGTTTTGTTACCATTTTTGCCTTTATCTTTTCTTTCATAGCTCTTATTTTCTCTTAACTTTACTTACTTTATTCTTTTTTTCTCCTACTTTCTCTTCTTTCCTTTTGATAATTTTTCCTCCTTCTTTCCTTTTATACCATTTTTCTTTTCCTGTTCTTTATTCTTATATTTTCCACTCTTCTTCCCTTTATAGCCTTTTCTTTCTCCCCTTTTCTTCTTGTATTTTTCATTTCTTTTATTATTCTTGTTCTCTTTTCTCTTTCCTAGCTCTTTTCTTCATTGTGTGTATTTATTGTTAATCCTCACCCAACTATATTTTTTCCATTGATTTTTAGAGAGAATTGATGGGAAGGAAGGAGGGAGGGAGGGGAAGAGAGAGAGAGGAATAGTGATGTGAGGGAGAAACATTAATTGGTTCCTTCCATCATGTGCCATGACTAGGGTTGGAGATCAAACCTGCAACTCAGGTACATGCCTTTGTCTGGGAATCAAACCCATTATCCTTCACTGTACAGGACAACACTCTAACCAATGAGCTACACCTGTCAGGGCTTGTGACTGTTTTCTGTTTTTGTTGTTGTTGTTGGGGTATTTTTTGTTTTTATTTTTTTCTGTTGTGTTTTGTTTTGTTCTGTCAGTGCCTGAACAGCTCATGGTCAGGGTTGAGCCATACAGTCAGCCAGCCTGAGGGGAGATCACACCCATGAATGGGACAAAAACAATCAGGACCTAATTACATCAGCAGAGCCCAAATAACCCACACAAGGGACATTCTTAGAGCATCCAGCTCAGGAAATCAAAGAGACTGCACCATTGGGTCACACAGGACACTTACTACATAAGGCCACCCTACCAAGGCTGGGAGGCATGGGGAAGCAATTCTTTCTAATACATAGAAACAAACACAAAGAGACAAAGAGCTAAAATGAGGAGACAAAGAAACAGATCCCAAATTAAAGAAAAATAGGAACCTCCAGAAAAAGAGCTAAATTAAATGGAGGCAAGCGATTTATCAAATATGTGGTTCAAAGTAATGGTTATAAGAAAGCTCAAGAAATGTACTGAGAATTACAAGAAACCTGATGGGAACTACAACAGCATAATAAAGGAATTAGAAACCATGAAAAAGCAACAATCAGAAATGAAGAGTAACATATCTGACATCAAGAATACACTGGAAAGAATTAAAAGTAGATTGAAGAGCACAGAGGATTGAATCAGTGATTTGGAAGACAAGGTAGAAGAAAAACTCCCAATTATAGCAGCAAAAAGAAAAAAGAATTAAAAAGCAGGAGGATAATTTAAGGGAACTTTGGGACAACATGAAGCGTAACAACATCTGTATCATAGGGGTACCAGAAGGAGAATAAAGTGAGCTCGGAAGACAGAATCTGTTTAAAGAAATGACAGAAAACTTCCTTAACCTGGTGAAGGAAAAAGCCACAAAAGTTCAGGGAGCCCAGAGACTCCCGTTCAAGATGAACCTAAAGAGACCCACACCAAGACATGTAATAATTAAAATGACAAAATTAAAGACAAAGAAAGGCTCTTAAAGGCAACAAGAGAAAGAAAGTTACCTACAGGTTTGTTCCCACTAGACAGTCATCTAATTTCTCAACAAAGACACTACAGGCCAGAAGGGATTAGCATGAAGTATTCAAAGTAATGAAAAGAAAGGACCTGAATCCAAGATTCTTCTATCCAGCAAGGCTATCATTTAAATTTAAGGCAAAATAAAGAGCCTTGAGACAAAAAAGGACCTATCAGTTATAACCTTAAATATAAATGGATTAAATGCTGCAATAAAAAAACATAGGGTAGCTGAATGGATAAGAAAACATGACCCATATATATTCTGTCTACTAGAAATCCACCTTAGGAAAAAGATTCCATGCAAATGGGAATAACAACAACAAAAAACCTGGGTAGCAATACTTATATCTGACAAAAGAGACTTCAAAACAAAAGCCATAAAACAAAGAAGGTCAATACATAATAATAAAGGGGTTGATCCAACAATAAAATATAAACCTTATAAACATTTATGCACCCAATATAGGAGCACTAAAATGCATTAAAAAACTATCGGTGGGCTCAGCTGGCATGGCTCAGTGGTTCAATGGCAACCTATGAACCAGGAAGTCACAGTTAGAATCCTGGTGAGTGCACATGCCCTGGTTGCAGGCTTGATCCTCAGTAGGGGACTTGCAGGAGGTAGCTGATCAATGATGCTCTCTAATCATTGGTGTTTCTCTCTCCCTCTCCCTCCTCTCTCTGAAATCAATAAAAACATATTTTAAAAAGTTAAAAAAAAAACAAAAAACCTCTTCATGGACATTAAAGAAAAGATTGACAGCAATACAGTCATAGTAGGGGATTTTAACACCCCACTGACATCACTGGATAGATCTTCCAGACAAAAAAAAAAATCAATAACAATTTAAAAAACCAACAACAGAACCTTAAACAACACAGTAGATCAGATTAATTTAATTTATATTTATAGAAAATCTCATCCCAAAGCAGCAGAATATACATTCTTCTCAAGTGCACATAGAACATTCTCAAAGATAGACCACATGTTAGGACACAAAATAAGTCTCTACAAGTTCAAGAAGATTGAAATCATATCAAGCATCTTCTTGGAACACAATGGCAGGAACTAGAAGTCAAGTACAATAAAAAACATTCACACATGGAGGCTAAATAGCATGTTATTAAGTGACTGGACTACCAATGAGATCAAAGAAGAAATCAGAAACTTCCTGGAAACAAACAAAAATAAACCACAACCCAAAACCTATGGAACAGAGCAAAAGCAGTCCTGAGAAAGAAATTCATGGCATTAAAGGCCTACACAAGAAACAAGAAAAAGCTCAAATAAACAACCTAACCCTACAACAAAAGAATTAGAAAGAGAACAAAAGGAAATACCCAGGGTAAATAGAAGGAAGGAAATAATAAAGATCAGAGCAGAAATAAATTATCTAGAGACTAAAATACAACACAAAAGGTCAATGAAACCAAAAGCTGGTTCTTTAAAAATAAAAACAAGAGCCCGGCTGGGCGTGGCTCAGCAGTTAAGCGTCGACCTAGGATCCAGGTGATCAGGGTTTGATTCCCAGTCAGGGCACATGCCCAGGTTGTGGGCTGCAGCCGATCAATGACTCTCTCATCATTGATGTTTCTAGCTCTCTCTCCCCCTCTCCTTTCCTCTCTCTGAAATCAATAAAGATATATTTTAATAAATAAATAAATAAATAAATAAATACAAGATTGATGAACCTTTAGCCAGACTCATCAAGAAGCAGAGAGAGAGGACCCAAATAAATAAAATCAGAAACAAAAGAAGTGAAGCAAAAACTGACATCACAGAAACACAAAGCATTGTAAGAAAATACTATATGCCAATAAACTGGACAACCTGGGTAAAATGGACATATTCCTAGAAACATACAATCTTCCAAAACTCAGTCAGGAACAATCAGAAATCCTGAATAAGCCAATAACAACTAATGAAATTGAAGGAGTAACCAAAAAACTCCGAGCAAACAAAAGTCAGGGACTAGATGGCTTCACAGAGAGTTTTACAAAACATTGAAAGAAGAACTAATGCTGATCCTTCTTAGACTATTCCAAAAATATCCAAGAGGAAGGAACAATTCCAAGCTCTTTTAATGAGACCAGCATTATCCTAGTACCAAAACCAGATAAAGACACTACAAAAAAGGAAAATTAGAGACCAATATTAATGATGAACATAGATGCTAAAATCTTCAACAAAATATTAGCAAATCAGATCCAGCAATACATTAAAAAGATCATACAGAGGACTGAAACAAGGTGGCAGCATAGGTAACAGCTGTGCCCTCTGCCTCCCACAACCACATCAAAATTAAAACTAACATACAGGACAACCAACACTCAGAGCCTCCTGAAATCTAGGTGAACAGAAGTCCTACAACCAGGGAACTGAAGAAACAACAAGACCGGTAGGAGGGGTGGAGACTTGGGTGGATCGGTGCTGAATCGCAGAGACTCAGCCTCAGTCCCACACCTCGTGCTGTGGTTTAAACCCAGGAGGGATATCCCGGCGGTGGAGGTTTCCTGGAGGAGTGAGGGGTCCCAGCCCCACAGCAGGCCCCCAGCCCAGGGCTAGGAAAAGAAGTCCCCACAACTTTGGGGTGTAAAAACCAGCGGGGACTGTTGCTGAGGGACGCAGAGGCTGCTGGAGTCCTAGGCAGCTCCTCTTAAGGGCCCATGCACGGACTCACCCAGACTCCCTCCCTCTGAGCTCTTGCACTTGGCAGCAGCTTGAAAGGAACCTGGGACATTCAGGGAGGAACTAACTTGCCTGAAATCTGGGTGAGAGGTGGAGGGGCAGATCTCTCCCAGACAGAAGAGCTGGCAGAGGCCATTGCTCCTTTGGCCAGTCCTCCCCCCACAGAGCCGACAGGCAGGCACCATATTTGAGTCTCCAGCACCTGACTCACACCTTTGGCCCCTCCCTACTTGCAAGTTCTTCGAAGCCATTTACAGTGGCTTTTCTATGCAAGTGGCCTCTCTAGCTTCATGCTTAGGACTTTCGTAAAATCTCTCAAACAAGCAGCAGCGTGCCTCATATATCTTGATAAGTTGCCTCAAGCCTGGCACTAGTGGCAGCCTGCATTGGATAATAGCTTGGCCTGTCCTGGACACTTCCAAGCCCAGCACAAGTAGCAGCCAACTATGCTTTGCTGTGTAGCTCATGCTGGGTGGCCCTGAGCAAGGCACAGGCAGAGGCTGACTTTGCACCTCCCAGGAGGCACCTAGTGGTCAGACTCAACCACACTGGATTACAACCCTACCACATCCACAAGTGACACACTCAAAGGGCACACTTGGTGAACACCAAAGCTCCACTGAAGTAAATTCTGCTCCATAAGGGTGTCTCCAGCACAGCAGCTCTTTGGCTGTAGCTGCAGCTGGTCCTCACAGCTGATTGGCCTGGGAGTCAATTCCTCCCAGTGACACCAACAGCAACCAAGGCTCAACTACAACAGGACAGTGCATACAGCCCACACTGGGGAACACCTAGAAGGCCCAGCTCAGGTGACTGGGGAGGCTGAGCCACCGGACCTTACAGGACCTACTACACAAAGCCACTCTACAAATTACAGGAGACTTAGCAGCTCTTCCTAATACATAGAAACAAACACCTGGAAGCAGCCAAAATGGGGAGGCAAAGAAACATGTCACAAAGGAAAGAACCGACAACATCTCCAGAAAGGGAACTAAATGAAATAGAGCCAAGCAAGCTACTAGATACAGTGTTCAGAATTATGGTTAAAGGATGCTCAAGGATATTAGTAAGACTATTACAAAATCAAGTGAGACCATTGATGACCTAATAAAGTACCAATCAGAAATGAAGGCTACACAAACTGAAATGAAGAATAATTTACAAGGAATTCACAGGAGAGTAGAGGACACTGAGAATCAAATCAGCAATTTGGAACATGAGGAAACAAAAAACACCAACAGAGGAGCAAAAAGAATCCAGAAATATGAAGGTAGTATAAGGAGCCTCTGGGACAACTTCAAGAGGCCCATCATTCATATTATTGGGGTGTCAGAAGGGGAAGAAAGAGAGCAAGAAATTGAAAACCTATTTGAAAAAAGAATTACAAAAAACTTCCCCTACCTGGGGAAAGAAATAGACTTACAAGTCCAGGAAGCACAGAGGGTCCCAAACAAGAGTAACCCAAAGAGGCCCACACCAAGGCACATCATAATTAGAATACAAAAGGTTAATAGCAAAGAGAGAATCTTAAAAGCAGCAAGAGAAAAGCAGTTAGTTACCTACAAGGGAGCACCCATAAGACTGTCAGCTGATTTCTCAACTGAAACCTTGCAGGCCAGAAGGGAGTGCAAGAAATATTCAAAGTGATGAAAAATAAGAACCTACAATCAAGATTACTCTACCCAGCAAAGCTATCATTTAGAGCTGAAGGTCAGATAGAGCTTCTCAGACAAGGAAAAGCTAAAGGAGTTCATCACCACCAGGCCAGTACTACATGAAATGTTGAAGGGTCTTCTTTCAGAGGAAGCTAATGAGCAAAAGAACTTTACAAACAAAATAGATCCAGAGACATTGATGCATTCAACAGATGATCATATTTCAGAGGGAAAAGAGAAGGGGAGTGGAGGGTGGGAAGAGATTAATCAAAGAAGTTATATGCATATATGCATAACCCAGGGACAAGGACAATATTGAGGTGAAGGCCTGCGGAGGGGGTGGGAGTGAGGCGTAGGGGGTCAATTGGGGGGAAAAATGGGACACCTGTAATACTTTCAACAATAAAGATAAATAAAAAAACAAAATAAAATAAAAATAAAAAATTTAATTTAATTTAATTTAAAAAAAAGATCATACATCACGACCAAATGGGATTTATTCTGGGGATACAAAGCTAGTACAACATCCTCAAATCAATAAACGTGATGCCTCACATAAACAAAATAAGGATAAAAACCACATGGTCATATCAATAGATGCAGAAAAAACATTTGACAAAATCTAACATCCATTTTTTATACAAACTCTCAGCAAAGTGGGAATAGAAGGATTATCCGTCATCATAATAAAGGCTACATATGACAAATCTACAGCCAACATCAAACTCAATGAGCAAAAAGTAAAAGCTTATCCCTTAATATCAGGAACAAGACAGGGGTGTCAGCTTTCACCCTCTTAGTCAGCGTAGTCCTGGAAGTCCTGCCACAGTGATCAGACAGGAAGAAGAAATGAAAGGTATCCAAATTGGAAAGGAGGAAGTAAAACTGCCATAAACCAAGCCACACTGCCCAAGACTTGATGGCATTTTTATAAACCAATAATGAACTCTCAGAAAGAAACTAAAACAAAAATCCCATTTACCATTGCAACAAGAACAAACAAGATACCTAGAATAAACTTAACAAACCTGTTCTCTGAAAAATACAGGATGCTGACAAAGAAAACAGAGTGAGATATAATCAAGTGGGAGAATATACCATGTTCTTGGATTATAAGAATTAACATAATTAAAATGTCATTACTACTGAAAGCAATCTACCAATTCAATGCAATCCCAATTAAAATACCAATGGAATATTTCATAGATCTAGAACAGATATTTCAAAAATGTATGTAGAACCAAAAAAAGACCTCGAATAGCCTCTGCAATCCTGAGAAAGAAGAACAAAGTTGGAGGGATCACAATACCAGATATCAAGTTATACTGCAAAGCCATTGTAATCAAAACAGTCTAGCCCAGTGGGGCGTGGCTCAGCAGTTGGTCATTGACCTAGGATCCAGGAGATCGAGGTTCAGTTCCTGGTCAAGGCACATGCCCTGGTTGTGGGCTCGATCCCCAGACAGGGGGTGCAGGAGGCAGCCGATCAACAATTCTCTCTCATCATTGATGTTCCTATCTCTCTCTCCCTTCCTTTCTCTGAAATCAATAAAGATATATTTAAAAAACAAAACAACAACAACAACAAAAAACAGTCTAGTACTGGCACAAGAACGGGCATATAGACCAATGGAACAGAACAGATTCCCCAGAAATCAACCCACACTAATACTGTCGATTAATATTTGACAAAGGATTCAAGAGCATATATTGGAGTAAAGATAGTCTCTTCAATAATTGGTACTGGGAAAATTGGACAGATACATGCACAAAAAATGAAACTAGATCACCAACTTACACCATACTCAAGAATAAACTCAAAATGGATAAAAGACTTAAATGTAAGTCATGAAACTATAAAATTCCTAAAAAACAAAAATAGGCAGTAAAATCTCAGACATTTCACATAGCAGCATTTTCACCAGTGCATCTCCTAGGGCAAGAGAAATAAAGGAAAAAATAAACAAAAGGGACTACATCAAGCTAAAAAGCTTCTGCACAGAAAAAGAAACCATCCTCAAAATGAAAAGGGAACTCACTATATGGGAGAACATATTTGCCAATAACACATCTGATAAGGGGTTAATTTCCAAATATAAAAAGAACTCATACAACTCAACACCAAGAAGACAAACAATCCAATTAAAAAATGTGTAAAGGACCTAATAGACACTTCTCCAAAGATGACATACATATGGCCAATAGATATATGAAAAAATGCTCAAGGTCACTAATAATCAGGGAGATGCAAATTAAAATGACAATGTTAATCTTCCTCTCTCTGAAATCAATAAAGATATATTTAAATAAAAATTAAAAAACCAACAATGAGGTATCACCTTACACCTGCCAGAATTACTGCCATCAATAAATCAACAAACAACAAGTGCTGGCGAGGGTGTGGAGATAGGGGAGCCCTAGTACACTGCTGGTGGGAATGCAGACTCGTGAAGCCACTGTGGAGAACAGTATGGAGTTTCCTCAAAAAGTTAAAAATGGAGCTGCCATTTGACCCAGTGATCCCATTTCTGGGAATATATTCTAAGAATCCCAAGACACCGATAGGAAAGAATATATGCATCCCTGTGTTTATAGCAGCGTTATTTACAATAGCTAAGATCTGGAAACAGCTCAAGTGCCCATCAGTAGATGAGTGGATAAAAAAGCTGTGGTATATTTATACCATGGAACACTATGCAGCTGAAAAAAACCCTCTGGGACAGCATGGAGCGACCTGGAGGGTATTATGGTAAGTATAATAAACCAGTTAGAGACAGACAAGTATCACATGATCTCACTTATAGGTAGAATCTAATAAACAAAATAAACTGAAGAACAAAATAGGTCCAGAGGCATGGATGCATGGAACGGAATGACAGCTCTCATAGGGAAAGGGGTTGGAGGGTATGGAAGGAAATTAACCAAAGAATATATATGCATATATGTATAGTCCATGGACACAGACAATAGTGTGAGAAAGGCCTGAGGTGGGGTGGGTGGTGGGTGGAGAGAGGCAAAGGTGGGGAAAATGAGGCACATCTGTAATACTGTCAACGATAAATAAATTTTTTAAAAAAAGAATTGCATACCCGAAACCTAGATAATTTTATTAACCAATGTCACCCAATAAAGTCAATAAAATATAAAAATAAAAATAAATGGTGGAAAAGGGACCTGAAAATAAACAGGGTTTAAATCTCACATATAGCTCAAGGTGTGTTGTTAGATAAAAATATTTTTCAATACTAATCAAAATTGTTCATTGCAAAAAAAAAAAGAACGAAAGAAAAAATTTTAAACCAATATCTCTGAATGAATATCGATGCAAAAATTCTCAACATGCCCCAGCCAGTTTGGCTCAGTGGTTAGAGAGTCAGCCTGCAGATGAAGGGCCTCAGGCTTGATTCCTGCTGAGGGCGTAAGGCACGTACCTGGGTTGCAGGCTTGATCCCTGGCTTCAGTCGAGGCACCTCAGGGAGGCAACCAATCACTGTGTCTCTCACACCGATGTTTCTCTCTCTGTTTCTCCCGCTTGCTTCCATTCCCTCTAAAAAAAATAAATCAATGGAAAAAACATCGCCGGGTCAGGATTAACAAAACAAAAAATCATTCACAAAATATAACAAACTAAATTCAGCAATAGATTTAAAGGAGTATACAACATGACCAAGTGGAATTTATTACTGGGATGCAAGGATGGTTCAACATTGAGAAATCAATTAACACGATACACCACATAAACAAAATGAAGGATAAACATCATGTGATCGTATCAATAGATGCACAAAAAGCCTTTGACAAAATCCACCACTCATTTCTCATAAAAACTCAGGAAAAGTGGAAATAAAGGAAAAATATCTCAGCATAATAAATAAACCCACAGTTAATATCAGGACATATATGTCATATATATCATAATATATGACAAACCCACAGCTAATATTATACTCAACAGTGAAAAACTAAAATTATTTTTCTTAAGATCAGAAACAAGACAAGGATGTCCGTTTTTAACACTCTTGATACAGCACTGGGAGTCCCAGCCACAGCAATCAGACAAGAAGCGGCTGTGTGTGGTGCCAGGTGGGTCGCTGAGCTATCAGGGGGACCACTTTATAAGGTGTATGACTTTGCTGTACACCTGAAACTAATACAAAATAACACTGAATATAAACTATAATTGAACATTTTTTTAATTTGCATCTTATTTTGGTGACAGATTTAAAGACCGTGTTGGTGCCTGTGTGTTTGTGTACATACACATACATTTATACATGTATGTATACATGCCGTATATATGTGTATTTATATCATATTACATTGGCGTAGGGATGTGCTAGAGGGAGGAAAGCAAAACGTCAAAGGCCATGCTTCCTTTTAGCAGTCCCAGTTACCTTTTCTCTTCTCCCTGGCCCCTCTTCCTAATCACATTCTTAACCCACAAACCCCCAGACAGCTCAGAGTCCTCTAGCCCCTCATCTCTGATTCTTTCCCCCACACCTTCATACCCTTACTCTCCTGTACCTAATTCACATAAAGATCCTTCCATGAAATATTCTCATTTACACAACTAATATAGCCTAATGCTGAAAGGAAAAGTCTTGATGATACTAGTTCAGGAATAAATTGGCAACAGCTCAGGGGCGGGTGTGAGGGAGACACAGGAGAGAGACTGCCTGGCTGGGAGTTCCAGGGTGCTTCTTACAAAACTGGGGAAGCCGGGCTGACACCCTTTGCTTGTATCAGCCTCTCTTTTCTGTCCTGCAGGGCCTTCTGTTTCAGCTGAATTAGAGTACTTACCAGGTTGCATGATCACTTATTAGTTACTTACTTCTGGTCATCTCACCCTCTAGACTGTGCACTCCTGAAACAAAGGGACCATGTTTTTGCAGGGTCTAGACAATGCCTGGCATGCAGTAAGTGCTCCCTCCATGCTGAATGTTTTCTAATGAACTCTTAACTGTTCTGAATCAGTTTGTCAGCTGCAAAATGCAAGTTTGTCCACTCATCCATCCATTTACTTACTCGACATTTACTGAACAACCTGCTAGGTTAAGTGCTGTGAGAAACATACACATGCATAATCTAGTAACTTACCTAAAATAAGATCCCTGCCCCCTCCCAGAACCATAAGGAGGAACAAAGAGATCAGAAAGCACAGCCTGAGTGAGCCTTGGAGGCTGTACATGCTCCGTGAGGTAAGGACGGTTGTTATTACTTCTGCTGCCTGTGGCTGTGATGCTGTGTGTTCTCCCGGCCTG
This sequence comes from Miniopterus schreibersii, assembly GCF_964146895.1. NCBI lineage: Eukaryota > Metazoa > Chordata > Mammalia > Chiroptera > Miniopteridae > Miniopterus > Miniopterus schreibersii. The sequence continues at coordinate 1,513,021 of NC_138122.1, read as the reverse complement.
CGGGTTATTTTTGCATTTCCCCCAGTCTCCCTTCTCTGCAGCTCCCAGCAGATATATTAAGTGTAATCTTGGAACTGTTCCAGATTCCCTCTTTAAGACTCAGAATGTTCACTATTTCCTGCACACAGCAGGCTGATCTGGCTGGCGCGATGCCAGGGACTTTGAAGGGCTCCCTCTCCAAGCACCCCTGGCCGGCTCCAACATGTCCAGGTTCCAGGGTGCTTGCCTGGGAAGCAGGAACACCAGCCCACCAGCCTGTATCCAGGATTACCTGCTCCGATTCTGGCACACCAGCTGGGAGAGGAGTCCTCCTGCAGACTGCCCTCTGCTTTCTTGCAGCAGCCTGAGCCTGCAGGAGGCGGGCGGGGTGTCTGGGCTGTCCTGAGGCTCTGGCATGGCTAAGGGTACAATTAGCACTCCTGAGAGGATTCCTCAGGAAAATGAAGGGACAATAGTGAGCTGGTTCCCTGGACACTTGCTAGGGAGTGGACCCCACGGGCACGTGTGGGTGGTGAGTCCATCTGGTTCTGCCTTAAAGTGCCTCCCTGTGACGACTCAAGGCTAATGCCTCCTCTTTCTCACAGAAGCAGCACAAATGCAATCCATACCATTCTCCTGATGCAGGAAGGGAGTCTAAGGGGATCTTCAAATGCACTTCCATCTGGACAGATCGTTCCCCTCCCTCTTTAATTAATTTGCATAACTGCAGGCACAGGCTGAGCAGGTGACACTCTGGACTCCTGCTTCCATTTAAACAGACTCCAGATTTGTGCTTTTAAATGTGATCTTTTTCTGACTCTTCCTTCACACTTTGTCTTTCTTTTCATCTACTCTCCCATCTCCTGGCATTTCTTTTTTCTCTGACCCTCCCACACTTGGTGCATTACATGGTCACTTGCATCTCCCTCCTTCAAATACACACCCTTTCCCAACCATGCCAACTCCATCAAATGAGTATATTCCACAACAGAAAGGAAGGAAACAAAGATTCATTGAACACCTAGGAGGCGCCAGGCACTATGCAAAAATGCAGATGACTGACAGACAAACTCCCTGAACTCATTCAGTTCACCTGGGGGCTCAAACTGGTGCTAAAGCACTTATCAAATGCACAGACCTCCTGAGGCAGTGAAGGCCTATCACACAAGCATAGGGTAAGAGCTGCAGAGGTCCTTCAAGAGCATGAGCCAAAGCCCAGCCCATGAGATTCCCCACAGAAGGTCACTGAGAGCTGAGCTCCTGCCCTGGCGGAAAGAGTCCCAGATGTGGTAGGAGTTCAGGCTCTGCCTGTCACTGGCCTTTGTTAAGCTGTAACCTGTTCTCACCTTGCCTTCCTGATTTATAAACCAGGACAACTGAACTAGACAACCACTTCATCACCTGTCACTAGGCTCTGAAATGTTCTGCATCTATGAACCCCTCATTGATCTTTGCCTTGTGACCCACGTTATGATAAAACTGTACTAAAATGAACTGGATCCAGGCGAATGTCAGCTGTATTTGTTTCAGGAGACCAGATCTGTGTTTGGGGCTATGACATGTTTAAAGCACTGTAGATCTATATTCTGCATGTGCCTGCTAAAATGAACGGCTCCCATATACATCTGAGTTCATATTATTTGGGAAGACAGACAGGTATCCAGTTGGTAGCCATTCTTACTGGAACCCCATTTAGACAGACCTGGAGCTGCTTGAGCTAATGAGAGAAACCTGTTATCAAAGCCTGGAGGTCAGCAGAAGTGGGCTTACTGGGAAAAGTGAAGAAATGGGGGAAATTCCATCAGGGTCATGAAAAAGCACTTACATTAAACTCTGTTATCCATCAAGAGAGAAAAACAGGTCATTCTGGTAGATGACAAACAGAAACCCTTTATAGATGCTGCATGAATTATCAATTTTCAAAATTTGAGAGAAACATGGAATACACAAAAATGTTGCAATCAACAAATTAATCCTCTGTGAGGGCTTCAACACCTTTTGCACCAGCATTCCACAGCAGGTGCGAATGATCAGACTTAGAATATAATTTTTTTTTGTTGCAAAAACAACAGGATGTTTATCGATACTGTTACTTTTAAAAACAAAATAATATTACCAAACACAATTTGGGTTTTCTCTCAACCCCAGTTTCCAACGACTGCCCTGCTCCTGTTCCATATTGTAGCCACATGTGGCCACCACCATTTCTAGAAAAAAGTCATGAGTCCCCACTGCACACCTGTGCTAAGCCCCTCTTCTCTCTGCCTGGAACCCCTCCTTTTCCTCGATGTCCTACTTCACCACGTGCTGTGGTCCACTGCGGTCTCCCTCATGAAGCTCTCCACAACACCCTCCAAAAGGCATGCTTGTCCCTATGTCAGAACAGTCGTGGCACTTCCCTTTAGAGGAAGTTCGAGGACATTAATGTTCTCATGTGGCTTAAACTTCTTGATAGGAATAGAAACATGACACTATCAAAATTTTTAATTTTGAAAGCGCAGATGATAGTGCTTATCCCTAAATGCCTGTGACAGCTTGAGGGCAGGACCGTGCCTAAGCGATCTGCACCGTCTCCCAGCGTGGAGCATGGCGGGGGCAGGACGCAATTGATGTCTGTCGAATTAAACTCAGCATAATAAAAGGGCACCTTAGTGCATTAACACATTAGCAGAATGAACAACGCAAGTGTTCGCCATACTTAAGTCTCTCATTTTCAACTGAAATAAAACCTTGGATTACATTGGAAACAGTGGTGTGTGCAACCTTGTTTTGAGGGTCAGATAGTTTACTTCAACAAAAAGCTTCACCAGCCTATAATCTTTCAAGAATTTGTTGACTGAAGCCATCGTGTCACGTTGACCCTTTACAGCTGCCGACATAGGTGCATCCATTCCCTCAATCGACAGGTGTTCCTGAGCACCTACTCTGGGCTGGGAGCTGTTAAAGTTTTAGGGTTACAGCCGTGGAACAAGGCAAGGCTTTTAAACTCGTGGGGATTATATTCTAGAGAAGGAAATGGGGTAAGAAAGTAAAGAATAGTAAATATGGTTCAGTGATGTGAAGAAAGTCAGGAAGATGACAGCGTCCTGATGGGAGAGCAGTGTTTTAGGTAGGATGCGGTCAGGGAAGGCTGTTTGGAAGAGGTGACCACTTGATTAAGGAGATAAGTGACCCATGCAAATATGTGAGGGGAAGGTATTCCAGGCAAAAGGAATAGCCTGTGAAGAGGACATCGCGTGGCATGGCTGAGGAATGACAAGGAAAGCTGTAGGGGAGGCTGGGACCGTGGCAGGAGACGAGCTCAGAGCAACAGCAGTGAACTGGAGGTGGTCAGGCTGGACCTTTCCCTAAAATGAATGCTTGTGGAGGACGCAGAGCTGAAGTGTCACATGACCTCACCTACATTGTACAAGCCTCGCTGTAGCTGCTTTGCTGCAAATAGCCTGGGAGATGGCAGGAGTGGAAGACAAGTGCGGAGGCACTGGAGCCAGCTAGGGGCCACTGCAGTAACCCAGGCTGCTGGTGGCTTCAGTTCCGACGGGCAGTGGTGGGGCGTGGAAGCCACTGGGTCCGGAAATGCATTCGAATGCAGAGCTACAGGCTTTGCTAGAAATGCATCCGAATGTAGAGCTACAGGCTTTGCTAGAAATGCATCCGAATGTAGAGCTACAGGCTTTGCTAGAAATGCATCCGAATGCAGAGCTACAGGCTTTGCTAGAAATGCATCCGAATGTAGAGCTACAGGCTTTGCTAGAAATGCATTCGAATGTAGAGCTGCAGGCTTTGCTAGAAATGCATCCGAATGCAGAGCTACAGGCTTTGCTAGAAATGCATTCGAATGCAGAGCTACAGGCTTTGCTAGAAATGCATCCGAATGCAGAGCTACAGGCTTTGCTAGAAATGCATTCGAATGCAGAGCTACAGGCTTTGCTAGAAATGCATCCGAATGTAGAGCTACAGGCTTTGCTAGAAATGCATCCGAATGCAGAGCTACAGGCTTTGCTAGAAATGCATCCGAATGCAGAGCTACAGGCTTTGCTAGAAATGCATTCGAATGCAGAGCTACAGGCTTTGCTAGAGGATTGGACGGGAAGCCTGAGAGAAACGACTCCGGGGTCTTGGCCTGATCGTGTAGAATAGAGTTGCCATCCGCCGGCAGGAGCAGGCTGTAGGAACAGGGCTTGGGGTGAGGGAGATCCGTTTGGAATATGTTAACTTGGGGATACCTATTAGTCATCCAAGTAGAGATGCTGAGTGAACGATTAGACATATAAGATTGGAGTTCGGGGAAGACATTTGGGCTGAATATATAAAATAAGTTTCAGCAAACAGTATTTGTGTTGGTCGGCCCAGGCTGCCACCATAAAACCCCGCAGGCTGGGTGGCTTCGGCGACGGCGCGGCTCAGGGTGCTGGAGGCTGGGAAGCCCGGGCCAGGGCGCCGGCCAGCGTCCCCCTCGTGAGGACCGCCCTCCTGGTTTGCAGTCACTTATTTCAGGGTCTCCACTAGGCAGAGGGAGAGAAAAGCAAGGCCTCTGAAGCTTGTTCCCAGCAGGGCACTAATCCCATCCTGAGACTCCTACCCTCAGGACCTCAGCAAACTAACCACCTCCCCAGGCCCCGCCTCCAGCTACCGTCGCATTGCGGGTTGAGAGTTTAACATGTAGACTTTGAGGGGACACAATTCAGTCGATCGCAGTATTTAAAGCCCTGAAACTTGTGCCTGAAAGGGAAGAAAGGAGAGAGACGGGGAGGGGGAGGGAGGGGAGGCCCCGGGAGCGGAGCCCGGAGCGGGGAGAGGCGCCCGGCGCGGGGGAGTGGCCTTCGGGGGGCGGCCCGGCCGGAGAGGTCCCGCGTCAGGGGGAGGGAGGTCCAGGGGCCCGAAGGTCACCTCGGTTAAATGCTGCCGAGGCCTCAAGTGGGACGCGACGCGAATTGGCCGCGCATTTCCCGACTGGCGGGTCACGGTGACCTTGACAAGGGCAATTTTCTGTCGAGTGATGGGGTGACACTCTGACTGCGACGGGTTCAAGGGCGAGCGAGAGAGAGGGGCCCTGAGCAGCTGACATCAGTCACTCAGGGCAGTGGCTGTGCCGGGAGCGGAGGAAGGCCCGGGGCCGGCAAACAGCAAACCCTCCGCGGGCCGGAGAGCGCGCAGCCGTCGGGTGCACGGGGCGCAGCCGTCGGCGCTCGGGCGGGGCCTGGGCGCCGGGCCTCCGAGGCTCCTCCCCTGCCCCTGAAGTAGGGCCGGCCCAGCCCCCAGCCAGAGCGCCGAGGCGCACCCTCCCCGCCGCCCCGGGGCCTGGGGCCCTGAGCGCACCCTCCCTGCCCGCCGCCCCGGGGCCTGGGGCCCTGAGCGCACCCTCCCCTCCTGCCCCGGGGCCTGGGGCCCTGAGCGCACCCTCCCCGCCCGCCCCGGGGCCTGGGGCCCTGAGCGCACCCTCCCTGCCCGCCGCCCCGGGGCCTGGGGCCCTGAGCGCACCCTCCCCTCCTGCCCCGGGGCCTGGGGCCCTGAGTGCACCCTCCCCAGCCTCCCCGGGGCCTGGGGCCCTGAGCGCACCCTCCCCAGCCTCCCCGGGGCCTGGGGCCCTGAGCGCACCCTCCCCTCCTGCCCCGGGGCCTGGGGCCCTGAGCGCACCCTCCCTGCCCGCCGCCCCGGGGCCTGGGGCCCTGAGCGCACCCTCCCTGCCCGCCGCCCCCGGGGCCTGGGGCCCTGAGCGCACCCTCCCCAGCCTCCCCGGGGCCTGGGGCCCTGAGCGCACCCTCCCCAGCCTCCCCGGGGCCTGGGGCCCTGCGCGCACCCTCCCTCCCCGCCGCCCCGGGGCCTGGGGCCCTGAGCGCACCCTCCCCAGCCTCCCCGGGGCCTGGGGCCCTGAGTGCACCCTCCCTCCCCGCCGCCCCGGGGCCTGGGGCCCTGCGCGCACCCTCCCCGCCCGCCGCCTCCTGCGGGCCAGCGCCCCGGCAGAAAACCTTAAGAAATCGGAGGTGCAGAGAGGTCAAGAACACAAAGCCTGGTGGGAAAGCATATTGCGCGCAAATCTCTGGCTCAAGAGGAGGGAGAGAAGGAGGGGCCCCTGGAAACCGACGGGGCGAAGGGAGCGACCGGCCCGGGCGCCAGAGCGCCGCGCCCCGCGGCCCGCTCGCCTCTTCTAAACTCACCAAGCGACGCGCGAACGTGCGTTTTGGTAACAGGTGCTTCAGGGCTGAGCTTGGGCCCTGACGGCTGCGACATACCCTGTGCTTTTCAGTATCACCTGTTTACCTGGGGATTAAGGTTGGTGGGAGGGGCTCAGACCACAGCGAAACTGCCGTTTGGTTCATTTCGCCCGCTTGGCTTTTCCTGAGCACCCGCGAGGGCTGGATTCCGGCCCGCGGGCGCGGGGACGCGGCTCCGGAAAGGGCAGCGCTGGCTCGTCGCGCGCCCCGCCTGCGGCCTGCTCCTCGGGCGGGCAGGGCTGCCCTGCAGGAGACGCTGGGCACGCCTGGGGACATCTTTCCTTGTCACTACAGGAGGGGTGTGCTCCTGGCATCCAGTGGGTAGCGGCCAAGGTGCTGCCAGGCATTCCACAGTGCACGGGACAGTCTCTACCCTCCGGTAGTTATTGCACCTAAAATGTCAACAGTGCCAAGATTAAGAGATACAAGGGATACAACAGCACACGTATGAATAACTAATACAAGAGAGGCAATAAGCAATCATTCATGTTTCCAGGAATCCCCCCCCCCCATGCTTTGCAGAGAGACAGCCTCTCGGGTTCCATAGCGAGACCTCACTAGCAGTCCCGGGAACACCACCGCATGGTATCCCTGTGCACTTGTATGTCCTCTAGAGGTAACAAGGCTGTTTTGTGTACACTGTCACACTTGTCCTTGCAACAATCCCACTCAGAGGCCCTCCGTCTATTCCGCATCTCTGTGACCGCTGCACAGCCCCCTCTATTTGACAAAGCCTTTCTCTCCAATCAGACAGCCTAGCCAATTGATGACAGATGCTCCAGACAGGTTTTTATCACTCCTTAATAACTGTCTTAAGCAAACAGAATCATATATCTCTATTTTAGGTTTGGAAACCAAGGTTTAGGGACATGACTAAGACGTCACTGTTCCTAACTTGCAGTGATTTGACTCTAGATGCAGAAATCTTTCTACTATGAAAAGCTGCCTCTCTCCACAGTAACAATAGGAGACATCAACATCCTTATGCAACCTAATGATTCACAAAGTGATTTTCCCCCTCAGGTATTTCTTTGGACAGATGCATAGAAAAGAGTAGAAAATACATTTGAGGTTTACATTGAAAAAGTTATAACTTGCATTTTTATCAGCAATGCCACATCTCTTTTTGTTCATACATAAATCAGGAGAAACTACAGCTGCAGAGCCACCTGGCATCAAAATGGAGTCAGAGTAAAGGCTTCACCCAGTAGCACTGTAGACCAGATTTGTGTACCTTTAAAGAAAACACTAGAATTCATTCAAGTAGAATATGGCTTAAAATGACCAAGTTAAGACTGAGCCACGTGCTTTTGTTTAAATACAGATGGTTAGGTTTTGTTTATATATACCGAGCCAACTGCTGACACAAAGCAGTGCCCTGTACATATAAACCAGCAAAGCCATTTCAGACCTCAGAGTTTGAAAGAGTCTCTATAAATGTAAATTACCAACCAAAGGTGGCATAAAATTGATGGATGTGAAAGTGAGACTACCACCTTCCTTCATCAAGCTCCAACTAGCCAATGCAGGTTCAGGTCGCTTTCTATCATTTGGAAAGTCTGTAGAGTGTGGATTTAGCTGAACGTCTGTGTACCAACATTTTGGTAGGAAGTGACTGGATGACCTGTGTTTCTTCGGTGGTGGTTGTCAATGCCAGGGGTTTTCCCAGATCATGCAGAGACACTGAGTCTTCATGCATCTGACGTGTCACTTTGGCACTGCTCTGCGTCCGTGGACTCTCCTGCAGGAATCTTCCACATGAATTCTGAAAGTGCCTTGGCCAAATAATTCAGCCTAATGGCTATTGAGCCAGCTTTGTCCAGAGCCAAGACTGAACTGTACCTAGAAATGAAATGCTTCTGAAAGCCGCGTTAACGCTTTACACCTCTAATGTGATCCATTAAGGGCCTGCATGGCCCTTCCCTAAACGGCACTCTGGGGCATGAAACATGTTAGAGTGAGCTGCTCCAAGCCTGTCCTTCCACCAGGGAGGATGTGGCTGAAAAGGAGCAGGAGACTGAGGGAATAAAAGAGAATGTCCACTGGCTGCTTGGAGCTCCGTGCAGGAAGAACCCAGAGAACAATCCAGCTAAATAACTGGTTTTCTTCCCTTCCAACCATGCTATATTAATTGGGTAACAATTGATCAACTTATTGCCAATTGACATTAAGCAATTTACCATTTGTTGGCAATTGAAAACTCACTCTTACTGCTCTTAACCCCCTTGATCGTTCCAAACAGAGTTCCCATCCTGAAGAGGAAACAGATTTGATATGATCTGCTTGGTCTGCTCACTGTTACATGTTAAACAAGGGTATTGGTACCAGGAAATCAGCAGCCACCTGAGCAGCGGACTGTTCAAAATGAAGACATTCTGTCATTGCCAAAAATCCAAACGCAAGAGTCACTATACAGGTGTGCCGATGGCCACAGGCCTGGAGTAGCTTGATTGTTCTTTGCTGTTGTGCCTGCTGTCTCGTTGTTTGCATTTTCTTTTCTGTTTCCTTAATGCCAGAGAAATCAAAGTGAAGCAAAGTCCTAGAAAGCAACCTAGTTCAGTTCTGTCACTTCTCCAGTGAGATAACGGAAGCCTAAGGAAGTTATGCAATTTGCTCAGATAGTTAAAAAGGGCAATCTGTTCTCTTCCTCATTCCTATGTCTTCTTTACTCTTTTATATGCTCCCTCCCACCCTCAAGAAACCCAGCTCAGAGCTCTGTGAGAGAAGAGGTAAGGGAGAGAATACGTGCTCTTGGAACCAAAAGACTTGAGTTCAAGGTATGCATCTGAGCCGCTTAACTTACCAGGGCCTTGGTTTCTTTATCAGTGAGAAGGGGACAAAGAGCCACACCTCCCAGTGGTTTTGCAAGGACTAGATAAAATAACATACAAAAAAACACTTTAAAAACTGCAAAGGAATTTGAGATACAAGACATTGTCTGACTGAAGACCAGCCTAGACAGGAGAGGCGCTGAATGGCAAGGGTGGAAAGCCAGGCAGGAACAAATGCTGAGCAATTGGCAGTAAGAGCCATAGCACCCTGCACTCTCCTGAAACCAAAAAATAGATTAAAGATCAGAAGCCTGAATATATCAGCAGATGTTTGGCGTGGTTGTGGTTAGTCTTTTGACTTTTGGACCAAGTAACATCTAGTGGTATTCCACTTGTTTTTCTTTTAACTAAGTTATCAACATATTGTTTGAAAACTTTTTAAATTCTAAAGATCTATTTTGCAGAAAGACATCTAGTCACTTATATAAACAAAAATGCAAACATGGCCTTATGGACTTGACCTGTCATTGTACATTAAAGTGAAATTCACAGAGCCTGAACCTATATTCTGCTGGCAGTGTACCCAAATTCTTCATGAATGTGTTTACAGGAATATGTGCCACTGGCACTTTCACAAGTATAGCATGAATAGAACAACATAAAGCCAGGTCATACCAGAAGAAGCCCTGGGCTAGGAGACACAGTGTTCCTTCTTGTTAGCTCTGGGACCTGGAGAAAGTCACTTTACTTTTCTGAGCTTCCCAGAGGTAAATAGGGATGCAAAATGGAGATAACTCTATCGACTCTAAGATTAAATGGAATCACATCACACAGGTCTCAGCTTAAATGTCTCCTGCTCACAAGGGCAATAATAGATTCTGTAGAGTGTCACTCAGATCCCCTTCTCTCAGGACTGACGCGTCATTCCCCAAGCTGCTGAGAGTGTTGGCAGCTATAACTCCCAGCTGGGCCCCTTCATAGATTTCCTTCAACTGTCCACCTCGTCTAAGGTCTCACTCAATCTCACCCTCTCCACCCAAAGGCAGCCCATGCACAATACTGGCCAGTAAGAGGATTTAAATCCCAGCCCTCTAGTTTCCTGTGACTTTGGAGGCTAAGGCTTTGCTGTGATTATGTAACAGCCCAATGTCTCCCTCTTCTTAATCCTGCTTCCGATATTAAGAGCTCCACAATATACTACCTATATGCTAATCTCCATCTCAGAGTCATCTTTCCAAGAAACCTGATTTGCACAAGGGGCCCTTCCTGGACACACCAAATAATTTAGAACCATCCCTCCTCTGGTCATTATTCCATTGCTCTTGTTACTATCTGAAAAAAATGTAATTTATTTGTTTGCACATTTATTGTCTACCTCCCCAGTGCTTGAATAGATGTTCCATGAGGGCAGTGTCTTTGTGTGTCTTTCCTCTTGTTGTATCCCCAAGGCTGACACATAGTAGGCACTCACTAAATACTTGTTGAATAAAAGAATGTCGTGTTAAGAGTTTCCAGTTTAGTAAATACAATGAGCTGTAAAAAACATTAGCTTATATATTTTTAATAATTCAATTTGTACTTCAGAAAGAAAATATTAAAGATATTTGATAATTATGCCATAGAACTCACTTAATGAATCGCTTATCAACAAACTAATGGATCTCACCTCAGTTGATATTTCTGTTTGCAAACTAATGGCATACTCATTTAACTGTCTCCATTATGGGCTCCCAATATTTCCAAAGAGTATTTTTAACATGAAGGGGAAAAAAGCTATTTTTACATAATTAACACAGTCACAGTGCATTTGTAGGCACAGCAAATATCATTTGGATAGGCTAATAGCTCATAACTAAGGAAACAACCATCAATAAACAAATTAGTTCAAAAACAGAAACTGTCTTCATAGTCAAGAGAGTCATATGTTGATCCTTATAAAGCTCTAAGTCATCCAAGTGTCAAGTCAGGAGATACGGGCTCTAGTCCAAGCTCTACCTTCAGCTCATCAAACGACCGGGGTCCAGTGACCACACCGCCCTGTCCTGCGTCTCTCGTGTGAGTGAGGAAGAGGCTCTCTATCCTCTCCTTCAGCTTTGAAGCTCTCTGGGCCTGTGCTCACCGATGGCTGTACGTCAGTGGGATGCTGATGTCAGGGAAGACGGCACAGGTGTGCTACCAGCTGTACTTCAGATAAGCCTAAAAAGGCCTATACTTGTGGTGAAAGGTAGATAATCTATGTTTGATTACTTATTAGGATGCCTGAGTTCAAGGTCATACTTAAACTGATTTTTGAGATTGGATTAGGAAAATAAGCTTGAGGCCAGTGGATGACAGAGTAAGTATGATTACCTTTGATCTGGGAGATGAGATCTGTTTCACTAAGCAGTGTTCCTAAGATGTTTCCTCCAGATATCTTTCAAGAAATGCAACTGTCCCTTTTTCTCAGGCGTGTGAACTAAATGAGGAGGTATCAGACCCCACCTCCTGTCACTTTTCATTTTGAGGCCTAGCTCAGAAAATTCCAACTTTTGTCTCCTTTTCTCTCTTTCCCTTCACAGCTCCTCTCTCCCTTCCTCCCCCGCCGCTCACCACGGTTCCCTCCTCTACCCTCTTCCCTGGACACAGCTCAGATGGTGTTCTCATCCACCTACATAGTTTGATTATGTGCAAACAGCTCCCACTTCTAGCTACCACTTCTCAATTTATAAAACTAATTGCCTACTGAACAGTCCCACATCTCAGTATCTCAAACTCCTATCTAAATAGAACTTAACTTTTTCTTTATCATCCATATTTACCTTAAACAGTCCTTTGTTGTTGTTGATGATTCTTTATTTACATATTTGTTTTTAAAATTGTGGTAAAATAGTCATAATATAAAATTAACTGTGGTGACCATTGTTAAGTGTACAGTCAGGGGCATTAGGTGCGTCCACATTGTTGTTATTATCGCCACAATCCGTCTCCAGAACTCTTCAATTTTTTAAAATTTATCTTTATTGTTGAAAGTATTACAGATGTCCCCTTTTTCCCCCCATTGACCTCCTCCACCCCGCACCCACCCCACCCCCAGGCTTTCCCCATACCAGTGTCTGTGTCCATGGGTTATGCTTATACACATATGTCCTTTGATTAATCTCTCCCCACCCACTTCCCCATCCACCCACCCCCGCCTTCCCTCTGAGATCCCTCAGTCTGTTCTGTGCTTCTGTGTCTCTGGATCCATTTTGTTCCTCAGTTTATTTTGTTCATTAGATTCTACATATGAGTGAGATCACGTGGTACTTGTCTTTCTCTGCCTGGCTTATTTCACTCAGCATAGTACTCTCCAGGTCCCTCCATCCTGTAACAAAGGGTAGGAGATCCTTATTTTCTCACTTAGTTTTAGGAAAGTTCTTGCTTCCTGAATATAACTATTAATTCAGTCCTTCTCTTCTCCCTTTCACTTCTGCATATGCCCCATTTCAACTGCTTCCACCCTACCAGAGGTCTTGCATCAATAGCACATGTTGCTATTCTAAAAGCTGAAATAGGCAATAGTATAAAACATATATAAGGCAATATTAAATAAAATATTAGCAAAGCAAAGCAAGCAATGAATAAAAGAGACATTGGGCCCAGCCGGGCGTGGCTCAGTGGTTGAGCATCGACCTAGGATCCAGAAGATCAGGGTTCGATTCCCGGTCAGGGCACATGCCCGGGTTGCGGGCTCGATCCCCAGTCGGGGGCGTGCAGGAGGCCGCCGATCAATGACTCTCATCATTGATGTTTCTCTCTCTCTCTCTCCCTCCCTCTCTCTGAAATCAATAAAGATATAGTTTTCAAAAAAAATTAAAAGAGACATTAGGATCAAATTGGGTTTATGCCAGGAATTCATATATGGCTTAAAAGTAGAAATTTGACTAACATAACTCGAGGCATTAACATACAAAAGGAGAAGAGCCACATGCTGATACCCATAAATTCAGACACAGGACAAATGTTAAAAACGTACTAAATTCAATACCCATTTATAATTTAAAAGAAAAACCTTAACCAACTAAGAATAAAGGGAAACTTTTTACATCTACCCAAAACTTCCTTCAAATTGTTACGGAACTGGAGATGGTCACCTTACTTAAGACCAAGTGGCACTCGGAGGCTCGGGGTTCAGGAAGTTTATTTTACACCAGAGGGCCCAGAGGAGTCCAACTCTAAAGTCTGAGCCACCAACACAATTGGGCAAGGAGTTATATACCACACATGCTTCCGCCTAGGTAGAGACAGGAGGGCAGGGCTAACCTATCTGTTTGGCAGGGGCAGGAAAGCCGCAGGGTGCAGGAAGGGGGGGGACACGACTCTCAGCCATTTAGACCGAGTTTTCCCTTACCAAAATATTATTTTTAATGATCAAGTGTTTAAAGTTTTATAGGAAAGATACAGAAATTCCCACTATTAATAGTTCTAACTTTTTAATAGCGGTCCTAAGTCAAACAATAAAAAAAAAAAATCAAAGAAATAGCAGGTATAAGGATCGAAAAGAAAAACAAAACTGTTAGTACTTGCACTTGATATGACTTGCTATATGGAACAATAAAACAAAAGAATCTACAAAAAATATTTAATAAGAGCATTTAATAAGATTGTTGGATATAGTATAAATATACAAAAATTAACTGCATAAATTAAACAAAAAAATAATGTAATTTTACAAATATCACTAACAACACCTAATATAAAATAGGTAATCTCACAGGAAATGTACAAAATCTTTAAGGATAAAATGATAAAACATTATTGGATAATATTAGAAAGACCTAAACAAAGAAAAAGATGTACCCAGATAAAAATACACAATATTTTAAATATGTCTATTATGCCCAAATTAATCTACATACCTTTTTAAAAACTTTCAATCAAGGTCCTAATAGATTTTTTTATGGAAATTGAAAAGCCAAATTCTACAATTGTATGAAAGAGCAAAAGGCCAAGATATTCTTGAAAAAGATTTGCTCAAACAAATGTCAAGACTAATACTGTGGCATTGAAAAAGGGATAAGCAAATCGAAAAAACAACCAGCTAAAGCACTAAAAACAGATCTGTGTATGTGAGAAAACTTCGTATGTATCAGAGGAAACATTGCCGATCAAGGGGGAAAGGATGGGCTAGTCAATAAATGGTGCTAGGATAACTAAGCTGTGCTCAAAAGACATTATTAGAGGGACTTTTTGTTGTGGCTGTAAGAAGAAGTAGCTCTTCAAAAAATAAGTATAACATTGGACAAAACTGTCAAAATCAACCATTTCAAGTCAAAGGCAGATAATGTATTGGAAAGCATTTATCCTTGAAAAGCTGTTAGAATTTTGGATGAGAACAGCAGGGGTAAATGGTCTTCTTGCTGGGGGCTGCTCCCATCTCTTGCCTCCCTTGGTTGGTAAGAATTGTAGTTTGCCGGTGCTGAGCTAGCTATATAACCAAAGCTTTGCTTGCCAGAGGAGCCAGCTCCACTCAGATAGTGGCTGAAGAGGTGGAAAGGGCAGTAAAAGACCAGGGCTTTTCCAGCTAAAAGTGATGAGTTCTGTGAGAAATAAAGGGAAAAGCTCACAGCAGCTTGCAAGCCTAAGACTGCAACCTTAGTTGTGGTAAGAGCTGAAATAAATTTCCCGCACATACCTTAGTAACTACAAAACTATAGACGCATGCAAGGGAGACCCAAGGAAGTCTGGAGATAAAACCAAGGGAAACTTGAGAACTGGTTCAAGTCTAAATGATCTGCCAATTCACGCACAGGTCAACCAGCACAGGGTGAAATCCTTGCACAGCTCAGCACAATCTCTGCATAAATCACTGGCTGGCCACTAAGCTCTGCAGGCACAGGGATGACCTCTCGGAAGTCAGGATAAAAGTTAAAATAAGAAAAAAAAATTCAGCAGATTACCTTAGTGACTACACATTTTTGGAGAAACCGTTTCTCCATATACCCACCATTCAAATCATTAGCCCATTAAGAAAATACAGTGCTAGAGGCATGCTCTCCCCCTGCTTCCCCCCAGGAAAGCATGCCAGTGCCATCTCCTTCTCCCTTCTTCCATCTAAGGGACCCAATGAGACTTGCAACCAGGGCTTGTCCTTGAACCTGTCTCCAAGGCTCCCTTTCCCCCTTTTCTCTGACTCCTCAGAGAGCCAAAGCAGCCCAGTCTGGCTCTCCTGTTGTTTCATTGACCTAAGTATATTTTTGCTGCCACCAATAAATTCTTGCTTTCTTTTCTATAAAAGAAAGAAAAAGAAAGAGAGGGAGAGAGACAGAGAGAGAGAGACAGAGAGAAAAGAAAGAAAGAGGAAGGAAGGAAGGAAGGAAGGAAGGAAGGAAGGAAGGAAGGAAGGAAGGAAGGAAGGAAGGAAGGAAGGAAGGAAAAGAAAATATAGTGCTAGTGGGAATGAAAAATCGTATAATCATTTTATAAAATAGTTTGGCAGTTTCTCCAAAATTTGAACATAGAATTAAACACAAGTCAGCAATTCCACTCTGGAATGTCTATCAAAAAGAAAAGGAAGCCCTGCCAGGCGTGGCTCAGTGGTTGAGCATCGACCTAGGATCCAGGTGACCGGGGTTCAATTCCCAGTCAGGGCACATGCCCAGGTTGTGGGCTCGATCAATGACTCTCTCATCATTGATGTTTCTATCTTTCTCTCTCCCTCTCCTTTCCTCTCTCTGAAATCAATAACGATATATTATAAAAAAAAAAAAAAGGAAGATTAAAGATGGCAGCAGACTGAGTGGAAGCTACACTGACATTCTCACAGGACAAACTGGAATTACAATTAAAATACAGAAAAAACATCCTGAATAATCAACTGCCACTGAAGAAAAGCTGAAGAGCACCCTTATAACCAAGGACATAAAGAGGAGACGACATAGAGACTGGTAGGAAGTGTGGATGTGAGAGGGCTGCCTGGGCTCCCACAGGCAGCAACTGAAGGTCCTAAGGGAGATCTCAGCTGTGGGGGTTCCCACTGAGGACTCTGGGGCCAAAACCCCAGGTTGAGCTTCCCAGCCTAGAGTATCAGAACTGAGAAAGGTGCCCACATAACACCTGGCTGTGAAGAGCAGCAGGGTTTCTGTCTGCCAGGAAGAGACAGCTGGAAATGCAGGAACCCTCTTAAAAAGCCAACAGGCAAAGTTTCGTGTGCAGCCACTTACCATGGGCTCCAGCAGAGGGAAGGCAGAGTGGGCTGGAGCTGTGTGAGGAGAGTCTAGGATTGTGGGCTCTGGAGATAGAGATCAGAAGGCACCCATCTGGAGTCCCATGCTGAGTCATTCCCCCATACAGCAGAGGACAACTTTCTCAGGCAGATATTCTACAGTTTTTGCCTGAGGGGGGAAATAATTGCCCTACCCTGCTGGAAAACCTCTCCCCCTACCCTAAGGAGTTTCTGCAGCCAGAGGTTCATTAAGAGACTGATAACAATCAGCTGCCCTACCCTGTGGAGCTTCGAAAGCCTGCAGCTCATTAATCAGCCTGCAGGCAGAGGCAGACCTCAGAGTGCTTTGAGTCTTTGCCTGATCTGCTTCTGGACCCCGGCCTTGGAAAAGCAGACGTTGGTGTGCATCTTGGTACTGTCCAAATGCACCCAGCCCCAGCAGAGGAGACTTCAAGCTGTGGGTTGTTGATAGCTCCAAACAGGGTACTTAGGGCCAGTAACAGTGCCTGACATTGGCCTGCACCAGAGAGCCTCCAAAAATGACTGAGAGTCCTAGCAAATCTACCTAATACACAGAAACAAACCCAAACAGGCAGCCAAAATGGGGAGACAAAAAAACAAGCCCCAAATGAAAGAACAAGAGAAGTCTTCAGAAAAAGAGCTAAATGAAATGGAGATAAGCAGTCTATCAGATATAGAGTTCGGGATACTGATTGTAAGGATGCTCAATAGCATGAGAAAAGAAATGGAAACTATGAAGGAAATTAAGAATGACATAGCAGCCCGGCTGGGCGTGGCTCAGCCGTTGAGCGTCGACCTAGGATCCAGGCGATCGGGGTTCGATTCCTGGTCAGGGCACATGCCCAGGTTGCGAGCTCAATCAATGACTTTCTCATCATTGATATTTCTCCCTTTCTCTCTCTCTCTCTCTCCCCTTTCCTCTCTCTGAAATCAATAAAAGATTTTTTAAAAAAAGAATGACATAGCAGAAATAAAGAATACATTGGAAGGAATAAAAAGTAGGCTAGAGGAAGCTAAGGACCAGATCAGTTAATTAGAAAACAGGGTAGAAAAAAATCACTCATTCAGTGATCCAGAAAGAAAAAAAAAAAAAAAACAATTAAAAAATAGGAGGACAGTTTAAGGGAGCTGTGGGACAATATGAAATGTAACAATATTTGCATTATAGGAGAAACAGAGGGGGAAGAGAATAAGCAAGGGATGGAGAATTTGTTTGAAGAGCTAATGGCAGAAAACTTCCCTAACCAGGTGAAGGAAAAAGTCACACAAGTTAAGGAGGCACAGAGAGTCCCAAGAAACATACCATAATTAAAATGTCAAAAATTCAAGACAAAGACTCTTAAAGGCAGCAAGAAAAAAACAATCTGTTACCTGCGAAAGAGCTCCCATAAGGCTGTCAGCTGACTTCTCATCAGAAACTCTACAGGCCAGAAGGGAATGGCATGAAGTATTCAAGGTAATGCAAAACAAGGATCTGAAACCAAGACTACTCTATCCAGCAAGGTTATCATTCAAGAGAGATGGTGAAATAAAAAGCTCCCCAGAAAAAAAGAAAAAAAAAAAAAGGCTAATGGAGTTTATCACCATCAAACCAGCATTGCAGGAAATGTTAAAGGGACTGCTGTAATGATAAGAAGAAACAGAGAGAGAAACATAGGCATAAAGAATGAAAGTGGCAATAAATAAGGACCTATCAGTAATTACCTAAGGACTTTAAGGGAGAGATCAACAGCAAAGGTCATAGTCATGGAGTTTAACACCACACTGACTTCATGGATAGACCTTCCAGACAAAAAAGCAACACAGAAATAGTAACTAAATGGCACACTAGATCAGATGGATTTAAGTGATATTTATAGAACATTTTACCCCAAAGCTGCAGAATATACATTCCTCTCAGTGCACATAGGTCATTCTCAAAGATATAGACCATGTGTTAGTACACAAAACAAGTCTCTTCAAGTTCAAGATGATTGAAATCATATCAAGGATTTCAGATCACAATGGCATGAAATTAGAAATCAACTACAGTAAAAACACTCAAAAACATTCAAACACATGGAGGCTAAAAAACATGTTATTAAACAATGAATGGGTTACCAATAAGGTCAAGAAAGAAATAAAAAACTTCTTGGAAAAAAATGAAAATGAACACACAACAACCCAGAATCTATGGGACACAGGGAAAGCTATCCTAAGTGGGACAGTTCATAGCACTATAGGCCTACCTCAAAAAGCAAGAAAAATTTTTACTAAACTGTCTAACCCTATAACTTAAAGAATTAGAAAGCTCCCCTGTGAAGCTGTCTGGTTTTCTGGGAGGTTTTTTTTTGGTTACTGCTTCGATTTCATCAGTTTTTATTGGCCTATTCAGGTTTTCTGATTCTTCCTGAATTGTCTTACATGATCTCACTCATGTGTTGAATCTAACAAACAAAATAGACTGAGGAACAAAATGGATCCAGAGACATAGAAACATGGAACAGATTGATGAATCTCAGTTGGAAGGTGGAGGTGGGGGAGTGGGTGGGGAGAGATTAATCAAAGAACTTTTATGCATATATGCATAACCCATGGACAAGACAATAGTGTGGTGAAGGCCTGGGGTGGGGGGTGCAGATGCGGGGTGGAGGGGATCAATGGGGATACAAAGGGGAGATATCTGTAATACTTTCAATAATAAAGATAAATTTAAAAATAAATAAATAAATAATAAAAAAGACATCAATATATATATTGACCTCAAAATTTATACACAAACATTCATAGCAACATTATTCATAACAGTTAAAGGCTGGAGACAATACAAATGGTGAGTAAATAAACAAAATGTGGTATATCCACCCAATGGAGTATTATTCAGCAATAAAAAAGGGAAAACTACTGTACATGCAACATTGTACATGAACCTCTATAGGATCGGGTGATAAACTGACTTAAACATAAGCAAGAGGAAACTTTTGGAGGTGGTGAAAGTGTTCCCAAACTGGATTGCAGCTGGTTATCCAATCATAAATTTACTAAAACATAACACTCTGTACATTTACAATGAGTAAGTTTTGTGGTATGCAAATTATACTTCAGCAAAGCTTTTTTTTAAAAAAAAATCATTTAAAAAGTAGAAGGTCAGGTTACAGACTGGGAGGAGATAATTAAAATTTTTACAATCATAGAAAAATTATAATCCAGAATACATATGTCTGTAAGTAAATATATATGTATATGTTGTATGTGTGTGTGCATGAACCCTTACAAGTCAACTAGAAATAGGAAGCACAATTTTGAAGAGGAGATGACAAAAATTATGAACACACAATTCACAAAGAAAACCTGAACAGAAAAAACTAAATATCTAAGAGGTAACCTATGTCACTGTAATCAAGAAAATATAAATTAAAACCACAATAAAATGCCAAGTTATGCCAGAAAAAGATTTTTTCATCACATCGAACGTTGGTAAGAACATGGAACAACAAGAATTCTTACACACTTGCTGGGGAAACTATAAATAGCACACTCCTTACGCCTCCACAAATTCATAAAGGTGGCATACCTACTTTCTAGCCTTAGCTCTATTTTAAATATTTTTTTAATTGATTTTAGAGAGAGGTGGGAGAGAGAAAGAGAGAGAAACATTGATGTGTTTCTTCCTGCCCACACTCCAACAGGGGATCAAACCCACAACTTGAGCATGTGCCCTGACCAGGAATTGAATTGGCAACCTTTAGGTGCACAGCAGGAAGCTAACAAACTGAGCCACCTGGCCAGGACCAGTCCTAACTCTTGAACTGACTGTGTAGCTGTGTGACTTTGGGTCAGTCAGTTCCCTTCTTTTAGTCTCCATATTCTTTTCTACAAAACAAGGGGTTTGGGCTAGATGGTTTCCAGGCAAAATTATTTGATGAATCTAAGTTTAGGGGTAAATAGCACTTAATGTATGAATAAGCCTTGAGAGATCTGAGAAGAACCAAGGCATGGTTAGAAGTGGGCAGGGTTTTCAACTCAGAGTCTTTGGGCACCCCTCCCTGTCAGACTTCCCAGACTTCACTGGCATTGCCAAAGGGCTCTTGGGAATTTTTTCGCACAACCTTGTTCCTAAATGAACTCCCAAGAGACTAGGGGATGGAGGAGGGTGCCAGTTTAAAGCAGGTCTGATATGATCCAGGACCTGATAGGGTTTCAGCTGCCTGCTTTCTGGCAATTTTCAGAGAAATTAAAGAGATTCTTGTGGAGGTTAAATGTCTCAAATCCTAGGGAGGGGACGCTGTTGCTCAGAAAGAAACACAAAGAGGAGATTCATCTTGCTCAAGAATTATAAATAGAACAGTCAGATTAGATTCGGCAGAGAAATGGGGGCACTGCAAAGCAGCCAAGTTCTCTCCAAATAAAGAAGCAAGGCTCCAAGGTCGCCAAAAGCAGGCTTTCAAAAGGGGAAAGAAAAGATGGGACAGAAGAAAATTTTTAAAAATGGGCCTTTTCTTTTAACCCACAACTTCTTTCAGGCAAGAAGGCAAAATCATCAGTTTCTGAAAGAGAGATTAAAAGTAAATTATCACCCTATAAGCAGTCATTCACTGTTCAAGGAATGAAAATAGTTTATTGCTCTATGGAAAATGTAAGCTGCTTCCAAACTTTAGGTTAAAAATTGGCAGAGGGGGTTTGGCCTCCCTGTGTTTCTTTCTTGGAGATGTTTATCCAGTGGATGGAGATATTGAAATGGGCCTGGTTTTCAGATTTGTTTTTTGTTCCACATAAGGTTTCCATCAAATACAGTCTGCAAACTAGTGCAATCCAGGAGACTGCTGGAGGACAGGCCCTGATTGAACTGCAACAGGCTCTGTCCACACCAAGACTCTGCTTGGTGAGAAAGTATGAGCAGAGACCAAGCTAGAAGCAGCTGGGAGCTAGTGGAGCTACACTGGCTCCTGACTCAAAAGACCTTCTCTCCAGGTCTGCTTCCAACATTAAATGCCATCGTAGTCTTAGACAAGTAGCCCAAACTCTCTGAGCTACAGATTCCCCATATGTTCATTAGTGAATCTGGCTTCCATCTATGTCTCGAAGTTGTTTTAAGGAAGTAATATAAAATATAAGTTCTGTAGAAATACCATCAGTAGTCTAGGAGGAAGCAGGTCCCTTCAAGTGGGCCCTAAGTTCTTTCTACAGAACCGCAGATAAAGGAGGCTGCTCGGTCGCATCATACAACTCAGGTCCTCCACAGATGTCATCTAAATACTGCCAGTCTTCCTTCTTCTAAATGGAAGTCTACAGCAATTTGGGGGCTTGGGATTAAGACAAGCTAGAGTGTGAATCCTTCCTGTCTCACTCAACATAGTTTTCTTAAACTATGTATCTCAGTTTATTTCACTGTGAAATGGGAATGATGCTGGCATCACAGTTTTACTATAAGGATTTGTAAACATAGGAGAATGTATGTGAGGCGCAGAACATGTGTTCAATCAAGTATGGCTCTTGTTTTTAATCATCACCCACTAACATAGTTGTCAATTTCACCCTTTCTGGCTTAAATCAGGGAACATTCCTTAACTTTCTCATATACCTCTAGCTGCAATTTAAGTCTTTGTTCTGTTAAAATGTTTTTCTTATTATTATACAAATAATAAATAAGTGTACTTCCATTCCCAAGAAGAAGAGATAAACACACATTTCCCTATTCATCCACTAAGTACAACTAAAAAGCCTGGACATTATATGTAAAACAAACATAAGATTCTGAAAGGTAGACAGAAGGTAGAAGGCCATCTAGGGACCTCAATACCCAAAGAACAACACAGTGTTGAGTTCTCTGAGCTTTCTTGTTTCTCTATATATCCTAGACTTGGAGCTGAAGAAACTAGAAACTCAGATATGGCCATGGGCAGATTAAACATGGCCTCAACAAAAGCCTATTCTTCCTAGCCAGAGAACCAGGAAAAAGGAAGCCTACAAGACAGAAGCTTTTAGAAAATAATCACTTTATTCCTGCCAAAAAGCAAAGAAAACATTGTGTCCCCATCCCCACTCTTGCCAGCAAGGGCCAGTGGGGAGCCTAGATTCCTATCCTTGTCAGGAGTCATAAGACACTCAATGCCCCCATCAGGTATTGTCAGCAAAAGCCAAGTAGGAAATGGCAACTTTCATCCCTGACAGTCCGCAACCACCCACTCCTTATAGTGTCAGTGGAGACCACATAGGGAGCCTAGACTTCCATTATTATCCAGAACACTGAGGTTCCTCTCCCTCTCCACACTGGGGTAGTTTCAGAGGACTAGTGGAGAGTCAGAATTTGTACCACTACCCAGCTGTAATGAGGAAACTCAACCCCATAGTGTCAGTGTGGCCAGATAGGGAGTGGTAAAGAGGCACATCTACTACTACCCAGCCTGAAAGGTATCATTGGAGTCTTAGTGGGGGCCAGAACTCCCATCCTCATCTTCATCTCACTATAGCCAAGACCCCTCACCTTAGAGGTCAACGTAGGCTCAGTGGAGAGCCAGTACATCTAGCTCCACCTGGCAGTATCAAAAGCAGGTTCTGCTTTCCCCTACTGGAGTGCTGTCAAAGGAAGCCAGCTCAAATACAAAGTTTAACTAAGATCCAGAATATTATAACTAAGACAAAAATGTCCAGATTTCAATTAAAAATCATTCATCATAAGAACAGCTAGAAAGATTTCAAACTGAATGTAAAGAAAAAAACAATCAATACATATTAACACCAACACCAAAATGACAAAAATGTTAGAATTCTAAAGGGGCCATGATAATGCTTCAGTGAACAATTACAACATTATTAAAACAAATTTTTAAAAAGAGAGAAACAAAGAAATCCTTAGCAAAGAAATAGAAACTTTCATCAAATAAGCGAAAGACAAGAAGATTCTAATACAAATTTTGCAACTAAAAAAAAAGTTATTAAAATAAAGGCTCATGAATTGTTAGTCATGGTCAAGATGGCAGTAAACTCTGCTTGACTCCTCCTACAACCACATCAAAACTACAACTAAATTATAGAACAACCATCATTGAGAACCACATGAAGACTAGCTGAACAGACCCCCCATAAACAAGGATATAGAGGAAAAGCCACATGGCGACTGATAGAAGGGCCAGAGATGTGGAATGAGCAGGTCCCACACCCATAGTGTGGCCATTTAGAATTGGCAGGGATGTCTCAGTGGCAAAGGTCCCCCTGAGGAGAGAAGGAGCCTCACAACAGGCTCCCCAGACTAAGGCACCAATACTAGGAAGCAGAATCCCCATAATAGCTGGCTTCAAAAACCAGTGGGGATTGCATCTGAGGAGAACAGGGGCTGCTGGAGAATGAAGCGAACTTCCAAATGGGCTTGTGCACAACTTACATGCTCACAAACTCACTCACTCTAAACTCTAGCTAGGGGGCAGCAGCTTGAAAAGCATCAGCTTCACAAATGACACACCCAAAGGGCAAACTCAGCTGGCAACAAAGCCTTGCTAAAGTACCTTACAATCAAGAACAAGGCAAGGATGTCCACTTTCACCACTTTTATTCCACATAATATTAGAAGTCCTAGCCAAAGCAATGGAAAAGGAATAAATAAATAAAGGTAAAATGCATCCAAATTGGAAAGGAAGAAGTCAAACTATCATTACTTGAGGATGACATGATACTATATAGAAAACCCTAATAAGTTCACACACCCACAAACTAATGGCACTAATAAACAAATTCTTTAAAGTAGTATGATAAAAAGTTAATATTAAGAAATCAGTTGCATTTTTACGCACCCATTACATACTATCAAAAATAGAAATTAAGAAAACAATCCCACTTACAATTTCATCAAAAAGAATAAAATACCAAGGACTAAACTTAAGCAACGATATAAAAGACAAAAAATATAAGACACTGAAGAAAGAAAGGAAGAAGACATAAATAAATGAAAGGATATACGATGCTCATTGATAGAAAGAATTAACATTGTTAAAATGTCCATACTACCAAAAGCAATCTACATATCCAGTGCTATCCATATCAAAGTACCAATGGCATTTTCCACAGAATTAGACCAATAATTCTGAAATTTATATGGCACCACACACAAAAAATAGTCAAAGCAATCTTGAAAGAGAACAAAGTTGGAGGTATGATACCACCCGATATCAAACTATATTTCAAGGCTATAGTAATTGAAACAACATTGTACTGGCATGAAAACAGGCACACAGATCAATGGAACAAAATAGAGAGCTGAGAAATAAACCCTTGGCTATGTAATCAACTAATATATGACAAAGAAGGCAAGACTATAAAATGAAATAAGGACATTCTCTTCAATAAATGGTGTTAGAAAAACTGGACAGATACATACAAAAAAATGAAACTAGAACATTATCTTACAACATATACAAAAAATTAACTCAGATGGATTAAAGACTTAAATGTAAGATCTGTAACCATTAAACTCCTTGAAGAAAACATAGCAGTAAACCTTTTTACATTGCTCTTAGTAATATATATTTTTTTTTATATGTCTCCCTGGGCAAGCAAAACAAAAGAAAAAATAAACAAATGGAACTACATCAAACTAAGAAGTTTTGACATAGTGAAGGAAACTATCAACAAAACAGAAAGACAACCTACTAAATGGAAAAAGATATTCACCTATAATACACCTGATCTGATAATGGGTTAATATCTAAAATATATAAGGAACTAATACAATCAAAAGAAAAACAACCCAATTAAATAATGGGCAGAGGACCTGAATAGACATTTTTTGAAAGAATACATATATGTTCAATAAACATATAATAAGATGCTCAATGTCACTAATCATCAGAGAAATGTAAATTAAAACCACAATGAGATATTACTTCACACCTGTCAGAATGGCTACCATCAACAAATCCACAAACAAGTGTTGGCGAGGAAGTGGAGAAAAGGAACCTTGTGCACTGTCAATGGGAATATAAATTGATGCAGCCACTATAAAAAAT
Organism: Miniopterus schreibersii; assembly: GCF_964146895.1. Lineage (NCBI taxonomy): Eukaryota > Metazoa > Chordata > Mammalia > Chiroptera > Miniopteridae > Miniopterus > Miniopterus schreibersii. The sequence goes on along the minus strand of NC_138122.1, from coordinate 1,487,874 downwards.
GGTATAGAGACTCCTCAAAAAATTAAAAATGTAACTACCATATGATTCAGCAATTTCACTTCTGGGTATTAATCCAAAGAAATCTAAAACACTAATTCAAAAAGATATACACATCCCTATGTTCATTGAATATTTACCATAGTAAAGCTATGAAAGTTACCATCAATAGATGAATGGATTAAAAATAAAGGAGTACAGAGAATTCCAAGATAGCAGCAAATAGAGTGGAAGCTACACTGACACTCTCCCAGGACCAAACTGAAATTACAACTAAAATATAGAAAAACCACCCTGAATAATCAACTGAAGACTAGCTGAAGAGCACCCTCATAACCAAGGAGGGAAAGTGGAGACTGCTTGGAGACTGGTCGAAAGTGCAGAGGTCCAAGAGAACTGGCGGGGCTCCTACAGGCAACAGTTAAAGATCCAGAGGGATATCTCAGCGGAGGGGGAGTCCTACTGAGGACTCTCGGGTCTAAACCCCAAGCTAGGCTTCCCAGCCTAGAACACCAGAACTGAGAAAGGTGCCCAAATAACTGGCTGAGAAAAGCATTAGAGTTCCTGTCTGCCAGGGAGAGATGGCTGGAAATAGAGGCACCCTCTTAAAGGGCCAATGCACAAAATTACATGTGCAGCCAACCACTCACCTTGGGATCCCCTTGAGGGAGAGCAGAGTGGACTAGGGCTGTGCAAGGAAAATCCGGGGGTGCTGGCACTGGGAATAGAGCTCAGAGAACAGCCACCTGGACTCCTATGCTGAGTTAATCCTCCATACAAGGGACATCTTTCCCAGGTAAACATTTACAGTCAAAGCAGCTTTTGCCTGAGGGGGGAAGCAATTGTCGCATCCATTGGAAAACTTCTTGCCCCATATGTTATACACCTTGCTGTGGTCTACAGCCTGAGGCTCATTAACAGACACAGATTAATCAGCCTACAGAGAGAGGTGGTTCTCTGGATGCTTAGTCTTTGCCTGATCTGCTTCTGGTCCCAGGGATTGAGAAAGGAGACTTTGGAATGCGTCTTGGTCCTATCCAAACATACCCAGGACAGGCAGAGGGAGTCACAAGCTGTGGAACATTGATAGCTCTGAACAGTGTTCACAAGGCCAGTCACAAACAGGGTCTGACATTGGCCTGCACCACAGATCCTCCAAAAAGACTGAGAGTCCTAGCAGATCTACCAAGTACATAGAAATAAGCCCAAACAGGCAGCCAAAATGGGGAGAGAGAAAAACAAGCCCCAAATGAAAAAACCAAGAGAATTCTCCAGAACAAGAGCTAAATGAAATGGAGATAAGCAATCTATCAGATATAGAGTTCAGAATACTGATTGTAAGGATGCTCAACATCATGAGAAAAGATATGAAAACTATAAAAGAAATTAAGAATGGCATAGTAGAAATAAAGAATACATTGGAAGGAATAAACAGCAGGTTAGTGGAAGCTGAGGCTCAAATTAGCAAATTAGAAGACAGGGTAGAAAAAATCACTCAATCAGAGCCCCAAAAGAAAAAACAATTAAAAAACAAGAGGACAGTTAAAGAGAGCTATGGGAAAACATGAAGCATAACATTCACATCATATGTGTCACAGAAGGGGAAGAAAGTAAGCAAGGGATGGAGAACCTGTTTGAAGAAATAATGACAGAAAACTTCCCTAACCTGCTCAAGGAAAAAGTCACACAAGTTCAGGAGGCACAGAGAGTTCCAAGCAAGAAAAAACCAAAGAGGCCCACTCCCAGACATATCATAATTAAAATGCCAAGAATTCGAGACAGAGAGAATCTCTTAAAGGCAGCTAGAGAGAAGCAATATGTTATTTACAAAGGAGTTCCCATAAGGCTGACAGCTGATTTCTCATCAGAAGCTATACAGGCCAGAAGGGAACAGCATGAAGTACTCAAGGTAATGAAAAGCAAGGACCTGAAACCAAGACTACTCTATCCATCAAGACTATCATTCAAGATAAATAGTGAAATAAAGAGCTTCCCAGACCAAAAAAAAAAAAAAGTTAAAGGAGTTTACCACCACCAAACCAGCATTGCAGGAAATGTTGAAGGGACTGCTGTAATTAGAAGTAAAAATAGAGAGAGAAACACAGGCATACAGAATAACCTGAAATGTAAATTGATTAAATACCCCTATTAAAAAAATAGGGTGACTGAATGTATAAGAAAACATGACCCAAATATATGCTTTCTACAAGAGACCCACCTCAGAACAAAAGGCTCACACAGAATGAGAGTGAAGGGATGGAAAAAAATTTTCCATCCCAAATCGAAATAAAAAGAAGCTGGGGTAGCAATATTCATACCTGACAAAATAGACTTCAAAATGAAGACCATAACAAGAGACAAGAAAGATCACTACATAATACTAAAGGGATCAAATCAACAAGAGGATATAACCCTGATAAACATATATGCACCCAACAAAGCAAGAAAAACTTCTAATATACTCTCTAACCCTACAACTTAAAGACTTAGAAAGAGAACAACAAGAAAAGCCCCAAGTAAGTAGAAAGAAGAAAATAATAAAGATCAGAGCAGAAATAAATGGCATAGAGACTAAAAAATCAATAGAAAAGATTAATGAAACCAAGAACTGGTTCCTGAAAAAGATAAACAAGATTGATGGACCTTTAGCCAGACTCATCAAAAAACAAAGAGAGAGGACCCAAATAAAATCAGAAATGAAAGAGGTGAAGTAACAGCTGAAACCACAGAAATACAAAGGATTGTAAGAAAATACTATGAACAACTATACGTCACCAAGCTGGACTACCTGGATGAAATGGACAAATTTCTAGGAAAATACAATCTTCCAAAGTTGGGTCAGAAAGAATCAGAAAACCTGAATAAGCCATAAACTGCTGATGAAATTGAAGCAGTAATAGAAAATCTCTCAGCACACAAAAGCCTTCACCCAGGGGAGTTTTACCAAACATACAAAGAAGAACCAACACCTTTCATCCTCAAACTATTCCAAAAAATTCCAAAAGGAAGGAACACTTTCAAGCTCTTTTTACAAGCCCAATATTATCCTAATCCCCAAATGAGATAAAGACACTACAAAGAAACAGAATTACAGGCCAATATCCCTGATGAACATAGATGCTAAAATCCTCAACAAAATATTAGCAAATAAGATCCAGCAATATATTAAAATGATCATATACCACGACCAAGGGGGATTTATTCCAGGGATGCAAGGCTGATACAATATTCAAACATCAATAAATGTAATACATCACATAAACAAAATGAAAGACAAAAAATATATGATCATATCAATAGATGCAGAAAAAGCATTCAACAAAATCCAACACCCACTTTTAGATAAAAACTCTCAGCAAAGTGGGAATAGAGGGATCATACCTCAACATAATAAAGGTCATATATGACAGACCTACAGCCAACATCATATACTCAATAGGCAAAAACTAAAAGCATTTCCCCTAAGAACAAGAACAAGACAGGGATGTCAGCTTTCACCACTCTTAATCAACATTGTCCTGGAAGTCCTAGCCACAGAGATCAGGCAACGGGAAAACATAAAAGGCATCCAAATTGGAAAGCAATAAGTAAAGCTGTCATTATTTGCAGATGACACAATATTGTACATAGAAAATCCTAAAGACTCCACCAAAAGATTAATAGATTTAATAAATAAATTCAGCCCGGCCGGGCGTGGCTCAGCTGTTGAGCGTTGACCTAAGATCCAAGCGATCGGGGTTCGATTCCCGGTCAGGGCACATGCCCGGGTTGCGGGCTCAATTAATGACTCTCTCATCATTTATGTTTCTGTCTCTCTCTGAAATCAATAAAGATATGTTAAAATAAATAAATAATAAATAAATAAATAAATAAATAAATAAATAAATAAATAAATAAATAAATTCAGCAAGGTAGCGAGATACAAAATTAATACCCAGAAATCAATGGCATTTTATATACCAACAATGAACTCTCAGAAAAAGAACCTTAAAAAAACCAATCCCATTGCAACAAAAAAATTAAGGTACTTAGAAATAAACTTAACCAAGAAGGTAAATGACCTGTACTTGGAAAACTACAGAACATTGCAAAAAGAGATAGGGGAAGATATAAACAAGTGGAAGAATATACCGTGTTCATGGATTGGAAGAATTAACATCATTAAAATGTACATACTACCTAAATAAATCTATAGATTCAATGCAATCCCTATTAAAATACCAACAGCATATTTCACAGATCTAGAACAAACATTTCAAAAATTTATATGGAACCAAAAGAGACCCCAAATAGCCACGGTAATTTTTTTTTTTTTAATATATCTTTATTGATTTCAGAGAGAGGAAAGGAGAGGGAGAGAGAGATAGAAACATCAATGATGAGAGAGTCATTGATCGGCTGCCTCCCGCACACCCCCGACTGGGGATCGAGCCCACAACCCGGGGATGTACCCTAACTGGAAATTGAATCCCGATCACCTGGATCCAAGGTCAACACTCAACAGCTGAGCCACCCCCGGCCGGGCGCCACGGTAATCTTGAGAAAAAAGAACAAATTTAGAGGGATCACAATATCAGATATCAAATTATACTACAAAGCCACTGTAATCAAAACACCCTGGTCCTGGCACAAGAACAGGCATATAGATCAGTGGAACAGAAGAGAGACCCCAGAAATCAATCCAAGACATTATGCTCTAATATTTGATGAAGGAGGCAAGAGCATACAATGGAGTAAAGACAGTCTCTTCAATAAATGGTGTTGGGAAAATTGGACAGGTGCATGCAAAAAATATGAAACTAGACCATCAACTACACAATACACAAGAATAAACTCAAAATGGATACTTAATGTAAGTGGTGAAACCATAAAAATCCTAGACAAAAACCTAAGCAGCAAAATCTCAGGCATTTCTCCTAGCAATATGTTTGCCAGATACATCTCGTAGGGCAAAAGAAAGAAAGGAGGAAATATACAAATGGGACTGCATCAAAATAAAAAGCTTCTGCACAGCGAAAGAAACCATATTTGCCAACGACACATCTGATAAGGGGTTAATATCCAAAATATATAAGAAACTCATACAACTTAACAAAAGGAAGACAATCCAATTTTTTAAATGGGCAAAAGGCCTAAATAGATACTCCTCCAAAGTGGACATACAGATGGTTAAGAGACATAAAAAAATGCTCGAAGTCACTAATCATCAGGCGGATGCAAATTAAAATGAGAATGAGGTATCACCTCACACCTGTCAGAATGGCTCCATCAACAAATCAACAAATGACCAGTGCTGGCGAGGGTGTGGGGAAAGGAGATCCCTGGACACTGCTGGTGGGAATGCAGACTGGTGCAGCCACCATGGAAAACAGTGTGGAGTTTCCTCAAAAGATTAAAGATGGAGCTGCCATTTTCCCCAGTGATCCCTCTTCTAAGAATATATCCAAGAATCCTGAAACACCAATCAGAAAGAATATATGCACCCTTATGTTCATTGCAGTGCTGTTTACAATAGCTAAGATCTGGAAACAGCCCAAGTGCCCATCAGCAGATGAGTGGATAAAAAAATTAATGGTACATTTACACCATGGAACACTATGCAGCTATAAAATCAAAGGACCTCTTAACCTTTGTTACAGCATGAATGGAACTGGAGAGTATTATGCTAAGTGAAATAAGCCTGTCAGAGAAAGAGAAGTATCACATGATCTCACTGATATGTGGAATATAATGAACAAAATAAACTGAGGAACAAAATAGATCCAGAGACATAGAAGCATGGAACAGACTGTCAAATCTCAGAGGGAAGGAAGGACTGGGGGAGTGGGTGGGGAGAGATTAATCAAAAAAGTTATATGCATATATTCATAACCCAAGGACACAGACAATAGTCAGGGGAAGGCCTTGGGGGGGGTTGATTCGAGGTGAAGGAGATCAATGAAGGGGAAAGGGGGGAACATCTGTAATACTTTCAACAATAAAGATAAGTTTTAAAAACAAAATAAAGTAGTACATATATATATGTAATGGAATATTATTCAGCCACAAAAAATGAAATATTATCATTTGCAAGAACTTGGAAGGACCTAAAGGGTATTATGTTAAGTAAAATTTGTGAGACAGAAAGAGACAAATACCATATGATTTCACTTATATAAGGAATCTAAAACAATAAAATAAAATAAAACAGATATAATCTCATAGACACAAAGGAGAAATTGGTGGTAACCAGATAGGAGGTTTGGGATTGGGTGAAAAGATGGAAGAGATTAAGAAATACAAATTGCCAGTTATCTAATAGTCATGGGGATTTAAAATATAGCATAGTCAATAATATTGTAATATTCATGTGTGGTGTCAAACGGGTTATAGTGTGATCACTTCGTAAGGTATATAAATGTCTGAGTATTATGTTGTACACCTGAAACTAATTAATATTGCAAATCAACTATAATTGCAGAATAAATTTTAAAAATACAGTTGTTACCAGAATAACCCTTTCTCCAAGATCATTCAAAACAATTAACTTCATCATATAAAAATCTCAGTGAATTCCAAAAGTTTAATTGGTTAAAGCAAAGAAAAAAATTATAAATGAGGCAGCATTTTCTGTATAGTAGTCTGTGACTTTTCTGTAGAGTAATTAATTTTCCATTAAACAAGGCAACAAAGTGCTATTGAAATCACACTGAGTGAAGAGTGAAAGGGATTCAGGGTGTACATTTATACTGACACACATTAAGGTGTTGGGAAATGGGCCACTTGTAAGAGGGTCATTTTGTATGTTTAATGATGTCATTATCTTGTAAGTAAATAAGTTTTAATCAGCCTCTGTTGGATGGATATAGATAGAAGTCATTTGCATTCTCTGGTCTTATACTAAATGATATATTAATCTCTACAACTCTGTGGTTATGGTGAAATATGCATCTATTTACCCCCATGTTTGAAAAACCCAAAACTTTCCCTGTAGATTTAATGTTCTTGATTCCTCATTTGAATATTTTATTTCAGTAAAAAAAATTTTAGTGGTATAAATAATGAAATAATATTTTTTTAAATCATGAAATATAAATGAATTAAACTCTGCAATGAAAGTAGAGATTAAAAGAATTGATTAAAACACATGATCCAACTATACACTATCTACAAGCAACTCACCTTAGATCCAGAGACACACGTAGGTTGAAAGTGACAGAATGGAAAGATAGTCCATGCAGACAGTAACCAAAAGGGAGCAGAGGTAGCCATACCAACATCAGACACAACGGACTTTAAATCAAAAACAGTTTACAAAAGACAGAGAAGGACATTACATATTAATAAAAGATTCAGTATAGCAGGAAGATATTACAATTATAAACATTTATGCACTAGTAACAGGCTAGCCAAATATATGAAGCAAAGGATTGTCAAAATTGAAATAAGAAATAGAAGATCTGCAGATTTTAATACCCCATTATCAATAATGGGCAAAACAACTAAACCAAAGGAAATAGAGAACTTGAACAACACAATAAATTAGCAAGATCTAACAGACATTCTTCTCGCGTACACATGGAACTTTCCAGGATAGGCTGTGTTAGGCCAGAAATTCAATGTCAATTGATTTTTAAGGGTAAATATCATACAGAGCCTCTTCTCTGACCACAATGGGATGAAGTTAGAAATCAATAACAGAAGGAAAACTGAAAAATTACAAATTTGTGGAAATTAAGCAACACATTTTTGAACTAATGGGTCACAGAATAAATCAGAAGGTAAATCAGAACATATCTTGAGACAAATAAAACTGAAAACACAGCATGCAAAGTGTATGGGATGCAATGAAAGCAGTGTTAAGGAATGATGCGTAGCGAAAAGTGCTTACAATAAAAAACACACAAAAAACCTCGAGCCTGGCCAGTGTAGCTCAGTGACCGAGAGTTGTCTCATACACCAAGAGATCACTGGTTTGATTCCCAGTCAGGGCACGTGGCCTGGTTGCTCGCTGGGTCCCCAGCACGGGGGTGCAGGAGGCAGCTGGTAGATGTTGTTTCTCGTGGATGTTTCTGTCTCTCCCTCCCTCTCCCTTCCTCTCTCTCAAATCAATAAAAACTTTTTTTTAACTTCAAATCATCAACCTAACTAACACAACTTAAGGAACTAAAACAGTAAAAAACTAAACCAAAATCTAGCAGAAGGGAGAAAATAATGAAAATTAGAGCAGAGATAAATGAAATAGAGACTAGAAAAATAACAGAGAAAATTAACAAAACCAAAAGTTGTTTTTTGAAAAATTCAACAAAATTGACAAATCCTTTAGTCACACTAAGAAAAAGGAATTGAATTGCTCCTAACATCCCCAAACCTGAGTAAAATTCCTTCTCAAAAGTGGTTATTCTATAAGTAACTAACTTTTCCACTGCAGTTAAGTGATATTCCTTAGACATGAATAGTGATGGTGAAATTATCTAAGAAGCCATTTCTTAAGAGACCATCAACAGCATAACAAAATACCAGGTCTAAAGGTGCATCAAACACTTCAGAAATTCCAGGAAGAAAAAAAATCAAATGACTACATGGGTATCTAATGGATAAATGAGAAGAGTCCATTAGTTCGATGAAGAATGGAGACAAAACAAAAATAAAGTATTGACAAGAAAAAAAAAAGATTTAAATTGCTAAAATTAGAAATAAAATTTGGGGCGTTACTACAGAAGCTACAGAAATAACAAGCATTATAAAGTGAGTACCATGAATAGTCATACACCGACAAACTGGATAACCTAGATAAAATGGAGAAATTTCTAAAAGTACAACATCTACAAAAACTAAATTGTAAAGCTATAAAACTTCACAAAAGACCTATTATTGGTAAGAAAATTGAGTTGGTAATCAAAAATCTCCCAACAAAGAAAAGCCCCAGACCTGATGGCTTCACTAGTGAGTTCTACCAAACATTTAAAAAAGAACACCAATCCTTTCCACACCTTTCCAAAAACGTTGAAGAGGAGGGAACATTTCTTATCTTATTCTGTGAGGTTAGCATTGCCTTGATACCAAAGTCAGACAAGGACACTACAAAATTGCAGTTCAGTATTCAACATCCTTATGAACATTGATGCCAAAAAATCTTCAACAGAATACCAGCAAACTAAAAGTTCGATATATTTCTGGAATATAAGGATGATTCAACATACAAAAATCAATCAATGTAATACATCACATTAATAGAATGAACAAAAAAAACCACGTGATTATTTCAATTGATACAGAAAAGGTATTTGAGAAAATTCAACATCATTTAATGATAAAGACATGCAACAAATGAGTACTGGAAGGAAACTACCTCAATATATGAAAGCTACATATGAAAAACCCACAACAATCATACTCAATGGTGAAAAACTGAAAGCTTTTCTTCTAAGATCAGGAACAGGCAAGGATGCCCACTCTACCACTTTTATTCAATATGGCACTGAAACCTCCAGCCAGAGCAATTAGTCAATAATAAAAATAATAATAATAATAAAGAAATAAGGTCTTTCACATTGGAAAGGATAAAGTAAATCTCTCTCTATTCACAGACGATATGATTTTATATGTACAAAATCCTAAAGATTCAACACCAAAATAAAACTTTTAGAACTAATAAATGAATTCAGCAAAGTAGCAAAACACAAAATCAACCACAAAAATCTCTTGCATTTCTATACACTAATAATGAGTAATCTGAAAACTATATTAAGAAAACAATTATAATTACAATACTATCAAAAAATTTATATTTAGGAATTAACCAAGGATGTAAAAGACATACAATGAACTACAAAACACTGCAGAAAGAAATTAAAGAGGAGATAAATAAAAGAAACTATGTCCCATGTTCGTGGACTGGAAGACTTAATTGCTTAGATGTCACTATTACCCAAAGCAATCTGCAAATTCAATGCAATCTCTTTAAAAATCCCAAACAATGTTTCTCTTTGTTTGGTTGGTTGTTTTGCAAAATAGAAAAACCCATTCTGAAATTCATATGGAATCTCAAGGGACACTAAGCAGCCAAAAAGTCTTGTAAGAAAAAAAAGAAAGAACAAAGTTAGAAAACACATTTCCTGATTTCAAAACACAACATGACAATTCAGATGAAATGGATCAAAACTTTGAGAAACAGAAGCTACCACATCTGAATATCTCTATAATTATTAAGGAAATTGAATTTAATTAAGAAACTCTTTCAGAGGTTTTTCTGGGCCCAGGTACTTTCATTGGAGAATTCTATCAAACCATTTAAAGAAGAATTAACACCAATTCTACACAATCTCTTGCAGAAAATAAAAGAGAACACTTTATAATTTATTTTATGAAGCTAATAATACTCTGACCCCCTAATTAGTCAAAGACAGTACACACACACACACAAAACTACAATCCAATATTCCTCAAGAATATAAACACAATAATCCTTAACAAAATATTATCAAATAGAATACGGCAATTATAAAAACAATTAAACATCACCACCAAGTGGAGTTTATTCCAGAAATACAAGACTAGTTCAATATTCAAATATCAATCAATGTAATTTATCTTATTAATGGGCCAAAGGAGAAATACAGCATGATTATATTAATCCATGCAGAAAAAAATACTTGATAAAATTCAATACCAACTCGTGATTTTTTAAAATCTCTTATAAAAATGAAAAGAACTTCCTAACCTTGATGAGCTACAGCAAACCCATGGCTATTATATTTAACAGTAAAAGACTAAATTCTTTTCTCCTGAGATCAGAAATAGAGTAAGGATATCTGCTCTCCAGACTTATTCGACATGGTGCTGGTAGTTCTAAATAATATAATAAGGGGAGGGGGAGAAATAAAAGACATACAAATTGGAAAGGGAAAAATAAAAATGTCCCTATTTGCAGATGCTTGTCTGTGTAGAAAATCCCAAGGAATCTACTTCAAAAACTCCTAGAACTAATAAGGGATTTCAGCATCATTGCAGGATACAAGATAAACATATTTATATACAAACATATTTTATACATTTATGTATTACATATAAATAAGTATGTCTATTTTATATTTCTACATACTAACAATAAATATGTGACATTGAAATTATAATTTCATTTACAATCAATAACTCAAAAAAATTAAATATGTATATGTATAAATCTAACAAAAAAATGTACAGGATTCATATATTGACAACTACAAAACATTGATGAAAGGAATCTGAACAAATGGAATGATACATTGTGTTTATGGACTGGAAGACAATATAAAAGACCTCATTTCTCCCCCAAATTTATATACAGGTTTAATGCAATTCTTATCCAAAACATAGAAGGATTTATTTGTAGAAGAGAAAATATTATTCTAAAATTTATATAAAATGGCAAATTAACATAGCTAAAACAATTTTGAAAAGGGGAAATAAAGTAGGAGGACTCAGAATATCAAGACTTTTTATATAGCCACAGTAATCAAGAGTGTGTGGTACTGGTCAAGAAATAGAGGCATTGATCAATGGAATAGAGTAAGAACCCCTTGTGTAAGATATAGATTTACACAAATCTATTTCCCCATCTGATTTCTGACAAAGGTGCAAAAGTAATTCAACTGAGGACAGACAGACTTTCCAGTAAATGATGCTGCAGCAATTGGATGTCTACAGGCAAGAAGGAGAAAGATAAAGATAGGAAGAGGAGGAAAGGGATGGGAAGGGGGAGGGGGGAGGAGGGAGAAGGTGAAAAGGAGAGGGGGAGGAGAACCTGGATCTGTCTCACCCTTTAAGCAAAAATTAAGTCAAAATGGAACATAGACGTATACATAAAAAGCAAAACCATAAAACTTTGAAACCTTGGGTTGCAAAAGAAATCCTAGGCTTGACACCAAAAACATAATCCATAAAAGAAAACCACTGATAAATTGAAATTCATCAAAATTACAAGCATTTGCTTTGTGAAAGATACCGATAAGATATTTTTTAAAAAGCTAGAGAGTGAGGAAAAATATTTGAAAAATACATGTTCAACAAAGAACTTGTATCTAGAATATATAAAGTACTCCCAAATCTCAACAGTAAAAAGCAAACTATCTAATTAGAAAATATGCAAAAAACATGAAGGGATATTTCAGTAAAGAGAATATATAGATGGCAAGCACATAAAAATATATTAGGCATTAGGTAAATTCAATTAAAACCACAAAGAGATAACATTATGTACTTCACCAAATGATATTGAGGATGCAGGAACAGTGCATCACAGGTACACTGCTAGTGGGAATGCAAAAAGGCATAGCCACTCTAGAAAAAAGTGGTACTTTCTTTAAAAACTAGGTACACAACTACCAAATGACACAGAAATTGCACTTCTGGACATTTATCCCAGAGAAATGAAAAGTTATATTGAGGGATTGGCTCACGCGATTATGGAGGTTCTAGAGATCTGGAAGAGTGGATGGTGTAGTTTCATTGCAAAAACCAGCAGGCTCAAGACCCAAGAAGAGCCAGTGTGTAGTTTGAGGTCAAGTCCAAAGGCAGAGAAAGGCCAATGTCTCAGATCAAGGTAGTCAGTCAGTAGGGAGAAGTTTCCTCTTTTTGTATTAGTTAACTGATTGGATGAGGCCCACCCATATTAGGAAGGGCAATCTGATTTACTCAGTTGACTTATTTAAATGTTAATCACATCCAGTAACACCCTTACAGACACATTCAGAGTAACTTTTGACCAACTTTCTGGGCACACTGTGGCCCAGTCAGGTTGACACATTAATGATCACATAGCCTGATACCATTTTTGGTCCCATCAGTAAATCACTAACCCTCCCCTGACAACATTTTGGCTAATTTCCTAAGAGGTTTCTTGTGCAAATACAAATAAGACCAAACTCCTTTATTTATAAGAACCAATAAGATCATAGTGGTGATGCTGTGGAACCTGGCTGCGGTGTTTTTAAGCCAAATATCCCACATCTGGAATGGGTCTCAAGGGAGTTACTAAGTGGTAATACAAGGATGAAATAATCCCAAAGGGGACAGAAGGTTAGTTTTGTGGTAATGAGAGATGAGTGATGTGGTGCAGCAGAGAAGTTATAGCACACACACAAACACACACAAAGGAACCTTGTGAACTGGCATGCCAGCTGTCTGTTCATTTGTTCTGTAGGGAACATCAGTCTCGATGGTGCAGACTAATATCAAGACATTGCAAATGAGTCTATTCTGCAGGGAAATTATTGCATCCCTGCTCCTCCTCTGTGCCTCAACTTATCTAACTATAAAATGGGCATATTTTTTATCTGACTTTGTTCATAGAGGTATTAAGAAGTGTAGTGATGTCTCTGTGGTATTTTAACCCCTTAAAAATAAACTACATAAATACACCAAAGGTCACTCTGTAAGAAATAACTTCAAGTTCATTAATGACCCAGATCTTTATTGAAACTCTCTATAAATATTTAATAAAAGTACACAAATGGCTGGCAACATGGATATTCAGCTTATGACAGAGTTCAAAAAGAAAATACATGCCTCTGGTCAAGATGGTAGTGTAGGTAAATGCAGTGCTTGCATCCTCCCACAACCACATCAAAATTACAACTAAACTACAGAACAACCATCATTCAGAACCACCTGAAATCTAACTTAATAGAACTTCTACAACTAAGGATATAAAGAAGAAACCACATGGAGACTGGTAGGAGGGGCACAGATTCGGAATGGACTGGTCCCACACTCACATGGTGGATAAAAATCAGGAGGGATATTGTGGCTGTGGAGGTCCTCCCTGAGGAGTGAGGGGGTCTCAGCCCCAACCAGGACACCCAGTCCAGGGTTCCAGGGCCAGGAAGAGAAGTCCCCATAACTTATGGCTGTAAAAGCCAGTGGGAATTGTGACTGAGACAAAGGGCTGCTGGAGTCTCAGACGTTCCTCTTAAAGGGTCCACACACATACATACTCAGACTCACCTTCTCTGAGCTCCCCTACTAGGGCAGCAGCTCAAAAGACACTAGGGACATATGGGCAGGAACTGAATTTTCTGGCTTCAAGGGAAGAGTGAGGATGGGGTAGGGTAAGATCAACTTGCACCCAGACAGAAGTGCTGGCAGAGGCCATGTTCCTTTTCTGAGTCCTCACTAGCAAAGCTAGCAGACAAGCACCACATCTGAGTTTCCATCAATCTAGCTAATACTGTTAGTCCTGCCCTGGTGAATCCCTGAGACCCAGCCCTACCCAACTTGTGGCCCTACCTACACTGTTCCCAGTGGCTTTTCCATATGAAGGTCTATCCTGGCTCATGCTTCAGACTTTCCTAAAATCTCTCAAATAAATAGCATCTGGCTTCAGCATGCCATGTACCTCTCACTATGTGGCTCCAGGCCTAGCACTAGCAGCAGCTGGCTTTGGCTCACAGCTTTACCTCACTTGGGCATCTCCAAGCCCAACACAAGGAGCAGCTATCTTCAGGTTGCTTTGTAGCTCAGCTGGGTGACCCCAAGCAGAACACAAGCTGTGGTTGACTTTGGCTTGCACCTCCCGGAGGCCCGAGAGCCAGCACACTGGTGGAGAGCTTCAGGCAACATTGAAACACCACCCAACCACTCCACAAGTGACACAGTCAAGGGGAAGACTCACTGAGCACCAGAGCCCAACTGACATAAGTCTTGGTTCATGGGGTGGGCCCCTGCACAGCTAAGCCCCACAATAGTTACAGCTAGTCCTTGCAGCCAATTGGCCTGAGGTAAATTCCTCCCATTGACATGTCAACAGCAATGGAGGCTCAACTACCACAGGAAGGTGTACACAACCCACACAAGGGGTGGGGGAAGGGATGCACCTGATTTTCCCTGCTCAGGTGAATGGGGAGGGGAAGCTTTGCCACTGGACCCTACAGGACACCTACTACATAAGGTGTCTAGACCAAGCCTAGGAGATATAGCAGCTCTACCTAATGCATAGAAACAAACACAGGGAGGCTGAAAAAATGAGGAGACAAAGAAATATGTCTCAAATAAGAAAACAAAACAAAACACCAGTAAAAGAACTAAACAAAATGGAGACAAGCAACCTACTAGATGCAGAGTCCAATACACTGGTTATAAGGATGCTCAATGAACTTAGGGGAAGAGTAGATGAACTTAGTAAGAATTTCAACAAAGACATAGGAAGCATAAAAGTGGAGATAGAAAACATAAAAAAGAACCAGTCAGAAATAAAGGATATATTATAGGGAATCAACAGGTGAGTACATGAAGGAGAGGATCAAATCAGAGGTTTGGAAGTTAAGAAAACAGAAACCATCCAATCAGATTAGCAAAAAAAAAGAACCTAAAAAAATGAGGATAGTATAAGAAGCCGCTGAGACAACTTCAAGCATACCAACATATGCATCAAGAGGGTACCAGGAGGAGATGAGAGAGGGAGCAAGGAATTGAACACTTAAGTGAAAAAACAATAACAAAAAACTTCCCTAAGACGGTGAAGAAAATAAACATACAAGTCAAAGAAGCACAGGGAGTCCCAAACAAGATGAATCGAAAAAGGCCCCCACCAAGACACATAATAATTAAAATGCCCAAGGTTAAAGACAAAGAGAGAATCTTAAAAGCAGCAAGAGAAAAGCAGTTAGTTATCTATAAGAGAGCTCCCATAAGACTGTCAGCTGATTTCTCAACAGGAACTTTGCAGGCCAGAAAGGATTGGCAAAAAATAATCAAAGTGATGAAAAGTAAGGACCTACAACCAAGATTACTCTGTCCAGCAAAGCTATCCTATAGAACCAAAGGACATAAACAAAGTTTCCCAGACAATAAAGAGCAAAAGAAGTTCATCACCACCAAACCAGTATTACATGAAATGTTAAGGGATCTTCTTTGAGAAGAAGAAGAAAAAAAGATAAAAATATGAATAATAAAATGGCAATAAATACATATCTATCAACAGTTGAATCTAAAAAGCAAAATAAATTAACAGGCAGAACAGAAACAGACTCAGAGATACAAAGAACATTTTGTCAGTTGCCAGATATGGGGGGAGGGGGGGATTGGAGCCTGAGGTGAAGGAATTAAGAAGTAAAAATTGGTAGTTACAACATAGGGATTATAGACAATAATATTATAATAACTATATATTATGTCAGATGGGTACAGGATTTATCAGGATGATCACTTTATATAATGTCTAATCACTGGATTTTACACCTGAAAGTAATATAATCTTGCATGTCAACTGTAAGTGAAAAATTTAAAAATATGTTAAAGTCAACAAAGTAAAAAAGGAAAGAAAAGATTTCATATAAAACTATGACTCAAATGGAGCACCCGATAAAGTGATGCAATTTGACCACACAAGCTACTGCTCCATAGACCAACTTCCTAATGGAGTATTTTTATCATACATTTATCTACCCTATGACTCAGCATATCTACTCCTGATATTCACCCAAAATAACTAAAAACATGTATCCACAAAAATCTTGCACAAATATATTAATAGCAGCCTTACTCATAATAGCCAAAATCTAGAAACAAGCTAAGTATCAGTCAACAGTTAGATTGTGATATATTCATATATTAGAATACATCTTAGAAATAAAACACAGCTATACAATAATACAGTGTGATACTTAATAAAAAGGGCACAAACTATAATACAGGCTACCTCATTGATAGACCTTAAAATCATTATGTGGAGCCAAAAGAGCCAAAAATCAGAGTCTTGTGAATCACTGTGCTTTATACCTGAAACTAATATAATATTGTGTGTCAACTATAAGTAAAAATAAATTATAAAAAATAAAAATAGGACATAGTTCATAAATTAACTTTTAAGAAATTGTGACTAGGCATAACTAAGCTATTGTAAGAGAAATCAGAACAGTGGTTGTTTCTGGCAGTGGGGATGGGTTAGAATTGGGAAAGTAAATCACTGGAAAGAAGAATTAGGGTACTTTCTGGGGTAATGGAAATACTTTATATCTTGTTTTGGAGTGGTGATTTCACTGAACTCATCAAACTGAATACTAAAGATATGTACATACTATTGTGTATAAATTATCTTTTTTTAAAAAATATATCTTTATTGTTGAAAGTATTATAGGTATCCCATTTTTCCCCCATTGACCTCCTCCACCTCCCTCCCACCCCCTCCCTAGGCCTTCACCCCATTTTTGTCGGTGTCCATGGGTTGTGCATATATGCATATAACTTCTTTGGTTAATCTCTTCCCACTCTCCACCCCCTTTCTCTCTTCCCTCTGAGATAGGACAGTCTGTTGCCTGTGTCAATGTTTCTGGATCTATTTAGTTCATCAGATTCTTTTGTTCATTAGCTTCTTCTTAAAGAAGACCCTTCAACATTTCCTGTAGTACTGGTTTGGTGGTGATGAACTCCTTTAGCTTTTTCTTATCTGGGAAGCTGTTTATCTGGCCTTCAGTTCTAAAGGATAGCTTTGCTGGGTAGAGTTATCTTGGTTGTAAGTTCTTGCTTTTCATCATTTTGAATATTTCTGGTCACTCCCTTCTGGCCTGCAAAGTTTCTGTTGAGAAATCAGCTGACAATCTTATGGAGCTTCCTTGTAGGTAACTAACTGCTTTTCTTTTGCTGCTTTTAAGATTCTCTCTTTGCTATTAACCTTTTGTATTCTAATTATGATGTGTCTTGGTGTGGGCCTCTTTGGGTTCCTCTTGTTTGGAACCCTCTGTGCTTCCTGGACTTGTAAGTCTATTTCTTTCACCAGGTAAGGAACGTTTTCTGTCATTATTTTTTCAATAAGGCTTTCAATTTCTTACTCTCTTTTTTCTCCTTCTGGCATGCCTATAATGTGAGTGTTGGGCTGCTTGAAGTTGTCCAGAGACTCCTTACACTATCTCCATATATCTGGATTCTTTTTTCTTTTTGCTCTTCTGGTTGGGTGTTTTTTGTTTCCTCATATTCTAAATTGCTGATTTGATACTCAGCATCCTCTACTCTACTGTTGATTCCTTTTAAATTATTCTTCATTTCAGTTGGAGTAGCCTTCATTTTTGATTGGTACTTTATTGGGTCATTGATGATCTCACTAGTTTCCTTAATAGTCTTACTAAGATCCTTGAGCATCCTTATAACCCATTATTTTGAACTCTGTATTTAGTAGCTTTCTCGTCTCTATTTCATTTAGTTCCTTTTCTAGAGATTTCTTCTGTTCTTTCCTTTGTGACATGTTTCTTTGCCTCCACATTTTGGCTGCTTCCAGGTGTTTGTTTCTATGTATTAGGAAGAGCTGCTAAGTCTCCTGGAATTGGTAGAGTGGCTTTGTGTAGTAGGTGTCCTGTAGGGTCCAGTTACTCTGCCTCCCCCGTTACTTGAGCTGAGCCTTCTAGATTTTTCCCTGTGTGGAGTGTGTGCACTGTCCTGTTGTAGTTGAGCCTTGGTTGGTGTTGGCGTCACTGGGAGGAACTGACCCCTAGGCCAATTTGCTGTGAGGATCAGCTGCAACTACAGCCAAAGAGCTGCTGTGCTGGAGACACCTCTATGGAGCAGGATTTACTTCAGTGGAGTTTTGGTGTTCACCAAGTGCACCCCTTGAGTGTGTCACTCTTAGATGTGGCAAGGTTGTAACCCAGCGTGGTCAAGTCTGACCACCAGATGCACTATCTCTAGGGCCTCCAGGGAGGTGCAAAGTCAGCCTCTGCCTGTGCCTTGCCCAGGGCCACCCAGTATGAGCTACATAGCAAACTGTAGATGGCTGCTACTTGTGCTGGGCTTGGAAGTGTTCAGGACAGGCCAAGCTCTAAATGAATGCAAGCTGCCACTAGTGCCTGGCCTGGGGCATCTTATCAAGCTGTATGGGGCATGCTGAGGCTTATTTGAGAGATTTTAAGAAAGTCCTAAGCATGAGACTAGAGAGGTCACTTTCATAGACAAGCCACTGGAAATGGCCTGGATGAGCCTGCAGGTGGGGAGAGGTGGGGCCTCCAGGAATCACGGGGAAGGGCCAAAGGCATGAGTCAGGTGCTGGCGATTCAAATATGGCACCTGCCTGCTCGCTATGTTTGGGGAGGGCTTGCCAAAGGAGCAATGGCCTCTGTCAGCTCTTTTGTTTGGGAGAGAGCTGCTCCTCCAGCGCTGGCCCTGATTCCAGGCAGATTATTTCTTCCCTGAATGTCCCAGGTTTTTCTCAAGCTGCTTCACAGCGCTGGAGCTCAGAGGGAGGGAGTTTGAGTGAGTCTGTGTGTGGGCCCTTTAAGAGGAGCTGCCTGGGACTCCCATAGCCTCCGCAACCCTCAGCCACAGTCTCCACTGGTTTTTACAGCCCGAAGTTGTGGGAGTTTTCTTCCCAGCCCTGGAACCCTGGGCTCGGGAGCCTGTTGTGGGGCTGGAACACCTCGCTTCTCCAGGAAACCTCCACTGCTGAGATATCCCTCTGGGGTTTACCCTGTGGCACCTGGTGTAGGCCCTTGGCTGAGTCTCTGGGATTCAGCCCAGATCTGCCCATGTCTCTGCCCCTCCTATGGGCTTAGGTGCTTCTTCAGTTCCCTGATTATAGGGCTTCTGTGTAGCCAGATTTGGGGAGGTTCTGAATGATGGTTTTTCTGTATTTTAATTGTAATTTTGATGTGGTTGTGGGAGGCGGTGAGTACAACAGTTACCTACACTACCATCTTGTTGTCTCTATAAATTATATATTAATAAACAAAAAGGGGTTTTTTTTATATTATTAGAACCCCATATCCAGGGGTAGAAAAACTATCCCCACTAAATAAATTTTGAAAGGACAGTGGGAAACAAAGTTTGTTTTTATTTTTATCACATCGTTTGATTCTGCTTATTGAAGAGATAAGTTAAATACACTACTTATTTTGTAGATGTAAGGGAAGAAAGGAAGGATGTGTGACACCCTCCCTGACTTATTCTGTTTAATACATTTATTTCCCTTTCCTCCAATTCTGTTGTTTTACCCACTTGCCATTTCTACTTCTTCCTCCACCCCAGGTGCTTGATGCTCTCGGGGGCTGCCCTGAGGTGTTGGCTGAGTGCTGATAGAGGCCTGGAGCAATTATTAGAAGATGACATAAGATGTAATTGAGGGTTGATTTTCATGCTACCTGTTCCAAGTGCCAAAATTAGAGAAAATCCTCTTCAAAGAAAAGCTGGAGAGAAGGGTTAACTGAGGCAGTAGGATGAGTGTACTTTGAAGAGCTGGGTGAATTTTGATCAGTGGAGACACAGAAGAGGGCGAATCCATTAGGGAGTACCACAAGCAAAGGCACAGAATCATAAAAGCACCAGGCTCACTAGGCACGTAAAAAGGACTGATTTAGCTACTATTTGTTGAATATCTTTGTTTTGTTACCAATAGATATAAGCATCAATTCCTTATTTGAACTTCAGGACAACTCCTCATTATACAGATAAGAAAAGGAAGACAGAGGAAAATTGGGGAACTTTTTCAAGTTCTGCCAGCTAACAAATGCAGAATTGGGCTTTCAATCCAGGTCCGTAACTCATGAATGTGCAAACAACACTAGATTCGTGAAGATTTGGTTGCAATAGGGGTTTCAGATTTTTTTAGCAAAAGGCAGGATACTCATTCATTCACTCATTCAGAGCTAAGGATTTGTTTAGAAACATTGAGGTGATATAGAATGAAAAGTTGGAGGACCAGAGTATAGAAAACCTTGAGTAACAAGTTGAGGAGTATCATTTTTTCTGTAGGTACAGAGAAGGCATTAAAGTTCTTAGAGTAAAACCATGTGAATATGAAAGAAATGTTTGAAGTAGATTTTTCTGGCCTAAAGAACAAGACAAGCTAGGCAGGTACTGACAGCAAAAGTCAGGTAAGAGAATATCAGGATGCTATGATTTCTTCAACAAGGAACTGTAGCAAGATAGTAAGAAGCTAGGAAAATCCCTGGGCAAGTGGAATGGGGAAACTGAGACAAGAAAATTAAAGACAGCCAAACAGTTTGGGCAGCCTGCAGCCAGCTTGTGAATCGCAAGACCCTATCTTCCCTAACCAAGGACACTTGGGAGTAAATAGTTTCCACCCTCCTCCTCAACCAGATAATACATAGCTTAAATCACACTGGGCTGGGAAAATAGAGAACAAAGGCCCAATTAATGCCATTTGTGCCAGCTAAACCCAAGGACAGATGAAGTTGAGGAACAAATAACAATAACCCCAGTAAAGCCAGGCAGACTTAAGAAAAAAGTAAAACAGTAAAACAGACCAAAGAATGTTCCAAAACTCCCCTATACACTCATTTTAATGTATCAGCATATTAAAAATGCACCTGGAGTCTGGCTGGGCATGACTCAGAAGTTGAGCATCATTGACCTAAGATCCAGGAGATTGCAGTTCAATTCCCAATCAGGGCACATCCTGGGTTTCGGACTCATTCCCCAGTTGGGGGCGTGCAGGAGGCAGCCAATCAAAGATGACTCTCTTATCATTGATGTTTCTATCTCAATCTCTCCCTCTCCCTGAAATCAATAAAGATATATATTTTTTAAATGTACCTGGACAACTGATGAATATTCTACTGAAACCCTCCCCTAAAATTCTCACCTGCAGAAAAAAAATGGATAAAAAGCCTTCAGGACGAAGACTCAATGCGGGCTCACTCTAGAGCATGCCCATGCCCCTTCCCGGCCGTGAACTTTTTATTCCTTCTAAATTCTAAGGGTCCCCATGAGACTTGCAGCCAGGGGAGTGGTGGGCAGTGGCAGCTCGACCCCTGCTCGCTCGGATTCTGTCTCAAAGGCCCCATTTTCTCTGACTTCCCATTGAGCTAAAGCAGCCCCATCAGGCTCGCTTCTTTCCTATAACATTTCTAGAGAACCAAAGCAGAACATCACCTAGACTCCCCTGTTGTTTCTTCTACCTGAATTTCTTCCCTTGTTTCATTGCCCCCAGCATTAATAAACATGCTTTCAAACCCATCTGGACTTGTATTGTGAAATCTTTCCTACAGGAAGTCAAGGACCCACACACTACAGGCCTCCCTGAGGCAGACCTGCTCCCTGCCGGCTCCTGTCCAGTAAGAGGACCATTTAATGGTCTATATTAAGGAACAGTAGTGAGACTGTAATAAAAATTCCAAGAGATATGGTATAGGAAATATGCTCAAGGATTAGTGTCTAATATGATGAAGGGCTGAGCAAGGTGAGCTAGGAAAAGACAGTTCCATGGGTCAAGCCCTGGTCCTGGGAAATGTTGGTTCCAATAGAGAAGTCAGAAAGGAGAGCTGGAAAGAGGGGAAGGTGGTGAGCTAATCAGTACATTTGGGGTTTGACACCTGGTGGGACAGGCAGCCTGGCAATGATAGAAGGGTAGGGGACTGAGTCAGGAATGAAAACTTTCGGTAATAGAGCAGTCTCGTTATAGAGCTGACTTGGACTCAAGGCAGAGCAGACCAGGATTTGACACCTACCAGTTCTTCCTCTGAAAATGAAATAAAGTACATAGTTTACAGGCTGGGGGATTAAAATGCACAGTACGTGCCCAATAAATGTCCGCTCTGATTATGAAGGCATCTATTGGGGGAGAAAGAAGAAGAAAGGCCCAGAAGACCCAGATGAAGAAAAATCAGAGGAATCCAGAGAAGTCTTAGAAGAGTGCTGCATGACACATGCCCAGAGGGTCTTAAGGAGAAATTGATAAACAAAGGAGGGTGGGCTCTGAAAGGGCCACTGATGTTGGCAATAGACAGACTTAAAGGAGGCAAAGTGAGGTTTCAGGGGATTAAAGGGACACTGGAGAATGTCATAATGGAGACAGTAGATGTAGACAAATAAGACAGTAAGAGGAAAGAGAGATCTAGAAAAAGTACTAGAACAGCAAATTCAATGAAGGTTTATTTTCAATACCAAGAAGACTGGGCTATGATTGAAAGCAGATGTAAACCAAATGGAGGCCCAGTGAACAAAGAAATAATGTACTTAGGAGAAAAATTATATTAAGGGACAAAACTTCAGGTGGAGGCAGAGTCAAGTCAAGGGGAAACATGGGTGGATAGCTGAGAGATAAAGGAGGGAAGTCCCTTCTCTGAAGAGCATGGGGAGAACATAAGAGGAATGAGGTGTGAACAGAGAAAAAGACTGATATTCTGAAGCTCTGTGGATAGCAAAGGAAGATGTGACCCCATAGCCTAGGCCAGCCTGTGAGGAGGGAACCCTGGCCTCAGGCCACAAGGAAGGGAGGTGATCTCAGCCCTCACTCCCGCTCCACGACAACTTGGATACATACACATGGTCTTTCCATCAAAGGAAGAATGTGTGTGTTCTGTACGAATAAATGGAACCTAACCGGGCTGTTTGAGGAGCTTCTCTCAGTTGCTGGTTCTCCAAAGTATTATTCCAGATGCCCGATGACAAGGGTCCCCAAGTATTTCGTGACACTACAGCAGAAGTTGAAAAGTTTAGGAGGTAGATGTGGTGAGGGGTGCGCCCCGCCAAGCTCCCTCTGGATCGGTGTTTTCTGTGGAAATTGCAGGCGCCCCAGTTCTCTGGGGCATGTGGCCCTGAAGCCAGCCCCACGGGGCCTCATTCAGCACTCGGCAGCCGCCAGCCCGCGTGGCGCTCGGGGTTCCCGCCGCTTCGTTGTTTAAAGGGCACCGCCTGGCATGCAATGGAAACAAAAAACTCTCTGACATTTCTACATCTGAACGCTGCACTCTCAATAGAACTTCCAGTTACAAAACAATTGTTTAAGCAAAGCCCTGGCGTGCTCCCTCGGGAGCTGAGCAGCACCCCTGAGCAGCACCCCTGAGGAGCACCCCTGAGGAGCAGTCCCCTGAGCAGCACCCCTGAGCAGCATCCCTGAGCAGCACCCCTGAGGAGCACACCTGAGGAGCATCCCTGAGCAGCACCCCTGAGGAGCACCCCTGAGCAGCACCCCTGAGGAGCACCCCTGAGGAGCAGTCCCCTGAGCAGCACCCCTGAGCAGCATCCCTGAGCAGCACCCCTGAGGAGCACCCCTGAGGAGCATCCCTGAGGAGCACCCCTGAGCAGCACCCCTGAGGAGCACACCTGAGCAGCACCCCTGAGCAGCACCCCTGAGCAGCACCCCTGAGGAGCACCCCTGAGGAGCACCCACCCCTGAGCAGCACCCCTGAGCAGCACCCCTGAGGAGCACCCCTGAGGAGCACCCACCCCTGAGCAGCACCCCTGAGCAGCACCCCTGAGGAGCACCCCTGAGCAGCACCCCTGAGCAGCACCCCTGAGGAGCACCCCTGAGCAGCACCCCTGAGCAGCACCCCTGAGCAGCACCCCTGAGGATCACCCACCCCTGAGCAGCACCCCTGAGCAGCACCCACCCCTGAGCAGCACCCCGGCAGTGGCGCCGCCCCGCCCTGAGGCCGAGCTGGACAGTCCCTCGGACCCCGCGCCGCCCCCGCCCTCGCAGGCCTGGGCCGCATCCGGCCGCGGGGATCCGCGGGGTGGACACATCTCTTCGCTATAAGCGACTGTGAACTGCGCTGGCCCCTTCCAGATGCGCTACGATGACGTTAGCTACCGCGAAGAGCTCCGGGGTGGCTGGTTTTTCTCATGCCCGTTTTAGGGACGAACAAGCGGGGCGCAGAGAGGGCCGGGCGCCCGCCCGCGGGGCCGTCGGGCGATGCCCTGCGGACGCGCCCCTGGGTGCCCGCCGGCCCGCGGGGAGAGGCGCCTGCAGGGGCCCGCGCGGTGCCCGCCGGCCGGCCAGCCTCTGTGTCACGGCGATTGCCTCGACTTGTATCATTGTTATCATTAATAAAGTTATTATTATTGTGCGACTTGAGCACCTTCTGTGTGCTGGTCAGTGAGGCAGGTGTCGTTCAGAAAAATTACTGCGTCCGCGTTCCCGAAACAGACCCGACACCAGCAAACCCCGGGGGCGCCCCCGCGGGGCCGGCGGGCGGGGGCTGGGGCTCGGGGGCGGCGGACCCCGGTTCCCCCCCGGGACGGGCCCCTCCTCCCGCCCGCCCGCCGCCCGGTTCTGGGCGCAGACGGTGCCCCCCCGCGGCGACCCCCGCCCCGCCGCCCGGAGCGTCTCCTCCGTAGCCTTCGCGCGCCGCGCTTCGGGAGCCTTCGGGGAAAAGCCGGGACGCGCCGCTCGGGGCGCAGAGGGCGGGGACCCAGCGCCGGGAGCCGATCCCCGCCGGGCCCTAAGCGGTGGCCGCCCGCGTCCGCGGCAGGTGCGGGCGCGACCCCTCAGCGCGGGCCCGGCGGACACCCCGCCCGGCGGACACCCCGCCCTGCGGACACCCTGCCGGCGGGGGCCTCACCCGGCGGCGCGCGTCGGGGCCGCGCTCGGGGCGCCCGCCGCAGACGGAGGGCCGGGCGCGCTCCACCCGCAGGACACCCAGCCGCGCCCGCGGGACGCTGTGTGGGCACCGGCCGCGCGGGCACCGCGGGGAGATCCAGGCGCCGCCAGGCTCCGCTGGGAGCGGGCGGGCGGGGCGGAGGCGCGGGGGCGGCCGGGAGCCCGCAGCGCCCCGACGCCCGTGCCCCGACCAGCCCCCTCCGGGCGCGCGGTGCACGCGGCTGTGCTGATCGCCCGCGCCTCCGAAAGCGGCAGAGCTGGCGCAGCCTTCCCGCAGCCTTCATCCTTCAATCGGTGAACACGCGGGACAGGCGGGAGCCGCCGCTTCCCGGGGCAGAGCGGGAGGAGAACTGGAGGCCGCGCCTTCGCCCGGCCCCTGGCCCCCGGGCCCCGCGGGGGCTGCGACCAGGCGGGTGGAACGGGAGCCCTCTGCCTCCGCGTCTCTCTGTCCCTCCCTCTCTCTGTCCCTCTCTCTGTCTCTCTCTCTGTCTCTCTGTCCCTCCCTCTCTCTGTCCCTCTCTCTGTCTCTCTGTCTCTCTCTCTGTCCCTCTCTCTGTCCCTCTCTCTGTCTCTCTCTCTCTGTCCCTCTTTCTGTCTCTCTGTCTCTCTCTCTCTGTCCCTCTCTCTGTCTCTCTCTGTCCCTCTCTCTGTCCCTCTTTCTGTCTCTCTGTCTCTCTCTCTCTGTCCCTCTTTCTGTCTCTCTGTCTCTCTCTCTGTCCCTCTCTCTGTCTCTCTCTCTGTCTCTCTGTCCCTCCCTCTCTCTGTCTCTCTCTCTGTCTCTCTGTCCCTCCCTCTCTCTGTCCCTCTCTCTGTCTCTCTGTCCCTCTCTCTGTCCCTCTCTCTGTCTCTCTCTCTCTGTCCCTCTTTCTGTCTCTCTGTCTCTCTCTCTGTCCCTCTCTCTGTCTCTCTCTGTCCCTCTCTCTGTCCCTCTCTCTCTCTCTGTCTCTCTGTCTCTCTCTCTGTCCCTCTCTCTGTCCCTCTCTCTGTCCCTCTCTCTGTCTCTCTCTGTCCCTCTCTCTGTCCCTCTCTCTCTCTCTGTCTCTCTGTCTCTCTCTCTGTCCCTCTCTCTGTCCCTCTCTCTGTCCCTCTCTCTGTCTCTCTCTGTCCCTCTCTCTGTCCCTCTCTCTCTCTCTGTCTCTCTGTCTCTCTCTCTGTCCCTCTCTCTGTCCCTCTCTCTGTCCCTCTCTCTGTCTCTCTCTGTCTCTCTCTCTGTCCCTCTCTCTGTCCCTCTCTCTGTCTCTCTCTCTCTGTCCCTCTCTCTGTCCCTCTCTCTGTCTCTCTCTCTGTCCCTCTCTCTGTCCCTCTCTCTGTCCCTCTCTCTGTCCCTCTCTCTGTCTCTCTCTCTGTCTCTCTGTCCCTCCCTCTCTCTGTCCCTCTCTCTGTCTCTCTGTCTCTCTCTCTGTCCCTCTCTCTGTCCCTCTCTCTGTCTCTCTCTCTCTGTCCCTCTTTCTGTCTCTCTGTCTCTCTCTCTGTCCCTCTCTCTGTCTCTCTCTGTCCCTCTCTCTGTCCCTCTCTCTCTCTCTGTCTCTCTGTCTCTCTCTCTGTCCCTCTCTCTGTCCCTCTCTCTGTCCCTCTCTCTGTCTCTCTCTGTCCCTCTCTCTGTCCCTCTCTCTCTCTCTGTCTCTCTGTCTCTCTCTCTGTCCCTCTCTCTGTCCCTCTCTCTGTCCCTCTCTCTGTCTCTCTCTGTCCCTCTCTCTGTCCCTCTCTCTGTCTCTCTCTCTGTCCCTCTCTCTGTCCCTCTCTCTGTCTCTCTCTCTCTGTCCCTCTCTCTGTCCCTCTCTCTGTCTCTCTCTCTGTCCCTCTCTCTGTCCCTCTCTCTGTCCCTCTCTCTGTCTCTCTGTCTCTCTCTCTCTGTCCCTCTCTCTGTCTCTCTGTCTCTCTCTCTCTGTCCCTCTCTCTGTCCCTCTCTCTGACTCTCTCTCTCTCTGTCCCTCTCTCTGTCTCTCTGTCCCTCTCTCTGTCTCTCTGTCCCTCCCTCTGTCTCTCTCTGTCTCTCACTGTCTCTCTCACACACACTGTCTCACAGTCTCACACACACACTCACACACACTCTAACAAAGACACACACTGTCTCACACGCACACACCGTCACACACACTGTCTCACACGCACACACCGTCACACACACAGTCACACACAGTCTCACACACACACTCATACACACACATTTTTTTAAATTTCAGAGCAATACGCACTTGTAGTTTTGAAAAAATCCAAACAGTACAAAAATGTATGGAACATAAATGTGCATGTAAAAAGGGAAAGTTTTCCTTAATCCAGTTTCCCAGACATAGTCACGGTTCAGGCTTTCGGCGCAGGCAGGTGGCTGTCGGCTGGGTGCTCTGCGTGCACCAGAAGGCCCCTGGCGGGATTCCCTGCAGGTGCACAGGCTGGGAGCTCAACCCCTGCAGGAGGCGGCCCATCGAGGCTCCTCTCTCATATCGGCGTTTCTTTCTTTCATTCTCCCTTCCTCTCTAAAATCAATAAAAACATTTTTTAAAAAGATTACTAGTCATTTTCTTATTTTCCCATGCATGCCTGAATGTATTTATACAACCTATAAATACATGCATCTTCATTTTAAAAAACAGATCTTACCACAAACAAACCATTGAGTTAAATCTGTTCAATTTAATAATATATTATAGGATATCTTTCCAAAATAAAATATATAAATCTACACCATTTTCTTTTTAACAGCTGCATTAAATTTCTTTGCATAAGTGTATCATTTTTTAACTGCGTATTCAGATGGTTTCTAGGTTTTTGTTTATTAAAACAGTAGCCAAAATATATGATATATGAACATATATCATAAATATCAATATATGAATATGTGTCATATCTGACTAAGTACTGCACATTGTGAAAGTATTATTTTAGCATGAGTTCCTAAAATTTCTCATTCAAAACCATGTTGGGTCAGAGGTAAATGTGCCTTTAAATTTCAATAGACGTGCCCAAATCATTCAACAAAAATGTTACACTAACTTACAATGCATGTGAGAAAGTTAACTGCTAGTGTATGACATTAGTGTATAAAACTTAATTGCTTCCATGCACACCCGACCTGGTATCTCGGTTTTCAAACGTCCCCGTGGACGAACGTTTCGGGCTAGCAACGCCGTAAACCCAGAAGCCAATGCTTCGGTTTCCCAACCCGCCTCCGAAGTGGAACATGCCGCGCGGCTTCCGCTGAGGGCAAGGTCCTGAGGCCTAGCTGTTGGCTGTTATCCCTCGGTCGACCATTTCACAACTCTAACGGTCTTCCAGAATGGATCACATTCGAAAAACGAGGTTCCACTGTATTTTAAATCTTGTTTATTCTTACAAATTTAAAGATGTTTTAAAGAGTGGAGTTGGGCATATTTCTTATATTTTACAGGCTATTTTTTCTGTCTTCTATAATTGCATTTTTTTGCCTATTTTTGTTCTGATTTACCTATGTTTTCTTATTTATTTGAAGACATTTATTTGAATACTTTGTAAAGACTTTTTTCCAGTTTATTTTCAACCTTTCAATTATGTAATACAGAAATGTTAAATGTTTAATGTAGTCAAATTGGTCAATATTTGTCTTCATGGTTTCTAGGCTTCATGCCATGCTTAGAAAATTTTATTTTCAAAATTCCAGAAAATAAAATATTCTATTGTATTTTCTTTTAACATTTTAATGGTTTTTTAAAATTTTATTTAGCAGATATTTTTGAGCAAGTAACGTATGCCAGACACTATTTTAGAAGTTAAATATGTACACATAGTTTCCGAGTTCATGGAACTTATATTCTAGAGTGAGAGATAGACAATAAAAAAAAATTAATGAATAAGTAATTACAAAATTCAAAGCACTCTTAAGAATTAATGAGAATAACAGAATACATATTTAAGGATAGTGGTTACAGAAGGAAAGACTTAAACTTAAATGAGATCTGAAGAAAGACAGACAGCCAGACACGGAGGTGAAATCATTCCAGACAGAAGGAGCAGTGCGTGAAAGGCCCAAAGGAGCAAGAGGATTTGGAGTCTCTGAGGAACTGGAAGGCTGGCGGGGCTGGGACGCGAGGAGCAGTACAGTGAGGCTGGAGATAAGGGCCTTGCAGACCAGGATGAGGGAGAAACTGGTTTGTGCTTCACAGGCCCAGGTACAGAACCAACTCTATTCTAAATGCAGTGGGAAGCCACCGAAGTGTTCAAGGAGAGAAATTAGTTATCCGATTTGTGTTTTTATGTTTGAGTTGTCTAAGAATGCCCTGGCTCCCTCGAGAATGATGTAAAGGGGTAAAAGATGAGGCTGGGATGCCAAGTTTCTGGAAAGGATGGTGGCTCATTGGACAGTGTCACCAGAGACAGAGAGATGGGAAGATTCAAGAATCACTGGAGGGCAGTCACGTGACTTGCTGATGGAGAGATGTGAGGAGGGAGAAATAGGAATCAGCTCGGCTTCCAGGTTCTAACTGGAGTAACTGGGTGGATGGTGGTATTGCCAGACTCCAGAAGTTTGCCACTTGGGGTGCTCTATTCCACAAAACATGGTTGTCATCCAGGTAGCTTTATTTACTTAAAACAAGTAAAGGAGACAGAGTCACATCCAAAGCTCTGTCTCCCCTAAGGGAGCCTTAGGCATTGCTTATATACACTTGGTTAATTACATGTTGATTTCTTCTTCGCAGTTGGCTACACTGACTGGGTTCAGTCAAACTCATCAAGTTGCAGCCTGTCTTCAAAATATTGTGGTCCATTTCAGCATTTAGCAAGAATCGCATTTAGCAAGGACTGCCCTGACGGTGAGACCCTTGCCCTATCTAACAGTGGTACCACTTCCTGAGAAGCCTAGAGAAAAAAGTGGGGGGTGTGAGGAGAGTGTACGGATCACTTCCCACACTTTTCATTTGAGAGAATCATGAGAAATCCCAGTGTATCTATCAAGTGGGTTGTAGACAACACAAAACTAGAACTCAGGAGAGAAGACAAGGTAAGAAGTAAAAATTTGGAAATTGCTGGCCGTTAGATCTTCAAGTCCAGAGAACAGCAGAGACCCTTGCTGTGGGCCCTGAGGAACTTCCATAGTTGGAGTTGAACAGAGGAGAAGTCAGCAAAGGAGAGTGAGGGGCAGTCACAGGGGTAAGGAGGAGACTAGAGGTCGACATCCCCGAGATTACGAGAGGAAGAATAACAAAGAGCACCGAATTCTGCGGAGATGCACCAGAATATGTGGGGACCAAGAAGAATACATTAGAGTTGACAACAAAGAGTTTACTGATGATACTGACAAGAAGAGTTTTAATAGAACAAGGAGGTAGAAGTTACAGTTTGAGAGCCATGCCACCTCCCTGAGAGAAAACTTGGAATCTAATAGGGGATTGAATTTCTGCAGATAATAATGCATTAATCTAGCTTTTCTCACGCTTTGTTGTGCATTACATTCATTTAGTTGAAAACACATTCCCTGACGCCAACTCGAGTCCCAGGGTCAATAACTTAAATAAATTATTCAGGCAAGTCTGATACATAGCAAAGTTTGAGAATCACTGCCTTAACCCAGTAATAGAGTTCCCAGAATGGAATGTCAAATTCTATGTCTGATTGAAAGAGAAAGGGTTTGAGAACAGAAGGCCTTTCAGTACTTTTCAGATCATATCACATAATCAGCTGCCAGCTCTGAAAACAGTGACTGTGCAGAAAAACACAAGCGTTTGCAAAAGTAGGTTTACAGTTAAGAGTACACAAAATAGTTTATTCTCCTATTGTTATTTATTAATTATTGTATTATTTATTTGTATTACAACTGTAGACCTACTTTTGCCCACCTTTGTATATCACTAGGCCTTATACACAAGTGTTTTAACCTGACATAAACTGGATTCTGTAAATATAAGCTGAACTCCCTACCTTTCCCTGCCTGTTTGGCTATAACCACAGATAGACTCAAATAACATTTCATAGGTGAAATTCCTCCTTTTTTAAAAAAAATAAAGGTCTCCCCAGAATTAACAAATGTCTTTTCTTCTGTTGCTCTTCTAACTGACTATGTCCTTAAAAGCAAAGCAACTCCTCACATATTGTGGTGCATGTCCGCAGAGCTCGGTGCAGTCTGTTATCCTCTCCTAAGCTGGGGGAAGTCGGTCTCTCCCGCTTCTGCCTTCCCTCGGTGACTGCTCCACCCTCTCGGTGCGGGGAGTCAGCCAGCTCCCGTTTGTGTAGCAACCACGTCAGGCAGCATGTGCTCATGCGTCATCTCAGCGAGTTCTCACACAAGCCTTTTGAGGCATTTACTTTTCTTTATATTTCATTTAGGTAACTAAAATAAATGGTGCCGAAATCAGTTATTAGAGAGGCCTCCAAAATAGCATTCCTTGGCTATGCATAGATTTGACTGCATTTCCCCAGCTATAGAGAGAAAAATGTGTGGTTCATTACCCAAAAGATTTGGATGCCTTCCCTTCCCTCCTGGCCCTGCCGTGCGGATCAGGATGTGAACAGTGTAGGGTCCGTGCCAGCTGCGCTTTCACCCCTCCCGGCCTGGACATGCAGCATGATGCCCTGCATACGCACGCGCTCTGGGCGCAGCTCTGGCTCTGCCCCTTCGGAACGCTGGCGCTTGGACAAGGCTTGTGCCCGTCTAAGCGTCACTCTTCCCCCGTGAATCAAGAACAGCTCGAGAGGATGTCGGTTCAAATGATACGTGTCACATACGCAGTATGCCCAGTACTCAGAAACCTACTTTTTATACCAACCCATTCCACCCCTCAGTCAAATCCCATTCCCACCCAACTCCCCCATCGGCTATATTCCTGAAATTTGGGGGTGGGGGCTACTGATGTTTCTTATTCCTCTCCAGACCCTGAGGGGTTATTTCAACCATGTTCTGCCCCTGTCCTGGCTTCTACATAGCCACCCCCTTCATAAGATCTTATTTTTGATCCTGAAAGACATGCTATGTTCAGACTCCTCCATTTCTTTCTAAATCCAGCATTAACATAGACACAGTTACCCAGGTAAGTTGAGAAAAGTGAAGGGCTTTGCCAAAATGAGCCAACTCCACAATGAATACATATTGAAGTCCCTAATGTCTAAAAATACAATGTTTTCTTATAACATCCTTATTATCTGGTGCTATAAATAATAGTGGGGTACTTCTAGCAATGGAGAACTCCACAGCAGCCCAATATTTCCATAACTCTGACTAGTAGAAGCCTCTTCCTAGTGTCCATTAAAATCTATCTCCTGTAGCTTCCACACTACCCTTAAGGACCATAAAGAACTAGCCTTTCAAACGTCTGGCAAAAGCTGGCAGAGCCTTCCTGAGCTTTCTCTTTCCCAGCTACATGGCCCCAGACGCTTCAGTGAGTCCTTACATAACACTGTTTTCAGTCTCTTATCATTGGGTTCACTGTCCCCAGGTACATTATTTACCTCTTTCCCTCTTAAAGTGGGCTACCCAAAACTAAAAGCAAAGGTGAGGCTTACCCAGCAGAGACCAAGCTTACCCTCCCTCTCTTCTAAACACTTTCTTTTACCCAATTAACGCGGTATATATTTAGTAACACCCACAAGATATGGAGGGTGAAAGTGAGGTGAAGTCCACTTCCCTGAACTCTGCTCCTGCCACTGGCAAATGCAGTTGTGGAAACTTTAGGATTTTCTGTAGCAAAAAGAAGTTTCTAAATCACCGGCTTTATGGGCAGTTTAAAGCAGTTGTGAAGACATCCAAGGTGGCTTCCTGACTCCTGCTTGGAAGTCAATAGGGAGCCTCCTGGTTCCTCTCCTTTACGATTGTGGCAAAGCAGCAGCTTCTGCGGCAGACCAATTCCACTGTATTTTATGAGTCATTCCTGGAGGCCAACCTGCGTCCAGCTTCACAGCACATCCAGCGGTCTGGTAAGTACCTAATTCCTTATATTAAATCGCTTGCTGTTTGAGATAGATTGAGTGCTTTCTGTTCCCTGCAACTGTGTGCTCACCACGTTGAACAATGAGTAGGATTTCACAGGACATAAAAGATTATAGCAACGAACAGTCCTGTTTTATATCTGCATACATATAATATCCATGGGTCTGGAGTCTGGATGGGCAGGGGGCTGGACTTGTGAATGGATGGCTATGGGAAACACTATCTTCCTATCTCCTTATGTGTACCCCATAAAACACAGTACAGCAACACTGGCTAGCATCTACATTACTGATCAAATAGTACTTTGACTATAATTATAAATTCAACAGTATTGATCAGGAATCTTGATTACAAGGAACAGAAACACAACTCAAAACAATTTAAGCAAAAGAGGGGGATTAATAAGCCAACACAGAAAGGCCAGGCATGGATATGGCCTCAGGGACAACTAGATTAAGAATAAAATGTTCTAAGGAGTCTCTCTATCTCATGTCTGTTTTTCTCTGAATATCTGATTTATTCTCCCAAATGACCTTACCTAACAGAGTGGAGTACATGGCTGCTGACATTCCACACTCTAAACACAAATTCTCCAAAACCAGAGATGAAAATAAAGGCCCTTTCTCTTAACTGAAATTTGAGAAATCCCACGATAAAAATTCTGAGCATGGTTTGGATGTTATGCACACCCCTTGGACCAATCACTGTTGCCTGGGAGTGAGCTACTATGAATAGCCCAGCCTGAGCCAGGCGGTCATCTCCTGGCCAGGGGAGAGGAGTCTATCAGCAGGAAGTGTGGGGGAGGGGGAACTGGCACTGAGCAAAAAAAGCAATACTCACCCCCAGATCTGAAATGATTCACCAATTGCAGCTGTAGGCTTTTAGATGTTAACTCTTCTCAGAGGATTTAAAACCACTGGCACGACCCTCCATTGAGAGTCTGTCTCGGGGTTAGCAGCCTGCTGAACAGTCTCTGAAACATTTCACCCATGGAGGGATTTTGGTAACAAGCATATATCTCCAGGTCAGTTATTTGGCCACATCAACCACCTACAAATTATATTTTTAAAAATAACACTTTCTCTCTCATCATTGATGTTTGTCTCTCTCCCTCTCCACTCCTCTCTCTGAAATCAATAGACATATTTTTAAAAATCTTATTAAAAAATAAAATTAAAGCTTTGAATATTAGAAGAGGCATTTTAAAAGCCAACTTACAGGAATGATGAAATGCCCTAGAAACAGACACTGGTAATGATTACACAGCACTGTGAATGTACTTAATGCCATTGAAATGTACACTTAAAAATAGTTAAAATGTTCAATCTTATGCATATTTTATAAAAATACCAAAAAACTAAAACTGTGTATCTAATTCATTTATCCATTAATGAATCCACTTATTCACCATCTATTTTACTTCAGTCTCAGAAGAAAATAGTCATTAAAATATTTTTTACAAATATTTTAAATAAATGTATAGTTATTTAATGTCTCTATGTTACTTAATTTAACCAGTCTCTTTCTGTAGGATATTTAAGGTGGTTCCAATTTCTTTTTACATGTTATCCTTGAAGCTAAATTTTAAGTTTTTAATGGTAGTTTTTTAAATATGGAATTTCTGGCTTAATATATATAAATACTTTGTTAAGATTTTTTATATGTAGTACCAAATCATTTCCAGAAATTTTTATTAATGTTTAATGTCCCTCCAGCAATGTAAGAGAGTACCTATTTACCTAAGTACTTTCTATCAATAGGAAAAATGATTTTGTTTCTATTATTTGACAATTTAATGTTTCAATTTACATTTCTTTAATTACTAGGAAAACTGAACATTTTAGGCTGGTAGTTCTTTTTTATATAGGCTTCAGAGGAGAGAAAATTTATCAAAAACAGATAAATAGCAAGACTACAAACTTTAAAATGTTATAAAACCATAATAGACAAAATTTAATTTACTAGTAAATTTGAACTGGTTTGATAATGCTCTCTCTGCCTTTCTTGCCTCCCAAGTGCCTCTGTGTTTGACCTCTTCTGAAATAGCACAGTGACTGATATAAAAAGGAGAAGTCAAGGGCTGTGATACGTCAGAGACCCACACTAGGTTCAATTCCAGTTAAACAGGTGAAGTGAGGGGAGTGAGGGGCCTTATTTCATTCATGATAGCTCACTGGCTTCCTCTTTTAATGCACCTAATGATTCTGCAAGCTTAATGACTGTTGCAATTAAAGCCGCCCTTCGACTTTAACCATGGTGAATTACATTTTGCTTGTTAGTGGTGCCCTTGGTAAAACATAAGAGCAAGTAATCTCTCTTACATCATAACTCATTTTAAATATTGCTTTTCCATGTCTGTCTTTGATTTAGTAGCTGGTGCTCCTAAGAAGTGAAATATAAAGAAAGTTAGGACTTGAGCAATTCTTCCAGTGTTTGGATAAGCAGGCAGCCAAGCGGGGATGGCCTTCTGATTAGTTAGTCCAACAATGGAGATGGAAGTGAAGGTGGTATCTGGAATTAAATTAGACTAGCTATACAAAAGGAAAATATTAACTTTTTGTGGCCTCTTTGCCCTCCCTCCCTTTTTGAATGGAAAATCAACAAAGGCCAAGCCTCACCAGGAAGATCTGAAACACTTACTTATCCAGATGAACTAGGGGAATGGATCTGAGAGCCAGGACAAGAGACAGGCTGAGGAATATTGCATGTCTCCTTTTTTTTTTACTCAACTTTACCAAGGAAAATTTTGACATTGATATTTGAAATCAAAACTCAACAAGAATAGACCAGTGATGATTATTTGACCAAAAATAACCCCAAAACCTCATGTTACTTTTTTGCTAAGTAATCTTCAACTTCATCCCCAAATAATAGGAACTGTTTTATTTATTTTTTTATTTTCTTATCTTTTATTTTTTTTAATTTATCTTTACTGTTGAAAGTATTACATATATCCCCTCTTTTTTTCCCATTGATCCCCTCCACCTCGCATCTGAGCTCCCCGCCCAAGTCTTCACCACACTATTGTCTTGTCCATGGATTATGCATATATGCATATAAATTCTTTGATTAATCTCTCCCCACCCACTCCCCCACCCCCACCTTCTCTCTGAGATCCCTCAGTCTGCTCCATGCTTCTATGTCTCTGGATCTATTTTGTTCCTCAGTCTATTTTGTTTATTAGATTCCACATATGAGTGAGATCATGTAAAACTGAATCAGGAAGAATCAGAAAACCTGAATAGGCCAATAACAATTGATGAAATCGAAGCAGCAAAAAAAAACTCCCAGGAAACAAAAGCCCTGGTCTGGACAGCTTCACAAGGGAACTTTCTAATTCTTTACATTGTAGGATAAGAAATTGTTCTTGCATTTTGAGGGAGGCCTGCAGTGCTATGAACTTCCCTCTTAGAACAGTTTTCCCTGTGTCCCATAGACTTTGGGTTGTTGT
This sequence comes from Miniopterus schreibersii, assembly GCF_964146895.1. Lineage (NCBI taxonomy): Eukaryota > Metazoa > Chordata > Mammalia > Chiroptera > Miniopteridae > Miniopterus > Miniopterus schreibersii. The sequence continues at coordinate 1,451,253 of NC_138122.1, read as the reverse complement.
GTGTTCATTTTTCATTTGTTTCCAGGAAGTTTTTTATTTCTTTCTTGACCTTAGTGGTAACCCATTCATTGTTTAATAACGTGTTATTTGTTATTAAACGTGTGTTTGAATGTTTTTGAGTGTTTTTACTGTAGTTGATTTCTAAGTTCATGCCACTGTGATCTGAGATGCTTGATATGATTTCAATCTTCTTGAACTGGTAGAGACTTGTTTAGAAATAGAAGCATTGCAAGAAACGTTAAAGGGACTGCTGTAATGATAACATGTGGTCTCTCTTTGAGCATGACCCATGTGCACTTCAGAGGAATGTATATTCTGCAGCTTTGGGGTAAAATGTTCTGTAAATATCAATTAAATCCATCTGATCTGGTGTGCCATTCAGAGTCACTGTTTCTGTATTGACTTTTTGTCTGGAAGATCTATCCAGTGAAGTCAGTGTGATGTTAAAGTCCACGACTATGACTGTATTGCTGTTGATCTCTCCCTTAAAGCCCTTAAGGTAATTACTGATAGGTCCTTATTTATTGCCATTTTAATACTTTATGCCTATGTTTCTCTCTCTATTTCTTCTTATCATTACAGCAGTCCCTTTAACACTTCTTTCAATGCTTCTGTTTCTAATTACAGCAGTCCCTTTAACATTTCTTGCAGTGCTGGTTTGGTGGTGATAAACTTCTTTAGCCTTTTTTCATCTGGGAAGCTCTTTATTTCACTATCTATCTTGATTGATAATCTTGCTGGATAGAGTAGTCTTGGTTTCAGGTCCTTGTTTTGCATTACCTTGAGTACTTCATGCCATTCCCTTCTGGCCTGTAGAGTTTCTGATGAGAAGTCAGCTGACAGCTTTATGGGAGCTCCTTTGTAAGTAACAGAGTGCTTTTCCCTTGCTGCCTTTAATATTCCCTCTTCGCCTTGAATTTTTGGCATTTTAATTATGATGTGTCTGGGTGTGGGCCTTTTTGGGTTCTTCTTACTTGGGACATCCTGGGCCTCCTGAACTTGTGCGACTTTTTTCTTGACCAAGATGGGAAGTTTTCTGCCATTATTTCTTCAAACAGGTTCTCTAACCCTTGCTTACTTTTGACCTCCTCTGACACCCCTATTGTTACATTTCCTGTTGTCCCACAGCTCCTTTAGACTGTCTTGTTTTTTTAATTGCTTTTTCTTTTTGAATCTCTGATTGAGTGATTTTTTTCTACCCTGTCTTCTAATTTGCTAATCTGATCCTCAGCTTCCTCTAATCTGCTGTTTGCTCCTTCCAGTGTATTCTTTATTTCTGCTATGTCATTCTTCATTTCTGACTGGCCATTTTTCATAGTTTCCATATCTTCTTTTATGCGGTTGAACATCCATACAATCAGTATTCTGAACTCTATATCTGATGGGTTGCTTATCTCCATTTCACTTAGCTCTTTTTCTGGAGACTTCTCTTGTTCTTTCAATTGGAGCTTTTTTTTTGTCTCCCCATTTTGGCTGCCTATTTGGGTTTGTTTCTATTTATTAGGTAGATCTGCTAGGACTTCCAGTCTTTTTGGAGGGTCTCTGGTGCAGGCCAATGTCAGATGCTGTGACTGACCTTGAGTACCCTGTTTGGAGCTATCAACAACCTGAGGCTTATGGTTCCCTCTGCTAGGGCTGGGTGGGCTGGGACAGGACCAAGGTGCACACCAAAGTCTGCTTTTCCAAGGCAAGGTCCAGAAGCAGATCAGGCAAAGACTCAAAGCACTCTGAGGCTTGCCTCTGCCTGCAGGCTGATTAATCTGATTCTCTTAATGAGCCTCAGGCTGCAGGAACTTGACAGAGTGGGGTGGCTGATTGTTATCAGTCTCTTAATGAGCCTCAGGCTGTAGAAACTCCATGGGGTAGGGCCAGAGGTTTTCCAGCAGGGTGGGGCAATTGTTTCCCCAGGCAAAAACTGTAAGGAAGGTAAATGTCTGCTTGTGAAAGATGTCCTCTGCAGTATGGGGGGATGACTCGGCACAGGAATCCAGCGAGGTGCCCTCTGATCTCACTCTCCAGAGCCCACAACCTCAGACTCTCCCCACACAGCTCCAGTCCACTTTGCCCTCCCTCTGCTGGAGCCCAAGGTGAGTGGCTGCACATGAAACTTTGTGCCTTGGCTCTTTAAGAGGATGCTGCATTTCCAGCTGCCTCTCCCTGGCAGACAGAAACCCAGCTGCTTTTCACAGCCAGATGTTATGTGGGCACCTTTCTCAGTTCTGATGCTCTAGGCTGGGAAGCCCAGCTTGGGGTTTAGGCCCCAGAGTCCTCAGTGGGAACCCCCACAGCTGAAATATCCCTTGGGACCTGCAGCTGCTGCCCGCGGGAGCCCAGCCAGCCCTCTCATGTCCATACTTCCTACCAGTCTCTGTGTGGTCTCCACTTTTCCTCCTTGGTTATGAGGGTGCTCTCCAATTTGCCTTCAGTTGGTTTTCAGGCTGGTGTTTTTATATTTTAGTTGTAATTCCAGTTTGGTCCTAGGAGTATCAGTGTAGCTTCCACTCAGTCCTCCGCCATCTTTAATATCTCATAGGAACTGTTTTAATTCTTTTACATTTTCCTCCAAAAAAACAGCCTTTTGGCCATTCAGCACAAATATTTTCCTGAAGACAAGCTAATTCATGACCAATGTTATTTTAATGTAAATCCATAACCCTTTTATCCAAAATATTCGTCCTTACTCATAACATTCTCACAGGATATATTTGGAATTGGAAAGGTATTAGTTGTATTAGATATGACTAAGCTCAATAATTCTCAGTGATTTTACTCTGATTTGTTTCAAATGACAACACAGAGCTCTAGAGGGGAGATGTCTGTGGGGACACCATCAAGTTCTTGGGGACAATAGAGGGTTCTTCTTTTGTGTATTGTTTGGTGTCTTCTTAGTCAATGGCAGCTGGCTCATTTGTGATGGCTATATAATAGAATAAGGAGTGTTCCATTTCACAGATCCAGCAAAAAGTCTTGCATTGACAGATACAAAAGAAAGTTCACAAATATCTATGTAATACCATCTGCTAACAAAAATGTTTGATAGACAGTGTGGTTTAGTAGAAAATGCGCTATACCAGAAGCAAGGAGACATGTATCTGAGACCCACTTCTGGGAGCACTCTGTTCTCTTTCTTTAGATGGATTATTTTAATTTCAAGAGGCCTCAGTTTCTACATCTACAAAAAGAAGGTGTAGACAACACTGCTTCTCACCCCTTCAAGCTCTTGGGAGTCCACACTGCCATTCTGGTCACTTCTAAAGAGTCTTGTGATATAAATTCAGGTTTCCTTTCTAGGCATTTTTCCCCATGAAGATATTTATTGAGAAATCATTTGTTCTCTTATTACCTGGAAAAAAGAAAATAATAATATAAAAGCTTTAGAAGAAAGTAAAATAATACTAATACATGCATACATATACACGAGTAACGTGTGTAAATGTGCACACACGCCTTTAGCTTTCAGTTTCTAATTCACTTCAAAAAACTGATAATATAGTAACACAATGGGTATAGATCTCCTATTTCTAATGTATGCTTTATTTATTCTTTGATATTAATATACTTCTTTATAGTACTATAATAATGTAATATAAAATATAATTTCTTCCTAAATTGCTGTAGTAGGCATCTCAGATATGTCAGTTGCCTAAATTCTATTATTTCTTGGGAAATAATAACAGCAATAGCTCACACTTGCATACAACTGTATGGTTTATATTATCTAATGTTAATGTCATGCTCGTCAGGATTATTTTACTAGATCATCAACTTAAAATGTAAGACCTATTATTTAATTTAAAGACTAATAAAAATAAATAATTAACATTAAGTAAGTAGCATATGTTACAATAATGTTGATTCAAAAACACCCTCTTTAAGAAATAAATTTAGTCAAACAGTTAAAGTTATAAAATATTGAGTGAATACAATTAAATGGGCACTGTAATACCTATTCCTAACCACCCCTCAGCCCCCATATCCAGGCTGAAGAACTAGATAAGCACTTATACCTATTGAAAATACATATAAGTGTTACTTACAGTCTTTCTGAAAATAAATTTAGGAAAATGTACACAGAGGCTTAAAAACATTTGCACATTAGTGATTCCTCTTCTATTAATATACATACCCTAAGGAAAAAATCTGAATGCAAGGATGTTTTTAAATAAAGATATTCATGTACAAGTTATTGAAAATAAAGGAAAATTGGGTCCAATCTAAATGACCTATACAAGTTAATATTTTTGTAAATTATGCTCTATCCATATGATGAAACATTATGTAGGCACTAAAAATATTTTGTCAGAATTTTTAATGTCGTGAAAAATGTCATAAAATTATTTTGAAAATTTAACCTCAAAAAAAATATACCCAATAAAAATAGAACAAAGTATCTGAATATTGTATTATTATTAATTTCTTTTATAAATTTCTTATAGTCTCCAAATTTTCTAAGTTGGGCACCTAGTTTTAAAATTAGAAACAAAATACTAAAAGAATATATTAGAAATATTAGAAATAAAAAACTAAAAGTAAAGATGGCTTGTATTGAGACCCTGAGTGGCCAGAATGCTCAAAGGACTGAAATGTTTTGGTGGATTTAATGTGACAAATTACAGGTTAATTATGAATCCTCTGAATTTCTTTGCCAAGAATAAAGTACTCAGCCCACAGTTATTTTTGCATGCTCACTACATACTTGGTTTAGGGCTCTGCAGGCAATTGTTACTGGCCCAGGCCAGGCACCTTGCTGAGATTCCCAACCACTACCACCCAGTGAGTACAAACATGTCAGGCAGCCTCTGTGCTAGGCAATGGGGACATGGAGGGAAATAATGCCAGGTGCCCTGCCCTGGCAGAACTGACAAGTCTATCAGAGGAAGAGATCTATGAAAATTCACTCTGAAATGCAGGTGAAATGTTAAACTAACAAAGGGAATCATCATGTTCTGCAGAATAATTGTGGAAAGAAGGATTTTTTCCTGGAATGCTCAAGAAAAGTCTTCACAGAAGACCAAAGGGTACTTTGCAGAATGGACAGGATTATAACAGACAATAAAATAAGAACTTCCCAACCACCCCTCAGCCCCCGCCCCCAGGCGGAAGAACTAGATGAACAAGAACTCAGAGGCAGGAAGGAAGCCAGGGCATGTCTGGGCTCAAAAAGAGGTCTTCCTGGCAAGAGCAAGGTGTCTCCTGGGGAGTGAGTGATGGGGCATGGTTGACAAGGGTGTTCATTCCTTTTCTAAATCAGTAACTAATTATTATAACTAAGTCTTTGCTCAATTATTGTAGACGTTTTGGTGCCTCTACCAACCATGGGATTAAAAACCACAATACCTTCCATAAATGCGCATATGGGAGGCGTAAGATACTACTTCACATAATAGCTGTATTCCTTTACTTTGTATAGCGCCTTTTACTTTCCTCAAATTTTACCTCTGGTTTACCTTGTTTGCTCTTCACAGCCACCCTACGAGGCAGGCAATATTATCACCACTTACCACTAAGGAGACACACTCAAAGAGATCTGATGAATCATTCCGGTTACAGCGGGAATGAGTGACAGTTGGGTTTCAAATCTATTTCCTCTGCATTTCTTTCTGCACCCCAACTGCCTTTGACCCAGGGACATAACCTACAAGTCCAGTTCTCTTTGACCTCATTCCAAATTTCATGTTTATCATTCCTGTCATCTTTCTTCTTGGATTACACAGCACAGGGTTCTGTGTACACTGGGTCTGGACCCTTCAAAGAAACTCTCCACTTTAAAGTGCTTTTACATCTCATTTATTCTTACAACTTTTCAGGTGACTCAGACAAATTGAAAACTTTACTTGTCCGGGTTCACCGAAGATAAAATGGGATGCAGACAGGGGAGGAGAGGGGAAGAGGAGATGGAGGCAGGAAGGAGCCGCTAATGTACTGTCCATTCACCCTGTGTGCACAGCCCTGGGCAAGAAAGGGCCTCCCGCCCGCGAGGAAGTTAAAAAGGACTTGTACTTTTGTCCTTTCCAGTTTGACAGACTCCTGCATTTATAGGAAGGTCTAAAATCCCTTTTTATGAATTCCATTTTTGTTGCACCACTTTTACTACCAAAGCCTTTTACAACATTTGGTTCCATAAGAAAAGCAGTTCTGTCATATGGTTTCAAGTAATCCTCACACTTCTAAAACCGAATACGGCTGCCAAATAATACTGCAGGAACTAAATAGATGACATCTGGAAAGAAGAATTTTAAAACCCAGCATTTCATTACCCCCACCTGTGCCTTTATAGGCAGCCTGAAGAGGAGAGGAGAAGAGCAAAGGGACCCTCTGAAACTTATGTTGGAAGAAAATAGGGGGGAGGGGTACATGCTAGAAACCTGGTTATCATCTGTCTGTGTTGTCCTGATTCACCAACTGCATTTCCAGCTGTCAGGGTGACATGTTGCATATTAAGCCAGTGAGTTCAGGATGTCTTTACAGCCAACCATCTCCTCAAAATACAAATCTTATTGCTTAAAACATCCTGCTGGCTATGGAGCTGAGCTGAGATTTTAACAAACAGATAAAGCGGTGATACTCACTGAATACCTCACTGTCTTGCTCTGTAGAAAACAGGGCAGAGGGTAACACTGGGCAAGCCCTTCGATTGTTCTCACTCCAGGTCCCCATCTGAGAAATAAGGATACTAACAATACCAGCTCTTCCAAACTGACAGAATTCTTGTGAAGCTCCAATAATCAATATATGTGGAAGGGATTTATCAGCTCTAAAGAGCCAGAGAAATGCAAAAGAACATTACTGTATAATGAAGCAGTGGGTCTGGCCCTTGTTCACAAGGAGTTAGACATCTATTTGGAGAAACAAGGCATAAATATATAAAATGTAAGTAACAGAAGAAGAATTAAAGTATAGAAAAGATGACATGACAAGTGGTTTGGTAAGATAATATGTAATTATTTTCAAGTGAGATATACAGTAATGAGATGTGCAAATTTAAAACATGAAATAATCTCAGTCAGCTGAAGTGATGTGGACAGGCTTTGCGGGAAGCAGCTCTGGACCTGGCTTGGGATGAGTAGGTGAGCAAGAGCACAGGCTATCAGTCCAGCCTCGAAGCTGAGCTCCAACCCCAGCCCAGATACAGGCCTGCTGCGATGAAGCTCACACAAGACTTCTGCATGAAGTCTGCTCCCTGATGCTGACGAGGAAAGACTCCACTATCACCAAGACACAGAGGGCTTTGAAAGAAGGCCCTGAAGATCACCATAGAGACTCAGCTATGAATTGCTTGGCTGCCCCATAACCAAGTGCCACCCATCCCTACTGCACCCTTCTCACTCACATCTGCCTCCCTGCTAACCTGCAGAGTGTCCTACAGGAAGAGAACACTTGAGACAATCACAGTGTGTTCCACTGTGGCTGACAAATTCAATTCCAAGTGGGAAACACATAACCAAAGACAAAGAGAGAAAAACAACAGTTGTATCTTATTTCAAAACCATTCACTTGGCTATAGTTGTGTAAGAAAGTCTTTTTACTTACTAGGTCATAAATGAGAACGAGGGAGACTGGGAAGTGTATCAGAGTATCTTAGAGCAAGGTGCTAATGCAACAAAGCTCAGGGGTTCGATCTCCTGCCCATTCATGTCATGGACCAAAAATCTGTCAAAAATCAGTTTGCTGAGCATAGAATGCAGCTGAATCCCACCAGTCACCCCACTGGTGAAAAATGTGGGTCAGGAGATAGTTTAGAACAAGGTAGAAATGGCTCTGTCCAACATGTTGTCAACCCAGACACTTTCTAAAAGCAAGTCAAACCCTGCGGCACCATCCAGCCCCTTCCTTCCTTCTCCCAAATGCTTTTCCCCACTGGCTTAGTCACTGTCACCCAGCATGTCAGACATTTCCCAGTCCACATTTTTGCTCAGGCTCTCTCTCCTGCCCCTTTGCTCTTCCATTTCTCTCATGCAGAGCACTGACTCAAAACAATTCCTTTCTCTGGGACTTAATCTTTCATTCCTGACTCCTCTACAGGGACATTCCTGCTGCCCCAGTTCCCATGGTGGGCCTATTGTCTGAACTCCTGGCACACTCATGATGCCTTACATTTTGGCCCTGGGACAGTACTTTGTACTAAAGTAAGCTCTTTTTTTAAATGTTTAAGAAATAAGTTTTAGTTACATATGGTAGGAGTAGGAGGTAGCTAGAAAAAAACAGGACAGACCTTAGCTTTGGACTTATTTGTTTGGGGCACAAATGTCTTATCTTCCCAAACAGCACATCAGTAGCAGCATCGGGAACAGTAATCATACAGGTAACAGTAGGAGACGGAAGAGTAAAAATGTTAGCACTTTATCTCTTAATAACGTTAGACAGAAGGAAAACATTTGCCTCTAAATAAAGGAGCACTAACTACAGAATTGAAGCCATTACCTAAACCATTTGAGTAAACAAACTGGACAGAGAAACAGATATTTGAGGCATAAAAATAAGAGAATCATTTTCTCTTGACCCTATCTTTTTTTCTCTTCTCCAAAATCCAGTAAGGCACAGATCTTGTTGGTTCTCCATCTAAAATGTCTCCCACATCTATTCCCACTGTTACATCACCCTCAAGCCTGGGCCATATCTTATCTGTGACAAGACAGGAGAACTTTCTTGGTCTGAAGCTCCTGGAAAGTTTTTTCTGATTCATGCTCTTACTTTGCTGTAGAAACAATATCTAGAATACTTTCCTTCATGTGAGTCTCCTTTAAAGTCACCGTAGAATCTTCAAGGCAACGTGGTAAGAAAGAGGATCATTGGATTATGAATCCAGACAGGCAGCTTTTAGTTCCACCTAATTTGCTAATTAACAGTGTGACTTTTTGGTCAAGACAATTCTCCCTCTCTGGGTCTCAGTTTCCTTTTCTACTGTCAACTTGAAGTAAAGGCTACAGAAATGCCTTCAAGAATAATTGAATTTTGAGCTGGGCTTTACCAGTCAGAAGATGCTCTCTAAGGATCATTCTAATTCCAACACTCAGGATCCAGAGTTCTGTCTGTCTCACTGTCCTGCCTGTTTGTTTTTCCTCTCTTCTTCCCCTCCCATACATGCCAGTACCAAGCCTGACCAAAACTTCAACATCTTATTAGAATTTATTTCCTCTATTACCTTTGTGTCAAGACCTCCTACCAGAAATAGGAAGGGTGGATATAAAAGACCTATTTCCTTTCCATTGTGTTTCACCCTCCTTTTTCTAATGAAAATGGCCTATTTGGGGAAGCCAAGTGCCTTGGAATTGAATTCACCAAACTAATATACACAAGGTTTTAATTTACAGTTTTGAGTCTCCGGGCCCCTGCATATGAGTTCTATAAATGAGACATGTTGCTACGCTAAGTCCCGTTGGGAGAGGCTGGACTTGGACTGAGAACAGCTGTAGAGCTGTAAGCCAACAAACTCAGCTTCTGAATCAGATGTGAATTATTGGGTCAGTCACAAAGCTATGGATATGCTTTTCCCCACAGGCACTCGTGTAGCCTTTGGCAGAAATGAGAACATATTTTCCCTCTGTTCCTGGTTTGGCCGATAATGAGCCTTTATTCTGAATGCTTTCTTACGCTTACCCTCTTTCTTTGTTCTCACTCTGATTTCCTCTTCAAGGCCTCAAACAGCCACCTATAAAGGTGAGGCTAACAGCTCTTGTGAACCACTGACAGCTAATAGAAGCCAAGGCATCTGAGTGAGTGGTTTTCGGCCTTGGCTGTATCCTGGGAACACGTGTTTGGCCGTGGTGGTGTACTGGGATCTTTAAAAAGTCCCACTGCCCACACTGCACCCCACACTAAATTAGAAACTCGGAGAGTGAGACCAAGGCATCAGTACTTTTTAAGCACTAAAAGTGATTCCAATATGTAGTCAACACTGCAACAACTTCAACATCAATAATATCTAAAAAGGAACACCTTTCTTCACTATCCCCAAACAATGTATAAAAAATATGGGTACAAAAGACCTCCACCTTGAAGCTGAAATATCTAAGCTCTTTAAGCCCTAGGAAGGAATTGTCCTCTCAACCAAGGAATTGTCCTCTAAACCAATTCTAAGGAATTGTCCTCTAAACCAAGGTGTGTAGCAAAAACTTACCCAACTGCCATAGCTTCCGGAGTGTCAGCTTTCTGATCCTTGAAGTATTTGGTTGTGAAGGCTGGAGGCCAGCAGGGAACAATAACAAAGTTCAAGAGCTGAGCTGCAGGAAGGCTGGGAATGGGGGAGTATTTCTGACACTACTGCTCTTGGGAAAGAGTTCATTCAAATTCTGGAGCTTCATTTTTCTCATCTGCAAGCTGAATATGGAAATTGATGAAATTTAGCCTTTAAATGATTTTTTTTCTACCATTCCCCTGGATATATCAGATTGAACAAAAAATGCATAAAGTGCTACCCCTTGTTAAACACTGCCCATTTAAGTACAGCCATGTGCCCTGAGTAATAAAAATAATAATAAATAAATAAAGTCTGCCTTTTCCAGAACCTCCAAATATTTGAAGAGAAAACTAGAGAGTATTTGGGGTAATCATCTAGATGCAGGATCTTCATGTTGACATTAGACAACAGAATAATAGAACAACCACTCTCTTTGTCATTTCAGCCATTATAAGACCAAAAATATGTCTGCCTTTTAGGAAACCCAAATCCATCGGAGCCTCCCCTCTTTCCTCCTCAGTAAAGGACTGGGCTCACCCATGAGTCTACTAAAGACCTCTAGTTTCTACATGACAACTTTTCAAGCCTCTGTTGCTACACTGTTAGTTCTGAATCATTCAGATCAACTTGGGCATGACCCACACTTCAGCAGTTTGCTTTCCCCTTTTCTGAATGATAGACAGTGTTAAAGGTGGAAATATCATGCTCTTCTGCCTGACTCATCGGGATAATTCATTCTGCATTTTTCTTTCTACTTTGACCTTCACATACAATTGTTTCTCTTAATTCTACTTTCTAATAATCTCTTACATCTCTTAAACTCACTTCTCTCTCTCCATCCTATTGCCACCGCCCTGTTGCAGGTCTTCCACTCTAGTAGAAAGTTGTGCTTCAGAAGATATGTCTGTGGAAAGGCAAGCAAGGGAGGGGAAGCCACTTAGCCATCCAATCAATCAATGTGGAGGGAATGGGTTGGGTTGTGAGAGAGATGAAAACCACATATCCTTTATATCCATTGTCCAGCCCTTTGTCACTTTTTTCCTAGACAACTGCAGGAGCCTCCTAATTGTACTATTGTCCACTCCCACCACCAGTCTTTCTTGAATACGTTGCATACATATATAGCACATCACTTTTGATATTAAGACTACACCCTGGTCCTGTTATCGGTGGGGAGCTCTCCTTGTCCCTATCAGTTGTTGGTAGGAGTGGGCTTCTTGTGATGTCATGAGAAAAGGAATTTTCTGAGACTTACACAGGATGGTGAGATATTGTAGAAAACTTTATTTATGTGGAATTTAACTCCTGAGTTTCCAAGGTCCTATTTTCCTTCATCCCACCAAAGAAGAAGTCCCATGTTGCTTTTAGCTGAGCTAGGATTAAAGCCATTGCCCAGAGTTCCCATTCCATGTTGGGGCACAGTCCAATCTAGCATCAGTCTAGCTTAGCTTGTGTGCCCCACTGTAGTCCCTCAGTCCATTGCATGAGGGGTACACAGGGCCACATGGCTATGGCGGGAACATGGAGACAAGGGCAAAGTCAGAGGAACAAAACAGCCAAGAACCAAGAGCCAAGAGAACAAACTCCTTTGTCTGGGGGATTATGTATCCCCAAATTTTTATGGGCTTGCAGTGGCCCCATACCCTCTGGCCAATCCATGGTTCCCCAGGTTAGATTGACAGACAAGTGCCTTCCTTATATCACCCTAACTTCACTGTGCATGCATCCATATTCCCCCTTGTTGGACCCCTTCCCCCAGTGATTTGCAGGGAATGGACCAATGTTTCCCTGGGGATCATGAAATTGCAGGCTCCCGGTGAAGCTGGCCAGATGGCCATGCTTATAATGTCTGGCCTCCCTTTTGCTCCTTTCCTGTTATTAATAACTAGCTAATTATAACTTTAACAGTCCAGCCTTCAAGAACCTTCCAATCTAGCAGATGAGATACACATGAGAAACTCATTGCCAGTTTGGTAAGTTTTTAGCTATAATATCAAAGAGGAGGATGCAGCAACTTCTGGCTAGAAAAATCAGAGGAGGTTTCAGAAGAAAGGTGCTATCTGAGCTGAGGGACATTCCAAAACGGGGATGCAGCATGCGCACAGACCTGAAGGTAGGAAAGAGTAAGATTCATTACTGAAGTCACAAGTAGCTCAACACAGTGAGCATGCAGACAAAAACCAGTCGGGACCAAAGATGGGAAAATTAGACAGGGGCCAAATGATGAAGAGCTGTAGGTACATGTGACAGTGAGGAATTTAGATGTTGTCTCACAGTCTGTGAGGTGCCCTTGGAGGATGTTAAGTGGGTGAGTTATAAGATCATGCTTTAGTTAAAACACTTTCTTTGACAGCAAGTCAGAGGATAAGCTGCAGCAGGCAAAGCTCGGCGGGCAGGTGAAGCTGATGGAGAATATTCCAGAAGTCCAGGTGAGAATACAGGGCTTACACTGAGGTGGTAACAGTGGAGTTAGAAAGTAGCCTTTTAAATTGAGGAATGATTGACATATAACATTATATTAGTTTTAGGTGTACAATAATAATTTGCTATTTGTATATATTGTGAAATGATCAACACAATAAGTTGACATCTGTCGCCATACATACTTACAAAAATTTTTTTCTTGTTATGAGAACTTTTAAGATCTGCTTTTAGCAACTTCAAATATACACTACAATATTATTAATTATACTCACCATGCTATTTATATACATGACTACATTCCTTTAACCATTCATCTATTGATAGACACTTACAGTTGCTTCTGTAGTAGGCAAGTAGATAGGTACCAGCAGAGCAGGAACAATGGGCCAGGTGCAGAGGTTCAGCAGAGGGTCACCAGGGTGGAGAGCCTCAGGTGCCTAGCAACTGGCAAAACTTCAAGCCCTAGCAGATCACTCCCTAAGCACTAGCCCCTGGAGATGATATCTAGGCCTCAGCTATGTTTCAGTTCCAGGCCCAGAGAAGCAGCAAAACCAAACAGAGTGACACCACGGCTGACGTCAGGACCAGCTGCAATGAATAAAGACCCCCTGCCCTGGCACCGACAAATCAATAGCCACCATGACCGTGAGGAGACACACAGGGGAAGCTGATGAATATTCTATTGAGATAAAAGCACTCAGGTTGAAGGGCCCAGTATCTCTCTCTATGGCGCACGTCCACGCCTTTCCCTATGCCCTTCTTTCCTTCCATGCCTCCCTCCCTCAGCGCCCCCCAGCACATGGAGCCTCTACTCCCTCTTTCCCCTCTCAAGGCATGTATCTCTTTCTCTCTTTTGCTGTAACTTGTTTCCTGAGCCCATTTCTTTTATGGTTCACTTCTTCTACCTCTTCGACTTTCTGGATAAACTTTCTCTTATAATTTGAGTCTTGACTTTTAATTCTTCTCTTAGCCAGACTCAAGGCCTGAAGTTGCTGCACTGAGGTTAACAGCTGGTGCTCCTTTCCCGCAGCTATCACTTCCATGTCTTGGCTATTGTAAATAATGCTGCAGTGAACATAGGAGTGCAGATATCTTTTTGAGTTAGCATTTTTCTCTTCAGAAGGCTACTCAGAAGTGGAATTGCTAGATTATATGGAAGATGGAAGTTCTATTTTTAATTTTTGAGGACCCTCCACATTGTTTTCCATAATGGCTGCACCAACCTACATTCCCACCAACACTGCACGAGGGTTCCCTTTTCTCCACACCCTCGACAGCACTTGTTGTTTGATGATTTGTTGCTGGAGCCATTCTGACAGGTGTGAGGTGATACCTCATTGTGGTTTTAATTTGCATCTCCTTGATGATCAGTGCTACTGAGCATCTTTTCATATGTCTATTGGCCATCTGTATGTCTTTTATGGAAAAAGGTCAATATAGATCCCCTGCCTATTTTTAAATCAGATTGTTTGTTTTTTGCTATTGAGTTGTATGAGTTCTTTATATATTTGGATATTGACTCTTTATCAGAGTTGTGATTTGCAAATATTTTCTCCCATTCAGTTGGTTGCCTTTTCATTTTGTTGATGGTATCCTTCTCTGTGCAGAAGATTTTTTTAGTTTAATGTAGTCCCATTTGTTTATTTTTGCTTTTGTTGCCTTTGCTTTTGAAAGTACCGAATCAAAAAAATCATCAAGGTTGATGCCAAGGACCTTACTGCCTATGTTTTCTGCTAAGAGAGTTTTATGGTTGTGGGTCTTACATTTAAGTCTTTATTTTGAGTTAATTTTTGTGTGTTGTGTAAGATAATGGTCATGTTTCTTTCTTTTGCATGTGGATGTCCAGTTTTCCCAACAAAATTTATTTAAAAGAGGAAGTAAACCTTACATTATGTACCCTGATTTCCCCTGGACTTTGCATTTTGTTTTTTTGTTTGTTTCATTGGTAGTTTGGTTGATTTTTATTTTTACACATGAATTGAGTACTCCTATGCTTTCACTTATATCAGTTAAGCCTCAAAACACCCCTTGAAAAATAGGTATTAGTATTTCAGTTTTACCAATGAAGAAACTGACTCTGAGAAGTTAGGTTTCATGCCCAAAGCCACACAGCTTGGTGCTCAGATTTTCTGCACTACCTCTAAGTATTATAGATTCATTCTTAGTCTATCTCTTGCTTAGCCAGACTGAAGCATGGCAGATAGACCATTTGTCTGAGCATAACTTTGGTGGGTCAGAATGCAGCTATGGCTAAGAGCCTGGCTTTGGAGTCCAAACAACCTAGGTCTGATTCCCAGCCTTGAACAATAACCATCAAGCCTCAGTCTCCCAATCTGTCCAGAAGGCAATAACATCAGCACACAGGGATGCTGTAAGATTGCTGTAAAGGAGATCAAAGCCCCAGTCCTATACCTGATGCATAGTATTTTCTTAAGAAATGGTGCTAATTTTTCCCCCAGAATAGTCAGGAAAACGCAAGCCATAACCAGAAGAGATGTCCTATATTTGACTTAGGAATATGCTAGCAGAAGTGGGAAACGGACATAACCCAGAACCTGAAAAATTTTTTGCGTGGTTTTAATATCTCTCCTCTTACCTCTAAGATGATTCTTTCCACCCTATTTATGTCACTGAGGTGACCAGTGAAAACATCCTATAACCTCTTCCCCAAGCAAGCTTAATATTACTCCCAGGAGATCCTTGTGCTAAACTATTTTATGGTGGTTTTCTCTTTCTGTTTTTCTTTCTCTCTCTCACATTAGAACTGAGAAACCTGTAAGTTACTGCTTATCTCATCTCCTGTCTTGCATTTTAATGTGTCACCTCTAAAAAGACCTCATTGATATTCCAGGTATGTATGTGTGTTTGTATCTCTTGGAAAAATTGGCTGCTCATCTATATTGAGCACCAGCATCCTCACAGCTCAAAGTTGGATCTCTCTTCTGTATAAGAAAAAAATATATATATATTGAATATTTTGTGTCTATGGGTAGCTGTAAACAGAACAGCTCAAGAGTCTCAATCCAAATCTATGCATAAAAAAACATTTGAAGAATTCAGTATGTCAACCTAAAGCCTCTTTAAACAGGATAGAGATAACTGGTTTTCCAAATACTTAGAGACTGCCCTGACTAAAGGGTTTAACCTAATCAACCAGATAATTAACAAGATCACCCAGAAATAAAACAAGCATTTAATCTGCATAAATTATCCGGAGTTTCATCACTGGGTAACTAATAATCTCCATTTACAGTTACATGGAGTCTACACTGGACAGAGCTCTGTCAGCCTCAAGTTAACAGGTGACATAAACAGAATAAGAGAAGTTATCTGACAAAACCTAGTTGTTTTTTTCAAGTGTTACAGATCATGGCTACCTCCACGAAAAGTACATTGAGAAGCTTAGGAAATTACCTAAAACCAAACAAAAATCCTACCATGAGGAAACTCTAGACACAGATTGAATTATTTAAATAAGAGCTTGCTTCACTTTGCTTATGTATGAACAGTAGGCAATAGAAGTAGATACAGCATTTTTGTGTCTGGTGTTACTGCAGCTGATGAAATATTCACATTAATCAGCTTCTAACTCCCTAAAACAATCTATTGATATCTTTGAAGAGTTGGCCATTGCTGATACTAATAAAACATTTACTGAGTACCAAACAGAGGCCATGTCTGTAACATTACTTCATTTAAACATGGAAAGGTCCTTTCAAGGTAGGTTTTTTTTATCCCCATTTTAATGATGAGGATTTGGGGCAGGCTACGAACTCAGGTAGGGTTAATAGGTGCTCTCTGCATTGCCCTGGATCTACACAAGTAGAGTATTTCTCTATGAACGTGAATGTTTGCTAACTTTTAGCACTGCCTACATCATACTTTCAAGAGAGTTGATCAGAATACTAAGAACAACTATAGAAAAGATGGAAAACAAAATTGTCATAGCTTTTAATTCTTCAGAAAAAAATAAAGGTGCAATAGCTTGTTAATGAAAACTGTAGTTGCTAGAGTTTACCTGGATTGAATTCTAGATCTACTACTTATTAGCTTTAGTATCTTTTTTTATTATTTAAGTACAGTTGACATTCAATATTATATTAGTTTCAGGTGTACAACCCAGTGATTAGACATTATATAACTTAGGAGATGTTATAACATCCCAATAAACCTCACACCCATCTGACGCATACACAGTTATTAGAATGTTATTGACCGTATTCCCCATGCTGTGCCTTACATGCCGTGACTATTCCGTATCAATCAATCTGTGCTTCTTAATCCTGTCACCTTTGTCGCCCATCCCCCGACCTCCCTCCCATCTAGAAACCATCAAATATTCTCTGTATCTATGAGTCTGTTTCTGTTCTGCTTGTTCATTTACTTTGTTTTTTAGATTCAGTTGTTGATAGAGGTGTATTTATTGCCTTTTTATTGTCCTTAGTTTTCTCCTCCTCCTTCTTCTTAAAGACCCTTGACATTTCCTGTAGTGCTGGCCTGGTGGTGATGAACTCCTTCAGCTTTTTCTTATCTGTGAAGCTCTTAATTTGTCCTTCAATTCTAAATGACAGCTTTGCTGGGTAGAGTCATCTTGGTTGTAGTTCCATGTTTTTCATCACTTTGAATATTTCTTGCCACTCCCTTCTGGCCTGGAAAGTTTCTGTTGAGAAATCAGCTGACAGTCTTATGGATGCTCCCTTGTAGGTAACTAACTGCTTTTCTCTTGCTGCTTTTAAGATTCTCTCTTTGTCTTTAACCTTTGGCATTTTAATTATGATGTGTCTTGCTGTGGGCCTCTTTGGGTTCCTCTTATTTGGGACCCTCTCTGCTTCCTGGACTTGTAAGTCGATTTCTTTCACCAGGTAGGGGAAGTTCTCTATCATTTTTTCAAGTAGGTTTTCTATTTCTTTCTCTCTCTTTTCTCCTTCTGGCATCCCCATGATACAAATATTGGTATACTTGAAGTTATCCCAGAGATTCCTTACACTATTTTCATTTTCTTCTTGTTCATTTTTCTTTTTGCTCTTCTGGTTGGGTGTTTTTTTGCTTCCTTATCTTCCAAATCACTGATTTGATTCTCAGTTTCATCTACTCCACTGTTGATTCCTGTAAGTTATTCTTCATTTCCATTCATGTAGCTTTCCTTTCTGATTGTTCCTTTTTTATGCTGTTGATGCTCTAAGTTCATTGAGCACCCTTATAACCAGTGTTTTGAACTTTCCATCTAGCAGATTGTTTGTCTCCACTCATTTTGTTTAGTTTGTGTGTGTGTGTGTGTGTGTGTGTGTATTTAAGTTTTGTTCTGTTCTTTTTGAAGTTTCTTTGTGTCCTCATTTTGGCTGCCTCCCTGTGTTTGTTTCTGTCTTAGGTAGAGCTGCTACATCTCCCAGGCTTGGTAGAGTGGCCTTATGTAGTAGGTGTTCTGTAGGGTTCAGTGGCAAAGCCTCCTCAATCACCCAAGCTGGGTGCTCCAGGTGCAGCCCATCCTGTGGGCTATGTACAACCTCCTGTTGCAATTGAGCCTTGATTGTTGTTGGCATGTCAGTGGGAGGAATTTACCCCCAGGTCAATCCACTGCAATGTCTGGCTGTGACTTCCAACCACTGTGGAGGATCAGTTGTGCAGGGGCCCACCCCACAGGGCAGAACTTATGTATTTACTTGGACTCACTCCCTCTGAGCTCCAAGGCTGAGGCAGCAGCTCAAAAGGCACCAGGGACATGAGGGGATGGACTGAACTGTTTGGCATCAAGGTGAGGGCTGGTGGGGGGCCACCTTTTTCCCACAAAGAAGTGCTGACAGAGATCTTTGTTCTTTTGACAAGCCCCCACCCCACAGATATGGTAGGTGCTATATCTGAGTCTCCATCCACCTAGCTCACACTGCCCCATCCTGATGATTCCCTGAGACTTCACCCACCCAACTTGTGGGTTCACCCAAGTTGTTCCCAGTGGCTTTTCCATACTAATGGCCTATCTTGGCTCATGGTTCAGACTCTCCTAAAATCTCTCAAACAAGCAGCATCTGCCTCAGCAAGCCCCATATCTCTTGCTAAATGGCCCCAGGCCTGGCACTAGCAGAAGCTGGCCTCGATTCACAGTTTGGCCTCTCCTGGGCACCTCCAAGCCTAAAACAAGTAGCATCCATCTGCAGATTGCTTTGTAGCTCATGCCATGGGGTCCTGGGCAGGACACAGGTGGTGGCTGACCATGGCCTGCCTCTCAGGAGACCCCAGAGCCAGCATTCTTGGTGCACAGCTTCAGACCACGTCAAAGCACCACCCAAACACCTCCACAGCAACACACTCAAGGGACAGACTCAGCACTCACCAGAGCCCTGTTGAAGTAAATTTAGCTGTGTGATCTTTAATTACTTTCTCTAATCTCAATGTTCTTTTTTGTAAAATGGAAGGCCATTGTAACCATTAAAAGAATTGAGGCATGCACAATACCTGGCACAGAGTAAACACTTAATAATTATTATTAAACAGAGTTGAGCAATCATGCCTAGGAAATACAATAAATGACATAAAAAAATCTTTATCAATAACTAGTGATCTGTGTAATTTAACTAGTGACAATTAATAGTGACAGAGCTGGGAACTGTTTCAAGGGCTCTGTATATGTTAACTTGTTTAATATGTACAATAGCCTTCTGGGGTTAGCAACTATTATTATTATTTTTTTAAACATATCTTTATTGATTTCAGAGAGAGGAAAGGAGGGAGAGAGAGAGAGAGAAACATCAATGATGAGAGAGTCATTGATTGGCTGCCTAGCCTGCAACCCGGGCATGTGCCCTGACCAGGAATCGAACCCTGATTGCCTGGATCCCAGGTCGATGCTCAACCGCTGAGCCACGCCCGGCCAGGCTTATTATTATTTTTTTAAATATATCTTTTTGATTTCAGAGAGAGGAAGGGAGAGGGAGAGACAGAAACTACAATGATGAGAGAGTCATTGATCAGCTGCCTCTTGCACACCCCCGACTAGGGATCGAGCCCGCAACCCGGGCATGTGCCCCGACTGGGAATCGAACCACGATCTCCTAGATCCCAGGTCGATGCTCAATCGCTGAGCCACGCCCAGCTGGGCTAGCAACTATTATTATGCATTTTACAGATAAGGAATTTCCTTAAATTTGGAAAGATGGAGAGGTAAAAATCAGGTCCAAGATCACATAGCTAGTAGGTAACAACGCTGGGATTCAAACCTGAGGAGTCCAGATCCAGAGTCCATGTGAGACACTGTACACACTCTACTGCTCCCCACTGGAGAAGGGCAGGGTCTTTACCGCAGTTACCGTCACCTCAGCACCATCGCCACTGCTCTTTCTTCAGCTCCTCTTATTTGCCCAGCAATTTTCAGAGCGATAATATATATAGAAATTTGGATTATAATTTCTTAGATTCAACCATTTAATTTTTGCTCCCTTGTACTAGTTGAATCAATAACAAAAGACAAAATAAATATTTCTATCTAACCACAGATTCCAGCCATCCCTGTGGTTGCTACAAGATATTAACAAGGGAACCTACTTTTACCTTGACAAGAGAGACAGATATCCCATTAAAAGTCCTTTCTAACCTAAATGAGCTTGTGACGATGTGTGTTTATACATATGAGCATAAATCATGCTGTGAGCATCGCTTCTCCTAAAGTATAAGCTGTGATTGGAGAGTGAGGCACTTCAGGAAGCTAATTGAGCAATGGAGGCTCTCTACACAGCAGAAGAGAAGGGAGACCTGGACCCTCTCCAGGCCCCTAACCCAAACACACACACACACATGCAAACACACGCGCACACACACACTCAAGAAAAACCCTGCTAAATTATCCAGGCAGGCCAACTTCATCTGAGAATGGGTCAACATAAATATTTCACCTCTGTAGACAAAATATCTTTATCCCTTTAGGAGCTTAGGCTTTCAGATGCTCAGCTACCCAGTCCTGTAAAGGTCCTCACAGTACCTCTGAGCGCACTGCTGGCTCTGCCCAATCGGTTCAGACAGCCTTAGCCAGCACTGGCTTTCAGAGCCTTACTGGGCCAGCACAGCCATTTCATCATTTAATAGTGAGCATTTAAAAGAAAAAATAAAGGTGAAAAAGAATCATATTAAAATTCAACCTCATATTTTGTATAAAGATGTTATTTTTTATGGTTACTTATTATTGTTGGCTTTTTGGATTAATTATGGCACTGTTTTTATAAGTGGCAGGAGCAATCTGTCACCTAGAATTACCAGAAGACCACCCAAGCTCTGTATTTCCTGTCACCCTGCTGTAACTCAGTGTAACGTGCAGGAGAACATGCCACAGTGCACTGACGGCCAGCCCGTTCCCGTCACAATCAATGCAGTGTCCACTGCTCCCCCTCACTCCGCAAAGGGCCCTAAAAGAGGACTTGTCCAGGATTCCACAGCCCTGCAGTGTGCTGACTTTACAAAGAGAAGAGGTGGAGAAACACTTTTCTCTCTAACGCCCCGCGGTGTGAACTGAAATTGCAGCCTGCTTCTATTTTCAGAGGCCTCCTTGGTAAGAGAATGTTTTTATCTGGAGATACAATGACCGAGGCCCATACTCTGCAGTTCCCATGAAGGCCTTGCCAAAGTCCATGAATGCTCGCTTTATGAATTGGTCTTGCAGGTGTTCAGGGGGGTATGTAATCACTAATGAGTAGTCAAAAAACACAGAGACTCTCTACAGCCTCGGGCACCAAGAGCTGCTGGGCTTTATAATTCTGTGAGAAAACACACATGCATCTAAAGCATTCCTTAGTCTCAAACATTGCTTGAGGCCAAGTATTTGTCACAGTCCATCCCTGGGCTGGTGGTACATTCCAGGAAAGAAAGGATCTTGTAGTCACCCCATGAACCAAGAATTTGGGGCTCTTACACATTTTCCTGCTCACTTGCTGCAGGCATTGTTTTGGCCAAGGGAAGATCTTTATGCAGATGCCACTTACGTAACCCAGAGGTGAGGCTACCTGGAGATTTTATGAAGACCACAAGCAGGTTGGCTGCCCAGGAAAGAAGGCATTGGGAGGTCAAACCAAATGACTTCAGATAATTTGCACATATCTTCAGACAGGGGAAGAGACTAGAACTGTACAGAGTAATATATTTTTTCAAGGAGACTGGATAAAGGGGAGGAGGACTGGAAAAAAGTATCCTGGTATTAGGGGCTCACAGCGCCAGAGGCCTTAATTCTAAATAGAGTCTGTAGTATCCTGTTCACCCAAGAATTTACCTAAGAGTCAGGTATGGTAGGGAAAAGGTCACTCTTAGCTGATATAGCTTGTTCTTCCCAGCCTCAGCCCCTGGAGAGGGTGACAATGTGGAAGGAAAGGTGTGTCATCTTTCTCACTTTCACTGCTTGCCCTTCTCTACCAGGTGTTCTCTCTGAACTGAGAACAGAAAATCAATCCATGAGGGGCCCGCAATCAGCTGTGCCACCCTCTTGAAGGCTGCAAAAGATTTCAGGGCTTTGTTGAGAGATTTCCAGCTTCTCTGGCAGTTCACCAGTACAGACTCCAGGCACTGAAGAAAGACAAGAGCCCAGTATGGGAAAACAGGACACTGGGCAGCAACAGGTGGCACCTCCCAGCAGCCTCCATGACCGGGAGCAGCCCATGCCCCCGGCCAGAGGCGCTGGTGGAAGAAAGTGGGGGCTGACAGGCATGATGAGGCTCTGGTCCTGTGAGGGAGGCTCCCATTCTTTACCACCTGGGACACAGCCCTTTCATCCAGAGCTAGCAGTTGTGGCTGCAGACCAGAGCTAGAACTGGCATTCAGAAGCTGAGTTTATGGGTCGTCCCGAAACCGAAGGCAAAAGGACGGGGAGGCGGTGAAGCCACTTTTTACAGAATTATTACACAAATGTGTCTCAGCCATTTCCACAGAGCCAGATACTAGGAATATATCAGTGAACAAGGCAGACAGTGACCCATCCTCAGGGAGCTTCTATCTAGTATGGGAGGTAAATAGGTAACTGGACAATGACAGTAAGATATAAACTAGCGCTAGAGAAGGTGGGCACAGGGCACTGAAAGGACACACACAGTGGGAGCACATAAAGCAGACCTGGGGAAAGGGTTGATCAGGAAAAGCTTGAAGACAGTGAAATCGTAGGAGAAAGGGAGTGTATGCAAAATCCCTAAAACAATGGTGCTACTGTGCTCCCAGCTCCACTGCTAGAAAGTGGAACTCAAAGTACAGCTGAGTGGGGAGTGCATACAGCCTGTGGGTCTAAGCCAGGGGCTGCCTAACTTTTCCTGCAACAGGCCAGACGGTAAATATTTAAATATTGTAGGCTCTGTGGCCCATGTGGTCTGTTACAACTACTCAGCTGCAGCCCTAACAGGAACTAGCCATAAGCAATATGTAAATAAATTGATGCAGCCGAGTTTCAATAATACTTTAGCTGGAACTGGCACATGCACCATAGTTTTATTTAACCCCTGGTCTAACTAGAACTGAAGCTAAACAGAGGCGGCTAAGGAAACTTTACCCACTGGGGGTTCTCCCTAGAGAAAGGTAAGATTTGTAGTAGAAAGAGTAAAAGAGATCTGAACCCAGGTCTTGGTTAGGGCATAAACTCTAGGGCAACGTCTTCCTCATCAATAAAATGAAAGAGTAGAATACAATGATCTCCAGGGCCTCCTCTGAAGATCTGGGGCAAGGTCCTTAACCTGGGGTATAGGAATGCCCCCAAGGAGTCTATGAATAATACTGAGCAGCCCATGAACTTAGAAGGAAAAACATTACATTTTTAGTTTTACTAATTCCCACCTAAAATGTAGTGTTTACTTCCATTACAAGTGTAGGCAATAAAATCCAGTCATATTAGCAGTACCTATGACTGTCTTCAATAAAAATCACAGATATTTTCATATCATGTTATAGTGGTGGCATACATGTTGAAATACCATCTATTAGATCTACAACTAGATTTTGCTATTTAATTTTAATAGAGACATATATGTTTGTATCACAGGTTGGGGTTTATTGGTATTTGATAACTGTATTTCCATATAATTGATTTTCTTTGTAACCCTATGTAATTTATTTTGCCCATTAAAAACAGAATTCTGAGAAGGAGTCCATCCCCCCAAAATGGTTAACAATTCCTGGTTCATATCAACAGATTATTAATTTATATCTATCATACTGGCAAAATATTTCTTTAAAAAACGCTTTGGGGGTAAGATATGACAAAGGAGTACTCACATAGCTGATAAAAATAAGAATTGTTACAGCCTTTTTAGAAAGTGGTGTGGCAATATTTATTAAAATTTCAAATATATACATACACACATTTGTAATCTCACCTGTATAAAAAGAAAAACGACATATGGACAAGTATTGCTTAAAAGTTCATAAACAAACAAACCTGAAAATAACGTGAATGCCTATTGCCAAGGGGAAGGCTGGGAGCTGATGAGCATCCGCACAATGGGGCACATGGAGTGTCACAGGGAAGGCCCTGGAGCTCTCCTAGGTGCTCTGGGGGGTTTCCACAAAGGGTCACTGAGTGAGGAAAGTGATACAATTTCATTCCATTTAATTAAGTTCACCTTAGCAAAAGGAATGTTTTATGTGTATGTAGTATGTGAGTGTGTGTGTTTATATGAGTGTGGTGAGAAGTGAGGAAAGAAATATATTAGGTGCTAATATGAGTTAATGGGAGACGGTGATGTCGATGGAGGAAGGAGCCGAGGAGGAGAGGACCCAAGCCAAATGGGAAAGAAAGATGACACTGACACTAACGATAAAGTATATGTATGTAATATGCATTTTGTCTTATATAGTTAAATTTGTATGATTGAATGAGAAGTAATTCCCCCTACCCCTCAGAAAAATCTGTATCACATACGCCTATGCTGAGCTCACCTTCTCTGGTTAACTGTCAGGACCCCAAGCGTCCATTCCGTCAGGACACTGAGTGTCCACTGATCCCTCTTTGCGTCAAGCTGATGTCTGACGTCTTCGGGCAGCTTGTTTTGGAACTTGAAATATAAATATAAATCACAACACCTAAAATGGTTTTATTTTACAAATAAATATGTCTATTTTGATACAGACAACTCAATTGCTCACTTATTTACAGAGAACCCTAAGTGCCAGGGGCTGTTCTAACCTCTGAGAATTAAAAATAAGTGAAAGGACAGGAAGAAAAGAGTGTAATATATCCACCTCTGTTTCCAGTTTATTTCTTTATTGTTTTTAATTAATGTCAAACATGTGTTTTTTCTCATTTTCCCTACTTCCGCTTATGCTGCATCACCAAATTCTCATAAAGGTAGGATCAGTGCCCAGTACATCAGAAAAACTCAGCAGAGGCTTGCAGAGCGATGAATGCAAGTCAACTTGGCACAACCAGGCGGTGCAGCGCGGCCGGGCCAGCAGGATCCTGCCCAGCGACCGAGAAGCTCAGGCGCGATCAGGCCACCTTGCAGAGGCTGTCCACTCCACCACTGCCCATCGGTTTCTGTTCTGACCGCCAGGAATGAGAACAAAAGGGGTGAAATGCCAGCAGCTTTCAGTCTCCTCATCCAGTTCCATGGCCTTTTTGTTTTTACCTCCCAGGTCTATCTGGGAACTCAACCAAAGGACCATCTGATTCTCTCAACCTCTCTTTCTAATACTTAGGAAGAAAAAGGCTCTCACCATTTCCTCCTTGCACAGAGAAGATGAGAAAAAGTCCTAAACATACTAGATTTCTCTATTATTAGTGACAGCTACTGCTATACTATGTATAGTAATAATTACAATTCCTTAAAGCCAGTGCCACACACTTCAAAGTATTTCCTTCTACATATAAAATTTCAGGAGAGACAGGAAGCAGAGGTAGCACTATTAGCATCCAGCAAAAATCTGAGGGTAGGTATAGGCCAGCTACTTGCTGGAAAGGGTAAACTAGCACTATGGGAACTAGGAGTGGAACCCAGCTCTTTCAAATAGCAACTGGAGCCCAGGAGCCATCAGCATTTTAAAGAAAATAAGTTGGTGTCCATCAGCACAGCCTAACAGAAACAGATGAGAGCCACAAGTCGAAGTTAGAAAGTTTCCAATCGCCACATTCATAACATAAAAAAATAAAAAAACAGGTGAACTTCATTTTAATATTTTTATGCAACCCAATGTAGTTAAAATATTGTCATTTCACCATGTAGTTAATATAAATAATTTTAATGAGCTCGTTTGCCCTCAATTGTACAAGGTCTGGGAAACCTGCTGTGGTTTTTTGGGTTTTTTTAAAATATATCTTTATTGATTTCAGAAAGAGGAAGGGAGAGAGAGAGACAGAAACATCTCTATCTGATGAGTCATTGATCGGCTGCCTCCTGCAAAACCTGGGCATGTGCCCTGACCTGGAATTGAACCTCGATCTCCTGGGTCCTGGGTCACAGGTCAATGCTCAACTGCTGAGCCACACCCCCGGCCAGGCCCTGGTGTGTGTTTTATATGTACGCTGGCTCCTGAAAGTGCGCAGCAGCTGTGTGGCTGACGCCCACCGTGAGGGACAGCACACAGACACAGACACAGACAAAAGGGGAAGAGAAGACAATAAACTGCGTTTACAGATCAAGTGAAATTCCTCTCGATAAGGAAACTGTGCTGCAGAAGTCTTCCACCAGAACAGCGGAGGAGGCCAGCATCGCCCTCCACCGGCCCAAAGCCCGGCGCTCACCGCCCGGTGCCACACACATCACACACTCCACAGACAGCATCCCTGGCTCTCTAACCTCAGCGAGACCTGGGGAGTTTTGGAGACACTGCTCGCTCCCAGCTCATAAAGCCTCTGTCCACTCGAAACTGGCTCCACAGTCACTTTATTATTCCTTTTTCATATGTCTTTATTGATTTCAGAGAGAGGAAGGGAGAGGGAGGTAGAGAGAAACATCAACGATGAGACAGTCACCGACCGGCTGCCTCCTGCACGCCCCCCACCGGGGTTGGAGCCCGCAAGCCAGGCATGTGCCCTGACCGGGAATCAACCTTGATCTCCTGGATCATAGTCCGATGCTCAACCGCTGAGCCATGTCGGCTGGGCCGCAGTCACTGTAAACCACAGGAAGCCCCGACAAGAACCAGGCCTGCCTGCCTCTCACTTTCCCCAAGGGAAAGGGGAGCTGTCTGGAAGCTTAGCTCAGCCCTTTGGAGGTTGAGAGAGGGAAGGCACATGGGGGGGCCGGGAGGGCTGACAGGCCAAGCCATAAGCCCCAGAGTTCTAGGTCACTGTCACATGAGAGCAAGTAACCACGGGGTGCTCCTGGGGGTGGGGTTACTCCTGACTTGCTGGGTGACTCTGAGCTGACTGGTTCCCCTCTGACATTTCAGCTGCCTTATGGGAGAGGAGCCGTAAGGACACAACGCACTCTGCATGAGCCACCGGTTCCTGAACCTCTGCACAGGACAACATGGTGGCTCTGTGGCAACTTTCTCTTGACTTTTTTAGAACTCACAGTACCAGAGAGTCATTCCATGGGAAGGAACAGAAAGGCAGGCACATGGTACAGGGAGAACTGACGATCACCGTCTATGGGGGGCTCCCAACCCTTGCCTCCCCAGGTACTACTCCCACTTCTGCCTGCACCTGTGTACTGAGCTCCAGTTTGGGCTCCTTCCAGTCCATTTGTGTCCCCTCAATCTGTGGAATTTCTCAAATGCTCCAGATTTTCTGGCTGATTTAACAGCCTTATGGTGGGGTAAAATCTCAAATTTAAACTGTCACAGCTGTTTAAGGTCTAACAAAGCCTAAGTGAATCCAGGCTCTTTTCAAAGATGCAATTGAACACCATAATCATTTAGATTTTGAAAATTCCTTTTTCTTTAAAAAACCTTGACATAATCCTAGAAGGCGACTAAACATGCAATGAAAATAAAGGCAATGCAACTTCTTAGTAGTGCCTTGTGCTGTAACTCATAGCAGTCAAAACAGTGACTCCTGGAGGTACTCTTCTAATAGACCTTCTAGGGCCACGCTGGAGAGGCTGGCAGGGCACCCACTTTCTTTTGAGTTTTCACCCTGATTTCTGATGTAAAATTGGGATTCTTTGAATCTCTGAGCCTCAGTTTCACAGTCTATAAAATGGAGAAAACAGCCTGTTTTCTACCTAGCAACCTGTATCAAAAATAGAACATTGAAGTAACTTGGATTGGGAGGGAAAAAACAGCAACATAGTAAGAAGGACTGTGATAGGATTATAGGTGTATTTATTTTTCTATCCTTTATTTTCCAGTAGGTTTAAAATGCAATTATATTACTTAAAGAAAAATGCAATTTGTTGTAAAATTTAACATAAAAGTAACTTGAAATTGGTGACTTCCATATGAGGGTAAATCCTAGTCAGGTCTTAATTATTTATGTGCCACTAAGTTCAAAAATATTTGATTTACAATCAATTTTTAAAACACAAATGGACTTTCCTTGGATCACCTCTTCCATTTGTGTCAGCTGAGCCTCAGTTTCATATTTTAAAACAGGAACAACAATAAAAGGACTCTTGTGGGTGGGATTCAAGATGGCAAGAGTGGATGAAAGTTACACTCACATCCTCTCAGGACTATAGCAAAATTACAACTAAATTATGAAACAATCAACCTGGATTTCAGAATACTACATAAACAGAAGTCTTATAACCAAGGATTTACAGAGAAGCCACATAAAGACTGGTAGGAAGGGCAGAGATACAAAAAGAGCCGGTTCCACATCAACGTGTGGCACTGAGAATCAGGAGGGATATCTCAGCAGCAGAGGTCCCCTCTGAGGAGCAAGGGGTCTCAACCTCATGCTGGGCTCCCCAGCCCAGAATACCAGTTCCAGGAAGAGTAGCCCACATAACATTTAGCTGTAAAATCAGTGGGGATTCCATCTGCCCAGGTGAGATGAGTGACTACTGGAAATCCAGGTGACCTCTTAAAGGACCAACACACAAAAACTCATTTATGGGCACTCATCCTGGGCTCCCGTGGAGGAATGGTGACTCAGATGAGACTAGAGTCATACGGGGGGGGGGGGATTGGGTTGTGTGGCTTCAGGGAGAGGGCTAGAAGGACAGCTACTATGTCCCTGTGCTTAGTCCCTCTCCCACAATTACCATCGTCCTGGGTTGAGCACTCCCCTCTATACACGGTAAGCCTGGGAAGCCAAACTGGCCCCACCCTACCAACTCCCTGAGGCCTCATCCTGTCAAGTGCCCACCTAGCAGAGGAATCTGCTGGCAGTAGCCAGCCTGGGCCCTGGTTGCAGTCCTCCATGAAAAATTCTCAAATGCCCCCAAATGAAACAATAAGAGAAATCTCAAGTTAAAAGAACTAAATGAAATATAGGCAAACAATCTGCCAGATACAGAATTCAAAACAATGGTTATAAGAATGCTCAAGAAACTTAGAAAAAGAATGTATGAACTCAGTGAGAAGGTAAACAAAGAAATAGCAAAGATAATAAAGAACATAGGAGCCATAAAAAGGAACCAGTCAGATATGAAGAATACAATAACTGAAATGAAGAAAACACTAGAAGGAATCAAAAGAAGATTAGATGAGGCAGATGGTCAAATCAGTGATTTGGAAGACAGTGGAGAAGAAAACACCCAGTCAGAGCAGCAACAATGAAAGAAGTTTTAAAAATGAGGATACAGGGACAACAGTATGCAAAACAACATCTGCATCAGGGGCGTACCAGCAGGAGGAGAGTGAGCAAAGGATGGAGAAACCGTTCAAAATTTTAAAAGACCGAAAACTTCATAACCAGGTGAAGGAAAATGACATACAAGTCCAGGAAGTGCAGACAATCCCAAACAAGATGAACCCAAAGAGGCCCACGCCAAGACATCATAATTAAAATGCCAAAGGTTAAAGACAAAGAAAATATCTTAAAAGCAGCAAGAGAATTATAGTTACCTACATAAGAGCTCCCATAAGACTGTCAGCTGATTTCTCGACAGAAACATTTCAGGCCAGAAGGGAGTGGCACAAAATATTCAAAGTCATGAAAAGCAAGGACCTACAACCAAGATTACTCTGCCAGCAAGACTATCATTTAAAACTGAAAGAGAGGGGGAAAAGGAAATATCCAAGATGGCAGTGGACTGAGTGGAAGCTACACTGACACTCTCCCAGGACCAAACTGGAATTACAACTAAAATATAGAAAAACCACCCTGACTAATAACTGCAACTGAACACTAGCTGGAGAGCACCCTCATAACAAAGAACTAAAGCAAAGACCGCATAGAGACTGGCAGGAAGTGTGGATGTGCCAGAGGGCTGGCTGGGCTCAAACAGGCAGCAGCTAAAGGACTGAGGGATATTTCAGCTGTGGGAGGTTCCCTCTGAGAACTCTGGGGTCTAAGCTCCAAGCTGGGCTCCTCAGTCCAAAGCACCAGAACTGAGAAAGATGCCCACAAATCATCTGGCTGTGAAAAGCAGCAGGGTTTCTGTCTGCCGGGGAGAGACTACTGCAAATGCAGGCACCCTCTAAAAGAGCCAATGCACAAAGTTTCGTGTGCAGCAACTCACCTTGGGCACAAGCAGAGGGAAGGCAGAGTGGACTAGAGCAGTGTGAGGAGAATCTGGGGGGGGTGGCTAAGGGAATAGACCTCAGACAGCACCCATCTGGAACCCATTGCTGAGTCATTCCCCCATACAGCAGAGGACATCTTTCTCAGGCAGATATAGGGACAGCTATACCTCCAACAGCTTTTGCCTGGGGGGAGGGAAGAAATTGCTCCACCCTGCTGGAAAATCTCTGGCACCACGCCATGTAGTTTCTACAGCCTGAGGCTCCTTAAGAGACTGATAAAAATTAGTTGCCCCACCTTGTGGAGTTTCTACAGCCTGAGGCTGATTAAAAGACTGAATAAAAGCTAATGGGTTCTTTGAGTCTTTGCCTGATTTGATTCTAGACTTGGGGCTTGGAAAAGCAGACTTTGATGTGCCTCTTGGTCCTGTCCAAACACACCCAGCCCCAGCAGAGGAAACCAGAAGCTGTGGAGTGTGGAAAACTTCAAACAGGGTACTCAAGGCCAAACAGAGTCTGACATTAGCCTGCACCAGAGACCCTCCAAAAGACTAAGAATCCCTGCAGATCTACCTAATACATAGAAACAAATCCAAACAGGCAGCCAAAATGGGGAAGCAAAAAAACAAGCCCCAAATGAAAGAACAAAAGATGTCTCCAGAAGAAGAGCTAAGTGAAATGGAGATAAGCAATCTATCAGATATAGAGTTCAGAATACTGATCATAAAAATGCTTAACAGCATGAGGACGCTGAGGACAGGATCAGTGAATTAGAAGACATGGTAGAAAAAAATCAATCAATCAGAGGACCAAAAAGAAAAAACAAGTAAAAAACAAGAGGATAGTTTAAAGGAGCTGTGGGACAACATTAAATGTAACAATATTTGCATCATAGGAGTGCCAGAAGAGGCTGAAAGTAAGCAAGGTTTAGAGTACCTGTTTGAAGAAATAATGGCAGAAAATTTCCCTAACATGGTCAAGGAAAAAGTCACACAAGTTCAGGAGGCACAGAGAGTCCCAAGCAAGAGGAACCCGAAGAGACCCATGCCCAGACACATCAAAATTAAAATGCCAAAAATTAAAGACAAAGAGAGAATCTTAAAGGCAGCAAGAGAAAAGCACTCTGTTACTTACAAAGGAGCTCCCATAAGACTGTCAGCTGATTTCTCATCAGAAACCCTACAAGCCAGAAAGGAATGGCATGAAGTATTCAAGATAATGCAAAACAAGGATCTTAAACCAAGACAACTCTATCCAGCAAGGCTATCATTCAAAATAGATGGTGAAATAAAGAACTTTCCAGTCAAAAAGAAAGGCTAAAGGAGTTTATCATCACCAAACCAGCATTGCAAGAAATGTTAAAAGGACTGCTGTAATAAGAAGTTGAAATAGAATGAGAAACATAGGCATCAAGAAATAAAATGTCAAGAGATAAGTACCTATCAATTAAAACCTTAAATATAAATGGATTAAATGTCCCAATCAAAAGACATAGAGTAGCTAATTGCATAAGAAAACAAGACCCATATATATGCTGTGTACAAGAGACCCACCTTAGAACAAAAAACTCACACAGGGTGAGTAAAAAAAACACACAAACTTATGGAGAACGTTAAAGGAGAGACTGAGAGCAATACAGTCATAGTAGGGGAATTCAACACCCTGCTGACTTTACTGGATAGATCTTCCAGACAAAAAATCAAGAAACAGTGTCTAAATGACACACTAGGTCAGATGGATTTAATTGACATTTACATAATATTCCACTCCAAAGCTGCAGAATATACATTCTCCTCAAGTGCACATGGGACATTCTCAAAAACAGACCACATGTTAGGACACGAAACAAGTCTCTACAAGTTCAAGCAGATTTAAATCATATCAAGCATCTTCTCGGACATTTACACAATGGAATACTATGCAGCTGTAAAAACAAAGGATCCCCTACCCTTTGAGACAGCCTGGTGGAACATGGAGAGTATTGTGCTAAGCAAAATAAGCTAGTCAGAGAAAGACAAGTGTCACATGATCTTACTCATATGTGGAATCTAATGAACAAAATAGACCAATGAACAAAATAGATCCAGAGACACAGAAACATGGAACAGACAAAAGAATCTCAGAGGGTAGGCAGGGGTGAGTGGGTGAGTGAGGAGAGATTAAGGTAAGAATTTATATGCATATATGCATAACCCATGGACATAGACAATAGTGTGGTGAAGGCCTGGGACAGGGGATGGGTGCGGGGTGGAAGGGATCAATGAAGAAAAAGAGGCACATCTGTAATATTTTCAATAAAGATAATTTTTTTTTTAAATTATATGCATAACCCATGGACACAGACAATAGTGGGTTGAAGGCCTTGGGCAAGGGGTCCAGAGTGGAGGGGATCAATGGGGGAAAAAAGTGGACATTTGTAATACTTTCAACAATAAAGATAAATTTAAAATAAAAATAAATAAGGAGAAAAAGAACTCACCTCAAAATAAATAAATAGAATAAAATAAAATTGAAGGAGACATAAAGATCACCCCAGACAAAAAAATTTAGAGGATTTCATCACCACCAAGCCAGTATAACAATAAATGTTAAAGGAATTTCTTGAGGAAAAAGAAAGAAAAAGGAATATAAATATAAATAACAAAATGGCAATAAGAGCATACCTATCAATAATCACTTTAAATGTAAATGGATTAAATGCTCCAACCAAAAGAAATAGGGTAGCTGAATACAATTTCTAAAAAAAGAAGCAGGATATGTATGCTGTCACAAGAAACCCACCTCAGATCAAAAGACACGCACAGACTGAAAGTAAAGGGGTGGAAAAAGATATTTCGTGCAAATAGAAAGAAAAAATAAACCAGGGTAGCAATACTTATATTAGACAAAATAGACTTTAAAAATAAAAACAAGAGATTAAAAAATTGCACTACATAATGATAAAAGTATCAGTCCTACAAGAAGTTAGCCCCTTGTAAACATTAATGGACCCAACATAGGAGCACCTAAAACTATAAAACAAATATTGATGAACATAAAGGGAAAGATCAACAGTAATACAGTCATTGTTGGGGACTTTAACACCTCATTGAAATCAATAAATACATCTTCCAGACCAAAAAGAAAAGAAACAATAAGAAAACAGAGGTTTTAATTAATACATTAGACCACATAAATTTAATTGATATTTTCAGAGCATTTCACCACAAAGCAGCAGAATATAATTTGTTTCAAGTCCACATGAAACATTTTTTAGGATACAAAACAAGTCTCAATAAACTTAGCAAGATTGAAATCATATCAAGCATCTTCTCTGACCACAATGATATGAAACTAGAAATCAATTACAAGAAAAAAACTGAAAAACACACAAACACATGGAAGCTAAATAGTATGCTACTAAACAATGAATGGGTTAACAATGAGATCAAGGGAGAAATTAAGAGATACCTTGAGAAAAATGAAAATAAAAACACAACAAAACAAAAACAGTTTTAAGAGAGAAATTCATAGCATTACAGGACTAGCTAAAACAAGCAACAAACCAACCAAGAAAAATCTCGAATAAACAGTCTAACCTTACACCTAAAGGAACTAGAAAAAGAACAACAAACACAGCCCATAGTGAGTGAAAAGAAGAAAATAATAAAGATGAGAGTGGAAATAAAAGAGTTTAAATAAATACAAATGATCAATGAAACCAAGAGCTGCTTCTTTGAGAAATAAAAAAGATTGATAAAACTTTACCCAGACTCATCTACAAAAAGAGAAAGAAGACTCCCAAAAATAAAATCAGAAATAAAAGAGAAGTAACAATGGACACCACAGAAATACAAAGGATTATAGAAAAATTCTACAAATAATTACATGCCAACAAATTAGATAATCAAGAAGAAATATATGAATTCCTGAAAACATATAATTTTCCAAAAGTCAAGAAACAGAAAATCTGAACAGACTGATTCTCTTAATGAGCCTCATGCTGTTTACACTACAGAAAGGCATAAACTCCACAGGTGGGACCAGAGGTTTTCCAATGGGTGGGGCATTTTCTCTCCCCTCCCCCCCCCCAGGCAAAAGCTGCCTGGCTGGCAAATATCTGCCTGGGAAAGATGTCCTCTGCACTATAGGGCAATAATTCAGCACAGGAATTCAGATGGCTGCCCTCTGAGCTCTAGTTCCAGAGTCCACAACTCTGGATTCTCCCCACACCAATGGAGTAAAGAGTCTCTTCAATAAATGGGGTTGAGAAAATTGGACAGGTACTTACAAAAAAAATGAAACTAGATCACCAGCTTACACCATACACAAAAATAAACTAAAAATGGGTAAAAGACTTAAATGTAAGTCATGAAACCATAAAAATCCTAGAAAAAAACATAGGCAGTAAAATCTCAGGCATCTCTTGTAGCAATATGTTTGCCGATACATCGCCTAAGGTAAGAGAAATAAATAAGCAAATGGGACTGCATCAAATCAAAAGCTTCTGCACAGCAAAAGAAACCATCAACAAAACAAAAAGGAAACCCATTGTATGGGAGACCATATTCACCAATGATACATCTGATAAGGGGTTAATCTCCAAAATATAGAAGGAACTCATACAACTTAACAAAAGGAAGACAATCCAATTTTTAAAACTGGGCAAAGGACCTAAATAGACATTTCTCTAAAGGGGACATACAGATGGCCAAGAGACATGTGAAAAAACGCTCAAAGTCACTAATCATCAGAGATGCCAATTAAAATGACAATGATATGTCACCTCACACCTGTCAGAATGGCTATCATCAACAAATCAACAAATTGACTTGTGCTGGGGAGGATGTGGAGAAAGGGGAACCCTGGTGCATGCTGGTGGGAATGCAGACTGGCGCAGCCACTATGAAATCTCAAAAGATTAAAAATTGACCTGCCTTTTGACCCAGTGATCCCACTTCTAGGAATATATCCTAAGAAACCCAAAACACCAATAAGAAAGAATATATGCACCCTTATGTTCATAGCAGCGCAATTTACAATAGCTAAGATCTGGAAACAGCCCAAGTGCCCACCAGTAGATGAGTGGATGAAAAAGCTGTGGGACATTTACACCATGGAATACTATGCAGCTGTAAAGAAGAAGGATCTCTTACCCTTTGGGACAGCATGTATGGACCTGGCTTATTCTAAGCGAAATTAGCCAATCAGAGAAAGACTAGTACCCCATGATCTCACTCATATGTGAAATATAATGAACAAAATAAACTGATGAATAAAATAGATTGAAAGACATAGAAGCAGGGAACAGACAGAGGAATCACAGAGGGAAGGCAGGGGTGGGGGAGCGGTGGGGAGAGATTAACCAAAGAACTTATATACATAAATAATCCAGGCACACAGACAAAGGTGTGGGGAAGGCCTGGGGGTGGGGCAGATGCCAGGTGGAAGGGATCAATGGGGGATAAAGAGGACATCTGTAATACTTTCAACAATAAAGATAAATTTTTTAAAAAATAAATGAAGATACAAATAAATGAAACCATATACCATGCTCATGAATAGAAAGAATTAACATCTTTAAAATGTTCATAGTACCCAAAGCAATCTATAGTTTTAATGCAATTCAGGTCAAAATACCAATGGTTTATTTCAGAGAACTAGAGCAAATAATCCAAAAATTTATGTGGAACCACAAATGACTCTGAATAGCCACAGCAATCTTAAAAAAGAAGAACAAAGTTGGAGGTATCACTCTACCTAATATCAAACTGTATTACAAGTCTATAGTAATCATAACAGCATTGTACTGGCATAAAAACAGACACAGAGATCAATGAAACAGAATAGGGAGCCCAGAAATAAACCTACAACTTTGTGGTCAATTAATACATGACAAAGGAGGCAAGAGCATACAATGGAATAAAAATAGACTATTCAACAAATGATGTTGGGAAAATTGGACATATATATGAGAAAATGAAACTAAACCACCTTCTATACTCAAAATGGGTTAAAGATTTAAATGTAAGAATAAAACCATAAAAATTCTTAAAAAAAAAAAAAAAAAAACATAGGCAGTGAAATCTCTTACATTTCTCTTAGCAATATTTTGTCTGACATCCCTTCAGGTAAAGGAAACAAAAGAAAACATAATCAAATGGGACTACATCAAACTAAAGAGTTTTTGCACTGCAAAGAAAGCCATCAACAGAGCAAAAAGACAACCTACTGGATGGAAGAAGATATTTGCCTATGCCACATCTGATATGAGGTTAATATTCAAAATTTATAAAGAATTCAGACAACTGAAGACCAAAAAATATCTAATCAAAAACTAGGCTGAATAAACAGTTCTCCAAAGATGACATACAGATATGGGCAATGGACATATAAAAAGATGCTCAGCATCAATAATCATCAGAAATATGCAAATTAAACTGCAATGAGATATCACCTCACACCTGTTAGAATGGCTATCATCAACAAATCAACAAACAATGTGTTGGCAAGGATGTAAAGAAAAGGGAACCCTCTTGCACTGATGGTGGGAATGCAGATTGGTGCAGCCACTGTGGAAAACAGTATGGAGGATACTCAAAAAATTAAAAATGGTCCAGCAATTCTACTTCTGTGTATATCTTCGAAGAAACCCAAAACACTAATTAAAAAGAATATAAGCAGTGTTATTTACAATAGCTAAGATATGGAAACAATCCAAGTGCCTATCAATAGACAAGTGAATAAAAAAAGTGGTGGTACACATATACAATGGAATATAACTCAGCCATAAAAAAGAACAAAATCTTACCATTTGTGACAGCATGAATGGACCTAGAGAGTGTTATGCTAAGTGAATAAGTCAGAGAAAGACTAATATCATGTGATTTCACTTATATTTGGAATCCAAAGAACAAAATAAATGAACAACAAAAAATAGAAACAGACTAATAGATACAGAAAACAGACTGATGGTGAAAGTACAAATTGGTAGTCACAAAAGAGTCATGGGGGTGTAAAGCAATGAAACTATCATTTTTCAGATATTATAAAACAGGCAGTGCTTGATTACAACCCAGAGACAAGAGATGCAAACTAGGTAAGTTCTATGATAGGCTAGGCATTCTGTCCAAAAGCACTTCTAAGGCCACAGGACAGGGAGAAGCAGCCCAAGCAGAGCAGAGCAGAGCAGAGCAGTCTTGCTGAATTTAAAAGAAAGAAATCAGAGTTTGAGTAGGCTGAGACAGCTGAAATTTGTGGAATAGAATAGCATAGAGAAAAAAATCTACACAGGAAAAAAAAGATCCAGAAATTTGCATAACAATCCCCTTGAGTCTTTTATTAAATACTAAACTTCACATGCTCAGGAAGAAATTCTGTGATCTCAGGCAAAGAAGAAATACTGAGGAGCTATAAACTAAGTATTTTCTAGAGTTCACATAAAGTTGGGAGATAATCAAGCTCTAACTAGCCAGCATGAAAAGAGTTTGTTGAATTTTGCGACATTAAGTCAAGACCCCAGAATGGCCACGCCTTAGAAATGTGGTAAAAACTACCCCAAGTGTAAAGGCTATTCAAGACTTACCTTTTAAAATTATTTAAACAAGTCTCAAAAAGATCAGGCTGATCGACAAGTAACTTAATGGCCTGCCAAAACAAAATTCCCCATACTTCAAAAAAAGACAACAAAATCTAAACACTGAACAATGTTATAATCACAATCTCTAATTCAATACCCAACACCAAAAATGTTTAGATATAAAACCCATAGCCAGTACTTTTTAAAATCAGGCAATAAAAACAATGACAAAAAATATAGAAGCAATGGAGGTAGCAAAGACTTTACAATGGCTAATATACATGTTTGAGGATTTAAAGGAAAACATAACAGTAATGAGGTAAATTATAGATACTGAAAAGAAGCAAAATAAAACTTCTAGAGATGGAAAAAATTATATCTGAAATAAAAAATTCACTAAATGGACTTACATAGCAGCAGAGTAAACACTGCACAAAAAAGACCAGTGAACTTTTATACAAGAGATGGAAATTATCCAAACTGAAACAAAGAAAGAAAAAAATTGAAACAATATGCTTGTTACATCAGTAACTTTCAAGACAATATAAGGCAGTCTAACATATGTGTAATTTGGAGTCCCAGAAAGAGAAGCAAAAATAAATATTTAAATAAATAAATCAAAAAATTTGATGAAAACTGTAAACCCACAGATCCAAGACACTCAACAAAAAGCAAGTAGAAAGGAAAAACATTGACACATCATGGTTAAACTTTTTTAAATCAAAAGTAAAGATAAAATTGTAAAAGCATCCAGAGGAAAAAAGATATTTACAAAGAAGTAAAATAATGACTGCAGACGTCCCTCAGTAATAATGTAAGACAGAAGGCAACTGAATGGTACCTTTAAAGTGTTGAAAGAAAAGTAGTCAATCAGAATTCTATATTCATTGAGCATACCCCTCAAAAATAGAGGCAAAATTAAAATGTTAAAAATAAACAAAAGCTGCCTGGCCAGCATAGCTCAGCAGTTCAGCATTGACCTACGATCCAGGAGATTGAGGTTCGATTCCCAGTCATAGCACATGCCTGGGTTTTGGGCTCGATCCCCATTGGGGGGCTTGCAGGAGGCAACCGATCAATGACTCTCTCATCATTGATGAATCTATCTCTCTCCTCTCCCTTCCTCTCTTTGAAATCAATAAAGACATATTTTAAAAATAATAAAATAAAATAAACAAAAGATGAAAGAATCTGTCACCAGCAGATATGTGCTACAAAGAAAATGTTAATTAAGCTTAGGCTGAAGGAGATTGACAGCAGATGGAAACTCAGATATACTTTATAAAGAAATAAAGAGCATGGAAATAATAAATGTATAACTAAATATAAAATATATTTAAATATATTGAATTAGTAAATTAAAACATTCCCCTAAACTCTGATCTCAGATGGTTTCCTGGTGAATTCTATCAATTCTATAAAGTAAAAATAATATCTATCTCACAAAACTTTTTCACAAAACATAAAAACAGGAAACATTTACCAGCTCATTTTACAGGACAGCAAATACTATGATACAAAAACCAAATAATGAAATTTCAAGAAAAAATTTCAAACTAATAGCCTTCATAAATATGGACACAAAAATCTTTAAAAGTATTAGCAAATTAAATTCAGCAATGTATAACAATGATAATGCATCATCACCAAATTTGGTTTATACCAAGAATGCGAATGTTGTTTTAACATTTGAAATTCAACCACTGAAATTCACCATAAGAAAATAAAGGAGAAAAATTACATAATCATCTTCATGTCCTATAGAATTTGACAAGTTGAGTCTAAAATTTATATGGAAATGCAAAGGATCTATAATATATATATATAGTTTTAGACAAATAACAAAGTTGGAGAATTTATACTATCTGATTTCATAATAAAAGACAGCAATTTTTTAACCTTTTTCATCTCATGGAACACAATAACTAATTACTAAAATTCTGCAACACACCAAAAAATGTATTTTTGCCTGAGAAAGAAAATAGGTATAATTTTGAACCATTCACACTGATAACTATTGTTGTGTTGGCTGTTGTCATTTTTTTATTTAACAATCAAAGGAAAAAGAGGTCAGTGGCCCTAACTAAATAGTCGGGTATTGCATGTTTTAAAAATTCTTGTGGCTCACCAGTTGAAAATCACTGCTAAAAAGCTAAACAACACTTAACAACAAAGTGTAGTATTGGTGTGAGGACAGAAATGGAAGTCAGAGTGGAACGTATAGGAAGCCCAGAAATAGATCTACACATTACTTGGTCAGTTGACTTTTCAACATTTTGGTCAATTAATTCAAACAGTTGACCTATAAAGGTAATTCAATGGGGGAAAATAGTTTCTCGAAAAATGGTTAGAATAACTGGGACTTGTGTGGAAAACCATAAATCCTGACTTTTACTTCACATTACACACAAAAAGTAATTAAAAATGGATCAGCAGCCCTGGCCAATTTGGCTCAGGGAATGGAGTGTCAGTCCAAGGACTGTAGGGCCCCGGGTTTGATTCCAGTCAAGGGCATGTACCTGGGTTGCAGGCTCAATCCCCAGCCCTGGTTGGGGTGTTTGCGGGGGGCAACCAATTGGTGTGTCTCTCACATCGATGTTTCTCTCTCTCTCTCCCTTCCACTCTCTCTGAAAAGCAGTGGAAAAAATATCCTCAGGTGAGGATTAAAAAACAAGGATCATCAAACTAAATGTAAAATTCATATAGACAAAAACTTCTAAAAGAAAACATAGGAGAAAACTTTATCAGTCTTAGAGTAGCAATGATTTAATATTTTACAACTTGATAATAAAAAGATGAATATAAACACCTAATTTAAAAATGGACACAGGAGAGGGGAAGCTGGCGGCCCTGTGAGAAGCAGCAGAGCCCCTGCTCCCAGCCTCAGACTCGATTTACTCCTAAAATCCTATGTAGCCAGCTTGGGAAACCAGAGAAACACACCTGAGTGGACGGAGTGCGTGGGGAGCACTGAAGAAACATCGCGGAGTCTGGTAAGAGGGGGAGTAGGAAGGGGGGTCCCCCTGAAGCCTGTGCTGGGCTCCGAGCCCAGAGGCCTGGAGGCTGCAAAGCTCCCTCCCCTCAGGAGTGTGGATGGGCCTCCAAAAGCGGGGATCCCACACCCGGAGCACAGGAGAGGGGAGCAGAGGACCCCACACAGAGGGCAGAGGGACCCAGGGGAGTGGTGAGTCCGCTAGGAGGGGACCGGCCTTCCTAGGAAACAGGGCTTCTAATGGCGGCCGGCGCCTTCCTAGCAAAACAAAGCTTCTAGTGGCAGACGCGACCAGTGTCTAATGCTCAGGGTGCCGACCATACGGAAGCCTGTCCCAAAGCTTGTGGCACCCGAGTGGTAAGGGACCAGAGGACTGCACTGAGCAGCCGCACACGGGGACCCCCTGTCTCCCTGTGGGGCACTGTGTTGAGCCCCAAAAAGCACTGAATCTGCGTGGTGCGGGGGAGGGGAGGAGACCCCCCACCCTGAGCTCCAGGTGCTGAAAGGCTGGGAGATGTGACCAGCCCTGAGGGGTACCTTGGTGGCACTTGGAGCCACCCCAGCTTTGCTGAGATCAGCAACTTTGCCTTGTCGAGCGGGCGGCAGGACCCTGCAGGGCGGACTCTGCCTGTGTGTTGCTTTGTGCATTTGTGGGTCTGATTTCGGAACTGGCCCCCACCTTCCCGGCGTGCACTGCAGACAGACCAGCGGGGGCTGGGAGTGGGGTCTGCACAGTGGACGGTCTGAGGGGCGGGCCTGGGGCGACCAGCCGACCAGAGCTGAGCAGGGAGGGGCGGAGCCCGCCGGCCTCGCCCACAGCCAGGACCACCGCCCCCAACAGGAAAGGGGCGGGTCCCGCTCACTGAGGCCCCACATCACCCGAAGGGCACAGTCCTGAGGGGAAGGGAGAGCAGCTCACAGGGGACATCACAAGAATAAGACTCTCGGGGACTGTTGTTTGGGAACTGGAGGAAACGCTGAAACCCCTGCTGGGGGCTGGGCAGGCCAAGGGCTCACTGGAATGTTCTTTAATCGAACCCACTGGGCCCTGGCTGCTGAAACGGCCCAGACAGAAAAGGCAATAGGGTGAAGTCAACCTGAACCTGCAGCAGGACAGAGCCTGGGGAACTAGACTCAGAGGACAGGGGAGGGACTGAGGAGCTGGCGGTGGAGCAGAGACTAACCCCCGCAGAGTGAGCACCTGACAGCGACACCTCTAAGGGGAGTGACACCCTGAGCTACACTAGCCACCCTGCACCCTAAAGACTCTACAGAAGACTCTGGAGTAAGACCCAGAAACTACAAGGTTGCAAAATAGCTGACAAGAGGAGATGGCCCACGGAGAGCCTCAGATCAACCAGAGCCAAACCTGGACGCTCCTCACATTGGGTGATACACAAGCACCTCCCAGGAGACCTGAAATCAGCCCACAAAACAGGGAGGGGCAGGCGACATAGGTTGCCCAGAAGAAGCTCACCTGATTGACTATCTTTTTTTCTTGTTTGGTTTTGGTTTTGGTTTTGTTTCTTTTTTTGTTT
Organism: Miniopterus schreibersii; assembly: GCF_964146895.1. Classification (NCBI taxonomy): domain Eukaryota; kingdom Metazoa; phylum Chordata; class Mammalia; order Chiroptera; family Miniopteridae; genus Miniopterus; species Miniopterus schreibersii. The sequence continues at coordinate 1,409,041 of NC_138122.1, read as the reverse complement.
GTTTGTGTTTGTTTGTTTTTTCTTTTTCCCTTAGGAAGAAGAGAAAGGGGAGGAAATTTTATATGTTTTTTTTGAAATTTTATAATTTTTTTTTAATTTTTTTTAAAAAAATTTTTTTAACTGAATTTTTTTTTATAAAAGAATTTTGTCTTCCTTAGCTTGTTTTTAGTTTTGTTTCTCTGTTTTGTTTTGTTTATTTGCTTTATTTTGTTTTACCCTTGCTTCTACTATCAAGACTGTCTTGATATCTCTGCTTAATGACTGGGGCTTTATCATTATGACCAAGTTTACTGCTTTTCCCTATAGTTTCCCTCAGATCTCTTACTGGACTCCATCCCTGCACAGGCTTTATCTCCCTCTTTCCTCTCAATCCATTGGCAGGACTTTTTTATTTCCTTCTTTTTTCTTTTCCTTCTTTTCTTTCATTCTTTTGTTATACTCCATTCTGTTTTCCTGTCTTTTTGTTCAATTGTTAGTTTCTCTTATTCTCTTTATTGTATTTTTATTTTCTCATTTTCAACTATTATCCTGTTCCTATTCTCTCCCTTAATTTTTTGCTGGCCCTTCTTTCAAAATCTTTTCTCTGCCTCAGCTATCTCCCAGTAGCTTCTCTATTTTTTACATTTTAGTTTATTATTATTTTCTCAATTTTCATTACTATTAACAACAACCTCTCTCTCTCTAAGCATTACTTTTCTTTCTCTCTTTCTTTAAGTTTTCTGTGTGTGTGTGTGTTCTCCCTTCACTCTCCCAGTTCTATTTTCACTTGGGTTGTTTTCACTGTGACTGTCAAGATATTTTGTAAGATACTCCTTGTTTCCTGGAAGTTTAGTTGTGTATTGTCCTGCCTTGCCAGCACCTGTACAACAGTTTACACGACGAGGTTGGAGCTGAGATACAGTTAGCCAACCTAAGAGGAGAGTCCTCCCAAAGACTGGTCAACAACAATCTAGACCCAACCATAACAGGAAACCATAAAGAAACCACAAAAGGGACACCCACAAAAGGGACACACTTAGAGCGAAGAGCTCAGAATTATAAGAAAAACACACCTCTGGGTTCCACTGGACCCACAAGACAATCCCACCCCACAAGACTGGGAGATGGCAAATATATCTAATATATAGACACAAACACTAAGACCTACCAAAATGAGGAGACAAAGAAACAAGCCCCAAATTAAAGAAAAGGAAACATCATGGGCGTGGCTCAGCGGTTGAACATCAACATAGGATCCAGGTGATCAGGGTTTGATTCCAGGTCAGGGCACATCCCCTGGTTGTGGGCTCAATCCTCAGTCAGGGGCGTGCAGGGGGCAGCTGATCAATGACTCTCTCATCATTGATGTTTCTATATCTCTCTCTCCTTCTCCTTTCCTCTCTCTGAAATCAATAAAGATATATTTAAAAAAAAAAAGGAAACATTGACAGAAAAAAATTTTTCATGAGATGGACTTAAGCAAGCTATCAGAAACAGAGTTCAGAGTATTGATGATGAAGATGTTCAAGGAACTTAAAGGGAAAAACAAGGCAATAGAGGATCAGATCGAGGGAAAACATAAAAAAGAAATACATAACATAAACAAAAATCAGACAGAAATAAAGAATGCTGTATCTGATAGCAAGAATACACTGGAAGGAATTAAAAGCAGGATCAAAGAAGCAGAGGATAGAATAAGTGACTTAGAAGACAAGGTAGAAAAAATCACTCAATCAGAGCAGCAAAAAGAAAAAACACTTAAAAGGCATGAGGACAGTCTAAGGGGGCTTTGGGACAACATGAAGAGACACAACATTCGCATTATAGGAGTGCAAGAGGGGGAGGAAACTTGGGATAGAGAACTTGGTGGAGGAAATAATGACAGAAAACTTCCCTATGCTGGGAAGGGAGAAAGCCACACAAGTTCAAGAAGCACAGAGGGTTCCAAACAAGAGGGACCCAAAGAGACCCACACCAAGACGCATCATAATTAAAATGGCAAATGTCAAGGACAAAGAGAAAATATTAAGGGCTGCAAGAGAGAGACAAGCAGTGACTTACAAGGGAACCCCCATAAGGCTAACAGCTGATTTCTCAACAGAAACTCTTCAGGCCAAAAGAAGTTCTCCAAGTAATGAAAACAAGAACCGGCAACCAAGATTGCTTTATCCATCAAGGCTATCATTTAAAATTGAAGGTGAAACAAAGAGCTTCCCAGAAAAAAAAAGGCTAAAAGAGCTCAGTACCACCAAACCAGCATTGCAAGAAATGCTAAAAGGACTGCTCTAAGAAAAAGAAAGAATAGTGAGAGAAAGGTACATCAGCATGAAGAGGAAAAATGGCATTAAGTAAGTTTATATCAATAGTAACCTTAAATGTAAACAGAATAAATGGTCTAATCAAAAGACATACATTAGCTGAATGGATAAGAAAACAGGACCTGAATATATGCTGTCTACAAGAGACCCACGTGAGAGCAAAAGACTCACACAGGCTAAAAGTGAAGGGATGGGGTAAAATATTCCATGCAAATGGAAAGGAAAAGAAAGCTGGAGTAGCAATTCTTATTTCTGACAAAACAGGCTTCAAAATAAAGACCATCACAAGAGACAAAGATGGTCACTACATATTACTAAAAGGATCAATCCAACAGGAGGAAATAACCATTATAAATATTTAAGCACCCAATATAGGAGCACCTAAATATATAAAAAAAATTCTTAAGGGACTTTAAGGGGGAGATTGACAGCAACACAATCATAGTTGGGGACTTTAACACCTGACTGTCAGCATTGGACACATCACCAAGATAAAAAATCAACAGAGAAACACAGACCTTAAATGAATCACTAGACCTAATGGATTTAATTGACATTTATAGAACATTTCATCCCAAAGCAGCAGAATACACATTCTTCTCAAGTGCACATGGAAAATTCTCAAAAATAGACCACATGTTAGGGCACAGAGCAAGTCTCTACAAATACAAGAAGACTGAAATCATATCAAGCATCTTATCAGATCACAATGCCATGAAAGTAGAAATCAACCACTATAAACTCAAAAATATTCAAACACATGGAGGCTAAATAGCATGTTATTAAACAATGAATGGGTTACCAATGAGATCAAGGAAGAAATCAAACACTTCATGGAAAGTAACAAAAATGAACAGACAACAACCCCAAATCTATGGGATGTGGCAAAAGCAGTCCTGAGGGGAAAATTCATAGCATTACAGGCCTATCTCAAGAAACAAGAAAAAGATCTAATGAACCATCTAACACAACAACTAAAAGAACTAGAATGAGAACAGCAAGAAAAGCCCCGAGGAAGTAGAAGGAAGGAAATAATAAGGATCAGAGCAGAAATTAATGACATAGAGACTAAAAAAACAGTACAAAAAATCAATGAAACCAAGAGCTGGTTCTTTGAAAAGATAAATAAGATTGATGCACCTTTAGCCAAACTCACTAAGAAACAAAGGGAGGGGACCCAAATAAATAAAATCAGAAATGAAAGAGGTGATATAACAATTGACCCAACAGAAATACAAAGGATTGTAAGAAAATACTATGAGCAACTATATGCCAACAAATTGGACAACATGGGGGAAATGGACAAATTCCTAGAAGCATACAAGCTTCCAAAGTTGAATCAAGAAGAGGCAGAAAACCTGAAAAGGCCGAAAACAACTAACGAAATTGAAGCAGTAATTTAAAAACTCCCAGCAAACAAAAGTCCTGGACCAGATGGATTTACAGACGAGTTTTACCAAACATTCAAAAAAGAATTAACCCCTATTCTATTCAAACTATTCCAGAAAATTCAAAAGGGAGGAAAACTGCCAAACCAGATAATGACACTACAAAGAAAGAAAATTACAGGCCAATATCCCTGATGAACATAGATGCTAAAATCCTCACTAAAATACTAGCAAGCTGGATCCAGCAATACATTAAAAAGATCATACACCATGACCAAGTGGGATTTATTCTGGGGATGCAAGGCTGGTATAACATCCACAAATCAATAAATGTGATACATCACATAAACAAAATGAAGGACAAAAATCACATGATCATATCAATAGATGCAGAAAAAGCATTCAACAAAATCCAGCACCCATTTCTGATAAAAACTCTCAGCAAAGTGGGAATAGAGGGATCATACCTCAACATAATAAAGGCCATATACGACAGACCTACAGCCAATATCATACTCAATGGTCAAAAACTAAAACCATTTCCCTTAAAAACAGGAACAAGACAGGGATGTCCACTTTCACCACTCTTATTCAACATAGTACTGGAAGTCCTCACCATAGCCATCAGACAGGAAGAAAACATAAAAGGTATCCAAATTGGAAAGGAGGAAGTAAAAGTCATTATTTGCAGATGACATGATATTGTACACAGAAAACCCTAAAGGCTCCATCAAAGTACTACTAGATTTGATAAACGAATTTGGCAAGGTAGCTGGATACAAAATCAACATCTGGAAATCAATGGCATTCTTATACACCAACAATGAACTCTCAGAGAAAGAAACAAACAAAAAAAATACCATTTACCACTGCAACTAAAAATATAAGATACCTAGGAATAAACTTAACCAAGGATGTAAAAGACCTGTACTTGGAAAACTATGGGACACTGAAAAAAGAAATAGAGGAAGATATAAACAAGCGGAAGAATATACCATGCTCATGGATTGGAAGAATTAATATCATTAAAATGTCATACCACCCAAAGCAATTTATAAATTCCATGCAATTCCTGTTAAAATACCAACAGCATATTTCGCAGACCTAGAACAAACATTTCAAAAATTTATATGGAACCAAAAAAGACCCCAAATAGCTGCAGCCATCTTGAGAAAAAAGAACAGAGTGGGAGGGATCATATTACCGAATTTCAAACTGTATTACAAAGCCATTGTAATCACAACGGCTTGGTATTGGTACAACAACAGGCATATAGATCAATGGAACAGAACAGAGACCCCAGAAATAGACCTAAGCCATTATGGTCAGTTAATATTTGACGAAGGAGTATCCAATGGAGTAAAGACAGTCTCTTCAATAAGTGGTGCTGGGAAAATTGGACAGATACATGCAAAAAAATGAAACTAGACCACCAACTTTCACCATACACAAAAATAAACTCAAAATGGATCAAAGACTTAAATGTAAGTCACAAAACCATAAAAATCATGGAAGAAAACATAGGCAGTAAAGTCACAGACATCCCATGTAGTGGAATTTTCACTGATACATCTCCTAGGGCAAGAAAAACAAAAGAAAAAAGAAACATACGGGACTACATCAAACTATAAAGCTTCTGCACAGCAAAAGAAAACAGCCTCAAAACACAAAGGAATCCCATGGTCTGGGAAAACATATTTGCCAAGGATGCATCTGATAAGGGGCTAATTTCCAAAGTGCACAAAGAACTCATATTACTCAGCAAGAGGAAGACAAACAACCCAATTAAGAAATGGGCAAAGGACCTGAATAGACACTTCTCCAAAGAGGACCTACAGATGGCCAAGAGACATATGAGAAAATGCTCAAAGTCGCTAATCAGAGAGATGCAAATTAAAACCACAATGAAGTATCACTTCACACATGTCAGAATGGCTCCATCAACAAATCAACAAATGACAGGTGCTGGTGAGGGTGTGAAGAAAGGGGAGCCCTAGTTCACTGCTGGTGGGAATGCAGACTGGTGCAGCCACTATGGAAAACAGTATGGAGGTTCCTCAAAAAATTAAAAATGGATCTGCCTTTTGACCCAGTGATCCCACTCCTAGGAATATATCCTAAGAATCCTGAAACACTAATCAAAAAGAATATATGCACCCCTATGTTCATAGCAGGGCAATTTACAATAGCTAAGATCTGGAAACAGCCCAAGTGCCCATCAGTAGATGAGTGGATAAAAAAATCTGTGGGACATTCACACCATGGAATACTACGCAGCTGTAAAGAAGAAGAATCTCGTGCTCTTTGGGACAGTATGGATGATCCTGGAGAATATTATGCTAAGTGAAATAAGCCAGGCAGAGAAAGACATACATCACATGATCTCTCTTATATGTAGAATCCAAAGAACTTAATAATCTGATGAACAGAATAGATTCAATGACATGGAAGCATAGATCAGACTGACAAATGTCAGAGGCATGGAGGAGGGTGGAAGGGTGGAGGGGGAGAGAGTAACCAAATAATTTATATGCATATATGCACAACTGAAGGACATGGACAATGATGGGAAGAGGGACTGGGGAGGGGGAGGGGACAGGGTGGAATGGGTCATTGGGGAGAAAAAGGAACGTCTGTAATATTTTAAACAAATTAAAATAATAAAATAAAATAAAATATAAAATAAAATAAAATAAAATAAAATAAATAAATAAAATAATAAAATAAAATAAAATAAAATAAAATAAGAAGAGCCATCAGATACTAACCACTTTGAGTCAAAATCATCAATGCATGGGATGCATCTGAATGGGTCATTTAGTTTTCTGTGAAGTCTAGTCAGCTGAGTTGCCTCACAGGAAATGTTACATTTAAGTTCTCTCCTGTTTTGTAAAGTTCTTGATTGAAACAGCTAAATTAGAACTGAAATGTTTAAACTGACAGATCTAAAAAGGACTTTCCATTTTCCTTTTTCCCTGCAATTCAAATACCAATGTCATTGAGACCTTTATCATTCATATATTTTAATTTTCTTGTAAGCATTTTTTTCTGTGTGATTACTATCCCTTCCCAAATAAAGATGCTATTTTATTTAAAAATAAGAAATAAAAAGGCATCCAAATTGGAAAGGAGAAAGTGAAATTGTCATTATTTGCAGATGACATGATACTGTACATAGAAAACCCTAAAGACTCCACCAAAGTACTACTATATTTCATAAATGAATTTGGTAAGATAGCAGGATACAAAATGAACACCCAGAAATTGATGGCATTTTATCCACCAATAATAAACTCTCAAAAAGGAAAACTAAAAAAAAAAAATCCTATTTAAAATTATAACCAAAAAAATTAAGACTAAAATTAACCAAGGAGGTAAAAGACTTGTACTTGGAAAACTACAAGGCGAGGAAAAAGAGACCGAAAAAGATATTAAAAAGTGGAGGAATATACCATGTTCATAGATTGGTAGAATTAACATCATTAAAACATCCATACTACGCAAAGTAATCTATCGATTCAATGCAATCCCTATTAAAATACCAATGGCATATTTCACAGATCTAGAATAAATACTTCAAAAACTTTTATGGGGCCAAAAAAGATCCCAAATAGCTGCAGCCATCTTGAGAAAGAAGAAAAGAGTTGGAGGGATCACAATACCAGATATCAAGTTATAGTACAAGGCTATTGTAATCAAAACAGCCTGGTATTGGCACAAGAACAGGCATATAGATCCATGGAACAGAACAGAGACCCCAGAAATCTACCCAAACCATTACGCTCAATTAGTATTTGACACTGGAGGCAAAAGCATACAATGGAGTAAGGACAGTCTCTTCAATAAATGGTGGTGGGAAAATTGTACAGATACATGCAAAAAAATGAAACTAGACCACCAACTTTCACCATACACAAAAATAAACTCAAAATGGATCAAAGACTTAAATGTAAGTCACAAAACCATAAAAATCCTAGAAGAAAATATAGGCAACAAAATCACCTAGGGCAAGAGAACAAAGGAAAAAATCAACAAATGGGACTACATCAAATTCAAATGCTTCTGCACAGCAAAGGAAACCAGCATCAAAATGAAGATCCCACTGTATGGGAGAACATATTTGTCAATGACACATCTGATAAGGGGTTAATTTTCAAAATATATAAAGCAGTCATACAACTCAACAAAAGGAAGACAAACAATCCACTTAAAAAATCAGCCAAACCTGGCCAGGCGTGCCTCAGTGGTTGAGCATCTACCTAGGATCCAGGAGATCGTGGTTCAATTCCTGGTCAGGTCACATGCCCAGGTTGCAGGCTCCATCCCCAATCAGGGCATGCAGGAGGCAACTGATCGATGACGGCTCTCTCATCATTGATGTTTCTATCTCTCTCTCTCCCTTTCCCTTCCTCTCTCTGAAATCAATAAAGATATATTAAAAAAAAAAAAATCAGCCAAAAACCTGAGCAGACACTTCTCCAAAGAGGACTTACAAATGGCTAAGAGATAGATGAAAAAATGCTCAAGGCCACTAATCATCAGAGAGATACAAATTAAATCCACAATAAGGTATCTATCACCTCACCCATCAGAATGGCTCTATCAACAAATCAACAAACAAGTGCTGGCGAGGGTGTGGAGAAAGTGGAACCCTAGTGCACTGCTGATGGGAATGCAGACTGGTGCAGCCACTATGCAAAACAGTGTGGAGTTCCCTCAAAAAATCAAAAATGGAACTGCCATTTTACCCAGTGATCCTACTTCTAGGTATATAGCCTAAGAAGCCAGAAACACCAATCAGAAAGAATATATGCACCCCTATGTCCATAGCAGCATTATTTACAATAGCTAAGATCTAGAAACAGCTCAAGTGCCCATCAGTAGATGAGTGGATAAAAAAGCTGTGGGACATTTACACCATGGAATACTATGCAGCTATAAAAAAGAAGGATCTCGTACCCTTTTAGACAGCGTGGAGGGACATGGAGAGTATTATGCTAAGTGAAATTAGCCAGTCAGAGAAAGCCAAGTATCACATGATAGCACTTATATGTGGAATATAATGAACAAAATAAACTGAGGAACAAAATAGTCCCAGAGACACTAAATCATGGAACAGACTAATGCATCTCAGAGGGAAGGGGAGCGGGGGGAGAGATTTACCAAAGAAGTTATATGTATAACCCATGGACACAGACAATAATGTGGTGAAAGCCTAGGGAGGGGGTGGGAGCTGGGCAGAGGGTGTCAATGGGGAAAAAAGGGGGACATCTGTAATACTTTCAACAATATACACTTTTTAAATTAAAAAACCAACTTTGCTGAGTAACAATAGTTAGATACAAATAATATATACTCCATAATTCCTTTATATAAAATTATAGAACAGGCAATACTGTGTAACCAGTAGTGACAGAAAAATACATTTATGGTTGCCTGGGTCCAAGCAGAGTTGATGAGGCCTATAAGGAGGGATGATAGGTGATAGAATGTTCTATGCCTCAGTAGTGGTGGTGTTCACACTGGTGCATACATTTGTCAAAACTTATCAAAGTGTATACTTAAAATGGGTTCATTTTAATGTATGTAATTTATATGTAAATTATACATCAATAATGTTGATTTTAAATAATCAAAAAAGATAATACAAATGGAATTGAAATACAGGGCTTTGTTCTCAACTTCAACATTCTTATATAGCATGAAATTATGTTTATCAAGTTTATTGCTGGCACATAGTTGAAAGAGTTTCTTTTATTTATTTATCTAATAAATATTCTTTAAGCAACCACTATATGCTAGACACTTAAGGCTATAATGGTGAAGAAAAAATGAAGTGTCTATTCTCCATTGCATTACAGTCTTATGGGTGAGGCAGACATTAATCAAATAAATGGAATGTACAGTTTTAAGCTGAAAGAAGCTGAGCAGCTCTATGAGAATATATGAAAAGGCTCCCTGAGGCGCCCATTCTTAAGTTGGGAACTTCAGGGACAAGTGGGTAAGACTTACGTAATTTATGGATGCATTTTGCATTACCAAGTCCCTGTGTGGAAGAGAGAAGCAATTTTGAAGGAACTAGAGGAAGATCTGTAGGAGCCCTAAGAACAAGGGAGAGAATGAAATGACATGGAGGATGAAAGGCTGGGAACCATGTCAAAGCCATGTCCTGAGAGCACCGAGGCCACGGAGCGGTCCTGAGCAGGAGTGGCAAGGTCAGACTGCTGAGGTGGAGGCCAGCGCCGGTGCAAGAGTCCAGGTGAGAGACTGGCTACTTCTGGTGACGGAAGTGGGGAGGGAGGGGTGTGGATAGAAGATAAATTTGACAGTTCTTGATGAAAGATTGCACAGGGGGATGAGAGAGGAGGAGTCCAGGATGACACCCAGGGCTCTGTCTTGAACACCAGAATGGGTGGGAGCATTCTTTACTAAGCTAGCTCTACGAAGGTAAAGAAGCGAATTTAGGGCTGGGAGGATAAGGTGAGAGAAATACCAAGTGGAAAGGACCTAGAAGACACTGATATGTAAAAGTCCAGATTCCTGGCACAGCTCTTGAAGTTTGGGAGATGTGGGCTGCGCCGTAGCCATCGGGATGGAAGGCACCATCAACATCTTTGGGAGGCTGAGATCACATAAGCAGAGGTGTTTGGGGCGATGAGTAAGACCCAGGACAGTCCAAAGAGAACCCACAGAGGAAGCAGGTTCCACAATTTTACTGTGAACCTAAAATTGCTCTAAAAAGTAAAGTCTGTTTTTAAAAAAGAGCAGTGAGGAGTGTCCAAGAGGTGGAAAGCAAAAAAGAAATACGTTATACCACAGAGTCTAAGGAGGGGAAGAGCGCAGGTCGAGGAGGGCCAGTTCCGACGGCATCCCTTCAAACTAAGTCCCCGGCCCGGCCTGGGGCGGTGGGGGCAGCGGCAGGACCGCCTAACGGGACGGGCACTCGCTGCTCTGAGCACTTTAGCAGGGAGTCCTCACGGCCGGTCCCTGCCACAGCAGCCGGCCAGAGAGGGAGTCTCGCTGCCCAGGTCGCCCCCCTGACCCGCAGGCCCGTGCGCCCTCCCCCGCCTCTCCCCTGGCCGTCTGTCCCCACAGTGCCCCTCGGGCGAGGGGACCCAGCCTCTCCCACGGAGTGCGGGACACAGCGAGGTTCGCGAGGCGGGGCCCACCCTGAAGCCGGCAGGCTCGGCGGGCCGGGGGAAGCGCCCGCTCCTGCAGGTGCCCGCGGAGCCCCTGCCAGCGCCCCCGCGCCGTCCCTCGGCGGCGTCGCCCAGCTTCCCCAGGGACGCCGGGGCCCTGCGGCTCGGCGGTGCCAGCGCCTCTACCCTCCGTGCCAGGCGACGGCCAGGGCGGGCGCAGACTCCGCGTCTGATGCAGACGCGAAAACACCTATTTTCTGCTGGAGCAGGGCCCCCGAGCAGGCCCGCGGCACCGGGCGCCCTCCCAGCTCCCGCCGCGGGGCTCCGCCAGGCCTCCCGGGCGCGTGGCCTCGGGGCGGGAGGCCGGGGGCCGGGGGTGGGGGGCGGGGGGCGGGGAACGGGGGCGGGGCCTGGGCGGGGCCGGGGCCGGACTGCGGCGCGGCGGGTGCGAGCGCCAGGTGCCCGCAGCCCCGCCCGCGCGCCGGCTCTTTGTGTCTGGCCCCGCGCGCGCCTGCCGCAGACTGCCGGGGGGGCGGGGGCCGGGGGCCGGGGGCCGCGGGGCGGAAGCGGCGAATCAGCATCTGGGGCTTGAAACGTGCCTGGGAGGGTCGGCATTTTCATTAGCAACTCGGGCACTTTCGGAGCGAGCGGGTGGGCCCGAGGCAGCGGCCCCCCTCCCGGCCCCCGCGGCCCCCGCGCCGCGCCGCGCCCCTCCCCCCGCGGCCCTCGCCCGCAGCCCAGCCCCTCGCCGTCCTCCGTGGGGTCCCGGCCCCGCGGCGGGAGGGACCCTCCCCCGAGGCAGCCGCGGCCGGGGCGTCCCCACGGGGCAGGGCGGGGCCCCGAGCGCCGGGCGCGCAGCCTCCGCGGTTTGGGGTATTTCAGGTATTTCCCGGGGAGCACCCTGCAGGAACTGCCCCTCCTCTCTGAGGGCCCCCTGAAAGAAGACTTAATCGTTCGAGGGAGCACAGTTAAGGAAGTGTTCTCCCTCATCCCACCCAAAGGCCACTTCGCCAACTCAGTTGCTGCTCCTTTTATGTTTCACATGTGCTGAAAAACGTAGGCAAAGATCCAGGGCGTTGTCGCTTTAAGAATCCAGACCAAAGACCTTAAATGAACCCTGCAGCAGACAGATGGGAAAAATAAAAATGAAAAGGCCCTTCTCCGGCCCCGCTGCTTGCCATTACCCGTGACGTCATTTTTCAGGTGTTGGTTTGGCGGAGAAGACGGGAAGGGGCTTGTTGCTAGGCGGTGAACGGGGGAGAGGAGCCCCATTGGCTCTCTGGGGCTTCCGAGGAGCCAATGGGAGCGGCGGGGGCGAGGGGCCCACCCCGCCCGGAGACGCTCCCGCGCGGCGGGGTGGCCGCGTCCCAGGGTACTGTGGTTTACGGGGTTAGCCTGCCTCTTGGGGTGCGCTGGGCAGTGCTGTCCGGGGGGCTGGTGCTGAAAGTGCGCAGTTCGGGGGCAGCTTTGTCGCCTGTCCCGGCTGCGCTGGGGCGGCTGTCGCAGCGGCGCGGAGCGGTGCGCAGGTGCGGCCGGGCGCCTGCGGCCGCGCGGGGAGGGGGCTCGACGCTTTCTCTAGTGTTGGTCAGAGGAGGTGAACCCCCAACAACCCTCCGCAATGTGAGCCCGCCAGCCGGGCTCAGCCTGTCCCCTGCCGGGGCCTCGGCGCCGCCGCCCAGCGCGCTGCCCGGGCATCTCCGCGGGGCACGGTGAGGTCGCACCCCGCGAACCCCAGTTCCGAAAACAGCCGCACGTGCGCGCAGAGCAGCAGAAACGGCCCGGGGTCCCAGACCCGGGCTCCCAGCCGACGGCGCGCCCGCCGCGCTCAGCTTTGCATTCGCGGCGGCTTCCCTCAGACCCGCGCCGCTCCGCGCAGGGCCCCTTTCCCGCCGCTGACTGTATGGACCTGACAACCGCCCCTCCCTTGCCATATCCCATTGTCTGGGCTTCGGCTGTAACCCACGCATTTTCTTTAACAAATGTGCACGGTTTGGGTGGGTGACTTGAAATGCACTTGCAATAAATTGACTTCTTATTGCGCTATAGACCTGGCCAGTTTATTTACACCCTGGAGGGGACACAAGCCCTGCCAGATCCCGCTTCTGGGATTCTGTGGCAGGAATCCAGCAACATAAAAGGATTTCTCCTTGTAATCAGAGCACTTCCTAAGACCACAGGCAGTTTGAACCAATTAACATCTCTGATTGCAATTGATTTTAGGAGACTCAGAAGCACCAGGAAGGTTTTCAACCACAAGCCTTTATTGAATCCATGGCATGAATGGATCTGATTATTCATTTTTTTTCTTGCAGATTTCTGTGACTTTCGAGGTTGTTGAAGATTTGGGGGAATGAAGAAGGGTGGAGCATTTGCCGAAAATGGGAGGAGATTTAAAAAAAGGGAGACTTTTAAATAGGCCTTTCTCTTTCTTTCAGACAAATCCCAGGCTCTGCTCACATCCGCTGCTCAGCACTGACAGAGAACACAGCTCCAAGTGCAGACCCTAACTGCACCCTTCAGGTGGCAGGTAGCTGTGTGCTTCAGTTCACAGCCAAGGTCCAGGATGAGGAGAGCTGATTTCAGACGGCATTTCAAAATAAAAGCCTTCTTCCGCGAGCCCAAAGGGAAGCCGCCTTGCTTGCAGCCTTTTACCAGAAATCCTGCGAGAAGCACTTCAGTTAAGGTCTCCACTCAAACCTCACTGTGTTCTCAGCATTCGTAAAACCTCAGACGGCTTACAGAGCTGCACTGCCTGAACTAAGTGGGGGCTCCAGAGACCATGCCTGGGAGTGTCAAGTGCATGGGAATGCGGGTGCACCGGCCAGCCCACACTGGGGAGTGGGGGGCTGAGCAGCTGCCAAGGGGAGCAAATGGGTCCCAGAAAAGAAGGAATGTAAACATGCTGTCTTCTCTCTATATATATCAATGCATTAATCAGTGAAGGGCCCTTTTACATTTACTGGAGAAATGGGTATAAATCGTAAGATCTGAGCTCTCCCTTTCATGAGAAGAAAAAAGCAAGAGAAATATGCGGCCAGATTAACAATCAATATTAGAGATCTTTCATTAAGCAATCAGATTGTATTCAAGGCCAGGCTCCAACTTCAAGCCTCTGAATATCCAACTTACGAATTAGTAACTGTATAAAAGCACCGTCATTTCTTGTTGCAAAGAACTAGCAAAGGCCCTGAAAGTTAAGAGGTCAGCTTAGTGACACCCAGTCAGCCTGGGTCAGGAGCCAGGAGGGAACACTCCCCACTCTGATCAAGAAAGGACCCTCCACCCACAAACTTCAGAAATGAGCACATTTTCCTTGGCACTGGTGAACTCTAAGCTAATTATGTTTTCCTTCGAGGGAAGCAAATTATATCTATTGTACAATAAAAGCTATTGTCATTCCCAGTATATTCATCATGACTCAGAAAGATGCAAAAATATTGACTTGCTCTAAATAGCATTTTACTTTTGTCTCCAGACATCAATTTTTAAGAATGACTGGAGATGGTTTTGTTAACCAGTCACAGGGAGGAAATGTGAAGGAGTCATGGTGTAACCTAACCCACCATATGTAGCCTTTTCCTTAGAGAACTATCTAGACCTCATGAAAGAGTTAACCTGGATTATTATATATATATTTTTTTAATTCCTTAAAACTCCTGACAGTACCTACAGAAACAAGAGAATAATGAAGCCCACTGACATCTCTGAAAAGATGGTGATTAATTAAAATAATTAGGCTGAATTATTAAAATATGAAGTCTTCTGTAGGGATTACCAAAAAGCGAGCACATTTTTGCAGCTCAGAAATTAAAACCACATTCTGGTTCATTAGCTGAGAGAAGAGCTGACACATTGTAGCCCACAATCCTACTCACAGACACAGATGTGTCTAATATCTCACACCTTCTAATAGGTCTTGTAAAAATAAAAAAGAAAGAAAAAGCAACAGCCTGACTTCAACTATTTTATTGCTTGTAGGACAGAGGAAATCTTTAAAAGAATGACAATGAGCCTTTCGGCTTTACTTTGAAAATGCCCCCAGGCTTTAAAATACCAGGTGTGTTGGGGCCTGTGACTAGTCAGACTAGGGACAGTGAAGGGCAGGGAGGCACCTCTTAACATATTCTAGGCCATGTCTTCAAAGCAGTTGATGTCTCTTTCCTTTTACTAAATCAAATCAAACTCGTTGGCCTGACTCTAAATCCCCTCATCAGGATGCCCTTCCCCACCTGTCCCCACGCTATGAAACCTCCAAGTCAGTCAAGCAAATCCCAATATCTTGTTCCAAAGCATATTCATTCCCACTTCTACATCCCCGGTCAGTTGTCACCTGCCTGGCATGTCCTTTTTTCATCTCTGACCTCCGTCTCCCTGTCTCGCAGAACCAGCTCTGGGTCCCCTTCTCCACAAAGCCTTCTGCTCTCCTCCCAGAGTCACGCTCAGAACCTGGATGTTTATGATTAAATTGCAAATTTGATCATGTCACTCCCCTGCCATAAGTAAAACCTTCCGTCACACCCTCTGCCTTCAGAATAAATGTTCAGATGCATTAGCCTGCTGTTCATCCTCTGGAATCTGACCCTGGCCTTTTTCTCCGGCCAGGGGTCAACAGTACCCACCCAGAGCCAAGCAGACTGATGAGAACCAGCTCTGCCACACACCGGTGCGGCTTTCGGCAAGTGCTTCACTTTGCTGCACCTCAATTTCAACAAAGGATTATTAAGAGGATTAAATGAGTTGATATATGTGAAGCACTTAGAACTGAGCCTAGCACATACTTGGTGCTTGGTAAGTGTTTCTTATTACCAATGCCATTAATATAATTTTTCTCATCACAAATCCTGCCCTCCAGCAAACGACTCTTCTACTTTGGCTTTCCACCCACATCTGTTGTTCATAAGGTCTATCAAACCTACTAGTCCCTAGGCCCCATTCTAATACCACATTCTCCAAAATACTGTCCTGGATGCAGCCCTGTGAATCTCACCAGTCCCTAAGTGTTCTCTCTAATAATGCATAACACCATCTGTTTTGTGTCATAGTTTTGCTCAGTAATTAAGAGTAGAGGCTATGTCTATCTTGTAGCAGAAACTTTAGTGCTCATCAGCTATTTAATGTGTTCTGTATTTTCCAACCTCCCTTGTATGACCTTGGGGTCATATGACTAGTTTAGGTCCACAAACTATAAGCAGAACTGGCAGATGTCACTTCTGGGCTAAGGGTCGAAAGCCAGTGTGCCTCATCCATCCTTCTCACCCTGCCTTGGGGAGCTCAGAGGTGGCATGCCCCCAGAAAATGCAGCTCCAAGAGGCCCTCCTCCATCAGACAGGTCCAATCAGACAGTTCCTGGCAACCCTTGTTGGATGTGTGAGCAAGAAGTCAATGTGGTATTAAAGCTCTGGCATTGGGGGACTGCTGTTACTTCAGCAGAGCCTAGCTTACCCTGACTATTATCCCATCTCATCTTTTCAACACTGGACATAGGAGACAGCACATAGGAGGTATTTAATATTCAAATATTGAATGAATAATACTGAATGAACAAAATTATTCTTTTTCACAAGCAAGTCTAATAGTTCAGTGTTGCTCAATCCAACTTAAAACATTTTATTTTGACTCTTATTTAGAATGCACACCCTTTATGGGGTTTCTCATTGACCAGAGGACCTGGCACAGCCCTGGGCCTGGTGGTGAGTGCAGGGTCAACCTTTGCTCACTAGTTCCCCAAAATCCAGTCCATCTGAGACCACAGCTTGGTAGTAAGAGCTCCAACAATGGCTGATTGTTCCAGAGCCGCTCCTGACCTGCCCGTCAGGCACAGTGGGGTGATGCTGAGCTGTGCAGTGGCTGTCCCAGCTCTGAGAGCAGAGCTTGTCAGTTGAGACAGAGGACAAAAGACATAAAACTATTTGTCAACATTTTTTTTTAACTCACACCTCATTAGTCAAGATTTTGTTAGGGCTTTTGTTAAGTGATTTATAAACACTCATTTTCTAAACATGACAGTAAAATGAATGTATTTCTGAAAAGTACTACTTTTTCCTCCTTTAGAATTCTCAGAATTCTAAAGATTCCAATATACACCAGATGGGTAGAAATCTAGCTGAGCCCCTGTGACAGAGCAGTTCTCTGCCTGCTTCATCCCAGAAGAACCAACCAGGAATCACATGTGGTTCTCCCAGCCCTCAAAGAACCTCTGCCTGCAGTGGGAACCCGAGGAGCCAGGTTCAAGTTCCAAATTCACCGGGTGGGTAGCTAACGCATCCTGCTGTGTCTCAGGACCATTTGTTAAATTGGAGGAAGAGAGATTCCTATCTCCTTTCTTTCCCCTTAGATAATAAGGGACATGATTGGAAAATGCATTTACCTCCTGGCTGCTTAATAGAAGTCCATATTACCTAGAACATTCATGTAAGTCTACTGGACAAATCTACGTTTCAGGGCTCTCAGATCCATTTGCCATCCATGTTCTAGCTCCCAGATGAGAACACGACACTCAGAAACCGAGGCGTCACACTCCTTTTCATGTAAGGGTCATGCAAAGTTTCCCCACACAGGGAAAAACTAAAATACCTCTAAAAGAGAAGCAGCTCAGTTTAGAAAAGGATAACTTTGGGTTCTCCACTGAATGGAGTTTAAGAAAAGCATTAGTTAAGAGGAGCAAATCCGGTCAACTCGGCTGGAGAGAGCTCTCCACCCTGGGGTCATGCCATAGAACAAAGACGCACAAACCCGGAGATGCTCCTTCCACCTGACAAAAGAAGCTGAACTTCCTTAAGGGGGGGAAAGTTCAAGAAGGGACATCATCTGGGGTGAGAGGAACTGACGAGTGGGCTCCTTTCCAGGATGTCAGGCTGTTGTACAGAGCACCCAGGATTCAGCACTCCCACCATCCTGACCTGAGAAGTCCACAATGGCATCTCTCATCTGCCCTCTTAATTTGCTCTATCCCATGCCAGCTACTTTCAGAGCCTCTAAATGCTGGTTAATCCCAGGGAGGCATTGCCCCTTCATGGATAGCACCAGCTCAGAGCTGCCAGAGCCACCAGGACAGCAGGCTGCTCTGAGCCCCTACATGGGCAAGTTTGGGACATCTCAGAGGAGAAAAGCTGGCTGAAGGCGACCAAAAGAATTCTCAGTCGGGAGAAATGGTCTCACTGGGTCACTGCTTAAAATGCAACAGGAAAGCAAAGCTGGTCCCTTGAGCCAGGTGGGAGCCATGTAATTAAGAGGTAAGTGACACGGGAGCCAATGGGCTGGGAATTAGCTGAGCAGATGGTGAAGGTGGAGGCGCAGTTGCTCCCAGCCAAGCGACCTTGTGCACAAGTGACATTGTTGGTTAAGTCTCCCACCAAGCTCCAGCTCTGACAGAGTAATGCAAGTGCCCTGCCTCCTGCTGCATGGAGACAGGTCACCCGCCCCTACACCTCCCCAGAGCATGTTAGGGGTAGTAAAATCTCAGCCACAGAGGCCTCTGCTTTGGTGGCATTTTATTCTCCTGCTCGGCCTTCGAGATTTCCCCCCCATTCATTGGGCAGTAAGCAAATACTGATTATGTGCCCAGCTTTGTGCTATCCACTGGTGATTCTAAAATAAAAGAGATATGATTTCCGCACTCAAGAAGTTCAGTCTAGTCGGAGAGCCAGACAGGTAAATAAGTACAATTAAGGTGATCAATTTCCCGGAGAGAAACTTCACGTGGCTGCCTATTTTCTCTGAACACCGTCTTCTCCAGGCTTCATGATTCCACACTCACCTGTTCTCCTCCTCAATCAGTGGCTTTTCCATCTCAGTCTCTTTTGCTGGATCCTCACCCGCCATTTATCCACATTTCAGAAAGTCCAGGGCTCCTTCCCTAGACTTCTCTTCCCCTGGGTGATATTTAACCCAGTGGTTTTAGTACCATTTACACACTGATGATTCCCAAATTTATATTTCTAGCCTCAGTTTCTCCCCCGAGCTCTTTCATATACACAGCTGCTCCCTGGCATCGTGTGGATGCCCGGCAGACATCTCCAGCTTACTCACTATTTACCTGTTGCTGTTCCCTCTTCCCTAAGTCTCCCACCTCCACCACGAAGTCACCACTCTCGCAGTACACAGGGGGCAAATCTGGTCAACTCGGCTGGAGAGAGCTCTCCACCCTGGGGTCATGCCATAGACCAAAGATGCCATAAACCCAGGGATGCTCCTTCCACCTGAAAAAAGAAGCTGAACTTCCTCAGGGGGGGATAGTTCAAGAAGGGACATCATCTGGGGTGAGAGGAACTGACGAGTGGGCTCCTTTCCAGGGTGTCAGGCTGTTGTACAGAGCCTCCAGGATGAGCAACTGGGCAGGACGTCCGCCCAACTGCTCAACTAGAAAACCCAAGAGTTACCTTTGCTTCTGCCCCTCCTCTCATGTTCCTAATCCAGTCTACCAATAAATCCAGAATAAATCCGGGATCTTTTGTTTCTCACCACCTCTTCTGCTCTCATTCTCATAGTGGTTGTGGACCCTATTACCAGAATATGCACATATATGACATTTCCATATAATTCAGAGGTTTAATAGAGGGAGAGGTTATCAATAGATTCCAGGGTAAGAACCCAGGTCACTGGCTGCTGTAAATGAGTGTTTAGATCTGTTTAAGTTTTAGATGTTAAGCCACTAAGGGACAGGAGTCCTTCATGTAATTACCTCAGGGCACCTGGCACAGTGCCTCATACAGCTAATCTTTTAATTAAGTTTTTTAAAATATAATATGAAGAAAAAAATAACCATTTATCCAATATATATTTATTTAACACGTAACATGTGCAGCCTTTATACTGGTTGTCATGGAGAAAGCAAAGATTTAGACAAAACATACAGAGAAAGTGACTCAGCACCACAGTAAGTGGCATGGACAGAGAGGCGGCGGCTCTGGCTTAAGGCCCAGCGTCAGCAAGCTGTGGAGGTGGGATAGGACGAGGCAGGCTTGCTGAAAAGTAAGGCACCCCGGCCTGGCTGAAACAGAGGACGCCGCCCTTCGGGGGCTCAGCGCAGCCAAGGTTTGGAGGCGAAGAGCAGGGGAAACAACATGCAAGTGACACCTTTGTACGGCTGAGTTGGCAAGAAGGGTAGTTTGGCACTGTTCAAAAACCATTACATCATCGAAAGATGCCTGGAAGCATCCTTTATGGCCCCACTTTCATGTTGGAAGAAGGAATATGGGTTAGGTCAAACCACTTAGAGGGCACTGCAGCATTGGGGTGCTGAAGACCCTGGACATTAGGGTGCTTATCGAGGGCTTAGGGGCACTTACAGGGGGCACCGGGATGTTGGTGTCCTGACAGAGAGCCCGGCGCTGAGGTTCTTAGCGGGGGGTATGTCGCAGCCTTCTAGCTTTACTGTAAGCCCTCTGAGGGTGGCTATAGTAATCATGGCTATCATCATTGCAGTGGCTAAGAGCTTACAAAACACTTCAACATGTGTTGTCTTACTTAATTCTTAAAACTTTCCAGTGAGAGCTGTTATTCTATCTATATTTTGCAATGTGGAAATTCAGGTTTAAACTAAGGAAGAGAGAGGGAACTCAGGTTATTGAGTATTTACCAAGTGTCAGGGCTTGTCAGACTTACTTCATTTATTTTATTTATTCATTTTTAATCCTCACTCGAGGATATTCTCTCCATTGCTTTTCAGAGACACTGGAAGCCTTGGAGAGAGAGAGAGAGACATTGATGTGAGAGAGACACATCGACTGGTTGCCTCCTGCACGCGCCCCGACGGGGGCCAGGGATCAGGCCTGCAGCCGGGGTGTGTGCCCTTGGCCTGAATAGAACCCAGGACCCTTCAGTCCACAGGCCGACACTCTAACCACTGAGCCAAACCGGCCAGGGCTATTTCATTTCTTTTTTGCTGAAATGCCACAAAGTAATATGAACAGTCCTGATTTACAGGTACAGAGACTGAGGGTCAAAAGAGTTAAATAACTTGCTGCCATCAGCAGTCAGTGATACAGTCAGTCTTTGAAGATGGGCGGCCCCTCACCACCAGCCCTGAATGCAGTGCTAGCCATAGAGCAGGTGGTTAGTGAATATAACCCGAATCGGTGGATTAATGGGTGGCAAGGGGGATAATGGAAAGAAGTGGCTGTGAGGTGCCCCTTCATTGAAACACAGAACCTTCTAGAGTCACAGTAACTTAGGAAAGGCCCTTGCAGGAAAGAACTCTGGGAAATCTGAGCAAAATTACTTTCAAACTTATCACTCCCTTTTATCCAGGGGTGCCTGAGCTCCCATGGATAAAGCTTACATTTTCTCTTTTTTTAAATATTTTTTTTTATTGATTATAGAGCAAGAGGAAGGGAGAGGGAGAGAGAGGTAGAAACATCAATGATGAGAGAATCATTGATCAGCTGCCTTCTGCAGGCCCCCTACTGGAGATCGAGCCCACAACCCAGGTACATGCCCTGACCGGGAATCAAACTGGTGACCTCTTGGTTCACGGGTCGATGCTCAACCACTGAGCCACACCGACTGGGCGTTATAGCCACTTTCTAAATCCTGCTTGTCAGCCTCTCTTTTAATAAATCTTCACCCAGTGCCCACAGTTCCAACTCTCTGTTCTGAAGTCTGTGAACTCTTGGCACCGAAGTCAAGGAAAGAGAAATGTTCCCAATAATGAAAAGGAAATTGAATTTACAACTAGACTCTTTTTGCATAGCAACTTTTATTTAAGACACTCAACTGAATATAATCTCTTTCACTTCATCCATGCCTCTATTTGCTGGGATATCCCTGCGCTACACCAATTTATCTCATAGAATCTGAGGATGAAATTGGTTCTGTGTTCCTACAAAAAGTTGGGGAGAAATGGAATATAGAGCTAGAGAGACTTGAGGAGCAGAATCAATGTCTAATATATAATATGCCCCCAAAGCACCTGGTGCATGTCTTATTCATGAGAGTTGCTCAACAAATAATCACTGAATTTCATTAGGTGAAGAGGTGGGATTAAGAGGTGAGAAGGCTTCTCTATCACAGGTCCAGTCCCTAAGCTAAACCAGGCCTCCAGGTGCCCATTCTTGGTCAGCAGAGTCAGTCACCAAAGCCACTTCAAGTTATACTAATGGGGTTTATACTGCCATTCCATCCAGCATGAAACTTTTATTTTCTGCAAGAATCCCACAAACATGGTCAGCTTGGTCCTAAATTATGAAAGCAACTGGAGACTCATTTCCTATCCTTCATAGGAAGGGGGTGGGGGAGAACACTGCCAGTTCAGAACACAAGCCAACACAATTACCCACCATCTGTTGTATGGACTAAGGACGGTTATTTAGTGATCAGAACAGACCCCATGGTTCCTGGCTTGGGATCTTCATGGAAACTGAGTGTTCTGACATTGGGTCCTGTGACTCTTCATACAACTTACTGGTGTATGAAATGGAGATGAAATGGCCATGCAGACTGGACAGGAATACAACTCTAGCAATGTCTTGATTTAGTGTTTGCTGCGTATTTGGGGATCTGCTAGTGAGAAAGGCCAAATGTAGGACCAAAGTTTGATTAATAACGTTTATGAGTCAACTCTTTTCCCAAGCTCTATGTTGCTACATCTTGAAATCCCACTGTGATTTCAAAGGCAGAATTGATTTTACATGCATAAAGAAAAGCTTCCCAAAGGATCATCACTAGAGACTCTCACTGTTTTAGGGAGTACTTAAAACTCACACTAATACAAATAAACACAGAGGTGGAGCTTCCATAGGTAGACTCTCTATGACAGTTATGGCTTTTTGTTTCCACACCAATAGTCAGTTCTCAATTATGCACTCAAGTAAGGGACTAATGAGGCAGAATTCCAAATGGATGCCAATGAAAAGACACTCCTCTTCCTGTCTATTTACCCACTCATTCTTTCAATAAGCATTTATTGAGCAGTTACTAAGTACCAGGCAGTGTGCTAAGTCCTGGAGATTCAAAGCTGACTAAGGCATAGTACTTGCGCTTTAGGAACTCAAGGTCGAGTAGGGAACCAGACAAAGAAAATAGCCACAGTGCAATATAAGTACTGTATAAAATAAAGGTACAGATGTGTCCTAGAACATGGAGGGAAAATGCTTCTAACTTCTGCACTTGGCAAGCCCCACTGACACCACCCCAAGCTGAGAAGGTTGCTGGCATAAGCTGGCCACAGCCAGGCCGCTCTCCTGCAGCCCTGATACATGCAGCTAACAAGAGGAAACCAAAGAGCCCTGACAGCATCAGTTGGTTACCTTAAAAAGCAGATCCTGAGGCAAGTATGAAAGCTGTGTGTGGAGCCAAAGAAAATCCAAAAAGGATACACATAAGGAGCAGGTGGTGATTCTAGAGACAGGAGTCAGAACCAGCTGCTGCAAGGCTTGCCCTCAAGCTCCCGCCCCAAAGCAGGGCTGATGAATGTGTTTCCGTAACCGGAACAGAAAAGGCCAAAGTGAATAATTCTGTTTGCAGAGGTTGGGGAAAACTTTAGAGAGGAGTCACACATGCTGGTTTTGAAGGATCAGTAGGAGTTTGCTATGGGAGATTTATTAATTAGACAGCCGAGTGTTGGTAGTTATACAGAAAAAATGTGAGTACAGAATGAAGTACATGTTTTGTTTTTCTCCTCTTGAGAAGATAAGAGTTTGAATTTTTTATTTATTGATTTGAGATAAAGAGGAACATTGATTTGTTGCCCTACTTATTTATGGATTCATTGGTTGCTTATTGTATGTGCCCTGACCCAGGATGGAGCCTGCAACCTTGGTGTATTGGGATGACACTCTAACCAACTGAGCTACCCAGCCAGGGCTAGAATTTATTTAAACCAGCAAAACTGAGAACTCCTTAGTTTGAGAACCTCAGTCATCACTGGGAAGCCAGAGGTTTTATACTTGAACTTGTGTGACCTTGGCTGAACCCCTTAACACTTAGGAACCTCATCTGTAACACAGGGAAGTTGGAAGAATCCCAGTGACTTCTATACCTTTGCGTGTTCATTACAATCATTTGATGGGGATGGGGGGCAGTGGTTTAAAGCTATGGTGCCAGCCCACCACTCCACTTCCATTCTGATTTCCATAGCTCTGGGGTGGGGTCCCCTTCTGGACTATCAGATCTCCAAGTGCTGGCTCTCTGAAGGGAAGAAAGTCAGTGTGGCCGAGGAGGGAACACTGGGATTCTTATTACAGAGACCATGCTAGTATTGTGCTCACCTGTCTGCCTGACCCGATTGTTTCCCCACACTGAGCACCCCTAGATCAAGGTGTGGCTCCTACCACTGACAGTCAGCATTGCCCCAGCATCCTGTGGGGACATGTATATTCTTCAAACTGAAAGGAAAATGGCAGGAAGCTTGGATCCTTAAACATTCTGGAGGTGTTTGGCCAGCTGTGTGGAGGTCCCATCACCTTTCCTATGTCTAATCCAGGTGACCAATGGAGCAGGCAGGAGGGGAGAAGGGCTTGGCCACCTCTAAGGAGATGGTCAGTCTGTCTGCCTGCCTGCCTGACACCAGCGCCAGCCACTGGCTCCGACACACAGGGCCTGAAGCATCTGCCAGGTGGCACCGGCTTTGATGAGGACCATGTCAGGCCAGAGACCTGCAGGCTCACTCTAGTTGGCTAGCAAGGATCTTCCCACAGCCTTGAGAAAGGTACTTGAGGAATCTGAGCAGAGATTTAGAAGTGGGGTGCAGGTGGGGTGCAAGGGACTGCAGGACAGAAGCTTCTCCTGATGCCAGGCTCTTCCACCTCAGCTAAGGGAAGCAGGCACCCTTTCTTGTCTGGCGCCTGGAGCAGGGCCCCGGCTGCCTCTGCACGCCTTGCTCCTCAGGCCCAGGGCTCAGCGGGTCCTTAGGCTCGGCTGACACAGCTGGAGAAACACGAGACCACCAGGCAGTCCCGCGCTCTCCCGGGGTCCAGCACCAGGGTGTGGCGGTGACTGGCTGCAGCAGGGCTCTTTAAAAGACACAGGACTCCAGCAGGCCCACCAGCCAGGCTCTGGACGGCCTCCACCTTCTGGATGGCCTCCCCTGAGTTTCCCCTGTTGGCTCCCTCCCCAGCACCCCAGCCCCATACTGGCTCACCCTTCTTTCATTTTGGGGAACAAATCACCCTCCCTTTGGGTCTCCTGGGGCCTTGAGGTGGTGTCCTTAGGAAACCCAGTCTGCATCCTGAGCATGGAAACTTGGGGTGCCCCTAAAAGCTGTGTGTTAAAATAGTGTGGCCTCTCCTCCCCAGCCCCCTTCCTGAGTAGCCAGGCCAAGGGCAAACAGAGGCCCAGCCACAGAGAGATAGCTGTGTTTTATGTCTGACAATAGCAGCTACGTGACTTGAAGGGCTCTCCTCTTAGAAAACCAAATGCCCACCAGCTTTGCTTATTTGCTCTAACCTTCAAAGAGCGCAGAAGTCCCTTCCTAGTTCAACAAATAAATCCAGTTTCACTCTTAGCAGGTCTCAACCCACGAAGTTCTGTTGTTAGGGCCTCCCCTGAGTTTCCCCTGTTGGCTCCCTCCCCAGCACCCCAGCCCCATACTGGCTCACCCTTCTTTCATTTTGGGGAATAAATCACCCTCCCCTTTAAAAAATTCTTTCTAGAGTAAAGAATGTTGACACCCTGAAACGAGCCTCTGATGATGGCGAGCCTTCAGACGGCTGTATTTGAACAGGTGCTGACGCAATCAGGCAGACTGGGTTAAACCAAATGTTACAGTTGCAAGAATTCATCTGGAACTAATAACTCGGAGGCCACGGAGAGTAGAAGGGTCCCGCTTGGGGCTGGCCAGAGGCGGAGGCCCGCCCGGCCGATGCTGCCACCTGCCGGCCGCGGCTGCCGGGCACGGCCCCCCGGCTCCCGTTCGCACTGAGGGTGCCCCGGCCCCGCCGACACCTTTCCCCGCCAGTCAGACGGGGCTATTTTAAAAAGCTAGCACCTCTCCCTGGCACTCGGAGTAAAGATAGCTAGTCTGGCTGCCCTGGCTTTTCTTAAAAAATAAAAATAAAAGGACAACTCCAACTCCAGAGGCAGGGCGCTGCAGAGGCTGTTGCGGCTGGGGCTCCGTCCCACTGTCCTTGGAATTAAACAGATCATGAGTCGGTGACTCACTTAGGAGGGAGGCTCTTTTAGCAAGAATTTGCATTTTGCAGAGGAAAAGGAAATGCAGAGCTCTGGGTTATGTCTGCGCACTGCTGAACTGCAAGTCACATGCCGGGTCCAGAAATGATGAAAACATCTGTTTTCGCTTTAGACCAGCGAGGCCCTGGCGCGCGGGCCGGGCGGGGGAGGGGACCGGCTTTGCTCACCGGCGCCACCTGCTGGGCCTGCTGCGGAAGCGCCCGGGGCCCAAGCGCAGGGCAGGTTGCCGCTTACCCGGGGAAGGGGCGATCCACAGGTGGGGGGGGGTCCCCCACAGGTGGTCACTCTCCTGTGAAATTCTGTACCGTCTTGGAGCGTGCGGAGCACGTGCTTTTCCCTGGGGACTGCTCGGGGCAAAGGAGGAGGAGAGAGACGCCGCCAGTGGATTGCCAGGCTGGGAAGGGAGACGCGGAGGGGGAGCTGTTGCTGGTCTTGTGCAGACGGAGAACCCGCCGTTCCTCCGGCCGAGACCCAGCAGAACAAAGGAGCGCGCCGCCCCGCAGGAAACCGGCTGGCTGCCCCGCCCGCGGCGGCCGCGCGTGTCCGAGACCCCGCCCGCGGCGGCCGCGCGTGTCCGAGGCCCCCGGGCCAGCCGGCCTCCCGCCCTCCGCCCGCCCCCGCCCTCCGCGGGGCTCCCGCCCGCCGGCCTCGCGCCGCATCCCCCGAGCACTGAGGGCTGCCTGCTGGGCGCCCGCACTCACTCAGCGCAGCCATTTGTTAAAAACAATCCACAAATGTCGGAGGAAAATGTATGTTTAATGTCAAGCGAGTGCTCAAAACAATGGCAGCTGTGAGTCCCGAGGCGGAGGCCCGCCCAGGCCCGGTTCCACGTTTTGTCAGCGTCGGGGCGACGCCGAGGGGCCGATGCCCCAGCTCCCCCCGCTCCCCCGCTCCCCCCCAGCTGCCCCCAGCTGCCCCCCCCGCTCCCCCCCCGCTCCCCCCCGCTGCCCCCAGCTCCCCCCCCGCTGCCCCCCGCTCCCCCGCTCCCCCCCCCCGCTGCCCCCAGCTCCCCCCCCCGCTCCCCCCCGCTCCCCCCCCGCTGCCCCCCGCTCCCCCGCTCCCCCAGCTGCCCCCAGCTCCCCCCCCGCTCCCCCGCTCCCCCCCCGCTCCCCCCAGCTGCCCCCAGCTCCCCCGCTCCCCTCCCCGCTCCCCCCAGCTCCCCCCAGCTGCCCCCCGCTCCCCCCAGCTCCCCCCCGCTGCCCTCCCAGCTCCCCCCCAGCTCCCCTCGCTCCCCGTGGAGCCGGCTCCCCCCAGCTGCCCCCAGCTGCCCCCCAGCTCCCCCCCAGCTCCCCGTGGAGCCGCGCCCCCCCCCCCCCCCCCCCCCCCCCCCCCCCCCGCTTTCCGCAGGCCGCGCAGCCCCGCCCTCCATCCCCCAGCCTGGCCCAGGCCTGCCCCACAGCCGCGGGGACTCGGTGCCCGGCGCCACTGCTGGGCCACCCACTGCACCCCTCAGGCAGAGCTGGGGGCGCAGGCGTCCCTCCGGGCAGGTCCCGGGTCAGGAGCACAGCCCCGAGCTACAGTCTCATGAACGGCGCTTCCCAACACGCCGCCGACGCGCAGGCCGCGCAGGGCGGTCGGAAGAACCGACTTGGGTCGAATGAAGAGGTCGCGCCCTCAGCTCTCTTTTGAGGTTTCCAGGAGGGAAAAGTCTGATAATAGGGCCTCAAGTCAACCTGCTTGCTCACTTTACTCCCAAGTTCAAAGGGAAACTGAGGTTCTCTATTGGGGCCCAATCCATCGCATTTTCCCATTTCACCCTCAAATAAATATAGAAAGAGCTGCCCTGTGCATGGGTCAGGAGCTCACATGATGAGTCAGAAAATGATTTATTCCCATTTTACAGCTGGACAAATGATGAAGGAACCAACTGAATCCTCACTGATCTTGCTATACACTAGCTGTAGCCCCAGCGGCCCCATGTGTTCTTAGGAGCAAGATCTTACATTGTTAGAGCCCAAACTACCGCTCAAAGCTGCTGCACATGAGTTCGTCCCTGCAGCCGCCCTGCTCGGGCTGGAAAATTACTAGTTCAGGGGAACCATGTAAATCAATACAATCAACTTCAGTTTCTGTTTCAGGCCTTAGAAGATTAGAACCGGAGGCTTTACTTTAGTCTGGTTTGATACTGATATCCGTGGAGAATTTTGATGAATTTTCTTTGTTTTACAAACTAAAGAAACCTGGTCGCTGACCCATATTTATTTTTTGGACTCCTTCCTTGAGACTATGTCTCATTTTTACCTGGTTTTGCAACAGGTTTGTATTTTGATCCATTAGGGACTCGATATGAAAATTTTCGTGCTGCACTGATATCTTCGAGCTCAGAATTTAAGGGGTTTTTCAACATTCAGCAAAATAAAATCTCTGAACCAGGCTCAAACAATAGGGTAGAAAAACTCCAGGAGGAAAAAAAAAAGTGTCATGAAAATAAACAATAGTGATTCCGTGTTTTACTAGGTGTAAGATGCCAACCTCCTAAGCTATTTTTCCAGTCGTACCTAAACCTCTTTTCCTCATCATAAAAATGAATTCTTTTGCCCCACTTCTCCCCATGCACCTGGGAGTGTTTCTACTCACAGAGCAATAACCTTTGTTGAAAGCTCCGCTTTTCTAAGCTGTGGTGAATTCTGCAAGATCACTCTCCACATACAAGATTAGCACCTCCTTTCCAGCTTCAAATAGACTATAATCCAAAAGCTGCTCTTTTAAATGGAGGTTTCTTTTATGCTTAAATTCCTAAATAAAAGAAACATCAATGCTACTGCTACCCTCCTCAGTTAAATCCGATTTGCGAGAAATGCTGCATGCTCAAAATCAGGGTGTGAGCTGATGTCTGGGCTCCAGAATGCATTTGGGAATTCTTTAGTCTTTCTCTAGCTGGAGGGCCCTCTACTGGCCAAAATAATACCTGATATAAACAAAGACGACCGGAGCAAGTGGTACAACAAAGGCGGGGGGAGGCGCCTGCTGGAGAAGCTGCTGGTGGCCCCAGGTTTGCCCACAGAGGTGTGTCTTGTTCAAGGAAAGCCAAGGCCGAATCCTGCCCTGGGAAGGACAATGTTATTTCCATTACAAAAGGACCCTTCACTTGATAAAAAGGCAGGTCTGAATGCCATTAAATGGCAAATACTTCTAATTTCTTTAAGATTCTATTGAATTTGAAAAAAACAGATTTACAAAGTTACAGAATACTTCTGTGGCGTAAAATACTGTATACCTGTACTTGCTCTGCACCATTTGACCCACCCCACCCACATTTCTGTCCCCGTAAATCTCAGAAGCACTGTGACCATGTGACACAGAAAGTGGAGGTTAGAGTTCGAGGGGGGGATCTAAAGGCTTAGAGAAGTCAGAGGCTCCGGGAGCCTGAACTGCCGCCTGGAGCTCTGGGAGATAACAGGGCTGCTCCAGCCTGTTTCCCTCTAGCCTTGGAGGACAGTGCTGGTGTTCTAGAAGATTTCACAGGAGGTTTTCCAGAAGCTCTGCCACATAGCCACAGGCCAGGTCTCGCAGGTATGTCTGTTTCTCCTGCTGTAAAATGAAGGGGTGATTACACCAACCAGATATAAAGTCCTAGGACCTCGAGTTCCCAGTCACTGTAATGATCTTTGTTCCCTGGAAGCCTCAGGGAGGGAGGGGAAGGGAGGGGAAGGGAGACTCTCCCACAGAGTCCCTTCAGTCCTCTGACCCTCACCAGGCACCCCCACCCCAGCATGGGCATGACCCGCGGCAGTCACAGCAAACTTACACACCTGCCCTCACGCGTGCTCTGCTTGGCAAACTCGTGCTTGTTCTGCGCGGCCCAGGTCAGTGACAACACCCTGAGGCCTCACCTTACCGTCCCCAACACAAGGCTGTCTCTTCCCCTTTAGGCTCCATGGCACCGGGCACCGGCCCCCGTGGCAGCGCTGGTGACGCCGGTGCCCCTAGTAGGCAGGCTGCAGGCAGCCGGGTGCTTCCTTTGTCGTGTGTCCTCAGTGCTCGGCGTGAGGACTGTGGAGTGGATGTGGAATGAGGAGGGGCTGAGAACAGAGCCCCTTTCCTTCCATTCCCTTCAAAAGAGAGGCAGTGGTGGGGGCCAGCAGTCCGGGCCTTAGGCCTGCCCTGACCCAAGGCCACAGCATGCCACGGCTGATGCCGGGAGAAGCAGAATGGGTCCCCCTCCCAGCATAGTGTTCTCCCTCCCAACCAGGCACCCACCATGACCCAGATCCTCCTTTGGGTCCCAGTGACCTGGGTTCTCTCTGTGCACTTGCGGTAGCAGCAGCAACATGATGGAGCAGCAAGGATCTGTCTGGATGCTGCACTAGGCTGGGCCCAGCTCCATCTAGTCCTCTCTCAAACGCGTGGAGAAGCCTCTCCTCCCCTCCCTGCTCATTCTGTGCTAATCCGGGGTCCACCCAGTGTGTCCAGAAAGCCCTCTTGTTGATACGAGGGCCTGCCCCACAGGGCTGCAGGAAGGATGGAAGGGGACACTCGCCCCGGCAATATTTATAGTCATGGCATTTGAGATGCATTATCTAATGTATTTAATTATCTAATTTAATCCTAAGCAATCCTGTGAAGTAGGTGCTAAAGGATCCTTATTTACAAGCAAGGAAGCTGAAGTGCAAAAATGGTTAAGACACACACAGTCACCAGCTTCCAGCCAGGATTTGAAGCCAGGCTATGATCCCAGAGCCCAGACCCCAGACCCTTGACTACATGTGATTCTGCAAGAAGAACACACTGAAATTCTGCATAAAAGTCTGCCTGGCACAGAGGAAGTCCCTCCTCATCGATAGGACTGAATACTCCCTCCTGATATCTGCTCCTTGGCACCTGAGTACTCCAGGTCTCCAGCTGCCCTCTGGCCTGTCCCAGGCTCCTTGACTTCAGAAGGTTCCTGAAATACTCATGTTACTTTGACATCTCTTCTCATTCCTGATCTCTCTCCAGGCTTTTATTGCCACCCATCTCTAACGACCATCATTCTGGATATAAATCTCAAGCCCATCTCTGTCTCTCTCTGGGCTCCAGAAACTGTCTCCCACATGCCCATGCTCCTTTCCAAGCTTTACTTTTTCCCTGTAGTGCTTTTCACCTTCAAACACACCATGTCATTCTCTCTCTCTCATTGCCAAGGAGGATATCAGAAAGTCAAATTAGTTTTCTGGACTCACTCTTCCACCATGTTTGCTGTGAGGTGATACCTCATTGCGGTTTTAATTTGCATTTCTCTGATGATTGGTGATGTTGAGAAACTTGTCTTGTATCTATTGGCTGCTGTGGGTCCTTTTTGGAGACGTGTGTATTCAAATCCTCTGCCCACTTTTTAATTGTGTTTTTTGTTTCTTCTGGTGTTGTCTGAGTTCTTTATAAGTTTTGGACATTAACCCCTTATCCAAGGTACCGTTAATGAATACCTTTCCCATTCAGTAGGTTATCTTTTTATTTTGTTGACGGTTTCTCTTATTGTGCAAAACCTTTTTAGTTTGATAAAGTCCCATTTGGTTATTTTTTCTTTTATTTGCCATGCCTGAGGAGATATTTAAGAAAAAAATATTGCTAAGGGGAATGTCCGAGATTTTACTGCCTATGTTTTCTTCTAGGATTTTTATGGTTTCAGTTCTTACATTTAAGTCTTTTATCCATTTTGAGTTTATTCTTGTATTTGGTGTAAGAAGGTGGTCTAGTTTAATTTTTTTCCCACACATCTGTCCAATTTTCCCAACACCATTTATTGAAAGACCATCTTTAGCCATTATAGGTTCTTGCCTCTTTTGTCAAATATTAATCGATCATTTGTGGGTTTATTTCTGGGCGCTCTGTTCTGTTCCACTGACCTACATGTCTGTTCTGTGCCAGTATCAGGCCGTTTTGATTACAATGGCCTTGTGGTATACAGTTTAATATCAACTATCATGCTACCTCCAACTTTGTTCTTCTAAGACTGCTGCCTCTGTTCATGGTCTTTTGTGGTTTGATATAAATTTTTGGATTATTTGTTCCAATTCTCTAAAAAAACACCACTAGTATAGTGATAGGAATTGCATTGAATTTATAGATGGCTTTGTGTAGTATGGACATTTTAATGATGTTAATTCTTCCAGTCCATGAGCATGGTATGTTCTTTCATTTATTAGTATCTCCTTTGATTTTGTTCATCAGTATCTCAGATTTTATGAGTACAGGTCTTTTACCTTCTTGGTTAAATTTATTCCTACGTATTTTATTTATTTGGATGCAATCATAAAGGGGATTGTTTTCTTAGTTCATTAGTTCATTATTGGGTATAAAAATACAACTGATTTCTGGATATTTATTTTGCATCCTGCTACTTTCTTGAATTCATTTACCAGTTCTAGTGGTTTTTTGGTGGAATCTTTAGGGGTTTCTACATACAGTATCATGGCATCTGCAAATAATGACAGTTTTACTTCCTTCTTTTCTATGTGGATGCCTTTCATTTCTTCCTCCTGTGTGATGGCTGTTCCTAGGACTTCCCGTTCAATGCTGAATTAGAGGGTGAAAGCAGACAGCCCTGTCTTGTTCCTGGTCTTAAGGGAAACGCTTTTAGTTTTTCCCACTGAGCTTGACGCTGGCTGTGAACTTGTCATATATGGATTTTATCATGCTGATATATGATCCCTCTGTTCCCACTCTGCTGAGAGTTTTTATCAGAAATGGGTGTTGTGAAATGCTTCTCTGCATCTAACAGATCACGTGCCCTTTGTCCTCCATTCTGTTGCACTGCCTCACGCTGACTGACTGGTGGTGGCTGAGCCAGCCTTGCACCCCAGGAGTAAATCCTACTCACACATGGTGTGTAATCTTTTTAATGTATTGCTAAATTTGGTATATGTATACTAATATTTTGTTGAGGATGTTTGCATATATGTTCATCAAGGATACTGGCCTACAATTTTTCTTTCTTTGTAGTATCTTCATCTGGTTTTGGAATTAAGATAATCCTGGCCTCATAAAATGAGCTTGGAAGTCTTCCCTCCTCTGGAATTTTTTAGAATAGTTTGAGAAAGATGGGTGTTAGTATCTGTTTGAATATTTGGTAAAATTCACCCGTAAAGCCATCCAGTCTAGGTTTTTTGTCTGTGGGGAGGTATTTTTATTACTGCTTCAATTTTTTAATTTTTTTTGGTTTAAATATTACAGATGTCCCTTTTTCTCCCCAATGACCAGTTCCACCCCATCCTGCCTCCCTCCCAGTCCCTCTCCCGATCATTGTCCGTGTCCTTGGGTTGTGCATATATGCATATAAATTCTTTGGTTACTCTCTCCCCTTACACCCACCCACCCTCCTCCATCCCTCTGACATTCATCAGTCTAATCTATGCTCCCATGTTATTGAATCTATTCTGTTCATCAATTTATTAAAGTTCTTTAGATGCCACATATAAGTGAGATCCTGTGATATTTGTCTTTCTCTGCCTGGCTTATTTCACTTAGCGTAATATTCTCTAGGTCCATCCACACTGTCCCAAAGGGTAAGAGATCCTTCTTCTTTACAGCTGCGTAGTATCCATGGTGTGAATGTCCCACAGCTTTTCTATCCACTCACCTACTGATGGGCACTTGGGCTGTTCCCAGATCTGAGCTATTGTAAACTGTGCTGCTATGAACATCGGGGTGCATATATTCTTTCTGATTAGTGTTTCAGGATTCTTAGGATACATTCCTAGGAGTGGGATCACTGGGTCAAAAGGCAGCTCCATTTTTAATTTTTTGAAGAACCTCCATACTGTTTTCCACAGTGGCTGCACCAGTCTGCATTCCCCCCAGCAGTGCACCAGGGTCCCCTTTCTCCACACCCTCGCCAGCAGGAGTCGTTTGTTGATTTCTTGATGGAGCCATTCTGACAGGTGTGAAGTCACACCTGATTGTGGTTTTAATTTGCATCTCTCTGATGATTAGCCATGTTGAGCATTTTCTCATGTGTCTCTTGGCAATCCGTAGGTCCTCTTTGGAGAAGTGTCTATTCAGGTCCTTTGCCCATTTCTTAATTGGGCTGTTTGTCTTCCTCATACTGAGTAGTATGAGTTCTTTGTACACTTTGGAAATTAGCCCCTTATCAGATGCATCCTTGGCAAAGGTTTTCCCAGACCGTGGGGTTCCTTTGTATTTTGAGGCTGTTTTCTTTTGCTGTGCAGAAGCTTTATAGTTTGATGTAGTCCCATATGTTTTTCTTTTGTTTCTCTTACCCTAGGAGATGTATGTGAAAATTCTACTATGTGGAATGTCTGTGACTTTACTGCCTATGTTTTCTTCCAGGATTTTTATGGTTTTGTGACTTACATTTAAGTCTTTGATCCATTTTGAGTTTATTTTTGTGTATGGTGAAAGTTGGTGATCTAGTTTCATTTTTTTTGCATGTATCTGTCCAATTTTCCCAGCACCACTTATTGAAGAGACTGTCTTTACTCCATTGGATACTCCTTCGTCAAATATTAACTGACCATAATGGCTTAGGTCTATTTCTGGGGTCTCTGTTCTATTTCATTCATCTATATGCCTGTTGTTGTACCATACTGCTTCAGTTTCATTGGCTGTAATTAGTCTGGTCAGATTTTCTGATTCCTCTTAATTTAGTCTCAGAAGTGTGTATGTTTCTGGGAATTTATCCATTTCTTCCAGATTGTCCAATTTGCTGGCATAGAATTGTTTGTAGTATTTCTGTGGTGTCCATTTTTACTTTTCTTCTTTCATTTTTTATTTATTTGGGTCTTTTCTTTATCTGGATGAGTCTGGTTAAAGGTTTATCAATCTTGTTTTCTTTTCAAAGACCCAGGTCTTGGTTTCATTGATCTTTTGTATGGTTTTTTTAGACTCTATTTTGTTTTCCCCCACTATATTATCTCCTTCCTTGTACTCACTTGGGGCTTTGTTTGCTGTTCTTTTTCTAGTTCTTTTAGACAAAACCTTAGATTGTTAATTTTTTTCGTTTCCTGAGGTAAGCCTGTGTTGTTATGAATTTCCCTGTTAGAACTCCTTTTGCTGTGTCCCATACATTTTGGTTCTTATTTTCATTTGTCTCAAAATATCTTTTTATTTCTTTCTTGATCACATTGTTAACCTATTCATTGTTTAGTGACATGTACTTTAGCATTCACCTGTTTGTGTGTTTCTGGGTGGTGTCCCCCCCCCCCCCATAATTGATTTCTAGTTTTATACCATTTTGGTCAGAGAAAATGCTTAATATGATTTCAATCTTCTTAAATTTACTGAGGTTTGTTTTATGACCTAACATGTGGCCTATCCTGGAAAATGTTCTACTTGAAAAAAAAAAAAAAAGGCATATCCTGAAGTTTTAGGCTATAATGCTCTGAAAATATCAATTAAATCCATCTGGTCTAATGTGTCATTTAAGGTCACTGTTTCCTTGTTGATTTTTTTGGTCTGGAAGATCTAGTCACTGATGTCAATGGGGTGTTA
Organism: Miniopterus schreibersii; assembly: GCF_964146895.1. NCBI lineage: Eukaryota > Metazoa > Chordata > Mammalia > Chiroptera > Miniopteridae > Miniopterus > Miniopterus schreibersii. Next base: position 1,373,662 of record NC_138122.1, on the reverse strand, counting down.
AATCCCCTACTATGTCTGTATTGCTGTCAATCTCTCCTTTATGTCCATAAAGATTTGCTTTACATATTTAGGTGCTCCTGTGTTAAGTGCATAAATGTTTATAAGGGTTATTTCCTCTTGTACTGATCCCTTTATCATTCTGTAATGTCCTCCCTTTGTCTCGTTATAGCCTTTGTTTTGAAGTCGATTTTGTCTGATACAGTATTGCAACCCTAGGATTTGTTGTTTGTTTCCATTTGCATGAACTTTCTTTTCCATCTCTTTACTCCCGTGCTGTGTGTGACTTGTTCTGATGTGGGCCTCTATAGACAGCATATATATGGGTCTTGTTTTCTTACCTACTCAGCTACTCTATGTCTTGTGATTGGAGCACTTAAGCCATTCACATTTTAAGTGATTATTGATAGGTATGTACTTATTGCCATTTTATTCTTTTTTTATTATTTTATTGTTGAGAGTACTACAGATGTCCCCCATTCTTCTCCCTTTTCCTCCCTCCACCTGGCTCCGACCCCAGGCCTTCACCTGTCTATTGTCTGTGTCCATGGGCTATGCATATATGCATACAAGTTCTTAGGTTAATCTCTTCCCACTCTTCCCGCCACCTTTACTCTGAGATGTCAGTCTGTTCCACGCTTCCATGTCTATGGTCCTATTTTGTTCATCAGTTTATTTTGTTCACTAGATTCCACATATAAGTGAGACCATGTGATATTTGCCTTTCTCTGACTGTCTTACTTTGCTTAGCATAATAATCTCCAGGTCCATCCATGCTGTCTCAAAGAGTAAGAGATCCTTCTTTTAACATTTGCTGGTGATGAACTGACTCCTTTAGTTTTTTTCTTACTGGGAAGCTTTTTATTTCTCCTTCAATTTTAAAGGATAGCCTTGCTGGGTAGAGTGATCTTGGTTGCTGGTCCTTGTTTTTCATCACTTTGAATAGTTCATGCCAGTTTCTTCTGGCCTGAAATGTTTCTGTTGAGAAATCAGCTGACAGTCTTATGGGATCTACCTTGTAGGTAACTGTCTTTCTCTTGCTACTTTTAAGATTCTCTATTTGTCTTTAATCTTTGCCATTTTAATTATTATGTGTCTTGGTGTGGGCCTCATTGGGTTCATTTTTTTTCCCCTCACCCAAGGATATGTTGATATGTTTATTGATATGAGAGAGAGAGAGAGAAAGAGAGAGAGAGAGGCATTGATGAGAGAGAGAAACATCAATTGGTTATCTCCCACATGTACTCTGACTGGGGATCAAACTGCAACCTTTGGTATATGGGATGAAGCTCCAACCAAGTGAGCTATCTGGCCAGGGGCCACATTGGGTTCATCTGGTTTGAGACTCTGTGCTTCCTGGAGTTGTGTCTTTTTCCTTCACCAGGTCAGCAATGTTTTCAGTCATTATTTCTTCAAATAGGTTCTTGATTCCTTGCTCTCTCTCTCCTCCCTCTGGTACCCCTATGATGTGGATGTTGTTACACTTGATGTTGTCCCAGAGGTTCCTTAGATTTTCCTCATTTTTTAAAGTTCACTTTTCTTTTTGCTGCTTTGTTTTCTGCTATCTTGTCCTCCAAATTGCTGTTTCAATTCTCTGTTTCCTCAAACATGCTGTTTCTTTCTAGTGTATTCTTTATTTCAGATATTGTGTTCTTTATTCCTGCTTTTTTTAATGGTTTCTGTGTCCTTTTCATGCTGTTTCTTTAACTTCTGAGTTCATCTGTGTTTCTCCTAAGTTCCTTGAGTATCTGTATAACCATTGTTGTTGTTTTTTAATCCTCACCTAAGGATTTGTTTTTTCCATTGCTTTTCAGAGACAGTGGGAGGGAGAGAGAGAAACATTGACGTAAGAGAGACACATTGATTGGTTGCCTCCCACACATGCCCCCAGTCGGGGATCAAGCCTGCAACCAAGGTTTGTGCCCTTGGACAGAATCAATCCTGGGACCCTTCCGTCCGAGGGCCAACACTCTAGCCACGGAGCCAGACTGGCTAGGGCTGGGGCTATAACCATTGTTTTGAACTCTGTCTCTTATAGCTTGCTTGCTTCCATTTAATTTAGTCTTTTGTTTGTTTGTTTGTTTTCCTGGAGATTTCTCCTGTTCTTTTACTGGGGCATATTTTTTTGTCTTCCTCTCTGTACTTGTTTCTGTGTATTAGGTAGATTTACTATGTCTCCCAATCTTGGTATGGTAGCCTTATGTAGTAGATGTGTTGTGGGGCTGTCACAATCTCATTGGTCACTTCAGCTAGGTGCCCCAGGAATGTTCCTTGTGGGGTTATGTGAGCCCTCCTGTTATTGTCTTGATTTCTGTGCACTGGCCCTCCAAGAGAGCCATCCCCCTTCACACCAGGGCAGATGGAATCCCTGCTGATTTTCACAGCCAGATATTGTTTGGGCTCCTCTTCCCAGCTCTAGTGCTCTGGGTGAGAGAGCTCAGTTTGCAGCTGAGGCCCCTTGCTACTCCAGGAGTAGGGGAAGATATATGCTAAGCTGAGATATCCACTGCATGTGGGTATGGGGCCAGCCCTTTTCATATCTCTGACCTTCCTACCAGTTTTGATGCAGGTTCCTCTGTAAATCCTTAGGTATAAGACTTCTGTTCTGCTAATCTTCAAATGGTTCTTCAGGTTGATTGTTCTGTACTTTAGCCACTACTCTGATATGGTCTTGGGAGGAGGCAAGTGTAACTTCTACCTATTCTACTAACATCTTGAATTCTATGCACTGACACACTCTTCTTTCTACCAGAAGTAGGATTTCTCTTCAGTGTTGAACTGGACCTCTGACTTAGGCTCAAAATCCAGTTGGAGCCCCTACCTCTCACCAGTGTAATAATGGGGTCCATTAGCATCAGCTTGACTTCAGGCTTTTAGAGTTAACACTGATTAGTTCACTGAATAGATAAGCTCTTTGGCAAGTCACTTAACATCCTAAGCCTCAGTTTCTTCTTTTATAAAATCATTTATAACATCTAAATGAGCCTCAGAATCCTAAGGTTTTATTCTAAAGAGGCCAAGAATCATATTTGTCTTATACTACCTTAGTCTTCCAAAGGCTAATACAGGGCCTAGCAGAAAGGAAGTGCTAATAAGAACTTCTTGAGTGAATGTTGCTCTGGGATCCATGAATCAGGTGCTTTACTGAACAAGGAGTTTTGAATCTTGCCAGCCTAAGCCTTGAGACTTGACATTAATCTTTAATTTCTTCAGGCACTGCCCCAAATCTCAGCATTCTCTCTTCTCCCTACTTGATACCTCTTTAGCCTAGAGACTGCAGACATATATACGAGATTCCAATTGGGAGCTCAGCAGCTATTCACATAATCCACATTTTCTTTCCTCTAGCTGTGGCATACTTAAGTGATGCAATTTAAAACTTAAGAATACTGTTTTTACGTTTACCATGTTCCCTGCCCAGCTGAAATGGAAAAAGTGTTCATTACCCAACACTAAATACCAGTTCAGCACCATCTATGGCTTGAGGAGTCCCTGGATAAGTAATAGGTTCTGCCTCTGCTATAGAGAGATTAAAAAATAAATTTGTGAAGGACTAACAAGACACAAAAACTTAGGCTTGGGTACTAATTAGTGAAGAAACTAAGCGCAGTGTGTTTACAGTTTTCTCGGCCCTGAATTCCCTATCTACGTCAATAGGGGTGTCTTTACCTCCTGGTACAGGGAAGGATGCATGGAAGATTTACTTCCTCCTTTCAGGGATTAGTTCACTGAGTGGATGGTCAAAATGTCCAAAAGAGGGTCAGAATGTCCTTCTTGCACTAGCTGTTTAAGTAACTTAAAAATAATATACCAAAGAGGGGTATTTTGAGGTGCCAATTTATTCCCCTATACCAAGAGTGGGGAACGTCTGGCCTGGAGGCCATATACAGCATGTGAAATCATTTATTCTGGCCCTGCCAAGGCAACTGCAGGCAGGATTCAAAATTCTATAAATCCAGGGGCTTTATTCATAGCTTATTTTTAAGTTGATAATTTTGTATGGCCCACGAATGATGTTATAAATACCCAAATGGTCCTTGGCAAAAAAAAAGGTGCCTCACACCAACAGATTTTTACTGAGCATCAAGGATTATTCAAGAACCTGTGGAAATAAAACAATTCCTTATTTAAAAGATTCTGGGTGATGAATGGCAGAGTTTTATTTCTTGGTGAGATCAATATCTTCACTTTGTGCTCTCCCCTCCAGGTGTAGTCTCCATGGAGAGGGCTGGCTTATGCCCTTGAAATGGAGAGCTTACATTTTGTGCACTCTCTCCCACTCTGGGACTATCAGAACCACTTCTGGTCCATATGTCTTTGTGTGAAGAAAACACTCACTTGAACTTGGAATGCATTTTAAGAATAGTGAGCCCCCAAAGGACTAACTCAGTTGGGCCCCTATTCAGAAAGTTTGCTACATTTCAGAAACATGTCCTTCACCCTAATCTGTTCAATGTAGCATCAAATTTTGTAGCAGTAGGAATAGTAAAAGTCATACAATAATACATAAATAGTCATTCTAAATACCTCTGAAGCTCCTTCCAACTCCTTCATTTCTTTCCACCCCATCACAGACACATACAAACTGATCCCCTCACCTCACCCTTAGCAGCCCTTAGAAACCACACCCCTGCCCCGCATCCATTCCTTAGAGTTCAGACACATCCCTCTTGGCTAGTCAGGTTACTATTATGCCAAACATGCTTAATATGACAACCATATTTGCAACCCATCTTCTGCTTATGCATCTGTCTTATACTTTCTTATATCCACTTATGCTCTCCTTTTTTTCGTGGGATGCATTGATAGCTGTTCCTCTCACATTTCAAGCAGCAACACACTCAATAGGGAAACCTAAGAGAGCCAGAGATGACAAATAAATCCTACTATACACTTCATTAGTGTGGAAGATGATTCCAAAAACGTGACTGTGATGGCGCCGCTGGTGGCATGGTGACAATTCTCTGGTTCTACTGGTATTTAGAGGAAGTTTATATCAAAGCTGCTTGCAGGGACAAAGGGAAGAGAATATCATTCTGCTTCTGAGATCTGAATTCAGATTTGTCTTTGGAATTAGGACCTAACAGAAGTAGCAGAGGTTTGGTAAACTCCCCACATGAGCTTGGGTATATTTATGACCACAGAACTGTAACCAGATGCAATTGCTCATACAGAATAAAATAATAAGAGGGCACACAACAAATATTAACAGTGGTTATCTCTGGGATTACTGGAAAAATTCGTTTTCTTGTTGGTGCTTTTGTTTTCCCAAAATTTCTATAGTGAACCCAAATTGTTTTTATAATAAAAAGAAATGTTCTGTAAAAAGGTAAATTAAATCCAAATGCACACACTCATATATGACTATCAAAAGGGTCACCCAGCCCGGCCGGGCATGGCTCAGGGGTCGAGGGTCGACCTAGGATCCAGGTGATCGGGGTTCGATTCCTGGTCAGGACACATGCCCGGGTTGCGGGCTTGATCAATGACTCTCTCATCATTGATGTTTCTATCTCTCTCTCTCCCTCTCCTTTCCTCTCTTTGAAATCAATAAAGATATTAAAAAAAAAAAAAAAAAGGGTCACCTGGAGTAATTTGTGAAATAGTTCAAATCCCAGGATACGGTGCCAGGATACTTGGATTCAAGCCTCAGTACTGCCTCTTACTAGCTGTTGTGATTTCTTGACCTTCTTGTGCGTTAGTTTCCTTATCTATAACATAAGAATAATAATATCCTCCGTAAAGAATCGTTGTGAGGATTAAATGAGCTAATATACAGGAAACCCTCAGGACAATGCCTGGCAGGTGGTGATTACATTTGCTATTATCACTTATTGCCACCTACAACCATTGCTCAAAACGTTTTGAACCACCGTTTGGAAGCATTGTATTCAGGGTCTTAAACACCTCAATGTGGACAAAATTTCCCCCTTTGAAGATGTTTGGGGTTTGAAATAAGGTACACTTATGAAGTCAAGAGCTTGATGTTCTTGGGTTGTTCATCTACTTCCTATGAAGAATTCCATAAAACACATGTGCACACACACAGACAGTTCAGCACCACGTAGGGCTGGAGGAGTTCCTGGGTAACTAATAGGTTCTGCCTCTGCTACAGAGAGATTAAACAACAAGTTTTAATTATGAGACCTATTCATTCAATAGGTTTTCAAGGCTTTGCAGGCTAGTGTAGAGCCAAAGGGCATATTTCATAAAAGGCTGATTTACATTTAAATTCAAGCCTTTTTTTCTTCCTCAAAGTTTACTGATGCTGAGTTTTAAGTATGAAATAGCATTGTTTTCATACAAGTACTCCCAAACATCACCAGTTGTCATTTTGGTATAAAAAGGGTTGTGACATTACAATGATAACATTAGCATTTTAGCATCATTGTTCTGAAAACTGTTGCAGGCTCAAATTACCCTACACATAATCTTAAAAAAATTAATGGGGCCCTGGCACCAAAGCCAGTTAGGATGAAGAGAGCGGCAGATGCCTCCTTTCGCTGGGACGCTGTGGTCCCCTGCTACCCAACCTATGGCCGAGAGAACATGCTGCAGGGGTGCCCCTCGGTGTAACAAGCCAAGGTGAGTACAATGTGTGCCGAACATTCTTTTTCCCAGGTGCACAGGATTCTGATAAACTCTAACTGGGTTGTCACAAAGCAAAAGAAGCTGTTTCTAATTACTTGTTTACAAAACATTTTCCAATTTTTTTAAAAAAGGTTTCACTAACAAAATAAGCAAACACAATGGAAACAGACTCTCAAACACAGGGCGTGGACTGGTGGTTGCCAGGCGGGAGGGTTGGGGGACTGGGTGAAAAGATGAAGTACAAATTGGCAGTTACAAAAAAATCACGGACATGCCGAGTACAGCGTAGGGAATACAGTCGATAATATTGCAGTAAGAATGTATGGTGCCAGGTGGGTACTGGAAATATCTGGAGAACACTCTGTAAAGTATATGCTGCACACCTACCTGAAGCCAATATGGAATAATATGGAAGTAAACTTCAATTGAAAAAATGAATAAGTAATGACAAGAGGGGAAGAAGCTTCACTGACCTAGGGTCGGTGCGAAGGCTGTGTTTCACATAAATGACTTGCAAAGGAAGTTAAGTATGATCTTTATGTCTCCAAATGTCAATTTTAATCTTTCTCTCGGAAATCCTTTAAGAGATGCAAATCAAAACCGCAATGGGATATAACCTCACACCAGTCAGAATGGCTATTATCAGAAAGTCAACAAACATCATGTGCTGGGAGTATGTGCAGGAAATAGAACACTGTGCACTGCTGGTTGGACTGCAAATTGGTGGAGCCATTAGGGAAAAAGTATGGAGATTCCTCAAAAACCGAAAAATAGTCTACCATAAGACTCAGCAATTCCACTTCTGGGTATTTATCTGAAGAAAACAAGAACACTAATTCGCAAAGATATATGCACCCCTAGGCTCACTGCAATGTTATCTACAGCAGCCAAGACATGGAAGCAACCTAGGTGTCCACTGATAGATGAGTGGATAAAGACGACGCGATACACACACACACACAATGGACTATGACTCATCCATGAAAAGAATGAATTCTTGCCCTGTGGAACACATGGATGGACCCTAAGGGTACTATGCTGAGTAAAATAAGTCAGACAGAGACAAATACCTAGTTTCACTTATATGTGGAATCCAGAAAAACAAAACAGAATAAAACCAGGCTCATAGAAACGGATGGCTGCCAGGAGGAGGGAGGTGGGGTGGTTGGAAAGCTCAGGGGAAGAGTCAATAGTATTGTGATCAGTTTGCACTTTGACAGACGGTCACCAGACTTAGTGTGGTGGCCGCATTGTAAGGGACATAAATGTGGAATCACTATATTGCACACCTGAAACTATTATTTTATACCAACTACACGTAAATAAAAACTATTAAAAAATGTTTTGCCTGTGTCTGTGAATTCCCCAGTGTTCCTGTTGTGGAATTCTAACACTGTACCACACGACAGAAGATGGTGGGTAAGAGCACACTTGAGAATGACATCAATCTAGGGCCAAGTTTTGACTCTTCCACTTACGACATGTGCAGTCTTGCAGAGCTCACTCACCCTCTCTTAAGATTAATTTTCCTCATCTTTTAAAAGAAAAGTTAATATCTAAGTCACAAGATCACTTTTAGAACTAAAAAAGGTTTAGGAAGAGTTTATCACAGTGACTGGCAAATAGAGGCTCCACAGAAACGTTATTCTAATTGAGTGGGCTACTGAAGGGCTAGGACTCTGCCCTTAGTGGGCCTACAGGGCCTATGCTACATGGCCCCAACCAGCTGTTTACTGAGGTCCCTTATCTCTAATAAAGGCTTTCTGATGGTTTAACTTTAAGGCTCTTTTATTACCAGGGTGTCTGCCTTTAGTGGTCTCTATTTTTAATTTGCTGTGGGCTGGGGAACTAGATACTCATAGCTGACAGATATAGTCAAAATTTGGGGCTAAGTCAGAGAAAGACAATTATCACATGATCTCACTCACATGTGGAATCTAAGGAACAAAATAAACAGATAAACAAAACAGAACCAGAGACATGGAAGCATGGAACAGACTGGGAAATCTCAGAGGGAAGGCAGGGTGGGTGGGAGGAGATTAACCAAAGAACTTATATGCATATTTAACCCATGGACACAGGCAATAGTGTGGTGAAAGTGGGGGGGGGGGGCACATCTATAATACTTTTAACAATAAAGATACTTTTTTTAAAAATTGAGGACTACATTGAGGTGTCCTGCAGGATTCAAAAACTGTGTCCTCCAAGAGTTAAAACTTGAAAATCACCATAGTAGAAAGAGTAATCTTGCAGACACAATGGCTCCCAAGCCAGGAAGATCTTATTGTAACCCAGTCCAAAAGCATGAACATTAGCTCTAGAACGCTGCAGTGAGGGCTGGGTGTGCTCAACCACAAAGTACGGAAAAAGAAGAGCCAAAGGGTGGCAGGTGTGGGCGGTGCCCAAGCCCCATCCGGGGGAACTTTTCATGGAGAGACTTTAAGGATTAAAAATCCCATTACCAAGGCTTCTTAAATAAAAATGGAGACAGGGAGTTGTAACCTGAAGGTTTCCAACACTAAGTTCATATGGAGTAAACCGTTCCTGCAGTGGAGTGTCACTCACTCACTTGTTCGTGCAGTACTCACCGGGCAGTGCTCTCCCCGGGCCCCTCCCGCTTCCTTTGTTCTGTGTCCGTGCTCACCAAGCTACCTTCTAGTGGTGACGGGCTTCCTGGGTCGACGTCCCGACGGGGCAGAATGCACTGGCCATGCTACCGTGCTCAGTGTGAGTTCATCAACCGGCATCGCTATTTTGCTGCGTATCAGTCACAAAAGCTTGGTTAAGGTGCACTTACCCGTGAGAGGTGAATTCACTATCATGTGCTGACCGAAGTTACCTAAGCCTAAAAATCTAAGGGCTAGGCTATGACCAGGTAAATCCACCGGGTGGTGGTATCCCCCTGGATTTCTGTGTGCGAGGTGCTGGGTTGAGGGTTTCTGACACTGAGGGTAGCGGGGCATGGCACAGGGAGAAAGGGTAGGGTCTAGGTCAGAAGCCACTAGCACCGAGGGCAGGTTTTGCTATTTACTCTCCGATTTCCCTTTAGTTTTCACTCTTTTCCCTCATCTATGAAACAGGTTAATGACACTTCAGCTTCATAGGGCTCAATATTTAAACAGGAGCAGTGCACTGGGAGGTGTTCAATCAGAAGCACCTGCCCCTCCGCCCAGGTCCAGGCTTCCAGTCCTGACTCACAGGTTCACTGCCCCCCCACCCCCAGCCCCGTTGTCAGAGGAAAGTGCAGCCTTCTCCTGAGACCTGGCTGCCGGAGGGAACTCCTGAAGGTGCTCTTTCACACACAGCTTATCACTGTTTTCCTTTCTTCTCTTACATTGAAAACGGCCTTCTTAGCACCTGTCTCCTGGTAAAGTAATCACAGCGCCGAGGGACCCATCTCAGCCACGGCCCTTGCCCAATAATCCTATTTACTCAAACAGCCTCCACAGCATCTCCCCATTCCTCCGCCGACGGGGACACTGGGCTCTTCACGGAGCCGCCACCTGGGAGCCACTTGTCAGTCACAGTTATTCCAGGCCTTCGTGTCCCTCATCTATGAAATAAACACCCTTCTAAAGCAGACAGATCGGATGGCGTTCAGAGGCGGCGCTGACTATCTTTGGTGCGCTCAAAGGAACTACTCAAGACACGCACAGGTTTTCAAGTAGCTGTTTTCTTGACCCAGTTAAATTTTTATTCATTGAAAAAAGTTGACATTGAGACAAAAATTATCTTAAAATTGTGCAACAATATAGTAAAATCTTCAGCATAAATCAGTGATTTGGAAACTTATCAAGGCAATTGAAATCATAAATGCCTACTTTCACTTTGGAGAGAAATAAGTGTACAGCATTTCAGTTTAAATAAGAGCAGAGTAGGCCTTTATTTTGCTGCAAATACTGTTGATTTTGCCTAAAGTTTCTAATTCAAACAAGTCTTTAAATGAAAGTGACAAGGAATATCTGAGAATATTGTCCCACCTCAGCACTCGTACTTATTCCATTTGGGTTATTACACATGAAAGTAACACCATTCTTAGGCTATTTGGCTGAGATGATTTAACTCATGATATGGCTGCTCAGAATTAGTGGGCAGGAGCTCATTGCAACCTATCCTCCCTCATCCAAGTTCAGTGGTCATGCCCCTTCTGAAACATGCTTCCTGTCTTCATACCCAACAGTACATATTTCTCGCTATCTACTCCATATCTCAGTCTTGCATAGAAAATATTCTATATAAACTAAATGCACTGGCTTTTAATACACAAAAATTGTACCTGAAAGGCAGCACACACTCCCAACACAAGTGCAGATTCTGTCTAGTTCAGTCAAGTCCTAAACCAGTGTGGAGGTGGTACTCAGTTTGCATAAGGACCCTGGATCTGTTCTCTAGAGGACCTCCCAATTCCCTGCGAAGAAAAACCCTTTTCAGGGACTCGCCATGACCAGCTCAGTGGGGAAGTGATCAGCCAAACCTGGAGGGATGGGGCTCCTGCCCTGAGGCAACGCTGGGCAGAGTGACTGCTGGGTGAGTATCTGAGGAAGGACTCTCCAAGTAGAAGGGGTGGGTATCTATCTATAAGGGCCTCACAAAACCACCCCTCTCCCTAGTTCCTCCCAATATTAAGTACACCCATGACGGGCAGGAGAGAACATGCGCCTGCATGTCCCACATCTGTCCCTCGTAACATCACCACAGAGGGAGCCCCAGGAACCCTTCTCCTCAAGGTCAGGCATTTCCACCCAGCATCATAAATATCTCCTCAGCTTCAAGGGCAGCCAGTAGTTCCTGGTGCTTCTCACACATCTGCATAGATAAGGAATCCTCCGTCATTTTACCTGCATGAACCCACATCTCATACGGCTCAAGGGCATTCAGTACATAAAGGGGCAAAATCAGCTTCCAGAGGGAATTTGTACACAGTCCCCTGCCTACCAAATTTTAGTGCACTTCTGATGTGCATTCTCACAGGCCCTGGGGGTCAGCCTTTTCCTTGGACAGTGCGAACTTTCGAGGTGGCAGCTCCAAAAAGGTTACAAAACCCCTTCTTCACAAACAGCCAGGGGCTCCAGTTGGTCACACTGAAGACAACTCTCGGGTCCCTGTCAAAGGGTGCACATAGTTCCTGTTTTCATTTCCTATTGTCAACCCAACCTCTTGACTTTTGCAGACAGCATATACACATCAAAACCCCAGAAAGTTATGCAGAGGGAAACAGGAGTGTGTGCTTCATAAGTCCATAAAAATATACAATTTACACATAGCTGCATCTATCTAGCTTAGCTTCAGGAACTTAGCTCTTCGGTTAATATAAAATATTCTAGCCTGAAAAGGCTGCTTTCCTTTCAAACTGCACAGAGGCCTTCTCCGAGGAGGGGGTGGCAGTCTGCACAGTGCTGGGTACTAACATGGGAAGCACTGGTACTCAGAGCTGGAGGCTCAGAGGTATCGCAAGGTGCCGCCTGGAGACAGGATAAAAACGCTTGCCTACGGAGTAACTGAAAAGAGCGTTCGAGCCTTTTATATCAGCTTTTACCAAAGTAACCAAAAAGCTGGCAGAGAAAGAGACTATACTTCCTAGTGGCTCAATTAAATGGCGTGTGTCCCACCCGACTGTTAACCTTCACCTACTTAAACAGCTTATTAAAAGGGGGTGGGGGATAGGGCTCGGAGTTTTGAACAAACTCCAAGGTAAGATAAGACAAAGACAAAGAAACTCCAGTCTTTAAAAAAATAACAAAGGAGAAAGAAGAGAAAATATGCTGGAAGGAGGCTCATCATTCCACCACTTGTTAAGCAACATGAGCCTAACGACGACATGGTGCTGACTGTCTACAACCTGAAATACTCATCCAAAATATACACCGGGTGGGGCAAGGGCAGACTCACAGCTGGGAATATGCAAACCAGATTTTACTCTTGTATTAGTATTTATTAATTACCGTATTGTTTTCCATTTGAACAACTGTAAACCTACTTTTGCCCCACCTTGTATATTTTTAAACTAAAATTTAATTGGCTCTTTGTTTTCCAAACAATTCCTAGGTAGAAGGAATCTATATTATAACCCAAGAATGACTGTTTTGGTTAAAAGCAAGCAAACACTTCTGAGAAAGCAGTGCGCTGCATCTAAGAGCAGGTGGTATTCACAGAAAGCTGGGCTATCAGGGACGCATGAAAAGCATGGCTCCCCTGCTCCTTGAGGGGGGTTCCGTGAGGCCCCCGCAGCAGGAGTCAGCCAGGCTCGGCACTGCGCCCACAGCATTAGGGCTGAAGGGTGGGCATCAGTCCACAGTGGGTTCTGCACACCTGCCAAGTAGCCATGATCTGAACACAGGGGTGGCATTTAAAGGAACAAGGAAAACAGTCCCAGCTTATTCTACAGAGTAGTGTTGCTGCTACTGTGAACTGGACTGAGTGGCCTCAGATTCACAGACCTCTTGAATCTCCGTAAGAGTGAAGAGACTTTCTCCAGCAATTGGGCAGAGGTGTGGGAAAGGCAGGTGGAAGAAGAGAAAAAAGAGAAGGCACTGGCCCAGTGCAAAATGACTGCGTGTGTCGGCATGAATTCTCCACACAGGTACAAAGCTTTACGTTTGAGATTCTTCAGTGATAGGTAAAAATAAAACCTGAAAATTTAGGTACCAAATTTGCCCACGTATCTGTTGGGGCGCAGATCTACGGCTCTTGCCCACGCAGAGCAGTGCTCTCAGTGACGACACCAGGGTGTGGTAAAGCAGGGATATCCCTGTGCAGCTCTGAAAGCCACGTCCCGCAGAGGCAGACACAGCTGATTCACCAGTTAATACGAGGGGAAGCTGATGCTTGCAGGGCCTCCAAGGCTGCAGTCTGTGCCTGGACTGCAGTGCACTCTCCTGCCGAATACCGTGTGTGACAGACACGCGCAGTCAATGAAAATGGACTGTTTCCAGATGGCAACTAACTGCTCTGTTCCCCACCCCTCAACACCAGGGGCTCACAACGAGTGTGGTGGCAGGTGACCACCAAGCCTTGCCTTATACAAAGTCTCAATAAATTAACATAATAACATAACAGAACCTCCCCACCAAACACTTTCATATAAACTAAACCCAGACAACATTTAAAATGTGAAGCATACTTTCCAGGAGGAGGTATTCCACCCACCACACTCTCTTGACGTTTTTATTAAATACATTTCTTTCTTAGAAAAATAAAAAGAATGGCCAATTTATTGAACCAAAATTATCTCACAGACTTAAAAGCATGGCCAGCAAGCACAGCCCTGTAAGACGACATTAGCATCAAATCAGAGCAATTTGGTCACTAAAGTCAACCTGGTTTGAAGTTCACAGTTGATTACTACAAAGTTTATTCATTCATTCCTTTCTTTCTTTTTTTTTTTGTTTTGTTTTTGGCCCATATAAAAATAACATATTGCAACTCAAAGTGCATCTTTTAAAATAAACCATCCACTATCTTTATCAAATAAAATATTTACACCATTTGGTTTCTCGAGTGGAAAGACACTCTTTCAGGCTATCACCATGGGGACATCGTCTGAAAATCCAGTTATCATTGGAGTGTCTTCATCATCTTCTCCTAAGGGAAGAACAGTCAGGTGGTGAGTCCCAGTGCACCTGCATCCCGACCCATCTCCCGCCTCTAGGCCCCTCCATCCCCACCCACCGCAAGCCCCGCCTCAGGCACAGTCACTTGCTGAAACAGCCACCTGTTAGAGTCCCCTTCTTCCCGCAACAGGGATCAAGCTCATTTTAATCATAGTTTGAATTTAACCAAATAAGTCAAGTTGGTCTTCTAGGAAGGAGAATCTTACTACTTACTTAAAAGGCCCTAGGTGTTTTACTCTCCCCAGTGGGAGTTATCCACACCCTACGTTAGCACAGCAAACTTAATTGTCTGTTTTCCCCTTTGAACACACAGGGCTCTAAGGAAAAGGGCCTCAGAGGGGTTTGAGTGTTTTGAGGACAGCTTCCCAGCCTAGCAGCTGTCCCCACGTGGCCCTGGGTACCACCCTGTGTGAGTGAGTGCCAAGAGGCACTCCCTGGTCACTGCATGAGTGCCACCATGATGGCATGGCTCCTTTTGCCCCAATAACAGAAACAAAGAGCCCCCTCCATTCATGCAAAGGAGTCCAAGAACTTCTAATAAAGCCAAAAAAGAACAGAGAAGCAGCAGACAGAGCTAATATCAAATGATTAGTGAATGGGAATACATAAAGGTCTTTACAAACAAACAAATCAGAATTAGTATACAGGAAAAAATGACCACGTAAACTCACCTGCGGCAACCTGAGTCTGGAGAAGCCTAAGTTTGGGGAAGGTCCCCAAACACACCCACTTCATTATGTTAAGCGGCCTACTAGCTCGATTAGTGTTTGGTAAAGTGAGCATGCAGACATTTATAAAAGGGGTATTTCCTTCTTTTTCCCATGCTACGTTATCGACACATAACAGAGGAATGGCCTGCGAGGCTGCACTAGCCATCAGAAAAGCAAAGAGGAAGATGGAAAGGAGGCCTCTGGACAGATGCTGAGTGGGAAGCATGGCTTTTTGTCTTCACTGGGATGTGTGGAGATCTCAGACCTCCAGGTCTCTGAAGGATGAGAAGAGTTGGAAACTCTTGAGAACCAGCCAATACTCTGGAAGCACCCAAAGCCCAGGGCAAATCTATCCCCGTGTACAAGGCGAGCTCCCAGCAGAGGCCAGACCAAGCTACTGAAAAGAATACTGGTACCTTCACTCAGGAGCAAATTCAAAGCAACGGGCTCTAACTGGTTTAACCCAAAGCAACGGGATTGTTGGTTAACGCATAACAGCTCTAGAGTCCAAAGACGGGCTTACAGTGGGTACTTCCTAATCAAGTCACTGGCTCTGTGGGGTATGCCCTGGGAGGAGGCACCACGTACCCAAGTCATCGCCGGAGGAGAAGATGGCCGAGCCCAGCCGGGAGCTGTAGTGGCTGTTGGCGAAGGCAGAGAAGCTGCTCTGCAGCCTACGGTGCTTCGTGTACAGGACGGCAAACCCAACCCCCAGGCTCAGCAGTATCAGGAACAAGACGGGCACCACCACAGCAGCCACGTCAGTGGATCTGGTAGCATGAAGGGCTGACGCATCCCCACCTGCCAAGGTAAGATGCCAGCCATAAGCCTCCTGGGTAAGGGCAGGGAAAGGACCAGGCAGCTCCTCAGCAACCCACCACCCAAACACCTAACCAAATGCCTACCTGCTGCGACACGTTCCGGTACGTGATACCTACACATTGCCCGATCCCTGCCCACGAGCTAATGGGCTTCAGGCTTGTGCATGCAACCACAGTAATTATATTAAACTCCTAATCACTGCCTTGTTGGTATTTAGGTAATCTCCTGGAAGGGAGACCTTTGTTGGGGTATCAACACTGGTTTCATTAGCATGATTACTTCAGACCACTTGCTTGCTTTCCATAAGAGGATAGGAAATCAGACCACTAATTAATGAGATTGCAATTATTTCCCCTACTTAGCACCAAAGTCCTCTGAATTGCAATTATCTGAAGCTCCATGAAGTGACACAATGAGACTCCCTTACTGCAACTGACTCACCAGCTCATGGAGTTTATTAGGCTTTTACTTAAATAAAAGAGAGCAAGATAACCTTCCCATATACATTAAACATTTTTAAAAAGCCCTTTTCAAAGCCATTTAAGTGTCTGTAACTAATCATGGTGCCCTTTCCCATTGCCTTAAACAAATACTAGCTTTATGGTCATATATCTACAGCGCTCTAGGGTGGTAATTTTCAACCCATGTGCCACAATGTTTACAACATGCAGTACCTGACTATTTATTCAGGGGCACTGACTGCTTTTCCCTTAGATTCAAATAAAAAAATGACAATAGCCAACACAACAACAGCTGTCCTGTGTGAATGAATCAAAATTATACCTATTGCCTGGCCAGCATAGCTCAGCGGTTGAGCATCAACCTAGAATCCAGGAGATCGAGGTTCAATTCCCAGTCAGGGCACATGCCCAGGTTTCCAGCCCCATCCTCGGGGGGGGTGGGGGGGGTGGGGTGCAGGAGGCAGCCAATCGACTCTCATCATTGATATCTCTCTCTCCCTCTCCCTTCCTCTATCTGAAATCAATAAAAATATATCTTATTAAAAAAAAATTATACCTATTTTCTTTTGTCAGATTGGCAAAAAATACACTTTTTGGTATGTTAAAGAATTTTAGTAATTAGTTTATGTGCCATGAGATGACAAAGGTTGTAAAGTGCTTCTCGTGGGCAAAGCAAACAACCTGCTGGGTCAGAATGAGTCTTCCTGAAAGGGTTAGACTCTTTATCTGAGAAATCCTGGGTAAAGTCTGAGCCTCAGACGGGACAGTGGGAGTCAGTGTTAGCTAAGGAAGCAAGCGGACTTTCTATGACCCCATAAGGAGCCCTGCTTGGCTTGAGGCTTGTCCCTGGAGTAGGGTGAGATGGCCTTGGCCCGGCCTCTGCCTCATGCAGAAATCCGGCAGCACCCAGGGATTCTTTCCAACAGGGTCTCTTAGAGGCCAAGGAGCCATCTCCTGCCAGCCTAATCTAACAAGTCAATACTCGAGTCTTTAATTCCTTTCATTATTGATTTACAAAAAAAAAAAAAAATTCAGTATCCCAACCTAACCCCAACTGTGAAGTAGTAAATTAGGGTATGCCCTTGTCTGGGGCAGACAGGAGTAGGCCAGCAGGTGGAGGTCGCAGGAATGAGGGAGCTTGGGCGGGCCCTCCACCCCACTGCCAAGGGGACAAGGAGTGAGGCTCAGACTGAGAGGTCTAACCAGAAACATTCTGTTGGACCAGCTGGGTTTCACATGGGCAGCTGGGGGTGTCCTCACAACAGTTTTTCCCGAAGTCTGTTTAATAGTTGCTGACTGGATTTCCTCAAAAGAGAGGCTCTATTTAGGAAACAACAGGTTCAAAAGATGACTAACTTGGAAATCATAGGGGATGTAAGCATAACTGGAGGTTCTTGGTTTTTGGTAGAACCTTCTCAGAACCTCTAATATGCAGTGATCTCCAAAGAGAAGTGAGATGCAAGGGTTCCCTCATGTAGGTGGTGCCAAGGGTGGGTACTCCAGCAGAATACACCATGGGATACAGGGCAAGAGAGAACACAGAACAACTCTAAGACAAGATTTTGGCTTGAGCATCAGTTAGTTCTTGGCTGGGAGGAAATGACACTAAAAGGGCCAGTGCCAAATTGTTGAATTCCTGGAGAAGCTACTACAGAAGATGCACCATTGCTGTAAATGGAAGGGCCCGGTCCTCTGCCCTTAGCCTGACCCCAGCGACATCTGTGACTGTTCCTAAGACAGGTCCTGGCCACATGCAGGGCCTGAGCTTGGCTGCCAGCTAAAATGAAGGGACAGCTAGAAAATCAGTTACTCCATGACGAGGAGATTATTTACTAACTTGGAAATCATAGGAGATATACGCATAATTGGAGGCTCTGAGAAGTCCTAAAACAACAAAACAACTCTTATTAACTCATTGTTTCTCAAACAGAACCTCCTCTTTAAACAAAACCTCTTAGCCTCCCCTTTCTTGGGCTTTACATTCACAGTGTGGTCACCTGGTACCTTCAGCTCTCCCACCACACCTGGCTCAGGAAGTATTTACAAATAAATCAGGGCCTGATTAAATTGATACATATATGACTTTCTTTTGAACTGAACTATTTTTAATGCATTTTAGAAAAACACATTTCTAGCAAGCCATGCTACATGCTTGATGCATTTCCCAGAAATAAAGACAGGAACTGGCAGCAGCAGCCACTTACCGGACCCCAAGGCATCATAAAGCAGGGCAGCAGGCTCCCCACAGATCTGGCTGCCAAAAAGGCAGCTTGCCTGGACAGTGAACGTGTAATTATGACCCAACTTCAGGTTGGAAACCTTAAAGAAATTGTCGGTAGTATTCCCGAGGTAAGCTGTGATATTCATGGCATTATCAAACATGTGTATCTCGTAGCCCTGGAAACAGACAGAGAGATGTCAGGAAGCTGCAGACAGAGCCTGAGCTCCGTGACTGCCGCCAGCTGTGCGAGCTCCTCACTGCAAGCCTCTGCAGATGTTAAAGCACTCTGGGTTCTTACTAGATCTTTTTCATTACCACTGAGATACTGGATTCAGAATAAGGGCACTTTCCCATCCCAAGTGTCTAAATAACTGCACAGCTCTCCTGAGCTGCACAGAGGAAGGGAAACCTGAATCCCCAACAAAAGCCATTTAAACAACTGTTTTAGTACACATTCAGAGTTCTGGTCAGCAGTCCACTTGTCTCAGGCAACATTAAATGCCACAGAGAATCTGGACAATTCAGTAATAGCTGGCTGTAATGGGATTTGCTGATAATAAGCCAGGCTGCACTGGGCTCCAGGAATGGGGTGAAAAAAAGGAACTTGCATCAGAAAAGACAGGACATTTCTCCCTAGGACAGTGCACGGGAACTTCCTCATCAGCTCACAGCTCCTTGCTCCCAGCCCTCCCAAACCCATGGTGGCCCAGCTCAGCCCGGCCCTGAAATAAAAGGTGCTCCAGCAGGCTCTCGAGGAGCTGATGAGATAAACAAT
Organism: Miniopterus schreibersii; assembly: GCF_964146895.1. Taxonomy (NCBI): domain Eukaryota; kingdom Metazoa; phylum Chordata; class Mammalia; order Chiroptera; family Miniopteridae; genus Miniopterus; species Miniopterus schreibersii. The sequence continues at coordinate 1,354,475 of NC_138122.1, read as the reverse complement.
CTTGCTATTTACACTGGCGCAGGCAGTCAGGGAAACCTGTGCTGGAAACGGCACTCCTAGGGCAGTCCTGGCCAACATGCTGGTGGGATCAGTATGGCCGTCTGGACTTCCCGATGCTCTTCACATAGTCTAGTGTCAAACCCTGCGCACACCTCCCCACCGCCACCCAAAATAGACCCAGATATTGGGCCCCACGGCATACTCATAGTCTCTTGGTCCCATTCCACTGACCTGTCTATTCTCGGAACTCTAAGGGGAGGAAGGAGGACATGCCGTGTTCATGCCAGAACCCCACTGGCAATGGGTGGCTGAGCTGCATCCCCAACCTAACAGCTGGGCACTGCCACCAAAAAGGACTCCGCTATCAGCCGTTGCCAAACCAAGTCTCCTAATATCTCCACAGTCTTTGTTATATACTAGCATTCATCATTTCCTATCTAACACAGATTTGGTGTACAACATTTGCAAAATGCATAAAGGTATAAAGGAAAGAATTTAAATGACACAAACATCAACTACCCATAACTTGTCTAAGAGTCCTCTTCTGTGGGCATTCAGGTGGTCTCCTCTTTCTTGCTATCATAAATAAAACTGCCCTGAACGGCCTAGGATCTGAATTCTTCACACACACTGTTTCCTTAGAGCAAAGGAAAGAATCGCTGGGTCCGAGGGTGTGCACACTGTAAGGTTTTTGATGCCTATTTCCACAGTGCCTCACAGGAGGTCAAACGGATTCATGTTCCCAGGGCACTGGCCTCCCCACTACTACTCAGAGCGCAACACTCTTCCAGCAGAACTCTGCCAGCTTCACGTGAACGGGCCACACCTCTGCTGCCGGCACCGCTAGTGAAGTGGACCTTTTTTCTTTTGCTTACTGCTGCTGGAATATTTTACTTCATTACCTGTACCTGTTTCAAAATTAGTTTAGAATTGCTTTGAAAACTTTCTTTATATTAAGGTATTTTAACCATTTATATCATACTTGTGAAAGCTGCGAGAACATTCGAATTCTAATTTAGCTTTGCTTCTGACATCATACTGTGACTATTTAGAAGCCTAGGACTCTGCTAACACTACACCTCCAGGTAGCCACAGGTGAGTTTTCCTGTTTATTTAGCTCATGCTTTGCTGACAACGGTCTGTCTACCCTTGGGTGGCAAATCTATTCAGGTGTTGCTCTCCTCCTATCACATGTTGTAAATAATTGGTCTGCCAATAACAAAACAATTGCTTTTCATATGTTGACAGACTACCTTCAAGTGCTGCCTGCTCCCTTGAACTTCACTGGAAAGAAACATGAGATAGATGCCAGGCGCAGAGTGCAGCTCATGACTCAGTGCCGAGGCCACAACCCCACCTACAGAAGGTTTGGGAAGATGGGGCCCGAGGCCAGCTCAGGGAGCACGGCAAGGGCGGGAGGACTGAAAAGCACTTAGTGCCAAGATTCTCACCTTCAATGGGCAGAATCAATGTCACTAATTAGCAATCACACAGAAAATGGTCCTTCGGCTCCCAGGTCCACTCCTTTGCCTTGTCCGTTCTTTAGGCTAGCATGCTGTGAATGAGCTCACCTCTAAAACACTGTCCAATTTGATTCTCAAAGTTATTGAGAAGGAGGGGAACTCACCCTGTTTTCCTGAAAATACTGTTCCTTCAAAGCTAGACTTTTCCAAAACAGAAGAACATGGTCATTTTCTGTTATGATTTTTAAGGCATCAGGTGCTGACAATGACACTGAAAATTAAAGATGAAACAGGATGCAGTTAGTGGCCATACACTTGAATTGCCGTTTCCTTATCTGTCAAAGGGAGATTAAAGAATGTTAACCGTGAAGGGTTAGATTAATTTAAGGAAGAAATAAAACACATGTATTGCTTAGTACAGAGCCTAGCACATGGCAGACACTCTAACTGGCACCTCTTTTGTTGTTATAACTTTAGCCAAGAAATTTGGACAGTATCTAATTTGGTAGCCCTTATACCCAAAGGTAGCCAAAAACAAACAGGGTGCAGCTGGAAAGGGAGGAATGGACTGGACCGGACCTGGACTTTGGCTCCCAGCCTGCCTTCCTGCTCTCAAGTCCTGAGCCTGAGCCTGAGCCAGAGCCAGAACCAAAGGGGCCTCAGAGCCCAGTGAGGGACTGGAGAGCTCCACCTCAAGATCGCAGAGCATGACCCAGGCCCCCTGCTCGCACCGACAGCCTCCATCACTGACATGGCCGCTGTCTGAGTAGCCAAGCTTCTGCCCTGCTTTCTGAATTTGAGCCTGACCACAGAGCCAGCCCAGGGCTAGCAGAAAGTCCCCCTTTAATCTACTGCCCAGTCCCTGGCCTCCCTCCATGTCTACATGTCATATTGCCACCAGGAACCACTGTGACTTTAGTCCAGGTCTCCAGGTGTGATGCTTGGCTTTAGTGGCAAATGCTCGGTTTTATTTCCTAACTGTCTTGGGCACTCCCCCTCTTCCCGAGAAGCGCCAAAGCACAGAGGAGACTAAGAGAGTACGAAAAAGGACAGCCACTCCCCTCACAGTGCCCTGAACGCCACCCTGCAGCCAGGTGGGGGATTCCCACACTGCTCTGCCCCAAGACGGACCCTGGAGGGCAGGGTCTGTACTTCCTGTGTGATCTCTGATAGAATTCCCTGTCCAGAGGCGCCTGGCCGCATGGCGAGCACCCGCTATGCACGCAGGCCTCTGCTCCCTCCTGCTTACCTGTGGTAATTTTTATACTGGAATCTTTGCTCATGTTCCCCAGCTGGACGATGACGTGGTATTTCCCTCCAGGCTCCAACTTGTTAAGGGTGTATTCCACAGTACTGTTCCTGGATTTTACTTTGTAGCTCCTATCGCTCTTTCTTATTAGATCTTTGACTGCAACTGCATACAGCTGAGACAAGAAATGGGCAAGCAGGAATGTGGCACTTTCCCCTGTAGGTCAGGTGGGTGGCATGCCGCACCCATGGCTGTGACCCTCAGCGACACTGTGAGCCCCATAGTCTAACTCTGCTCTTGGGGAAGCTGTTGGTGGCTAGATCCAATCTCACAACAAGTACCCACTCCCAGAACTGGGCACAGATCAATTCACTCCAAAAAGCAATTCTAGGGAAAGCCATATTTATTGTAGCATCAGCAGGCAGAAAGGAACAGGCAAAAAAAACCCAAATTCAGTGTTCAACTCCTGAATCCCCACCACTGCAACCATTTCAGGGCGTGGTCACAGAAGGACAAAGAGCTTTACTTCCTCCCGCCCAGGCTGCTCTCACACACGGGGCAGAGGCAACAAGAGAGGGACATGCAGCACGTGCAGTAAACCCGCTCGTCAGGGAGGAGCGAGGGACAAGCAGAGTCTTAGCAGCCAAGCTAAGTGGGGTGGCGGGGCAGAGGGCATGGCTGGGCGGGGCAGAGGGCATGGCTGGGCGGGGCAGAGGGCATGGCTGGGCGGGGCAGAGGGCATGGCTGGGCGGGGGCGGGGGCATGGAGGTGAAGGCAGCCGGGGCAAGAGGAGACAGGAGTCTTTTCTTGATTCAATGCGTCTTTTAGGTCGGGGCCAGCAAACTTTTATGGAAGGTCCAGTTAGTAAGTATTTCAGGCTTGGAAGGCTGGGTGGTCTTGACCACAATGACTCAACTCTGCCACTTGCAGCACGAAAGCAGCCACAGATAACAGGCAAGCAGTGGGTATACCTTGGTTGTATTAACACTACGTTCAAAACCAGGGACAGCCTGGTCTTGGCCTGCAGGCCTCTGTTTGCCAACCCATTTTGGAAGACAAAGAAGGGAATGTGAGGAGGCAGAGAGGAGGGATAAAACAGCATCACAGCGGGGAACAACGGGATGTGACACCAAGAGGAGGCACCCATAACAACACCCCCATCTTCGGCGAGACAGAAAGGGGCCTCATGCTGAGCTCCAATTGCCAGGCCTATGGTTCCTGCCCCAGTGCAGGGTCCTCTCCCCTCACCCCTGCCTGCAAACCATACTAAGAATGAGCGAGGGCTGCAGGCAATGGGCCACTCACCAGGTCCTGGTCTGGAGAGTCGTAGGGGGATTCCCACTTAATCGCAGCAGATGTCTTGCCTATGCGCACTGCATGCAGGTGACGGGGTGGGAGCCTGCTGTCCGGGATCATCTTCACCACCACGTAGTCCGAGGACGGCCCTTGGTAAGGCACCACCACGCGAACCTGAAACAAGTCTTCACTAAACCACTTTCCCAACGAAACAGTGACACACGTACACAATAAAAATACAATCGATACAAAAAGATATATGATGTAAGATAATTCCCCACTTACCCTGGATGTCTAATTTATTTTCCCAGAGGTACCACTGGTAACAGTTTTTTGTACTTCCTTCTAGAAATGTCTTGTGTGTATACATACAGATATATATATTTACATATAAATACAGATATTTATATGTGTGCATAGATATACAGTTATACGCATGTGTGTACATGTAGCCTATTTTTCCTAAAAATTTTTTTACACAAATGAAAACATTGTTACACATCTTATGTTCTTAACTTCTTTCACTTAATAATACTGCTTAGAAATGTTTCCATTATGAGCACATTTACAGCTGTTATCTTTCTCTGGGATGGTTGTCCTGTATCCACTGCAAGGATAAGCTATACGACTTTTAATCCGCCTTCCCTTGATACACATTTGTTTCCAATCTTTTGCTATCACAAGCAATAGTATATCAAACATCTCCTATAGCTTGGCACACATGTAACAGTATGTAGGCTAAATTCCTAGAAGTAGAACTTGACAAAAGCTTCTATTTGTTCCTGTGGCCCGTCTGCCAAGTGCTCAGTCCTCCACGGTGGAGCCGCGCTGGTGTGGGTCTCCCATGAGCCTCACCAAGAGCTTGACGCCTGCGCCCGATGCAGGAGAGCAGTCCTCCTGCCGCACCGGAGCCTGGACCCACACCTCCCTGCCCCAGCTCCTGGGTCTGAGCTGGGAGCCCAGGAAGTAAAACACCCCTTCAAGAGAAACTCCTCTAGACCTTCTGGTAAGGGACGCTTACCAGAAACAAATACTGCTCGTCCCTACTGACAATGACTGTTTTGTTGTGGAGTGACGTCGTCAAGCTCTTCGGGTTCTGATAGAGGTCCAGGAAGGACGTGGCATAGAAGATACCATAAACCTGGTGAAAGAACAGAAAGGCACATCCGCTCAGTGGCCAGGACCTGCCATTCTCTTGAAATCCCTAATTTAAGACCCTGGGACCACGTCAAAAAAGCTCAGAGAGAAGCTTCATGTAATATTTATTCCAGCATTTATGGAGAAGGCACACGGGGCCAGGCACTGCATTCGCCCCTAGAGGTAAGTGCAGCACGGTTTCTGTGCTCAAAGAGATCTTTGTTTTTCATTCGTTCGTTTGTTTTTGAGCAGAGCGGCAGAGGAGGAAAACAGAAAACAGTTACAATTCTAAGTAACAAGTTGCCAACACAGAATCCTTGGATGCTACACTAAAAGACTACACAATGAGCCAGGGCAAGGAGGGGGACCCCCAAAGCAGGTAGCACCCTGCCAGTGGGAAGCAGGGACGTGGGAGCTGAGCGGTGTGCCAGGGGAGGTAGCAAGCTGTGCACACTTGTGGAGGGAGGCAGGAGGGCAAACACTGGCAGCTGCCCAGAGGACACCATCCCCCTTCCCTCCTTAGTAGAGTCCTGGTTCTTAGCGAGAATTGCTCCCTGAAAAGAAGTCTACATCTCCCACCTCCCTCAAAGCCAGGAGGCCATGTGGCACAGTTCCAGTCAAGGAGATGTTAGCAGAGGTGCCCCGCAGGCCTGAGGGGAGCCCTTCTTCCCCCTCCTGCTGCCCAGAACACGGAGCAGGGTGTGGCTCCAGAGGTGGCCGTGCAGACAGACACTGCAGGTGGAGGTGCCTAGCCTGGGTCCACGGTCAAACTGCGCAGGAGCCGGGACCCTGCCCTTCTTTAATTAGGACGGAACTTGGCCATTTAAAGCCACTGTGAAAGTTTCTGTCATATGCAGCCACAACCCTCATCGACACCCGTGGGGAACTGGGAGAGTTTAAAGCAGGGAAGTGGGAATTTGATGGTGGTGGGGGTCAGGGAGCTGAGGGAGTTTATAATGAGAGGATTAAGTGTGAGTAAGCTTTCTTTGTAAGGTAAAACCAGAGCATTTTCTCCAAGACTGTCAGCAGGTGAGAGAGGAGACTTGAAGAAAACGAGGTGAGTCTGGAGAAGCCAAGGGAGAGGAGGGATGTGACCAGGACACGCCAAGGGATTTCCCATCCCAGCCAACTCTGTCTTGTTCTCTAGTGCTGCTCAGCAGCTGGGACTGGAGAGGGGACAGCATGGACGGGCCAAGGGGAAGGGAAGCCTGGAAGAAGGTGACAAATTGGGAGGAGATGAGGAAAGAAAGAATTAGGGGCCTCTAAGGGGTTGGAAATCAAGAATGAATGAGCAGGAGCAGGGAAGTGGGGGGTGATGGGGTGAAGCCAGACGCAGCCGAAGCTCAGGGAGGACAAGCCTGTGGCCACCATAGGCTGGGGAGTCTGGCCAGGGGCCAGAAAAGGGTCCAAGAGCCAAGGGCCCGGGGTGTAAGAAGGGCCCACACAAGGACAGTGACGACGAAAGTCATGTCACGGTGGAGGACACAATGAGGGAGACGCCGGGTCCTCCGGGAACAGCGAGGGAGGCGAGAGCCTCCCACAGATAACGTCACTGGACCCCACCCTCTGAAAGCTGCAAGGAGTATAACCTGTTTATCAGCAAGATGAGGCAGAGAGCACTAGAGAGCCTAGAATCAGGCCCTGTTCCAATGTCCGATGCGTTAGCCCTACGCTGTGAAGACAGCTGGAAGCGACAGGTGAGTCATCCCTGGGCCGGGTGTGTAAATGGAAAGGAAGGCCCTCTTGTGAGCAGAGTCTACTTCAAGGTAAAGGGAGTCCTGGGGACAGCTCTGGGCATTCTCACCTCTGTCCCTGCCTAAGAACTGGGTTCTGAGCCACAAAAGAGCAGAGGCTATGGAGCTAGCGAACTGTCTACTGCTGCCCGGAGCTTCAGCTCTGGCCAGCTACTTCACCTGAGCCTTAGTTTCTTCACTGGTAAAGTAGGAACCTTTTCCCCTTTGAGCCGATGGCAGGATCAAGGGGTTCCAGGTGTGCCTGGCACACAGTGGGGATTCAGAGAACCCTGCATCTCCTTCCTTCTTCATGGCCAATCTTGCAGTTACTTGCAAACTTTGGTTCATTCCCCACTCATCAGTCCTGCAGCAAATGCACACTGGAGCTGCCCTCGGAAGACAAGCCGCGCCAGTCCCCCACCAGCCGCTGAGGGCTCACTAACCCCCTTGGCCGATTTAGCCCCCCGCCCTTTTGCATTCAGGACCCGGGAACACCGCTTCCATCGGGGGCTCACAGATCAGTCACAGAGACAGGGAACAGGCAGGAGCATCAATCAGGACAAGGCAGCCCCTAATGAAACATCACTCTATATGGCACCAACTGTCAGTGTTTTAGGAGTTCCTAAGGGAAAGAGATCCAGTAGGAGAGAGCAAGATTTGATTTTACAGCCGGAGGAGGGAAGGGCTCCAGGGACGAGGCACACAAGCCAAGGTACAGAGAGAACCTTGGGAAGACCCACCTAAAAATAAAGGAAGGCGCACACTGGAGGGAGGTGGGGAACAGAACCAGATTTTTAAAAAGCACAAGCCGTCCGGCCAATGTGGCTAAATGGTTGAGCGTCGACCTAGGATCCAGGAGATCGAGGTTCGATTCCCGGTCAGGGCACATGCCTGGGCTTCCGGCTCGACCCCCAGTCGGGAGTGTGCAGGAGGCAGCCGATCAGTGACTCTCTCTCATCACTGATGTTTCTATCTCTCTCTCTCCCCCTTCCTCTCTCTGAAATCAATAAAAAAATATATATTTTAAAAAAAAGCAGCACAAACTTAATCGTAGTGAATCAAAATACATATATAAAAACAAAACAAGAAGGAAGCCAGCACAAAGTGCAGCGGGACACCGGAATGAGTGGGGGTGGGGCACAGTTAGGACTGGCCAGAGAAGGCCCCTGTGGGTGGACGGTCACCCGTGGTGGGAGGCTGGCGTACCTTGTTACTGCTGCTGACTTGTCACCATGCCTACGACCTGCCAAGGGGCACTTTCTCGCAGGTGTGGGCCAGAGTGAGAAAAGGGATGCTGGGGAGGGGATGTCAGATGCCTCTCCAGGTAATCCAGAACTGAGCAGGAGGGCAGCTGTGCTTGGGTGAGAATGGATGAAACAGCAACAGAGGAGAAAGCTCTCGGGCTGCCCATCAGCTAGAATCAGGGGGGAGTCCGTGCTCGCTGGGCAGAGGTCATCCTGGCTGACTTACCACATTCCGGGGGCCAGTCCAGGTGCATTCCACTGCAGTCTGGTTAATGGCCTTGGCTTTGAGGCCAGGCGCAGGTGGGCGGACTCCTTTGGTCACGACATGCTCGAATGCCAGAGGACTATCCCCTGACTCAGTCTTGGCCCAGGCGGAAATCTCATATGATGTTTGAGCTGTCAGATTGCCAACTGTGAAAACAGGAGCAAGGAGATGCCAGGAGGAAGCTGGAGGTGAGCCAAGAATCTGTGTCCTGATAGGCACATCTTTTTTAAAACGTAATCTCTCAACTTAACTGAGTCCCACATGTAGTAGGATTTTCATGATTTCACAAAATCATTCAGAGTTATTTATTAGTAACTACAGGTAACATGACCTTCAATCCAGTTATCTCATGAAATCAGAGAGGGTCCCAAAATTGATGCAACCAAGATGTCAGTCACAGCGCTTACTGCAGGAGAAAACCCTGTACGTATCTGGCTCCCGGTGACAGGCAACAGTGAAAGAACGTGCATTCCACGAACTTCACGTATGTTCCATGAACCATTCCTGACAGCTGTTTCCAAGAATGCTTAAGGAGACTGAAAACGTCTTTACAATTTTATGTTAAGTGAAAAAGGCAGGATATAAAACGATATATAGTATTACTTCAATTTTATATCTCCTATTAATTTAGGAGATATATGATATTTAAAAGTGGTTTTCCTGGGAAGTAAAATTATAGGAAATTTTAAATTTTCATTATGCTTTCTTTGTTTTCTAAATGTTCTGTAATAAACATGTGTCCCCTTTCTCTTTCAGTGGAAATGTTATTAGGAAGCAAAGAGAAGTGAACCAAGGATATGTAAGAGGACAGCCTTTGGAGCCAGGAAGCTTGGGTTCACGGCCTGGCGACACTCTGTAGCTGTATTACCTGGATTAAAGTATTCAAACTCTCTAAGTCCTTCTTTTTGTAAGGTAAATATAACAGCACTTTTTGCAGATGGCTATTGAGGGAATTAAAAAGAAAATGCTGCCCTAGCAGGTTTGGCTCAGTCGTTAAGAGTGTCGGCCCGCAGACTGAAGGGACCCGGGTTTGGTTCCAGTCAAGGGCACGTGCCTCGGTTGCAGGCTCGATCCCCGGCCCAGGTCAGGGCGCATGCGGGAGGCAACCAATCAATGTGTCTCTCTCATATCGAGGTTTCTCTCTCTCTCTCTGTCTCCCTTCTACTCTCTCCTCTCTCTGAAAAGCAATGAAAAAAATATCCTCCAGTGAGAATCAAAAAAACCCTGTACAGGGCTTGGCACGATGCCCAGCACAGAGCAGGCCCTTTGCGTATCCAGGCACCAGCTAAGCCTTCCGTTCCCGACCCTGCCAACTCCCCCTGGTGCAACACTGGGGCAATGAGGTCACAGGCTCTGGAATTAGAAAGATGTGGGTTCAAATCCTGGCTCTCCCACCCTCTGAGGGAATTACTGAATCTCCAAGCCTTGTTTTCTCATCAGTAAAGTGAGCATGTCCCACAGACTGATTCTTGGGGTCATGTAAAACACACACTGTGTGCCGAGGCAAATGCCTGCACGCAGTAAGTGCTTACTGTTATTTTTACTCTATTGCAACCTCCTGGGCAACTTTCATCATCCACACACAGACACACACACACATCTATACACAAACACAGACACATGCACACAGACACAGACACAAAGACAGACAAACACTACATACACAGACACACACACACAGACACACACACACACAGCTCTAGATCACCTGTGAGGAGTAAAACATGGTCAACTAATCTGCAAACAAGCTGAAAGGGAAGGGAGATGCTCCCACACCACACTCACAGGCAGCCTTTGCCAGTGGAGGTTTTACCTGGAATAACTGAAATCCTTCCTTGAGCCATATGAGCATTTTACCTGAGACTCAATATTCACACAGGTGTAAGAGGAATGAGATAACTTCCTTCCTGCCTTCGCCCAGTTTTTCTCTCTATTCATTCAACAAATGTTACTGAACTCTGGTTATGCACCAGGCCCTTTGCTACCTCGTATTAGTAGAGGTGGAGCAAACAAAACCAGAACAGAGAGACAGGTAACTAAATCTAGGAACTCCTTTCCAATTTAAAAATCACCTGTATAGGGTTAATCTGCCTTCATCCAGTTTTTTCCTTTTAAGTCTCCAACTTCTACTAAGAGCCATCAGTTAGAGGGGCTTGAGGAACCACCCAGTGGACCCCTTACCTGGAGTCAGGAGTCATTCCCAGTTTCCTCACTCTGCCCACCCGAACGGCAGCCGCAGGAGACCTCCCTACACACTCGCTTCTCCTAGGCACCCCCACATGGGCTCCACTGCCAGGAAAGCTCTGCTCACACACACCAGCTCCAAGGCTCTACCTTTGTGTGACAAAATGCTCCCTCGGAAGTTCAAAGTTCTCTTCTCTTGTCTGTGGGTGTCAAATGCCCAAAAGAGGTTCACCACGTAGCCATTCACCTGCCAAGGACCAAGAAATAAGTCACCACCAGTCCAGCCATAGAGAACCCACAGAGGAAGGCTCCCCTTTCCCACGGGTTCCCTAGCTGTCTCCTTTCTCACAACAGGCAGGTTGCTTCTTTTGATCTTTAAACTAGTTCCATTGGTGCTACCAGTGAATAGTTATACTCCACCTACTTCTAAACACAAATGTGAGACCATTTATTATATAAAATAGACATTCAGTAAAACAAAAATTAACACAGAATAAAAGGACAAGAACCAATTAATAAAGACAGAAAGAGGAAAATTGGAAAAGTCACTAGGTTATGGTAATTAAGGGTAATCGGTGCTCGGGTGGTCCTTGCTGTCAAGACCCAGAGGTCAGTACAAAGGGGTTTGGTTCAAGCTCCTGACAGGAGCGCATACACCCCCACACCAGAGAAGGCTACCTTTTCCACATCCTGAGCTCATAGAAAATTTGGATCTAAAGATCACTAAACATGGGACAACAAATAAAATGATTTCAAGACCAAAGACTAGATAGACATGCTCCACAGGGCCACTTCTTGCATCAATTATCTCTGAAGCCAAAGGCATGACATGAAATTGTAGTCAGTGAATGGCACAAGGACTCTGAAGGCTGCTTGTCCCTGAAACTTCACAGGCAGGAATGATGTGAGGCGAGACAGACAGGAACACTGTGGAAGGTAGATGCCAACTTGAGAAACCATGGGACACAGGTAACTATGGTGAAGTTGGCTATGCACGTGGGCTGAGCCTGGAGGACTGTAATGATGGAGGGGGAGATACTGGATGGATGTGAGTGGATGTTTCCAAGTATCTGACTCTCGTGAGATTCATCCACCACGGGAGCCTGTGCATTAGTCCTCAGCACCAGGAAATCCAATAAAGCTGAAAATTAAAGGGCACACATATTCTGTTAACACCAACCCTTATTTGTACTGTAGCTGTGAACCACTTAATTATATGGTTAAAAAAAAGTGCACCAGACTGAGGCAGAATAATTACGTGTGTGTGAAACTCATTTGCTCTTCGTGGGGAAAGAAACCAGCCCAGCTGTGGTTGTTTGCCCCACTGGGTCAAGTCATTTGTTTTTCTTACTTGCACTGGACTCTGCTCCTGTACAAAGCAAAACCCCACCTAACTGCCAGCCTGAAGTTTCGACAGTACCTTGACGTCAGTCTCCATGGTCAGGGTGAAGCTCAGAGAGTTTTCGCTGTAGTCGTCGATGTGGATGTCTGGTGGAGGGATCACTGCAAAGGGGTCAACAGGAGAAGCCACGTCATGACAGGTGAGGAAGGCAAGGCGGCAGTTTTTCAAGTCAAGAGACAAAGCAATCCTTCCAGGGGGGAAGGATCTCTGGCGGCTTTTAATTTGTCTCTCTCTTTTACCACTGTTTTCCTGAAGCTGAGGTTGGGTCCACAGCCACCTGGTGGATACACGGCTGTCTGGGCTTACTTAGCTACCCTGGCAATTAAGTCAAGCAGTCAAGTTTCACTACGCAGATGCCCCAAACAACCCGGTGCCTGCCGGGGCGGAGGTCACAGTGCTGTCTTCACTGGCAAAAAGAACACCCAGGGGCCTCAGTCCCTTTCAAAGGACGCCAGCAGGATAAACAGTGAGTCATACACTGAAGAGGACCCTGTGGCAGATGGAAAGAACCTAGTTGCTAGAGTCTGGCAAACCTACACTCATCCTCCTGTTCAGACATTAACAACTGAGCAGCTTCGGGCGAGTCGCTCATCCTGCAGAGCCTGAGGCGTGTCAGTACTCAGCCAAGACAATTCACCAGTGATGTGTCTCAGGGGCCTTGCTCTCCATTAATGCTCCTTCTCTCCCGTTCCAGTGACCAGCCATGAGAGGCACTGCATTCTGCAGAGACTAGCGCTCAGGGGAGAGCCAAGGGAGGAGCGCAGCAGCGAGAGAAGCCTGCTCTCGCGAGTGCGAGGAGCGCCCTGCCGTTGTCTGAAGGTCTGCTACAGGACAGCGGACAGTGCTCCACTATAGCAAATCCAAAGGGCCCGATGGCGTAAGTGTTATCAGGATATAGTGTTTAAGTGGAAACCTGTATGTAGAATCTCAGCACACACGCCTCTTGTACAGGCAAAGGGAGAGATTCATAGGAGTGGGTAAGGTTTGCTGGCAGAGATATGTCAAAACCTGGAGTTTCTCCAGATAATCACCCATGTAATGAAACCGGGCTGGAGGAAAATGCAGTAACTACAAGGAGAGACAATATGAGGAGTTTCAGCACCTCATTCTGAGCAGAACAGTGTGGGTGCTGCTAGGATGCCACCTGAATGACAACCACATAACAGTCACGTGCTGGGATGGGCACTGCCCTCTCCGAACACATTTCCTCAGCTACAGAAGGAGCATAAAAATATTTGTGGGACAGACAAGAATGAAAAGAGATAGATTTCTGTAAAACCACAAATGTGGTGCTTAGGCCACAAAAAGTGCTGGCTGACGGGTGGCTCCTCTCTGTTATCAACCCACTACCTTCACTAATTAAGTCGGTGCTTCTGCTTGATGCCACTGCTATTTTCTCCTTTGTCCTCTTAACACTATGATATTTCACAACAAATACTTATACTCTGCACACAGCTGCCTCCTGCACGTGCCCAAACCAGAGCCCAGGCCAGGAGCCAAGATTCATCAAAACTGTGTAAAAGAATTTTAAGAGAAGCAGCCACCCACCGAGATTTTCAAAGGCAGGTGTGACTGTGGGTAGGGAGTTCAAGGTGCATGATTTTTGTTGACCTTCCAAAGGGCCTTGTTTTCAGTACACAGTCAGTAACATTTTGACCCTGCTTTTGTACATGGAAATGATACCACAATAAAACCCGAGGGTAGTGTGAATTCGGCACCCTTTCTGATCACGAGCACCCTGCTCCAAAATCTGGCAGCTTCACCAGATTTGGCTGCCTCCTGCCCTGACCTCAACCCACACATTTTAAAGGCAACTAGACAGTAACTCTTCACAGCCGGGGGCGTCTCTCACAGGTTCATGCTAATGTAAAATATTCAAGCACGTTCCATGCAATACTTCTAACATTAACACCCACAAGACCATAAACAAAAGCCCCAGGCACCAAGGCTACGATCAAGAAACTACTCAGGCAGGTGAGCAGCAGTCTGTCTCCCCACGTGTGTCAGAGCCTTCACATAACTGCTTCCATTCACTCACTCAACTGGCTCAGGGGCTCCTACTCGGGCCAGTGACAGAACAGAGGACAGCAGGCCAGGCCTCTGCCCCGTGAGGCAAGCATGCCAGATGCCGAGCCAGCCACCCAGCAAGCTGGCATGCAGTGGTCAAGGCACACATCTCAGCCAGTAGCAGGGTTCACAGCGGTTCAGGGCACAGGCATGGGGGGCAGGGGCCCAGGCTCCTATCTGCTGTTACCGACTATGTGATGAGTGACAAGACCTCTGCAGTTCCTTATCTGTTCTGACAGTTGTTCTGAGGGTTCAGTTAGATGAGCTGAGGCGTGCCCAGCCCTGAACGCCCGGCCCTCACTAATACCAGCTCCGGTGTAGAAACCACCTGCACATCGAGTGCTGGGGCCACTGGGAGACGTGCCGAGCACCCACACGGACAGGCACAAAACCATCTTCATCTTCAGTGGAGAGGGTGCCTTCTATTTGGGACACTGTGGGCTAACACACTCTAGGGCCAGGCCTGGAAGCTCTGAAAATCACTTTGTGTGTTGCACTGTAGGAAATCCTCAGTTCTAGGAGCAGACATGCATTCAGCAGTCACCCAAAGGGGTGCCTCGAGCGTGGGAAGACACCTAGAAAAGCCACATGTTGGGGGAGAGGCTGTGAGAAGTTTTCTAATCTCTGCTTCTCCATTTTCCAGTCATACTGAAAGCTACTTCTACAGGCTGCTCTCTTCTCTAGATCTGCCAGTGCTGGATCACTTACCTTTCCCTTTTACGGTGGTAATGGACTTAGAATCACTCCAGTTTCCTACTCCACGACTAGTCACTGCAGCCACCTGTTCAAATCAGAGTGTGACTTAGTAGAAAATAAAGGCAACATACCATACAGCAAGAATTCCAGGGAGCTAAAGCAGTCAGATTTTGACAGTGAGGTGTAAAAAATATATACTGAGGGGTCCAGGATATTCAGAGGCCCCAGCAACAGAAATAACAGCGGAAAGAGGCAAGGGAACAGGATGAGCAATGAGGTTATGAGAGGTCTACTGACTGGCGGATGCCAAGGTTTTTCTAAAGAGCAGGGGTGTGTGTGTGTCCACATATGCACACATACATGTACACACATACATGTGAGAGAGTCGACGTATGCACTTGAAGGTCTCAAACATGTTTTGCACAAAATCTATCTCCTCAGTTTATAAATGCATCACCCTGCAGCTACGAGAAGGAGAAAAGAGGTCCCTGCAAACATATAGGAGCTGGAAAGTTAGCAGAATATCTGGGCAAAAGGCAGGCAAACCAGCGTTACCAAAAATTCTTGGTTATCCGAGGGAAGTTTGATTGCAAGTTCTCTGTGACACTGGCTTAAGATATGGAGAGTAATAATGACCCCCTCCAGGGCCAGGGGTTGGGTACTGAGCATACTGCTAATAAGCATCTCAGAAGGTAAGCAGGGCGTTCTCAGGAAACAGCACCCATCTCCCCATGTTCCAAGATCAAGCCAATGGCTGGAATGGGTGCTAAGACTCACTCTGACGGTATACTGAGCGCCGACCAGCAAGTTCTTAATTTCTGTAAAGTTACCAGCAGCCCTCTGGGAGGCCCACACCCTGGAGCCACTCCTGCTGTATTCCACCTAAAGTGAGAAGAAAAAAATGGAGTAAGAGGAAATCAAATGTCTGGGGTTTCCCAACACTTTACATGGAGACCAGAGGAGAGAGCGGAAGGAGGAATGAAAAATGCTCTAAGAGATGGGTCATTTACAAGGTCACATCAAATCTAATCCTAGTCACACAGAGCAGAAATGTGCTCCGCACCCCAACCACCTGCCCACCCCTGAAGACACTCACAATGTACTCTCGAATGAGGCCTTGGGTGTGGACGGGAGGAGTCCAGTGGCCTACGATCACTCCCTCCTCTTCCCTGTGCAGTGAGAGCTGCAGATTCTGGGGGGCGTCTGGCACTAGGAAAGAGTCAGCTGGGGTTAAAACTCTTCGGTCACTAGAGTCATGTCCCGAGCTTCACACGAGGAGGAGAAAGGCTCTGGAGTGAGCACTGTGACCCCTCCTCAGAGTGCAAGGCATGCGTCAGGCCTCGGTTCAGGGGAGCTCATAGAGGTCTGCGGCCCACGAGGGCTGCAGGAAGGAATGACCTGAGTGTGTCGAGTCCCCACCAGCCCTGGGCCTGCATCAGCCATGTGACATACTCTCCCCTGCCTCCCAGGGCCTCCCCATTACCAACCCCTCAGGGTGATTATCAACCCCACCAATAAAACTTCCAAACCCCTCTTTTTGGTTTGGATTGAACCAGTCCAGCCTTAGCCTGGGAACCTCAACACACTCCACCCAAGAACCCTAATAAAGGCCCTGCCACTCTGCCTGCACCCTGCCTTGACCTCCCCAAGTGACCCCCCGAGGCAGGCATGTGCCTCTTCTAGGATCTGAGAGTAAAACACCCTCCATTTCAACTTCCCCTGTAGATTTTTGTAAGCTATTCAATGCTCCAGGGCCCTACTTAACAAATGTTAACTTAATGAAGTCCCAACACATAGGTTCTCATAGCAGTTGCAAGTGTAGAGCTCACAAAACTGTGGGAACAGGGACTCTCTTAGACACATGAGTTTTGGTAAATAACTTAAAACCTAGCCAAAATATTTCTGACATGCCTCATATTTTAATGATGATGAGCTCTTAAGTACCAAGTACTGGAAATACCTAGAGACAACAGTGGGCAGAATCTGAAATTACCTTCTTAAGCAACAACTTAGGCAGGATCATAAAACTGAGGACAATACTTCTGCACATCTGAGGCACACGGGATCATGCACCCACACTCCTGAGCATCCTCGGGAAACTCTGAGGACCCCCCTTGAGGTCTCATCTGTGCCACAGAAGTAAACTACAACACTTACATCCCTCTGGGGTCCTCAGGGTCACGAAGTCATTGGTATTGTGCACCTTGCTCAGACACTGGACCTGGACTTTCACCTGATATGTGGTATCTGGCTTCAGGACCTTTAGTATCATGTTTGTTTTATTGCTGTGGGTCTCCAGAGTCTTCCATATGCTTTCTCCAGCAACCCTGGCCAACAGAATAAAAGTACGGTGGTCACATGAGAGCATGGGTGAGGTGTAGGACTCCGCTCGCACAGAGCCACTCCCAGCGGCACAGCATTTATGGAGAAACCCAGTGCACCCGGTGGCGCTGAGGAAACCGTTTTCTCCCACAGCAAGTGGGCACCCACCTGTAGTAGATGTTGTACACACAGGAAGCAGAGGGCATTTTCTTGGGCCGCAGCCAGGTCAAAGTTACGTCCCCAGAGAAGTCAGCTGTCCACTGCAGGTTCTGCACTTTGTATACAGTTAACTCATCTAGAGAGACCAAGGGAAACAGGGAAGAGCTACTGCACAGGTTCTTGGATTTCAGAGTCAGGAGGCTCCTTGACGTTTGTAGACCTCCATGATCCAGACAGCCAGGCCACATCATCATTTTAAAAGACACCCAAGAAAACAGAGTGGAAACCTTCCTATAGAGCCTTTCCCAGGGTCTCCTAAATGTTCAGTAATATTTTCCTTGCATTTCACCTCCTTGTCTATACTCATTTAAAGCTGCTTCTCAACAGAGGATGCTGTGAGTACAAGGCCAATGTCACAGCAGGATCTGCCGCTGCTACAGACTAAATGTTGGTATCCCTCAGATTCATACGCTGCAGCTTACCCCCCCCCCCAACGTGGTGGTGTCAGGGGTGTGGCCTGTGGGAGGTGATCTGGTCATGAAGCTGGAGCCTCATGAATGAGTATCTTCATGAGAAATCCTAGACAGCTCCGTTGTCACATCCACCTTGAGGACCTGGTGAGAACCAGGAGACAAGCCCTCACCAGACAGTGAATCACCTGGTGACCTGACCTGGATTTCTAGCCTCCAGAACTGTGAGAAATAGATTTCTGTTGTTTATAAGCCTGTCTGTGACGCTCTGCTGCAGCACCCTGAAAGGACGACAGCAACTACTAAATTCATTCCAGACAGGACTGTGTTCATCCATCACAAAGCCTGGGGCTCTGTGGAAGCAACAGTGCACCCCTACAAGGTGGAAGTCACGGAGCACAGACCTCAGACCAGCCTTTTCCTAACGGGGATGGGACGAGCTGGAAGCCGCGCAGAGGCAGATGAGCTGCACCTCACTGGTTCTCCAAAATGGGGCAGCAGTCTATTTCATTTTCAGACCGAGGGAAAGCTCAAGGGGCTCCCTCCAGCGGTCCCCACAGCAGCGGGGCCATGCTCACCGCTGCAGGCCCTCTCGTCACTCTCGTCAGAGCAGTCCAGGAAGCCGTCGCAGCGCTCCTCGAGCAGCACGCAGGCCTCGCCGTCCTCACACTGGAACTCCCCGCTTGTGCAGGCCAAGGTGCTGTGTGTGGCTGAAACACAGGGGAGGGGTCATGCTGCACTAAATGTTTATCATGTTTAGAAACAGTAGTTTGCACTCTGAACAAATCAGCTTCTGCTTCAAAACATGCCTCTTGAGGATGAGAGGCCACTCTATGCGGGCACGTGATGTCTCCTTATCTGACACGAACAGCCAGCTTCTGCCTTCATGACACATGAGCTCTGGAGTCCGACTGGGGTTTAAATCCTGGCTCTGCCTGAGTTGGAGCAAACTGCTTAACAGCAGCCAAGTTCAGTTCCCGTTTATAAATTGGGTGACAATTCCATCACTATTGTGTCTACAAGGATCCAGTGGATCAAGCACCTGGAATAGCACCTGGCTGGCAGCAGGCATCAACACGTTGGAGCTAAGACTACCCTGCTACTAGTCAGTATTTCTGTATCAGTTTCCAGTACAGAATGACACTCTGATTTCTGGTTTGAGTAATACTAATAATAACAAGATGAACCACAATATTGAGAGGTATGCCCACATTATCTAGTATTTTAATTGTATAGGTTTCAAAGTAATTTACCAGAAAATGAAATAACGCAAATAAAGAGCCATTGATCAATTAAGAGTTACGCAACTCCAGGACTATAAACCCTAATTAGATGTCTTCTCCAGTTCTAAAAGTAGAGTTAAACTGCATAAAGCTCTAAAACTCAACCAATGACCATATAATTGCAGATGACTGTTAAAAACAGGAAACAAGAGGAAGGCTATAGAAAAGGTGTAAGTCTATTGCCCAGGTGAGTCTGGACCAGACCCAGGTGCAGGTATTCAGACCTTCATTATACAGACTCACACAGGCCGGCCCAGCTCTGGACAAAACCAGCCACATCAGAACCAACCCACCAGGGCGGAGGGTCTAAAATTACTCGTGCTCCTCCAAGTCAAAGATGTCCAAGTTCTAATCTGTGAAACATGTTCAAGGTCACCTCACTCAGCAGCTGTGATTAAGTTAAGGACCCTGACATAGGAAGCTGAACCTGGATTATCCAGGTGGGCTCATCGAACCCCTCGGGACCTTCGAGACCCGTCTGGACTGCGTCAGAGAGGAAGGTGAGAAGTCAGAAGCAGCACCAGAGGGACGGACTTGATGGCTTGGAAAATGGAGGAAGGTGCCTCCGGCAGCTGGAATGAATGAACAACCCAGGAATATTTTCCTAGAGATGAAAAGATACAGCAGTGGGGGGTGAAGATGAAATGCTACAGCAATTGCCCTCAACTGGTGAGTTTTCATGTGAAAGAAGAATTAAGACTTCTTTGCATGTCTCTAGAATAGAGTATAGATTCAGTTAAATATATTTTAAAAGAGCTCTCTAATACATTAATTCTCAGTGAGAGAAGGAAACCATCAAAACCATTAGTGAGGCTTTTCACAAACTAATCCCCCATCTCCTGGAAAATTACTGTATTATATGGGTGTTATATGCTGAGGTGAAATTGGTTTTCCTTGGGGAGGTGGGGCGGTTACAGATAAAACTGCATTAGAGTATTTAGAAAAGGTCTGAGAACCAGTAGTATAATAGCCTCAGAAGCCCACGATGGAATTTATCCACCCTTCTATCCATCCCTCTACCAGCCATCCACCCACCCACTTACCCAGCTACCCATCCATCCATCTAGCCACCCATCACACATCCATCCCTCCATCCACCCATCCGTATACCACTTACCCATCCAGTCACCCAGACATTTACCCATCTACCCATCCATCCATCCAATGAACATTCATGGAGGTCTCCCCATGAATCAGGTACTGTTTAAGATGCTAAGAAAATGGTGATGTGTAAAACAGACAAAGGACCTACCCTCAAAAAACTTCTACTGAGAGAGACAGCAAACAGGTAAACAAATATGTTATTCTGGATAGTAATAAGAACAACAAAGAAACATAAAGAGAGTAACAGTAAGAGCATGGTTGGGGGAAGTGTCACTTTTACAGGATAGTCAGGGAAGAACTCTCTGCTCAGAAGGGGATTATTTTGGAAAAGTCCAAGATCTCCATCACAGAATTACTCCATATGGTAAGAATGTCAAAATATAACCAAACAGCTTAGCAGTGAAGCTGAAAGATTTCTGAGGTTCGTGAAACAGGCTTCAATATTTTAAGAGCGGGAAAACATAGGTTTCAGAAATTGGAAATAAGGTTGTCACTAATCTCTGAAAGTTCTTAAACTGATTATTAGACACATAATTAATGGGCACTTAGAAGATAAAGTCGTGGTTTTCTGGGACCAGCTTCCCTAAGAAGAATCTTGCCACACTAATCTCAAG
This sequence comes from Miniopterus schreibersii, assembly GCF_964146895.1. Classification (NCBI taxonomy): domain Eukaryota; kingdom Metazoa; phylum Chordata; class Mammalia; order Chiroptera; family Miniopteridae; genus Miniopterus; species Miniopterus schreibersii. Next base: position 1,333,787 of record NC_138122.1, on the reverse strand, counting down.
TCCTTTTGACAGGTTATCAGATTAATGAATTAAAGACACCTGAACACATCTTGATTTCAAGACCCTTAACTAAGCAACATCCTTAAGATTAAGGCAGATTTAAAACAGGCTAAAGAGACTTACTCAAAGAACACCAATCAATGCCTTCCGCTCACCCGGGGGGAGGGCCCACAGCCGTTCCTCTGGCTGTGCGATTATTACTCCCTCACGCAGCTGGTCCTGTTTATGTGGTAAGCGCGGGGTGAACCTGACCTGTCATCCCAATGTCCCAACAGTACGCCGTGTTCATTCGTAAAGGAAATGTAAAATTTTACACTAACTCTCACTTAATTTCTCTGTGACTCTGGAGTATTCACCCTATGAGACCCTCCAACACGGCATGATAAAATGATGGCTTGTAAACGAAATAAATACCCCTGTCCGTTATTGATGGTGTGATCCTCTCTGAAGCTTAATTTTCCTATTCCTAAAATCCAGATAATAACAAACTTACAAGGCTATTAAGACAAACGCAGCACAAGTTTTCCTGGGGAGTGAGTTCCCCTCTGACTACTCACGACAGTGGGCCTCATCCCGCCCATCCTGGCAGTCCCGACGGCCATCACAGCGCTTCCAGTTGGGGATACACTTCTTCGGCTGGTGGCACTCGAACTCAAATCGGTCACATTGTCCAAGCTGGGTGGCAGGGGAGGCACTAGTAACATTTGCTAGAAAAAAGAGATTTTTTTAAAATTCACTTTTTAGTACTGAGGGGGCTGGCCAGCACAATAACCAACTCAATGTATTCGGAGATCACAGCATTTTAGGAATTACCACGAGGACCTGAGACAAATGTGAGCTCTGGATAAAGACAATGACTAGACACAGGCAGCTAATTTTGCTCGCTCATAGGACCCTAAAAAAGAGCAACACAGTATTGGAAGCTGGAAAGTAGACGGACAGTGGTGGGTGACTAGAGACCACAGAAGGCTGTAACCTCTCCTAAGCTGTCAAGGGAGAACGCTAACAACCAGCAAGATCAGCATCACAGAATCTGCAAAAAGCTTGAAAATGGCATCTCAACTGGGGAGAAGAGGGACAAAGTTAAGATGCATAAAAAGCAGCCGGACCCCCTGCATTCCCTCCCCACTCGCCCTATAACAGGCTAGAGGATGGTTACTGGGACAGCGTAAGAACAGGATTGTTCAGACGGAGATAACTAAAGCAACCATGTGCGGGACACCCTATGCCTTCTGCTCAAGAACCTGCAGTGAGACCTCAGTCTCCAGGCAGGAGACTAAAACATCTTCTCTAGAAAGCTGGCCCGTCTCAGAGCAAGCCCTGAGGTAACCCAGAACAGGCGCTCCTCACACAGCCCAACCGTGACACTCGAGGCTGACAGGCCTCCCTGCGTGCAGAATCCCTCAGCAGCGCTTCAGTCCCCGTGTTAAATACAAGCAAACAACCGAGGGTTCCCTGGGGAGAACCTGGCGTGAAGAACAGAAACCCACATAGACAGCCTCCACCCAAAAAAGGGAAATTTGAAGGAAACAGAAATTTTGCAAGAAGAAACTTCAAAAAAAAATCCTTAATATTCTCAGAAAGAAAGTATATTTATCTATGAAAAAAGGAAAAGATGGGAGTCAACAAGATGGCAGCGTAGGTAACGGCGTATCCGCCGCCTCCCACAACCACATCAAAATTACCAATAAAACACAGAACCCCATTGCTAAGAACCTCCTGAAATCTGGCTGAACAGAAGCCACACAACAAGGAAACTAAAGAAGCACTGAGACCGGGAGGAGGGGGGGGAGACGCGGGTGGATGGGGCTGGATCCCAGAGACGCGGCCGCAGGTCCACCCCCAGTACCCCCGGTTAACCCAAGAGGGAATCTCGGCGGTGGGGGTTTCCCGGAGGAGGGAGGGGTCCCAGCCCCACAGCAGGCCACAGCCCAGGGCTCCAGGCCGGGAAGAGATGTCCCCACAACTCCGGGCTGTGAACCCAGCAGGGACGGTCCCTGAGGGTCGCGGAGGCTGCGGGAGCCCCGGCAGCTCCTCTAAAGGGCCCGGCAGGGCTCACTCGGATGCTCCTTCTGAGCCCAGCGCCGGGCAGCAGCCGGAAAGGACCTGGGACACTCGGGGAGGAACTAACCTGCCTGAGATCCGGGCGAGAGGCGGAGGGCGGCTTCCTCCCGGGCAGAAGGGCTGGCGGAGGCCATGGCTCCTTTGGGGAGTCCTCCCGCACACAGCCGGCAGGCAGGCGCCATAGTTGAACCACCAGCACCTGACTCACACCTTTGGCCCCGCCCCGTGATTCCCGGAGGCCCCGCCCCTCCCCACCTGCAGCTCATCCAGGCCATTTCCAGGGGCTTTTCTGTGCAAGTTGCCTTTCGGGCCTCATGCTTAGGACTTTCCTAAAATGTCTCAAAAGAGCAGCAGTGGGCCCCATACAGCTTGATAAGCGGCCCCAGGCTTGGCACTAGCGGCGGCTGCATTGGCTCATAGCTTGGCCTCTCCTGGACACCTCCAAGCCCAGTACAAGTAGCAGCCAACTACGGTTTGCTGTGTAGCTCATGCTGGGTGGCCCTGGGCAAGGCCCTGGCACAGGCTGACTTTGCACCTCCCTGGAGGCCTCAGGGACAGTGCACCTGGTGGTCAGACTCAACCAGGCTGGATTACAACCCTACCACATCCACGAGTGACACACTCAAGGGGAGCACTTGGTGAACACCAAAGCTCCACTGAAGTAAATCCTGCTCCATAGGGGTGTCTCCAGCACAGCAGCTCTTTGGCTGTAGCTGCAGCTGGTCCTCACAGCTGATTGGCCTGGGGGTCAGCTCCTCCCAGGGACGCCAACAGCAACCAAGGCTCAACTACAACAGGACAGTGCACACAGCCCACACAGGGGAGCACCTAGAAGGCCCAGCTCAGGTGACTGGGGAGGCTGAGCCACTGGACCCTACAGGACACCTACTACACAATGCCACTCTACCAATTCCAGGAGACATAGCAGCTCTACCTAATACATAGAAACAAACACCAGGAAGCAGCCAAAACGTGGAGGCAAAGAAACATGTCACAAAGGAAAGAACAGAAGAAATCTCTAGAAGAGGAACTAAATGAAATAGATCCAAGCAAGCTAACAGATAGAGAGTTCAGAATTTTGTTTATAAGGATGCGCAAGGATATTAGTAAAAGTATGACAAAAATAACTGAGAAAATCAATGACATAATAAAGTACCAATCTGAAATGAAGGCTACACGAACTGAAATGAAGAATAATTTACAGGGAATCAACAGCAGAGTAGAGGACGCTGAGAATCAAATTAGCAATTTGGAACATGAGGAAACAAAAAACACCCAACCAGAAGAGCAAAAAGAAAAAGAACCCACAAATACAAAGATAGTATAAGGAGCCTCTGTGACAACTTCAAGAGGCCCAACATTCATATTATTGGGGTGTCAGAAGGGGAAGAAAGGGGGAAATAAGTTAAAAACCTATTTGAAAAAACTATGACAGAAAATTTCCCCAACCTGGGGAAAGAAATGGACTTACAAGTCCAGGAAGGACAGAGGGTCCCAAACAAGAGGAACCCAAAGAGCCCCGCAGCAAGACACATCATAATTAAAATGCCAAAGGTTAAAGACAAAGACAGAATCTTAAAAGCAGCAAGAGAAAAGCAGTTAGTTACCTACAAGGGAGCACCCATACGACTGTCAGCTGATTTCTCAACAGAAACTTTGCAGGCCAGAAGGGAGTGGCAAGAAATATTCAAAGTGATGGAAAACATGGAACTACAACCAAGATTGCTCGACCCAGCAAAGCTATTGTTTAGAATTGAAGGTCAGATAAAGAGCTTCACAGATAAGAAAAAGCTAAAGGAGTTCATCACCCCCAGACCAGCACTACAGGAAAAGTTGAAGGGTCTTCTTTAAGAAGAAGCTAATGAACAAAAGAATCTGATGAACTAAATAGATCCAGAGACATTGACACAGGCAACAGATGATCATATTTCAGAGGAAAGAGGAAAGGGGGGTGGAGGGTGGAAAGAGATTAATCAAAGAAGTTATATGCATAACGCATGGACACAGACAATAACGGGGTGAAGGCCTGGGGAGGGAGGGGGAGGGGGTCAACTGGAGGGGAAAAATGGGACACCTGTAATATTTTAACAATAAAGATAAATTAAAATTAATTAAATTTTTTTTTAAAAAGGAGAGTGAGTGGAGCAATGCCTTCAAAATTCTGAAGGAAAATTATTAACGACCTAGGAGTCCAAACCCAGCCCAACTGTCAATCAGGACTGAAAACAGGAGAAAAGCAATTGCAGACGAGCAAGGCATCAAATACACCTTCCACATACCCTTTCTCAGGAACTTTCTGGAAAATATTCTCTATTAAAACACGAGATTAAAAAAGAGAAAAATCTGAAATATAGAATAATGGAACTCCAACACAAAAGAGGTAAAATGAGTCCTTAGGATGATGAATTACAGCAGAGACCCCTGTGCCCAGGTATAGAGGGAACCAGGATGGATAACAGCAGCAGAACTCAACAAACGTACTGAAGGCTTTTACCACTGTGTCCTTGGTCACGGTATCATCACATTCACCTGACAAAGTTACTAGAGGGTGTGCTCCACCAAAACAAGGGAGCAAACTGAGAAAAAGACACAAGATTCAGGAAACAGGGAATCTAAATCAGAAAAAGGCAGAGCATTCCGGGGAGGGCAGTGAAGGGCCAGGGCCAGGGCCATGCTGCTGAGAGGAGAGGCCTATCCGGAGGGAGGGAGGGTGCCAAGGACAGCGCTAGAGCAGAGGGACCATCTGATATGGGGACTTTGTGGAAAACTATTCTCAGAGACTACTGACAGGTGGAAAGCATTAGCAAATGGTACAAAATAACCTGAGCTAACAAACAAGTAACAAAGCAATTAAATTTTTAGATAGTATGCCTTTGACAGTTTTAACTGAATTTTCAAAGGAGCCTCTCCAACCCCCGGAACTCTGCTAAAACAGGTACATGGAGAAGAGTGGTAAAAAAATGAGGCTAAAAAGCTAAGTCAAGGTAAGTCATGGCACTACTCATGCTTGGGCAACAAGGGAGCCTTTAGAAGGTTCTTGCTGGGGAGAATACAGTCTCGCATCAATGTGTGGCTTCCTGGAAGATAAAGTGACAAGGGAAACCAGGTAGGACTTTCACACCAAAGAAGTAACATCCGACAGCTAGAGACACTACCAATCTGAACTTGCACCAACAATGTACGTTAAAAAAAAGAAGTCTCTACAAAGGCTGAATGGAATATCTAAACAGAAGTCTGCTCATTCACTGGATTGGTCACAATTTGAGAGAGTCTGTTAATGCCCTGATCAGAGTTTCAACAACCAAAAACAATTCTAAGCGAAGGACAACCAAGTTACTAAACAGAGAGGTGGGCCTTGTGGGGAAAAAGCAGAGACAAAAGTGTTTTATTTTGTTTGTTTGTTTTTACCATCAGTTTTAATTTGAGAAGCATTTATGGGATACCCAACTATTTGCCTATTTTGTGGTAGGCACAGTGGTAGATTCAAAGCAATATGTAGCATGATCCAAAAACACAAGGTATACACATCACTTGGAAAGAAGACTTACAGACATGAAGTGATCAGGAAGCAGTATACAGCAGATCACATTAAGAATCAAAAGGTACGTTCCATGAGGTTGGAAAGGGATGAGCATCATCTGAAGTACTGAATGATAGCTTGTGGAGGAGGGGCTTGCGAGGCGGAATAATTCCTGACTTGCTGGAAGCAGGATCTCAAACTTCAATAAGCCTACAAATCACAGGGGAAGCTCCCGGCTCCATCTGGAAACTGTGAGTCTTGCTTTTATAAACACCTCACAGATTCCGTTACAGATCTGGGCCATACTCTGGGAAGTACTGATGACATATCTAGGTCTCGATCAGCTATAAAATCCATGCTCTTTCTGCTGTGTTGGATGGTGGGCTTCACCAGAGGGAAGTGTTGGGAGCCGGTGACCTGTCTGGACATGGTCCACGTCGCCTGAGGGCCTGGAGCCAAGGACTCAACCCTCCCCACAAGTTCCCGTTAGGAGCCGAGATAAAGATAATACCAAGGTCTGGACTCATGCAGGAGGAGTGTTTACTCTGAAAGAGCGTTCCTGCGGCCTCGAAGGAACTACTCTGTATCACCCCCACCTCATTACTAACTGTTTGTTACTCACTCTATAATAAAGGGTTGAGGCCATTTGGGGTGCACCTCATCGGGGGGCAGCCCTCCCGATCCCGTAACTGTGTTTCTTTCTCATTCCCACCCCTGGAACTCAGGTTTGCTCGTCTTTCAGGCTGGTTCCTGACAGGGAAGCAGGGGGACAAGGTCAAAAAGGACAGAGGACTCTGAAGAAACAAACCCTGCTGAGGGCGTGCAGGCAGGGGAGCAGCAGGCCTGTCCAGAGCAGCCGAGGCCCAGCTGGGTGGAGGTAAGAGCTAATGGCGGCGAGGGTCAGCTGCTACAGGACTCGGGCCAGGACCTAGCTCCACAGAGAGGACAAAAGGAAACCACTGAGGACTTCCAACAGGGTGGCGGCGGCAGGGAAATAACCCGAAGGAGGAGATCGGACGGCTGACCTGGACGTTTCTAACAAAAGCATGGCAACCAATTCTCTTAATATAACGAAGTCTGAAACAGAATCCTGTTCAGGGGAGGACCCGGCATCCTCACCTCCGGATTCAGCTAAGGGCATGCACCAGATGGGGTCTCAGGGCTCACCCGGCCTCGGCAACACGGTGACTGCGGACACATTCAGCTGCCTCTCTGTGTTCCGGCCCCTAGATGGCGGTGCCGGCCAGTCTTTCAGTAGGAGGGCCGGCGAAAAGCCCGCAGGAAAACTGGGCTCTGGCCCCCGAGAGCTTAACAGACATGCCAACGCTGCCCCGCACTTCCCACGGTAAGTTCCGGGGAGCAGCAGCAGTGGGAAGCAGGGTGGCTGCCCTCTTCCTGCAGGTAGATCGGGGGCATTTACAGAAGATGAGACACCCCAGCTGAGTTCCCATGAGTCTCCCTGCTCTGGAGGTTAGGAAGCAGCCTGGCCTCCAAGCTCTCAGCCCCAGAAAGCAGGCACCAGCCGGACATGCTGTGCCAGGGTGGACCCTAGAAGGTCCTCTCCACAAAGCAGGCGCTGGGAAGAGGGCTGGCCGCACTCACCGGGCGAGGGGCAGGCTTCCTCGTCCGAGCCATCTGCACAGTCTCGGTACCCGTCACACACCCAGACGTCCATCACGCAGGCCCCGCCACTGCAGCGGTAGTAATTAGGTGGACACGTCGAGGGCCCAGGAGCAGGGGAGGGGAGAATATGTGAATCTGATGAAAACACCCAGCAACAAAGCCCAGAGTTACAAGATGCTCGACCTCAGACCAAAGAGGTACCAAAACTAGTGTGGATGTCCCAGCTTTGGCAAAGTTCTGAAGCACAGCTCATCTAAAGATCATTTATCCTGGATGTCAGCAAAGACCGTACCTTTTTTCTTTTTGGAGCACAGTCACCTTAATTATTATATTTTATTTGAGCTAATAATATTCCGATGAGTTTGCTTTGAAAAGGAAGGTGACTCAGAATGCACAAGTTAGGGGCAGGGTGAAGATTCCTTCTGAGGCTAAACACTGTTCTGGTTAATTCAACCAACCACAGCCACCCCGAGGCCTGGTTCAGAGGTGAGAAAACCAGAAACGAAAGGGACAGCATGACTTCCACATTAGTGCCTCTCAACTATACCATGGCACCGTGGCACCATGGCACTGTGGCTCCTACAGAGCCTGTTAAAATGCAGGCCCTGACTGGGAGGGAGGCGTGGGGCAAGGTCACAGCCTCTGCATTTTTGACAAGTCCAGGAAAGGCTGGTGCTGCCGGCCTGCAGACCACCTGGAGCAACCAGGCTCCGGGGTCCTTACTGCGCCTGTAAAATATAGAACGTATAACTCCATAAACAGAAGAAGCCAACCACACTAGTTTTCCAAATAAGAGGGGGACAGAACTCAGAAAGCTACCCCCCAACGTCATTAAGTGAGCCAGGCACTGAAGAGGCCTGGCTGTGGGACAGGGCCCAGGACTCCTACCTCCACAGTCCTTCTCATCAGACCAGTCCCCACAGTCATTCTCTCGGTCACACTTCCACCTGCTGGGGATGCAATGGCCATTCTCGCACTGGAACTGGAAGTAGCGGGAGCAATCTGGGGCCTCTGTGGGGTTTTCTGGAGAGATCAAGCACACCTTCAGTCATTTGCCTCACACCAGTATGAACATGAAGCTGCAACATACACAGACTCCTCAACACCCAAGTCCCAGGGTGGCTGCAGTCCCCACCAGAGATGGACAAGGTAGCCTCTTGGACCCAGTGGGTGACCAAAGATATATCCACATGCTCAACAAAAGCCCACCCGGACCAGGCTTATGTTTCTCTGACCTGCACTTTATGTATCTTGTGAATAACACCTGAATTTTTAATTTTGACATTTTACCAAAGGAATGGCCTAACTACTGATGACAATACAGTGGTAACTACGATGCTATTGCACAGTGGTATCTATAACTTTTTTTTGGGAGGGGAGCACACTATAAGTTTTTACCATCAATTCCTTACCTACCACATTCCTTACACAGAATGTGCACTTCCTGAACAAGGAAAGAAAATGAAATGGAAGAAGCCCCTTAACACCTACTAGGGGTCAGGCTGCCAGTTCAAACCTCAGTTTCATATACGGAGATTCAAGAATGGGCAGGAAATACTGCTGAGGGATGAGCAGGCAAAGGCGGTGGAAGTGTGCTAGTGAGTGTCCCTCAACCACAGGGCACTGTACCCAAGAGTGGGGATGAGAGGGTGCAGATCTAAGACCTCCTTACCGCAGCTGGCTTCATCAGAGTAGTCGCCGCAGTCATCCATCCCATCGCACTTCCAAATCAAACTGACACACACGCCGTTCTGACACTGGAAACTGAACTCGTCACACACCTTGTGAAACTCGGGGTCTCGGGCTAGACAGGAAATAAGCGTCTGTGAGGCCCAGGCTACTCCACAAGAGAGTCCCAAGTGGTGGTGCTGCTTGGACACAGGAGAGAGAAAAGTCCCTCACCAGAGACTGTCTCCAGGGAGACATTAAAGAGGAAAAGCCCCCCACCACAGACTGTCTCCCTGGAGAATTCCTTGAAAGCAAAAGTCAATGGATTGAAGGCCTCACCCCTAATATCTCAGATCACTTCTCAGCCTTTTGGCTAAGATCTAGTATCAGAATTTGACTCCATTTGGAGATAAGGTCTTTAAAAGGGTTATTAAGGTAAAATGAGGTCATTTGGGTGAAACGCTAACCCAATGTGACTAATGTCCTCATAAGAGGGTATCGGGACACAGACAGGACCAGGGAAGACCCTGTAAAGACACAGAGAAAGGAGGGTCGCCTACAAGCTAAGGAGCCAGGCCTCGGAAGAGAGCAAACTTGCCAACACTTTGAGCCTGGATTCCAGCCTCCCAAGGTGAGAGACCCCGTTTCTGAGTTTACGCCATCCAGACTGTGGTTCTATGTGCCTGGGCACCCAAGCAGACTAATACCAGCAGGTACTCACACAGGGCAGTCCTAGGAACGGGGCCACAGCAGTGAACTGACACGGGCCCAGCTCCCATAGTGCATGCCATCCAGGTGAGACCAGCAGGAAAACTAACACAGCGTGCAAAGTGGGGACAAGTGCCAGGAAGACCGTGGGGCAGGGAGGGGGCTCACAGAGTCTGTCACAGAAGGTGACCTGTGAGCCAAGGTCTTGGTCACCTGTCTCCCTTTCACATAGAACAGCAACTAACAAGCATTACTTCCAAAGCAGAAATGTAAGTCTTCCTCGGAAAATGCAAGACTGGACACTCAACAAGACCTGCCAACTAGAGGATGCCTCCCCAGGGGCCCCTCGCGGTTTCGTCAGTGGCTGCATGTCACCCCGCCACCCACTCACAGCATCCTGCGAACGCCGCGTCCTCGTCGGAGCCGTCACGGCACTGGATGGTCCCGTCACACACCATGGACTGGAACAAGCACTGCTGGCGGTTCTTGCACACAAAGTCCATGAAGCGAGTGCAGAGGGGCTCTGAAAGGGTCGGGAGGAGAAAGGCCCTGAGCACCCTGGGCTAGTGCTCCCCCGGGAAGCAGCAGTGAAAGCACCATTACCAACCACCTCTGCACCAAGCCCTGACCTAAACACCTGGAATGAAAGTACATCATTAAACTCTCAAGACAGTGCTGTGAGAGATTTTATTGTCTGTTTTCAAAATGAGAAGAGGGCATGGACACAGTAAGTGTTCTGCCAGAGCACACAGCCGACAAGGGTGAGGAAACGTGAACTCCAAAGCTGCGTGACACCTAAGCCCAGGGTCTTAATCATTACTGAGACAATACAGGGGCTGGCACCCTGCTACAAAGGCCCAGGGTATGGACTGAACTCCCCACCAATTCATATGTTGAAGCCCCAGCTCCCAATGTGAGTGTATTTCAAAATAGGGCCTTTAAAGAGGCAAGAAAGGTTAAATGAAATAAATACAGCCAAAAGGCAGATTAATGTTACATGGGCCAGGGCAGAGCTTGAATCCAAAAATACCACTGTTCTTATGAGAAGAGACACCAGAGACGCAAGCACAGAGCAGGGCTGTGTGAGGACACAGTCATCGGCTTCAGCGCCCGCAGTGTCAGCTTGCCTGGGTGCCGGCCTGCCACCCGCCTGCAGCCTTCATAACCACAGGAGACAATTCATTAAAATAAATGCACATCCTGTTGGCTCTGTTTCTATGCAGACTGTTTCTCTCAGAGGCAGGGTCAACTCTGTTAAAAGCTAATTACAAGCAGATCCAAAGGAAATGGAAGGATTCAGTCCAAGGTCTACTCTCTCCACACACAACGGCCGCACACTCCCTGGGCCAGAGCGGACTCACCACACCGCTGCTCATCGGAGCCGTCGGAGCAATCCTGCAGACCGTCACAGTGCTTGCTGGATGGGATGCAGGTGCCATTCGGGCAGCGGAACCCATTGCACTTCTTGTCTGGAATGTAATTCAGTGACAGGGAAGAACGGCCAGGAGGAAACAAGCAGGCACCTACCTACATTGTTGGGAGGCACGGATCTGTACTGCCCCTATGGGGGCAATTTGTCAGTAGCTATCCGTTACAAGTGTATATATGCTGTGACCTCGCAGAGCCACTGGGAGAAATGTACCCTGGCCGAGCAAGTGAGAAAGAATGTAAACACAAGGCCAATTGCAGGACACTGGACGGGAGTGACCACCTCCCGGGCCATCACTCGGGCTGCATGTGAGTCACTGCCCTGGAGCACTGACTGCGGAGCACCGACTGTCAGAGCGAATAAAGGAACGCTGTAAAAACATGTCCTAGATACAGTTATGTGAAAAACAAGGTGCAGAACAGCAGGCGTCAGCCCCACGTGTAGAAAGTCACGCAAGAGTACACTGTAGACCTGAAATTGCCCACATGCTGAAAATACTGTGAAAGGACATATAGTCGCGGTTTCCTACGCAGACAGGGTGGACATGGGCAGATGGGCACGAAAATGTTCACTGAGTAACTTTTAATGTTTTTCCCATTCTGAACCATGTGAATGTGTTACCCACGCAAAAATTCAAGTTTGGTGTTTTTTTCAAGTAAAAGCAAAGCTTCAGTGAATGGGGAAAAAGCATAAATCCTTTTTATAAACTGGTTTTAAAAGCTCCCTGAAAGTCACCCTCTTAATTCTTTACGAATTCCAAGCAAAGCCCTTTTGGAGAAAGTCTGTCCCAGAAATGTTAAGAAATAGGTTCCCCATGAGCACAGAAGTTTAGCACAGGCCACCCATCTTCCTGGACAGAGCCTGCACCAAACCGCAGGCCGGTGCACTGGCTCCAGAGGCCCGGGTATGAGGCAAAAGAACGCCAAGTCCTGTAAAAAGTCATCACTCCTAAGAAGTTATTTGAAGACATCAAACAGAAGCAGTAAATGAGCACCACAGTTGGAGAAATATGTCACTAAATATAAAGTTTTTTTTAAAGTATAAAATTAAAATTATATGAGGCCACTGTCACTCATTAAGCTTGTGAAAGCAATTCAAGAGATGAAAGGTAAGACCAGGGAGACTTGGGGAAGCATGGAGCATGTCACCGACAGAGAGGCTGTTCAGTATAATCACTTGGAAATAAAATCCAGAAACACAAAAACCACTGAACTCCATCAGGACCTCAACCCTGAAATTCCTATGAGAACATGCCCCAGGGAGGAGTCGGCCCTCACGTCTGGGGTCCACAGCTGCAGACTCTACCCACCTGGGGAGAAAACCCCGGGGGACCGAACCAAGGACGCAGAGCCCATAGGAATGAGGGCACCCACGGCACTGGAGCACCTGCGGATGTGGTACCTGCTGGGTTTCCTGGGACCAACCCTGCAACACCAAGGACGACCGTATCTCACAGGAAAATAAGCCCTGGTTTCCAAGGACATAAGCAGTTTTCCTACGCCTGACAGTGTGAAACTGGAAACTCTGGAGCGTCTGCCACAAAAGGGCTGCAGAGACGCAGAAAGAAGGAGCCTTTAGCACTGCGGCAGGAGAGGAGGAAGATGCAGCCACGTGCAGGTGACAGCCGCAGCTCCTCAGAAACGGGCCGTGCGGCATAAACGGTGAAAACCCTGTGTGCTGCTCTCTGCCTCTGGTCACTGGCGCAGAGCTACTAAAACCCCTTATTTTCCTGGGTGGAGGGGAGAGTCTGGTTCTAAGGAGATGACACCTGGCAGGCTCCTGACAACTTCAGGAAGGGCTGGTCACCAGGAAAACCAGGCTGTGATGGAGCTGTCCACCCCACCCTCCTGGACGGAGGGAAGGACGCCATGCCCACGTGGTGCAGACTCCACAAAACCCCAGAAGTACAGGGTCCAGAGACCTTCCAGGCTGCTGAGCACGTGGAGGTGCTGGGAGGGTGGTGCCTGGTGAGGGGACCCACATGCCTTCCCCACACCTTGCCCCAAGCATCTCTCCATCCAGTGTTCACCTCCATCCTTCATCATAGCCTTTCATAATAAACCAGAAGACTAAGTGTTTCTCTGAGTTCTGGGAGCCATTGTAGCCAATTATCAAACCCAGGGCGGGAGCTGTGGGAACCCAGGTTCAGAGCTTCAGTCAGGAGTACAGGTGAAGTTGGGGCTTGGGATTGGCACCCAAAGTGAGGCAGGAGACTCTTGCAGGACTGAGCCCTTAACCTGCGATGCTCTCTCGAGGTAACAGGATCATAGCTAGATGAGGACCCCAGCTGGTGCTGGAGAATTGCTCAGTGTGGAAAACACACATTGGTGCCCTGAAGTCCCAGAAGCCAGGACTCTACGAGCACAAAGCAGGGAAGACACACAGCAGTGTTTTCTAGAGACAGAGCAAAAGCGTAAGACAGGGAACCTTAAAAATATTTGGTGTAAAAAATCATTTTATATATTGTGTTTTTGTGGCAGCTATTTTGTGGTAATTTCTACACTAAAGGTAACTGGCTATCTCAGACTTATTTTTTAAATTAATTATACTAGAAAAGTTCTACTCTCGGCTGGTAAGCCATTTTCCCTAAGGACCATAACAGAGATTCCTTATCACAAAGTACACATTTACTCAGGGCTGCCGGCTAATTTCTGAGAGAACACTGGTTATATGACTGCATTTAGTGCTCTGGGTGGAAAAGGTGGTTTTCATTTATTTTCTCTTTTTTTAAAAATATATCTTTACTGATTTCAGAGAGAGGAAGGAAGAGGGAGAGAGAGAGAAACATCAATGATGAGAGAGTCATTGATCGGAAGCAGCCCGCAACCCCGGCATGTGCCCTGACCAGGAATCGAACCCCGATCTCTTGGATCCTAGGTCGATGCTCAACCACTGAGTCACACCCGACTGGGCTCATTTATTTTCTTGATAGCTGTTATGGAAAAACAGTGAGGCAAACTGCTTGCCTGAGAAATAAGACTCATAACACACCCCTAGGTGCCCTGTGGCAATGCCACATAGGGCTGGTGGGTGCAGCAGGAGAGGATCCACTCCCTGGCTTCTTCCTGAACAGCAGGCAGTCAAGAAGCTATAGTGAGGCCCAAGCATCCTACTTACCGCAGCTGACCGGGTCCTCGTCAGAGCCATCCTGGCAATCCATGTCACCATCACAGGCCCACCGCTGGGGGATGCAGTGCCCATTGCGACACTGGAAGTTGGAAGCCTCGCAGGTGTGATAGACGGCTGCCAGCAAAAGAGAGGAAAGAAATGGTCTGTGTCCCCTCATCTCTGCTCCCCGTCAACCATCAAGGAGCTGCCTAAAGGGAAGGACTGTGCTCAGTCACAAGTCAGAAGGAAGCATCTGCGACCTTCCTTGGCCAGAACGTGGGCACCTGGAGGGCTCTTATGGTGGAGGGCAGCCTCCTGACTGGGCAGGGACTTGAGTTGGTGGGTTCATAACTGTTACACAAGCAAAGGTGTACATGTTAAAAAGCTATTCACATCCCACAACAAAGGTAAGAATTGTTCCCCTTTTGCAGCTGAAAAACAGGCACAGAGAGATTAAGAAACTTGCCCACATTCACAAAGATGAGTATGTAATGGCACCAGGGCTGCCAAGTCCAAAGCCTGTGCCTCCACTCTTCCTGCTACTCTGTCTTCTCATATAAGTCCCCTCACTCCTCTTGGTTCAGATAGGAGACACGGCACATGCGCAGGAGACCGGGCTCTGGACCCGGTCCAACTATCGCTGGGGGGCCTCAGTTTCATCAACTATATTGATTGATATTTAAGGACCCTTGTAAGTTCTGAAAGGCCATGATTTTATAATTCTAAATAAACCACCCAATTTCAAATGTGGAAATCTCAGGTCCCAAGAGCATAAAAGATTTTCCAAAATCACAAAGAAAGCAAGCCCCAGAACCTGGACTTGTCTAACTTCCTGGACCATGAAGAGCAACATCAACCAAGCAACCACAATGCCTGGCATCCACTACAATCATTAAAAGAAACAAGAGGCAAGTGAAACAGAAGGAAGGCACCTTGTAAATGGACAGTCTCATTGCATACATGGGCTGAGGCCACCTGGGAATCATTTAGAAACATCTGTAAGCCTTGGTCAAAGACTAGGTCAGATGCACACTATCTGCCTCAAACCCGCTGGCACTCGTGACTGCCTTGCCCCATCCATCAGACTCCCCTTCTTCCTCGGAAATAAAAGCTGTTTCTATTTGTTACAGAGTGGAAGCCAGGACTGCCTTGTCTACCCTGGTCGATGGGCTTGCCATCAGTTTAACTATGCGGATAGGACATCTTCACAAGAGGAGGCAAAAAACCAAGCAGTGGAGCACAAACTGTAGTTATTTATTCAGTCAAGATGGTTTGCAATAAGCTACTCAAGGGTTGGCAAAACTGGCGTCCAATGGCCTCTAGAATCTCTCCTGAATTTGAGGCTATTTTTTGCAATAGTCTGAAACACAAAGAACCTGGTTTTTCAAGCCCCTATAAGACAAGTGGTGGTCTATTATCTGTGGACTTAAATCGGCTCTGTCTGATAGTGTCCACACCAGCTTACATAAGTCGCCATATTTTACAACCTGGGGGACTCAGAATCCACTGAAGGCCTTTTAAAAATACACTTACCTGTGATAAGAGGAGTAAGTGCATCATGCATGTGACATGAGCTTTTGCCCCAGTAACAGCCATGGCCTGAAAACATTTTGATTTCTTGGCTTTACAAGTCTGACGGCCCTTTAGCAAGTTCTGCACCAAAGCCTTGCCCTTTCTCATAAAAGATACTGTTGCTGAAACTCATTTCTATTTGTTATTATTCAGCCTACTCATTTCACTTCTAATTGAAAACTGTTTCAGAGGGCTCATGGAGTTTCCAAGTAATAGCTCTGAGAGGCAAGTCTGCGATCTCCAGACTCCTCAGAAGCTGGGCTCAGAAGACTGAGCAGTCTGCGCAGTTTCCCTGGCGCGCCCGGCCGTGGCCACAGTGCCTCTCACCACCCTCCTTTCTCATTTCCTGTCTCCTGAGTAACTGACTAGCTCTCTCAGGCTGAGTATAGGGTAAATAGTATGTGCTCAGTTAATAATTTCTTTAATTGTAAGGATGAAAAAAAATTGACTTTAATACAGACTAAAGAATTTGGGGAAGATAAAGAACAATCCTTTGCATGGCAAGATTCACTGTGACTGTGCGAATGGAACAGCTAAAGGAATTAAGAGATCAGGGTTTCTCAGAGAGGACCTTGTCCTACAGCCCACTCTCAGTGTGGACATACCCTTTGACTCAGCAAGGCCCTAACATTTGATCAAAAGATTAGCCACGTAACAAGCAGGCTGGACAGAAAGATGGGTTAGTCACTGTGGACTGAGAAGCACAGCATTGTTTCCACAGGGCCCTGCCCTGCCAGGAAGTGAGCGAGGGGAAATGCTAATATCAGCACACCTGGATGATTAATGGCATAAAAAGTAACATAATGTATTAAGGGCACTTAATTTAAAAGAAATTCTAGATATGAAAAACATAGTCATTGAAGTAAAAATAGCTCAGGTGATGTGTGAAAAAGCAGATTAAATTTAACCGAAAAGAGAACTGTTGAACTGGAAGAGAAATTTGAGGAAGTAACTAAAATTCTAGCCCAGAGTCCTAAAGAGACAGCAAACATAGTAACAGGAGGCAAGAAAACAGGAAAAGATAGTCCAAGTGGCTGCTGATAACAGCTGGAGACAAGACCAGAAGAAAAGCAGCTGAAAGACAGTGGCTGTGATTTCCCAAGACTGATGAAAACTACAAATCCTCAGATTTTAGAAAGAAAACAAACAATAAAAATAATTCCACACCCAGGTAGGTGAAAGTGCATAACAGCAGCCCACCTCCATCACACACACAAATAAAACACTAAAGACAACTAGAGAGAATGTCTGATTGCTGTTCAACGATAATCTGACGAGAGAATCCAAATCAACCAAAACGAGGCCAGAAGAGAATAGAAGTATTCCATAAAAATAGTTATGAAAAATTACTACAAACCTAGAAATCCAGATATATCTGTATTTGGGATCAAAAGTAAAATAAAGGCCTATTTACATAAAGCAACCTTGGAACAGTTCACCGCTGCAGAAGCACTGAAGGGTGTCCATGGGGAGGAAGCACAAGATACAGAAGCAAAGGTCACTGGAGAGTAGGAAGGTGCCTGTAAATAAGTTGTTACTAAAAAATAATAACAATGATTAATTTTAGGACTTTTAAATTGTAAAACTAAAACACTAAGTATTTAGTGTTTTTAAATACTGAGTGTGTTTACTGAGTATGTCAGTGCTGGAGGTGTGCGAAGTCAGAACCAAAGCATCTCAAACCCTCGCAGGCCCAGGACAGAGGAAAAATACTAAGAACACACATAAGATGTCTAAGACTGACAGCTAAAGGCACAGAAATCAAATGTTTAAGCTCTAAACCAATGCAGAGGGGGTGGGAAAAGGGAATAAAAAGCCTCAATTCCATGGAAAGCAAAAAGGGAGGAGAGGAAGAGCAAAGAATGCACAGCACAGGCCACACGAGCCTGCCGAGGTCAGCAGGAGGTCGCTGGCCCCGACTTATCTTCTTTGGCTTTGCACATGACTTAATGTTTTGGGCCAGGAAATGAAGTGACAGGCCACACATCTTAATGAGCTCACATCTGACCCCTGACTATGCTGAGGTGGCGAAGGAGAATCGCCACTGAAGTGTGGAAGCACAGCCCCTGGAACAAGACTGCAGCAAGGTGCAAGCAGGCTCCCCTTCCCCAGGGTACCAGCCGCCCACAGAAGTGAGGTTCTGATTCATTCCGAGAGACCGGCATCTGCTGCTGAAACACGAGCTTGGCTCATGTGGTTGTGCTACCAAGAGGCTAATACCCAAGTGCACCTGTCTCACTTATTTACCAGCTATCCACCCAAGCCCAGAGCCTCCAGGCAGCATTCATATGCCCCCTGGGATGACAGAGGTCCTTCGCGAGCCCGGCTCCTCCTCCTCTTCAGGCCTGGGAAAGGATATGGGAACATCTCCAAGGGAAGGGAATCTGGTGCACCACACGTCATCCTTTGTGGAGTATGTGGCACTGGAGGTAATCTACTGTCTCTTCAAGGCCGACAAGGCTGTGTCTAAACTAAAGGGAGTGGAGTCAACCGGGTGCTGGACCCTGGAGAACACAAACAAGGAGAAGACAGGTGCTGGTAAAAACTGGCCTTAGTGTGTAGCTTAACCACTCCCACGCATGCCCAGGCCAGGCAGAGGATGCCACAAACTGTGGATTGCTCTGTAGCTCTAAACAGGTAGCCAGGGTCAGTCACAGGCAGCACCTGACATTGACCTGCACTGAAGTCCCACCCAAGTAGCCCCAGAATCAAAACACCCACTGGCGGGATGCAGACCACATCAGAGCACGACCCAATTAGCTCCACAAGTGGCATACTCAAAGGGAAACCTCTGAAGGCACCAGAACCTGCTGGGGCAAATTCCACTTCATGGGGTAAGCCCCTGCACATCAGCTAGTACACTGTGGTTAAGGTTGATCCTCATAGCCAGCCAGAGGGTTAACACCACCCAAAGACAAGCCAAGAGCAATCAAGACTCAACTACAGCAGGAGGGCTCACATAACCCACACAAGGCACATTCCTGGAGCATGTAGCTCATGTGATCAGCAAGACTATACCACTGAGCCCCACAGGACACTTACTACTAAGACTGGAAGACAGCAGATCTACCTCATACACAGAAACACACACAGAGAGGAAGCCAAAATGAAGAGACAAGGAAATATGACCCAAGTGAAAGCACACAAGAATAAACTCAAAGTGGATTAAAGATTTAAATGTAAGACTAGTAATCATAAAACTCCTAGAAGAAAACCTAGGCAGTAAAATCTCAGACATTTCTCTGAGCAGAATTTTTTTCTGATATATATTGTCTTGGGAAAGGGAACTGAAAAAAGAAAAAAGAGTAAGAAACGGGACTACATCAAACTAAAATGTTTTTGCACAGCAAAGAAAACCATCAACAAAATGGAAAGACAACCTAGTGAATGGGGCACAATATTTACAAATCATACATCTGATAAGGGCTTAGTATCTCAAGTTTATAAAGAACTCATACAATTCAACACCAAAAAACAAACTATCCAATTAAAAAATGGGCAGAGGGCCTGAACAGAAACTTCTCCAAAGAGGACATACAGGTGGATAATAGACATATAAAAGATATTCAATGTCATTAATTGTCAGAGAAATTCAAATTAAAACCGCAATGGGATATCACCTCACACCTGTCAGAATGGCTATTATAAAAAAATCCACAAACAAGTGCTGGTGAGGGCGTGGAGAAAAAGGAACCTGGTGCACTGCTGGTGGGAATGCAGACTGGTGCAGCCACTATGGAAAACAGTTATGAGGTTACCTCAAAAATTAAAAATGGAACTGCCTTATAACCCAGCAAATCCACTTCCAGGTATATATCCAAAGAAACCCAAAACTCTAATTGGAAAGAATGTACGCACCGGTATGTTCACTGAAGCATTATTTACAATAACCAAGATATGGAAGCAGCCCAGTGCCCATCAACAGACAAGTGTATTAAAAAACCATGATACATATATAAAATATTACTCAGTCATAAAAATAAAAAACACTGAAATATTTCCATATGCAACGGCATGGATGGACCTAGAGGATATTATGCTGTGAAATAAGTCAGTCAGAGAAAGACAAATATCACATGATCTCAGTAATATGTGGAAGTTAAAAAACAAAATACAAGAATAAAAAAATTAAAGGACTCATGGAACTAGAGACGAGACTGATGGGTGCCAGAGGGGACTGGGTGAAAGAGGTAAAAAGATTAAGAAGTACAAACTGGTGGTTACAAAATAGTCCCAGAGATGTAAAGTACAGGCAGGGAGTATAGTCAGCAATATACAGTGCCCGGTGGGTACTGGGGATATTGGGGGGAGCACTTCGTAAAGTGTATGACTGTCTGACCACTCTGCTGAACATCTGAAACCAATACAAAATAATACTGTAGATAAACTGTAACTGAAAATAAACAAATAAATTTATATTCCTAGTAACAAAAACATACTTTATAACTAAAAGAACAGTGAACTGTAAAACAAAGCCTGAATTACGATGGTGTTAAAGCTGCTCTGCCCTCGCCATGAAGTGGTTAAACACACCTTTATCTCCAACCCTGGAGGGAGGTAAGGCAGACCTGGATGACAACTTCTAGAGCTATTTGCAGAGAAAATCTGCACGAGGGAATGAAATTTCTCTTACTCCTCCACAACTCCCCCACGTCCTTGCTCTCCCCACTCCACTCACTAGGTCTGCGGTGGTCAGCCATCCATGCAGTCAGTCAGAAACTACTGTGTGACAAACATGAGGAGCCTATCAGCCAGCAGAAGAATCAGAACACGACCTTGACGCTACACGACCGACCTTCCTCTGATATTCTCGTGCTATTTCCAAGTTTATTTTTAATGAGATCTTATCCCAAAGAGACGCAAGCACAGTGTAAGTTTCCAGTGTCTGGGGAACCCCTGATGCTCCATTCAGAAAATGAGGTCGTTCAGTGCCACTGGCACATGGTCCACAGACAAGGGGCCGTCTGTAAACTGTTTATTCTTGGTCCTAAAGAAATAAGAAGCTTGAGCCAGAACATAAATCAACTCTGTATCGCTCAGGACACTGTTTAGTTCACTGAGCATTTTTTCATAGCAAGACTTTCTCAATGAAGGAAGCAGGATGTTGCCTGCATTTCGTCCCAAGCTGATCCCAGACCTTAGGGCCAGGAGAGGAAACGGACCAATCCCCCTCCCAGTCAGTGGAAAGGTGTCTGCCTGGCCCGCGGCCACGAGGAGCAGAGCGGCACAGCCCACATGTTCCCCTCGTCCTGGCCAGGCTCTGTCCTTGGCCTGCAGGCAGCCTCCCCCAGCACGGCCCCCTCCCTCTCCCTCTCCCCTCGGCTAGATAATCTCGCTTGACCCTGGCCTAGCACAGAAGCTTACCCCCTACGTAGGTCATAAAGGCTACGTCTTTCCCCTCTGGTTCCCCAAGCGGTGCTTTTGGACTAGCAAAGGCCCGTGCGGCACACAGACCACCCCGGGGAGCGATGAGCGCTGGTGCCCAAGCCCCGTCTCTGAGCCCAGGCTCTGTGGTCAGGTGGGTGGCCGCGCTCGGCAGCCAGGGCCGACGCGCCCGGGACACTGACCGGTGCAGTTGGCTTCGTCCGACCAGTCCCTGCAGTCGTTGTCGCCGTCGCACACCCAGGAGGAGCGGACGCACACGCCGGAGCTGCAGCTGTACTCATCGCTCCGGCACCGGTGCGTGTCTGCGGGGAGACCAGAGGCGTGAGGACACGGCCGCGCAGGCCCCGCCTCTGCTGTCAGGGTTCCTCAGGGCAGCAGGGGCACCGTTACCCCCGTGAGCACGATCCTCCCGAGCCTGGGGAGGGCGCCGAGGGTGGCCACTACATGCAGGTGTGCTGAGGGCACCCGCCCAGGCTGGCTGCTGCCTCCCTCCGGGAAGAGAAGCCCGTCTGCGGGTCTCCGTGCACTTTACAAATTTATCGTTTCTATGCTTGTGATGGGAAGAAGGCTGGGTAGCAACCTCTAGTTGTCGAGAAAGTGGAATTTTCAGGAAACAGAAGACTTCTAGAGACAGAGCTTGTGGTCTCAGAAAAGGAGGCATGAGAAATCTCGAGTGTGCTGGTCACTATAAGATGCTCAGCTCAGGGAAAGTGGGATCAGAGGACACACGGCCGGGGACTTTCTGTGAGCGGAGCTGCAGCTGTGGCTGCGGGGCTGTCTCTGGAAGGGGGGCCGCACAGGTGACCTGGACCTGAAAGGAGGCTACGCTGGAGCCCTGTGTCGTCCCTGAGGACGGCATCAAAGCAGAATTCTTCAAGTGGAATTTTAAAGAGTCTACAAAAACAGTACTAGGCAAGTTTTGGGCCCAGGGTGGCTGCCTCACTCAAGAGACAGGTAGATCCAGTGAAGTTGGTGATTCGGCTGCTTATGAGAAAAGCCTGGAGACTCACAAAGAGGCCCCAGCTCTGATGAGGGACTATGGAGACCTGGGGGGATTCAGGACACACTAGCGCGAAGGGACCACAAGTTGAGAATCTGAAGGACCCGTGACTGTCCACCGGTCAAGCGTGTGCCCAGAGAGCAATGCCACCAGAAACATGTGACCACGGGGTTCCTCCCTATAGAGCAAAACTGCCTGCCTACTTTAACCTCTATGCATCCCGAGGAGGAAAGGGTAGGGGTAAAGGGAAAACTGTTGTTAATCCCAAAGACTATCTTCTGGAACTTCATATTTCTACAAAGATGAAAAAATTATGTAATTTGCCCCGCCTAAATGCTCTGAGAACCGGCCGTCCTGTGTATCCAAAAAGGCATGGGGACCACGGTCCCAGTGCCCCATTCTGACACCAACTAACCGTGGTACTTTGAAGAAATCCCTGGCCTTTATGGACCTCCATCACTTAATCTGGAAATTAAAATGACTAAACTAGAGAATTCCTATCACTCCAACACACTGTTTTTCTAAATATAAAAATTTCCATTCAGAAAACAGATGCTCAAACAATGTTTATACTATCTACTGACTTAAAACAGAGTATTCTAAAGAATATTCGTTAAGAAAAATAACACAGTTCACAAAAGTATAGCTATGTGTCCTCAGGTGGCTCGTCTCAGCCACCCAGAAGTGTGGGCTAAGTCTGTATGGCTCCTCACAGCCCTTCCTGCCTGCCTGCCGACCGCATTCACGCCGTACCATCCCTGCAAGCTGAAGAGGGTCTGCTGCCCTAGGAGCCAGTCAGTCCCAGCCCGTGGATAGAGATGGCCAGGCAGCTGGGTATCTTAATTCCTGGGCTTTCAGAAATCCTGGTACAGCCCAGTAAGCAAGGACACTGCCTCCTCGGAACAGGCTCCTGGGCCTCATGTCCCCTTACCACAGTGACTTTCATCGCTGTTGTCGCCACAGTCATCTTCCAGGTCACATTTGTAAGACAATGGGATACAGGTCCCAGAATCCTGGCAACGGAACTGAGTATCCAGATCACAAATGGTAGTAGCTAAGATGGGAAAGAGAGATGACATATGCATTAGGTAAATTAATTCCCCCAAATACAAACATCCCACTGGAAAACCAACTTATGAAAAGAAGGAGGCAGGTTTTAATTGTAGCAATGGAAACAAAACCTAGACTTAGGGAAAAAAATAAACTGCGTTGAGAGCCTGATGTTTACAACCACAGCTTCTGCATCAGAACAGGCTAAGACAAGTGGAAAAAGCATCTGGCTGGGACAGAAAGAGATGGGCTGAATTACCTCCTGAGACCCCCTGAGATGGTAGGTGTCCCCCTAGATAAGTGGCAGGAATTCCTTTACCTAGAAAACCACCATTAGAAACCCAGTTTCACACATGAGGCTGGCCCTTGTTGTGTGGGTAACAGAGGTCGTGCAGAGGAGGATCTGCAGCAGGAACACAGGCTCTGCAGTCGGTCAAGTCCGGGTTTCAGATCCTGGCTCCGCCTCCTCCTCAAGCACTTTAACCTCCTGGAGCCTCAGTTTGCTCCACAGTAAAAGGAGGAAAGGTAATGTGGTCAAGTGCCAGTGACGACCGCCAGAAAGGCTAGATGTAAATCTTAATTCTGCCACCTACACTGACCTAACAGCTCAGCACCTCCCTTCCCTCTCCTGTTACATCTGCTGACCAGTCACAAGACAACTCGCGTCTGCACTTACATTCATTTAAGTAATTTTAAGGTCTGAAGCAATGTAGAGTTTTAAAAGAGCGCTCTAGACTTTTCTTAGTTATCTTTGTTTAAGTTCATATTATAAGAGGTGTGCGATCATGTTTTACAAAAAATAGTAACCAGCGGTGTAAAACCCCACTCGGGCATGTAAAGTATACTTTTCTAAGGAAAGCATAGTGAAACACGGTATGTTTGTAAAACTTGTTTAGTACTATTGCTGTAGATACATGTTATACAATATATCACACTAAAAAAATTTTTTAAAATAAAATGTTAAAAAATGATCAGTTTAAAATATTAAAATATATGCAATATGTTTAATTTCAATGTACAGTAATATAAATATAAGATATGACAAAATAAAGTACATTTAAGTTTATTCAGATGCTTCCAATTAATATTCAAGTGCCGAAAAGTAGCCGGCTGCCCAGGTGAGTTCTGGCTTGAAACAGCCAGCCGGTCAGCAAGGTGTTAAATGAAGACAATACCTACCTCATGGCATTATCATGATAACAAATAAGGAAACAAGTTTGGGACCAGAGCCCACTAAATAGGGTGTAAATATAATGATTCCAAGACCTCGGTCACTGCTCTCCCTCATCGGCCCTCACACTTTCTGTATCAGAAGGAGTGCAGAATTAGATTTTCCCCCTCGTCCACAGAGAAACTGTCTGGGCTTAAGCACAGTCCCCAGAAGCCAGCCCGGGAACCTGTAGGACAGGTTCTGGGAAGGAAGGCCCTCTCAGGAGCAGCAGAAGGACCAGTGTGAGGGACAGGAGCCTGGGGCACGTGGGGGTTGCCATGGCATGAAAAGCCTGTAGCGACCCTGCAGTCAGACATCCTTGGCAGCTCTTATTTAAGGCTCTATTTCTTCTCTGTAATTGAGCTCATGGTGGGAGACAGAGGGGAAAATGCAAAAATGACAAGACCGTAGGGAATGCACATCAAAACCCCAAGCTCCTGACAGCTACCCAACACAGGAGTCTGTCTAAGAGGGAAGGAGATGTGCTGACAACAATCCTCCACGTCTCCTTCTGTCACTCCTCTTGTGTCCCCGGCAGATGACAGGATGCCTCGCTTAACCTCCCAGACAGCAGTGTCCCGTCACACCTGACGCTCCCTGCAGCCCTGCCATCCTAAGCACTGCTCACCTCCTCTAGTCAGGGAAACACAGAAAAGGCACAAATAAGCACCACTCCTTGATTCCCAGGCTCCACATTTTAACCCCCGCATCCCTCATCTTCTCACTCTGCCACATCTGTGGAACCTGAGCTAAGTGGAACTGCAAGAAAGCAACTCTCCGGGTCTCGGAAAGGTCAACCAGGTGATATTCACACCAAGCCAGGAGGTCAGAGCCACCTGCACGTGTTACCCAGAGGAGGCACTCCGAGGGTGTGGAGACTGTGAGGCCAGCAACAGAGTCCAGGGCTGGGAGGAGGGGAGCACCCCTGAAGATGCAAGGAGGTCCTTCTGTCAAAATACTGAACCAATGAGATCCACCATGTCTATCTAGCAGGAACCAAAGCTCGGAGACCCAAGGAGGAATCCCTAGCTATTGGATATCAGGTCATCAAATTCATCTCTCTCTGCTTCCACTGTGCCTAATCATTCTGGGCAGTTTTCTTGAAATGTGCAAATTCTAAGAAGCATGTCCCCTCCCACCCTGCTATGTAATAAACTCCTTTCCAGAATCTGCTCCAATGCTGTTAACATTTATTACTGTTTTTAGGAGCTTTGGCTACTCCCCCACAAATATCACACCTTCCTGAGACTCTCATAGGTAGAGGGGGTGTTATTAGTGTCATTTTGCAGGAAAAACACCTCGGAGGCTAGTGCTCCCCCAGGTCTGCCATTCGGGAAGCTCTTCTCTCTCAGGGTGAAAGATGTCCACTGAAGCCAAGGGAAATTCTTAAGGAACAGTTTGGTATATATGTTCCAATAAGACAGAAAAGGTAGTACAAAGAATTGCAGGGCCCAGATGAGTGTGATGAGCTGACTACTTCTCCAGTTGCTTCCTGACGGAGTGGCACGGGAAACTGGCAGAGTGGCACGGTGGCTGGCTA
The DNA here is from genome assembly GCF_964146895.1 of Miniopterus schreibersii. NCBI lineage: Eukaryota > Metazoa > Chordata > Mammalia > Chiroptera > Miniopteridae > Miniopterus > Miniopterus schreibersii. The sequence continues at coordinate 1,307,910 of NC_138122.1, read as the reverse complement.
AACACGCCTGCCTGCCAAGGACAGGAATACACAGAGCCGGAGCCGCCATTCATCTGTTCTCAGTACACAAAGTGAAAAATGAGCTGCCAGATTTCCAAAGGTGAAATATTTGAGAGAGAAGCCTTTGACAGGTTTCTGGCTTCCCAGCTCTGGTCTTTCTTCCATACCATTCATTCTGCCTACAGCTCATCTTTCCAAAGGGAATATTTTATCATGTCACTTCAATGGTTCCCAACTGCTCTTCTGTTAAAGTCCAAAGGCCCTTGCTGCTCTAGGCCCATGCACTGACCCAGCTTCCTCTGGCTGCAATGTCCCCACCCAAGTTCTCAATGACCCACCTCAGTTTCCTGACCAGGCCACATGCACTCTGACCTCTGGCTTTCATACATGGGTGCTCCCCTGACCTATGCTCAGTTCACCTCTGCCCACCCTTAGGCTCTTCATGAGGACCTACCTAAGTTTGATCTGGGAGCCCCAGTGCTTCAGGTCACAGCACTCATCACTCCAATGCAACTGGCTGTTTGCTTTTATGATTCCCCCTTCAGACTTTAAGCTGTGTCCATCCTGCTCACCAGTATATCCCAGGCCCAGTACAGAGCCTGGAACAAAGGGCCTTCCATAAATACTTGTTGAGTAAATATGACTGACAGAGGGCAAAGCTATTAACAATTGACTATAGAGAGCTAAATTTGTCATTACACCCTGCTAAACAGAATCAGATACTTTAGTAGATAGACCTTACAAATCATTGTCCAAAGACGACATTTATATGCCTACATACCGATGTCCCCACATTCCAGACCAAACTAGGATGACCAATGGAGAGGCACAGTCTCCCTGGAGCCTGGCAGGCAGCCAACATCAACCGACTGCAGTGGCACAAGGTCAAACCTGTTCCTATCTCTGAAAGGCTGATCACTGAACTTTCAGATCAAGACTGTCACCTGCACACTGCCCCAGGTCACAGCTTGATTACTGTGGTAGGGCCACAGGGAGAGCCCAGCTTGCCAGACTCCAGTTTCAGCCATGTGATGCTTACCTATAAACCTGTTACAAGTATGTAGTTAACCCATATATGCAGGTCTGTTTTTAAATAATACTACATATCTAGCTGGGTATGGAAATGTGTTTTCTCTGTTCTCCAAACAGCCCCATCAACTTACGTGGACACCATGAGGGGCCAGTCAGCACCCTGGACCAGTGATTTTCAACTACTGTGCAGCAAGAAATTTTAAAACATGCAATACCCCACTATTTAGTTAGGGGCACAGACTCTTTTTCCTTAGATTGTCAAATAAAAAAATGGCAACAGCCCACACAACAGCCGTCCAGTGTGAATGAATCAAAATTATACCTATTTTTTGTCAAATCAGCAAAATATATATATTTTTGGTGTGCTACAGAATTTTAGCAATTAGTTTATGAGTGCCCTGAGATGAAAAGGTTGAAAATTGCTGCCCTAGACTGTCCATCCCACCCAGGAGCTGACCAGCCTTCTGAGTAAAAGTAACTGCTGAACATCTCAGACCCTCGGCCGCAGGGACTCACGGCAGTTCCTCTCATCGCTCATGTCTCCACAGTCGTTGTCAAAGTCACACCACCAAATGCTGTTGACACAGTTCCCGTTGCTGCAGCGATACTGGCTGCGGAGACAGGTGTTCTCTAGTGGTCGGGGGTAGGCAGGGGAGAAAACAAAACCAACGTTATTCTTACTGATTGAACACAGGACTTTCTCTTTTGAGTTCCCATTTCTCTTCCTCAAATAACACGCCTTGAAGCGGGATGCCAAGTCCACAGGCCTGTGGGGGCAGAAGCCTCCCACAGGGGCCTCCTTCTTTCCTCGTCTAATTAAAATTAAGGGAGAGGAGGCAAGCTAGAGAGGTGTTCACAGTGTCACAAGGATGGACAAGCAGAGTGATGAGGCCAGCTGGGTCCAGCGGGTCGAGATACCACATATCAGTGTCACAGAACAGTCGTTGCACAAGGAGCTCCTCAAGCACTGCACCTCCGCAGCATTCAAACATGTACGCTCAAGGCACCTACAGCTATGTATGTGTAGTGACACATATTCATATAACTCAGATTTTAACCAAGTGTGCTATGAAGACTTTCTTTACAAACTCTGAGGGTTTTCTTTAAAGCAGGCAGTTACAATTTCTCACAGAAAATACACGTTGTTTAGCAAAGAGCGAGAGCTGGTGATGACGGCCTCTCGTCCGGGTAGCAGGGGCGTTCTGACGGGGAGATAGGAAAGCCCTCTCCCCCTTCTCCTGGAATTGGGTGATAACCCAGTTTCTTTCCAAATAACTTTAAAAGGACTTCCTGTGTCTAAAGTGAAGGCTCATCTTCCTCCCATACGTGTTTCTGAGAGACCACAGGGGACGCTGCTGCCCTGATACGGCTGCTGGAGGAGGGGCCACCATGGCACAGCAGGCACAGCCCTAAGAACAAGCGGGAGGGAAGCTCACTGGGCCGTGAAGTGGGTACTTCGGGGCAAGGCCTGTTTCCAGGGGTTCACCTCAGTGACAGAAACACGAGGCAGAGGACTGCGGAAGTGGTAAGGGTAAAAATTCGACAGGAAAAAAAGATTAAACAGCTTTTCAGAGGAAAAGTTCAGAATCCATGTATTCGAATTCAAAGGAAGAGTGGGACGAGGCTGCCGCGGCCACAGTGGGAAATAGGGACTCAAGGCCCTTGGTAACATCGGCCTGAAAGTTCAGGACATTTCAGGCTGCGGTGGGCAAGGGGGGCTAACTGCCAGGTGGGATGGGTGCACTGTCAAGGAGTCTCGCCAGTTCTGTCTCCAAGTCGAGCTGGTCCAACTTACAGGAAGCTGGGGAGCTTGGGAGGGGGGCGGGCAAGGAGAAAACGAAGGCAGCCTCCAAGGAAAGCCTGTGCCCCCGACATTAAGGCTCAGGGCTGTGCTGAATGAGGACCGAAATGCCACAGGTGTAGAGCCTGAGCCACATGAGTGCAAGGACCTAGTGATTTTACTTTCACCTTGGGCATTTTCAGTAACTCGGAAACATCAGGGAACAGAGAGCACTGGGAAGAAGAAAAACAGGAAAAGGAACCCACCTTCTTTGACACAGGTGTTGTTCCTCAGCTGATAGCCCTGAGGGCACTCGCACCTCAGGTCCCCGGACTGGAGGACAGTGCTGGACACACCCTCTGGACACGTGCAGCTCCTACTGCTGTTGGCCCTGGGCAGGCACAGCAGGCTGCACGGCTGAGGCACACAGGCATTGCTTCCTGGGGAGAGACCCAACCACAGCATCTGCATTAACACTGGGAGGCACCAGCACTGGGACCCAAAGCAGCTCCTCATTTTACAGAGAGCACAGTGTGAAGCTCAGAAAGAGAGGTGAACTGGCAAGTGCTGGGGCACCTACTGTGCGGACAGCCTCTGCTCAGAGCCCTCAGGGGAGTCCTGACTCACATGACGCCCTGGCTAGATCAGAATCCCCAGAACCACGCGAGAGCCAGCTGTTCTCCAGGGTTTTGAAACTGGGATGCGGAAAGACACCAAAATAATCGGGGCGCTGAGGGGGAGAGAAGTCCTGTCATGTGGGTGTCAAAGGTGGTGCAGGGCAAGCCCAAAGCTGTGCAAGGCAAAGCTGTGCAGAAACAAACTCCGAGTGTGCAGAGAAGAAGAATAATCTAAAGCAGACTTTCCAAAAAAAGGACCCTACCAGGACCTGGGCGGAGAGGGAGAGGGAGAGAGGAAGAGAGGATGGCTTTGCCATTCCCAGCTCCAGTCCCCGGGAGGCTCACGTATGTTTCTGTCTTCGGGTTCCTCGCCGTCTCCCTTTATCCCTTCAGTAGTATTCTTTACTTGAGTCAGCTTGCGTGGGTTTCCGTTCCTTAGGACCCAGAAGTCCTTATATAGAACATGCACCAGAGTAACAAACGGGCCCAGACAACAACCCAGGTCTCCCTTTCTCCACTCCTTTGTGCCAGAGCGCAGCTGCTGAGCTAAGTGAGGAGCCTGCTGAGCCTGCTGCCCTTCGCATCAGGCACTGTCTGCCATGCAACACATCCACATACAGACTAGTTAATGTGGATCTCTCCCACTGTTTCCAAGCTTTTCCCTGTTTGGCTTTCTAAAGAGAATACCAGACAGAGTCCACAAAACCCTTCCCTGTACTCTTGAGAGAAACTTGTGTGGATGAACAATTATAGAAAAGGTGTTTTCCCACCTCCAACATCTTTCTGGGGAGGAGGCGAGAGGATGCATAAACCATTTTGTAACAACTGAAAACATCCCATCAAACAACACAGAAGCCACCTAGATTATGAGATGTGTATTTTTCCTTTTCTGTGTGGCTCTTCATCATCAAAATGGGAAAAATAAACATAAACCTTTAATAAAACTTAGCTGACGATGACCCTTTAGCTGACCCACCTCACAGACAGAGAAGCCTGCCAGCATCACACCTAGTGATCTGTTCCCATCCAGCCAAGATTTTGGCTGTGCTGCCCATCCTGGCCTGCAGCTGAAAGGCAGAGTTCCTTCATGACCATCAGTACTGATGCGGGTGATTGCCCACTTAGGACCCTCGGGTGTGGGCCCCTTATCAGTGTTAACTGGCATAACACATAAAAATAAAAAAATCACATAGCAACATGTTTTGAAGGTAAGGACAATAGAATACAAGACATTACTAAATATAAAACATACACACCCACTGAGGGAAATCCATATGATGAACATTCAAAAGGGTTTTCCAAATAACTTGATAAAGCAATCAGTTGAGCCTGCTCTGTTCCACAGGCAGACACTGTTTCTCTATCTCAGGGACACAGGCCAGAGGCTACAGCAGGGAATGCAGAGCTGCCACTAAAGGAAAACAACTCCACTAGCATCTGGGACACATTCTTTGTATTCAACGTGACACTATTGTAATTAACTAGCTATTAATAATAGGAAAGGAGCAAAGAGAAGGCCAGACATTATAGGCATGATCATTTGGGCAGCTTCACCAGGAAGCTGAAACTTTGCACTCCCCAGGGAACCACATAGGAAAGATAGATGCATGCCCAGTAAAGTTAGGGTGACATAGGGAAGGTACATGCCTGTCAATCTTACCTGGGGACAGAGATGGTTGGCCAGAATGGGTGTGGCCACTGCAAGCCCAAAACATTTGGGAATACATAAACCCCTAAACAAAGGACTTTGCTCTCTTGGGACTCTTGGGCTCTTGTTGTGCTTGGCCCCTGGCTTGTGGGGCTCTCGTTTTGCTCCTGCCTGTGTTTCTTCCATAGCCACGTGGCCCTGTGGACCCCACATGCAATGGGGATGGACTGCGGTGGGAAACACAAGCTAAGCTAGGCTGATGCTGGACTGGATTTGGCTCCAACAAGGAAAGGAAACTCTGGACACAGACTCTGAGTATAGCTCTACTGAAGCCCCAGCAACACTTCTATGACTAGACTAAGGGAAATGGGATTTTGGAAACAGGGGTGTGATTTCACGTCAATATAGCTTTCTACTATATCTACTATATCGCATCCTCCCATGGGAGTCTCTAGAAATTCTTATTCCAGTGATACCCCAATAATCCCACTTCCTCAAGCAAATGGGGAGACAAGCCTCTCTCCTATCCTGTAACAAATGGACAACATATCATTCAATATTCCAAGAAATTGAACAATATTCGCATACTTGGAAGATATTTAATTACAGGATATTTTCACATGGATTGTGTCTATAAAATAATGTGTGACTAACATTTTCACATGCAGAGGAAAGGCTCCTTACACAAAGAAGCAAGAGCCAAAAGCACAGAACCCAAAATGAATACAATATTCAGAAGACTGGTCTAAACAGAGGTGCATAAAACTACAGCCTTAGGGGCAAACCCCAAACCACGCTGACCAAGTTGTTGACCCCAAGACGTAGGCAGGCAGGAGTGTGCAGGCTGGTACAAAACCAAAGTGAAGAAAACAGAAGCACTGCATCCAAGAGAGCCTGGGAGGGCAGGGATAGAGAATTCAACAAAGCACCCCCAGAGCATGACCCTCACACAGGACACCACAGTCTTGTGTAGGCAAAGTGGGCAACAGGAAGGGCATCATCCCAATGTGAAGAGCGTCCCCTTTGAAGACCAAACACAGCCCTGTGAAGTCTTGTCATAGTCAAACATTTCCAATATCGTCTTTGGAAAAGTCTCCCTGAATATAACAGAGTGAAATGCTTCCACTCTCAGATGGTCTGCAGGCTAACACTCCTGCTACAGACATACTGATTAACTAGAGGAATTCTGCTAGAGGCTCAGCACAGAGGTGAGGCACAAAGTAATGACAGTTTTCAAAGAATCCCACAAGTCTCCACAACTGGACTAGGATCAGCAGGAGTCAGTGGACCACCCAGGAACAAAGCGTCTGAGAAACACCACTCTTCTCAGATCCCTCTGGAAGCCAGCACCCCTTGCCTCGCTCCTCCTCCTTTCCTTTCACAATATAAGATGCTGGACTCCAGTGTATCTTAAGATGGATTTGAAAATTAAGTCTCCCACCTCCTCGATCAATAAACCTTTGCTTGCTCCAAACTCTGACCTACTGAATATTGGCCTTTCTTTTGAGGCATCAAGAACACAAAGCTTGGGCCTGTAATAGAACCAGTTTAGGAGCCAAAAATACTATTATCTTATTTAGTTATCTAACACTTGACAATTATTGAAATCAAATCCACTCCATAATACATATCTGCCTTCATTACAGATATTTAAAAACATGTGCTTCCTGCAGGCTCTGAAGAATTCCAAGAGTCCAAAATACTTTAGCTCATTGCAGCATCAATTAAATGTATCAACAGCCTTGCAAAGTAAGCTATTTAAAGAAAGGACACTCTATGAAAAATAACTTCCAGTAATACTACACACAAATCAGCCAGGTACAAAAACGAAAAATCCATCTGTTTAAAAGCAAACAGCTCAAATTGACAAATGTTCCAAATGAACAAAGTGTTACCATAGACAAGAACCAATCGAACTCTACGAATTCTTAGTCACTGTCGTGTAGCAGGGCTCTGCTGTTTCAAGAGGACAGAGGTAGCAGAGCAGATGGCTGTACTGCGGTCAAGCTTTGAAGTCAACTAGGCCATGGTTCAGGTTCTCACCACTAAGTGTGAGACGTAGGAAAGATACTAAACCCAACTTTCATGTTCTCATCTCTAAAATGGAAATAATAATAGACACGTGGATTTAGGAAAGATGAACTGAGGTCACACAGCCCGTAAAGTATATTAGTGTAGTGCTTATGACACTGCAGCCCCTTAATAAGTGGAATTAACTATCATCATGCTATTTTACACTAACAGAAAGTTCTACATGTGTGAGGAGCAGACCACAAAAGTAATAAAGACTGACTGGCACCAAGGATTGCCAATAAGAAATATGACTGCAATATTCTCTCTGTGTCCAAAAAAGCAGGCAGGCTAGAACAAGCAAGCTCAAGACCAAGAGACAGCCACTGCATACAAGTGGTGCAGAGGCCAGATGCCACTGCAAAACTTTGATTTAACCCGAACAGGCCTGCCTGAGAGGCTACAAACTCATTTCTCCAGCCCTATGTCTGTGGCAGGAAGGGTCCTGGAAGCAGGAGATGGCCCATGATTTTCCCTTCATGCCTCAGTCACCTTCATTTTAAGCAGCTGGAGTACCTCCAGACAACAGTGTGACTGTCCGTCGGCTGGGATGAAGCAACCAGCCAGTACTGGGGAGTGAGGAGCCGAATTGCTGGTTCATCTGAACACATGTCTCTGGGACTACCTGTGCTCACACACATGCTTACAGGACTTGTCAAAACGAAGACCTGCTCTTCCGGGAGGGGTGGGAGCTTAGAGAAATGGTGGTGACTCAGCAGCTTGCTAGCAAGGAGGTCAGCAGGATAGGTGTCCCACATCAGAGGCCCTGAGACTTCAGGCATGGAGCTGAGGAACATGGTTCCTTGACCGCTCCCTACTTTAGAACAGGCTCCTCCTCTGAGAGTGTGACTTCTCCACTGAGTGGCAGAGCTGGAAATAACCCAGCTCCTACAGGAGTAAGGGGCCTTTGGGAAAACTAATTCATATCTGAGATTTCATTCCCTAATCTGTACACCAAAGATCCTAACTCCAGCCCTGCCCACCTCGCAGGTCAGTCCTGAAGACATACAATAATATTGACTTGCGGTTCGAGACCAGTTTTCTAAGGGTGTTCTCATGCTACCCACCTGATCCCAGAAGGATAACAATGATATCTGCAGCCGTATTATTTCCCTTTGTCAATTTTCTCTTAGTGCAGGGCCAGCCAAAACCCAGGGAACTATGTCAACATTCTAATTCAAAACAGAATCCCAGCAGCTTGTCAGCAAAGGACCCAGCAGACCCAGGGTGCCCTTCAATCCTGCCGAGATGAAGAGAGTGCTTCTTAAAAGGACTATTTTTCTGGGCGTACCCTGACCTCTTTCCTGTGGGGTCAATAGTATGCTGAGGAAACAAACCAAGGGAAAGGGAATCAAGTAAAAGTAAAGAAAAAGGCTTTACCCTGAATAGTTTCAGACTCAGGAGCAGGAGGTCAGAGCCCCCTGGCAGTTCCAGAAGCCTCAGTCAACAATCTAAGAAAGCTGCTGCCTGCAGCCTCCCTTTCATCCTGTCTTCTTTCGATACATATGAATTGGGCACCTACTAAGCGCTAGGCACTAGGGAAATTATTGAGCAAAAAACAAACAAACAAACAAAAAACCAATCTTCTTCTTCATGGGGTTTGGAGTTTCATGGTGGGGACAAATTAATTAAGTCATCATCTAACACCACCTCGCATTGCAAGGGAGGCACATCTGAGCAACCGGGATCCGGAAGGGGCCCTGCCAGGAAGCAGCCACCGCCTGCACACCCGGCACAGCGCACTCCTAGGGTGGGTGTGGAACGGGCACGAAGCACTCACTGCGCCTGTCCAGCAGCACCTGAGGCCACACCACCGGTAATCGGGGGCACAGGAGGGGAGGAGGTAATTGCCTACCAATCACCAGCACTCCAGGCAGGCAGAAACGTGCCGGCTTCTAGCCGATGTGTATCATTAGAAAAGAAATTACAATGTCATTAGGAAGAAATTGAATAATGTGTGTGTTGCTGGGACAGGCTGCAGGCAGCCGGGGCTGCTCAAGGGGAGGCCGCCTATACCCAGCCCCTTCCAGATATCCACCCGAGAGAGAAGAAGGAGACTCCACTTACCAGCTGTCTTCCCCTTGTAGAAAATCTTCATGTCCATCAGCCCCGTGAGCTGGCTGGACAGCAGTGCCACCTGTGACCCACTGTGCTTGGAAGCTCGAAATATGCTGAGCTGTGACCAGTCATCCCAGTAGATTTCATTCTAAAAAGAAAACCTTTGCTCTTTAGTCTGGCTCTAGTGTTTCCTCTGGACCTCAGTGAGAATTACAGCTCAGTTGTGCCAGGGACACCCGAGGGCACTGGCCGAGCTGTCGGCCCAGCAAGACCCCACATCCATGTGAGAGTCGGGCATTTCATCCAAACCTCTCCCAACGCCCACGTGAAGCAGCTGCCTGAAAGAAACTACTTGATCAGCATTCGAGTCTGACTACAAGCCCAGCCCTTCTGTTTGAAAGCTGCTTCTCAGTGTTGGGAAGAAACCTTTGTTCTCTCAAGTCCAAGTGGAAGTGCCGGCAACATGGGTCCAGGGCTCATCTGAGGCGACCAGAGAAGGAAGTGAGGAAACCTTCCCAGAGATGCAGACACAGCCAAACAAGGCCACCAACATTCAAGGGCAAACCAGGAATTTCATGTGAAATAACCTCACCCTTCACCCTTTGAAATGTGAGGAGCGAGTACCCTGGACCCCTGGCACCTCTGTATGGCATCCCTCCATATGGGCTAAAGAAAACTGCCTCAAATTCAGAAGTGAGCTATTTTCCAGAAGTTAGACAAGCCTCTCTGCAAAAACCCAGAGAGCATGTTCTTCACCACAGAGTGCTCTCCACCCATCCACACACACCCCATGCTGGGAACAGTCCCTACCTTGAAGACCGCAATGGCATAGGGGTGTGGGAGGTTGTCCAGGAGGACCGAGCGCCGCTGGCCACTGAAAGAGATCCGCTCAATGCAGCCCAGGTAGGCGTCCGTCCAGTAGACCCACTGGTCATCCACAGAGATGCCGTTGGGCCACTTCACGTCCTCTGACACCAAACAGTGAACAGCAGAGCCATCCATGTTGCTCCGGTAAATGCCCGGCTTCAGGTCTCCCCAGTCGGTCCAGAGCATCACCCTGTCCAAACCAGAGAGAGCACACATCACACCAGACCCAGGGAAACAGGAGCTCAGAAACTGCCCCATGGAGGTGAGAAGCCCTCCAGAATACCAGCTGGTTATGCCAGCATTATTATCACACTATGTAATCAGAATACTTAAAACCATTTCATTCCTTGACCCCACAATTCCTTTACTGGAATTTATCTACGGATATAATCAAGTTATGCCAAAGATAACCTACACAGATGGTCATCACAGCAAAGACTGTTCATACTAGAAAAAATATATTTTTGAATAAAACATATATGTATATTTGTGTGTATGTACATATATGTTAATCTGTAGGAGAAGAATATGTTATGGTAAATACAAAGGAAACTATGAAGCCTAAAATCTGCAGGTGCTCATAAGAAACTATTTTCAAAACATATTAGAATTTTAATATGTGCAGAATAGTATATATCCTATTACTCTATTTGGCAAATACCTGCAGTATTTTATAGATATATAAAATATATCTGAGTATTTTATAGATATACGCTTGTACGTGGGTTAAAAAAATCCTGAATGAGACACAACTAACTACTCACCCCTAGAAATGTGAGGTGAAGAGTTAATAATGAGAAAGGGGAAAACAAATATTGTTCATTTCATAAACTTCAGAATTCTCTTTTAAAAAATTGATCTAGCCCTGACCAGGTAGCTCAGTTGGTTAGAGCATTGTCCCAATATGCCAAGGTTGTGAGTTCAATCCCCATCAGGGCAAATACAAGACGAATGAATGCATACATAAGCAGAACAAAAAAATCAGTATCTCTCTCTCTCTCTCTCTCCCTTCCCTCTCTCTCTCTCAAATCAATAAAAAATAAAACAAATAAAAATAGATCTAATCCTCAATTATAAATGCTACAAGAAAGGGCTGAAAGGCTACTTCAGAACTTCCCTTTTAGTTCTGTTTCCTTAAGTTAATAAAGTAATGAAAAGCATTTCTGAACCCCCAAGAGCATACAAATTGCCAGTAAGGACACACTGGAGGGCATGAAAAAAAAAGGAATGACTTAAGTGTTTGTACCAAGCAAGAAATGCATAGCCCATAGACACAGACAGTAGTGTGGGGAAGGCCTGGGGTGGGGTGAGAGCCTGGTGGAAGGGGGGCAATGAGGAGGAAATGGGGGTGGAGGCAACTATACTACTCTCAACAATAAAGATAAATTTAAAAATAAAACAAATGCTACAATAAATGTGTTTGGTATTTTAAAAAAAAAAGAGTGCTCACCACTATCCAATCAGGCCTTACTATGTCTACAGAGAAACCTTAATATCACCTTTTGTTGGAGAAATACCCCACAGACTAAGACGTCTGGATGCCTAGAGAGGTTCGGATGCTTGCTAATGAAAAGTCACGTAACAAAGACTGGTTTCAAACTCACTGAACAGATTATTACAACCACAATCCTAAGCAGCTTTTGCACAGCAATTGTCATGTCCATGAGACTCTGTCTGCTGCAGCCCTGTCACTCAGACTTGAGTGACACACTTACCCCTCCTGGGGCACGAGGACCAGAGCCCTGGGCCGATCAAGCACAGAGGAATTGACGACCGTGAGTCGAAAGTCTCCATCTGGATGAGCTACCTGACCAAAAAAAAAAGAGGAAGGGAGAAAGGCCACGATGGATCTGAGCTCCTTCAAAGTCCCCTATCAGCTCCTGCCCACAGACATGCCCCCTATGGCCCCCCGACTCCTCCACAGGCTGATCTGGAAAATCTGCCCCTTTTCCTAGTCAGAATGACTTGCTCTCTCCTCTGGCTCCCATGGCCATTCTCACATGGTCCAACAGAGGTGCCAGCACCCCCTGGCCCCCAGGTCCTGGGCGCAATGAGCGGCACAAAGTGCTCAATATGTTTACCTATTTAACCGCCTGTCACCCCAGCTCCCGCCACCGCACTGTCTGCAGCGCAAATTCTCAACGTCACAGCCTTGCCATGAAGTTTCCACAGACGGGTCCCACATTCTCTCTCTTCTATTTCAGTTCCTATGACTTCAGCAAGACTTGTCTTCTCGCAGTTCTCTAACCTGTCTACTCTTGCCATATCCCCTCCTCGGCCTGTCGTTTGCTCTCTAATCAAATCCTATCTTTCCTTCAAAACTCACCTCCAGGCCTTACTCCTCTGCCAACTCTCCTGCCTACCGTGACCAATGAGCACTTTAGTTTTACACTAGTCTGCACAAGCAGTATTTGATCTGTGCACTGATCTCCAAGCAGACCTGTGCGAGCGTGCACCCCAGCTCTGCCTGCACCCTTCTAGCACCCAGCAGAACACAGGCCACACACAATTAAAGACGAGATGCCAGCAAGACCAACAGCAGCACTCAGCATATGCCAGGCACCATGCACCTTCATTTTCTTCTCTGAGCTGCCCTGAGGCTAATGCTGGAGTGATCCTCCCGTCAGGGCTCAGCTCAGGTGTGCATCCTCCGGGCATCCTCTGCCCTTCTGCCCTGGCACAGGACCGCCCTGCCTGCCTGATGCTCTCTGTAGCATTCACTACCAACAAAACTGACTGGCTGATTTCTTCATTATTTTGCTTCTCCACTGAAGTCAATTTTCTGTCGAAGGCTGCGAGCCCTGCCTCCCGCTGCATCATCACAAAATGCAGCTGCACCTGGCACACACCATGCACTCAGAAAGTGCTTGTTAAATGGCTGAGGGGATGAATGAATCCTCACCTTACAGTCACTCAGCCACTGGAATAAAGAGGGAACCCAGGCCTCTCTCTCAAGTCTGTGGCTTTTGTGTCGCAACTTCTCGTGGCTCTCTGTGCCCACCCGCAGCTCCTGTGCTTTCCACTGAGCCCACGTGCCACCACTCTGAGAACCACTGGAAGAGTTCTGAGGCAGTGGCCCCGGGCCTCAGCACCACTTGCAGGAGCTGACTGTACCTGTTCCTAAAGACTGATTTTGGTGGCTTAGAGACCATTTCTTACCTTCGCGTTGCCTTGGGCAGCTAAGCTACAGGGAGATGGTGAGGATAACAGGAAGAGCTATCTGACTGGGTAAATAATTCCTGCCCAGCGGTTCCAGCAGGGCCTGGCACACATAAGTACTCATCACCATCAGCAACGAGAGTGACGATACTGTTGCTGCTACTCTGACAGACTACAATAAAGTAAGAGAACTATGTCACAGCGTCATAATAATGCTGTGGCATTATCATCATCACTGTTACTACTCTGTCTCTTCTGGACAAAATATAAACTCTCAAGTACCTTCATGCAATCTGTCTGGCAGGTTCCCACATTCTGTTCTTATGCAGGAGCCTCATGGCACAGGGCAATGACTCTGAAATGACCCCTTTCTTCGTTCTCCAGAGGCTCAGGCAACCCACCCTCTGAAGGCTCTGAGAATTAGAGTGATACGACACACCAGCGTCTATCTCGGTGTCCAATCTGGCACAGAGCCCAGGGGTTCCCCTACTCGCTGGATTAAGGACAGGGGAATACACGTACCTCAATCTTCTTCAAGCCAGCATCCACCCAGTAAAGTAACTGGCTGAGGGGGTCAAAGGCCAAGGCCTCTACTGTCTGCAAGCCAGAACTGATGATCACCTCTTGCCCTGCACTCCCATTCAGACACAGGCGCTGCAGAGGAAAAGAAGGAGCTCTGTGAAAGGCTCAATGACCTCCTGCCCAGTCAGTCCCATGCATGGTAACCCTTTACTCGACTGGCCTGACCGGCAAGGGATGGACAGAACGTTCTACATCAGTAAGCCTTCCTGGTGAATAAAGCTGGGTTTAATCAACACATTTCTGAGATGGGCACGGCTTCCTGCCTGAGGCAGAGAACTGAACAGAGCTCAGTCACCTGCACGACCTGGCACTATCCCAACAGGACCACGGAGTGGCGCCGTGTCACAGAACAGTGGAGGAACAAAGAGGCATGATAAACGAAGCCAGGTTGGCTTTATTTTCAAGCCCTCTGTCTGCTTTTTATAGTCTTTCTCCCTGGAGAGACTCTAGCCATCAGGTGCTACTGTTGGGACAGACACACTCGGCAGCACCCCACCCCTGTGCCCACCCCTCAAACAAGAGCACCATAGTCTCTGTTGGGTTAGAAGTCCAGATAAAGCTTGTTGAAATTGCTTTTCTAAAAGGACTGAAGCCCAGCAGCCCTGCTTTGAAATGTGTGGGTTCAGGGCACGGCTCCCTAGGAGGCCTGCGCAGGGACCTGCACAGCTCACATCCTGGTCCGGCTGTGCTCGGAATAGCTAAGTGGATAATTACGTGAGCTGTGGAGAGTCAAGGGTGACTGAACCATGGCTTCAGAAGAAGGTCACTAGGGGCAAGTGATATGACAGGAAGTGACTAAATACTCTACATTCATAACCTAAAGGCTTCTCAGCAGGAAAAGTAAGACCTTGCTTACAAGCAAGACTGCAGATTTGAGGCTCCTTTGTCAACACTTCATCAGTCAGCCCTGAGATGAGTTACGACTTAAAATTTCTAATACCCACTTCCTTGGGCCATTCTGGGAGAAGTTTATCTAGAGTAGGCAGTTCCAAGGCATAGCCCCCAGGACCAGACCAAAGGCTGACTCACCTGGATGATATCCAAAGCCAGGTCGGACCAATACAAGCAGTTGTGCTCATAGTCAAAGTCCAGGGCCACTGCCGTCCGCAGCCCCGTGAGCGGCAGCTGCTCCGTGGCTCCCGAGGCTAAGTCGTAGCGGTGGATGGATTTCCGAGTGGCGTACAGGATGAACTCGTTCCCCTCTGCACAGACCCACAGAACAACAGGAGGGGTGAACCTGGGGATGCCAGAGGGCTCGGCACATCTGCCCTATGTTTCTTCTCACCACACCTTACAGCCACTGGCACATGGGTGCATCAATTGAAAGGGCATAGATCCAGGCTCAGATGGTGAGTAACAACCACATTTCTTGCTCGGGCAAGTTACTTAAACTCCTGTGAACCTTAAACAAATTTTCTCATCTGCAAAGTGCATTACTTGTTACTTTTCTTTTTTTAAATCTAGATTCCCCAGTAGACATGCTCCAACATCCAAACTTCTGACAAAGTAAGGACACCAGTCAGCCTGCTGTCCTTGTCATAAGACTGTCCATGTTACCATAACCTTGTGGATCAGAGACCACTAGTCACTGAAGACTTGTAGCTACGTTTTCTAATCAGTTTGCTCACCTGTTAAATATTATTCACAATGGCACAGGCAATTATATCAACCTATTATATTTTTAAACAATACATTTGTTTTTGACTGCTGACAAAATGTTTTACAACATAATTACCACAAAGACTATTTCTACTTAACAGATATTTATACACAATCTACATACTATGTACTAAGCATCATTTAATCCACTAAACAGCTATATAATGAAAGAACTATTAACACAACCTTACAAATAAGAAAACTGAGAGCAGAGAGATTAAGTGACTCAATCCAGGCCACAGAACTAGTAAGTGGCAGATCCAAGACTTAAACCCCGGCAGTCGGATCCATAGTCTACGTTTTCACCACTGCCTCTTATGATGCAGATACTAATGTTGCCATTTTTAAGCTATAGAAATAGAGGTTCACAATTCCTAAAGAAATGCACTTAATGTCAGATAAGTAACCAAAAGAGCTAGTGCTCTCCCACAGGGGAACAGCCTGGCAAACATCAGATTCCTCCCAGGACGGAGACAGGTGGGCAGCACACTCGCGTCCATGCCGCAGACGGGACCGGATGCAGAGCCGGCTCCCTTTGCTGAGCGTCTGCATAGTTACGGTGCCACCCCCATTCCATTCGCTCAGTGAGTTAACATGGACTGGCCACTGGCTCCACAAAGGTTTTATTACAGATAACGCACCAAAAAGTAAATCTACCTCCCACTTTAATAAAGGTGAACTTGCCTTCTTTTCCTCTGGTCTCACTTTACTTCAAAAGTATCTAAGCTGCCACCACATGATAACTAACTTCTTTTGGTTTTCAAGAAACCTTCCCGCTATGATTCCCAGGGAAGGGCAGTCAGGGTGACGACTGCTGAGCTCCTAATCGACATCAAAGTCAAGGAGTCCCCGGAGCTGCGCAGCCATGGAGAATATATTCACGGCAGCGAGCCTCCAAACCTCACTCCCTAAATCGACAAACCTCACACAGTTGCCTTGGTTTTCTTCTTCTAACCCTCGCCAGGGGAGCCTGAGCGCAGGAATGCCTTAGGATCAAGCACAGAGGAACACACAGCGTCCGTGCACTTAACTTAGAAGAGGAACAGAATTCTTGGCCAACCCCAGCCACACACGAGTGCAACACAGAAATGTGTGTTATTACAGTAATCACAAAGAAAAAAAATCTACTTCATTTTGGAAGTCCTTCCAGATGCCCAGATTACCTCATCTTTGGAAAGATGTGGTTTCCATCAGTCCTATGATCTTTTCCTTTCTGGGTACAGCCCTGCCTTCAGTTCCACACTTGTAAAAAAAGGAAACATTTAGGAGGTGATCTACACTACAAATAAGATTTCCCACTTCATTCCCTGTTCTATCCTCTCCTCTACCAGAAGAGAAAATAGCTTTCCTATCAGTTTAAACATCTTTAAACAAACTGTTTTGGCCCCTGCTGAATTATCTGCAGAAATATTACAAAAGTAAGTGCTCCAGCTCAAGAGCAATCCCTCGAACCCTACTGAGCCAAGCCCACATCAGCACCAGCTCCTGGGAAACGTCTGAGCGTCACCGGGCCATGAGAACCTGCTGCAGCGAGTTCCTTTCATGTTCCCACAGTGAGGCATGCTAATTACTCCGGTAATGACAGAAGGCTAAATTAAGGGACTAATGAGCTAAGCATGAAAAACACAGAGCAAGCTGGCAAGGGGCAAGCAAGCAAGAGAGCCACTCTGCCTGGCCAGCAGCGGATGGAACGTTTCTCTCGTGGTTTGTTGGACACTTATGGCCGCTCAGTTAGACAACACGACCAAGAATGGAGGTCAACAGCCATTATCACCTTCACCCAGGTCTGAGCAAGAGGAAGGGCTCAGAGTAAATAAGGAAGCTCTACATGAATAAGAACCAGAAACAGGCTGGAGAAAGAAAAGGAATCGTAATTTCACGTAAATGTTACAAATACCCCAATATGTGCCATCGCCACCAAATCAACTTAAAACATGTTTTAGAACACATCTACAGCATGTGCATACTCCAAAGCAGTTTTTCTTAATTAGCATGCATAACGATCACCTGAGCTAATGGGAATAGCACTTATTTGTCACTTAGGTAATATCGGGTAAGAGCATGGGCCTAGAGTGTGAATTGTAGCTTTGTCACTTACCAGATGTGTGACCTTAAAAAAGTCATTAATCCTCTCCTCTGAACATGCTTCCTCATATTTAAAAAAATGTAGCTAATATCTGTTTCAGGAATTAAAATGACAACACATGGAAAAGTACATTGAAATGTGTAAAATTTCATTAAAATATTATTTATAATTATTATAATAAAAATTAAGATAGACCACTTAGCTACTTCCCAAAAAGCCACAAGTGTCTTTACAGTCAACCCTGACAAATGGATCAAGGACCAGGCAAAAGGCCCATGGGCACTGCCCATCCCGCCACTCCTAGAATACAACAGGTGCTCAATAAACGTTTTTCGATGAACAAAGGGATTTACTTCAAATAGTATTTTTCATTCTTGTAAAGTCATAAGTTTACAAATAAGCTTAGTCTGGATCCCAAGTTTAGGGAGCTCTGAGGGGCTAGTAACTCCCCATCTTTTTCTCCACTAAGTCAGAGAACCACAAGGCTGGACCTGGGTGAGGTTATAATCACGTTTCAATGATGGCTCAAGAAGTCAAGGGGAAGAAACCTCCTCTTACCTGCCAAGGGACACGGGACCAGCTCACCCTCCAGTCGTGCTTCGACGTCACCGCCGCTGCAAGTGTCCCCAGAAATCTTCCGATAGCTGTCAACCCCACCCCAAGAGCAGAAAGTCAGAAACATCAAAGAACAGTCATAAAGGCTTTGTAAATGGGAACTCAGTTCCTACCCATGGACAGCAGAGTTCATCCACCCGTTTCCCTAGAGAACAGGAAGGAGCCTTTTAATCACAGTCAGGTCTGCTTGTGATTAGGTTGTGCAGCTCAGACAAGCTGGAGTGCTGTCCTGGGTGCGAGCTCCTCTGCAGATGTGCCCTCCTGAAATTTATGACTTAAGACACATGCAGAGTCGTAGAGAAATTTACAGACTTGCATGTTTTTCTAACTGAGGGTGAGGGAGTTTGCAAACATACTAACTTTAAATACTGCCCAAGCTACTTGAAACCTGCGCACCGAGAAGTCCAGCATTCAGTATGAAAGGCGGGGTGGGCCTCTGGGCCCTCGCACCCCGGGGGGCCCCACATCCCCAGCCCACAGCCTTGGCAGACGTACCCTCTCGTTTTCCTGTACGCTGAACCCACAGGACAAGGCACAGGAGGAGAATATGACTTCCCAGAAAACTCAGGGTCAGGAACACAAACCTCTAAGGACAGGTCCTCACTCATCTTGAAGCCGAAGTCACTGAAAGGCAATGAGGGTCTGTCACAGCCACGGTTAGGACCTCAGTGCCCGCCCTGTGACTTCAACACGCTGCCTACTGCCTGTAGCACAAGTTCTTACAAGTTCCTTTGCAGGCTACTCACATTTTTACACTAATACATTTCCCAAAGACACTTCACATCAGAACCATACTCTTAAAACCACTATCATATGCCATAAATGAACAAAAACAATACAAATCATAGGCTAAAGACAAAACAATATTAAATTTTTTAGCTAGATCCAATTTCCCACCCCAGACCCTGGGCCTGCCCTCTCCTTGTTAAAAAGGATCAGCAAATGTAAAAGGATCATCAGCCCTAGTGAGGCTTTCTTTTTTATATGACTGAAGACCTAAATGAGAAATTAAAAAAATTAATCACTTTTTTTTAACCAAGGATTTTTTTTTTACCAATGTTTCTTAAGGTCATGTCCATATACTACCTAAAAAATCTTCGCATGCCTCATCCTGCCCTTCAGGACACAGTGCTCTGGTCCTCAAGATCTTCTGCAATTTGGGGCCACATCTCCTCCAAACTACCCAGATCAAGGAGCAGAGTGGGAAGCAGAGGTCCTTGGTCTCATCTTGGCTCTGCCCTTAAGTAAGTGACTTCTCTCAGCTGCCTTGAATAACTCTAAGACAAGGCAGCTTCACTACAGACTTACCAAGGCCCTGCCCAAACCACAAATTCATAATTAAAGGAATTTTCCAGTTGACGTGCTCTCCCTGAAAGGCTTCATTTACTCTGTTTGGTTCAACAA